>NC_090448.1:921026036-922489370 GCF_031143425.1 Pleurodeles waltl
ATGGGTTGGTCCTTTGCAGAGACGGTGTGTTGTGATGGGCGTGCTGTTGATGGATGTAGTGGATGAAGATGTAGTGCATGCAGGTGTGAGTGGAGACGCTACTGGGAGGGAGGTGGACGATAAGGAGGGGGACACAGTGGAGGCCGTGGATGTTGGTGTGTTTGCATGGGCATGGTGCTTGTGTGAGTGCCTGTGAGATGAAGTGTGGTGCTTATGTTTGCCTGAGCCACTTTTGTGTGTTGATTTGGGTGAATGCTGGTCTGAACGTGTCCTTGGGATAGACTGAGGTTGAGGGGATTGGGTCTGGGTAGAGGAAGTTGAAGGGGGAGGCTAGACATAAGGACAAGGGCTGCCATCAGTGCTGAGGCCAGAGCCTAAAATGCTCTCTGTTGGGCCGCCACTCCAGAGTGAAGGCCCTCTGGGTATGCATTTGTTTGTTGCAAATGCCCTGCTACACCCTGGATGGCATTCAGTATGGTTGACTGCCCAACAGAGAGGGATCTCAGGAGGTCAATAGCCTCCTCACTGATGGCAGCAGGGCTGACTGGGGCAGGGCCTGAGGTGTCTGGGGCGAAGGAGATGCCCACCCTCCTGGGTGAGCAGGCACGGGAAACACGCTGAGGGGCTGCTGGGAGGGCGGTGCTGGGAGGGGGGGTGGCGGCTGTACCTGTTGTTGGGGTGGGCACAGAGGTGTCCGCCACCACAAGGGAGCTTCCATCGGAGGAAGAGTCGCTGTCTGTGGTCTCTCCTCCTGGCCCCGTCGTGGTGCTCCCCTCGAGCTCCATCCCACTGGTACCTTCACCCTGAGTGGATTCGACCTCCAGGCCCATGTGGGATGCAGCTCCCTCCATCGGCGGTGCCTCCACTCTTCCGCCAGATGATGCTAATGCACACAAGGACAGGGTGACAAAACAAAAAGGGTGGGAAGAGACAGAGGATACACTTGGTTAATACCTGCAACAACACCACCGTTGGCGTACACAACACACACGGATCAGCCCTATGTACTAGGCCATGCCCAACCATTTACTGAGACAGTCACCAGCCCATGGGGCACAATGCCTAACCCCAGCATCTGCACACCAGAAACCCACAGGACCCTGCCCAGTATTAGATGGCCACTTACACCATTGGGGTGGGAATGCTCCAGAGCCTCACGAACAAGAGACCTGCCCTGCCATGATCGCCCTGGCCTAGGGGCACCCACAACCCACATCCCCCGCCCAGGTACCTCCTAACGCACGCAGTCAGCTTTCAGAATCTGTCGTCACCCCCTTGTGGATGCTGTGAGGCCCTCAAGCGCCCATCCAACTCCGGATAGGCCACCGCCAGGATGCCGAACATCAACGGGGGTCATGGTGCGACGGGCACCCCTTCCTCGTTGGGAGGCCAGCCCCAGCTGGGCCTCCGCCGTCTTCTTTCACCAGCGACGCAGGTCCTCCCATCTCTTGCGGCAGTGGGTGCTCCACCTGTGAAAGACCCCCAGGGTCCGCATCTCCTTGGCGATGGCACACCAAATACCCTTTTTCTTGTGGGCGCTGACCTGGAAGGAAAAGACAGCAGAAAAGGAAATTACTCACCCGTCCGGACCGTCAGACTCATTGCCCACCAGTTCCCACCCATGCCCTGAAGCACATACACTGACCACCTTACATGCGGCACTCTGACCAGGACGCCTCAGCACCTCACAACATGTGGCTTACATCCACAGCACTCCATACATTCATGGCCCACGCATCATGCTCACAGTGTACTCACCTGTTTGTCTGGAGGACCATAGAGTAAAGTGTACTGGAGTAGGACCCCATCCACCAGTTTCTCCACCTCCTCTGCAGTGAAGGCAGGGCCCTTTCCCCAGACACATGAGCCATTGTCGCGGCCAGACACAGGTCACAGCAACACTTGCAGTGTAGGTCCTCTCTTGTTGAAGGTCTGGTAGCAAGTGAGTGAACAAAGCAGACACTGAAATACGCGACGGGTGCCACTGCACCCGTCGCACCCCTGCAACTCCGCCGGCTCCATTCGGAGCCGGCATCCTCGTTGCAGGGGCATTTCCGCTGGGCCGGCGGGCGATCTTTTGGAGAGCGCCCGCCGGCCCAGCGGAAATGTAAGAATGGCCGCCGCGGTCTTTTGACCGCGGTGCGGTCATTTGTCGGCGGGACTGTGGCGGGCGGCCTCGGCCGCCCGCCACAGTCAGAATCACCCCCTGTGTGCCCAATTGGAGCCAGACCTGACTAGCTATCTGTCAGTCCACAGGAATCCCCCCTCTAGTGCAGGTCCTGTCAGTGCTCCATTTCCTGGCAAGTGGTTCCTTCCAAATAACAGTGGCCATGGCATCAGGGATGTCTCAGCCAATGTTCTCTAACATGTTGACCAGAGTGTTGGTTACCCTGCTGAAAAACATGTGCAGCTACATTGTGTTTCCCCAGGTGCAGGATTTGGCCACAGTGAAGGCTGACCTTTATGCACTGAGACATATCCCCAACATCATGGTACACATGTGGCATTTGTCCCCCCCCCCAGAGAAATGAACAGGAATAGAAAAGAGCTATCACTCTATGAATGTGCAGATGGTGTGTTTGGCGGACCAGTACATCTCCCATGTGAATGCCAAATATCCTGGCTCTGTGCATGATGCCTTTGTATTGAGGAATAGCAGCATCCCATATGTGATGGGCCAACTCCAGAGTTAATAGGTGAGCCAAAGGTCCACACCCAGTATATGTTGATGCCTGGGTATGGGATTGTCCCTAAGGGTTAGTGTGTGTCTAACAGTTGTCCCTCGATATTTACAGGTGACTCTGGTTACCCCAACCTCTCATGGCTACTGACCCCAGTGAGTAATCCCAGGACAAGGTCAGAGGAACGCTACAATGAGGCACATGGGGGTACAAGGAGGATTATAGAAAGAACCTTTGGCCTCCTGAAGGCCAGGTTCCGGTGCCTCCATCTGACACGTGGATCCCTGTACTACTCACCCAAGAAGGTGTGCCAGGTCATCGTTGCATGCTGCATGTTGCACAACCTGGCCTTGAGACACCAGGTGCCTTTTCTGCAGGAGGATGTGCCTGGAGATGGTCTTGTGGCAGCAGTGGAGCCTGTGGACAGTGACGAAGAGGAGGCGGAGGAAGATGATGTGGACAACAGAACAAATATAACACAGCAGTACTTCCAGTGACACACAGGTAAGACACTGTAACTCCACTTAACATTTCCCTGTGTCTATGGCTACTGACTGTTCCCTTTGCATTCTCTATTTTCAGATCTCTGTGCACCATTCTGGCTCCTGTTATATGTACTGCTTCCCACCAAAGGTCATCCTGTAGTATATTTCACTGTACATTTGCGTTGCAATGCTTTGATAATGTTGTACTAGTACATTTGTGAATCGTTAGACTGACTCCAGATTGGTGTTTGTTTCAAGGGAGTTTATTTAGGTGCTCATGAGTTTAGGGGTATGTGCAAGGGGCTGGGTTGATGGTGGAGGAAAGTCCACAGTAGAGTCCAAGTCTCTTGGTGTCACAGGTGCATTGTCCAAGGGGGCATAGGAAGGGGAGCAATGGCAGTTTAAGCTGGACAGGGTAACAGAGTGGTACAGAAGGGTGACTATCAGGAGAGTCCTATTTCCTGGCAGGGGTCTTGGC
The DNA here is from genome assembly GCF_031143425.1 of Pleurodeles waltl. Taxonomy (NCBI): domain Eukaryota; kingdom Metazoa; phylum Chordata; class Amphibia; order Caudata; family Salamandridae; genus Pleurodeles; species Pleurodeles waltl. The sequence goes on from NC_090448.1 coordinate 921,029,681, forward strand.
AATGTTTTCTGTCTTCTGCCTAGATCGCAGGGGCCATTTGCAGAGTGGTTCTCCTTCTGCAGGGGGTGGGGTGCTGGTGGCCTGTTGTTCCAGTGGCAGGTACTCCTGTCCACTAGCGCCGGCGGAGGTGGAAGGCTGTTCCTTGGTTTGGCTAGTGTCAGACGCCCTTTGTTGTGCCACTGCCTCCCTCATGGTCTTGCCCATGTCAGCTAGCACCCCTGTAATGGTGACCAGGATAGTGTATATTTTTGTTAGGTCATTCCTGATCCCCAGGTTTCTGTCCCGCCTGAAGCCGCTGGGTCCACTGCAACTTGGCCAGTATCTGACCCATCGTCTCCTGGGAATGGTGGTATGCTCCCAGGATGTTGGAGAGTGCCTTGTGGAGAGTGGGATCCCTGAGCCTGTCCTCCCCGTCGCACAGTTGTCCTCCCAGCTTCCCTGTTGTCCTGTGCCTCTGTCCCCTGAACCGTGTGCCCACTGCCACTGACCCCAGGTCCCTGATCGTTAATGAGTGGGCAATATTGTGCATTCCCTCTATGATTGTGATGTCCCTGTCAGATTGGCCTTGTGTGAGTGGTGATTTTGTGGGCTGGGTGAGTCTCTCTACTGGGCATGCTAGGGTGATGGGTATCCAGGAAGGTCTGTGATCGGTGTCCATGCATTGTTGTTGCATGCAGGGGGTTGTGATGGTGGGGTATATGTGAGGAGGTAGAGTGTTGGAGGTGAGGGTAGGGGTAGGAGTTAGTGATGGCATGCAGGTAGGGTGGGGGATATAGTAGTGAAGATTTGGCTCCAGTCCTCCTGCTACTCATGCGAGACCATTAGGTGCATGATCGCCAAGACTTGCTCCTCCCATGTTCTTAGTTGTGAGGGAGGAGGTGGGGGTCCACCGCCAGTCCTCTGTACAGCTATCTGGTGTCTTGCTACCATGGAACACACCTTCCCCTGTAGGTCATTCCACCTCTTCCAGATGTCATCCCTGGTTCTTGGGTGCTGTCCCACGGGGTTGACCCTGTCCACGATCCTCCGCCATAGCTCCATTTTCCTTGCAATGGAGGTCTGCTGCACCTGGGATCCGAATAGCTGTGGCTCTATCCGGATGATTTCCTCCACCATTATGCTTACCTCCTCCTCAGAAAACTTGGGGTGTCTTTGGGGCACCATGGATGTGGTGTGAGTGGTATGTGTGAGGGTGTGTGGGGTGATGTGTTAGGGTGTTTGGTGTGAGGTGCGTGGATGGTGTATGCGTGATGGTGTTTTGTGGCTCAGATTGAGTGGGTGCTCCTGCCCTGTGTCTCTCTCTGTTGGCAATCTTTTTTTTCGTGTGAGGGGTTGTGGGTAATGTGGGTGTGTGTTTTATATTGGATTGGGTGTGTGGGTGTGTGTATGTGTGTCAGGTGTGTGTAGATTGAATTGTCCAATGTGGTATAGTTTTGTAAGTGTGTGTGCATTTTGAGCGCAGCAGTATATACCGCCAATGGTTTACCGTGATTGAAAGACCGCCGCAGTGATTTATGGGTCGTGATACTGTGGGCGAATTCCTGTTGGTGTATCGGTGTGGGTTTTGCTGTCGCCAGTTTATCACTGACCTTTGGTCTGGTGGACTTGTGTGGGTGTCTGTATAGTGGTGTAATTCTCAGTGTGGGTCATAATACCTGTGGCGGAATGCCACCGCGGTCACGGTATGTTGGGGGCCGTCAGAACGGCAGTAGGCGGCATTTACCGCCAGGGTTGTAATGAGGGCCATAGTAATGAAAATTACTATACGGTAAAAAAACATTGAAATTCAATGAAACAAGCAAAAGTTGCAAGGACGTTATAGTTAGGAAATAGAATTTTAAACATAGAAAGTCACTTAAAAAACAAAGGTTATAGGGACGTTATAGTTAGTCTCACATTTTAAACGTACAAAACCATAGAAATTCACCAGTTAGAGTTATCTCAAGTAACTATAACTCGTAACTTTCGCCCTCACTATGCACTGCTAATTACCCTTCACATTACAGCACTTATGACATCTTTGATGACATCACTAATCATATCAATTAAATATTTGCAGTAAAAAAATATACGAACAAATGTGCATGGCCAGGCCTAAGTACTGCAGCTACCCACATTACAAAAATGGGTCATTTTGTAAGGCAAAAATTATAAGGCTGCCTTAATATGTTTTGGTGTCTTTCCTGTCACAGTTATTAGGCCCAACCAAACATGTGGGTTACTGTTTTTTTTGGAGAAGTGTGGGAGCACAGACTAATAGAACATTTTGTTAGCACACCCTACTAACACGCCTCCACGAAGCCGGCATACAAGAGAAAGCCCTCAACTGGATCTCCTCCTTCCTCTCCGGCAGAACCCAGAGAGTCCGACTCCCTCCCTTCCGCTCCGAAGCCACCAACAACATCTGCGGCGTACCCCAAGGCTCCTCCCTAAGCCCGACGCTGTTCAACATCTACATGGCCCCCCTCGCACAACTGGCCCGTCAGCACAACCTCAACATTCTCTCCTACGCCGACGACACCCAGCTTATCCTCTCCCTCACCAAAGACCCACTCACCGCCAAAACCAACCTCCAAGAGGGAATGAAGTCCATCGCCGAATGGATGAGAAAAAGCCGCCTGAAGTTGAATTCCGACAAGACAGAGGTCCTGATCCTCGGACGCACCCCTTCGGCCTGGGACAACTCCTGGTGGACCACCGCGCTGGGCCCCCCTCCAACACCAACCAACCACGCACGCAACCTGGGCTTCGTCCTCGACTCCTCCCTCACCATGTCCAAGCAGGTCAGCGGCGTGTCCTCCTCCTGCTACAACACCCTCCGCATGCTCCGTAGAATCTACAAATGGATCCCGACAGACACCAGAAAAACGGTGACCCAGGCCCTCGTCAGCAGTAGACTAGACTACGGCAACGCACTCTACACAGGCATCCCAGCAAAAGACCTCCGACGCCTACAACGCATCCAAAACGCCTCCGCCCGACTGGTCCTCGACGTACCCCACCGATGCCCCATCTCCCACCACCTGAAAGACCTACACTGGCTCCCCATGGACAAAAGGATCACCTTTAAACTCCTCATCCACGCACACAAGGCACTCCACAACGCCGGACCAGTCTACCTGAACAACAGACTCAACTTCTACGTCCCTGCTCCGCCAACCTCGCCATAGTTCCCCGCTTCCATCGCAAGACCTCCGGCGACAGATCCTTCTCATATCTCGCCGCCAAGACCTGGAACGCCCTGCTGACCGCCCTGCGACAGACCCAGGACCTTCTCGCCTTCAGGAGACTCCTCAAGACCTGGCTCTTCGACCAGTAGCAGCAACCCCCCCCCCCAGCGTCTTGAAACCCTAACGGGTACGTAGTGCGCTCTATAAATTTTGTGATTGATTGATTGATTGATTATTATCAATTCCATTTCTCTTTGTTTCTCTCATTTATATGTAGGCTAGTGTGTAAGAGAGAACACATTTTGAAAAATGCACTCTTAATCACATGATAGTTTTTCATTCTGAGTTGCATAAATAACCACTGTTCTAAAAGACAACATATACACATTGAAAAAAAATATTAGTTTCTTTCATACCCGTTTTTCATTCATTAGATTTTACAATTTGAAGTGCTACATGATCAGTACATAGCGTTATATCATTCTAAGCTGCATCTCAGTTGTTGACTCAGGGTATTGTGTGTTTTGAACAACCAACAAACACTATGGCCCGGATTTAAGAAAAGTGGCGCTGTCTCCAATGCAGCACCACTTTTCTTGCACCCCTTTGCGTCCCCCTACCACCACCATGTGTGCGCCATATTTAATATACGGCGCACCATGGCACAGGGTAGGAGCAATAGCATCAAAAACGTTGACACTACTAATGTACTTTGAAGGATTAGCGTCAACATTGTGGCGCTAGTCCTGCCCAGTACACAATTGCCCGTTGAAAACAATGGTATTCCCCCTTTTAACACCTGCTCTGTGCAGGCATTCAAAATAGCCTCTATAAATGGTGCAGAGGAATCTCCTAGAATCCACTGTGCCATTTATGCGGTCCCACTAATGGGGGAACGCCCCCCTTGCATACAATATGCCTGGAGCAGGCATAATGTGGAGCAAGTGGTTACAATGTGGCGCAAGGGGTTACAAAGTGGAGCAATGCATGCATTGCGGCATTTGGTAAACATGATGCAGTGAATTTGGCCTTGTTGGGCCACATTAGCATCATAAAAAATTATGCTAATGTGACACAAGGAGGCACTAGGACCTCTTAGATATGGGCTTATATATCTCTATGACCAGAAAGGTCTGATGATTGCAATGGTGCTTCTCTTTTATAAGCCAGTTACAGGAAATTACTGAGGAAAACTTTATCATCTATTTCTCATTTTTCCTATTTAGTTTCATTATTTTTTTATTTCAAAGATTATCCTCATCAGCTGTGGGTTAAAATGAATTTCAAAGTTTTTTTTTAAATGCATGTGAAGATGTTATAACCAATGCTAGCAATAAACACACTTTAGTTGCAATTACTATTTAATTGAAAAATCCCTGAAATTTGTCAGTTATGGGAAGCTGTGCAAATCACTCTCACACTCACCATGAGAATGATAACTCACACACTAAATGCAATGCTAATGACTGCACAATAATTGTATCAATGAGGAAGACATACAACACACTAACATCTTAAATAACAACATAAAACCATAGAAAGACATAATTCAGTATAGACTATAATATGAATGGGAATTTTCATGGTAAGGTGAAATGTGAGAATATTTGTCACTTATGATCTCATCTGTGGCATCAATGGTGCTTCTTTTTAATTTACTGAAATGACAATCAGCACGCAGGGTGCTGATTCCTGAGCTCCATAATAAATGTAATCTTTCTGCCCACTCCCGAGTGGTGATTGCTAAATTCCCCCTATCAGTCATCATAAGGGTCGAAATGGCAGTAGACACAAGGGAATATACTAAAAAAGAAAACTATAGGGGTGGAGGCTGCCCATGATAGGCATGGCCATGTCCCCACCCCTAATAACCATTTTGACAATCTGTTTGCCCTTCTAGGGGGAGGATTAGGTTATTACCCTCAAAATGCCCTGGGGAGGGGGGCAAAAAGCCCACTTGACACCAACATTATTTTTTTGTTTTTTTAAATAAAATATGGGTGGGGACTGCCCACCATCAACATGTCCATGCCTCAAAAAGACCACTTGACACCAGGAAGCTTTTTTTTTTTTTTTAAATAAATGGGATCTGCCCACCATCAACATGGCCATGCCTCAATCCAACAATGAGGCACAGAGTTTTTCTGGCCCCGGGGAGCACATGGACATAATTACCCCCAGTCTGGCCCGCAGGTCAGCACACTGCACACTAGACACCAGGTAATATTACAAAAAAGAGTATAGGAGTGAGAATGTCTATCATGGTATGGCCCCACCCCAAATAAATATTTTGCCATAGGGCAGACAGGCATGATTACCACCAATCTGCCCTGAGGGGGACAGATAACTCACTAGACACTGTTTTTTTTGTTTTTTGTTTTTTTTAAATCTAGGGGTGGGGCTGTTTACCACAGGCAGGTATTTCTGTCCCCCTGGAGTTAAATGGGGGCTATTACCCCCAATTTGCAGAAAGCCCACTAAACACTGGGACATTCAAAATTGTACCAAAACAGACTAAAAGAGGGCATGGCCTACCCTGTCATCAAGCTGTAACCCAACCCCAAGGGGGCAATAGTGTCTTTCTGTACCCCTGGGGCCAGATATGAAGTTTGTCTCACTTGAGGAGGTTGACCCAAATCTTTCCCCTGCTGAGAGGGTAGAAAGCCCACTAGACACCAGGCATTTTGAATTTGGTGTAAAAGAAAGGGGCATGGGCATTGGTATCTGACATTAAACCATACTTCAATGCCACCGGGGGAACCAGTATTTTGGCTCCAGAGAGGGAGTTTGCCACCAGTTTGCCCCTGGGGGCAAAAAGCCCACTAACAATAGGACTATATTTTTAAATAAAATAATGGGATGGGTCTGGCCCATCCTGACATAGAGCCACACCCTCACCCTCACCCAGAAAGCCTCAACATTCTTCATGCTTTCCTGTGGACTATAACATTCCATCACACATGCAAGCGAGAGGACATCTGATGTGTGTTTTTTGGGGGTTTTGTTTTTCAATATAGACCAGGATAGTCGGGCTATATCCTGATATCTTCCCACTTGCCATCGTGAATAACTGCACTTTTTTGGGATTGGTTAGGCCTCCACCTGGAGAACACTACCAGACATGGACATTTTGAAAAACTAAACACTGAGGGGAGTCCAGGGTGATATGTCTTGCATGGATCCCATGACATTTTCATACCCACAATCCTCTACATACCTCAAACTCTGTCAAAATTCACTAATTCTCCTTGCATTTCTGTGATTTAAACTTCCAGAATACACAGATATCCACAAAATTCCAACTGTCCAGCATTCACCCAATAAAAAAAAAACTACCCTTCTTGTATATGTGGGCCAGGTGTGCACACCAGTAAAAAAACCAAAACAGAATGTGGAAACATCAACATTTCCTGTCAAAAAAGAACTTTTTGGCAATAGGGTTAGCTCTAATGTAGACATCCAGGGGAGTCTAGGGTTGTGTGTTTTACATGGATCCCATGAAGTTTTCCTATCCAAAATTCTCCATAATCCTCAAACTTTGCCTAAAATCACCACTTTTCCTCATATTTCTGTGATGGAATCTTTTAAAATCAAGAGGAAGCCATGGCATTCCTACCACCTGGTGTTGCCCCACTTGTCCCCATGAAAACGCTACCCCATTTGAATGGCTGGGCCTAGTGATCACAACAGGAAAATATCAAACCAGGGTCAATGGAAGTCCTACAGTGGAACCCTCACTGACATTAGTTTGATCTGTTCCTGTTCCAGACTCTAAGTCCAGCTACATCCTGCCAAGGACTGAGGTAGTGGATGTGTTTCTCCACTGGTTCTGGAGGGTGACTGGTGCCCAGAGTGCTTCATCCTGCCAAGGACAGACGTAGTGGATGTGTATCTCCACTGGTTCTGGAGGGGGACTGGTGCCCTGAGTGCATCACTCACCCATGACGGTCCCTGTTGCGTCAGTGCCCCTGCCGCTCATGGGCTAGTGGTGCTTGAGTTGGCGGTTCTTTCCCTGTTCAGCGGTGCTTGAGTTGGCGGTTCTTGCCCTGTTCAGCGGTGCTTGCCCTTTTCAGCGGTTCTTGCCCTGTTCAGCGGTGCTTGAGTTGGCGGTTCTTGCCCTGTTCAGTGGTGCTTGAGTTGGCGGTCCTTGCCCTGTTCAACGGTGCTTGCCCTGTTCAGCGGTTCTTGCCCTGGTCAGCGGTGCCTGAGTTGGCGGTCCTTGCCCTGTTCAGCGGTGCTGAAGTTGGCGGTCCTTGCCCTGTTCAGCGGTGCTTGAGTTGGCGGTCCTTGCCCTGTTCAGCGGTGCTTGAGTTGGCAGTTCTTGCCCTGTTTAGCGGTGCTTGAGTTGGCTGTTCTTGCCCTGTTCAGCGGTGCTTGCCCTGTTCAGCGGTGCTTGAGTTGGCGGTTCTTGCCCTGTTCAGCGGTGCTTGCCCTGTTCAGAGGTACTTGAGTTGGCGGTTCTTGCCCTGTTCAGCGGTGCTTGCCCTCTTCAGAGGTGCTTGAGTTGGCGGTTCTTGCCCTGTTCAGCGGTGCTTGAGTTGTCGGTTCTTGCCCTGTTCAGCGGTGCTTGCCCTGTTCAGCGGTGCTTGAGTTGGTGGTTCTTGCCCCGTTCAGCGGTGCTTGAGTTGGCGGTTCTTGCCCTGTTCAGTGGTGCTTGCCCTCTTCAGCGGTTCTTGCCCGGTTCAGCGGTGCTTGAGTTGGCGGTCCTTCATTGTCCAGCTGGGCTGGGCCTGGCGGTCCTTCATTGGTCAGCTGGGCTGTGGCTGGTGGGGCCCTCCTGGGCAGCTGGGCTGTGGCTGGCGGGGCCCTCCTGGGCAGCTGGGCTGTGGCTGGCGGGGCCCTCCTGGGCAGCTGGGCTGTGGCTGGCAGGGCCCTCCTGGGCAGTGACGATGGGGCTGGCAGTGGCCTCCTGGGCAGCGACGATGGGGCTGGCGGGGCCCTCCTGGCCAGCGGGGATGATGGCGGTCTTCTCCACCGTGCTGCTCCTCCCAGACTTGCCGGGTTTCTTCTGGCCCTTCCCCAATTTGGGAGGAGTCACAGCTGAGTCCACACTCCCACCGGGACCACTGGGAGCGGCTTAGGTGGCTGGAGTCTTCCCCTCTCCCGCCGGGCACTGGCCAACTTCTGGTGCTTCACCGGGGGGACTGGCTGTGCTGTGGCTCCGTGCCACACTGGGTGTCCTGGTGGCCGGTGCACTCCACATACCTGCGACAACAGGCACCACTGGTCCCGGAGTTGTTGTGGCTGAGGTGCTAGTTCGGAACCTATGAGTTTGACGGGGGGTAGTGGGAAATAGGTTAAGGGTGGAAAGGAAAAGTTGTTTGGAGACACTGGGACAGGTAGCTGGAGGGGGTTTGGGAGTGGAGGAAGAGGTGGGGGTTGAAGGAGGTGTACTTTTTGTGGCTTTGGGTGCAGGTGCATGCATTGGATGTATGTTGGGTGGGTATGTGCCTGCGTTTGTGTATCTTCGGAGGGGGCGTCACAGACACATGGGAGAGGACACAGGGGACGTGTGAATGGTAGTGGGGGTGGTGACTGAACGTGAGCGGGGTGTGGTGGTGGGTGTGCTGGTGCAGGACGTAGTGGCTGTAGAGATAGTGCATGCAGGTGTGAGTGTGGACGAGACTGGGAGGGAGGAGGAAGACGAGGAGGAGGGGGACACAGTGGAGGCAGTGGATGTTGGTGTGTCTGTATGTGTGTGATGCTTGCGTGAGTGCCTGTGGGATGTGTGGTGCTTATGTTTGCCTGAGCTGCCCTTGTGTGGTGAGGTGTGTGCAGGCTGGTCTGATGGTGTGCTTGGGATAGGCAGAGGTACCCGGGATTGGGTCTGGGTGGAGGAAGTTGGAGGGGGGAGGCTAGACACAGGGACAATGGCTGCCATCAGTGCTGAGGCCAGAGTTTGAAAGGATCGGTGAAGGGCCGCCTGACCAGAATGAATGCCCTCCAGGAATGCATTGGTTTGTTGCAACTGCCTTTCTACACACTGGATGGCATTCACAATGGTAGACTGCCCAACAGTGAGGGACCTGAGGAGGTCAATGGCCTCCTCACTGAGGGCAGCAGGGGTGACTGGGGCAGGGGCTGAGGTGCCTGGGGCGAAGGTGATGCCCACCCTCCTGGGTGAGCGGGCACGGGGCGAAGGCTGAGGGGCTGCTGGGAGGGCGGTGCTGGTAGGGGGGGTGGCGGCTGTACCTGTAGAAGTGGGGGGCACAGATGTTGCCGCCACCACAAGGGAGCTCCCATCAGAGGATGAGTCCGTGTCACTGGTTTCAGCTCCTGTCCCCGCCGTGGTGCTCCCCTCGCCTTCCGTCCCTCTGGTGTAGTCTGAGTCCGTAGTGTGGCCCTCCATGGCCATGTGGGATGCAGCTCCCTCGTGCTCCGGTGCCACTGCTCCTCCACCTGATTATGCTATTGCACACATGAACAGGAAGACTGCAAAAAAGGGGGGGGAACAGAAGAAAGACATGTTGAGTGCATGGATTACCGCTACCGTTGGCGGACAAGACAGACACAGAAGCCCCCTGCACTACGTCGCGCTGTTGGGCTCTACAGTGAAACTCGTGGGAAATGGCCTACAAGGCTATGGACGACATCTGCACACATAGATGACACAGGTGAATGAATAGCTTTACTTGGCACTCTACAGAGGTGGGGTGGTGGGCCACAGGGCCATGCCTTACGGAGGGGCCTAGCCTACGGAACTCACCCTGGCTTAGGGAAACCCACAGCCACAGAGTGTACCCACCCCCTTGTGTCTGCTGTGATGCCCTCAAGCGCCCATCCAACTCTGGGTAGGCCACCGCCAGAATCCGGAACATCAGGGGGGTCATGGTTCGACGGACACCCCTCCCACGTTGGGAGGCCATCCCCAGCTGAGCCTCCGCCGTCTTCTTGCTCCAGCGGCGAATGTCCTCCCATCTTTTCCGGCAGTGGGTGCTCCATCTGTGGTGGACCCCCAGGGTCCGGACGTCCTTGGCGTTGGCAAGCCAAATATCCTTCTTCTGGTGGGCGCTGACCTACATGAAATGTACAGGGGAAGAAGAGAAGTCATTACCAACTGCGCCGTCAAAGTGAGTGGCCCCCATCCCTACCCTTGCCATGTGGCACATGCACCCACCGTCTTTCATGCACGCAGAACTCTGCCCCCTTCCTTCTTACAACCAGCCCTCTCCACACAGGCATAGCCCATACAACATGCTCCCTGTGTACTTACCTGTTGGTCTGGAGGACCGTAGAGGAGCGTGTACTGGGGGAGGACCCCATCGACGAGCTTCTCCAACTCCTCCGATGTGAAGGCAGGGGCCCTTTCCCCAGATGCACAAGCCATTGTCTCTTCCAGACCGAGGTCACAGCAACACTTGCAGTGTAGGTCCTCTCCTGTCGAAGATCAGGTATTGAGTGATTCAACAGATAGAAAATGGCGGTCACATCCGCAGCGGTCACGTCCACGGCGGTGCCTACCATCACCGCCGGCGTACATCGTCATTGGCTCCTGGGACCCATAGGGTCCAATGTTAACCAATGCAACATTGCGCCGTGGTCTTCGACTGCCTACCGTGACGGTGTACAACGCCAGCGCAGTTACCTCACATCCCATTGTCCCACTTTACAGGTCTGGCAGCCGCCATTTAAGGGGCCCACATGGCCTAATTACCAACTGGGTCACCCATACCTAGGCCTAGTCTCAACACACATACAGGCCAGATTTTGTGTATGAATGGTGTTCTGTGTAGACTGTGGGTACATACCTCTGAGTTGTTTGACTCTGTGCTTGCTGTTGTCCTTCATAGGCACCGTCCGCTGGGACATGTGAGGAGATGGCGGAATCCTCCGGTGTACCGACCGCTGGTGGACCTGTCGACAATGGAGGAATGAAATGTTATTATCACCTACAGGTTTGACCGTGACACAATCCAGGAACTGTGTACAGACTTGGAGCCTGACCGGATGTCAGCAATCCGCAATCCCACAGGAATCCCCCCTCAAGTGCAGGTGCTATCAGTGCTCCATTTCCTTGCTAGTGGGCCTTTTCAAACAACTGTGGCCAGGGCATCAGGGATGTCCCAGCCTATGTTTTCCAACGTATTGTCCAGAGTGTTGTCTGCCCTGCTGAAACACATGCAGAGCTACATCGTTTTCCCTCAGGTGGAGGATTTGCCTACAGTGAAAGGTGACTTCAATGCCCTTGGACATATCCCCAACATCATAGGTGTCAATGATGGAACCCATGTGGCTTTGGTCCCCCCCCACAGGAGTGAACAGGTGTACAGGAACCGGAAGAGTTATCATTCCATGAAGGAACAGATGGTATGTTTGGCAGACCAGTACATCTCCCATGTGAATGCCATGTTCCCTGGCTCAGTGCATGACGCCTACATCATGCAGAATAGCAGCATCCCTTATGTGATGGGTCAACTCCAGAGGCACTGTGTGTGGCTATTAGGTGACTCTGGTTACCCCAACCTGTCATGGCTACTGATCCCAGTGAGGAATCCCAGGGCAAGGGCAGAGGAACGCTACAATGAGGCCCACGGTCGAACTAGGAGGGTGATCGAGTGGACCTTTGGCCTCCTGAAGGCCAGGTTCCGGTGCCTCCATATGACAGGTGGATCCCTATTCTACTCACCAAAGAAGGTGTGCCAGATCATCGTGACCTGCTGTATGCTTCACAACTTGGCTTTGCGACAACAGGTGCCTCTTCTGCAGGAGGATGGTCCAGATAGCGGTGTTGTGGCAGCCGTGGAGCCTGGGGACAGTGATGAGGAGGAAGCAGAGGAAGAAGACATGCAGAACAAGGACTCAGTCATCCAGCAATATTTCCAGTGAAACACAGGTGAGAATACATTCCTGCCTACTACATGTACTTTTATACATCTACCTCTATCCTGTCTGTCGATTTCACCCAGTGTATGGTCACTGAGTTGTCACTTTCCCTTACAGTTTCACAGGTATGGGTCCCAACGTGTGTCATCTGCTTAGATTCCTCATGGACAAGAGCTGTGTGACATAGGTATGTTGACATTGCTATTTCATGAACATTTTGTCACTGTAATTGAAAATACACAATTTCGAAATCACAGACAGGCTCCAGATCTTTTGGTGCTTTTGGTGTGTTTATTTAACTACAAAATATTGGAGGGGGAAGTTAAATGGTGAGGGGTGATGGCGGAGGAGTGTCCATGGCAGAGTCCAGTCTATTAGTCTCACAGGTGCATTGCCCATATGGGCATAGGAAGTGGAGCTGGGGCAGTTTCAATATGGACAGGGTGACAAAGTGGGACAGTGGGATGACAATCAGGGTGGTCTCATTTCTTGGCGGGGGTCTTGGCATCGTGCTCTGTCTTGTTCCTGGATCTCAGGGACCGTTTGTGGGGTGGTTCTCCGTCTACAGGGGCTGGGGTGCTGGTGTGGTGGTCCTGTGGCGGTGCCTCCTGTCCACTAGCGCCGGCGGAGGTGGCGGGCAGTTCATCATCCATGCTAGTGTCAGGGGCCCCTTGTAGTGCCACAGTGTCCCTCCTGGTGTTTAGTACTTCCTTCAGCACCCCTACGATGGTGCCCAGGGCGGAGCTGATGGTTCTGAGTTCCTCCCTGAACCCCAAATACTGTTTCTCCTGCATCCGCTGGGTCTCCTGAAACTTGGCCAGTACTGTTGCCATCGTCTCCTGGGAGTGGTGGTATGCTCCCATGATGGAGGAGAGGGCCTCGTGGAGAGAGGGTTCCCATGGCCTGTCTGCCCCCGTCGCACAGCAGCCCTCCTAGTTCCCCTGTGTTCCTGTGCCTCCGTCCCCTGGACCGTGTGCCCACTGCCACTGCACCCAAGTCCCTGTTGTTGTTGGGGTGGTGGGTTATCCTGGGTTCCCCCTAGTGGTGGACACACAGCTGATTGACGTGACCTGGGGACGGAGGTATGGGCCCGCTGGGTGGGTGCTGTGCTGGTGTTTCCAGAGGGGGAAGGTCTGTGGTGGCCTGTGCCTGTGTGAGGGGAACCGACTGCCCCGAGGCCCCCGATGGTCCGGGCTGGTCATCTAGATCCAGGTGGACAGAGGTGCTGTCATCACTGTGGGCCTCTTCTGTGGGTGGAGTGGTGATGTCTGGACCCTCCTGTCTGGTGACGTTGCGTAGTGGTCCTGCAGGGGTGTAAAGACATGATTATTGCATCTGTGTGTGTCATGGTGTGCAATGGGTGGGTGACTGTGTACCCCAGTGCTGGCATTCCTGTGTGTGAGCTTGTGTGATGGTGGTTTAGGGGGGTGTATGGGTATGTGCAGTGGGCATGCTTTAGTGATGGGTGTCCATGCGTTGTTGTTGCATGCAGGGCTTGGTGTTGGGATGTGTGGTTTGTGATATTGGTACATTTGTGAGGAGTTGGAGTGATAGGGGTGGGGGCGAGGGTGGGGGTATGTGATAGCATGCAGGTAGGGTGGGGGATGTAATAGTTAAGATTTGACTTACCAGAGTCCATTCCTCCACCAACTCCTGCGAGGCCCTCAGGATGCAGAATCGCCAAGACCTACTCCTCCCATGTTGTTAGTTGTGGGGGAGGAGGTGGGAGTCCGCCGCCAGTCCTCTGCACCGCCTGGTGGTGTCTTGAGACCACGGAACACACCTTCCCCCGCATGTCGTTCCACCTCTTCCTGATGTCCTCCCGATTTCTTGGGTGTTGTCCCACTGCATTGACCCTGTCGACTATTCTTCGCCATAGCTCCATCTTCCTTGCAATTGAGGTGTGCTGCACCTGTGATCCAAATAGCTGTGGCTCCACCCGGATGATTTCCTCCACCATGACCCTGAGCTCCTCCTCCGAGAACCTGGGGTGTCTTTGCTGTGCCATGGGGTGGTGTGGGTGATGTGTGGGGTGGTGTGTGTGGTGATAAGTGTGGTGATATGTAGTGGTGTGTGGTGTTTTGTGCGTGGAAGTAGTGTGGGTGATAGTGTTGTGTGCCTGTGGATGCAAGTTTGTTGATGGTGGTGTCTCTCTCTGGCCTTCTCTCTGTAATGGTTGTAGGGGTTTGTGGGTGATGTGGGTGTGTGTTTTATATTGTATTGGGTGTGTGGGAGTGGTGTGTGTATGTGTATCAGGTGTGTGTATTTCGAATTGTCCAATGTGGTGGTGTTTTGGAGATGTGTGTGTATTTTGAGCGCGGCGGTGTGTACCGCCAAAGGGATACCGCGCTTGAAAGACAGCCGCGTGGATTCGTGTGTTGTGATTGTGTGGGTGTAATTCTGTTGGCGTGATGGTGGAGGTTTTGTTTTCGCCAGTTTATCACTGACCTTTGGTGTGGCGGACTTGTGTGGGTGTCTCAATTTTGTCGGATTCCGAGATGTGTGTCATAATAGCTGTGGCGGAATTCCGCGGCCGTGGCGGTGTGTTGGCGGTCTTCTGCACGGCGGTAAGCGGCTTTTACCGCCAATGTTGTAATGACCACCATAATGGTATATTGCTTATGTAAAGCTGCCATCATGACAACATGTTACAGATTAAAAAGTTGTCCCAAATGGCTGTGTTTTTCCTACTCATGTTAAATTTTTGTTTATTTCAATTGTTTTTGGGATGCCTTGAGAGATCTACTCCTTTGTTGAGTTCAGAATTGTGTTTACCTTTCAGAAATGCATATATTTCCTGGATCACCCATGGGTTTCAAACTGGCTTCCACGGCAACCTGGGGGTAGGTTCAAAGCACAAAAATAGGAAAAAATGGTTTTCCTATTTGATGAATACCAAAATTGTGGTAAAAACATTGTTTGATTCAACCCTGCATGTTCCTGAAAGCTGGGAGGATGGTACCCTTAGCATAGCAAACCTTTTGTCAATGCAATTTTCAGGGAAAAAATAGGCACTTTTTTGCACAGCACTGTATTCACATTGTTCTGAAAAAAACTGAAAATGTAGCTGTACTTTGGCCATTTTCTCGGTCCCACAAATTCTGAATGCCTTTAGAATCCATAGCATACTGGAACAAATTTGGTTTGCATACCTTACATGGAAACAAGGTTATAGAGTAAGCACCGACTACCCCAAAGAAGGGTAGCCAAAAAAGGGCTCAACACGGAGGGGTGGGGGAGGGCCGCAGTAGTTAAGTGTTTAAATATATGCATTTTTTGGTAAATATATGCAATCGTTTACTGGTAGCAACTCAGTAGTTGTGGTTGTGTGGAGAGCTATACCAGAAACTGATTTTTAATTTGATAAGTATGTTGCCAAAGTTTGACAAATCTGTAAGAAGTTTCACGAGGAAATAGAAAGCTTAGGCCGTTATTTAGTAGTCTTTGTAAGTATGAACAACTATTTGATTGTTCTGCAGAATTTGATCTCAAATTCTGTCTTTTGCCAGAAAATAAGATTTATGGAATGAGGAAAGAACTATGGACTCAAACTGCTTGATCACATTGTCAATCACAAATGCCAGAGAATGGAGCACCATCACCATCATGATTCTGATGAATTTTATATCACTTAAAAATATTTTGACTTGATTGGTTTCTTTACTGCCTGGCAGGATTCAAAAATGAAAGCATGCTGGTGGTGATTTGCAAAATCTGTCCGCTAAACATTTAATCAAGGAAGACTGGGTACTAATATTCCTTCCCAACTGGGACTCAAATCTTTAATGTCAAGACACATCACATAAACTAGTCCAAAGTATGGAGGACATGAAGGACCAGAAAGACCATGATGCTCTAATGCCACAAGGGTACATATTTTAGGTTCCTGATGGTGATACTGGGCAAACCCTGTTAGCAACATTGAAAGCTAGAAGCAAGAAGTTTTAGATGACTCTACAGAATTACAGAGTTCTCCATAATGACTATAGCATCTAGCGTCCGCATTTGGAGTATCATGAGAAGCCCACCAGGTTAACAAATACAATAGATTTAACTCCCCTTTTGGAAAACCACCCACTGTGTTTAGAGATCCCTCTGGGCAGGGGAATTAGTGTGCCTTCAGTGGAGCCTCCCCTGTGGCAGCTCCTTTGAAGGCACAGCAGCATTTCTGAGTGTGCCATGTTTAATGAACCCACTTAGCAAATGTTTTTGTTTTTTAATTGCAAGCACCCAAAACAAGACCTTTTTATGGAAAAACAACACAGAGGTTTCCTCAAGTGTGTGAGGGTCATTTTTTTTGTTTCCTGTTCCCGACTGCCGGGTGTTCCTTGGCTGTTTTGAAAAGGTAAGACGTACATCAAAATAACCACTCAAAACAGGGCAGATACTCTGATGTGCATTAACTGTGGAGGACAGCTACTGGCCAACGTTGTCTGCTGGCAGAGGCAGCTGAGGCTTTCACTGTAAAAATCTTGCACTTTGTCCAACTCTAAATGGGTGAGATAACTCCAACTTTGGTGAATAGGATAGCCTCCACATTTTGATAGATGATCTACATCTGCCACTCCCTCAATGAGCCCCAGGACCAGATGGCAATAAACTTACCTGTAATTGTACTGATATGGCATAGTCCTAATGACCTAGAAGGTGTTTTTAAGGATAATAGGAAAGGGTAGTCAAAGACAGAGGCTTTTCGAGTAAGCAATGGATACAGAAAACAGGCTAGTTGACAGAGAGGAAGGACGAACAGAAAAGAAAATAAGCTAAGAAAGACTATGTAGTATGCTTAAGGAAAATGAACATGAAAAGACAGGACAGACTTGAGTTTCTAGGATCTCATTGTACATGAGGTTACAAGGAATTATCTTATGGGGTTCTTTTGAACCTGATTCTGAGTAGGCTAGTGTTCTCTATTAGGTTTTTCGTGGAGTTGGTAAGCTGAACCTAATTTTACATGGCAGCAATTCTGCCAAAAAACATTGCATACGAATTGGCAATAGAAGTAGGCAAGTATTTTTCTTGATTTGTTTTTACTGGCATTGTGAGAATATAATGCTCTCTTCTGCTAGAAATTAGCTCCCCCTAGTTTCTCATACTACAGACACCCTCTTACTCCACCTTTACCCACACAGAGGCTGCAGCATAGATTTACCACTTGCTCAGAGCAGGTGGCAAATGTATTGTTTCAAACCCCACAGAACTGAGAATTCTGTGTAGTTTTACAACTGGTAAAACTGGTCCCAAAAGTGAATTTCCCTTTCCATAGGGATTAATAAGTAATTTCACAGACCTGGTGCTATGTCACTATAAATTTAATGCATTCAGATTTACTACCTGCTAGTACAGTGCACCTCATAATCTGCATTGTAAAGTTTCCTTCCTTCTTGTGCTATGCGTTTCAACTTTCTATCAAATGGACTGTACTCCCAGACTATTTCACACCAGACCTAAATGTGCATGGTCATCAGCTGAATGCTATGTTCAGTGGGTTCTAATAGCACTTGGGTTGGATGCTGGTTGTGGCTGAAGGACATGCACTATATTTCTGGCACACTACTCTCGGGCAAAGGGAGTATATACAGGACTCTACAGCTATTAAAACTGGTTGCAGGAAATGGCCAGATTGCTTGTCCTATGACCTCTGCCCAGGGAATGGCTGAAGGCCATTCTGAGTAGGCTATATTCAAACATGGGCTGGACTAAAGGGCTGGCCATTGACCATACATTTTGCAGATAATTTAACATTCAATTGTGTTATAGGTACACACCCAATGCTTTCTGTATGTAACACAAGCCTAAGTGGTCTGGGTTCCAGTGACATTGTTGCTAGGCAAAGGACATGATCAGAGCTCATTCCTGGCAACCAGAGTCTCCAGTTCATAGCTGAATATAAAACCTATTACAGCCACCAGTGGTTCTTGACTGTGACTCCTTCTAGTTTCTTACAAATATCTGCTGACCATTAGAGTTCTTTACATAGAGGGACATTAGAATCCACTTTACAGAGATCATGAACTGATAAAACTAACTATAATGTCTAACACTCCATGTATAGAAGCTCTTTTGTTTCCAGATGCAACAGTGTATTTGATATATGGCCGCAGAAGTGACTACACTCCTATTTTTTTATGACACCTGTCAAAGGAATATGTATTTCTCACACATCAGGGAAGACAAATGGACAGTGAGATTGAAAAATCTGATAAGTTTATAACGAGGAATTATTCCTCTTTTACAGTCACTTATGACTATGGAGCCTTCCAGGATCATGCTTCTCCCCATGGCATGATACACAATTAAAAATAAAAGACAGACCATTATTCTTCTGGTAGGGCTTCCAGTACCTGAAAGAGTGTGCTGCTCCGATAGCACATAGATAAAACTTCAGACATTCAACAGTACTCTACTATATCATGCAAGAATAATTAGTGAAATCAGTTCTGTACATTCATAACATTTTATGCTGCTGGTCCTAAGGCTTGGCTGGATTATGTAATACCAATTCACAACAATTTTTCTGTGACTTGCACTTTGTTAGACTTGGCATCCTTGGCATGGTCTCCCCTAACTTTATTCCTCTGTTTCCCAGGTTGTTGAGGTGTGCTGCTAAAGTGCAGGTGCTCCTGTGTAAAATATATGTATAATTGGCTATCCATGTTTGACATATTTGATTTACTAGTACGTCCCTAGTAGAGTGCACTGGAGGTGCCCAGGGCCTGTAATTCAAATGCTACTAGTGGGCCTGCAGCACTGGTTTTGCCACCCACATTAGTAGACCTGTAAACATGGCTCAGACCTGCCACTGCAGTGTCTGTATGTGCACTTTTAAACTGCCAATTCGACTTGGCAAGTGTACCCACTTGTCAGGCATAAACCTTCCCTTTTTATACCTGCAAGGAACCCCTAAGGTAGGCCCTAGATAGCCACCAGGGCAGGGTGCAGTGTATATTAACGGTGGGACATGTACTGATGTGTCTTACATGTCCTAACAGTGAAATACTGCCAAATCTGGTTTTCATTGTTGCAAGGCCTATCTCTCTCACAGGTTAACATGGGGACTACCTTTCAATATTATTTAAGTGCAGATTTCCTTTCAGAGCAGATAGAAATGTGGAGTTTGTGGTTTCTGAGTTCACAATTTAAAAATACATCTTTTAGTGAAGTTGATTTTTGGATTGTGAGTTTGAAAATGCCACTTTTAGAAAGTAGGCATTTTCTTCCTTTAAACCATTCTGTGACTCTGCCCGTTTCTGGATACCCTGTCTGGGGCAGTTTGACAGTCGGGCTGTTTGTACCTCTCTCTAGACAGTGACACTAAAGGGCGGGGTATAGCCCGCATATTCTGATGAGCCATCTGTGCTAGGAGGGAAGGGAGGATTGGTCATTCACACTTGACAGGGTTATGCCTGCCCTCACACAATGCAGTCTCCAACCCCCTGGTGTCTGGCTGGGGCCTGGCCTGGACATGAAAGGATCTTACAAACACTTGAGACTTTGCTTTAAAGTTTGCCAACTTCAAAGGCAGATAGGAGTATAAGTATTGGACTCAAAACCCCTGCAAATCAGATTACTTCAAGGATTCAAGAAGTACTTCTGCCCTGAGAAGAACTGAAGAGCTAAGGAGAAGTGTTGCCCTGGCCTGTGACTGTGCTGTGTTGGGCTATCCTTCAGTTGCTTCTTCTGCCTGTGCAAGTGGAGAGAGACTGGATTTAATTGTGCATTGCTCCTTGAGAGGTATCTTCAAGGGCTTGGAGTAGAGCTTGCCTCCTGTTTTGAAGCCTCAGGGACAGCAAAGGCTTCACCATCCAGTTTTCGGTCTGCATGCTGTGGACTCTAGATTGCCAAAGGGAGCCATTCCAGTTCCTGGGCCCCTGGAAGTGAATTTCTGGTGAAATCCTGTCTAACACCACCGGACGCCGCAGTGCGACTTCATAAAGGATGCCGCTGCCTCGAACCACGATGCCACCTTCACTGAGGCCTTGGACCTCGCAGAAGTATGAGAACCCCGATGACCCTGTAGGCTTCGCATCGCTCCAGCCGCTGATCCCGCCCGACTTCCCCGACTTTGGAGTGTTGTAAGTCTGACCTCTGTGACATCCGATGCCATCGCAGTACCTGCGGTCCAGTGACATTATTGGAACCCCGTGAGGTTGCTCGGCAGCATATGACTTTGCCAGACTTTGTACCTATTGGAACCAAGAGACCGACTTCGCAACCAATGCTGCTTCACCTCCACCGCTCTGCAGTAAGGAATCGACGCAGCTGCGCGATGCCTCTACCCTTCTGCCCCATAGCACCGGAACTGACACCGCATCGGATCCAGCGACGTCTCACTTCCCTACGCTGTGCACTGGCCTGTTTTCTAATTGTTTGTTAAGGTACTGAACATGGGGGTCGAACAACTCCATAAATGGCACCATTGGCATCGCATTGTAGGAAGCAACTCCGTCATGACACCTCTTAATACCAACTTGCAGTATTTGTGCCTCTAGGCATTATTTTTGTGCTGTTAAATGCTAAATTCATATTTCTAACTGTGTATTGTGGATTTTTATCAGATTTGGTCATGTTTAATTAGATAAAATGTTTACTATTTTTCTAAACCTGTGTTGTGTCATTTTGTAGTGGTTCACAGGTATTACTGTGTGTGTTGGTACAAATACTTAACACAATGTCTCTGATTTAAGCCTGCCTGCTCGTGCCAAGCTACCAAGGGGTGAGCGGGGGTTAACTGAGTGTCATTCTCCTTTACCCTGACTAGAGTGAGGGTCCTTGCTTGGCCAGGGGGCAACCTGGCTGCCAACCAAATACCCCATTTCTAACTTTGGTGATCAGTGGTGAGGATTTGAACTTGTATTTGTTCTCGACATAAAGTGATTAAGTGTACACTTATGTTTCCAGAGCAGAACATTACGTGACCACATGCAGCTCGTTTTTCTTTTTGCTCTTTTTGGACTTTTTTCCTACTTCCATATTTTTGGTGATCTTGTTATTGGCTCTTGACCTTCTCTTCGGAAACTCTTTTTCTGCCTTGGAACTTTGCACTTTTGATTCACCTTCATGTCTCAATCTGGAGATGCACCAGCTGGAGCGGTTTTGTAGTAAGGGAAAATGGAGAGTTACACAGTTGCTCAATTGAAACAGTTCTGTAAAGATCTTGCCTGTCCCATTAGGAGCTCCACCAGGCAGAAGATGCAATAAAAGGCACTGAGGGCTTGGGTGACAGCCAAGGAAGGATGGGGGGCACACAGAGGAGGAGGGTGAGGATGAGGATGACGAGGTGCAGAGTATACACAATGGTGTAGTGGGTGGACCTGTTATACCTCGGGTTAGGGTCTCCAGGGCAGGTAGCAGTGTGTCATCCAAGGGTCTGACCCCTGAAGAGTTATAGAACAGACAGGCAGAGAGGGTTCACATGTTGGAGTTGGAGAAGCTTAGGATGAAAATGGAGAGGAAGATGGAAGAGAGGAGACTGGCCATTGAAGAGAAAATGTTACTGCTGGCTCATGAGCTCAGCTTGAGGGAGCTGGATCAGAGGAGCCAGTCCAGTAGGGATGGTGGCAGCAATACCTCAGTGTAGCCTTAGAGAAGGGTACATGTTAGACCTGACAGCCTTAGGGTGGTCACCCCTAACTTTTTGCCTGCCTCCCTCCACTTTTTGGACACTGTTTTTGCTGGCTTTTAGACTCTGCGCACTTTACCACTGCTAACCAGTGCTAAAGTGCATATGCTCTCTCCTTTTAAACATGGTAACCTTGGATCATACCTGATTGGACTATTTAATTTACTTATAAGTCCCTAGTAAGTGCATTATAGGTGCCGAGGGCCTGTAGATTAAATGCTACTAGTGGGCCTGCAGCACTGGTTGTGCCATTCACTTAAGTAGCCCCTTTACCTTGCCTCAGGCCTGCCAATGCAAGGCCTGTGTGTGCAGTTTCACTGTCACCTCAACTTGGCATTTAAAAGTACTTGCCAAGCCTAAACCTCCCCTTTCTCCACATATAAGTCACCTCTAATTTGTGCCCTAGGTAACCCCTAGAGCAGGGTGCTGTTTGGGTGAAAGGCAGGACATGTACCTGTGTAGTTTACATGTCCTGGTAGTGTAAAACTCCTAAATTCGTTTTTAGTGGTAGCTGCTGATCTGAAGGGAGTAGGAAGGTCATATTTAGTATGGCCAGAATGGTAATACCAAATCCTGCTGACTGGTGAAGTTGGAATTAATATTACTATTCTAGAAATGCTAATTTTAGAAAGTGAGCATTTCTTTGCACTTAAATCTTTCTGTGCCTTACAATCCAACTCTGGCTGGGCTTAGTTGACAGCTCCTTGTGCATTCACTCAGACACACCCCAAACCACAGGGTACTCAGCCTCAACTTGCATACATCTGCATTTTGAATGGGTCTTCCTGGGCTGGGAGGATGGAGGGCCTGCTCTCACACAAAGGACTGCCACACCCCCTACTGGGACCCTGGCAGACAGGATTGATCTGAAAGGGGACCTGGTGCACTTCTTAGCCACTCTTTGAAGTCTCCCCCACTTCAAAGGCACATTTGGGTATAAAACAGGGCCTCTGCCCTACCTCATCAGACACTAGCTGGAGAAGAAACCTGAACCAGAACCTGCATCCTGCCAAGAAGAACTGCCTGGCTGCCTAAAGGACTCACCTGACTGCTTTCTACAAAGGACTGCTGCCTTGCTGTTGCCCTGCTGCCTTGCTGCCTTGCTGAACTCTTGTCTGGCTATAAAAGTGTTCTCCAAGGGCTTGGATAGAGCTTGCCTCCTGTTCCCTGAAGTCTCAGGACCAAAAAGACTTCTCTTTTTCATTTGGACTCCTCGTGCGCCGAAAATTTTGACGCACAGCTTGCTCCGTGGCGAGAAAATTGCCGCACACCGACGTTGATCGTCGCGACACCTTCGGGGCGACCGGAACTTCGACGCACGGCCTCGCAAGGACAACGCCGCCTGACTTCCAGAGGGGAAATCGACGCGACGCCTGCCGTGAGACCGAGAATTCCACGCACAGCTTCCCGGAACGACACACAGCCAGAAAACAAGCCGAAGAATCCACGCACAGACCCCGGGACATCTGGAAATCCCTCGACCCACATAAAGAGACTGTCCGCGCGCCGGAAAATGACACACGACTTCCCCGAGTGAAAAATAACAACGCAAGCCTGTGTGTGCAGGGGAGAAAACGCACTCACCATTTTTCCACGTATCTCTTCTTCTGCGGCCCTTTGCGGAGATTTTCCACTTTAAACCAGTTACTTTGTGCTTGAAAGAGACTTTGTTTGCTTTTTAAAGACTGAAGACACTTTATATCACTTTTCAGTGATATCTCTACAATTTCACATTGCATCTTTATTCGTTTTGACATACGGTTATCCTGATAAATATTATATATTTTTCTAAACACTGTGTGGTGTATTTTTGTGGTGCTATATTGTGTTATTGTAGGATTTATTGCACAAATACTTTACACATTGCCTTCTAAGTTAAGCCTGACTGCTCGTGCCAAGCTACCAGAGGGTGGGCACAGGATAATTTTGGATTGTGTGTGACTTACCCTGACTAGAGTGAGGGTTACTGCTTGGACAGAGGGTAACCTGACTGCCAACCAAAAACCCCATTTCTAACATTGGTGATCAGCGGTGAGGATAGGACTTGTATTTGTGCAGTGACATACAGTAGCTAAGTATTTCACTACCTACCCACAGTTGAAGGTCAACATGATTTTTATCTCTTGTTTTGCAAATTCGTTTTTCCTGACAATTTTCAAAAACTAAATCCTCACTCAACATGTCTCTGACTGGGTCTCAAGTAGGAGGCTTTGACCTAGCCCTGTTGGATACATATACGGTCAAACAGCTAAGAGGGTTCTGCAGGGTGATGAGAGTATCCACCCAAGGGGCCTCCAAAAAGGAGGACTTTCAAGTGGCACTGAGGGCCTGGGCAGAAGCCAATTTAGAGGAGGATGATGAGGAAGAGGAGCCAGAAAATGGCCCCTCAGAGGATTTGTTGCTATCAGTGGATGATGTTACCACTGCAATAGTGCCCCCTTCCAGACCAGGGAGCACTGTCTCTGGGCAAAGCCTGACCGCAGAGGAAAGGAGAGAAGAAAGGGAGTTCCAATTGCAAATGGCAAAACTGAAAATTGAAGCCAAACAAGCTGAGGCTGAAAGAGCAGCCAAACAGGTGGAAGCTGAAAGAGCTTTGGCTGAAAAGAAACTATTGTTGGCTCATGAACTGAGTCTCATGGAGCTGGAGATCAAGGCGAGACAGTCTGAATCCAGCAATAATGGTGGCAGCATACAGACAGGACCTGCTGGAGAAAAGAAGGTTCGTATACCCAAAAATGTGTTGCCCAGTTTTGTGGTGGGAGATGACATAGATAAATGGTTAGCTGCTTATGAAGTTGCACTAAGGGCTCATGAGGTTCCTGAAGGGCAATGGGGGGTAGCTATGTGGGGTTATGTGCCGCCATTGGGGAGGGACACACTTCTCACATTGGATCAACCTGATCAAAACACATACCCACTTCAGAAAGCCACTTTACTTGCCAAGTTTGGGCTGACCCCTGAGGGATACCATCAGAGGTTCATGGACAGCACCAAACAAACCACACAAACATGGGTAGGTTTCTTTGACTTTTCCAGTAAGGCACTGAATGGATGGGTGCGGGGCAACAAAGTAGATAATTATAAATGGTTATATGACTTGATTCTGAGAGAGTATATACTCAGTAGTACTTTTACAGAGTTGCGCCAGCACTTGGTAGATAGTAAGCTGACTGATCCCAGGAAGCTTGCTGAGGAGGCGGACCTCTGGGTTAGCACCAGAGTGTCCAAAATGGTACCTGGGGGGGACACCCACTTAGGTGGTCAGGGTTCCCAACAGAAGAAAGAGGGGGGAGATAAACTTACAGATAAGGAACTCTCCAAAGGCCCCCAAAAGAATTCCCAGGGAGGGGGTGGCAACCATTCCTTTTCCAGATTTGGGAAAAAGCCAGGGACATATGATAAATCAGGGAGATCCAACCCCAAATGCTTAGAGTGCTACCAATATGGTTACTATAAAGGCGACCCCCAGTGCTCCAAGAGGGCACCGTCCACTACTGGACAGACACCTGGGTTGACTAGTGTAGCGCTCGGGGGGGAGATGGACCCAGATAGCTTTGGGGAGCAGGTAGAGATTTCCCTAGTGTCCCTGGGCGAAGGAGAAATGGTCCCCAAAGCCCACATGCCCCAAAATACTTCCAAGTTCAGGCAGTGGGTCACCATTGATGGGAAAAAGGTGGAGGCTCTGCGTGACACAGGAGCCAGTATGACTACTATCAAGAGTCAGCTGGTGTCAACAAAGCAGATAGTCCCTAATACATTCCACCAGGTCATAGTCGCTGACAATCGTGAGAGTCACCTACCGGTGGCTCTGGTTCCCTTTGAGTGGGGGCGTCCCTGGTACTCTGAAAGTAGCTGTGAGTCCTGCCATGCCTGTAGATTGTCTGTTAGGCAATGATCTGGAGCATACTGCTTGGAAAGAAGTAGAGCTCAGATCTCACCTGGAGATGTTAGGGTTACCTGAGTGGGTCTGCATGACCACACAGTCCATGGCTGACCGAGAGGGAAGTCAAGGGGGTCTGGAGCCTGGAACAATGGCCCAGAGAACTGCCAAGAGGAGGGGCAAGGGGCGCGGGAAACCGGTCCCAGAAGTTCCCGCAGTGGTTGACGGGGCTCCTGAGGAGTAGGCTCCCGAGCCAACTGGGGAAGACATTGCCACCCTAGGTGATCTACCTGAGCTTGCTGGCTGGTAAGTTGAGGGTCGACGCACCAGGGAGGAATTCTGCAAGGCGCAGAAAGAATGTCCCACTCTAGAGAGTCTGAGGAAGCAAGCTTCAGCCCAGGCAGCAGGTGAAGCCTCTGGCGATCACCACATATATTTGGAGAATGATCTCTCCAGTGAGCCTAAGGTTCCGGCCATTGGGGCAGCGCATGCGCTGGTGGTCCCCCAGTGTTACCGAACCTTCTTACTGGGTCTGGCTCACGACATTCCACTAGCAGGACATTTGGGGCAAGGCAAGACCTTTGACAGGCTTGTCACCCACTTTTATTGGCCCAGAATAAGGACAAACTCAGATACGTTCTGTAGATCTTGTCCTACCTGCCAGGCCAGTGGTAAAACAGGAAAAAGGGTTAAGACCCCACTGATTCCACTTCCTGTCCTTGGCACCCCCTTTGAAAGGGTGGGCATCAACATTGTTGGTCCTTTGGACCCCAAAACTGCCCTAGGCAACAGGTTCATCCTGGTTTTGGTAGACCATGCCACCCGTTACCCAGAGGCAATCCCTCTGAGGACCGTAACTGCACCGGTGATAACCAGAACTCTGATGGGGATATTTACCCGTGTGAGATTCCCAAAGGAGATAGTGTCTGACAGAGGCACTAACTTCATGTCTGCATACATGAAGTCTATGTGGGATGCGTGTGGTGTAACCTACAAGTTCACTACACCCTATCACCCCCAATCTAATGGTCTTGTGGAGAGATTCAACAAGACCTTGAAAGGCATGATTGGTGGCCTCCTTGAGGCCCTGAGGCGTAAGTGGGACGTCCTCTTACCATGCCTTCTCTTTGCTTACAGAGAGGTACCCCACAAGGGGGTAGGGTTCAGTCCCTTTGAGCTTCTCTATGGGTACCCTGTCAGGGGACCCTTAAGCATTGTCAAGGAGGGGTTGGAGAAAGCTACAAAGGCGCCCCCTCAGGATGTGGTCAGCTACATGTTGGCCCTCCGCAACCAGATGACCTGCTTCTGGAAAGAGTCCAAAAGTAACCTTGAGGCCAGTCAAGAGGTAATGAAACGCTGGTATGACCAGAACGCCACCCTGGTAGAGTTTCATCCTGGAGACAAAGTGTGGGTAATGGAGCCAGTAGAGCCTAGAGCTCTCCAGGACCGCTGGTCTGGCCCATTTGAAGTAAAGGAGCGGAAAGGGGAGGCCACTTACCTAGTGGACCTCCAAACCCCTAGGAACCCCCTAAGGGTGCTCCATGTCAACCGACTAAAGCCTCATTTTGAGAGGTCTGAAGTCAACATGCTTCTGGTCACAGGTGAAGGAATGGAAGAGGAGAGTGAACCTCTCCCCGGCCTACTCTCTGCCCAAGAAGGTGATGGGTCAGTGAAAGGTGTCATTCTCTCTGACTCACTGACTCTAAACCAGAGAGGAGACTGCCATAAGCTGTTGGAGCAGTTCTCCCCCTATTCTCCCTTACTCCTGGACTGACTCACCTCTGTGGTCATGACATTGACACAGGTGACAGTCTCCCTGTGAAGAACAAAATTTACAGGTTATCAGATAAGGTGAAGGCCAGCATCAAGGAGGAGGTCTCCAAGATGTTAGCTTTAAGGGTTATTGCGAAATCCAGTAGCCCCTGGGCCAGCCCTGTGGTGTTGGTCCCTAAGGCTACTGCCCCAGGTGCGAAGCCAGAACTCCGGTTCTGTGTGGACTACCGGGGTCTCAACTCAGTCACACGGACTGATGCTCACCCCACACCCCGAGCGGATGAGCTTGTTGACAGGCTGGGCGCTGCCAAGTTCCTGAGTACGTTTGATCTTACTTCAGGGTACTGGCAGATTGCCCTGACTGAGGGGGTTAAAGAGAGATCTGCATTTTCCACACCTGATGGCCATTACCAGTTCCGGGTGATGCCATTTAGGTTGAAAAATGCCCCCGCTACCTTCCAACGGTTCGTTAACGGGGTCCTAGCTGGCAAGGATGCCTTCTGTGCAGCCTACCTGGACGACATAGCTGTCTACAGTTCCAGCTGGGAGGAACACCTGCTCCACCTCAAGGAGGTGCTTCAGGCCCTGCGACAGGCAGGCCTGACCATAAAGGCTAGTGAGTGCCAGATTGGGCAGGGTTCTGTGGTGTACTTGGGACACCTAGTGGTTGGTGGCAAGATGCAGCCACTCCAGGCCAAGATTGAAACTATCAAGGCCTGGCAACCACCTAGAACACAGACTGAGGTGAGAGCCTTTTTAGGCCTCACAGGATACTACCGCAGATTTGTCAAGGGCTATGGTACCATTGTGTCACCCTTGACAGAACTCACTTCCAAAAAAAAACAACCTAGGTTGGTGATTTGGACAGAGGCTTGTCAGAAAGCCTTTGACTCTCTGAAGGAAGCCATGTGCACGGCCCCCGTGCTCAAGGCCCCTGACTACTCCAAGGAATTTATCGTGCAGACAGACGCTTCAGAGCATGGCATAGGGGCGGTCCTAGCACAGCTAAGGGAGGAGGGCCTAGACCAACCAGTAGTCTTTATTAGCAGAAGGCTATTACCACTGGAACAGAGGTGGAGTGCTATTGAGAGGGAGGCTTTTGCTGTGGTCTGGGCACTGAAGAAGCTGAGGCCATACCTGTTTGGGACTCACTTCTGGGTTCAGACAGACCACAGACCCCTCAGATGGCTCATGCAGATGAGGGGTGAAAATCCTAAACTCTTGAGGTGGTCCATTTCCCTACAGGGGATGGACTTCACGGTGGAACATCGCCCAGGGGTTGACCACGCCAATGCTGATGGTCTCTCCAGATACTTCCGCCTTAGCGATGAGACCACCCAGGAGGTCAGGTAGCTCTCCCCACTTTCAGCTGGGGGGACACAAGTTAGACCTGACAACCTTTGGGTGGTCACCCCTAACTTTTTGCCTGCCTCCCTCCACTTTTTGGACACTGTTTTTGCTGGCTTTTAGACTCTGCACACTTTGCCACTGCTAACCAGTGCTAAAGTGCATATGCTCTCTCCCTTTAAACATGGTAACCTTGGATCATACCTGATTGGACTATTTAATTTACTTATAAGTCGCTAGTAATGTGCACTATAGGTGCTTAGGGCCTGTAGATTAAATGCTACTAGTGGGCCTGCAGCACTGGTTGTGCCACCCACTTAAGTAGCCCCTTTACCTTGTCTCAGGCCTGCCATTGCAAAGCCTGTGTGTACAGTTTCACTGTCACCTCGACTTGGCATTTAAAAGTACTTGCCAAGCCTAAACCTCCCCTTCCTCCACATATAAGTCACCTCTAATGTGTGCCCTAGGTAACCCCAAGAGCAGGGTGCTGTGTGGGTGAAAGGCAGGTCATGTACCTGTGTAGTTCACATGTACTGGTAGTGTAAAACTCCTAAATTCGTTTTTACACTACTGTGAGGCCTGCTCCCTTCATAGGCTAACATTGGGGCTGCCCTCATACAGTATTGAAGTGGTAGCTGCTGATCTGAAGGGAGTAGGAAGGTCATATTTAGTGTGGCCAGAATGGTAATACCAAATCCTGCTGTCTGGTGAAGTTGGATTTAATATTACTATTCTAGAAATGCCACTTTTAGAAAGTGAGCATTTCTTTGCACTTAAATCTTTCTGTGCCTTACAATCCACGTCTGGCTGGGCTTAGTTGACAGCTCCTTGTGCATTCACTCATACACACCCAAACACAGGGTACTCAGCCTCACTTGCATACATCTGCATTTTGAATGGGTCTTCCTGGGCTGGGAGGGTGGAGGGCCTGCTCTCACACAAAGGACTGCCACACCCCCAACTGGGACCCTGGCAGGCAGGATTGAACTGAAAGGGGACCTGGTGCACTACTTAGCCACTCTTTGAAGTCTCCCCCACTTCAAAGGCACATTTGGGTATGAAACAGGGCCTCTGCCCTACCTCATCAGACACTTGCTGGAGAAGAAACCTGAACCAGAACCTGCATCCTGCCAAGAAGAACTGCCTGGCTGCCTAAAGGACTCACCTGACTGCTTTCTACAAAGGACTGCTGCCTTGCTGTTGCCCTGCTGCCTTACTGAACTCTTGTCTGGCTGTAAAAGTGCTCTCCAAGGGCTTGGATAGAGCTTGCCTCCTGTTCCCTGAAGTCTCAGGACCAAAAAGACTTCTCTTTTTCATTTGGACTCTCCGTGCGCTGAAATATTCTACGCACAGCTTGCTCCGCGGCGAGAAAATCGCCGCACACCGAAGCTGATCGATGCAACACCTTCGGGGTGACCGGAACTTCGACGCACGGCCTCGCAGGGACAACGCCGCCCGACTTCCAGAGGGGAAATCGACGCGACGCGTGCCATGAGACCGAGAAGTCCACGCACAGCCTCCTGGAACGACACGCAGCCGGAAAACAATCCGAAGAATCCACGCACAGACCCCGGGACATCTGGTAATCCCGCGACCCACAGAAAGAGACTGTCCGCGCGCCGGAAAACGACGCACAACTTCCCCACGTGAAAAATAACGACGCAAGTCCGTGTGTGCAGGGGAGAAATTGACGCACATACCATTTTTCCACGTATCGCTTCTTCTGCGGCCCTTTGCGGAGATTTTCCACTTTAAACCAGGTACTTTGTGCTTGAAAGAGACTTTGGCCCTCATTCTGACCTTGGCGGTCTTTTCGCAAGACCGCCGAGTTACCGCCGCGGTGAAGACCGCCGACCGCGGCGGTATGCCGCTGTGCGCATTCTGACCGCTGGGAGCGTTCCGCCGGAAAACCGCCAGCAGCCACACTGGCGGTCGGCGGGAAAGTGGAGACTGGTCAACCTCCACCGCCACGCCAGCAGAACACCGCCCACAGAATTACGACCCACATTTCTGTGTGGCGGTCTTCTGTTGGCGGTCTTCTGTTGGCGGTCACCTCCCCATGGCTCCCGTCGCCTCCCGGAGGACCAACGCACAAGGTAAGTTGACCGTCCGTGAGGGGAGGTGGTGGGGGGGTGTTGTGTGATGTGGGCGTGCATGGGGGTGTGCGTGTGAGTGTGTAGAGGGGGTGTGTGAGTGCGTGTATGCGGGTGGGGGGTGCTGCTGTGTCTATGGGTAATGTGTGCTGTTCGGCAGGTGCGCATGTCTGCATGTATGTGTGCGGGTATGTGTCCCCGTTGTGTATGTGTGTGTAGGGGGTGTGTATATGTGCATGTTGGGGGTGTGTGCATGTCGGGGTGCTTGTATGTGCATGTCGGGGTGGGGAGGGGGTTCGTACCACCTCTGGGGGGTGGCAGGGGGGTGGAGGGTGTGGGGGGAGGACTCGGGTGGGTAGTGGGGGGTGGGGGAGACCCCTATCAGTGCCAGGGAAGGAATTCCCTGGCCCCGATAGTGCTTACCGCCATGGTTCGCACGGCGGTTCCCGCCCGCAAGAAACCGCGGCGGTAGGCAGGGTCATAATACCCTTGGCGGTCTTGGGCCGACCGCCGGGCCGGAGTGCGCAAACTCCAGCCCCGCGGTCATGACCGCCGTGGCGGTCGGAGTGGAGAAATGGCGGTCGGTCGCGGCGGGGACCGCCGTGGTCAGAATGCCATTTTTAATACCGCCGGTCTGTTCGCGGTCCGACCGCCGTCTCTCCGCCGACCGCCAGGGTCAGAATGAGGGCCTTTGTTTGCTTTTTAAAGACTTAAGACACTTTATATCACTTTTCAGTGATATCACTACAATTTCACATTGCATCTTTATTTGTTTTGACCTATCCTGATAAATATTATACATTTTTCTAAACACTGTGTGGTGTGTTTTTGTGGTGCTATATTGTGTTATTGTATAGTTTATTGCACAAATACTTTACACATTGCCTTCTAAGTTAAGCCTGACTGCTCGTGCCAAGCTACCAGAGGGTGGGCACAGGATCATTTTGGATTGTGTGTGACTTACCCTGACTAGAGTGAGGGTTCTTGCTTGGACGGAGGGTAACCTGACTGCCAACCAAAAACCCCATTTCTAACAGTACACATTCCTAAGGACATAGTGAAGGACTATAAGAAGGAGGATGACATACACTTGTGCTTCAAGGGGTATGAGTCTGTTCTCCATATGAACCTGGTCCCTGATGCACATTGGGGGGGTGTCTGTGGAAGCAGTCCCCCAGTGAGAAGAAACCATGGTTCTCCAAAGGGAAACCTGCAAGGGGGGGGTCCCTGCAAGGGCTTTCAATGTGACCTGGCGGGTCATGTGAGGGGGGACCCCAAATGTCTCAAGGGTACACCGGCACCCACTGGTGCTCAGTCACAGGGTGTGACCAGTGTAGTGCTTGTGGAGGAGTTGGTTCCAGGTGGATGGGAGCCAGCTGAGATGACCCTTGTCTCACTAGGGGACAGTGAGATGGTCCAGGGAACCCTAGTGCCTGAGAACACCAAGAAATACAGGCAGTAGTGATCATTAATGGACAGAGAGTGGAGGTTCTGAGAGACACACAAGTTAGTGTGACTACAGTGAGTAGTCACCTGGTGTCTGAAGAGCAGATAGATCCCTGTGTACTTCACCAAGTAGTTGTAATGGACATCTCAGAGTGCCTGTGCAGAGTGGGGCAGGTTCCCTTTGAATGGGGGGCAGGTCCTCATGTTCCTTGAAAGTAGCTCTGAGTCCAACCATGCCTGTGGATTGTTTGCTTGGCAATGACCTGGAGGATCCCCTTGGCAGGAGGGGGACACAGGTAACACTTGGAGATGTTGGGTCTGCCTGGGTGGGTATGGTTAACTATCTGGCCAATGGCAGCCCGCCAGGGTGGTCAGAAATCCCCTGGAGCCCGAAACAGTGGGTCTGCCAAAAGGAGGAAGGGCAAGGGTGTGGGAAACCAGCCCCAGAAGTTCCCACGGGATGGAGAAGGCTGAGCCTGAGGGTGACTCCCCTGAGCCTACAGAGGCAGAGGTCCCTGAGCTGGCGGAGGTCCCTGAGCTGTAACAGTGGCAGCAGGAAGGGGGCCCACCAGGGAGGCATTCTGTGAGGCACCAAAGGTATGCCCTACTCTGAAGGGTTTGCGGCAGCAGGCTTCACACCAAGCGGCTGGCAAGGAGCCAGGATCTCACCTGATCTATTGGGAGGATAGCTCCTGTATAGTGAGCCTAACGTTGCTGAGCCTGGGTCAGCCTGTGTGCTGGTGGTAGCCCAGTGCTTCAGATCCTTCCTACTAGGTCTGGCTCATGATGTGACTTTAGCTGGACATCTGGGGCAAGACAAGACCTTTGACAGGCTTGTCACCCACTTCCATTGGCCCCAAATGCGCAGGAACTCAGATGAACATTGTAGGTCTTGCCAGACTTGTCAGGCAAGTAGCAAGAGTGGGAGGAAGTGCACGGCTCCCGTCCAACCTTTTTCAGTGGTTAGTACCCCCTTTGAAAGGGTTTGTATTGACATTGTGGAGCATCTGGATCTCAAGACAGCCATGGGCGACATATTTATTCTGTTCTTGGTGGATCATGCCACACAGTACCCAGAAGCCATTCCGCTGAGGTCAATCACCTTCCCGGTGGTGAGATGTGCATTGATGGTGGGTTTTTACTTACATGAGGTTCCCCAAGTAAGTGGTATCTGATAGGGGTACCAAATTTAAATCTACTTATATGAAGTCTCTGTGGCAGTAACGTATAAGTTCACCACTCCTTACCACCCCCAAAGCAATGGTCTGGTTGAAAGGTTTAACTGCACCTTGAAAGGTATGATTATGGGCCTGTCAGAGCCCTTGAAGTGTAAGTGGGATGTCCTCTTGCCTTGCCTTCCGTTCGCCTACAGGGAGGTGCCTCAAAAAAGGCTAGGATTTACTCCTTTTGAGTTACTGTATTGCCACCCTTTCAAGGGACCTTTGAGTCTGGTGAAGGAGGGTTTAGAGAAATCCCCAAGTAAACCCAGGATGTATTCAGTTACATGCTGGCTTTTAGAAACCAGACTGCCCGCTTCAGAGCTCTCGCTCAAGAGAACCTAGAAGCAAGCCAGGTAGACATGAAACGGTGGTATGACCAGAATGCCACTCAGGTCGAGTTTCAACCTTGACAAAAAGTGTGGTGATGGTGCCAGTGGAGCCTAGGGCACTCCAGGACAAGTGGTCTGGGCCATTTGAGGTGGTGGAGTGCAAGAGCGAAGTCACCTACCTGGTGGTCTTGCGAATTCCCAGGAAATCTTTGAGGGTTCTGTATGTGAACCACTTCAAGTCACACTTTGAGTGGACTGAATTGTCCATGGTCCTAGCAACAGATGATGGGGTGGAGGAAGAGAGTGAGCCTCTTCAAACCTCCTGTCTGGTGGTGAGAAGGATGGGTCTCTGGAGGGAGTAAACATCTCCCCCTCCCCCAGAACAACAGAGGGACTGTCACCAGGTGTTGGGTCAGTTTGCCTCCCAGGTCTCCTTGATCCCATGGGTCACACACTTGTGTACACATGATGTGGACACTGGGGAGAGTCCACCTGTTAAACAGAAGGTTTACCAGGTGACTGATAAAGTCAGGGCTAGCATCAAAGATGAAATATCAAAGATTTTAACCCTAGGTGTAATTGAGTTTTCTAATAGTCCTTGGGCCAGCCCTGCGGTCTTGGTCCCGAAGGCTGCTGCCCGTGGTGCCACACCAGAACTCCAGTTCTGTGTGCACCACCAGGATCTCAGTGCAGTCACTAAGACTGACGGACACTCCATCCCCCGAGCTGATGAGCTCATCAATCGTTTGGGAGCTGCCAAATACCTTAGCACCTTTGAGTTGATGCCTGGGTATTGGCAGATTGTCTTAACTGAGGGGGCCAAGGAGAGGTCAGCATCATTTTCTATTGGAGATGAAAAATGCCCCTGCCACCTTTCAGAGGTTGGTCATCCAGGTGTTGACTGGGCTAGATGATTTCAGTGCAGCCTACCTGGGTGATTATTGCAGTGTTCAGTTCCACTTGACCTATGCAGAGTGTTGGAGGCCCTGTAAAAGGCAGGCCTTACTATTAAGGCCAGTAAGTTCTAGAAAGGGCAGGGTTCAGTGCTGTGTTTGGGACACCAGGTAGGGAGTGGCCAGGTGGCTCCTCTACAGCCAAAAATCTACACCATTCTTGCATGGGAGCCTCCCAAGACCCAGACTGAGGTGAGGACATTTTTTGGCCTCACTCGCTATTACAGACGTTTTGTCAAGGGGTATGGCACCATTGTTGCCCCCTTGAATGAGTTGACTTCCAAGAAGCAACCAAAGAAGGTGATCTGGACAGAGTCTGTCCAGTCAGCTTTTGATGCCCTGAAGCCAGCCATGTGCACAGTACCTGTGCTGAGGGCACCTGATTTCTCCAAGGAGTTTGTTGTGCAAACCGATGCCTCAGAACATGGTATAGGAGCAGTGTATCACAGCTAAATGAAGAGGGCCTAGATCAACCTGTAGCCTTCATTAGCAGGAGGTTAGTTCCCATGGATCATAGTTGGAGTGCAATAGAGGGTGAAGCTTTTGCTGTGGCCTGGGCGCTTATGAGGCTTGTTTGGGACTCACTTCCGGGTTCAGACAGACCACAGGCCCCTCAGATGGTTAATGCAGATGAGGGGTGAGAATCCAAAACTGGTGAGGTGGTCCATTTCCCTACAGGGGATGGACTTTACGATGGAACACCGCCCTGCGCAGAACACGCCAATGCTGATGGTTTGTCCAGATTCATTTGCCTTTGTGATGAGAACTCCCATGAGGTTGGGTAGTTGCTCACCACTTTCAGCTGAAGGGGCACATGTTAGACTGGGCATCCTTGGCGTGGTCTCCCCTATGTTTATGACTGTTTCCCAGGTTGTTGATTTATGCTGGACTCTGTTTTTACTGTTTTTGATACTCTGGGCACTTCACTACTACTAACCAGTGCTAAAGTGCAGGTGCTCCTGTGTAAAATATATGTATAATTGGATATCCATGATTGACATATTTGATTTACTAGCACGTCCCTAGTAGAGTGAACTGAAGGTGCCCAGGGCCTGTAATTTAAATGCTACTAATGTGCCTGGAGCACTGTTTGTGTCACCCACATTAGTAGCCCTGTAAACATGGCTCAGGCCAGCCACTGCAGTGTCTGTGTGTGCAGTTTTAAACTGCCAATTCAACTTGGGAAGTATACCACTTGTCAGGCGTAAACCTTATTATACCTGTAAGGCACCCCTAGGGTAGGCCCTAGGTAGCCCCCTGGGCAGGGTGCAATGTGTTAAAGGTGGGACACGTACTGATGTGTTTTACATGTCCTAACTGAAATACTGCCAAATTTGGTTTTCATTGTTGCAAGGCCTATCGCTCCCATAGGTTAACATGGGGACTGCCTTTAAATGTTATTAAAGTGCATATTCCCTTTAAGAGAAGATGGAAATGTGGAGTTTGGGGTCTCTGAGCTCAGAATTTAAAAATACATCTTTTAGTTAATCACAGTGTCTATATGCCAATGCCTCAAACCGTTCTCCAAGTGATCTTTGACCAAATCACCATATGTGCAGAATTAATAATTTGTCCTCACAACATCACTTTGGTTGTAACCTTATTGCTATCCTTTTTGTCTGTTAATAACTAAAATACAATTTCCAGGATAAGAGATCATTTTAAACCACGTCAGTACTGTCTTCATTTAGACAGTTCTCTTCCCAGTGGATGATGAGTTCACTTGGAGACTGGGACACTCAAGTGAATAAGACCCTATGATGATGCTTCCCATGACATAACCCAGCGGAGATTACATACAATGTTGCGGTTGAACATATGGATGAGGGTCTTTAAGAAAATCTTTTTGGGACCTTGACATGCAGACATAGTGGTTGACTTTTTTGATTATTAGTATCTGCAGTGGGAAACTGTATGAACCTTTTTGAGTTCCTTCTAACTCCCCCCTTTTTTAGTTTACTTTTATCACACTCCTGAAATGTAGGAGTTAGGAATATTGAAGGATTAAGCCAGGAGTGGTCATTGCTTACTCCAGAAATTAATTAGTACGCGAAGAGTACTACCAGACTAAGGGCAAGATGTACAACATTAGGAATACTGATTGTGATTATCTCTGAATTGCCATTAGTAAATTCCTAATGTATGAAACTTTTTTTTTCAAAACCACAAATTCCTAGTGGGTCCCAAATTCTTTCTAAATGCAGCCCTTTTTGCCTAAAGGAACTGGGACTGCGTTTAAGGATAAAAGTTTTTTTTTTTATTAGGAAGACACAATTGTAAGTGGATCACTGCCTCCTCTTAAACAAACTTTTACTTACATTCACAAAGGGCAAGGGGTCCCTTAGGGACCCCGACCCATATGTGAATGGGTTACCACTGCAAGTGTGTAGTTGGTAAACGATTAATGTTTTGTGACTGGAATTCAGTCACAAGACCTTAATACATACCATTTGAATACAGTATTTGGAAGGGGCACCCTGTCTAAATACCGAATAGGTACCAACTAGGTATTTGGTTGGAAACACAAATTGCAATTCGGATATTTTTTAAATTATTGAAAATGTTTTTTGTGGTTGCAAACAGGCCAGTTCTGTGACTTCAAAAATAGGGCCTGATTTAGAGCTTGTGGGACGGGTTACTCCATCACAAATGTGACATCTACCCATGCTCTCTATAAGTGCATTATATCAGGGGAGGCTCCTCTGTTTGTGAGGAGGAGCATCACATCCTCGCCAGCAGCAGTAGCTGCCAAACTTCTACACTACAACGTTAATAAACTATGTTTAGTTTCATTGTAGTGTAGAAGGGGCAGGCCCTCAGGGCCTGATTATGATCTTGGCGGAGGGGATTACTCCATGAGAAATGTGATGGATATCCTGCTCGCTATAGTACAAGTTCCATTATATCCTATGGAACTTGTAAAAAGGCGGACAGGATATCAGTTACGTCTGTGATGGAGTAATCCCCTCCGCCAAGATCGTAATCAGGCCCAGAATGTGGTCAGCACCAGGGACCCAGGCCCTCATTATGACATTGGCAGTCTTTCCCGAAGACCGCCATGCCAGAACACAGCCACAAAACTGACACCATCAGGCCGAACGACAGCGGCAGAGATGCGGTCCCACCACCCGCACTGCCATGGCAGAACAAGACCGCAACCCCGAATTCATTGGGGGTCGGGACTGCAGCGGCTGAAATGGATTCTCCACTGCAACACAAAACCACATAGGCCAAATCAAATAACCCACACCTGAAACACATACACACATCACACCCCCATAAAACACACACACAACACACAGACAACCCACAACCCCTTGCCACGACAAAAAACTGACATACATTGCATGACCTCCCTGAAGATCGCACTGCACACAGACATCACAGACACCTACACACCTCTCACGCATCACGCTTCACTTAAATATTTTACACTCACACACACATCACACTCACCATGTCCTGACAAAAGCACCCCCATTTCACCAATGACGAATTAAGGACCATGGTGGAAGAAATCATCAGGGTAGAACTACAACTGTTTGGGGCACAAGTCCAGCAAACGTCAATGCCAAAAAAGATGGAGTTATGGCAGAGAATCATCAACAAGGTGAACTCACCCACGCACAAAGGACGACATACGCAAGAGGTGGAATGACCTGAAGGGGAGGTCCACTCCATGGCGTCCCGAAACCAAATCGCCCTCATGAACACTTGCAGTGGGCCCCCACCATCTCCCCTGGAGCTCACATCATGGGAAGAGAAGGTCTTGGCGATCCTGCACCTTGAAGGTCTCAGTGGAATCCCCAGCGGACTGGAAACTGGTAAGTCACCCATAGTCCCCTTGTATGAAGTATATCTGTACTGCATGCATCCCCATCCCCTGCATGCCCACCCTACCCCACTAGCACCAATCCCAAAGTCCACAGTCCCAAATGTGCCCAATGCATGTACCGAATGAAGCACTATGACTTCCACAATGCATCACCCTCCAGCCACCTAACAATGCACAATGCGCATACAACCATTCCCAGGACAAGATGGGCCACATATTAGACCTGTTGGGGGAAAACCTGAGCCAGCAGAGGGAGTACCACCAGGAGGCCATGCAGGAGTGGCATGCCTTCAATGCCACCATGGCCTCCATGAAAGGCTTGATGCAGGAGCTCATTACTGTCCTGCATGAGTCCTCCACCCACCTCCACGCCCCTTTCACTAGCCATCCGAATGAGCAGCCCTCTACATTTGCTGCAGCTAGTGGGATGATGGTCATGCCTGAGGACTCACAAGCCACCACTGAGCCACTCCCTGTTGCTGAGGAAACCCTATGCAAATGTGGTCACAGATCCAGACATCCTGCAGAGACAGAAGCCAAGACCAACCCCACTGCCACGAAATGAGCCTCTCAAGAACTGTCTCCCTTGTGTGCCTATGAGACACCTTGTTGACTTCCCACTGCCATATCTCCATTTTCAAATGCCACATTGATAGTGAACCTGTGCTGCCAACTGCTGGGCCTGACAGACTGATGGAATTGTTCACCATGGTCCCACTGCTTTTCACCCTACCCACCCTTTGGTATACACAATAAAAGCACTTACTCACAAGTTTTGGTGTTATGTGTTTACTCATTGTAATAGGGCAAATGTGTTGCATGTCACAGAAATTGAGTCATTAAAGACAATGAAGATGTATATGTATCATGTGGTCATCTGGCTTCTTGCAGCAAAATCAGTGTCCACACAACCCTGGGTCCTCAGGTAGCAGACTGGGAAGAGTGGTGAAACATCACCCAGAGTACATCTGCAATTGATAGCACAGAATGTATATCACACATTATTTTCACTGTTGTCATCAGTGTGTACCTGCACATCATGATGGCTAAACAATTTACACTGTAGGTCCACACACTGATAGACAATCCAATGCTATTGCACACATGACCACAACCCGGTTCCGGTACAATAAGACAAGATAATCACTGCATCTAACAGGAAATGACCTGAGTAATAGACACTCGTAGTTGTACTACACAGATCACACTCTTGGATGCCAAGTATTAACAGCACTTGAAGTCACAAGAAGCAGCTAACTATGCCAATGAACATGTGATGCCAGAATGGAGAAGTCAAAAATGTGTGAAGAAGTTAGTAGGATGTCAGAACTATATGTACCTGAGACAGATGGACTAGCTAACATCACACTGGCACTGTAGACCTACTTGTCAGACCACTCCTGTAGACACTCATCTGAAACCCAAAAGGGTCAACATCTACTGATATCAGTGATGGATAATGAAGTACACCCAACCTGTACAAACAACATGTGACATGTCAACGTAGAGAAGTACCTACCAGAAGCTTAGCTGAAGGACTGCTGGATGAGATCTGTCTTTGTGCCTACATCTTCCTCATCCCCACTCATGTTTCCTCCCTCCTCTGCCAACGGATTGTCCCCTGCTCCTACCTCCTCCAGCAATCGGATGTTCCTCTTTAGTGCCAGATTGTGGAGCATGCAGCAGGCCAGCCACAATCTGGCACACCTTCTGTGGTGAGTACTGCAGGTAACCACCAGAGATGCGCAGACATCAGAACCTTGCCTTTAAGAGACCGAATGTCCTTTCAACCACCCTGCATGTCCTCCCATGAGCCTCATTGTACTGTTCTTCAGCCCCAGTCCTTGGATTCCTCACTGGTGTCAGTAACCAGGAGAGATTGGGACAACCTGAATCACCTGTGGATAGGGTAAACCAACATTTACATTTCACTATGTCACATACAGACTGAGTAGTAAGGCTGGGGTAACAGTAATTACATATACACTCATCAAACTTGTCAATGAGGTAGGCCCTCACTCTTTGTAGAGGCGCCATCAACCATTGGTACCTGCTATTCCTGAGCATGTACAAATCATGGACAGACTGGAAACTTTGCAGTCACCTGGGAGATGTACTGGTCAGCTAAGCAGACCATCTGCACATTAATGGAGTGAAAGCCTTTACAATTCCTGTACACTTGCTCATCAGCCCTGGGTGGTAATAACGCAATGTGGTGCTATCTATTGCCCCAATCACATGAGGGAAATGTCCCCTTGCATAGAAATCAGCCTTAACACTGGTCAAATCTACAGGTTTTGGAAATTGAATGTAGATGTCCATATGTTTGACTAAGACGGACAAGACATTCATCAGCACATTGCTGAACATAGGTTGAGACATGCCTGTTATCATTCCCACTATCCTCTAGAATGAGCCAGTGCCCAAGAAATGGAGGATGGATACTACCTTCACAGCTGGAGGAATGGCTGTAGGTTGTTGAATGGCTGACAGCAGATCAGACTCTAACTGGGTACACAGCTCCCTGATTGTAGCACAGTTTAGTCGATAGTGGAGATGATGTGGCATTCTCCCATCATTGCCAAGTCAATCAGGGACCGGTACACAGGTGCATGCCTCACCCTCCACAGTGGTCGGCATCTACACATTGCATACAACGCAAGTATGTCAACGATTACTATTCATGCATCCTACTGCAGAGTGACAAATGGTGAATCAACATCACATATGCTGCCACTTGTTACATGCAAAGCAGACTTTAATGTGCAGATGCGTTGTAATTCCCATGTTAGTTGCACATACACCTGGGATTTACAATGGATGACAATAGTGAGATGCTTGTCTGTCACTGCTAGTGTACAGTCACCATCAATATGTAAGTTTATTCCCACACTGTCATGTTGTCATTTCCAGAATATGTGCACACTCCAAGTTAATGCAGCCTAAATGTAGTTTACACTGTCCCAGGGTGTAACTCATCACATGTCCATGATGGAAATGAGTAGTAATGCAATTAATGTATGTATTTGTTACAGTTGCAGTGCAAAATGGCTGCTGACTGTCCTGCATGCAGGGGGCAGATGTCAGTGAGCTCATTCCACCAGCATATGCTGTCATGACTGTCGGAACCACTGTGCAACTCCTCATTGGTTAACATTGACTGTATGGCATTCAGAGAACAATGACGACTACCGCCGGCGGTGACGGTGCATACCGCTGTGGCCATGACCACCATTTTCTACATTGTATCCCACTTGACTCCTGACTCTCCAGCCAACAAGACCTCCCCTGAGTGTGCTGGTGTGTC
The DNA here is from genome assembly GCF_031143425.1 of Pleurodeles waltl. Lineage (NCBI taxonomy): Eukaryota > Metazoa > Chordata > Amphibia > Caudata > Salamandridae > Pleurodeles > Pleurodeles waltl. Next base: position 921,071,479 of record NC_090448.1, read on the forward strand.
GTGTTCCTGGGAGCCATGATGGCACGTGTTATATCCAGCAGACCACCCAGTGCAGGAAGCGGTGGGATGACCTGAGACGCTGTGCCCGGAAGACCACAGAGGCCCAGTTGGGGATGGCTTCCTAATGAGGAAGGGGTGCCAGTTGGACCCTAACCTCCCTGATGGCCTTCATACTGGCGGTGGCCTACCCAGAGTTGGATGGGCACTTGAGGGCAACACAGAAACTACAGTGGGGTGAGTGACAGAGAACATGTCCTGTACAGTTTGCTATGAACTGGATGGGTGTTTTAGCCATGGGATCAAGGATGTCTACTGTAGGTATGACAGTTAATGTAGGTAGGATACAGTTGTGCTGTGAACAGAAGTAGTTGTGATAGGTGAGCATCTGAGCAACAGGTTGCATTGGTATTTTTACAGTGCCAAATTGTAGGATTTGACACGGACTTACAAGATCTTCTTTTGGTACCCATACCTATCTATATATGTCCATTATGGGTGACATGGGTAGGTATGACAATGTACAAATGTCACTCAATGACAGGATTTTCACCGTACTTATCCTGTGTACAAGAGCCCTAATAGTGTAGAGTAGTACCTGAGTGTAATTGTAGTGGTATCATGATTGTGCATGCACATCAGACTGTATGCAAAGTGAGTGTAGGGAAATGTCTATTGACGTTGTAGAGAGTGCATTCAAGAATGTTCATAGAGTCATGTTGTTGAAATGTACATATTTGCTATGGGGATTGGTACTGACCCTATGCTCCCATCATTTTCACCCCCCCCCTCCTCTTTGTACTATCCTATCCTTGTGTGCATTAGCATCAGCAGGTGAAGGAGTAGGGGCACCAGCGAGTGGGGAAGCTACAACCCACGGGACCCAGGAGGCAGAGACCACTGAAGCTGAGGAGACCAGTGGGTTTGGAGGATGAGGGGAGCACAACTGGGGAAACTGGAGCAGATACCACTGATACAGATTCCTCCTAAAATGGATGCTCCCTGACAATGGTGGCACATTCGGGGACTATCCCAGCACCCTCCTCGTCCGCCACCCCCCTTACCAGCACTGCCCCCCCAGTAGCTCCCCACCCAGTACCAACTCACCCTGAAAGGTGGGCGTCTCCTTTGCCGCAGGCACCTCTGCTCCTGCCCCAGTAAGCCCTACTGCCCTCAGTGCTAGGGCTATTGACCTCCAGAGGTCCATCTCTGTAGGGCAGTCAACGATCGTGAATGCCATCCAGGACCTGGCATCCCAGATGCAGCAGGCTAATGCCTACCTGGAGGGTATTCACAGTGCCTTGACTGGCATATGGAGATCTTTTCAGGCTCTGGCCTCGTCATTGATGGCAGCCAGTGTCCCTAGTACTTCCATCCTCCCTCCTGCTACCTGTGCCCCATCACAAAGCCCTTTCCCAGCAAGGCACACATAGAAACAAACACTCACCAAAATCAACAGACAAGAAACGCAAAGACAAACACAGGCACCACAAATCACATCACAAGCATGGACACACTCAACACACAAAAGCAGACACAACATCAGCCACTACCTCCCCTATCTCCCCCAGCACTTCCTCCTTTGCTGTAACACCACCACTCACACCTGCCAGTGCTGCATCCGCACTCCCATTTCCTGTCACCACTTTACCCTTAGTCACCACAACAGCAGACACTAATACATGCACCCCATGCACCACATCCGCACTCACCACAACCACCATCACTCACACATGCAGCACACCCACTTACATGCAGACACCACCCCAACATTCATCCACATGACCTGCTCGTCCACTACCACCCTCTCTTCCCCCCTACTCCGAGGACACATAAACGCATGCACTGAGACTCCCAGGACACATAAACACACGCACTGAGACACTCAACATTCCTCCACCTCACACATACATTCTATGCATACATCTGCACCATATCCAGCACACCTACTCGTCCTACAATCACTCCCTCTACCTCCACTCACAAACCTGTTTCCCAATCCATCCCCCTTGTTTCTAAGAAGCTTTTCCTTGCCGGCCTTGACCTGTTCCCTGACCCTGTCCCACCCAGTGTTGCCCCTCGCCCTCTGGTTTCCCTCCCCAAGCCACGTCCCTCCACCTCCAAGTCCTCCCATGACCCCCCTTCTACCTCTGCTGCCCCTCCACCCATGAAGAAGCTGTCCCCGGTCCCCAAAAAGTAAACTGCCTCAAAACTTGGATCCAAGGCCCCTGCCCCTCCATCCAGAGTAAGGCTGAAAACCCCACCCCATACCAAGCCAAAGCCCAAGGACCCTCCTCTCAAACCCATCCCCCCACCCCCAGACTCATGAGGTGACTGCCTGCCCCATTGATACCCCTACCCTGGAGGCCATTAGGCTGTCAGGAGTCAAGTTGGGGCCTTTGACAGGCACAGTTGTGCCCACTGGACTTTGGACTGCCCTACGGGCCTTGGTGCTTTATGTACTCATTTACCTTGCATTTGGCATTAATATATTTTTACAATACAGGATTTCTGTTGGTTTACTTCACACTCAGTTGCCGAGTATTTTTGTTCTCTGGTATGTTTCCATCCATCTATCATGTGCTGTTCAATGTGCATTTCTATGCATTTTTTCATTCAGATTCATTGTTCTTTCTTGTATTTGGGCATTGTATGTTGTGTTGTGTCTTTGTATTGGTTGTGTGTCTCTGCTTGTTGATGCTATTGGTGTGGTTGTGTAGTTGCGATCCAGGGTGTGTGTATGTGACGTGTGTGTTTGACGGGTCTGTGTTTTGTGTGTGTGTGTGTGTGTCTTGCTCATATGGGTATTGTGTTGCGTGTGTGAATGTGTGTGCGCTCTGGAGTCCGTGCATGGTGTGTCTGTTGTGTGTGGGTGTGTTACTCTTCCCTTTCCCCCCTTGTATGCTCTGCTGGTGTATTCACCGATGGCATCAGTGGTCATAAAGGAGAAAGGCGATTAGGAGCGCTGGGAAGATTTCAAAGTGGCATTCCATGGCTTCCGCTGAGTCGTCTGTGTCCCCGGAGGTGAGTGGGTCCTTTACTACTTGCTATTTCCGCCAGGCTTTGGGTGGCGGGTGTCCCGCCCTGGAAATCGTGACATTCTGCAGAGTCATCTTGGGGTGGGCAGTGCAGTGGCTACTGCCAGCCTGGGGATGGCAAACGCCGTCGCCAGTGATCTGGCCTCACTTGCAGTACTATGGGCAAACTGGCTTGGTTTCAATGGGTTGACCGCCGTGGTCGTAATATAGCAGTCTGCACCGCCAGCTTGGTGGCGGTCCAACCACCATCGCCGGCATGGAGGGACCATTACCGCCAATGTCATAATAAGGGCCCCAGTGTTGAATGATTAATCTTGTATAGAAGGCATTTAAGCAGACGGTCACATCAATAAGACACCTTAAGAACATTCCTTTTTTCTCTTATAACAAAGTAGGACAGTAGGGAGCAGTCTGACAATGCTGCTCTCTTTGTTCGTCCGCTTTTCTCAAAGGAGGTTGTAGAGACAGCACAGGAGCTGGCATCACAGCCAACCTCCCTCTTCTAGTACTTTTATATCTGGAAATGCAGAGGGTAGGAGGGGGTGGTAGAGACTTTGCTCACAACTTTGATCATCTCTATTCCTCGGCGCTTTACAATCAACGAAATATTTAACCTTAACATCAGCCTTTATCTAGGGTCTGGTTTGCATAGACTTGGAAGATATATGGGAGGACATGATTAGTCTGGAAATTTCAACAAAATTGTGATAAGCAACATTTACTTGGCACAAGATCCTGCCTATTACAAAATCCCAAGTGACCAGCTGACTGCACCGTAATACTGCCTCGTTTAGGTAATGAGGAGTACACTGTTACTGTTGTATCACTTGGTCGCATGAAATCGACCACTTACAACCCCAATATGAGCGGCCCTAGAGGGAAGGCGGTTATCATCACACCTTTTAAAATCCAATACCACGGGATCGGAATTCAAGAGGTGCGATAATCATCGCCTATTACAAGCTGTGCCCTTTAAAGTGGGACATAACGTGGATTTTAACGTGGATTTTGGTGCTTTGTGCACCAAACGTCCCATGTACCGGTGTTTAACGTCCACTTTCTCCCGGTAAAATTGCCACAAAACCTGTAGTTTCGACTCCTGTGCAAATAGTAGCTAGCAAAGTGATCGAAAATGAACGGGTCACTTGTAATGAGGGATACTACTGTGCCTTCGGCATTGTATTAATTAGTAAATTCGATGATTTTAATGGCTTTTGTATTTTTTTACGATACTGTTTAGCCAGGGATAACCAAAAAACACTGCATGAGAAAATACTATCCACTCCCAGTCACCTTCTGACACAGTCAATGATTTCCTGACTCTGAAATGTTATTTTCCAAAACGGTGCTTAGAAAGCATGCACATAATGCTTTAAAATGGAATGAGTGACTGGATAGACATCAGACTTCAGATGTGAACTGTTCTTTGAAGAAAAGGGCGTCCTTTAATTGTGAGCCCTCAATATTAAGCTGAAGCTACAACTGTAAAAAAAATATTTTGTTCAAAGTGATTTTCTTTAGAATTAGATAGGTAGCTTCAAGTGAGCAAGGTGCCTTAATGCAAAAAAAGGTTTCACCTTAATGCAACCATTAGCATTGTAGTTAACCAGGTTGCAATGTGCTCTTGAATCAAACTAAAATATCCCTGAAACTTCTTCTTATTAAAACACAATGGTAATTGGTTAGTTACATAAAAGAAGGTTATATGGACCATTGAGTTTATATAAATTGAAATGCTAAGTAGGGCTAAGTAGAACCATCAGTAGGGAATAGAGGGTAAGCACTCATCAGTTTTATGTTCTCTTTCCTATTTACTTCACACCCCTTACAGCGCTTTATAACCAGGAAAAGCAACGTTTCCATTAGTGCCTCATAAGTAAAAAGAAATATATATGGTTTAGCTTTTCTTTATAGCATTTAGGTCCTTGTGGGATAAGGTGAGAGGTCATATTGTTGCAAGAGAAGGGCTGGATTCCACGATACCCAACTAGGCTTTTAATTATTGTTCTCCTGCTTTATTTAGAGGTATATAGTCACTACGACGAAAGAGAAAATCTAAACTGGTTTTAGGTTCTATTTGAAAAACTTCAGAAATGCCTTTTTTATTATTTTCTTATTTTGTTTGTTTTACTATCCAGTTTTTTTATTTTTATTTTTTTCGAGTCTCTTTCAAGAATTAAGGTCTGTTCACTGTATTTGTTTCCATAAGTATGCTTACATTCTTTTGAGAAAGAGGAAGGAGTTTTTAAATAGAGCTCCGTTCTTATGTTTCTGATATAATACTAGCAATACTTTACTTTATATGACGCTTACTATACTAGTTTCCACTGTTTCTACGTGTTGTTAATAGCAGGTCTTTCTGACGTGTCGACTTTGGAAGGATGAAGGGCAGACTTGGCCTTTCCAGGATTCACTAGCCTGATATGAATGTCACACCACATTTCTGCAGCATGAATTTAACGTGTTCAATATGTCAGTCGACATTTAGCCTACTACAGATAAATTTCCTTGTTGTACGGTCACTGGTTTTACAGTTCTCAGTGGAGCTCATCGCTAAGGAATGATTCAGTAAACTAGGTGTTTCACCTGAGTTTGATTAAAAACTCATATTATCCTCTGTGAAAAACATATTTATTGGGAAACGTATGGGAGATCAAATAAACATGCGTGAAAAAAATTAAAGCCGAATTGACAGAGCAGAAATAAACACACAGAGCACCTCGAGACACCAAAAAAGAACTGTAATTTCTGGACTCTTTTGTGAGATTCGAGAGGGGATTTAAAGATGTATTGCTGGGCTCACCGAACAACAAAAACTGAGTGGTGACGTCATCTGGATGTGGCACGTCCATCGAAGGGGCACATAGAATTCTGAAACAAGCCTTCTTAAAATGTTTTTTTCAGTGTAATGGAAGAGTACATGAAACAAATGTTCACGTATTCATGAACCCAGTACTGACCAAATATAGCACTCCACGCTGATAAACAACCACATACTAAGATATGTTTTGAAGAGATACCATCAATGCCTGAGCAGAATTGAAAAGGGACACCTAGCTATAGACGTATGGTAGCAATGCACCCAGCGCACGTACTAATAAAGAGGAGGCAGTGGCAGATATAAGGCATAAATACCCCCTGCCCTACATTTTAAGGATATCGCAAGTCACCAAGGAGTTACACAACCATTTAGAAGAATGAGGCCGAAGGCCGAGGTCCTTTCTAAGGTTATGGAGTTTTGGTGTACTTGCAATTTCCTTATCATGAGACCAAGCTCTGCACCCAACTTACCGTAGGTGGCAAAATCTTTGCTCTGTACACCTTTGGCAGCCCTACGAAGTGTCACGCATCTCATGTTAGAATAACGCATTTCCGGTCATTTTTTACCACATTACTGCAACGTCTGAGATTGTCACGCAAGTCCTGAAGTACGGGAAAACCTTCTTGTTTCAGTTTCTCACTTTGCTAGGTAAGCTCTGAGTAGTGTTTATCAAAGGCCACAAGGTAGTACTAGTGTACAACGGGAGGTATAGGATTCTCAATATATTAAGATATTTATATGGTTCCCTCGTCTTAATCGTTTGATTTTGCTTGCGAGAAAGTGTCACTCATAGTCGTTGAAATGTCACTCATAATTTCACTGAAATTATGAAAATGTCACACATAGCAATTTGAAACTTTGCCAGCTATGCTTTGGCTCACCCTGACCCCTTGTGTGTCCTTTCTTTTTTTGGTCAGGGCTCAGTTCCAGACTCTTGTATTGGCAGAGGAAACATTTTCTCAGATTTTGTGGACTGCCAATTAGATTTCAGTACTGCTGTGGGGTACTGCTGCTGCATGACAGAAATGGCACACTGGTGAGAAAAGCTCCTACAGCCACAACCAGTAAGAAGCACTTTTTTTTTTTTTGAACTACCAGAGTACAGCCGGAGTCCATTGGTACTCCTGCAGTACTAACCGTCCAGACATCTCTAACTTTTTCTCAGAGTTAACTCCTTCAGGGTCAACCAGAGCCCCTCTTTAAACACTAATTTCTTTTACACAGCTGAATGGATTTACACCAAATAATAAAAAATATGCTTTCTGAACATCATTTCATGAATGAACAAAAGTGGAGGACCTTTTTTGGCAGAGTGTTGTGTACTTTCTTTAAATGGTACCAAAGTTATTAAAGAAACAAAAAAAAAGCCTTCCTATGGAAAGTCTGACCTAATTATAACTACAATGGCTCTAGCACCACCAGCATGTTTATATGTATGTTAGCTGAAGGCACCCCATGTGGAGGGGGTCTTTAAACAGTTACCTTTCTAAAAGCACTTTTATACAATGATTACCCATTACTTTGTATAACTTCTTTTGGAATTACAGTCTGGTCCTGCTTTTGCAAATGAAATATTGAATCCAAAGAGATTTTTCTCAAACTGACCTCTCTCCTTTCCTAACATAGGAATCTCCTAACAAGCAAATTTAGATGTTTCCTAACATATGATCCACCATAGGAATTTAAATATTTATATACTAAAGGTTAAAAATAGAAGTTTAACTCAGAGGGTGTCTGTTTTTTCCTACCAAGTTCAAAGCATAAATAGCTACTCCCTCTGGGCGGTGTGGTCAGGAAAACCGCTGTGTTCCAGGGGTGGGCTCCCAGGGACAGAGCAAGTGAGCCAGCTCTGGGGGATGGGGTCTCTGAGCCCATGAATGGTTCAGGGAGGGGGCCAAATATCCCTTTTTGTAAAGTTAGAGGCCCTGGGAGATGCAGTCCCCAGGGCATTTTCAAGGTTTGGGAAGGAAGGCTTTGTATCCCCTCCCCTTACAAAAAAAAAGTCAGATCTGGGATCTCCAGCGACTATAATGGCTCAGAAAGGGGGCCGCACGCCCCCTTCTCTTAATTAATGAAACCAGTCCTGGGCCAGAATTCTGATTTTTTTTCCGATCCTAGGAGGGTCACTGAGGATTGTGGCAAAAACTGTGGATTTTTTTTTTTCATTTTGGCCCTGGGTGGTCCCTCTAGGTCTCCCCCATGGGGCCTTTGGGCCCAGGGTATCCCCAACCTGTCCCCTTTTGTTTTTTTCAATTTGCTACTTCAAGAAAAAGGACTAAGTCCCAGAGTCCTGTAATGGATGCCAGTAACATTTTTCTGATTTTGCTGTCAGCCAATCTGATGTATAACTGTGGAATTTTCTGGGATAAATATACAGGTAATTTTCCATTCTTGCACAGATGCTCAATTCAAAAAAGTTAAACCTCAACAGGAACCACATACAAATATTTACATATCAGGTGCCCCACTTAAAAGTCCACTTCTGTAAATGTCACAACAATGATATTTTCTTGTGTCTGACCGAGATAAAGCTAGGTGTGTTTCTCTACCCTTCTGCACAGAAACAAAATCTGAATGGGGCAGGGGCAACTTTGGAGCGCAATGGCAGCACAGGGCAATGTCAGCACAATGGACCAGGGAGAGAGCAGCAGCATGCACAGGGACAATGGGGGGGGGGGGGGCAGGAAGGAAGGGGCAGGAGAATTCATAGAGGGCAGATAAAGAACAGGGGCAGTGGCAGGACAATGAATCAAGGAGAGAGGTGGAGAGGCATGCATACAGAGAATGAGACAGGAGGAGTTATGGGCAGCAATGAAGGGTAGTGGAAGCAGTAGCAGCAGGAAAACAGACCAGGGAGGGAGGGGCAAGGGAATGCCCTAGAAGAACAAGGAGGCAGGGTGGAGGGAGGCAAGGGCAGCAAGGGGACAGGGGCTGCAGGGGGTCAGTGGCAGCAAAACAGACCAGGGAGGGAGGAGGAATGAGAAAAAGGGCCGGAGGCAGAAGCAAAGCAGCACAATGGACCAGGGAGGGAATGGGTATAGGATAGCACACAGAGAATTTGGGCGAAGGCAGGGGCAGTAAGCTAGGGACAGACAGAATGGGGCATATTTTAGGCTTTTGATCCAAATGAGAAATACTACTTTTTTTTAAAAATCTATAAGAAGTACAGGTTCTAATGAGTCAGAAAATCTAAAGCCATGCATATATTGTTGTGCCACACTGGCATGTTTGCTCCTAAATGCCTCCTTAACATGCTTAGGGAAGTCCTAGTGGTCTAAAGTATGATTTGAATGTGAGCAAAAAGCACGTTTTTGCAATTAGCAAATCCTGCTCCCTTTGGTGTATGGAACGTGAAAAAATGCATGGGTGATAAGTAAATAATTAGAGTTTGTATGCCTTGTTGAAAATGCAAGTCATCATACTAAAGAAGGGGGAAGAAGAAATAAATTGTAAGAGAAAATGCATAACGGCATTCTTGATGTTGAAATTTTAATTTTAAATAGCATGGCCTTCTGAGAATGTATTTTAAAGTGCAGGTGTGACTGGGGCTAATTTTTCTTACTTCCTCAGGGCCCAGGCTCTCCTTTTTATTTTCACTATACATGTCATTTCTAGGGGGTGCACGAAATTTGCAGGGTTAGTTTTCATGTAATTACGCAAAGTTTCAGCAAGAGAAATTATGCATAATTACGTGAAATAAAGATACTTAATTTCACACCATATTTTATTGTGAAATGCATCCTTGCATCAATTTTTGATGCGAGGACACATTTTGCATTAAAAAAACAAAAAAAAAGCGCCGTGAACAACAGACACTTGCAATCAGTTGTTTCTGTGCATTTGTGGCTATTTTTTTAACCACAAATGGCAGATAATTACGCTGTGTCAGAATAGCATAGCAAGTGTAAATCCCGAAATTACATCTGCGTAAATTAAATTTTACCAAAGCCCATGTATAACCTGCATTATCTCTACCATCCTCACATCCCCCTTTTAAGCCCCTCTCCCAATCACAATAATTTACAAACTTTTCCTCCAATCACAATCAACGCAATCTCGAGCAATGCAACAAATGGATGTACATCTCTATCAACTCTTAATGTGGGAAGGATTTCACACAATTTGGAATTAATCTGTGAATTTAACCAGGTGCTGATAGCTTGCCTTGCATATCTTTTTAGCATGCTTTTGCAAATGGCCATTCCTTGGCTTTATTTGAACAACATAGATGTGCACAGTGGGACATTTTTTTTTAAATGAGCTTTTTCATTTCTTCAGGATGAAAAAATTGCCATAGATACACTCTCGTTCTTCGATATGCCTGAACCACTGTGAGGCAAATTTTTACTTCTATGTACTGCGGAAGTCTGATGTACCTGTATCTATTGGCCAAGTCAATAAATGTGTCAATCTCAAGCCCTCATCTGTTGTAGTAGAAATCTCTCCATAAGACACTTATAAAGTTACTGCTCTTAATATTTTTGCAATATTTCTTTTTTTTGTCTTGGTTTAGTTTTATCTCCTTACTTATACCAACGTAAACGCAAATCAACTGTTTTTTTTTTTAGTGGCGCAAGCACTGTTTCCCCTACTTTAGGCTTTCTTTTCTCTTCTCTTTTCAAAGGGCTAAATTAAGCCTTTTGTTAACATTCAAATGTTGTGAACAAGCTAGCTGTATTTACGGACATTTTGGGAATGGGCAAACGAGCCATCCAGCGTTTGGACGGAACCCAAATATGTTACAATGGTGTTGTCTAATCTTGTAGTTTTGTGCAATGTAATTAGGCGGTAAGTCAGAGCAGACCGCGCATTGTTGTTTAGCTATCACAGACCCCATGTGTGCGGTGCGGCGGGAGGCCAAGCGACTTCAACTACCTGATTAGTGTGATCACGGTACAATATATGTAATGGAATGTTGACAGTAAAATCCCTCACGCCGATTGGTTAAACGGCTGGACGTGCCAAAAACATAATTGCCCTCCAGTGTAAGTGGGCCAGGGTTGCTATCGCAACAAGCTTTGGGAGAGATCAAATAAAATTAAAAGAATTTCCAGATTAGTTTTTTTTAAACTATGTACTTATTTACAACATCAATCATATCTAAGCATTTTCTACTGTTTCCCACGAGTTTGTGTTTTGAAGAGATGGAGTCCCTTGGCTAACCATAAAAATTTTCATAAACCTCTGGGTCAACATCCTGCTGTTATGGATATTCAATTTTTGAAACAGCTGAAAATTCTTTGCAAACCTCATATGTTTGGATCATCGGATCCTGGATAGTTTACTACATTAAAATCTAATGCTCCTCCTAGACACGAACCAATTACCTGCCCCTTCTTCCTCTGTCTTCCTAGACACAAACTCACCACCTGGGTCTTAGGCCCTCATTCCAACCCTGGCGGTCTCTGACCGCCAGGGCGGAGGGCAGCGGAAGCACCGCCAACAGGCTGGCGGTGCTTCCAGGGCTATTCTTACCGCCGCGGTCATGGATTCCGACCCCCTTCCTGCCAGCCTGTTTCTGGCGGTTTTCACCGCCAGAACCAGGATGGTGGGAACGGGTGTCGTGGGGCCCCTGGGGGCCCCTGCACTGCCCATGCCAGTGGCATGGGCAGTGCAGGGGCCCCCTAACAGGGCCCCATACAGATTTTCACTGTCTGCTTTGCAGACAGTGAAAATCGCGACGGGTGCCACTGCACCCGTCGCACTCCTGCAACTCCGCCGGCTCCATCCGGAGCCGGCTTCCTCGTTGCAGGGGCTTTCCCGCTGGGCCGGCGGGCGGCCTTTTGGCGGTCACCCGCCGGCCCAGCGGGAAGGCCAGAATGGCCGCAGCGGCCATTCGGCGGTAACCGCATGGCAGGCGGCGACCGCCGCCCGCCGCGGTCAGAATGACCGCCTTAGTCTCTTCCTCTGCCACAGTCGAATAGTGCTTTTGTTGAGTATAGGTCCATGGGAGGGGAGAATAGATGGCACTGCTACAGACAAGCGTTGTGAGACCAAGAACAAGAATTGGAAATATGAAAAGAAGAACTGAGCTCCTAGTGGTAGGTCTACATAACCAACAAACATCACACAGCCAGAGAAACGAGAACAGAGTATCTTTTCTCAGGAGCACTTTGTGCACATTTCTGATATAAAGACTACTGACAGGTAACGTTGGACTTGGCTCTTTCTGGAGGGTCATCCCCAGACGGTTTGCCTTCACCCTCCTATTTCATGAGCCATTTGTTTTGGCTCGTGGGACTGTGTGCATTTTACTATAGCTATCCAATGCTAAAGTGTTTGTACTCTTTCCTCTAAACATGGCATACCAGGTTGGCATATTTAATATAGTTATATAAATATATAAGTCCCTAGTAAAGTGGTACTGCCTGTGCCCAGAGCCTTTAAATTAAATGCTACTAGTGGGCCTGCAGCAGTTGTTTTGCCACCCACTCAAGTAACCTTGCAAACCTGTCTCTGGCCTACAATTGCAGCCTTTGTGTGCAGTTTTCATTTGCCATTTCGACCTGGCAAAATAAACCTTTTTTCAGGTCCAAACCTTCATTTTTAACACATATGAGTCATCCCTCCGGTAGTTCCTGAAAAGACCACAGGGTGGGGTGAGGTGTACTTAAAATGTTGGATATGTAGCTTTACGTTTTACATGTCTGGATAGTGAAAAACTCTTAAAATCATTTTTCACTACAGCAACACCTACCTCTCCCAAAGGATAACATTGGTATACCTTATTACATTTAATAGCTTCCAATTGGGAGCAGGCAGACAGTTTGTGGTTAGTGTCTAAAGAATTGTAATTAAAAGCCCTTTTCAATGGTAAAGTCAGATTTGGAGTCACAATTCTAAAAATGCCACTTTTAGAAAGTTGGCATTTCCTTGTTTCATCCTTTTGGTGTCTGCAGCCTGTATCTTGGGTCACATGACTAGGTGTAGTTGGCTGTTGGTCTTTGTGTATTCCTTCCAGACAGTGAGACAAAAGGAAGCTAGAATTTGGTAGGTTGGGCCACTCTAAATTATTGAGAGGGAAGACCTGTCACCTACCACACTTACACACCACAACAGTCATGCCTGAGCACACTCATAAAGGGGTTCTACGCTAGTCTATTGTGACCCCAGACAATCTGGGGCCAGGGCAGGGAGGCAGGAAATTCCAAACACCTCTGGGGGGTGGAAACCTCTTGAAGCTCCTCAAGGTGCTCAGCTAGCCCATCTGCCAAGTGGTGCTACCCCACTCCCTGGACCTTGGAAGTGGGCCTGAAGGAGCTCTGTCAGCCCATCTGTTGACCTAGCAGTACCAATATATCTCCCCTGATGTGCAGCTTAGTACAAGCAGGACTTTGCATCAAATGTCCCTTTGTCGACAGCCTCCCTGACGATGATGGCGGACCTCCCATTGCAGCCTTGCAGCTGCCCGGAACCAATGCTGTGTGATACATCTCTGACCCGGACCTCACATCACCTTGGCTACGTGATGCATCCTTGCCCTGGGACCTTGCAGTGCTCTACACCCAGTATTTAAGGTACTCTTGTTCAGTAGGCCTAATTGAGTTGTTGTGAAGAGCCTGTGCTCCATCATGGTCAGTCTGAACTTGTGGCTTGTCCTGACCCGGCGTGATCAGATCACCACAGACGGCACATTGTGCTTTTTGGCACTATGATGATTGAATTTTTTTAACTTGCATATCTCCAGTTCTACTGGTTGGATTTTTGTCATTTTGGACTTCCTTAGGCATCGGCAGAACTTGTGCAGTTTCATTACATGGAATTACGCTGAGTTACATAAAAACTCCATAAGATTCTGCAAAGATCTGTGAATAACAGAATTAGGCACATTAAACTGCTTGCGCTGATTTTTAGCCCCAGGAGCACTTTCTGTGCTGAAAAATCTATGCTAAAGGACCCTTGCGGTGCATCAGACTGCACTGCTTATCAAGTTGATTTTGCTGCCACTCAAGTAGCAGCAGCTCTCTGACCACAAACAGTCACAATCGCCCACGACTACCGGCGTTGAGGAAATCTCTTTGGGTGCCCTAATTACAACCAAAAATCATGCTAAGGGTCGCCAAATCTTGCTCACCAACTTGCCATTAGCGAGTGACATGTGAGAAAAAAATTCTGTCACGCAGCAATTGGTGGAATTGGGATGGAACTCCACGTTAAATGCCTAAAATGGAGTGGCCAAAACTCCACCAACTCTGCTGGTGGAGCAGAATTTATTTTCCAGCCCTAGTCTGCTAGTCTTGTTTTATTTATTAAAACGTACTCTATTTTCCTAACTTAGTGTGGGGTTTTTCTTCTGTTGTGATGTCACTTAATTACTGTTTGACGTGTTGCACGAATACTTCAAACATTGCCTCTAAGTTAAGCCAGACTGCTCTGTGCCAGGTCACCAGAGGACTGAGCAAAGTCTAATTTTGGGTTTGCTTGTAACTTCAGCCTGACAAGGATTGTGGTTGCTGCTTGAGTAGGGTTTCACCTCCCTGAACTACTATTTCAAGCTTCTTTTAAGTTCTTCATGATTGGCTGTTTTTGCTTTGTGCAAATCTACTCTCATTGCTACCTGACTGCCTGTGCCCACACCTGCAGTAATGGAGCTTGAGCTGGTCAACCTGGGAAGTTACACTGTGGTTGACCTCAAACAGTTCTGTAAGAATAAAGGACTGCAAATGAAGATGGGTGCCAAGAAGTTGGAGCCTCAGAAAGCTCTGAAGGCCTGTATGGATGTCCTACAGTTACTGACAGCAACAGACAGTGGGAATGAGGAAGATTATGTGGAGGAGCCAGAGCAGGATCTTGATACCAGCGCTGAGATGCAGGTGAGGGGGATTACTCATCTCTTGAGCTGGAGCTTCCTGCAAGAGTAGGAGCAGTGTAACTTTCCATGGCCTTTCTCCAGAAAAGCTGGCAGACAGGAAGGCAGTGAGAGAGTGTTAGTTGCAGATGGCCCAGTTCAAAATGGGGGAAACAAAACTGGTCATGGTGGAGAAAATGGTTTTAAAGTGATTTGTTCATGAAAGGAGTCTCAGAGAGCTGGACATCAGAACTAGACAAGCATAGTCCAGCAGCACTGGTGGCAGAATACTTACAGTGTCTGAAGGAGACAGGAAGGTCTGCATCCTTAAAGATCTGGTGTCCAACTATCTGGTAGAGCATGACATAGATTAGCAGCTTGCCACATATGAAGTAGCTCTAAAGGTGTACAAGATTACAGAGGAGACCTGGGGGTAGCTTATAAAAACATATGCCCCAGTGGGGAGGGACTTCCTACTCACAGTGGAGGTAGAAGACTTGCCGAGATATGCCCCCATGAAAGCTATCCTTGTCTCCAAGTTCATATTCCCCCAGAGAAATACCGACCCAGATTCAGAGATAGTCAAAAGAAGCAGAACCAATCTTGGGTGGATGCTCTTGAATAAGCCAGTAAGGCAATGAGGGGCTGGGCGAGGGGCAGCAAAGCTAAGGCTTATGATGGGCTGTATAACCTGATTGTGAGGGAGCACATGCTCAATACTTGTTTTACAGAGTTGTGCCGCCAGCAATTAGTGAATAGCAAGCTGACTGACTCCAGGAAACTTGCAGAGGAGGTAGACCACTGAACTGGTAGGAATGTGTCCAAGAGGGTATCTGGAAGTGACCCCAATAAGGGTGGTTCAGGTTCATCCTACCAGACTGAGGGGGAGGTTAAAAATAACCCAGGAAAGTTCCAGAGTAAGGTAAGGGAAAGGGGTTCCCAAGCCCATTCTGAAAAAACAGGGAGTGGTGTGGGTGGGCAATGGCCCAGGGTGACCTATTTCCAACTCCACTGCTTTGAGTACTCTGACTTAGGACACAAGCTAAGGGGCTCTTCCTGTCCTAGGAAACCACCCACAGGAGTGACCTCTACCCGGGGGTGACCAATGCGCCTTGGGGTTAAGTAGTCTCCAGGGTTAGGTGATAGACCATGCTCTAGTCTCTCTTAGTTGAAATGTGGACTCACAGAGAATAGTTGCTATCCATGAGGGTGGGAGTAATCACTTACAACAGATGAACCCTCAGGATCCCATAGAAAACTCCTTGCCATCCACAAGGCTGGAAGAGAAGTCTACCCACTGTCCCCGCCTGGAGCTTCCACCTGGCAGAGGACAGTCCAAGGCCTGGCCCTGGACACTGACACCTGTCACTGGTCTCTGTTGGTTGCTGTTCTTATGGGCAGACTTTGCATTGAGTTGGGGACAGAAGTCTGATCCAAGGAGAAGAATTGGCCACATCATTTTATTGGCCATGTTGGTACTGTCTGCCTACTGGGATGCATCTGTGAGTGAGGTAAGGTTAGGTTCTTCAAAGCTGGGGTACACAGGTGAGGAGAAGGGGTCAGTACAGTAGCTCAGGAGAGCATAGACCGAGGGATCCAACTGAGTTCAGATAGGTGAAGAACTGACACAAGCTCCTGCATAACAGGAACTTCCTCCATGTTGTACCGCCTAGGCAGGGAACCCCTCAGAGGCATTGATTAGTCAACCCAGCCTTTTGGTTTGGGGCATCATGTTAGACTTGGTCCTTTCTGTAGGGTCATTGCCATATAATTTGCCTTCACCCTCTTGTTTCCTGATCCAATTTTCATTGGCTCATAGGACTCTGTGCACTTTACCACTGCTAACCAGAGCTAAAGTGCATGTACTCTCATGACAATAATTGCTACTCATAGGCGTACACCACTTGTTTTGCCACATACTTAAGTAGCTTTGCACGTCTACCATTACAGACTGTGTGTGCAGTTTTTAAACTGCCATATTGATCTGGCAAGATAAGCCTTCTGCCAAGCCAAAACTTTTCTTTAGAATACATAGAAAATCACCCCTATTATGGGCCAGGAACAGCCCAGCAGACAGGGTGCAGTGTATTCAAAAAGTGTAACATGTACCTTTAAGTTTTACATACCCTGGTAGTGAAAAGCTCTTATACTCATTTTTTCACTACTACAAGCACTACCTCTCCCAAAGGAGAGGTAGGCCTTGCAGAAGTGGTTGCCGTATTATATTTATTTACATTTAGTATGTGCTACCTTTTAGTTGGGATCAGGTAAACCTTACATGTTTGGTGTCTGAGAAATTGAAATTAAAATACTTCTTTAATGATAAAGTCACATTTTAAGTTACTATTTGGAAAATGTCACATTCAGAAAGTTGGCGTTTTTCTGCCCCAACTATTTGGTGTTTGCAGCCTGTTCCTGGGTCACAGAGCTGGGTGTAGTTGACAGTTTGAATTTGTTTATTCTTCCCAGACAGCCACACGATCGAGGGATTAGGCGTGCCTGGATGGGCCATTAGCTGGCAGGATGGGGGCGGAGCTGGGCACTGCCCAACTTCCAACTGAATAAGCTGTAGCCTGCCTTCACACAAAGAACTTGTCACAGCAGCCAGCTTGGAGCTAGGGCAGGGAAGGCAGGGATCTTCAAGTACTTCAAATAGAATTATCTAGCAGCTTCTCCTACTTCAAAGAAGGCATCAAATAGAAATAGCGTACCTTCAGACCCAACTCTTCAGTATTCTCCTGGACCTGTGGTTACAGAAGATGGACTGCCTATCTGCTTTGCTGTAAGAAGGACTACCACAATGCTGCCCTGCTACCTCGCTGAACTGCTGCCCTGCTTGATGAGAAAGAAGACTGGGCCTGAACACTTAATACCAGGCTAAAGTAACTCCAAGGATCAGCTAGCTGACTTCCGGATCTGAGCTGCAGCTAGCAGACTTCTTCTTCTGAGCTGCAGGATCGTAAGCTCTGGAGGCTCCCTATACCTGCCCAGCAGACCTGCTGCCTAGACCTGCAAATGAATCCTGCCTGAACCCTGCTGGTGTGAGCTGCTGACCCCCCAAGAGCTGCCCCTCAGTTCCTGGACCGTTGGTGTGACTTCAGTTGAGCTGTCTCCTGAAGAAAAGGAGAAATAATTAAGTTTTAGGCTGTTTGCTTATGCAAATGTGCCCATTAACACTAAGATTTCACTGCCCGCATCATCTGCCAATGTGAAACTCCAGTGAATCAGACTCTTCGCGCCACAGTGAGTGCCAGTTATGACTGGCAATATGAGATCTGCACTGCAGGCTACAGCATCAATAGCTTACATTGACCGCCAATGCAAAGCTCCAACAGCAACCATTCACAACACCAACAGGACCTTCGCACTACAGCAGTGACAGTCCACGACTCCCTCCCTGCTCTTCTCCCTATGTTGACGAACATCGGCAACACTTGCCTACTCCTCACAGCCCCTTTCACCGTGAATGGAACCCTTCATGCTCGACTTTGAAGGTATTTCTTTCAATAGGACTAACTTGGTCCCTGTATCTGGCCAACGCTCCATTGCGGTCAGCTGGAACTTGTGAGTTTCACCCGGTCTCACATGATCAGATAACCGCAAGTGGTGCTTTGTGATTTTGGGTGCTTTACTTACCTGACATTTTTTAAATTGCATATCTCCAGGTTCCACTGATTGAGTTTTTGTCATTTTGGTGTCAAATAAATACCACAATTTGGTGTGGTGTTTTCCTTGTGTTGTGCTTTTGTTTTGTGGCTGTTTGAATAGCTGCTTAAGTACTTCACAGATTGCCTCTAAGTTAAGCTTGATTGCTTTTGTGCCAAGCTACCAGAAGGTTAATTTGGGATTTTCTTGTATTTCACCCTGACAGAGATTGTCGTTGCTACTTGAGTTGAGTATCACCCAATTTCCTACAACATCCTGTTGAGACAGTCACTTGCAAAACACAGATCCATGTGACTCCTCCTGAGTACACAAGCTCTGAGTACATTTCTCTCGAGGAAACACATTTTTCCTCCACGACCAAGTGCTATTGACACTCAGAGCCTACTTTGGCAGTACAATGGCCAGTGGGCCAGTTACAGATAATGATGATCCTCACAACCTCATGAGGGCAATGAGTGCATTGACTGGCACAGCACGATTCGCTTCTAGAACAGCCTAACTGTTGCAGACGATTCTGATTCAACCCTGTTTTTTAAAAATCGAAGTTGGGTGGCAAAACCTTTCTGGTTAGTGCCTCACACCTTTGGAGTTCAAGAATAATTCCTCTCTTGCTTTTTCTGAAAAATCTAAAAACATTGGGCCATATTTCTACTTTTTGACGCAAAACTGCGCCAACGCAGTTTTGCGCCAAAAAAATGAGCGCCGGCTAACGCCATTCTGAAGCGCCATGCGGGCGCCATATTTATTCAATGACGTTAGCCGGCGTTAGCCGCCGGCACTGTCTGGTGTGCGTTAAAAAAAACGACGTACACCAGGCAGCGCCGGCGTAGGGGGAAAATGGCGTATGGGCATCCACAAATGGTGCAAGTCAGGCTGAGGCAAAAAAATCGCTACAACCCGATTTGCGCCATTTTTTTACGACGCCCATCCCCCATTGAAATGACTCCTGTCTTAGCAAAGACAGGAGTCATGCCCCCTTGCCCAATGGCCATGCCCAGGGGACTTCTGTCCCCTGGGCATGGTCATTGGGCATAGTGGCATGTAGGGGGGCACAAATCAGGCCCCCCTATGCCCCCCCCCAAAAAAATAAAAAATACTTACCTGGACTTACCTTAATGTCCCTGGGGTGGGTCCCTCCATCCTTGGGTGTCCTCCTGGGGTGGGCAAGGGTGGCAGGGGGTGTCCCTGGGGGCAGGGGAGGGCACCTCTGGGCTCATTCTGAGCCCACAGGTCCCTTAACGCCTGCCCTGACCCAGGCGCTAAAATCCGGCGCAAATGTGGGTTTTTTAGACCCGCCCACTCCCGGGCGTCATTTTTGCCCGGGAGTATAAATACGACGCATATGCATCGCAGTCATTTTTTAAGACGGGAACGCCTACCTTGCATATCATTAACGCAAGGAAGGTGTTCACGCAAAAAAATGACGCTAACTCCATGAACTATAAATATGGAGTTAGTTTTGCGTCGAAATAAACGACGCAAATTCGGCGCAAACGGAGTATAAATATGCCCCATTGTTCTTTACTACACACATCCCAATCTATTTCCTTTCGTAGTATACTAGCTCTGAGCACCAAGAGACCTTCCTGGTAATCATGACAATTTAGAAATGTATTCTTGTTTTGTGACCTTTTAATATCTGTTTAGAGACACTAGGACAGCACGTCGTCAAATACTATATGAATGTTGAGTATTTAAAAATGGTACCAGTTTTCTCCAACACAAAAATGTACTGAGAACACCACAAACAGGGAAAGTGGAGAGTGGCCATTCAAATGCACACTCTCGGCAACGAGCAGTGTATGGCTTTTGTATTCCTAGGGATGTATGAAACTTTAGCCCTGCACGAAAATGAACTCAAGGCATTCGGGATTTCCAATTTGATTTGCAGTAAGGACATCTGATATGTTGTCGTGTAAGAACATGAGACGCACAAAATTGATGTCAGAACCCATGCAATTGTATCTTTCAGTGGAATCCTCAGATGTACTGCAACGCTACACAATATTATACATCTAGGGCCCTAATTGCAAACTGGTCAGTGTAGGAGGGCCCAGTTAATCTTTACTGGCCAGTAATTCTGCCCCTGCTCTGTCCAATCTCAGCTTAAACAGGCCAGAATGGGGAATAACTAAACAAAATAAATTTTAGGGGATCATACTAAACATAGATTTCTCAGTTCCCTCATGTTTAACATGCCTATTTACTACCAATCTGGAGCACGTGGCAAATAGGAATAGGGGGATGTAGAACATTGCAAGGTGGGAGGTTGGAAGGCTTCCAGGAGGTAAACCGGTATTGATGGGTAGTGGGAAAGGTGTTGATTCTCCCCCATGCTGATACTAATATCTTGTTGGGGTCCTGTCAGTCCCTAGCCTCTGTCTCTTTCCCAAGGCTGTGGTTTCTCTCTCTTTCCCACTTTCTCTCACTAGCAATGCCACTTTTGGGATGTGTCTGAGATGATCTGGGGGCCAGTGCACTTGTGGCTAGCCTGGAACTCTTCCTATGACCCGAGTTACTTGCTCCTTGTGGGGATGCAGTGGCCTAGGGCTCTGGAGGATGTGGGTGAGTTCCTGCAGGCTGGCAGGTGAACATTCTGCTCAGGAGAGAGGCATCCTTCCTCACACCTAAGGCCCCTTTGTCCCCTTTCTGGAAGAAATACACATCACACCACAGGAAAGCCATTAACAGTCATATGACCTAGACACTAGCAGAAAGGCACATTTGGTTTATGCTGAAAAACGGCAACTATCTGAAAGGGCATTTTCAAAATAGCAATTCAAAATCTGACTTTACCTTTAAAGATTTTAAATTACAATGCAAATTAAATTTCTGTCCAAACTGTCATCCTGTTTCTGACAATCAATGAATACTACTATGTGCAACACAATCTGAAGGTGGATTGGGTAATGGCATGTTGGATGACCATGCTGTTCAGACATGCCTCTGGTCAGACACACCTTGGCATTTCAGAAAAGAAAACAAGTCAAAGGTATGTTCATGTATCCACCATGGAGTATGGTGTATTAGACAACATGATTGAGGCCTTCAAATACCTTACCATGCGTTAAATGGTGACACCTGTGCTTGCTACACTTAGGGGCTTATTGACAAGTCTCTCTGTCCCTTTAGAACCTCACTTTTAGTGATGGGCCTGTGGCGCACATAGCAGGGCCATTTTTACTAGCACACGTAAAGCCAACCTACCTGGCTTTCCATGTTCAGGTAAAGATAGCCACATTCTTCCTGTCCTTACTGTTGGGTGATTCTTTTCCTCCTGTGTGAACTAGCCATATAAGTTGGACAGAGAATACAGTGTTAGCAACTGTGTTAAAATTGTGCATCTGACATGCATTCGGAAGGGTTACAATTTCCAGCCATGTTCACATAAGAATCCCGTGCCACATATTTTCACTGATTATGACATTTTGATCATGGCTCCTCTCTTAGCCCACCTATCATGTGGTCCATCAGATAATGGCAATATATTCACTCTGACAATAGTCAGATGCAACGGCACATGCTACAAATCAAATATAGCTTTCAGGCCTAACCTTTATATGACATATTTTTACTTTGTGTTAGGGGTGCACATTGAACATAGCATTGCACACAGCATCCAACATCACACACAATCCTTGCACTACACAATAAGCATTCAGGATGACACACACTGGTAACACTCAATTGTGTATGGCTTGGGTCCACCTGCAAGACAGATGAACTGTAGGCAAGTGAAACACAGTACATATGAACAGCAATTGGCTCCATAAGTCTTCAGGTTGTAATGAATCAAAATGCACAGTTGACATTCCTTAAAGATGCATATTTGTAAGGCAGGTTGAAGTGGACACACATTTGTTGAGCCACAACATGCATCTGGTGGCTAGATTGTGGTACCAGTTCAAATACCTCACTACACCAAAATGTCTCAAGGGTAGCTGACTTTCATGGCTCTGTGCACTCTGCAAGGTATTGAAATTCCTGTGCCTTTCTCATATATGGGGTGTTAGGGGGAGGTAGTGCATCTGTTGGGGGAACACTCCGTGATCTTCAGAGTAGTTCATCCACCTTGGTCCTCACCTGACACTCAGCTCTCACCTGTGGCTCCTCAAAGCTGTTTGCATGGAACAGCCGCCACACCTGGGGCAACGACTTTGTCTGGCTGGCAAAACCAGGTGAGGGTAGCCGATGGGTCTGAAACCCTCAGTGAGTTAGGGCTTGTCTACCTATGCCTGTGAAGACTGGATCCAGTGGACTGTGCAGAGGAAATCACTAGATTTGTTCAACAGGCAGGAAGGTGGACTCAGCAAAGTGCTGTGGGCGCAAATAGGGCACAGTGAGACACATTAGGGTACTGCTGGCCATCCACTACATCCTGACCCATCTTCAGTCATCTTGGCTATGTCCTGCCCCTGGATCTAAATAGGCGGGACGAGGGAGTGAGGCTGACGATTTGCGCAACTCTCCCTCACTATAATCCAACTCATGTGCAAGTCAAGACATCACTGTAGGAAAGTACCATCTTGCCTGACATGTTACCCCCATATTTCACTGTATATATGTTGTTTTAGTCTATGTGTCACTGAGACCCTGCCAGGCAGGGCCCCAGTGCTCATAAGTATGTACCCTGTCTGTGTTCCCTGTGTGATGCCTAACTGTCTCACTGAGGATCTGCTTGCCAGAACCTCAGTGGTTATGCTCTCTCTGCTTTCTAAATTTTTCACTAACAGGCTAGTGACTAAATTTTCCAATTCACATTGGCATACTGGTACACCCATATAATTCCCTTCTATATGGTACTGAGGTACCCAGGGTATTGGGGTTTCAGGAAATCCCTATGGGCTGCAGCATTTCTTTTGCCACCCATAGGGAGCTCTGACAATTCTTATACAGGCCAGCCACTGCTGCCTGAGTGAAATGACGTCCACGCTATTTCACAGCCATTTACCACTGCACTTAAGTACCTTATAAGTCAACTATATGTCTAACCTTCACCTGGTGAAGGTTAGGTGCAAAATGACTTAGTGTGTGGGCACCCTGGCACTAGCCAAGGTGCCCCCACATCGTTCAGGGCAAATTCCCCAGACTTTGTGAGTGCGGGGACACCATTACACTTGCGCACTACACATAGGTCATTACCTATGTGTAGCGTCACAATGGTAACTCCGAACATGGCCATGTAACATGTCTAAGATCATGGAATTGTCACCCCAATACCATTCTGGTATTGGGGGGACAATTCCATGATCCCCCGGGTCTCTAGCACAGTACCTGGGTACTGCCAAACTGCCTTTCCGGGGTCTCCACTGCAGCTGCTGCCAACCCCTCAGACAGGTTTCTGCCCTCCTGGGGTCCAGGCAGCCCTGGCCCAGGAAGGCAGAACAAATGATTTCCTCTGAGAGAGGGTGTTACACCACCTCCCTTTGGAAATAGGTGTGAAGGGCTGGGGAGGAGTAGCCTCCCCCAGCCTCTGGAAATGATTTGATGGGCACAGATGGTGCCCATCTCTGCATAAGCCAGTCTACACCGGTTCAGGGATCCCCCATCCCTGCTCTGGTGCAAAACTGGACAAAGGAAAGGGGAGTGACCACTCCCCTGACCAGTACCTCCCAGGGGAGGTGACCAGAGGTCCTCCAGTGTGTCCCAGACCTCTGCCATCTTGGAAACAGAGGTGTTGGGGGCACACTGGACTGCTCTGAGTGGCCAGTGCCAGCAGGTGACGTCAGAGGCTCCTTCTGATAGGCTCTTACCTCTCTTGGTAGCCAATCCTCCTTCCTTGGTAGCCAAACCTCCTTTTCTGGCTATTTAGGGTCTCTGCTTTGGGGAATTCTTCCGATAACGAATGCAAGAGCTCACCAGAGTTCCTCTGCATCTCCCTCTTCACCTTGTACCAAGGATCGACTGCTGACTGCTGCAGGACACCTGCAAAACCGCAACAAAGTAGCAAGATGACTACCAGCAACATTGTAGTGCCTAATCCTGCAGGCTTTCTCAACTGTTTCCTGGTGGTGCATGCTCTGGGGGTAGCCTGCCTTCACCCTGCACCAGAAGCTCTGATGAAATCTCCTGTGGGTCGACGGAATCTTCCCCCGCTAACGCAGGCACCAAAAGACTGCAACACTGGTCCTCTGGGTCCCCTCTCATCCTGACGAGCTTGGTCCCTGGAACACAGCAACTCTGTCCAAGTGACTCTCACAGTCCAGTGACTCTTCAGTCCAAGTTTGGTGGTGGTAAGTCTTTGCCTTCCCATGCTAGGCTGCAAAGCTGAGTATCGCGTGAATTGCAGCTACTCCAGCTCCTATGCACTCTTCCAGGATTTCCTTCGTGCACAGCCAAACCTTGGTCCCTGGCACTCCTTCCTGCAGTGCACAACCTTCTGAGTTGTCCTCCGGTATTCTGGGACTCCCTTTTGTGACTTTGCGTGGACTCCAGTTCACTTTTCTTCCAAGTGCCTGTTAGGGTACTTTTGTGGGTGCTGCCTGCTTCTGTGAGGGCTCCCTGAGTTGCTGGGTGCCCCCTCTGTCTTCTCCTTCAAGTGGCAACATCCTGGTTCCCCCTGGGCCACAGCAGCACCCAAAAACCTCTACGTGACCCTTGCAGCTAGCAAGGCTTGTTTGTAGTCTTTCTGCATGGGAACACCTCTGTAAGCTTCATCGCAACGTGGGACATCTGTCTTATAAAGGAGAAGTTCCTAATCCTCTTCTTTCTTGCAGAACTCCAAGCTTCTTCCAACAGGTGGCAGTTTCCTTGCATCTTCAGCTGGCATTTCATGGGCTCCTGCCCACTCTCGACAATGTCGCGACTATTGGACTTGGTCCCCTTGTCTTACAGGTACTCAGGTCCAGAAATCCACTGTTGTTGTATTGCTGGTGTTTGTTCTTGCTGCAGAATCCCCCTATCACGACTTCTGTGCTCTCTGGGGGTAGTAGGTGTACTTTACTCCTACTTTTCAGGGTCTTGGGGTGGGCTATTTTTCCAACCCTCACTGTTTTCTTACAGTCCCAGCGACCCTCTACAAGCTCACATAGGTCTGGGGTCCATTCGTGGTTCGCATTCTACTTCTGGAGTATATGGTTTGTGTGCCCCTATACCTATGTGCTCCTATTGCAATCTATTGTAATTTCTTATGATATTGTGCATATGATATAAGTGGTATAGTAGGAGCTTTACATGTCTCCTAGCTCAGCCTAAGATGCTTTGCCATAGCTACCTTCTATCAGCCTAAGCTGCTAGAAACACCTCTTCTACACTAATAAGGGATAACTGGACCTGGCACAAGGTGTACGTACCTCTAGTACCCACTACAAGCCAGGCCAGCCTCCTAAATTGGGTGCAGCAGTGGGATAAGTACTTGTAACTACTTACCACTTTGTCATTGTGTACTTTTCATAAGAGAATCATATACAAAACAGTTCAGTGTATGTACACTTAACCAAAAAGTTTTGCTTTTCTTCTCTCAAATTGTTTACAAAGTTCTGAGAAGTTTCCCAAAACTTCTAAAAGTTTTCTGAAAGTTAGAAAACGTTTTTTCTCTGTTCTTTAAAAAGTTCTGAAACTTTTTCTTCCTTCTCACTATCTCTAAACCTTTTGCTATCATGTCTGTGGTAGATTCAGCTCTGAAAACTGTCAATACAACTTATGACAATTTGAATTACAAGAGCCTAAGGAGTCTCTGCTTAGATAGAGGTTTAGTGATAGGAAAGAACCCTACAAAAGAGTTTCTATTTAACATGCTTTTGTAAATGATGAGTCCCAAGCACGCACATCAGATGAGAGGTTAATAGAAGGTTCCCATTCTGACTCAGGGGAGCACCTTGAGGAAGGTGGGGAGGGTTCTGAACAGGATCTGCCCCCTAGCAGGACACCCAGTAATGTTAGTAGTAATGGAGGTTCACATCACAGTAGGGCATCCTTTATTCCTAGAGGCCAAGTTACCAGGGTCCAGACAGTTAGGGACAGATCACCCTCTGTTGTTTCCAATTTGTCATCTGCGTCAAAGCATTCCCAACCCACCCACCCTGAGGATAACTTGTTAGAAAGGGAACTCAAAAAGTTGAGGGTTGAAAAGACCAGACTGAAGCTGAAACAGCAACAGCTGGCCTTAGATAGGGAATCCCTAGACATTGAGAAGAAAAGACAGAGGTTGGGGTTAGGACCCCATGGTGGCAGCAGCAGTATTCCTGATAGTAATCCTGTTAGAGAGCATGATTCCAGGAATCTGCAGAAGATAGTCCCCCTTACAAGGAGGGGGATGACATCAACAAGTGGTTTGCTGCACTTGAGAGGGCCTGTATGGTACAGGGGGTCCCTCAAAGGCAGTGGGCTGCTATATTGTGGCTATCTTTCACTGGAAAGGGTAGGGATAGGCTCCTTACTGTTAGAGAAAGTGAAGCTAACAATTTTACATTTTTGAAGGATGCACTCTTGGATGGATTTGCCTTGACCACTGAACAATACAGGATTAAGTTCAGAGACACCAGAAAAGAGTCCTCTCAAGACTGGACAGACTTTGTGGACTGTTCAGTGAAGGCCTTGGAGGGGTGGTTACATGGCAGTAAAGTATCTGACTATGAAAGCCTGTATAATCTTATTCTGAGAGAGTATATTCTGAATAACTGTGTGTCTGACTTGCTACATCAATATCTAGTGGACTCAGATCTGACTTCTCCCCAAGAATTGGGAAAGAAGGCAGACAAATGGGTCAGAACAAGAGTGAACAGAAAAGTTCATACAGGGGTTGACAAGGATGGCAAGAAGAAGGATGGTAAGTCTTCTGACAAGGGTGGGGATAAAAGTAAAACTCAGTCTTCATCAGGCCCACACAAATCCTCTGGTGGGGGTGGTGGGTCCAAATCCTCTTCCAATAATCAACATAAAAAGCCTTGGAGTTATTTGTGTAAAGTCAAAGGCCATTGGGCAACTGATTCCAGTTGTCCAAAGAAAAACACCAAACCTCCCACTACCACAACCCCTGCTGCAAATTCTAGTGCCCCTAGTAATAGCAGTGGTGGTAAGAGCAAACCTACAAATAGCCAATCCAAGGGTGTAGCTGGGCTAACTATTGGCAATGTAGTTGGGGTTGGTCTTGTTAGGGAGACCACAGAGGCTGTGTTAGTCTCTGAAGGTGCCATTGATTTGGCCACCTTGGTTGCTTGTCCCCTTAATATGGATAAGTACAAGCAACTTCCCCTAATAAATGTTGTTGAGGTTCAGGCCTACAGGTACACAGGTGCCAGTGTTACTATGGTCATAGAGAAACTGGTCCACCCTGAACAACACCTACTTGGTCAGCAGTACCAAGTGACAGACGCTCATAACAACACTCTTAGCCACCCCATGGCTGTTGTGAATCTCAACTGGGGGAGGGTTACTGGTCCAAAGAAAGTTGTGGTTGTCTCAGATTTACCTGCAGACTGTCTACTAGGGAATGATTTAGAGACATCAGCTTAGGCAGAAGTGGAGTTGGAGGCTCATGCAGCAATGCTGGGCATTCCTGGGTATATTTTTGCTTTGACAAGGGCTCAGGCCAAAAGCAAAAAGGACAGGGTAACTTGGATCCTGGAACAATAGACCAAGTGCTCCCTAAAGCTAGGGGTAGCAAGGGTAAATCAGTACCCACTATCCCTCCCTCTACAGATGATTCTCCTTCTGAGGAAGAAGAATTTCCTCCCTGTGCAGAACCTTCACCAGATGAGCTGGCAGCAGACACTGCTGAGCTTTTGGGTGGAGGGGGGCCTGCCAGGGAAGAGCTGAGTGTGGCACAGCAAACCTGTCCCACATTAGAGGGTCTCAGACAGCAAGCTGTCAAACAGCAAAATGGGGATGTCAGTGACTCACATAGAGTTTACTGGGAGGACAAACTCTTGTACACCGAGGCAAGGGACCCAAAACCTGGAGCAGCCAGGAGATTGGTCATTCCCCTGCAGTACAGAGAGTTCCTCCTAACTCTTGCACATGACATTCCTTTGGCTGGGCATTTGGGCCGGATCAAAACATGGGAAAGGCTTGTCCCCCTGTTTCACTGGCCTAGGATGTCAGAGGACACTAAAGATTTTTACAAGCCTTGTGTGACCTGCCAAGCCAGTAGCAAGACTTGTGGCGCTCCAAAGGCTCCCCTTATTCCACTACCTGTGGTTGGGGTGCCCTTTGAAACGGTAGGGGTTGACATCGTTGGTCCCCTTGACCTTCCTACTTCTTCTGGCAATAGGTTTATCTTGGTGGTTGTGGACCATGCCACAAGATATCCTGAAGCAATTCCTCTAAGGACCACTACAGCTCCTGCAGTGGCAAAGGCCCTCCTGGGAATCTTTTCCAGGGTGGGTTTTCCAAAAGAGGTTGTATCAGACAGGGGTAGCAACTTCATGTCTGCATACTTGAAAGCAATGTGGAAGGGGTGTGGTGTAACCTACAAGTTCACCACTCCTTATCATCCACAGACTAATGGACTGGTAGAAAGGTTTAATAAAACTCTCAAAGGAATGATGATGGGACTCCCTGAAAAACTCAGGAGGAGATGGGATGTCCTGTAACCTTGCCTCCTTTTTGCTTACAGGGAGGTACCCCAAGAAGGAGTGGGCTTCAGCCCCTTTGAACTCCTCTTTGGACACCCTGTAAGAGGTCTACTCACTCTTGTGAAGGAGGGTTGGGGACAGCCTTTAAAAGCTCCTAAACAGGACATAGTGGATTATGTACTTGGCCTAAGATCCAGAATGGCCGAGTACATGAAAAAGGCCAGTAAAAACCTTCAGGCCAGCCAGGAGCTGCAAAAGCAATGGCATGACCAGAAGGCTGTTCTGATCCAGTACCAACCAGGACAGAAGGTGTGGGTATTGGAGCCTGTGGCCCCAAGAACACTCCAGGACAAATGGAGTGGACCCCATCTGATTGTTGAAAAGAAGGGTGAGGTTACCTATTTGGTAGATCTGGGCACTGCCAGGAGTCCCCTTAGGGTGATTCATGTCAACCGCCTAAAACCCTATTATGACAGGGCTGATCTCACCCTGCTCATGGCAACAGATGAGGGACAGGAAGAAGAGAGTGACCCTCTCCCTGATCTCTTTTCCACCACTGAAACTGATGCTTTAGTGGAGGAAGTAGTTTTGGCAGACTGTCTGACTGCAGAACAGAGCGACAACTGCATAAATCTCCTTGGACAATTTTCTGACCTCTTTTCAATTGGGCCAGGTACAACATCCTAGTGTGAACACACAATTGATACTGGTGACAGCCTGCCTGTCAAGAGTAAGATTTATAGGCAGCCTGGCCATGTCAGGGACTGCATTAAACAAGAGGTGCAGAAAATGCTTGATCTGGGAGTAATTGAACCTTCTGAAAGCCCATGGGC
The DNA here is from genome assembly GCF_031143425.1 of Pleurodeles waltl. NCBI lineage: Eukaryota > Metazoa > Chordata > Amphibia > Caudata > Salamandridae > Pleurodeles > Pleurodeles waltl. The sequence continues at coordinate 921,101,136 of NC_090448.1, forward strand.
GAGTCCTGTGGTGCTTGTACCAAAGCCTCACTCAAAAGATGGAAAAAGGGAGATAAGGTTTTGTGTAGACTACAGAGGTCTCAACCAGGTAACAAAAACTGATGCTCAACCCATACCCAGGGCAGATGAGCTCATTGATACACTGGCATCTGCCAAGTATATTAGCACCTTTGATTTGACTGCAGGGTATTGGCAGATCAAATTGGCTGAGAATGCTAAACCTAAGACTGCATTTTCAACTATAGAGGGCACTACCAATTTACAGTGATGCCCTTTGGTTTGAAAAATGCACCTGCCACTTTTCAGAGGTTGGGGAACACAGTCCTGCAAGGATTGGAGGCTGTTAGTGCAGCATATCTAGATGATATTGCTGTCTTTAGCTCCACCTGGGATGAGCACCTGGTCCACCTTTGGAAAGTTTTGGAGGCTCTGCAAAAGGCAGGCCTCACTATCAAGGCCTCAAAGTGCCAGATAGGGCAGGGAAAGGTGGTCTATCTGGGACACCTGGTAGGTGGAGAACAGATTGCACCACTTCAGGGGAAAATCCAGACAATCATGGATTGGGTTCCCCCTACAACTCAGATCCCGGTGAGAGCCTTCTTAGGCCTCACAGGGTATTACAGGAGATTCATTAAAAACTGTGGCTCCAAAGTAGCCCCTCTAAATGATCTCACTAGTAAGAAAATGCCTAAAAAGGTATTATGGACAGCTAGCTGTCAGAAAGCTTTTGAGGAGCTCAAACAGGCCATGTGCCCTGCACCTGTCCCAAAAAGCCTATGTTACTCCAAGAAATTCATTGTTCAAACTGATGCATCTGAATTAGGGGTAGGGGCAGTCTTATCACAACTGAATTATGAGGGCCAGGATCAACCAGTTGCTTTTATCAGCAGAAGGTTGACCCCTAGAGAAAAGCATTGGTCTGCCATAGAGAGGGAGGCCTTTGCTGTGGTCTGGGCACTGAAAAAGTTGAGGCCATACCTGTTTGGCACTCACTTTATTGTTCAGACAGACCACAAACCTCTACTTTGGCTAAAACAAATGAAAGGTGAAAATCCTAAATTGTTGAGATGGTCCATATCTCTACAGGGAGTGGACTATACAGTGGAACATAGACCAGGGAGTACCCACTCCAATGCAGATAGACTCTCCAGATATTCCCACTTAGACAATGAAGACTCATCAGGTCATGGCTAGTCTTATTGTCCTTCGTTTGGGGAAGGGGGGTTGTGTAGGAAAGTACCATCTTGCCTGGCATGTTACCCCCATATTTCTCTGTATATATGTTGCTTTAGTCTGTGTGTCACTGGGACCCTGCCAGGCAGGGCCCCAATGCTCATGAGTATGTGCCCTGTATATGTTCACTGTGTGATGCCTAACTGTCTCACTGAGGCTCTGCTAACCAGAACCTCAGTGGTTATGCTCTCTCTGCTTTCAAATTTGTCACTAACAGGCTAGTGACTAAATTTACCAATTCACATTGGCGTACTGGTACACCCATATAATTCCCTTGTGTATGGTACTGAGGTACCCATGGTATTGGGGTTCCAGGAGATCCCTATGGGCTGCAGCATTTCTTTTGCCACCCATAGGAAGCTCTGACAATTCTTACACAGGCCTGCCACTGCAGCCTGAGTGAAATAACGTCCACGTTATTTCACAGCCATTTACCACTGCACTTAAGTACCTTATAAGTCACCTATATGTCTAACCTTCACCTGGTGAAGTTTGGGTGCAAAGTTACTTAGTGTGTGGACACCCTGGTACTAGCCAAGGTGCCCTCACATCTTTCAGGGCAAATTCCCCGGACTTTGGGAGTGCGGGGACACCATTACACGCGTGCACTACACATAGGTCACTACCTCTGTGTGGCGTCACAATGGTAACTCTGAACATGGCCATGTAACATGTCTAAGATCATGGAATTGTCACCCCAATACCATTCTGGTATTGGGGGGACAATTCCGTGATCCACTGGGTCTCTAGCACAGTACCCGGGTACTGCCAAACTGCCTTTCTGGGGTCTCCACTGCAGCTGCTGCCAACCCCTAAGACAGGTTTCTGCCCTCCTGGGGTCCAGGCAGCCCTGGCCCAGGAAGGCAGAACAAAGGATTTCCTCTGAGAAAGGGTGTTACACCCTCTCCCTTTGGAAATAGGTGTGAAGGGCTGGGGAAGAGTAGCATCCCCCAGCCTCTGGAAATACTTTGATGGGCACAGATGGTGCCCATCTCTGCATAAGCCAGTCTACACCGGTTCAGGGATCCCCCATCCCTGCTCTGGTGCGAAACTGGACAAAGGAAAGGGGAGTGACCACTACCCTGACCAGTACCTCCCAGGGGAGGTGCCCAGAGCTCCTCCAGTGTGTCCCAGATCTCTGCCATCTTGGAAACAGAGGTGTTGGGGGCACACTGGACTGCTCTGAGTGGCCAGTGCCAGCAGATGACGTCAGAAGCTTCTTCTAATAGGCTCTTACCTCTCTTGGTAGCCAATCCTCCTTCCTTGGTAGCCAAACCTCCTATTCTGGCTATTTAGGGTCTCTGCTTTGGGGAATTCTTCAGATAACGAATGCAAGAGCACACCAGAGTTCCTCTGCATCTCCCTCTTCACCTTCTACCAAGGATTGACCGCAACAAAGTAGCAAGACGACTACCAGCAACATTGTAGCGCCTAATCCTGATGGCTTTCTCAACTGTTTCCTCATGGTGCATGCTCTGGGGGTAGCCTGCCTTCACCCTGCACCAGAAGCGCCAAGGAAATCTCCTGTGGGTCGACGGAATTTTCCCCCTGCTAACGCAGGCACCAAAAGACTGCAACACTGGTCCTCTGGGTCCCCTCTCATCCTGACGAGCCTGGTCCCTGGAACACAGCAACTCTGTCCAAGTGACTCTCACAGTCCAGTGACTCTTCAGTCCAAGTTTGGTGGAAGTAAGTCCTTGCCTCCCCACGCTAGGCTGCAAAGCTGTGTACCGCATGATTTGCAGCTACTCCGGCTCCTGTGCACTCTTCCAGGATTTCCTTCATGCACAGCCAAGCCTGGGTCCCCGGCACTCCTTCCTGCAGTGCACAACCTTCTAAGTTGTCCTCCGGCGATGTGGGACTTCCTTTTTTGACTTCGCCTGGACTGTGGTATACTTTTCTTCTAAGTGCCTGTTAGGGTACATTTGCGGGTGCTGCCTGCTTCTGTGAGGCCTCCCTGAGTTGCTGGGTGCCCCCTCTGTCTCCTCCTTAAAGTGGCGACATCCTGGTCCCTCCTAGGCCACAGCAGCACCCAAAAACCTCTACCATGACCCTTGCAGCTAGCAAGGCTAGTTTGCAGTCTTTCTGCGTGGGAATACCTCTGCAAGCTTCATCACGATGTGGGATATCCAGCATCCGAAGGAGATGTTACTAGTCTTCTTCTTTCTTGCAGAACTCTAAGCTTCTTCCAACCAGTGGCAGCTTCTTTGCATCTTCAGCTGGCATTTCCTGGGCTCCTGCCCATTCTCGACACTGTTGTGACTATTGGACTTGGTCCCCTTGTCTTACAGGTACTCAGGTCTGGAAATCCACTGTTGTTGCATTGCTGGTGTTTGTTCTTCCTGCAGAATCGCCCTATCACGACTTCTGTGCTCTCTGGGGGTAGTAGGTGTACTTTACTCCTGCTTTTCAGGGTCTTGGGGTGGGCTATTTATCCAACCCTCACTGTTTTCTTACAGTCCCAGCGACTTTCTACAAGCTCACATAGGTCTGGGGTCCATTCGTGGTTCGCATTCCACTTTTGGAGTATATGGTTTGTGTTGCCCCTATAACTATGTGCTCCTAATGCAATCTATTGTAATTCTACACTGTTTGCATTACTTTTCTTGCTCTTACTTACCTAAGTTTGGTTTGTGTACATATAACTTGTGTATATAATGTATCTTCTTACTGAGGATACTCACTGAGATACTTTTGGCATATTGTCATAAAAATAAAGTAGCTTTATTTTTAGTAACTCTGTGTATTGTGTTTTCTTATGATATTGTGCATATGATATAAGTGGTATAGTAGGAGCTTTACATGTCTCCTAGTTCAGCCTAAGCTGCTTTGCCATAGCTACCTTCTATCAGCCTAAGCTGCTAGAAACACCTCTTCTACACTAATAAGGGATAACTGGACCTGGCACAAGGTGTAAGTACCTCTGGTACCCACTACAAGCCAGGCCAGCCTCCTACAATCACCACCCCATCTCCTCTGTCAAGTCCTGTGACAGCGGGTGAATGATGAAGCAGCAGCAGCGGATACACTGGAAGCTGTAGTCGCAGTCCCACACACTGGCACGCCAGGGTAATGGGTTGCTTTCTACTGGATCGAAGCAGCAGTGGAGTTCAGCAGTCCCTGGGTGTCTGAGCAGCCCTATTTAGGATCTCTCTGCCCACCTCCATGGTCTGAGGAAGGGGCTAGAAAAGGTGCCCTAAACATAGCCTGCTCAACCTTCCCTCTGGCCTCCTGGCCACGACAGGCGGGGATCCCAACCATGCGGTTGCATCACAAAGAAGAAAATATTGGTGACTCCACTCTCCATTGGCACATGGAATGTGCGCACTCTTGTCGATAGCTCTAAAACAGACAGACCTGAGAGATGACAACACTTGTCGCAAGAGAACTTGGCAGGTGCAACATCCAGATCTCAGCCCCCGGCGAGACCAGGTTCCCAGATGAAGGCCAGCTGACAGAAGTCAAAGCCGGTTATACCTTTTTCTGGAGTAGCTGCAGCAGCGATGAACGTCGTGAAGCAGTTGTGGGTTTTGCCATCAGATTTAATCTGTTCAGCAAATCAGCCAGCCTCCCAAAAGGATTCAACAACCAACTCATGTCTTTGCGCCTCGCCCTCAAAGGAAAGCGCCATGCCACCTTTATCAGTGCATATGCCCCCACCATGACAAACGGAGAGTAGATAAAAAACAAGTTTTATGAAGGCTTGGAGTCCCTCACAGCATCTGTGCCAAAGTAGGACAAGCTCATCATCCTAGGCAACTTCAGAGCCAGAATTTGTGCAGACTACCAGACAAGGGAGGAATTCATTGGGAGGAATAGAGTCAGCAAAACCAACAGCAATGGTCATCTACTTTTGAAGACCTGCGCAGCTCATGACCTGTTGATCACAAACACAGTCTTCTGCCTGCCCAACCTGAATAAGATATCTTGGATGCACCTACACACAAAGCACTGACATCTCATTGATTACAGCATAGTAATGAGAAGGGACAGGTAGGATGTTAGCGTAACTAATGCTATGTGCGGCGCAGACTGCTGGACAGACTCTCAAAACTTAACATGCACATCCAGCCCAGGTGGCTCCCGCAGGGTAAAAAGACGAATAGGCGGCTGATTGTCAGCAAGTTAGAATGGCACTCTGTACGCCAGAACCTCAGTGAGGACCTTGACAGTAAGCTTGACTAACTCAGCTTTGACACAAAGAGTGCAAAAGGACTGGGCAGCTTTTAGAGATGTGGTCTACAACAGTGGTTCCCAACCTTTTGATTTCTGTGGACCCCCACTTTAACATTGATGGAACCCAGGGACCCCCACTGAATCATCATGGGAATCCGGGGACCCCCGCCTGAGTCATTACTGGAGCTGGGGGCCTAATTTGTCAATATTTGTTAATATTTTTTAATTTTCTAGGCTCTCGCGGACCCCCTGGGAAGGCTTCGTGGACCCCCAGGGGTCCCCGGACCACAGGTTGGGAACCACTGGTCTACAACACCGCTATCGCTCACTCGGGCCAGAACACATGCAAACACCAGGACTTGTTCGACAACAATGATGAAGACATTCAGAATCTGCTGGATGAGAAGCGTGAAGCCTTCAGAGCCCTCCAACAAGACAGTACATGTGCCTCCAAGAAAGCAGCCTACAACTCCATCAAAAGCAAGGGGCAAGCAAAGCTCAGAGAGATGCAAGACTCCTGGATCAGCAGAAAAGCAGATGAGATCCAGAAGTACGCTGACATCGACAACTCCAAGCTTTTCTACAATTCCCTGAAGATCATCTACGGGCCACAGTCCTCTGGAACATCACCACTGCTTAGTGCTGACGGGTCCACCCTACTCACTGACAAGAATACCATCCTGAAAAGATGGGCTGATCACTTCAGCAATGTCCTGACCAGGCCTTCCTCTACCAATGCCGAAGTCATTGACCACATGCCGCAAGTTGCCATCAACACCTCCCTTGCAAAACCTCCAAAGGAATCAGAGGTTAAGGAAGCAATTAACCTTCTCTCCAATGGTAAAACACCTGGCTCTAACTCCATCCCAGAATAAATTTATAAGGCAGGGGGACCAGTCTTGTTACAGAAGCTCACTGAGATCTTTCTGACCATGTGGTAACAGGACGTCATCCCTCAAGAGCTCAAGGATGCCTCCATCATCCATCTCTACAGGGCTCTAACTCCATCCCAGATGAAATTTATAAGGCAGGGGGACCAGTCTTGTTACAGAAGCTCACTGAGCTCTTTCAGACCATGTGGCAACAGGACGTCATCCCTCAGGAGCTCAAGGATGCCTCCATCATCCATCTCTACAAGGCAAAGGGAAACAGACAGTCTTTTGATAACCATAAAGGAATCTCTCTCCTGGTCATTGCCGGCAAAATCCTTGCCAGAGTCTTTCTCGACCGCCTCACTCAACACATGGAAGTTAGACACCTGCCAGAGAGTCAGTGCTGCTTCAGAGAGGGCTGAGACACAGTGGACATGATATTTGCAGCACATCAACTACAGGAGAAGTGCCAGGAACAAAACAGGGACCTTTATACAATGTTTGTGGACCTGATCAAAGCCTTTGACACATTCAGTCATGCGGGGCTATGGCGGATCATGGAGAAGTTTAGCTGCCCAGGCAAATTCATCAGTATGGTGCGCCAGTTCCATGACAGTATGCTTGCTCAAGTACTGGATGATGGAGACTCCTCTGATGCCTTCCCAGTCACCAACTGAGTCAAGCAAGGCTGTGTACTGGCACCCATGCTGTTCAACATGATGTTTTCAGCCATGCTGTCAGATGCCTTCTGCTGTGACGAAGAAACCAGCATCAGGATCAGATATAGGACTGATGGCAGGCTCTTCAACCTGCGGAGGCTACAGGCCAAGACCAAGGTTAAAGAGTACTCTGTGCACGATTTCCTGTTTGCATTTGACTGCACACTCAACACAGCCACAGAGGCCCTGATACAACAGAGCATGAATCGTTTTTCCACTGCCTGCAGAAATTCTGGCCTCACAATCAGTACCAAGAAGACTGAGATCTTGCATCAGCCTGCACCACAGAAGACGTATATGGAACCAACTAGCACCGCTGAAGAAGAAATCCTGAAGGCTGTTGACCATTTTACATACCTCGGCTGCACACTCTCCAGATCTGTGAACATTCATGAAAAGGTAGACACACACATCGCCCATGCAAGCTCTGCATTTGGACGATAGCAGAGTTACTGTGGGAAAGGAGATGAGTCGAACTGTCACAAAGCTGAAGATGTATAGGGCAGTCATACTGCCCACACTACTGTATGCCTGTGAGACATGGACTGTGTATGAGCGCCATGCTAAAAAGCTGAATTACTTTCACATAAATTGCTTAAAAAGACTTCTGAAAATTACCTGGCAGGACAAAGATCCAGACACAAATGTCCTTTCTCAAGCTGGTCTACTAAGTATCTACACCCTGCTGAGGAGTGCCCAGGTCAGGTGGGTAGGCCACTTTGTATGTATGCCAGACATACATCTCCCCAAGAGACTGTTCTATGGTGAACTGGCAGAAGGCAAACGCACACAAGGTGGGCAGAAAAATCACTTCAAGGACACGCTGAAAGTCTCTCTGAAGAGCTTTGGCATTGACCCTGACTCCTGGGAAATCCTAGCACAAGACTTCCCAGCCTGGCAAAGCTATATCAACAAAGTTGCTACCTACTACGAGCAGAGTGGGATTGCAGAGATGCAGAAGAAACGTAAGTTGCACAAATTCATAGCCATTTCTTTGTCAACCAACCCAGCCGACCACTTGTGCCCGACGTGCAGCAGAGCTTTCCAAGCCTGTATCAGACTGATCAGCCACAGTAGGACACAGTACCCAGTCAACCTCTCAACGTGATGTCCTTGGTCATCATTGACAATGAAGAACGAGCACCACATGTCCATGACTCTGCTGTACACATCACACAGTGGCCATCCTTGTTCCTAAACTTAGCTGAGATCAGGAGCTATCAGTGCTGCATAGTACCAGTGATTTTCCATATATGTCCTGTTGAGCTCCAAAACTTATATTTGGAAAATTGAATGCCACCATGTATGAGTTCAGATAGGTTCAGGTGTGTTTAATTCAGCCTGTCATACGTTGTGCTAAAAGTACATGGAAAGGGTCCCTGTAACATACATCTGACCTCCTTTACAAGAGGCATGAACAATTGGAGTGTCAATAATGAGAAGCACTCCAGTGACTCAGCCCTCTCAGTCATGTCTATGAGGCATTGCCTCACCACCCTGCTTGGCTTGGCATGCGATCAGAGGTATGGAGTGAGGCAAGTCAGTGCAAAGCACAGAATAGCCATGCTATACGTCAAGGAGTCATTCCTTTACCATTGCAATTTCTGTCCATAACAACTGAAATTTGTTTTAACACCATCTCTGAATTTACAAACTATGTGAATCTTGTAAGGCCATAATCACTAGGTGCCTACACAGGGGAGTCATAATGATTAGGATCCTCAACATTTATCTTTGATGTTTTCAGTATTGTATGTGTGCTGCATAACAATGCACTATTGTATGTGTGATGCATTACAATGCACTCTTTGCAAAAGGCAAACACCTCCATTGAATGTATTTTTGCAGGAAGGTGTCCCTTCCTGTGAAAATGCAACCATGTCAACAATAGAGACACAGCTGCCCCTTGGTGCAAGGAACCCTGAGTTTGTGCATGGCTGTTCATTGTGCACCTGAAAAGGATAGGAATACATTGTATTATATAGATACAGCACATTCCTGACCTATTCTTTGGACGCAGGGCAGCACAGCAAGAAGGCTTGCAGTGCTGCCCTGTGCAAAAAATAGTAAATGAGCCCCATAGTTTAGTGGGGGCATGACTCTTTTATGAAAACACCAACCACCAACTTGAATTGCAATGCGCCTCTGTAGGTCACACTCCCAGCTGACCACATCCCCCAGCAATGTTTTAGTTGGAGGATTGTTCGCTGTATGTTGAAGATGCAAAGAATATGTTTGCGCACGTTCTCACACCTGGTCTTTAGCTCCTGCATCGGGTAGCCTTGTATCACCCATCCACCACTGGCTATCATGTTTGGAAGATAGTGTGTTGGGAGCCACAGAAAGCCACCAAACTCCCAGGCATTCATATTCTGTGCCCTTCCCTTTCTTGACATGGTCATCCCCGAAAATAATCTGACCCCAACAATAATTAATGACCCCAAACAAACCTCACAACTACCCCTAACTACAATCAAACCGCAAATATACAGCACAAATCAATGCAAGAAACAAATACAATACAACATTAAAAAATTAGGAACAGCACACACTACAGCAGTAGCAATACGACACAAAGACACTCTCCAGCACAGCCAAAACACATCCTTAACCAAGCACAGACAGAAGGGCCATGAGGCAAAGTGAAACTAGCTTCTCACTTCCTGTTAGCAGCATGCCACAGCCATTGCATCATTTTCTGGGCAGATGCATCACGTTTTCTGCTAATGCATCTTTCTTTGATGCTTCCAATGGATACATAGCCAATCAGTGAATTTTACACGCGGCCTGACAAAGGACTATGCGATAATTGTGATCCATCAGCTGGGATGCGCCAGGTTTGCATGACGTACTGCCCGCAAAAATGCACGCATGATTCAACTGCATGTATTGGTGCAAATGTGTATCTTACAGTGTATTGTGTGTTGACATGCATGAAAACAAGTACATAGGTCAGTGTATTGCCCAGTACTTTTGGAGGGGACGTGCTCAGTGAATATGAATGTATGGCATGTGTATGTTGAGAGTGCACACGTGTGTGAGTAATTGCATCACCTTAAAGCAACTGGGGGGCTTATTTACAAGCCCCATGGTGCAAGACAGCGCAGCAAGTGATTCTTGCTGTGCAGCCCCTTGCCACAGAAAAAGGGCAGAAATGCACCATATCTACATGATGCAGAGCATTTCTGCCCACTCTCCCCGCACTAGAGCACAATAGGCTTCCTAGCGCCAAAGAAAGTGCCCTTACACCATTGTGCAAGGATGTCTGCATCGCAGACAGGATTGTTTCTGTGCAGGAAGAGATACCTTCCTGCACAAAAAGAATCCAGGGAGGCTTATTCCTCTCTCCATGTGTGCTGCAGAATGCAGCACACAGAAAAAGGAAACAATGAGATCAAGATATTTCTCTTCTTTAAGTCTCAACTGGGGAGGTATAAGATATTGACGCATTCCCTGGTTTACAGATTCTTGTAAATGGAAACACCCACCGCATTGCCCATGGTACACCTCCCTGATGCAGTGTAAGGCAACACAACGACTTGCACTGCGTTTCCTTCCACCATATCTACAAGGCCATGAAAAGCCACACAAAGTGGCTTTGTGCAGCGCTGTAGATATGCGCCTGCACAATGCACCACCAGTGAGTCAAAAAAAGTGATGCACCGGTGACACAATGGGCTTGTAAATAAGCCCCTAACTATACTGCACATTTCTTCAAATTAAGTACCCACACAACTTACAAGAGGTGCATCCTGCATTAACTCTAAAAATGCACACATCTTAAATTTTGAATTAAGGCCAGGGTTGGGGCACTGTTGCATTGCCCTGGTTGCTGCAAAATGAAGTGTTAGACCATTTTTTCAGAACAGCTCCATTTTGCACTGCACATGCCACAACGAGCTGCCATTTTATGGGCTATTGCATATCCCCTTGCAGACTAATCATTGACGAAATGCAGTGAAGCAAGGCAAGTTGATGCACTGTGGATTGAGGGAATTAGAGGTAAGGAATCCAACATGACCATGTAGAAATAGTGGTTTGGATGGGTCTCCTTGCGCTGATGCAATGCAGGCAGACTAGCACCAACACAGGCACCCTTGCAGCATGGTGCAAGGGTGTTTGTGGTGTTTCACAAATGTTTATGTGGAGGAAGAGGCCCCTGCATGCACAAAGACCACAAATTAAGTTATTTCCTTTTACCTGGGTTGACCTGGCCTGGCAGTTTGAGTTGGACTGTTCCCACAGGGAGCAGGGTGAAGACGGATTTGCTTATGGCTGGGCCCAAACTGAGATGATGTGGTGGGCGAAAAAACAATGGATTGAACCCAGATCTTTGTGACTGAGGGTGAATGTTTGACATTGTTCAGCATTCCGTCCATCACTTGTTCTTTTTGCAATTGTCGCACTAAATGGGACGGGTATGCCCATACGTGGGTCCCAAGCTCCTCATGCCACTGGAGTCAAGCTAGCCTGGCTGATTTGGGGTGTTCCCTGAAACTGGTTCCAGGATGCTTGTTTCTGGTCGAGGGAGGACATGACATGTTGTCTGAGGAGTTAACCAATTATTGATATCTGTGTGCAAGACAGGAACATGATATGTGACATCCATGCTTGGTCCATTTCTATAACCGTCTAGTGGAACTGGATTGGCAGCATTGGTAGTAGATGGATAATCTTGTACTGCCATGTTTGTCTGTTTACAAGTGATATATGTGTAGTGATATGTTGCAATTTTTTTTTATTTGCCAGGAAACATTGAGGAAGCTGTATGGCTTGGACTGTGTTCCCATGCACAATCTAAGTGCCTCAACTGACAGTCATCAGACTATGAACGCACACTACTATCCTTCACAAATATGTAGCACTACAAATGGGTAGCTGAACAGCCTACACATAGTAATTGGAGAATATTTACTTTTACAGAAATGTTTGATAGAGTTGTGTTGTCTGACCATACTTACAATGCTACATAACACATTATATTGAGATGTCCAGACTTTGGCACATTTCAATAGTTGTTTGTGATCTGTATTCCCAGCAGAGCTGCATTTGCCACATCTCACTCTTTTTGGATTACATGATATAGTCTGGCCCTGTTTGTACCACATTGCTACATACCGTTGTTGCTTGCCAATGACCAGCAGTAAAAATGTGATGTTTTTGTGCTTTACAGTAACTTGGAATAAGGCATGCTTACACATTGTAAGTGGTACAAAATACATTTTGTTTCCTTTCCTTTAATCAGGTACACAATACGTTTATTCAAGGATTGATTTGTCTCAGGACTCTGTGAAGAAATTATTAACAATTTTCTCTCTTCAGAGTGTCCCGGCAATTGAGGCCACATTTGGATGTTGGCCTTCTTCTTTCTCATCATCCACATCAAGGTCTTCGTGCTCGACATTTTCCGAATCCCAGAGCACATTGGTCCGCACAAAGATATTGTGCAGAATGCTGCTGACCAGGATGATTTTACAGACCACAGGGGGAGACTAGAGCAATATTCCCCCAGACAAATATGGGCACTGAAAGTAAAGATTTGAGAATCCTAACAGTCCGCTTGACAATTGACCTGGTCCAGCTGACGGCATTATTGCAGTTGCACTGTGCCTCTGTCTGAGGATGTGCGTAAGGAGTCATGACCCATGGCTGCAGACCAAATCCTTGGTGAGCTGTAAAGACAGCAGGGGAAAAAATAAGACTTTGTTCACGATGTTGGCTATGGCGACAATCATTTACATACTGTTTTATGTCCTGATGGACTCATTAACTTTTCACACAGTACTGGAGTTGTACTGACACTGATTGACATACATGCACTTTAAATTTTGGTATAACTGACACTGTACTACACATACAAGTGTACTGGCCTTGTTTTCTCTAACTTGTTAGTGCCAATGCCTTGTGAATGGCAAGTCTGCAATCTTGTGCATAGTAAGTTATCAATTGAACTGACACTTCTATTACACTTCAATATATTTTTGTTTTAATTATGTTGGCATATCATGTTGGCATATCATCACCTCGTGCATGTTGGAAGGTTCAAATTTTGTGCAGATGATTTTGTCCCATTAATACATATTTAGGTGTGACAGAAGTACTCACTTTTGTACATTAGCTACAGCCATGGAGGGTTTCTAAGTGCATTTCATTGTGCTACATGATAGTCTACACATGGCAGTGAACTGTGTCCACTGTGTTGAAAGTACTAAAATTGAGAGATGGTTTGGAGTTCAGCACTGTGCAGAGCAACTGTGAAACTCTCAGAATTACCCTGCCTCACTTATTAAAGACAGTGTTGTGAAGATTTTTGTACATGATGGACTGTTGTGTGTTTGCTATCTGCAATTGCAGACAGTGGACAACATTGCACCAAGATATACAAAATGTGGATATAGTGAATGCGTGGCTGCCTCGTGTATGAGCTAAACTTTGTGCCTGAGGGCCTAACGTGCCGCACATTAGGAAGCCTTGGCTGCCTTTTGATTCAGTTTTTGTATCACAAAATGGAGAAGACACAGGATGTTAGGTGAGTTAATTTGATGTGAGGTAGTTTCCCAGGGGGAATATAGGATTAATATAATCAATAATTAGTTCCTCGTTAAGTTTACCAGGTACTGGATACATAACATGCATCATAAGCATGGGAGTTGCCTGTGGACACACAGACATAACAAATGGAGGCTCTTCCTTGAGCACAGTTTTGTAACACAGCATTTTAGATGTTGCATTGCTAAGGATCACTAAGAATCTTTCCACCATTTTGAGGCACACACAGGGACAAATTTTTAGGTCGTTGCCATAGGGCAGCACTACGTGTGACTTAGCTGCACTGCCCTCCATTAAATGAAAAGGGCATGAATGTGTCATATTAATGACATACAGCACATTTGTGTTTCTTCTGCATGCACAATATCACAGATTGGTGAATGGTGGAAACACATGCCCCCTTGCATCATGGTGCAGGAGTGTCTACATTTTGTACTCACTTGTGTTTATGCCTTAGGGAAACCTTCATGCATATGGACAAACAAGGTAGGTTTCTGACACTTGTATTTGTGCGGCAGAATGCAGCATGTGGATGAAGAGTAACTAACGATACAAAGAAAATTATTTTGTCCATTTTACACCTCCCCTGGGGAGGCATATGTAGGGGAAGATTGTGCAGATCCCCATGTCCCTGCACATCTGGAAATATATATCAGATGCATTAGGCGTTGCGTGGATAAACTCAACGTGAGGCCCATGTGACATATCCTTGATGCAGAGTAGGATAATGCAACACTATGCACTGCTTTGCCTTTGTCCATATCTATGAGGCCTTGCCAAGGCACACAGGGTGACTTTGCATAGCCTCTTATGCATAATTGGAATACCGTGGCTCACGAGAGTGTCGTGGAAATGAACACCCCAACAGTTCAGGCGTCTTGTACATGAGGGGAACAATGGTTTTACAGGTTATTAACATGTGTGAGTTCTTGGGTTATATTGCACAAATGTGCCATGTCTCAGTTTGCATGTTTGTGGCACACACCTCCACATATGCACTGTCTCACTCACCCAACCCAAATATTTCTAAATTGAGAGCATGATTGACTGTAATGCTGTGATTCATGTGCTTGGGATGTACTTACCAATCAGTAGACCATTCTCATAGCTCCCATTGTGGAATTGCTCACTGATGATGGAACGTCGGAAGATGTATGAATCGTGAGCACTTCCAAGGTACTTTGCCAGCACATTTATGGACAACCCCAGATGTCCCCTGCACATGGATTGAATATGTGTGCTTCCAGTTTCTAAACATGTGGGATGTAGCAACAGGAGGTAGCAGTTGCACATGGGTGCAGTCCATTGCCCCCACCATATGTGAAAAGCCAGCAATGACACAGAAACCCTGCATGTTTTCCAGTTGTTTCTGGTGCATGTTGGGAAACATGAGGTACAGGGGTGTGAGGCTCATGATGGCATCGAGAATGGCGGGGAAGAATGCAGAAAATGATTGCTGGGAAATTCCTGCCACCACTCCAGCTGTGGTGGTTTGGAATGAGCCAGCACCAGCATGTTCAATACGGTCATCAGCTTAGTCTCCAGAGGGATGTTGGTGGACTTCTGTGATATTGTTGGCAGCCTAGGTGCAGTCTGGTGTAGGAGCTGGACAAAGGACTGCCCCCTGAGCCTATAATATATGATTACCTCCTCCTCCCAAAGGTTAATGAGGGTAGTCCTCTGGCAGTGTATCCACTCCTTTCTCCTGCGCTGCCTCTGTGTTTGTGGTGGAGGTGGTTGTAGCTGTTTTCTTCTTGGTGCTCCAAGCTGGAGTACTAGTAGCTCTGTGGTGAAGTTGAGCTTGCCAGAGTGTTTTGTGTATGTGTTGTGTATGTACCAATGGCAATGTGTCATTTTTACGCCTGGGTTGCCAATGTGCAGGAATTTTGATGCTTTTTGGAATCAGTGCGTCATTTACCAACGATTTGTAATTTTCCCCAAATCTTGTAAATATGGTTGAGGCAGTTCTGCGTGGGTTTTTAAGAGGGAACGCCTACCTTGCATATGATTAACATTATCTGTAGCAACTGGTTGTTGCACAAGTAAAATCTGGCACAGAACAGGGAAAAGTGATGCATTTCAACCAATGTGTCACTTTGTAAATATGAAGCAGTGATTGCGCCATTGCTGCGTCAAAGAAAATTTCCCAGCGATGACACAATCTCCTTGTAAATATGGGCCTATGTGTTTCAATGCAGTAGCATTAGCAGCAGTAGCTCACATGGGATATAAGCAGAGCATATTGATAGCAGCTGCTGCACTTAGCGGTCCTCATGATGACCCAATACTCCATAGTAAACTCCTTCCTAACTCACTAAGGATCTGATTCTGAGTTCGTATGATTGAAGGTGCTTTTAGTTGCACCTAATAAAGTGCAATAGCCAAGGTTTTGGATTTTATTTAGTGATGCAAATAGCACCTAGTCTGAATTTTTACAGAATAACATGGATTTTGTTGATTACCCCACCCAAATCCACGTCTCTCTAAATACGGTACTATTTTTCCCTGTTAAATTTAGTTTGAACTACTGAAATTTATCATAAGGCAAGGTATTTAAAGCACCTAGTAATTGCTGGGTAGAGTAAGTACCACCGAACCTCAAATTTAGACCCCTGCACAAACCCTAATAAACTCAGAAACAGGGCATAAAACCTCGAAATATCACCATGAAAGATGGCTGATTATTATTTGCCAACCATCATATATGTTCTTCTTCCTTAAGAGCAAGTGCGTTTGCTAAATCTGAAGAAGGACTGTTGCCTGGAATCCTGGAGGCGGGGCCAAGACCCCTTTAAAACTAACACAGCGCACCCACTTCGCGGGACGCGCGTTTACTAAATCCGAAGAAGGACTGTTGCCTGTAATCCTGGGGGCTGGGCCAAGACCCCTTTAATACTAACACAGCGCGCCCGCTTCGCGGGACGCGCATTTGCTAAATCCGAAGAAGGACTGTTGCCTGGAATCCTGGGGGCGGGCCAAGACCCCTTTAAAACTAACACAGCGCGCCCGCTTCGCGGGACGCGCGTTTGCTAAATCCGAAGAAGGACTGTTGCCTGGAATCCTGGGGGCGGGGCCAAGACCCCTTTAAAACTAACACAGTGCGCCCGCTTCGCGGGGCGCGCGTTTGCTAAATCCGAAGAAGGACTGTTGCCTGGAATCCTGGGGGCGGGGCCAAGACCCCTTTAAAGCTAACACAGCGTGCCCGCTTCGCGGGACGCGCCCAGGCAAAGCCTGGCCCGTCCTTTGCCCGTCAGTGCCCAGAAGTGGCTGGGCTGGGCCACACCCCTTGGTTTTTAATTTTTCTCTGTGTTTTTTAGGGGTGTAGTGAGAGCCCTCCCTCTTTCCTTTATTCCCTTTTCTAAGCATGGGGAAGCGTAAGGCGCGTACCAGTCCTGATCCTGCAGTAGTTAAATCTAAAACCTTAAAACTTAACAGAGTAACGCAAGTCCACTCAAACTGCGTCTCAAGAGAAATCGACAATTTAATTGAGGAAGTGGAATCTATTCTTAAGGAAAAGGAGGGTAACGCCTTTAAGAGACTGAAACCCGGGACTCTACTTCCATTTTTAACAACAGGCCCTAATATTTCTACCGATGCCCAGCCTTTGAAAACTTCTGCGCAAGTTCCTGCCTCATCTAGGCAGTTGTGTTTGCTCAAATCTCCATCTCCGCCTGGTTCAGTGGATAATTTGGATGCTACTCTTCTTGATCCTATCCTTAGTGGCATTCCTTGTGCTAATCGGTTTTCCATTTTGGACCGCTCCGACTTGGTGGGTGACAAACAACCTTTGATTCCTCCACCTCTCATCTCTCTTTGCGATCCTCCAGGAGAAGATGTGTTAACAATAGTCTCTAGTTTAAAACGAGAAGTTGGGGTGTTGAAGGGTCTATTGTTTGAGGTTCTCAATCTACTCAAAAAAACTGACTCATCTCCTCAGTGTACTTCGATTCCAGCGCCAGCACAATCTTCCTGTCCTCCGGATCCGGTTGCATTGCCAGTTATTTCTTCATCGCTTGGGGATCTCATCAAGGGCCCCTCCAATAAGCCATCTCATGGGAAATATTTGGCCACTTCGGCAGTACATTCGACATCTTCTTTCTCTAACTCTGACCAAATTGTGGCCCATTCCACTCATGTGCCTAATCCAAACTGTATCTATTTGTGCAATGTCCCTCCTCTCACATCTTATACCAGAGAAGATACTTCCTCTCTTATCAACAAGGTGTCATATTGGATCCGCCACACCAGGGGCTGTGCCTCCATTATTCATTCTGATATTGTCTTTGCTTCTCGTGTGCGTAGCTGGCCTGGTGGACGTGACACCCTTAAAAAAAACCTTGTTAATTCTGAGTTAGTTAGGGGGCTTTTGCAGATGGAAGCCCGCAACATGTTAAGAACTGACTTGGATATATATTTTAGAGAGTGTTTGCCTATTATTGGCCATAAGATCTTGCCCGCTCAACCTTTTAGGTCCAAGAAAAATCATTGTAACGCTCCAGTTTCCGCTGCTATGTCTGGTTTGCTGTCTTTCCCTGTCGATGGGGCTGCTTTGGTGCACAATCCTAAAGGTGCTGACACTCGAGACCCCGTTTTTTTAGGTGACACATCCGACGTGGATTGACTACGCCCTCCTAATTCCTGTAAATCCAGTGTTCCACACGAGCTACCTCAAAGATCTTTAATCAGCCTAGGTGGTCTCATTTTAAGTGCTTCATTCTGTATTCCTACAGTAATTTCTAATCCAGTTCCGGACGTTGATTCTGGCACGCTTACTTGTAGCACTCCATCTCCTTCAGGGAATTTATTGTCCTGGAACGTGTCAGGTATCAAGACCAAATTGTTTGACTCTGAGTGGGGGGCTTATGTTGAATCTTATTCCATCTGCATGTTTCAGGAAACTTGGGCAACGGATGGTGTGTACAGGCAAGGCTACTGTTTGTTTACAAAAAAGGCAATCCAATACCCTAGGGGAAGGGCGGTTGGGTGCCTATGTACTTGGGTCAAGCTGTCTGAGATGGGTAAGGTAAAGGAAATTGCTGTTGACTCCTGTGACATTTTAGCCATAGCAATACAGTTAGATCTGGTACCCCTGTGTTATGCATTAATATCTATAACCGACCAGGCCCTTCTAACCAACAGTCTGATACTATCCATCTTCTGCATAAATTTTTATCTGAATTTCATTCTAAATATCGTGTCATCATTGCAGGCGATCTCAATGTCCAAATTGAACTTGGCTCAGCCTTTGTTGAGTCCACTCAGGCTGAAGATGAAGTGTGGAATGTTCCCCCGCTTCCATCTCAATCTATGCCACTTATTCCCTCCCCTAGGGCGTCTCAGATAATAGACCTTGCACTTACATACGGCCTTCGTTTTGGAAATGGTCCATTTCCAAACGATAATCCTGCTAGGCCCACCTTTTTTAGAGGACACTTTAGCAGTTTTTTGGATTACGTTATTTTAGATTTACGAGTTTGGCATTTTATAACTAATGTAGAGGTGGGTCTTCCCCGTACTAGTGACCATGCCCCTTTGCAAATTGCATATAAGACAGCCCTAGTTACAATGTTTGATCTGCCCACTGTTTTGGTTGATTCCAATCATTTGTTGGAACTGTCCACTAATAGGCGTGCTGTAAAGTGGCCCTCGTTTCTGGAATCTAATCTGTTGAATAGCAAGCCTGGCACTATGGTGTCCTGTCACCAGCTCTTTGAGGACTCCATTGTATTATCTCCTTCAGAAACTATGTCTTCCCATGCGGCTTTTTTTGCGGAACTCAAGGAGCTTTTCACCAAGCCTTTTAAAACTCAATTAAAATCTTCTGCACCTAAATGTAAATGGTTCGACAAAAAGTGCCGGGTGGCCAAGCATCTTTTATCTGAAGCCTTAAAGTCAAAGAACCGGGATGCCATTTCACATGCGAGATGGAACTATGCGTCTACTCGCAAGTTATCGAAACTCAAATATGAGGAACACTTATGGGAGTGCCTGGCGGAGGCTGCTAGTACTCGCGATGCCAAGCTCTTTTGGACTTTGGTTTTGCGTAGTGATTCTGCCCTGTCATCTACTCCTGAATGTCATATCGATTCAGGAACTTGGTTCTCCTATTTTGGGGAACTGTATGGCTCTCGGTCGGATTCTGATGATACTTTCATAGATTTTGCATTGTACCAGCCTGAAATGCCGCCATTTACCTTAAAAGAAACAGAGATGGCAATTTGCGCTCAAAGATCTGGTAGGGCCCCTGGCCAAGATGGTATTCCTTCGGATCTGTACAAATCAGATCTATCTGTATGGACCCGGTACATCAATAGAGTATCGAACACTGCCATGGCAACTCGATCCTATCCGGTCTCGTGGAAGATGGCAATTATTGTCCCCGTTCACAAAAAAGGAGACAAGAGTTCCCCCGGGAATTATAGACCTATTAGTCTACTAGATAACTTGCAGAAAATCTTTTCGTACCAGTTGTTAATTAGATTAAAACACTGGATAACGAAAAATCAGGTCTTAAGTCATCTTCAGGCGGGATTTAGGGACAAGGTCAGTACCATCGATCAGATCTTCCGATTTACTACCATCAAGTGGAAGATCGTAGACGCAGATAAAGGCCACTTATATGTGGCCTTTGTCGATTTGAAATCTGCGTTTGACCTTGTCCCGCGTGCCAAGCTCTGGGAGGTCCTCAGTACTACTGGTGTTCCGGGTTCTATGTTTAATATTATCAAGGATCTTTATTCTGACAACTGTGCTAAAGTCCGCTGGGGTGTTACTGGCGACCTGACTCCAGCTTTTCCAACAGCACGTGGTGTGAGGCAAGGGTGCGTTTTGGCGCCCACCCTGTTTCTTTTGTTTATTAATGCCTGTTTGCCATACCTTTTAGATTGCCAAAGTGATGCCCCTAGCCTGAGCGGGCAGAAGCTCCCTTGTCTTCTGTTTGCAGATGATACTCTACTACTATCACGTACTGCCATGGGCCTTTCTAGACTGCTCTCCAGATTTCTGGAGTTTTGTATTGACCATGGGTTATCAATTAATTCAGCAAAAACAAAATACATGGTCCTTGGGGACATTAGGCATAAAATTAAGAGGCCTGTATATTTAGAAGGTGTTCCCTTGGAAAGGGTGGGCACCTTTGACTATTTAGGCATCAAAGTGGAAGATTCACATCTCTGGCATGCTCAACACCAAAAATCTTTATTATGCCTGAAGCAGAGGGCGGGTGGCATTGTTAGATTTGCCTCCAGATCCCCCAAATTTGCAATGTCCCCTGCCCTCGAAATATATAAATCTCAAGCTAGGGGGGGCGCCTTATATGGCACCGAACTCTGGGACCACTGCAATTTGGCGAATTTGGCAAGGGCAGAAAATCAGTTTCTAAAAATGTTGCTAAAGGTCCCATTGAGCTCTCCATCTTTGCCTATTCAAATGGACCTAAACCTCTTCTCAATCTTGCAGATTGCTGCTTTAAGGCCTCTGCCGTTTTGGATTCAGTTATGGACAACAGATGCCCTAATTGCTTTTCGTTGTGGGCTTCTTAATTTGGTGGGCCGTGATTCTATTATCAAAATTAAATGGTGTGTCTTTGTCGAACAATCTTTTTCCCAGCTCGGCTTAGGGTCCTATTGGCAGGATCCTATTTCCATTCCTAAAAATGCTGCACAGCTGTTAAAGGATGCTTTTTGGCATAATGTTCAGGTTGGCCAATTTGCTAGTTCTATCCCATTGTCTATGTCTGACAATTTCTTATCTGTCAAATGTCATTAAGAATTTGAGCCTTTTATGGATGCTGCGTTATCTCCATTTGCTTGTGCCCATTGGGTCTCTCCCTTTGTGCTGCTTAACATACAAATGGTCCAGCTCAATTAACAGATCTGAATTATGCCCGATGGGTTGTAAAAGTGAAGAGACTGTTTTACATGTTTTTTTCCACTGTCATGCGTATCACAAACAAAGAGCACTTTGGCTCATCCCACTTTGCAAACAAATAGGGGTTAGATCTAGTTTCCATGCTGAGAGAATTTTAAAATGTGACCCGTCCGTCCAGATAGTTTTACCAGTGGCAAAATTTCTCGAGTCAATCTGGCAGTTGAGATTAGCAATTTTAAGGAAAAAGACTGGGTAGTTAATTCTTAGTTTTATCAATGTATATTTATCGAATTTGTATGCATGATTGTAGTTTCTGTTTCATAGGATATAGATATTGGTTTAATATATTATTGATTATTTATTGACCTATGGAACCGGTCCCTTGCTTTATGTTGTGAGAATTTTAAAATGAGATTCATCCGTCTAGACAGTTTTATCAGTGGTAAAATCTTTTGAATTATTCTGACGGTTGAGATTAGTAATTTTAAGGAGTAAGATTGGGGAGTCAATTTTTAGATTTATTTATGTACATTTATCAAATTGGATATGTGATTTTAGTCTTTGCTCTTTAGGATATAGATATTGGTTCATTATATTATCAATTATTTACTGATTTATAGAACCTGTTTTTTTGCTGAGTGGACTTTTTTTATATTAAGAGGTGTGTATCTGGTTGTTTATTTTGTTTGATTTTAAATTTTTTTAAAATTTTCTACTGTGTTTTTATCTTTAGTATCCTCTTGCTCTTAAAAAAGTCCTTCTTCTTTTTGATGTGTATTGTACTTTTATGGTATGTTTTTTACTTACCGAAATAAAGTTAAATGATGATGATGAGCAAGTGCCCACTTTCAGCATTTTGCCCAATTGTTATGGGTCCATTCAAGGGTAAGTTGTGTCAGACTCTTGCTATATTTTGAATAGTTGTGTTTCTGAGTTCTGTGCCATTTCACGGCAGACATCAACATTGATTCCAAATTGCACTGTGTTGAGATACAATTGCAATACGACTTTTTATTTCTGCAAGAGGCGCATCAATTCAAAGAACACTGCCTATGAATGGAAAAATTGCTTTAAACTGATTGATAATAGGTATTCTTTTTTCAAAGAGTTTCTCAGAAACACTGGAGGTAACCTGCAGTCCTTAAAATAACTTAAACCCTTCTTATTCAATGGACTTTAAGTCAGATTTTTTGTTGCAGTGTTAACCAGGAGAGACATCAAGATGTGCTCTATGCCCTTTACCAAGCTCAACAGCTATATTTCATTCTTAGTATACAATACAATTATTGAAATATTTTGCTCAGTATTAGTCATGGGCAGAATTTCAATTATTTTGAAAATTCCCTGTTACTGCTTGACATGGAATTACCAATGAAAAAGCAATTATACCTGCTTGTGTAATTAAGAGTAATTTGGGAGAAATATCCTCCAGCCAGAGCATATTTAGTGAGTTCAAGTGGCTGGTTGCACTGCTCTTTATGTTCTGTTACATTTAGCACAATTTTGCTAGTACAAAATGCATACTTGCGTACATTTTTAACACATTTGTCTGCAAAGAAGCTAGCCCAAGGTGCCAGGAGTAAGTTGGGGGAAAATTCATGAACATCAGTTCACAAAACTGCCAGGGGTAGCGAAAGTGTCATCACATGCCATTTGTCCTTTACATGCTCACACATATAAATGCATTTTACTCATACAAACACTCTCCTGTACATAAGCACACCCTCACCAGCAAACACACACACACACAACATGCATTTTAATCCATTTTTACTTACCTTAGCTGCAGAGAGGGTCATATTCCAGCTGATTGACTCCATTTTGTACACCTAATAGCAAATAATGTTGTATTATTCACTATTAGAATAATAAAGAAAACTGTCTGAAACCAGGGAAAGTGGAGCCCCAACCGACAGGAGAGCGTTCCCTGCGATCCTGGCACTGATATTGCCTACTCTGAGGCCAGGGGTTCTAAAGGTAGTCCCAGGAGTCACAAGGGGTAAGCTAGGGGTCGCAGCTGCGACCCTTGGTAACCCTTAAATGAGGTTCATAGGCAAGTACACATTTAGTGAGAGTTTTTTTCTGATGCAAACGGCCATTTTTGCTCTAAGAAAATAGCACTTAATGCAGCATACTCTTCTGCATAATTCTATGTATTCTTTCAGATTTTAGGGTAATTCTGTGTGTTAACGCTACATGGCATTGCATGAGTTACACTCACCCCTAACCATTATTACCCAATTACGTAATTCATAATATAGAAGAATACAAGCTAAGTGAACAAATCTGTCCAATATATTCGCATGGATGCACATTAAAGACTTGAACTTCTCAAAAATTAGAAATTATGTAATGTAAACATTTTCACTAGCAAACAAACCTATTTGTATTTGATTATTTAATCAGATATTTGCTTTTCAAAGCGCTGCAGAACTCAGGAAGTGTTCTAAGATTGAAAAGCTTTAAACACGTTATGAAGTTCTAGAGAAAAAGTATTTGTAGCTCTGCAAACCCTTATTAACAATGTCTGCAGGAGGCCTAGAAAAATAAGTAGAGTGGCTACTAATGCACTGCACAGCAACTTCACAAAAAGTAACATCACTCGGTGACACGCCACAGAGAGTGACGTCTCAAGCGTAATATATTCCGGAATTTAATGGCAAGTGTCTATTTCCAGTACTAATGTAGGCTTACACTCCGCTATTTTGTGTGTTAATTCAGGAATCCTTCGGTGTAGGATCCAGTTAGGTAGGAATATATTTAATCATAATGGATACTGTTTTTCCTTCATGCCTCACTTTTTCTATCCTTGGAGCTAAAGTGCAATGGCTTAAGCATGCACTCTGAGAACTTGCAGATTCTCATGTGGCCTTTTGATATTTTCATACTTCTGTGTTGTCTGCAGTGGGGCATAGTTTTCTGTTCATGTTGTACATTAGCATATTCCCACTGCTAAGGTAATATTTGGGTTTATCTGTATTTTACTTCTATTTGGAACAATTGGCCTTTGGTGCTTTCATCTATTTATCAAAATGTGACATTGGGTAGCAACCAATTAAAAGCACAATTCTATTATTTACCATGATAATATTGACTGCAATGTGGTGCGCATTTTTTCAGGGTTCATGTCTCTATTTTGTTTAAAACTGTATTTATCTATCACATTAAACATCATTCAGAAAACAAGGCATAATAGGAGCATGGTGTTTGTGCACTGCTAGTTAAGCTTTTACAGCACACACTGCAATATGATTTGCCTTTAGGCACTTCCAGCCATTGATAGAAATACTAGACCAATAATAGCAGTTTTTTTTAAATACATATTCTTAATGTCTGCAGGTCACACGCTTCGCATAGATGAAGAGCAAATGGATTCCTAACCGAGGTCCTCTGACAACACTTTATTTGTTTACTCTGAAGCTGAAAAGGCATCCACAAGGTTTTTGATATGCTGAACAGGGTGGCCTTCTGCACGCAGTAGGAGCCAAAGTAGCTTTCTGATGCCTGCTTTGGTGGTTTCACAGTTTTAACTCTTTATCACTAATTCGAAGTGGGCAAGTGAATTCGGAGATTTTGTGTAATCACTGCACTCTACTCTTACCCATGGTGAATTTCACCAAGTTAAACCTTCTGAAATGTATGTGGTAAAAATATGCAGTAAACTTTCATACATGCAGGATTTGATGCAGAAAGTACCAAATGCTTAATACTATGGCTCAATAGACATCGTAGAATAGGAGGCATTTACCACACCGGGTCAATAGTCTACCCTGCCTTATTAGTGCTGCAAATATATCAGGCCTAACAGGCGTCTTTTAATGGGTTCTAGGAAAGCTGCATTAAACATACCCTGTGGCACTCCATTGTGCCCCCCTAACAACACCATCTGTGCGCTGTATTTACAATATGTCGTACCATTGGGCATGTTAGGCCAATAGCGTCAACAGTTTTGAAGCTATTGTGGTGCTTTGGTGCAGCAACACCATAAATTATGGCTCTAATCCACCAAAGTCAAGGGAGGCCCAATGCAAACAATGGGAGCATCACTTTAACGTTTGCCTAAGGCAGGCATTACAAATTATGCAAACAAATGGTGATTTCACTGATCCATTTTTTTGGGGTCTCCCTGCGGGGGAATGCCCCCTTGCATACATTATGCTTGGTGCAGGCAAAATGTGGTGCAAGGGTTTACAAAGTGGCACAATGCATGCATTGCACCACTTTATTAATTTGAGGCGATGAAAATGCCTCGTTAACATCAAATTAGCGTAAACAAATGACACTAATGTGGCACATGGAGGCGGAAGGGGCTTGTACATTTTCCCCCCATCTTCAAAAAATAGTAAGGACAGTACAGATGGAAATTGATTGTGGCAAAAATAAATAATTATCTGTGGAGCAAAATGCATCAAGGAAGCAAACATAATGAGAGCCTGTACATACTATTTATACTTTCTGGATGTGTATGGATGTAAACATCATTTTGCATGTCCTGGAGCATGCAGTGTTTACTCCACAACCATGATATTTGACTGCTACCAATTATGTCTCACCTGCTCTAGTTGCATAAAACTGTGCATGAAGTACATCTTTTCAGCACTTGACTCTCAGCAAATGGAGCCGAGAAGTGCAAGGCTTCTCTTGGAGGTGGACTCAGATATCACACAATAGAAGTCAATACTGACTCTCCAGGCCAGTGCTTTAGCTTCATGAAAAGGAAAAAAGTAGTGCTAATGGAAATAGTACAAATAGCTTGTGCACGGGAACATATGATTGCAATGTAGTGCTATAGGTAGGGCAATAGTGATCTATCAAGACACACGATGACTACAGGCTGCCAATGTGACATGCAAGCAGATGTATGAGTTTATGACCTGCAGGTCAGTCTCATAATAGTACCCCAGGTCTTAGCAGTTAGAAATTAGACTCACATCTGTCTTTGCGGTGGTGTTCAGTTAAAGATTACCTTCTCTAGCACAGGAGGATCCCAGTGCAAGGTCCTAGCTGTGTATGTTGCTGGTGGTGCCACAGATATCATGGGCATTCACTAGGAGCAACATCATGCCCAAATACAAACCTCCCTCTGAACCCATGATGAGAGCCTACCACACATCAAAGGTGACTTCATCAGTGGAGGGTCGTAGGACATGGGTGACACCCGCACACATCCCTGTACTTGGAGGCACAGCACAAGGATGACTGTGGAAGGTAGGGTCCTGTGATTAACAACACCCCCTGGTTGGGTATAACCACAGCCAGTATTCACACTTGAAATCTTTGGCGCAGCATGTCATGCTCAAATGAGGGAAACACTTTTTACTAGAAACGTCTTCATACTGACAATGTCAGCTACAAAAATTCAACCCTTAAACATCCTTTACAAAGACAACAAGGCCAACAAAAAGTCATTACGAATTGCCTTAATGTTCCCAAAATACTGTGCTCAACTAGAAAAGGCAATGCTATAAATCAATAATTTTCAAATAAAGCTATATTTGTTGTGGCATCAATAACTCAAAGCGAGCTGCCACCATCTTGTCATCCCTGAAAGCAACATTCTATATTTGGCCTACTTCAAAGTGCCTCTTCCTACAGAGCCTGCTAACAACATTACTGCTGTGAAATGCACCACATAACAGGAACATTATTCACCTATGGCCATCATTAAACCCCCTCACCAGAGTAACAGTTACTGCCATGAACAAAGTTACTGCAATCCTTATGCAAAGCTTAAGAAAGACCCTCTTGCTACTGACAAAACAGACCTTGACCCTGAAAATCCTGCCTACTTCCAACCTATCACATGTGTACCATTTCTCAAAAACCTAAGTTAGAAATCGGTTACTGTAAAGCCTGCCAGCTTGGATGCATATAATGCTGTATCACAGAGACTCCATACTTCCAGCTTATGCATGACACACTTCTCATTAGGCAATAGACGCCCCCATCCTATGCCCATCTTAATTTGCTATACATCTAAATAGCATTACTCATCCTTCCCAGATAAATAGTCTCTTATTATACATGGGATATCATGACAGCACTTTATAATAATTGTCTTCCATCTGACCATTGACACCAATTCAACGTGCTGAGTGTTCCTGGATCCCACAACATCTGTAAATTACGCTGCATTACAAAGATATATTCTCTCCCTCGCAGTCTTTAACATTTACAAGCAGCCTCACGTATATTACCTAGGGCACCACAGTTGTTCAAAGAAAAACAACTGTATCAGAAAGTCTCTTCAAAGAAGGCCGTGGATCAGCTCAAATACTGCTTCACTCTCATGCAAAACTGGATTGCAATCTCCACCTCCACCTCAAGCAGAAAAAGTCTGAGGCCCGGATATACTATGATATTGCATTTGGGTTGCATTTCTTTTGTGGTGCAGCCCCAATGCAAAATCATTTTTGGCATATGCCAAGCCACACAAAGAGACTTTGGTTGGTTTAAGATATACAGAGTAACTCAATGCAGCTCATCATGCTGCCTTTCAATACATTGCATTGGATAGGCAATGCATGGGTGGGGCATGGGCATTGCCATGCATCCACCAATGTATTTCGATGAAAACCCATATTTACAAAGCCTTGGAATCCTGGATTTGGGGAAAAATGGTGCACCTATTTGACAGAGGCATAATGAAGTGAAATATATTTTTTCTCCTTGTTACTTCCACTTTCCATATGTGCTGAATTCTACATTCACACAAAAAGGGGAATATGCCCCTAAGGATTGTTTTTGGGCAGAAAGGTGTCCCTTCCTGCACAAAACAATAATCCTGATCATAAAGTGGTGCAAGGGATACTTTGACGGTCTAGGTGCCATATAGTATGCAAGCGTAAAGAGAGAGCAGAAATGATCAATATCTTTGTAGCTATGAAACATTTTGTGCTCTCTCTCTGTTTCATGCAACGTAATGCAGCAAGTTCTCCTGCTGCGCTGCACTGAGTGAAATAATAGTAAATGTGTCCCTGAATTAATTCTCTTTACCAAAAGCAAAAAACACAACCTACAACAAATACTAGCTCTCAAGAATGAAACTGGACATAATCAACTTTTTTCTACTGTAAAATCGCCCAGATCTCTCTTTGACAGAGATATCCAACTCAGAACCCACATTACAAAAAAAACATTTTAGCTTCCTTGATATATAAAACCACTGACTGATACCCATGTATTTTTCTTCAATAAATCCTGTATGTAACCACTTAACTCATTCCAGGACTAAAGATGTATAAGTTCATCACTACCACTGATGGATATGCACTGACTGGTTATTCAGACCTGCACCATCTTTAAAACTTCCAGCTTCACCTACAAAGGAGTAACAACCAAAATATCAATCTCTGAGGCAGAAAAACCCATGGCCCCCATAGGTCGATCTGATATGCAAACCCATGGCATCTTCATGTTGAACTTAGGAAGTGCAAAAAGGAAAAGACCAGCAAAGAACCTTTTTTGATCTCGCCTACTAGCCAGCATATGAGCTAACTGTTGCAAGACATATTGTGGGCTTATTAAGAGCATACAGGTGTTGGCAATGGTGGGGGGCTCCAGCCCTTCCCCTGCAGCCCTGGACGGCTTCCCACTGGGGCTGCTGCTGCTGGCCGTGGTGCTGGTGGCGGTGCTGGCAGTGGTGGGGGGAGGCTCCAGCCCTTCCCCTGCAGCCTCCGACAGCTGCCCACTGGGGCTGCTGCCAGTGGTGCTGGTGGCGGTGCAGGTGGCGGTGCTGATGGAGGTGCAGGTGGCAGTGCTGGCAGTGGTGGGGGAGGCTCCAGCCCTTCCCCTGCAGCATCAGACAGCTGAAGCACCATAGTTGGTGTTGGGGGCACAGATTATGTCAAAGCACCAGGCCTCCTGTCCCTCCTGCCTGCAGGGGCAGGCCCTATGCCCTTGCTGTCTGGTGGTGCCTCCTTGCCTTTGCCGTCTGGTGGTGCCTCCTTGCCCTTGCCCTTGGAAGCTGGTGGTGCCATCTTGCCCTTCCCCTTGACAGTTGGTGGACCCTCCTTGGTAGCTGGAGGTACTTCCTTGCCCTTCCCCTTGGCAGCTGGTGCAGACACACTGCCAGTACTGATGGGTGTCTCCTTGGAGCCTCCCACACCTGCTTTAGCTGCCAAAACTACAGTGGCCGTTGACTGGGTGGGTGAGTTGCCAGCCTGGGTTCTGCCCACCCTGGCCTGATGTGAAGGACAGGGGGAGGGGTAGGGAAGAGGCCATCGGCAGAGACGAAAAGCTTCTTAGGGACACTGGGGAAGGAAGAGGGTGAAGGTTTGGGAGTGAAGCAAGAGGGATTGGGTGTAGGAGGTGTCTGTCTGCTGTGTTTGGGTGCAGGTGCATGGGCTGGATGCTGTTGTGAGATGGATGGCTGTTGGGTGTTTGAGTGCTTGTATTTGTGTATTTTGGGAGGAGGGGGCACAGACACAGTGGGAGAGGACACAGGGGATTTGTGCTTGGATGTGGGGGTGGTGACTGCCAGTTAAGGGCGTGTAGTGATAGGCGTGATGGTGATGGAGGCAGTGGGTGTAGATGTAGTGCATGCAGGTGTGAATGGAGATGCTACTGGGAGGGAGGTGGACGAGGAGGAGGAGGAGGGGACACAGTGGAGGCAGTGGATGTTGTTATATCAGCATCTGGATGGTGTTTGTGTGAGTGGCTGTGGGGTGATGTGTGGTGCTTGTGTTTGCCTGAGCCACTCCTGTGTGTTGTCTTGGGTGCATGCTGGTCTGAATGTGTGCTTGGGATATGTTGGGGTTCAGGGGCATGGGACTGGGCAGAGGAAGTTGGAGGGGGGAGGCTAGAGACAGGAATAATGGCAGCAATCAGGGAGGAGGCCAGAGCCTGGAATGATGTCTTGGGGGCTGCCACGCCAGAGTGAATGCCCTCCAGTAATGCATTTGTATGTTGCAAATGCCCCGCCAGGCCCTGGATGGCATTCACTATGGTTGACTGCCCAACAGAGATGGATCGCAGGAGGTCAATAGCCTCCTCACTCAGGGCAGCAGGGCTAACTGGGGCGGGCCTGAGGTGCCTGGGGTGAACGAGATGCCCACCCTCCTGGGTGAGCGGGTATGGGAAACTCACTGAGGGGCGGCTGGGAGGGTGGTGTTGGTACGGGGGTGGCGGCTGTACCTGTTGTTGAGGTGGCCACATAGGTGTCTGCCTCCACCGCTTCCATCGGAGGAGGTATCATTTTCAGAATTGTCCCCTCTTGTCTCCGCCGTGGTGCTCCTCTTGCCCTCCGTCCCACTGGTGCCCTCACCGTCGGTGGATTCGGCCTCATGGGCCCTGTGGGATCCAGCTCCCTCCGTCGCCGATGCCTCTGCTCCTCTGCCAGATGATGCTAATGCACAGAAGGACAGGATGACAAAACTAAAAGGGGGGGAGGAGACAGAGGATACACTTGGTCAATGGCAGCAACAACACCACCGTTGGCGTACACAACACACAGGGAACAGCCCTACGCACTAGGCAATGCACTACCAGTCACAATGCTAGCCACCAGGCTGTGGCAGTAATACCTAACGCTAGTTGCAGCGTACCTGAGACCCACAGAGCCCTGTCCATTAGTGGATACCCACTAGCTTCTTTGGAGGTGGAGTTCATCAGCCCCTGCCCACCATGGAACCTACCCTGCAATGTCCGGCCTGGCCTAGGTGCACCAACAGGCGCACATCCCACACCCAAAGACCACCCTACCACGCTCAAGTAGTATATTGGGAACTGTACTCACTCCCTTGTGGCTGCTGTGATGCCCTCAAGCGCCCATCCAGCTCCGTATAGCCCACCTCCAGTATGCAGAACATCGGGGGTCAGGGTTAGACGGGCACCCATTCCTCGTTGGGAGGCCATTCCCAGCTGGGCCTCTGCCATCTTCCTTAACCAGAGTCTCAGGTCCTCCCACCATTTGCGACAGTGGGTGCTCCGCCTGCTGTAGACCCCCAGTGTCCGCAAGTCCTTGGCGATGGCACACCATATACCCTTTATTTGATGGGCACTGACCTGCAGAGGAAATACACATAGAAAAAGGGTATCAGTTATACTGTCCGGCCTGTTACATTAATGGCCCACCATAGCCCTCCCAACCCCTTACGCACATACATTGCCCACCAATCATGCAGCATGCAGCCCAGCACTCCTCAACCACCCCCCTTACACGAGGCCCTCACATACAGCACTCCATGCATTCATGCCCCATGCATCGTGCTCACAGTGCACTCACCTGTACAGCATTTGGTACTGGGTAGGACTCCATCCACCAGTCTCTCCAACTCCGCAGCGGTGAATGCAGGGACTCTTTCCCCAGTGACTCGAGCAATGTTCGGTTCCAGACACAGGTCACAGCAGCACTTGCAGTGTAGGTCCTCTCCTGTTGAAGGTCAGGTAGCAAGTAAGTGAACAGACAGAAAATGGCAGTCACGTTCACGGCGGTGCGTACCGTCACTGCCAGCATACATCACCATTGGCTACTGTAACCCATAGGGCCCAATGTTAACCAATGAGGAGTTGCACAGCAGTACTCAACCGCCTCCCGCAACAGTGCACAAAGTCGGCGGCATTACCTCATTTCCACCTGTCCATCCACACAGGCCAGGCGTTTGCCATTTCAGGGGGGCAGGCCATGCCACCTAACTGTGTCACAGCACACATAGGCACAATTTGGGCCTAAGCATCAACATACTGTTTCTGTCACAACATGCAATGCACTGTACATTTAAGAAAGGTTGAAAACTGACCAGATGCTCATCATTTTGCCCCCTAGATTACAACCGCTGAGGATGAATAGGAGATGGAGACACCCCCCCGTGTACAGGCCCCTGGTGGACTTGGCTACAATGGAGGACAGGCACATTATCCTCACCTACGGACTTGATAGGGCCACAATCCAAGAGCTGTGTGCCCAATTGAAGCTAGACCTGATCTCTGCTATCCGTCACCCAACTGAGATCCCCCCTCTTGTGCAAGTCCTATCTGCACTCCATTTCTTGGCAACTGGCTCCTTCCAAGTGACAGTGGGCTTGGAAGCAGCAATGTCCTATCCAATGTTCTCAAACGTGCTGACCAGAGTGTTGTCTGTCCCGATGAAACATATGCACACCTACATCGTTTTCCCCCAGGTGGAGGATTTGGCCACAGAGAAAGCTGACTTCTGGGCCATGGGACATATCCACAGCATTATTGGGGCAATAGATGGTACACATATTGCCTTTGCCCCCCCCGGAGAAATGAATAGGTGTTCAGAAATCGAAAGAGCTTTCACTCTATGAATGTGCACATAGTGTGCCTGGTGGACCAGTACATCTCCCATGTCAATTCAAAGTATCCTGGGTCCGTGCATGATTCCTGAGGAATAGCAGCATCCCGTATGTGATGGCTTAACTCCAGAGGCACAGGGTGTGGCTAATAGGTGAGCCTATGGGCCCCACCCAGTGGCTGTTGGTTTATGGGTATGGGGTTGGCCCTAAGGGTTAGTGTCTGGCTAACAGGTATCCCTCTGTATTTGCAGGTGACTCTGGTTACCCCAACCTCTCATGACTACTGACCCCAGTAAGGAATGCCAGGACAAGGGCAGAGGAATGTTACAATGAGGCACATGGGCGAACAAGAAGAATTATAGAGCAAATCTTTGGCCTCCTGAAGGCCAAGTTTCGGTGCCTCCATCTAACAGGTGGTTCCCTGTGCTACTCACCCAAGAAGGTGTGCCAGATCATCGGGGCATGTTGCATGTTGCACAACCTTGCCTTGCGTCGCCAGGTGCCTTTTCTACAGAAGGATGAGGCTGGAGATGAGCGTGTGGCAGTGGTGGAGCCTATGGACAGTGACAAAGAAGAGACAGAGGATGAGGATGTGGACAACAGCACAGCAATCATTTGACAGTACTTCCAGTGACACACAGGTAAGACACTGGAACTTCACCTACCATTGCAGTTTTGTGTTGTAAATTTTAACTGGCAGGCTGATATTCTTATTACTATGGGCACTTATTGTACCCTTTGACATGTCTATTTACAGATATGTGTGCCACACTCTGGCTCCTTGTGTATTGACTGCAGCAAACTACAGGTCATACCTAAGTATACATTACTGTACAGTTGAATTGCAATGTCTACAGATTGTGGAACAAATACATAGTTCAATCACTTGACAGACTCAAGACTTGTATGTTTTACAAGCATGTTTATTCATGTTCTAATAGGTGGATGAGGTATTGCTATAGGAAGAGGGGTGGAGGAGAGTCCAGGATAGAGTCCAGTCTATTTGTACCACAGGTGCATTGTCCAAGAGTGCATAGGAAGTGGAGCAATGGTAGTTCAAGGTGGACAGGGTTACAGAGTGGGACACAAGGGTGACAATCAGGAGAGTCTTGTTTCCTGGTGGGGGTCTTGGCAATGTTCTCTGGCTTCTGCCTGGATCGCAGGAACCATTTGCGTGGTGGTTCTCCTTCTGCAGGGGGTGGGGTGCTCGTGGCCTGTTGTTCCTGTGGCGGGCCTCTTGTCCACTAGCATCAGCTGAGGTGAAGGGCTGTTCATTGGTTTAGCTACTGTCAGGGGCCCGCTTGTGTGCCACTGCCTCCCTCACGGTGTTGGCCATGTCTGCCAGCACCCCTGCAATGGTGAA
This sequence comes from Pleurodeles waltl, assembly GCF_031143425.1. NCBI lineage: Eukaryota > Metazoa > Chordata > Amphibia > Caudata > Salamandridae > Pleurodeles > Pleurodeles waltl. The sequence continues at coordinate 921,135,175 of NC_090448.1, forward strand.
CAGGGTGGTGTGGATGCCCCTTAGGTTCTCACTGATCCCCAGGTATTGTCCTTCCTGCAGCCGCTGGGTCTCCTGCAACTTGGCCAGTATCTGCCCCATCGTCTCCTGGGAATGGTGGTATGCTCCCAGGATGTTGGTGAGTGCCTGGTGGAGAGTTGGTTCCCTGGGCCTGTCCTCCCCCTGTCGCACAACAGTCCTCCCAGTTTCCCTGTTGTCCTGTGCCTCTGTCCCCTGAACTGTATGCCCCCTGCCACTGACCCCCAGGTCCCTTATCATCCTGTGTTTGTGGGGTGGCCTGAGGTCCCTGTAGTGGTGGACACACTTCTGATTGATGTGTCCTGGGGACAGAGGTATGGGCCCACTGGGTGGGTGCTGTGGTGGTGTTTCCTGAAGGGGGAGGCTCTGTGGTGGTATGGGACTGTGCCTGGGTAACCGACTGTCCGGAGGTCCCTGATGGGCCAGGTTGGTCATCCTGATCCAGGTGAGCAGAGCTGCTGTCTTCACTGTGGGGCTCGTCTGGGGGGAGACTGGATGTTGCTGGCACCTCCTCTCCATTGATGTTAGGTGGGGGACGTGTGGGGATGTAAATGCTGTGTTGTTGTTTGTGCGTATGCCATCTTGTGCATGGGTTTGTTGCCCTCTATGGTTGTGAGTGCCCTGTCAGCTTTGCCTTGTGTGAGCAGGTATTTTGTGGGCTAGGTGATTCTCTCTAGTGTGCATGCTGTGGTGATGGGTGTCCATGCAGGGCTTTGAGTGGTGTCCATGTATTGGTGGTGCATGCAGTGCTGGGTACTGGGATGGGTGGGTTGTGATGGTGAGGTATATGTGAGGTGGTGGAGTGATGGGGTGAGTGTAGGGGTGAGGGTATATGATGGCTGCAGGTAGGGGGATGAAAGTAGTAAAGATTTGACTTACCAGAGTCCAGTTCTCCTGCTATTCCTGCCAGGCCCTCAGGATGCATGATTGCCAAGACTTGCTCCTCCCATGTTGTTAGTTGTGGGGGAGGAGGAGGGAGTCCACTGCCATTCCTCTGTACTGCTATTTGGTGTCTTGCTACCACGGAACCCACCTTCCCCCGTAGGTCGTTCCACCTCTTCCTGATGTTGTCCCTTGTTCTTGGGTGCTGTCCCACGGCATTGACTCTGTCCACGATTCTCTGCCATAGCTCCATTTTCCTAGCGATGGATGTCTGCTGCACCTGTGATCCAAATAGCTGTGGCTCTACCCTGATGATTTCCTCCACCATGACCCTTAGCTCCTCCTCAGAGAACCTGGGTTGTCTCTGTGTTGCCATGGGTGTAGTGTGAGTGGTGTGTGTGAGGGTGTGTGGAGTGATGTGTTGGGGAGTGTGCTGTGAGGTGCATGGATGGTGTATGGGTGAAGGTGTTCTGTGGCTCTGGTTGTGTGGGTGCACTTGCAGTATATATTACTAAGGGCAATTTCTGTTAGCCGTAAAGGGTTGTGGGTAATGGGTGTGTGTGTTTTACAGTGGTGTGGGTGTGGGGTGTGTATGTGTGTCAGGTGTGTGTAGTTTGAATTGACCAATGTAGTGTTGTTTTGTTAGTGTGTGCGTATTTTGAGCGTGGCGGTATGTACTGCCCGTGGTTTACCCCAGTTGAATGTCCGCAGCGGTGATTCGTGGGTCATAATGCTGTGGGCGTAGTTCTGTTGGCATAACGGTGTGGGTTTTGGTACCACCAGTTTATCACTGACCTTTGGGGTGGCGGACTTGTGTGTATGTCTGTATAGTGACGGATTGCTATGTGTGGGTCATAATATGGGTAGCGGTATACCGCCGCGGTAACGGTATGTTGGCGGCAGTCAGCATGGCAGAAAGTGGAACTTACCGCCAATGTCATAATGAGGGCCGATATGTCACTGTGTTATAAGGGGTTTCTTGAGCCTAATTGTACCTGTTCACATTGGTGTTAAGCCATAAAAGTGTTCAAGGTGTTTAACAATTAACTGAGAGCAATATAAACTTGCCAGGTATAGTGGTTTCACTTTATCTTGTAAATGCTTCAGTTATAAATTAAAAATGATGGGCAAATATAGGAATATCAGCTTTTGATGTAACACATACAAGTCCATATTTAAAAAGTGCTTGCTTCATAAATGGTTGTCAAGCCTTCTCTGGCCAGATGTACAAAATGTAGGAATTGCGATTTCCTAATTGCGATTCTTACTAAATCACTATTAGGAATTCGGAATTCCTAATGTAAGAAAACTTACAACTATTAAATAACGATTACTAGTGGGTGCAAATTGACCTACCTCATTAATATTAATGATGTAGGTCGCAGTTTGAGACCCATAAGAAATTATGTCCATCACAGGGATGGTGGCCTGCTGAGGTTAACAGACCACCACATCTGTGATTGTGTTTCAATCAAGCAATCTATTTTTTTTTGCAGCCTGTTTTCCTTAAAGAAAAATGGACTGCCTTTCAAGAAAAAAATGAAACATTCAAGTTTTATTTGTGAAGATCAGGCAGTGGTCCACTGGACCTCTACCTGCTCTTAAAAAAATATATTAACATTCTCAAGGGGTAAGGGTTCCCATGGGTACCCCTTCCCATTTCTGAATAGGTTACCGCTTTCTTCAAGGAGTCTGTAAAATATTAATGTTTTGCGACCAAAATTTGGTCACAAAACATTAATACATCCCATTCTGATTCATTTTTTAAAGGGACGCCCTACACGAACCCCTTCCAATTACCAGAATGGTATGTATCCCCAAATCCAAATTGAGATTTGATAACGTTTCTTCCTGCCTTCCTTGTTAGCTGTATTCAGCACACAATTGATCTCCCCATAGCCAGCCAGTGCACCCCAGTAATTCACAACTTTATTCCGTGTTTACTTCAATCTTCTGATCAGCAACAGTGGATCTTTCTGACAATGATGGTAAAATGGGATACAGATGGTTCCTTGTACCCCAGTTCTTACAGGGTTAATTTCTCAACTGACAACATTTAATTGGGGTGTATGTCAAAGCAGCATTGGAACTCTCGTATGAAAAGCCTGTAGTGCCCAAAATTAAGAGCTACTTAGGGTAGTTGTATGAAGGTATCCTAGTAACTAAGGGTACATAGTTCCTGGACTCTAACGTTCTATGGTCATGAACAAAAATCTCCCATTTTAAGTCATAGCTCTCAACTGAGACACATTCACATGACAATCTACACCAACCCCATATTCTATGATAATACAACAAATGCTTCATCTCTGACTGGTACGTGAGCACTCTCTTCATGAATGCATACAAGCACACATACTTGCACTCAGAATACTTTGGCACTGAATATATTCTCGATAACAATACAGTCCAATGCTTAGCAGACAACATGATTAGATTAACTAAAATTAGAACGACACTGAACGCACTGTACAGATCAGCCAAGTAATTCTCATATACAGGCACATCAACCATAAAGCGCATGAGGATTATACATGGGCATGCATCAATTTACTAACCTTGGGAAATATCTAGCCTACTCGAAGATAGATGTTCTCTGTTACAAGTGGCAATCTCAAAACCATGGAACACCACTGGCGATACAACTTTTCAGGGAAACACAAACATGTCACTGTGCCACTCCCAAAAAACCCTTCTGCCAGTAAAAGATAAATGAAGAGTACATTTGTGCCCTTGACAATGTTATGTTATGTTATGTTATGTCATCCTATCTTCTCTTCTCTTATCTTAATTTGTATGGTGCACTAATAACCTGTGAGGGTATTCAGGTGCCAGAGCAGGCATGTAGGCTTAAGTGTTTGGGTGTCTGACCTTGCGGAGTTAGTTGAAGAGCCGGGTCTTCAGGTTCTTGTGGAATTCAAGAATTGGGGTGGAGGCCCAAATGTGTTTGGGGGGCTGTTCGAGGTCTTGGGTACCACGTTGGGGAATGCTCAACTTCCTGTTCTGCTTTTGTGGCTGCAGAGGGTGTGTGCTTGTGAGAGATCAGCTAAATATAGGTGGACTGGTGGGTCAGACAAAGTGCAGGAGGTTGTTCAGGTATAATGATCTGAAGTTGTGCAGTGACTTGAATGCGTGTGTAAGGAGTTTGAATTGGCTTTGTTCACGGATGAGGAGCCAGTGTAGCTTTTTGATGTGTGGTGAGAAGCGGTGGCAGTGTTGGAGGTCCAGAATATGTCTCACTGCATCATTTTGAATGTCTGGAGACAGTGTATGAGATGGTTGAAGGTTCTGGAGTAGAGTGTGCTGCCATAGTCTAATTTCTTGTGATGGGGGGTTGCATGACAGTGTGTCTGGTGTTTAGGGATAGCCATTTGAATGTTTTGTGGAATATATATAGAGAGTGTGGAAGCAGGAGGAGCTGACCACATTTGACCTGGCTGCCATGTTGAGCTTGTCATCAAGAATGATTCCTGCGGTTCTGGTGTAGTCTGATGTGGTGGATCCAAGCTCTGACTGCCACCAGGTGCAGTTCCATGGATAATTCTTGTTTCAGAAGATTAGCACTTCCATTTTGTCGAAGTTGAGTTTCAGGCAGTGAGATCTCATCTAGCCTGCTACCTTGATCATGCAGATGGAGAAGCTGGTTATGGTGGTGGGCTTGTTGGTTAGAGAAAGGATGAGTTGGGTGTCAACAGAATAGTATATGATGGTGATGTCTTGGGATCTGATGATGTTGGAGAGAGAAATCATGTAGATGTTGACCAGGGGTAGGCTCAGTGATGAACCCTGAGAGGCTCCGCAGATCAGATTCTTGGATTCCAATGTGTAGGTTGATAGTCTGACTTACTGTGTTTTTCCTGGAAGAAAAGAGGCTATCAATTAAGACCTGGTCCTTGGATGCTTATGATGTGTAGTCTTCTGATGAGGGCGTGGTGAGAGACTGTGTTGAAGGCTGCAGAGAGGTAAAGTAAGATCTCCCCTTGACCTATATGTATGCTTCACCTTACTCCTCTGTATGTTAATGTGAGACCCTTCAGCCTTAGGGCGGTCTTCCCTTTAACATTTTGCCTACCTCCTCAACTTTTCTGACCTTGTTTTGCTGGCTTTAGGACTGTGTGCAGTTTACCACTGCTGACCAGTGCTAAAGTGTTTGTTCTTTCTCTCAAAACATGGTAACATTGGCTTATCTTCAACTGGCATATTTTATTTACTTAAAAGTCCCTAGTAACCCAGGCCCTATAAATTAAATGGTATGTGTGTGCCTGTGGCACTGATTGTGCCACACACTTAAGAAGCCCTCTAACTATGTCTCACGCTGGATATTGCAGAGACTGTGTGTGTAGTTTTACACTGCCATGTTGACCTGGCATAGTAACCCTTTTGCCAAGCCCAGCATTCTCTTTTTATACATATGTCACACCTAAGGTAATCACTGGACAACCCAGAGAAGAGGGTGTAATGTATTTAAAAGGCAGGACATATACGTTGAAGTTTTACATATCTTTGTAGTGAACAACTAAAAAAGTAATTTGTCACTGCAGCAAGGCCTATCTCTCCCATTGGATAACATGGGGATACCCTATTACATCATGTAAGTATAATTCACAATCTGGAAGAGATAAATTATTTGAGTCTGGTGTCTCTGGAAAGGTTTTAAATTGCAGTTCTGATTATGACACTTTTAGAAAACTGGCATTTTCTTACTTTAGAAATATGGTGCTTGCTGCCCGTCTCTGAATACATACTGAATACATTGGGTGGATGACAGCTGGGCTTTGTGCAGTCCCTCTTGATAGCCACACAGAAAGGGAACTTAGGTGTGACTTGATGGGCCATTCACCTCCCGATGGGTCATCCTGGGCAGGATGGAAGAGAGGAGCTGGGCACAGCCTCATACCACCCCCTCACCCCCAGTAGTGAGTCCAGAACAAGAGGAGGAAGACAGGGACTCTGTGCACTTCAAAGAATGTTCTTTAAAGTCTCATCAATTTCAAAGACACAGCTTGGTAAAAGTACTGGACCCCTGACACAACCACTTCAGTTCACTACTATACATGTGGATACTCTGCCAGGAAGAAGGATTGTTGTGCTGCTACTTTGGCTTCAACTCTGCTGGACTGCTACTCCACTGGACTCCTGCTAACCTGCTGCCTTCTGCCTCTTGTCTGAGGGTGAGAAGGACGGGACCTGCATCTCTCCCCCGAAAACCCAGAGTGAATCCAAGACCAGCTTGGTCTCATGTTTCCTAAATTCTCAGGGACATACAAGACTTCCAACATACCTGCTTCTGCACCTGGACTCTGCCATCTGTAAGTCAGCCCTGCCAAGTGGTGCCACCTTAGTTCTAGACCCTTGGAAGTGAGGCCTAAGGTGTTTCTTCAGTCAATTCATGCACCCTCATCTTCACCATTACGGGGATCGGAACCAGTGCATCTTTGCCTTTGTGTGGATTGGAAGTGGCGCACCTTTGTTGCCACGTAGAGGGGCCTGGTGCATTGCCTTCCAAACTGAGGCATCACTCTCAGAATCAACATATCCCCTGCCACAGGAGCAGAACTGACTCATCGCATTTGGACCAGCGTATCGCCCACAGAACCAAAGCATCACCAACTTTGCATGGAGAAAACCAATGACTCTCCATCTTTTGTGGGATTGGGACCAATGCATCACCTTGGCTGCATCTGCACATTGCATCTTCCTCGATGTCGGCGAAACCAGGAACAGGGTATTTTGTTCAGCAGGCCTAATTGGTTACCTGTATCTGGCCCATGCTCCACAGTGGTCAGCCTGAATTCTTGACTATGTCCCCGCCTGGCACGAACAGAAATCCCAGTTGCTTCTATGTGCCTTTATACAGTTTATTCTATTTTTCTAACTAGGTGTGGTATCTTTTTGTGCAATGTTTTCACTGTTTTACTGTTTGAAGTGTTGCACAAATACTTTACACATTGCCTCTGAAGTTAAGCCTGACTGCTCAGTGCCAAGCTATTAAAGGATGAGCACAGGTTAACCTAGGGTTTTCTTGCTACTTACCATGACTAAACTTGTGGTTCCTGCTTGGGCAGGTTGCATATCTCTGCCAACCAGAAACCTAATTACTAACAGTCACTTACTTTTGACACAACCTAGGTATTACTTCTTACCACATGCTTCTGGTTGGGGCTATAGAAAAGTGCAAATACATTCAAGGATAAATTGAATGTAAGGACTCTGTAAAGAAGTTTCAGTGTGCTCAGAAGAGATTTCATTTCCAGGAAGCTCCTATTATCAAAGTTGCTGAGACTTTTATAACGTTAACCCACTGACCTAGAAAGCTGCTAATCAATATTAAACAAATGATATATTAATATGTACATGTCACTAATCGGTGTTCTATATCTGTGTTGTACATATATCATTGAAATGCATATACAAAAAGCCAGTCAAGTAACATATGGTTTCACTTTTGAATGTTAAAGCCAATGCTCACTTGTGCCATTGCCATAAACCATTGTGCAACTTCTTTCCCTAATGAATAATGCTATCTTTTATAGCATGTCATGCCACAATTTACATTTCCAATGACTCTAAATGCAACTGATTTTGCCAATGATACTAAAGCCCTCATCATAAGTACCTTGGTGGAATACTGCTCCACCTCATCATGTATGGCCAAGTGTGCTGGATCCACATTTTCTGGGTCTTAATTAATTCTGTAATACAAAGAAACTGTTTGTTTGTTTCTTTGCATTGCTGTGGTACCCAGGTCCCAGGGTTACTGGGTTGCCCTTTGTCCTTTAACCCCATTGGTGCCAGCGTTGGTCACTGGCCAACGTTCGCACACCCTCCCTGGTGCAGGTCATGACCAGTGGCAGACGCCAGGGAGGAGTTTTAAAAATCCTTCGGAGCAATGCACCAGAGGATTTATTAAAAGAATTTTAACCTGGGAGATGCGGAAGAACTTCAGCGTCTCCCCCTGCCCTCACCGCCCATCTGTGACATCAGCGTGTTGATGTCACATTTTTCCCCTGGAACAGCGGAGGAGCAGGTAAATGTCCTCTCACCACTCTGGTGGGAAAAAAAGGCCAAAACAGCCTCCCCAGATGCCAGAGAGGCATCAAAGGAAAGGGGAGTCTCCCCTTACCATTGAATCCTTCCTCGCTTTGTTTCCTGGCCATGGATTGCAGTGTGGCTGTGATCCAAGGCCAGAAAATGGCCCTGGGCACCATGGATCTTGTTTGGGTGGGTTGGATCCCGTGTAAGTGGGCTACCCCACCCCCACAATAAAAAAAAAAACATGATAGGGTTCCTTCGAGGGGCGATCACGCCTCCCCGATACTAAAATTATAATATTTTTTTAAAAAAATGTTTTAAAAAATTGTGGGGTCGGCCCTTTCTACAGGGGCCGACCACTGTGGTGCAATTTATTATATATTTATTTTTTTAAAAAAATTCCCCTGTGGGGCGATCGCGCCCTTTCCCGGGGAATATTTAAAAAAAAAATATTGGAGTCAGCTCTTGGGCTGACCTCCTATGGGGGCATTTTTTTTTATGCATGTGTGCTTGGCCATGGGGTCACGATCAGCCCCAGGGAAAGCACATATGTATAAAAAAGAAGTGAGGTAGAGGGTCTCTCTCTCTCTCTCTCTCAATATATATATATATATATATATATATATAAATATATATATATATATATATATATATATAAAGCAAGAGATAAATATCTTTGAAGGTATGTATGTATGTATATATATACATATATTTCACTTCTTTACATATGGTGCTTTCCGGAAGCCACGTTCGGCCCCCAGGGAAACCACACATATATATACACATATATAAAAGTGATTTTATATATATATATATATATATATATATACATATATATATATATATATAGAGAGAGAGAGAGAGAGTAGAGAGAGGTAGATTCTCTCTATATAGAACTAGATCTGTCTTTTGTCTAGTGGCAGTTTTGACGCCATAATGTAGCGCAGATGGTTTATATGCCTGCTGCAAAGGTTATACACATATTTAGCTGAGTGGATTAATGAAGCCAGGTGTTACCTGTGCTTTAAAATAAATTAAATGTATCTGGAGGGGGGCTATGGAGATATTAGGGGCACTTTTGCTGGGTGGTACTGAGGGAATTCGAAGAGAGGGTCATGGGAAGCAGAGCACCAGAAATGACTGTCGCACTGGGTGCCTCCAGCGCTAAAGACTGTGATTATTGGTATGTGACAAGGTGAAGTAATAGTGTGTCTTTTTTGTTTTTTTGCGTGTCTTGCGAGAACGTGCTTATTGAGGAAAGAAGCGAAGGTAAGGTGACCTTTACTGTTGCCCGCATCATACACACACCCACCAGCAATTTTGTGACTGTCTATGTAGGCTAGTGTTTTAGAGTGACAGTTTAGCCAGTAGCAGAGATGCCATCTCATTGGATGACTGCTGCTCAAGACCTAACTCTGGTTTTAGAGGACAACTCTGACGTAGGATCAGAGACTGAGACAACATATGAGGGATAGGACAAGGGTGCAGGCTCTGGAAGCGATTTTTCAGTCGGAGGAGTCCCATCCAACAACTCCTCTTCTAGTGATTCTGAGGGAGGTGATGAGGACAGTCCTGCTATCCCTTGGAAAGTACAGTCTGTGCAGCGGGACAATAGCGGGTGAGCCCAACACAGAGAACAGGTACATGCAGCGGCAAGCACAGAGAGAGTGCTCTATTGGGAGCTCCCCAGTTTAGTTCAGCCCCAAATTCCACAGCCCAAATTGTATTGTGGAGGCATCAAAATTATCTATCACAAAACAACCTGGTTTTGGAAGGCAGGAACCTGCGGTTTTGGTCCTGGGCTCGGCGGCCATATAGGGAAACCTACCAAACCCAGACATCTCTGGAAACTAGACACCTGGGGGAGTCTACGGAGGTGTGGCTTGTGTGGATTTCCCAACGTTTTCTTACCCAGAATACCCTGCAAAGTTGAAATGTTCAATAAAAACTCAATTTATTCTTGCATTTCTGTCACACAAACTACAGGAATGTGCTGGGATCCAGAAAATTCCTACCACCCAGTGTTTCTCCACCTGTCCTGATAAAAATGCTACCCCACTTGAATGCCTGTGCCGAGTGCCTGCGACAGGAACGGATCACCCCAGGGTCAACAGTTGCCCTCATGGAATGACTAACATTGACTGTTGTGTGATCCATTCCTGACACAAGCACTAGGCCTACCCACACAACTGGGGGAATGCTGGGTGGAAAGGAATTTGTGGCTCCTATCATATTCCAGAACTTTCTATCACCAAAATTTGAGGAAAAGGTGTTTTTTGCCAAATTCGGAGGTTTGCAAAGGATTCTTGGTAAAAGAGCTTTCTGAAAGCACCACAAGTTACCCCATCCTGGATTCCCCTAGGTGTCTAGTTTTCAGAAATATCCAGGTTGGCTAGTTTTTCCTAGGTGCCAGATGAGCTAGAGGCCAAAAGCCACAGCTAGGCACTTTGCAAAAAACAGGTCAGTTTTCATAATTAAAATGTGATATGTCCATGTTGTGTTTTGGGGTATTTCCTGTTGTGGGCACTAGGCCTACCCACACAAGTGAGGTACCATTTTTATTAGGAGACTTGGGGGAACGCTGGGTGGAAAGGAATTTGTGTCTCCTCTCAGATTCCAGAACTTTCTATGGGCAAATTGTGAGGTTTGCAAAGGATTGTGGGTAACATAACCTGGTGAAAGCGCCACAAGTTACCCCATTCTGGGTTCCCCTAGGTGTCTAGTTTTAAAAAATGCACAGGTTTGGTAGGTTTTCCTAGGGGCAGGTTGAGCTACAAACCAAAATCCCCAGCTTGGCACTTTCCAAAATACACGTCAGTTTACAGTGTAAACATTTGATGTATGCATGTTGCGTTTTGGGGCGTTTCCTGTAGCGGGCACTAGGACTACCTACACAAGTGAGGTACCATTTTTATCGGGAGATTTGGGGAAATGCTGGGTGGAAGGAAGTTTGTGGCTCCTCTCAGATTCCAGAACGTTGCAGCACCGAAATGTGAGGGAAAGGTGGTTTTTTGCAAACTTTTGAGGTTTGTTGAGTATTCTGGGTAACAGAACCCAATAAGAACCCCACAACTCACCCCATTCTGAATTCCCCTATGTGTCCAGCTTTGATAAAGGCAGAGGTTTGGTAGGTTTCCCCTAGGTGCCAGCTGACCTAGAAGCCAAAATCCACAGCTAGGCACTTTCCTAAAAACACGCCAGTTTCAATGTAAAAATGTGATATGTCAATGTTGCGGGCCCTAGGCCTACCCATACAAGTGGGGTACCATATTTATTGTAAGACTTGGGGAAACACAGAATAGAAGAACAAGTGTTACTGCCCCTTATCTTTCTCTACATTTTTACCTTCCAAATATAAGACAGTGTGTAAAAAAGGTCTATTTGATAAATATCCTGTAATTCACGTGCTAGTATGGGGACCACGGAATTCAGAGATGTGCAAATAACCACTGCTTCTCAACATCTTATCTTGTGCCCATTTTGGAAATACAGAGGTTTCCATGATACCTATTTTTCAGTGTTTATATTGCACCAAATTAATTGCTGTATACCAAGAGCATGTGCTATTGTCTAGTGTTAAGCTCTACTAAAGTCAGTTGGTTAATACCCACACTGGAGAGGTCTTGACAGAACGCGATTGTCTCTGAATACAATCCTGACATAGCTTTTTGTTAAGAATGGCACCTGCCTTGCAGTGCTATTAAATAGTAGAACCTGTATTACCAAGCGCTATATCAAAAACAATGAGTTATTCCCACACTTCCCCAACATGCACCAGACAAAGAACCCTAGGGGAGTGGAAGTGGTGCAATAGCCAGAGCTACCCACTTTAAGTCTTGGCTCCGGCTCAACATCCTGTAATTCTGGGCAAATCACTTACTCTCCCCTTGTTACCAAAAATGAATGTGTTCTTGTGTAATGTAACTGGTGCTCACATAAAGCGATGTAACACCTTTGTAACGAGTTCGCACTACATAAAACTGAAGAAAAAATACTAAAGTGCTGCAATATCTTCATGTCAAGTTTGCGCTACATATAACTGCAAAAAAAAAAAAGACTCCACAGAGATCACAAAGAAACAGTAAGATGCCCGAAACCAAGGAAGATGAAGAAACAACATACCACCATGAGCATGAATCAGCGAGGGAAAAGAAAACAAGGGGGTACGGGACAAGCGGCCACAGTGGCACAGGAGTTAACGGGCGACAGCAAGAGAAGGGTAATTGGGTGGCGGGACAAGTGAGAATATGGTGTGGGGAGTGTGATTTAAGCGCTATGGACGAAACAGTATGGTGCGTTTACAGTGCTCTGAGGTCAGCATTGTAAGCACATTGACTCAAAGGAGCAGGAAACAAAGGAAAAAAAGTCCCCCAAGGAACAGATAAACATGACAAAGCGTTATTATAGAGTAGTTAGTCCTTGCTCCCAAAGAGGAAAAGGAGGAACAAATAGGTTTGGCTGACCACTAGCAAGCAAGGATTTTTAAATGACACTGAAATTAGCAAATGAAATGGTTTTAAGCCCACAGAAATAAGAATACTAAAAGTATACACAAGGCTGTACGCTTACGCCCAATTTAAAAAGGGATGTTTACCCATTAGAAGAATATCATTCTACTGTGTGCATATCAAATTTTGGATTTCTTAATTGTGGTTCCCATCACTTAAAGAAGCTGAACGTACCAGTAGGCAGACTATGGCTAGTTTTTCTTCAACCAAAGGCCAAATGTACCTCAACAGTCATACATGCAAAGGACGGATAGGTCCCTTGCAGAAAACATAGCAGATTCATGTTAAAAATCATAACGTGTAAATATTTTAAAAGGTCTGGGAGATGTCTTCCAAAAATACATTAATTCTGAATTTCTAGTACTGCACAAAGTCCGAGGGCTAGAAGCAGTCAAGACAATGGCCCTCATTACGACTTTGGCGGTCTCCCGCCCGCCATAGTATGGGTACTGTTGGAATTCTGCCACACTTTGGGTGGAAATCTGGTAGTAGTTGTGCTAGCGGGCAGAGGCGCTCTGGCGATTCCACCACCAGCCCCGCCAGTAGGGCACTGCCTGCAATATTATGGGCTATAATATGGCCTGGTGGTGTCCTGCTGGTGGGGCGCTGCCGGCGGTGGAACCGCCCCATCCCATTCCCTGCCGGATGACCTTCTCCCCAGAACAGGTAAGGTGATAGTCCGACAGGGTTTGGGGATGAGAGGGTGAAGGGTGTTGTGTGTGCGTGTATGAGTGTGTGGTGTCTTCGTGAGTGCATGAATGTGTGTATGCATGGTTGTATTCGTGTCTGAATGTTGGAGTGAGTGCGTATCTGCATGTAAGTAGGTATGCACGCGAGAATGAGTGTTTGGATGGGTATGAATATGCTTGCATGAATACATGTATGGATGTTGTGTGAATGAGTGTACGAATGTAGTTGTGAATATGTGTATGGATATTGTTGTGAATGCGTGTATGGATGTAGTTGTGAATGCGCATATGAATGTAGTGAATGCGTTTATGGATGTTGTTGTGAATGCGTGTATGGATGTTGTGAATGCGTGCATGAATGTGTGTATGTAAGTGTAGGTGAATGGGTGTATGCGTGGTGCGAGTGGGTGTCTGTGTGCATATATGCAGAGACAGGAGTTCGCTGTCACCGGTAGCCCTTCCACCATGGTTTTCGTGGCGGTGCTACCAACACAGAAACCATGTCGGTAGGCGGGCTCCTAATACCGCCGGCGGTCTTCTGTGGACCGTCAAGTCGGAGATGACCATCTCTAACCCAGCGGTTCAGACTGTAATGGCGGTATGAGTGGAGACCTGGCAGGTTGGCAGAAGCCTACCCTCAACACTCATAATGTGGCAGTCTGCATTGCCAACCTGTTGGCGGTGGGACCACCACATTTACCCTTGCTGTAGGAAGACCGCCAGGGTCAAAATTACCCCCAATGTGTTTCCTTGACTGTGATGTTTCAGAGAGGTGCCAATACACTTCCATACACTTACATGCCTGTACAGCGCCAAGGCCTACATGAATGGGAGGGAATGCACAGCAGAAGAATGCAGAAATATGATCTGCATTTTCGTCGTAGGAAACATAATGGAATTTTGAAAATAGAAGCATATGGAAAGGCCTTGATCTGTCCTCACGAATGACTGCATTATAGAGATCAGCTTTTACTGCGACTTTAAGAGGCAGAGCGCGGAGGCACCTAGGTTAAAAGCATGCATAATTTCAAAGTTTTTCACAGTAAACAATTAAGCCAAAGCAATTTGGAAAGAGAAATCCTCCGCATTGTAGAGCATGGTCACTTTTTGCATGTCATGTGGCTTTAAAAACAAGTCAGATAAATGATGATGCCATTAAAACTGAACTAATTAAAGAAAGCTTCTTTTAAGAACTCATTAACTGCAGCCTCATTTGCATAATGATGCATATTAATTAAGTTTTAATGAATCTGAATTTGCACCAAGCCTATTCATGTTGGCTTTGAAACAAATTGAACAAATTAGTTAAAAGCTTTTTGGAATCTACTTTTCACACCAAACAGAATATGAATGCAATCATCTCCATACAAAAAATAATATTTGTCTTTTAATTTATTTCAAAGGTATGCAGGCCCATCTATTAATTATTTTTAAATGCAGTAATTTTTACCTCGTCTTAGCAAAATCAACAGTATTATTCATTCTGGAAGGGAATGTAATATTCTAAATGTGTGTCACAAGGTAAAATCATTACAGGCAATTTACTTGCAATAAGGTGGCAACATATGACTTGAGGGTACATTTATAGTTATGCGCATGCAGCTCACATTTGACAACCTTAGGCAAAGAATCTGCTGGATGAATATGCGGTTGGTAATAATATTGTATCTGTTCATCTGCAAATCCGGCTGTATGTCTGTCTCCATCTGTCCCTTCTTTCTCTTAGACAACCCCTTAAACTAAGGCCACCTTTCACTTTATAATTCCTTCTTCCCCATCACATTTATGTCAGACATTTATGTCCTTTTGACTTCTGGCTTTTTGACTCCTTGATTTAGCTATTATCTACATTTCTGTCTGTTCTCTTTCTTTTGCTAACCCTCTCTTTTACTTTATGCACAATTTCCGGTGCCACCCCTTCTCCATCTTTCCTTTAGTGTTTTACTTCATGGCTTTCTCTCATCTGTGGCAATAACTATGCCTTATATTTGTATTCTTTAATTCACATGCTACCTACCTATCTCCCATTTTGAATACATGCTACTCTCTTACGCTTCTCTGTCCACTAAGTTATACTTTAGCTGAAATGTGCTCCTTAATGTCTACCTCTCATTTCTCAACTCTAGCAAATTCCCTCTAAGTCACTGGTTCTCCCCTATATAGTGTTATATATCCCCACTTTAACTTTTCCACTAACATAAAGAATCCTAGAATGACTGATTCAGTTTTTCCTCACTCTTTCCCTGTTTATCTATACCCAATTCTCATCCCTTTGTTCCCTCTGTCCGTCTCATTCATTTCACGTCATCTGTCTCTTGATGATTTGATGATACTCAATAGACGTATCATAATCTGAAACAGATTGGCACCTCTGTATATATGGAGAAATATAGTTACTGCTGCAACAGTAAAGAATGTTGGTATCATATTTGAATCAGATCATAGCGTGGAGGCTCAGAGTAATTGTGTAAAGCTAGCTTGTTTTTCCACATTGAACAATTAAAGCCCGTTCTGCCCTCATTGTACTACCGTAATATCTTAAACCTTGGTGTATCCAAGATCTTTAGCAAAAGAAAACTCGGCAACTTAAAATACAGCATCCAGAATAACAGTGGGAGTGCCCATGGTTTGCCAGGCGACTTCCTTCTTGTGTTCTTTGCTGGTCACGGACAAGACTGTTTGACTTGCTCTTTCTTATATAAAACAATTAGGAAATGTTCCCCTTTGCACCATTTGCAATCTGTGGACCTTGACCTGTTTTTGCACCTTATTTCTACTTTTTAACGAGCAGATACCAATAATATTTTGCTCTCACTGCCACTGTATAGATAACTAAATGAGTGTATCAGGGTTTTGCTCCCAACTGGTACCCCGTCTATAAAAGGGAAAATATACATTGTAAGCAATTCAAACAAAAGCAACTGTGAGAGGTTCCCACTTAGGTTGGGGAGAATTTACATTAACGCAGATTAATAGTAGTAAACAAAGAATTTTGTTCAAGACATTCAGAGCACCCAAAAAGTCCACCACTATGGTCTGAAGATCTATGAAGTGTTGATATGTCAGCAAACATATGAAACTCCCAGGGCAAAGGATTCAGAGGAGCTGGCACAGACAAAGATAGGCAGGGTCCCGGAGACTATAGTGGAGACTAGAACAGTGCTGGAGAGGAAATTGGACACAGGAGCTATCGATCTTGGGCTCTCTTGAGTGTGAGTTGTCAGAGAGAATTCACCACATGGAATTAATAATTGATGAGCCGCAGCCACAGATTTCGAACTTACAGAAACAAATGAAGGAATCGACTGCCAGAATTAGCTTCTTGAAGGAGAGAGCTGAAAATGCTGGTGGAACAACGCACGCATAACAATGATGCCAGTGGGTACGGAAAGCAACAATCCTTTACAGCACATTAAATCCTGGCTAGCTTATATTGTGACCCTACGTGGTCTATTTACCCCTTTCACCGTTAAGAGTGTCCACTGGGTCCCTGTGAGACTTTCTCCCTGTCTCCTGATCCATGGTGGCCAAATTCCTCAATTTTCATGATCGGGATGTAATCCTATAGAATCTCAATATAGAAGGGCATGTTACCATTAGTAATGGCAAGGTCATCATTGTCCCTAACTTTACCCTGGAGGTACAACACAATAGGACGAGTATCATGGCGGTCAGACGGAAGTTGAAGGGAATGGGCTTGTGATAAGCTCTCTTCTTCCTAGCTAAGTTGAAAGTAATGAAAAATCAATGCACTTTCTTTTTTGAAGAGCCTGAAACTGCACAGCACTAGGCCAAGCAACAAGGAGCTCCCAAGGGGAGCGATGATCACACTGCAATGGGGCGATTGCTACCTTACTTCAAAGGGCGTCATTAGAGAATGTTTGAAGGAGGGACTAAGGTGGCCGGCTCGAAGTCCTCCAAGCAGATGCAATGGGACCAACAAGCTGCCATTGAGGTGAAGGCATCTTTCAGGCATGATCACTAGACTTACGCATCAGATGACAGCAGGCATCGCAATTTTGACATGGGGCAGGCTCTGGAAGTGCCAGTGAGACATAATAATGTCTTTAGGGGTATTGATGTCACGTTACCCCTCCTGCCCAATTTATAGTGATATGGAACACAGAATTTGGGGTCAGAAGGGTTGCATTTTTTTTTTTTTTAATGGGAAGGTGCCCCTGGGAAGAAGAGCACTATTCTAAAGCCGAGGAGAAGACTCATGTTCCTCTAGTTAGAAAGATGATGGGCAGCTAGACCTCAGTGTGGAAGAGTGAGTTGATGTAGGCCGCTATGCTGGCACTGCATCAGGGTGATACAGATATGCTCTAGTAAAGTTGGCATACTGTGCACCAGCCCGCTTCTTTTTGTAGCAAGCCCATTTCTTATCTAGGGTGCGTGCTGTCAGTTGACAATTCATAGTTTTAGTTCTGCAGACAGGTAATGTCGGGGTGTCTGCCTCAGATGGGTTGGGGCTATTTGGGAGGGACATTTTGTTTTCTATGTCGGGAGGTATGCAGGTGGCGCACAGTCACTTCACATAGTGGCTTAAGGGTACCTGTTCCAATTGCAGGGTGGGAATAAACACACATAGGGCCTGATTCAGACCCTGGCGGCCGGTGACCGCCAGGGTCACCGGCCACGGGAGCACCGCCGACAGACTGGCGGTGCTCCAAAGGGCATTCTGACCGCGGTGGTTCTGCCGCGGCCAGAAAGGGTAAACCGGCAGTCCACCGCCAGTTTACCGCTGCCCTTGGAATCCCCCATGGCGGCGCAGCTTGCTGCGCCGCCATGGGGGATTCTGACACCCCCTACCGCCATCCTGTTCCTGGCGGTTCGCCCGCCAGGAACAGGATGGCGGTAGGGGGTGCCGCGGGGCCCCTGGGGGCCCCTGCCGTGCCCATGCCAATGGCATGGGCACGGCAGGGGCCCCCGTAAGAGGGCCCCACTGTGTATTTCAGTGTCTGCCTAGCAGACACTGAAATACGCGACGGGTGCAAACTGCACCCGTCGCACATGCCCACTCCGCCGGCTCCATTCGGAGCCGGCTTCCTCGTGGGGAGGGGTTTCCCGCTGGGCTGGCGGGCGGCCTTCTGGCGGTCGCCCGCCAGCCCAGCGGGAAAGCCAGAATGGCCTCCGCGGTCTTTCGACCGCGGAGCGGCCATATGGCGGTTCCCTCTAGGCGGGCGGCGTCCGCCGCCCGCCGGGGTTTAAATGACCCCCATAGTATTCTCACTTGGAATGTACAGGGGATGTCGACTGCAGCTAAGTGATACAAAGTGCATTCATACCTGAAGTGCAGGGGGATACATGTGTTTCTATTTCAGGAAACATACCTGACAAAGAGGACCTGAGGTTACAGTCTAAGTGGTGTGGATGAGGGGTAACCACAGTGTTTTCCTCTTATGCCTAGGGCCCTAGTCTAGATAGGCCCCTGTGTCCTCCTTGAAATTAGTCAACAGATGGTAGACCGAATGGTAGATAGCAGAGGGGAGCCTGGATGGTAGATCATTGATGCTGGGGAGTATTTATGCCACTAATTTTAGTCAGTCACAGTTCTATCCTGCTTTGACACTATTCCTAGGGGAATGGCAACAACATCCCATAGTGTAAAGAGGCAAATTTAATTGGGCCCTTGATATACAATTAGATCACTTTCACCTCCCCCCCCAACTCTGGCAAGAGATCACCCACACAACCGCTAAGACTCTCAAGGACTGGTTGGCCCAATGGGCATTAGTGTTCTGTGTGAGCCACTCACCTGAATTCCAGGCGTTTCGATGGGGCGATGAGAATTCCCAAATCCTGGTGAGGACTAACGTGACCTCGATGAAGAGTACATTGCCCTCTCAGGAAGGGAAAAAGAGAAGATACCAGCTTCTGCTACGTGGACTTTAAATTTGGACAGCTGGACCCCGGACTGCATGTCATGTTAGACGTCAGGATTTCTGATTCCTCAAAATACTGGGTTCTTGGGTTTGGAGGATTCTGAGCTGCAAAAGAATTACTTCATTGATACATTGAACTTGCATAAACTATTGAGGAATCATACATTGCATAATGTCAGTTATTGTCAAAACATTGTGCATTCTATGTATACGTTTCTATAAGGCTGAGCAAGTCTCTTCATCTTTTTATATTAATTTCACAGAGTCTCTGAAGCAGTGTCTAAACTTGAAAGCAATCAACTCGACTAAAGGGCTTCTTGTGTTCTGTCATTATGTCTGCCAACAATAGTTTTGATAAACTTGCTTTAATTCCGATCTCCTAATTCTCATGGGAGTGATTGTTACAGGAAATACATCTTTCCTCAATGCCTGTTTAGCGGTTTCTTGGATTCCCACACAAATGACAGATCACCCTAGTTCTTATTGTCAGAAATTATAAAAAAATCAGAGCTCTGATTTGTTTAATTGATTTTAGTGCAGCGTGCATTCAGCTATTAATATTTCTTTACCTTGAAATGAAGTTACTTGCTCGAAAACTTCAGAAGAACCTAAACTGGGTTTTTCCCCTTTCTTATTTTCTCTCTTTTACAGGAAATGTGGGATCATCGGCAGAAGACAGAAGAGAAGAGCTGGAACTCTGCAGGAAGCCGACCAGAGGGCGAGGATCCAAAGAACTCGACTGGAGGCTGTCCGGAGGATGAAAAATGCTGGAATTCGACTGGAAGCTGGTCAGAGAACGAGGAATACTGGATCTCGACTGGAGGCAGGCTGGAGGATAAGGAACTTGATTTGCATTGCAACTTCGCTGGAGGACAATGAACTTGACTTGACTGGAGACAGGTGAGCATAGCAATAGGTACAAAGCCGAACAAGGCCTCAGACTCACAAGCACTCTTAAATAATCAAATGTGCCCATGTGTCTTTCGTCAGTTGATTGCTTGTTAAGGAAATTAGTAATTAATCTCCTGATTGTGGCACTTCACAAGCACTCGCTGTTAAGAGAATACTCCTATTATTCCTTTGTTTACAATATTCATGTCAGATTAGGTTGAATAGTTAGTAACTAGGAATGTGGTCAGAGGTCAACTCAGTGCAATATTTGTCCTGGACTATCCCCGACCACAACCTGCTGGCTCCAATAAGAAAGGTCCACCCCTGAACAGCATTAATGACTTGCATTGGTTCCATCAAAAATTGCAGGATACAACGGATAAGGCATTCTTTGACTACTGTGTGCAATAATATGACAGCCAAGAGAAAGAAACGGAAGACATACCAAACATCCCTCTTTCCTGACTTAAGATACAGTGGGTAACGCACTATGCAGCCTATTTAGTTTTAATACCTTATTGAATTATGCCATTGCTCACAAGTGCTAAATTCTCAGGCACAGAACACCTTCCTGAGGAGTTCTACACTGCCTTTGTGGACCAGCCGGGTCATAAGTTGAGGGCAATGGTCAATGGGGCATTTGAGATAGGCACACTGCCCCCTATAGCTCATGAGCCTCTTGGTATCTCTCTTCCAAAAATGTGGAAAACCATACGTTAGTTGTGAGTATACTGACCCCAAATGTAGATTATAGAATTCTCTGGAAAGTTTTAGCTAATTGTCTGTTGTCACACAAGCTGCCGAGATGAAGGTGAATTGGGGAAAGCCTGCCTTTATCTGTTGAAGTAGGGACTCTGATAAACTCACTCCCAGATTGGAGAGCTTCATCTTCAAATATCTGTGAGTACAGATGTATCACATCAAGGTTGATACTTTAAAAAACAATTTTGGGCACACTATATGGTCTTTTGGACTACAAGTAGCTTTGTGGAGATATTTCTCACTCAATACAGTGTAAAAATAACTTTATCTAAAATGATTATGTTGCCTTGCTTGCTCCATTACTATGCAAACTTACTGATCACCATCTCAGGGTGTTACTTTAAAAAACTGGATAGCCTATTGTTGGACTTATAATGGAATGAGGGATGGCCCGGGGTTTGCTTTAGGGACTTTAAAGAGATGGATTGGTTAAGGAGGGCTGGGGATCCCGGAGTTTGACCTGTACTACTTGGCGGCCCAGACACAGTGTCTCACTCAGTTGTTAACTGTGTTGAAATAGGATAGCAGCACAGAGGAAATTGAGAAAGATCTGCATTCCACCTATGCCATGGAGCTCTACAATATATCCTGAGCAAATTGGTTGAATACTACCACTGTCCCACATTGCTGTGTGCCTTAAGTACCTGAATTATGCCCTAGCTATAACACTGAGATTAATATTATCATCCCTGGATATGTAAAGCAGTAACCAGGTAGTGAGGTGGGAATACGCGGAGGTATATATATATATATATATATATATATATATATATATATTTAAAGTGAGACTTGTTGAAGTGAGGAGCACTGATCCCATTTAACATGCTGGTGGGCATAACAGCATTTACCTGTGCCTTTTTTTATGAATGTGGCTCTGTTAGCCAGGATGCTCACCACATAGGGGATTACAGATATCGAGTCGCAGGCACATAGCTTCTTACAGGCATTGTTTATGATGGGTAGTGGCATGAGGCTTAAAACATGGTTATTTATACAAGGCTTTACTGGACTTCAGTAGAGCGTCCCTGAAAAACGTTGACGTACAATTAGGAAACAGATTAGGTTCACTTTGTTTGGGAGCAAAATTTGAAAAAAAAGAGTACCTGTTACACCTGACGGTTTTAGGGTGGTATTCTCCCATTTCTTTGCATGTTTGCATCACGTTTTTGCTGTAACTTTTTGTTGGCCTGTTTTTACTACTGGGAAGCCTATTCCTCTCATAGGCCAGCATTGGGAATTCCTTAATACAATTTAAGCTGCAATTCCTGATCAGAAAGAAGTAGCACCATCATCTTTTATATCATTGGAATGGTAATGATAAATCCTCTTTACTGGTAAAGTCGGAATTTAATTTACTATTATAGAAAGTGATGCAATGCAAAAGGTGCCAATACTGACCAACATTTTACAGTAATATTACTTTATATTCAAGACCACATGACTTAATCCGAGTGATCATAGTGTGTTTTGCAACATACTTCATACTGTATTTGTTGATTACATTGTTATAAACAGAACAAAACACAAAAAACATACAAAGATTTTGTTGACCCATAAACCTTCAAACAAACATAAAGGACATCATGAGCATTGCAAAATTTGTGATGGTTGAGCAGATGTGTCTCAGTTCTGGAATTCAATTACCCACAGGGGCTTTCTTCTAGTTCATTTCATGGCCCCTGACCAATGGGGGAACTCCAGACGGAGCAACACAATGCAAAGTTCAGAAATGAGCAATTGTCTGGGATGATGTCTATATTGAATTTAAATTCAATAATCCCTGTGTGCCCATCCAGGTATTAAATAGCGCTCTTTGGTGTGAGTAGTCAATGTATTCAAACCCTACAACAGTTCAAGGGTTGTCATCAGGACACAGAACTGCTAACCAAGATATTTTGCTGACAGAGTCCATTTGTATTTGCAATGTGGAAAGAGGCCCCAAGCAAGCTGTTCAAATCACAAACGGATCAGCTTTATTATTTAACTGGACCAACAGCAGAAATGTGGTCTTAGCTGTGTCGCCAAACATGCCAGAGTCAATCAATAGAGGAGAATATTCCAGGGATCAATCTTTTCACCAGGGAACAGAAAGTGGGCATTTCTCCACTCCTACTGCTCTGTGTGAGTAACAGTCTGTCTCCAATACACATTTTGGCTAGGTGACAGCTCCACTTTGTGCATTTCCCCTAGACAGCCACAAACACAGGAAGGGTGGGTGTGACAAAGAACTCGTCTGCATTCATCTACATTCTGCTGAGTCTTCTTAGCCAGGAAGGCTGGAGGGGAGCTGCGACTTACACTTGAATAGGGGAGTGCCTGTCCCCACCCAATGGGATGATTAACAATACTGGTTGTATGCAGCAAGAGCTGAGGTGAAAGGGGGACATGTGAACTTCAAGGAGCTGCTTCGAGGTCACCCCCACTTCAAAGGCACATTTGACTCTACCAAATCAGTACACTACTGGACCTGGGAAAAACTCTGCATGAGTGAAGACTGCTGTCTGTAAGGATTGCCACTCAGCCTGGACTGACTGTTCTGAGGATCTGATTCTCTGCTTTGCTAAGCTGCCGTGCTGTCTGCTGGTCTCTGCCCTGCTGAGGACAAGAACTGGACCCACCTCACTTGAACCCAGAGTGAGTCCAAGGGCTTGCTGGCTTTCCCCCTGTTCTTCTGCAGTCTCAGGGACATCAAAGACCGCGGGCAACTCTCCTGGTGCTGCTGAGTTTTGCCATCTGTGAGTCCTACCCTTGCCTGAGGTGCCCCAGTCCTGGGCCTCAGAAGTGGGCTCTGTAGCTGATTGATGAAGCACCGATGCATCATCACCATTGCGCCATTCTGAACCAATGCATCGCACAGTGTGGAGGCTATTCGACGACAGTAGATTCTCAGCTTACATGGCCCGACAATGACACTCTTCATGGCTAGATGAAAATGCATTACATTCATTTCCACATATTGCGACAATGACACCAGGAACGGACTACATGGAAAATATTGACGCATTGCCTTCACGTTTGCTCCTCAATGTCAAAGCTTGCTCCAGCCAAGGTACTTTTTAAGCTCTGTAGCGGTCAAACCTCCATTGTGGTCGGTCTGAACTTTGCATTTGCACCGGTCCTTTGTGACCTCAAGTAACCTTTTGACCACTAGTGACTTCTAATCACCATTTCTAGTTTAATATTTAAAAATGCATTTCTCGAATCTACTTGTTTGGATTTTTGTTGTTTTAGTCTTGTTTTCCTCAGAGTAATATTTTCTTATTTTTCTAAACCTGTGTGTGGATTCTTTTTGTGGTGTTTTTATTGTGTTTCTGTGTTTTGCACAAATACTTTACAAATTGCCTCTTTAGATGAGCCTGCTTATTCTGTGCCCAGCTACAAGAGGGTGAGCACAGGTTATCTCGAAGTGGTGGTTCTTGCTTATACAGGGTACATACTCTGAAATCCGTAAACCCCATTTCTAACCATACCCCATGAAGATCCTCTGAAATGCTAGGCTGCAACAAATTCAGAATGCTCAATTACATAGGATATATTTGATCCCATGCACCATCAGCAAAATACAGCCACATGAATCAGCTTTTTGCCTTGCTGTCACATGGACAGAGCAAGTTACTAGCATATGATATGGGACTGTCCCTTCATCACAGAGCTCTAGAGTAGAGTTGTAGGTTATCTTGAGAGAATGACACGGAGGAGGCACTACACAACACTTGATGCTTGTATCTTTGGTCTAAGCAAGGCAGGGACATGAATTGCAGATCTTCTATTGATCTTAGCTAATCAAACCATGATAATGCAATGGAAATCCCTTATTGTCCCCAGATTATAAAATGGAGGCTGCAAATGTGAATGTTTTTGAAAGAAAAAGCATAGTGCTGTTCAGAAAATATGCCAAAAGGCTGCAAAATTCCCACTCACAGGGGAGTGGTGTGAATCATTCAATATCAGCATCATCTAAAGCACATGTCAAGCAAAGACCATGTTTCCTTTTTCTCTGTAGGACCTGATTTTGTATTACAACACAATATAATAGCTCCCACTTAATTAGATTTCTAAGAAGGACTGTATTTTCATATGGCAAGACTTTCGAGAAATATTCTAGTATTAATTGATTTTGATTTTTTGAACATTGAAATAAATGTATTTGGACTTCCTTAGCACTCCCCTTTATGTATGAAGTTTGTTATTTGATATATGGTCTTTGAGCAATAGGACCATTGAAAGATAGAGTGCCGAATTTATATACTTTAAGCACAACCACCTGTGAAGCTGCTTGTTGGCTAATATTGCTCATCCAGTGTTGAACAGTATGATTATTAAAGTCAGACAAAAAAGGTGAACTCTACTAATGGACACTGCTAATATACATAGTCGTAGATATCTTGCAATGTACTCTATCAATTCATTTAAATGATTTTTAATTTATTATAATGATGTGCAATAAAAAAGGGTGTAAAACTTTACTTTGCCTCTGGCCCATGACACATTATGGACGTGGGAGCAGAGGCAAAAAACCTTCTGGAGAGACACAGATTGTGCAGCACCATACGGATGGAGCACACTCAGGCCCATATTTATACTTTTTGACGCAAAACTGCGCCAATGCAGTTTTGCGTCAAAAAAATTAGCGCCGGTTAACGCCATTCTGAAGCGCCATGCGGGCGCCGTATTTATTGAATGACGTTAGCCGGCGTTAGCCGCCGGCGCTGTCTGGTGTGCGTTAAAAAAAACGACGTGCACCAGGCAGCGTCCACAAATGGTGCAAGTCAGGCTGAGGCAAAAAAATCGCCACAACCCAATTTGCGCCATTTTTTTACGACGCCCATCCCCCATTGAAATGACTCCTGTCTTAGCAAAGACCGGAGTCATGCCCCCTTGCCCAATGGCCATGCCCAGGGGACTTCTGTCCCCTTGGCATGGTCATTGGGCATAGTGGCATGTAGGGGGGCACAAATCAGCCCCCCCTATGCCACAAAAAAAATATATATATATACTTACCTGGACTTACCTTAATGTCCCAGGGGTGGGTCCCTCCATCCTTGGGTGTCCTCCTGGGGTGGGTAAGGGTGGCAGGGGGTGTCCCTGGGGGCAGGGGAGGGCACCTCTGGGCTCATTCTGAGCCCACAGGTCCCTTAACGCCTGCCCTGACCCAGGCGCTAAAATCCGGCGCTAATGTGGGTTTTTTAGACCCGCCCACTCCCGGGCATAATTTTTGCCCGGGAGTATAAATCCGACGCATATGCATCGGAGTCATTTTTTAAGACGGGAACGCCTACCTTGCATATCATTAACGCAAGGAAGGTGTTCACGCAAAAAAATGACGCTAACTCCATGAACTTTGGCGCTAGACGCGTCTAACGCCAAAGTATAAATATGGAGTTAGTTTTGCGTCGAAAAAAAACGACGCAAATTCGGCGCAAATGGAGTATAAATATGCCCCTCAGTGTGCCTCATGAGGCTACCCCGGTGGAGGATTAAAAGGGCATACCCTTGTTCACAGACAACCCCATGCAGGAGTTTCCTGTCACTGAGTGCACCTGCTTGCATGGTATCTTTGTCCTCCCTTTGAAATGCAGACAGGTGATGCTGCTTCAAACAGCCATTCTGTCTTTCACAAATGCCCTGCCCCAGGGGTCAGGCGTGAGTTCACAGCAACCCTGGAACAGTTTAATTATTAAAATGGGCTTGTGCACGGTGCGCCAGGTATTTAATATGGGCCCTATATTCTAGTAAGGTTATAAATAGTCTGGAAATTAGCTTCTGTTGAGGTGCAGGGGCACATTGACACATTGATCTAAATATTTAACTACTTCGGTGAATTTGACCATATCCCAGTGGATAGGGTGTGATTATAGAAAAAGGCTCATAATAAGTTGAGAAGTACATTGAGATTATTTCCTTTCCAAGAAAAAGTATAAAATTAACAGAATCAGTTTTGAGCAGAGTTAATGGAGGCAGAATCAATCAAATAATTGAATATGACCCCTGATGTACAAATGGGAATAATCAGTATCAGAGCTGGAGATTATTGGCCGGCTGTACGAAGAAATCCATTTCCAATTTTCTAATTATTAACCTTTACGATTCCAATGTGGATCAAACACATTTAGTGATTCCAGCAGGTTGCAAATGAACCTACCTCATAAATATTCACGAGGTAGGTCGCAATTTGCGACCCATTGGCAATGGTCAAAATCACAGGGATGGTGGCATGCTGGGTTCAGCAGACCACGATGTCTGTGATTGCTTTTTAAATAAAACATTTTTTTACTACAGTCTGTTTTCCGTGAAGGAAAATGGGATACATATCAGAAAGAAAAATGAAAAGTTTTCTTTTCATTTTTTAAGAGTAGGCAATGGTTGTGGGACCGATGCATGATCTTAAAAACAGTTTGTTTGCACCCACATTCACAAATGAGAGGGGTCCCTGGGGACTCCTTCCCAGTTGCAAATGGGTTACCACCACCAACTTGAAGTGGGTGGTAAACTGCGAGTGTTCTGCAACTGCATTCCAGTCACGAAACATTCATGCATCCCCCTCTGAGTCGCTATTAGGAATGGATGCCCTTAACACGCCCCTTCTTAAGACCAAATCGCAAACTGTTGTGCGATTACTTAATACATTATGAAAATGCAAAATAGGGTAAGTACATCCGAAAATGTGTTTTGCAGTCACAAACAGCCTGATTTTGCAAACCGCCCCATATGCAGCCGCTTGTAAATCTGGGCCTACGTGTCACAAGACTTAATGAACTCAGCACCAACTTCTTCAGGTTTTGCCTATTTCTGGGCTTTTTACTCTGATAAATTTCAACAAACTCGTCCTGACAAAATCTATGTGCCTCAATACAAAATAGTGTCTAAATTCTGATCCCTGTGCAAACTTTTGTTTGCATAGGGATTACATATATGTGTGAATATAAGGTTAAACAAAATAAATTATGTATTCATCCTCCGAACCACCAAACCCAGCTATGCAACATTACTTATTGCCATGCGCACTTTCATCTGCTTTAAAGGGTGCGTTGTGCTCGTGACCTATTGTATCTGAGCATATTTGTTTTCAGCAGCAGGGATGCTTGGTAGGTACAGTAACTGAATATGGCCTGTGTTAGGTGATGACCAAAGGGTAATTTGATGTAATCTCATCTAAAACAAAATCTATTTTGCACTCTCATCTTGAAATATTACGTTGTTATCACATCTCTTTTGATTCCTGCCTACACTAAGGGCCTCATTAAAAGTCTGGCAGCCCATGGACCGCTAGACTCGCGGTGGCACTCGGACCGCCTCCGCCTCCACTGCCAGGTTGACACCAGCCGACTGCCTCTCGGTGCCGGGGGTCTCAATCCGCCAGCCTTTGCATGGTGGTCACACTGCCATGCAAAGGCTGGTAAAAAGGGGTGCTAGGGGCCCAATGGGGGCCCCCGCACGGCCCATGCACTTGGCCTTGGACAGCCTTGTTGTGCTTGTTGTGCTTTCCACTGACCGAATTACAGGCAGTGAAAAGCAAGACAGGTGCTTTCGCACCCGACGCACCGCAACATTTCCGCTGGTTTTATTATGAGCCGGAGTGAATGTTGTGGTGTGTTTCGTGTTGGGCTGATCGGCGGAAACACTGTATCTGCCTGCTGGCCCAGCACGAAACTCGTAATAGGTACAGTGGAGGGATGGCCACTTATGCGGCTACTTCTGCAATAAACTATCAATACAAATGATGTCTTTCTTTTCTGAAAATCTCCTGTTCATGATTTTCTGCAGCAAGACTAGTAAATTGCAACCTTCTGGTCACAAACCTGGCACTGTGGCAAATTACTTGGGTGAAAAAGAGAAAAAAGTATGCCCTGCAAATGCTTAACATTCACACAAAATCAGATGTAGCAGTGTCACATTGGTCATTTAACCAATCTGGCATTTCCCTGGGTGTTACACCCACTGCAGTAAGGTTTTTGAAGGTCAGCAGCTGCTGCCTCTGTCTCCAGCGGCCCTGGTGTTATGGCAGCAGGCAACCCAGGGAAAAGGAGAAAGGGAGAGTGAGAAAGACAAAAAGAGAGAAAGGGTACAAAGAAAGAAAAAGGAAGGAAAGACAGGTCGGAGGTGGGGCTGTAGTGAACATTTTTGCCTGGCCTACTTTCGGTTTCCCATTGTTGTCCTAACGTAGAGAACACCTACATTACATCACCAAGGTACACAAATGGCATAGATGGCTTCATCAGTTAAAATGTGCCTACCGCACTACAGCAGTTGTATGATCATTAGGACACCCTCGCATTTTTACTTTGATAGATTCCTGAAGGCTAAACCAGCCAAACTTTATTGGTGAAAAGGGCATGGAAAGAGGGCAAAACGTTCGGAATTTGGATGTTTAATACTTCAATTCTAGAAGTTATGCCTCATTTTGAAGTTGAAAACTCAGAATAGAAGGTTATTTACCACAAATGGGGTGATTGTATGTTCTATGTGCGGTAAATACTCTACCCCATTCTGACCATCATGAAATAAGGGCCCAACAAGGGAAAGTTTGGAGAGTGTAATAATTATCATGCAAAACTCATAATTACGCTCTCAGTGCAATCAAGAATATGCAAAGAGATCAGAATTTAGGGTCAGGTGTTTAGGAGTCCATTTGCAAAAGTGGTCTCAAATTGCACAGCAACCTTTTGTGAATGGACTATGATTAGGTGAAGCAAGCAATGAGCCTGTATGGAATATATATTAGAATAGGTTGTGATACAAAACCAGCACTGGCAGTGGTTTACATGATTATTAATTAGGCAATTAGTATTAATTAGGCAAGTCACAATCTGTGTCCCACTCTGATTGGCTAGCAAAGGGCAGTTTCCACCATCCCTGTGTTTGCATTCCCAAATGGAATTCTATTTTTAAAGCAACCTTAAAGGAGTGCATTTTGCCTAAAAACATAACATATTTTCATCTGGGAAAGCATCAGCAGGATTAGATATTGAACTTGTGGACACTGTCTTCTTCCCATGAGCTTGCCAACACAATTCAACACAAAAGGCGAAGGACTGACAAAGGGACTTCTTCCCCTTTCCGAATCAGTTTTCACCTCCTTTGTGGTGTCAGTAACCATTCAATGATTTGCGACAGAAATTACAGCGTTAAAAAAACATTGATAATATGTATACTGAATTCCAGGATGGAAGGAATGCTATTTGTATGATAGCACGACACATTTTACGAGTTGGAAATCTTTTGTGACTTGTAAAATGGAATTGATACTTTAGATAAAGGCACCTTGCGATTGCAAACTCAGTGATTTTGCGATCCGCAGTTAGCAATCACAAATTCCTATTGTCATCTGACCCTAGGACATTAAATTGTAAATAGTTGCTAAATCACAAATTTCAGGAAAACTATAAGGACTCTTTAATTTAGACTAAACTGACCTCCCATTGTTCAAGCATAATACTGTGTAATTACCGACTGAAGGTTTACCATTCCCGATTATAGGGTTCCTTGTTCTTCATGCAATTGTATTTCTGAAGTTACATTTCTTCACTTAATTTTCTCCAGCGGTAGACTGATTGAGTAGAATATGTCTCATACAAACTGTGAAACTGATGTGTGCCACAGCCACAAGACATTTTCTTTTTGTACAACCCTTTTGCATTACTTTTTTACGCAAAGTATGTTCACTTTTCAAGCCAGACAGCAGCCAAGTGTATGTAATTTGTTATGTTTGATTTTGCATCATTTTTAAGAAAATGACTGTATTATGTAAGGGAAAAATATATCGATTTCACCCAACCTTAAGGATGCCAGATTGACAGGGTCACTTGAATCCAGCATTCAGCATTATTAACACAACAGACCTCAAAGTGAATTTACAAACAATATGTACGCATACGTTAAAGTATGCAGAAATTAAAACATGCCACATTACCGACGAAGAGATCTTTATTTTTTTAGAGGCCATTTGCAAATTCGGCATTAATTGCAGAAGGGATGAGGGCTTGATTAAAAAAGAAACTATCTTAATGTGCTTTCTGTGGTTTTCATAATTTCAGTCGTGCCAGTTTCATTTCCCTTTTTTATCAATATTTTCTTGCCCATCAAAACATCAATTGGCAGCATTCTGAAATTCATGCAGATTCCCAGCAGCAAAATACTGCATACGCAGACGGTTTCATCTAGAGATTGAAAGGGCAAGACAGAGTACCGGAGCTTCCACTTGCTTTATCTTCCTTTCATGCAGCTTCTCAATTTTAGGTCAATGATCGTTCCATCCTGTCCCCCAGGAAAAACAGCCATAAACTGCCAGGTGTGATTTTTAGCTCAAAAGCAGATACTTTATCCCAGGGCACATGTTGGGAAAAGTAGATCAACGTGCATCAAAGTCTGCACTACTGACAGCCACAGAGAGAGAGATTGAAATTCATAAAATAATGATCCTATTCATAATGACAAAGACGAAAGACTCAAAATAGAAATAGATGCAGGTTCTGCATGTAAGGTAAGGAAAAAAACTACTGGTATACGACTGTAGCAATATGTAGAGTTTGCTTTTATATCTTTTGTAACGAGTATGAAAGGAACTTCATTTTACAAATCACTAAAATCATATTGCGGTATAATTCTATAAATTAAATTATTGTAGGATCTTATCTTATGCAATGGCATAACAAAACTTGAGGGTTCCCCTCTGCAAAGTACCTGGAAGGGGACCCCATCCATTCTGGACCCAGTCAGGAACCTGCTGCATGTGCATAGTGTACTATGCTGAGGGGGTCCCCTTGAGCTCACCCCCTCCCGCTCCACAAGGGACTTTGTTACACAACTGATCTTATCTTATCTTCCCCTACCTTATGTTACCTTATCTTCCTTCAACTTACCTTATTTACCTTACTGATATATGTATAGTACACAATTTACCAGTGGTATGGCATTGTATTGCTTTCTGCAGTCAGAGGGTGAAGTTTCAAACAGCTGTAACATTTCCAAACTAGGGCCTGATTTTGATATTGGACGAAGGGTTACTTCGTCACAACGGTGACAGATATCTTGTCCACTGAAATCTAAATCTCATTGAGATTTAGATTTCTGTCCACAAGATATCCGTCACTCTTGTGACGGAGTCTCACATCCGCCAATATCTAAATCAGAACCCTAGATAAAAGTCTGATATGCATTGTGAACATGTTTTTTCAGTAGTGTGCAGCAGTATTGCTCCTTTTTAGTAAAATGGTAAACTTCAATGAGTTATGGGTTATAGTTCTTTGGATTGGATGGTGAGACCTCATGCTATAAAGAATTGTAAGTACATCTTCTGGGCTGGTAGTTACGTCCATTTCCCAGTAGATATGTAGGCATTTGGTGCTAGCCAGTGAGGTAGCTCTATGGTAATTGGTGGTATCCAGTGCTGAAGGTGCAGTGATAGCAATTTAGTAGAATATTTGGGATGTGTTTCATGCATGTTAGTAGTTCTATCTTATTGTGTTTTGTTGTAGGGTTGTGTGTTTTGTGCCATACTAAACAATACTTTTAAGAGCATAGCGATACCCAGTTATATGTCATATCTGTACATGAGCCGGTGTGCAGAGTTATATCTAACTTGCAAAGTTTGCTGTTTTATGCACGTCAGATGTAATTGGAGATGCACGCTATTATGAATGGGGGATGCCCACTTAAATTTCAGGAATGTTCTATTTCGAATATGTGTGCATTTTTTTCTATGAATTTCACTTTTGGATTGCATGTAGGTTGAATCTAAATCCAGATGTATGACGATGCTAGCATGCTGATTTCCAGCTATATAAAATGTCTGTGCTGACTGTTAACTCTGTATTCAGTATTGTCTCTACCATGTTTTGTTGAGCGTTTATGCAGATGATGAAGACAAACAATATTTTACATGATAGTCAAGTAATTAAATCTAGTATTTAATTAAGTACACCACATCCCATTCACATGAGAGAAGGCCAGATGAGCAAAGCTTTGTCATCATAGTTTGATGCACTGAGGGGCATATTTATACTCCATTTGTGCCGAATTTTCATTTTTTTTTGTTGCAAATTCAGTGCAAATCTAATTCGATATTTATATTTTTATGTTAGACCTGTCTAACGGCAAAATATTGGAGTTTGCACCATTTTTTAGATGTGTGAACCTACCTTGCGTTAATGAGCTGCAAAGGAGGCGTTACCCTCTAAAAAATGGTGCTAACCCCATATTTATCCCCCTGTGCTAAAATAAAGCAGGGGTGGGAGGAGGGGCTAAATAATGGTGCAAAGCTTGCTTTGCATCATTATTTAACACTTCAGTGAGACCAGGCATTAGGGGAACTGTGGACCCGTTTCCATGGTTAAACACCATGGAATGGGCCCACAGGTGCCCTCCTCAAGCTCCAGGAACACCCCTACCCACACCAGAGGTATACCAGAGGATGGGGGACCCCATCCTAGGTAAATAGGGTAAGTATAGGCAAGTATTTGTTTTTTAATTAAAGTGCCACTGGGGGCCCAACTTGGAGTCCCCTACATGGCACAGAGTGCAATGGCCATGCCCAGGTGACACCGGTCCCTTGTGCTGGCCATTGAGGTGGTGCGCATGACTCCTGTCTCTTCTAGGACAGGAGTCATATGGTATGGATGATTTTGCATCAGAAAATGACACTAGGCTGGTTAGAGGCATTTTTTTTTGCCTCTAACCAGCCTAACGTCATTTTTTGTTGCAAAACAACCTTCTCCCATACCGCCACCCCCACCCGGCTAACATCATTTTTTTTTAACGCTAGCCCAGCCTTTGCACAGGTTTGCGCCATTCCATAAATATGGAGCTTGGCTGGTGCTCAGGAATGATTGCATTGCGGCGAGATCACAATGTCTTGCCAACCTAAAGGTAAAAATGCTATTGTGGTTGGAACAGTGGGGATGTTGGTAGAGATGGACTTGTAATTGGAAGGGACAAGAGCATGTGTTGGTCAGTGAGAGCACTATGATGGAGGAGGTGTGGTTGATATCTTTTGATCATGGGGTCGGACAATGACGGAGTCCACCAGTGGTCCACCATGTTGTTTTGAGGAGATGGGAGGGTTAGGTCTTATCACCCATAGACTGAATTGGATTCAGCATAACTTGGGCCAACATTGCCAGAGACCTGAGGCAAAGTGGTACTTGAATGACACAGTGTGATGCAGGATTTCTTTCCCACTTGAGGAAGGAAAGCGGAGAAGAATAAGAGGGCAAGAGTGCTACACATTCAGATCTTTTGGATGGAGAAAATTCAAGTATGTCACCATTGGACTCCATGAACAAAAAATTGGACAAAGTTGAAAGAGCTGTAGCAGTGGTAGAAAATAGGCTAGTTAAAATGCAATCCAGAGAATTTGAAACTGAGATCCTGATAAGTTCAATGAAATGGGGTCAACGCTGCAGGAACTGGCAGACTTCCTGTATGAGGTGACAAAGGATATGATGCTGTTGGAATCTAAGCTGGAAGCAACCAAGAGAGTAAGGAAGGGCGCACACATATGTGTTTTGGGATTTCATCCCCTGCCTTAGGATACTAATGGGGCAAGTT
Organism: Pleurodeles waltl; assembly: GCF_031143425.1. Lineage (NCBI taxonomy): Eukaryota > Metazoa > Chordata > Amphibia > Caudata > Salamandridae > Pleurodeles > Pleurodeles waltl. The sequence continues at coordinate 921,169,405 of NC_090448.1, forward strand.
GATAGGTCTTTTTGAAGGATCTTCAGGTACTTGCAGATCATCCTGGATGCTCTGTAGTGAAAAGTCCTTAGAAGCTACTTTCATGAATGATAACAAATATCACAACAGGGGCACAATCAAATTGGTACTCCCAGTTTGTGTCTGTCATGAATGGATCTCAAAATGGTGGTGTTCCTCAAGAAATAACTCTCATATGAAGGTCAGAGTATCCTCCTCTTCACTGATGTAGGAGTAGAAACTCAATTGGAGTGACAACAGTTGTCCTTTGTGAAGGGAAATCTACTGTATCTGGGTACTACAGTGACACTTCCATTTCTTGCAAAGTTAGAGGTGACTTATGACAACAAATCCTACTTTTTACTTCAGAGCAGGCATCTAACTCATTTTTAGTAACTGGATTTGGGAATCTTTAACCACAGAATGATCGTGTCTGTGGCAGGCATATTGCCTCATTACAGTGAGTGTCACAAAGTTTGTGACAAGGAGATCAGGAGTACTCTGAAACTTTTGTTATTTTGTTTTCAGTGATTTGATGGTTAAAGGAGTTTCATGTTCTCTAGTACACTTCCCTACCCCTCTACCTTATCTTTCATTCATTCCTCTCTTCCTTTACCCTTGCTTTTCTTCTATCTCACCCCCCCCCCCCCGGATGTCTTTGTTTCATTTTAAAAAAAAGGAAATGATTCCAGTAGAGATAGTTTGAGAGAGATATTGTTAACACATATTTTATTTTCTCAAAACAGTAGTTGTTTTTAATTTTCTTGACTAAAAACCCGGTTGGGTTTGATGGCAGGTACAAGGTGTGAGTGTTCAATAAAAACAGTTAAACCTAAAATTATTTTTAATTTCTATGCGGTTTTTAATATTTGTATTTTCCTCAACATATAAAAAAAGGAAGAGAAAGGGTTGTCTTCAAATAGCAGAATTTTGTTTTCTTTGTTATGAGATTGTTTCGGTATCTAGCACTTGGGCGAATCTATTCAGTAGTCATCAATATTAACAAAGGAGAATCAAAACGTCCCTTCAGATTAGTCCAAGAAAATCTCAATGCTGTTACCTAAAATTAGGACTATTAGAATAAAACTGTTGGTTAGGATGGGAACAGGGGACTTGATATCAGTGGCAAGCCACGCAAAGCTTCAAGCATGTGCATGTCACATTGACAGTATGATTAGTGGCTTCATAGACCTATCTGCTCTCCTCGGAGCAGTTTTAACTTTTGTGACATAGAATACATGCCTATTTGGTGCTTGAAAGGCAACACATCGACAAGCTGTACTAGCCTGAGGACGGCAGACCTCCATAGCTATCTCCTGGTAGTATGACCTGTTTCAATGGGGAAATGACGCAGTAGTTCCAGTCTTTGCCACCACTTAGTAAGACCCTTGTACTATAGGTATGGAAGAAGTCAATCATGTGAAAGTTTACTGTTTTACCATGTTAAATATATTTTGTGCTTCTCTGCATTTTGTGCTACTACTCTGCATACTTAACCCCTGCGCTGCCAGGCCTTTTCCCCTCCTATGCCAAGCCTTTTTTTGGCTACTTGGGGCAGTTCGCGCTTAGGCCCTCATAACTTTTTGTTCACATAAGCTACCCATGCCAAATTTGCGTCCCTTTTTGCCAACATCCTAGGGATTCTAGAGGTACCCAGACATTGTGGGTTCCCCTGAAGGAGACCAAGAAATTAGCCAAAATACTGTGAATTTTTTTTTTAAAAAAGGGCTGAGGAAGGAAGCTCGTGGTTTTTTCCCTGAAAATGGCATCAACAAAGGGTTTGTGGTGGCAAGCTTTCCAGCTTTCAGGAACAGGCAGACTTGAATTCGAAAACCCAATTTTTCAATACAATTTTGACATTTTACTGGGACATACCCCATTTTTACTATTTTTTGTGTTTTCAGCCTCCTTCCAGTTAGTGACCGAAATGGGTGAGAAACCAGTGTTGGATCCCAGAAAGCTAAAAGTAGACAACATTCTGAATTCATCAAGGGGTCATTTGTGTAGTTCCTACATGTGTTTCCTACAGACAATAACAGCTGAAATAACAAAATATTGAAATTGAGGTAAAAAACGTTTTATGCGATGTCCGATGTTTTAAAGCAATATAATGTTATGTCAGCTGAACTCTTCTGGTTGCGGGGATATATAGGGCTTGTAGGTTCATCAAGAACACTAGGTACCCAGAGCCAATAAATGAGCTGCACCTTGCAATGGGATTTTATTCTATACCAAGTATACAGCAATTAATTTGATGAAATATGAAAAGTGAAAAATAGCTATCAGGAAAACCTTAGTATTTCCAAAATGACCACCTAGGGAAACCTAGCAAACCTGTGCATGTTTGAAAACTAGACACGTAGGGTCATCTAAGATGGGGTGACTTGTGGGGCTCTGACCAGGTTCTGTTACCCAGAATCTTTTTCAAACCTCAAAATTTGGCCAAAAAAACACTTTTTCCTATCATTTCGGTGACAGAAAGTTCTGGAATCAGAGAAGAGCCACAAATTTCCTACCACCCAGTGTTCCCCCATGTCTCCCGATAAAAATGGTACCTCACTTGTGGGGGTAGGCCTAGCGCACACGACAGGAAAAGCACCATAAAACAACGTGGACACATCAAATTTTCACAAAGAAACCAGAACTGTTTTTTGCAAAGCACCTAGCTGTGGATTTTGGCCTCTAGCTCCGCCGGCACCTAGGGAAACCTAGCAAACCTGCGCAGTTCTGAAAACTAGACACCTAGGGTAATCTAAGATGGGGTGACTTGTGGGGCTCTGACCAGGTTCTGTTACCCAGAATCCTTTGCAAACCTCAAAAGTTGGCCGAAAAAACACCTTTTCCTCTCATTTCGGTGACAGAAAGTTCTGGAATCAGAGAGCAGCCACAAATTTCCTTCCACCCAGCGTTCCCCGAAGTCTCCCGATAAAAATGGTACCTCACTTCTGTGAGTGGGCCTAATGCCCGCTGAAGGAAATGCCCCAAAACACTATCTGGACACATCAAAATTATCAAATACAAAACTACCTGTTTTTGCGGGGGGCACCTGCGTGTTTGGTCCTGGGCTCAGCAGCCTTCTAGAGAAACCTACCAAACCCAGACATTTCTGAAAACTAGACACCCGAGGGAGTCCAGTGAGGTGTGACTTGCGTGGATCCCCCAATGTTTTCTTACCCAGAATCCTCAGCAAACCTCACATTTAGCTAAAAAATCACATTTTTCTCACATTTCTGTGTGGGATCACCGCACTTGGACACATTTCATACCACCCAATGTTCCCCTCAGTCTCCCGGTAAAAATGATACCTCATTTGTGTAGGTGGGCCAAGTGCTTGTGAAAGGGAAGAGCCAAAAACACGTCGATATTGAGGGGGAACCATAGGGGGTCCAAAAGGGCAGTTTGCAAAAAAAACCATTTTCAGGCTGACAAGTGCAGCAGAATTTTTATCGGTATAGATGAGACAATGCTAGTTGGTAGGAATTTTGTGGATTCCTGCAGATTCCGGAATGTTCCATCACAAGAACGTTGGAAAAATTTGTGATTTCCAGTAAAGTTGGAGGTTTGCAGGGGATTGTGGGTACAAAAATGGTGCGGGGTGCATGTGAAACACACCACCCTGGAATCACCCAGACGTTTAGTTTTCTGATGTGTCTAGGTAGTGCACCAAATGAAAAGGGTCTACTGCACCCCCTCTACTTTGCAAATTATTTTCAAAATGTAAAGAGTGGCATATCCTGTAGGACATCACAGCTCAGCTCCATGTAATTAATTTATAAGCCAAATTTCAAGCCCAATCCATGGGGATAAAAGCTATAAAACTGAGGGGCACATATATTATTGTGTTGCATCACCCTTGTGCCACACAAGGGGGCACAAAGGGACGCAACTACTAAGGGCCTGATTTAGACATTGGCTGATATCCCATAAAATGAAATCTAAATCTCATTATGTCCTATGGGATTTAGATTTTAGTGGATGGGCTATCCATCATCGTTGTGAAGGAGTAACCCCTCTGCCCACATCTAAATGAGACCCTAAATCAAATTTATCAGGCCATGCAAGGTCACCTTGCATGACCCTGCATGGTTTGATAAATCCAGAGCAACGCAACCCCACACAAATTACTGCATTAAATTAATCTGCCCCTAGGTGGCATTCCATGGGTGGAGCATGGATGTTCCCAAGCATCCATCCATCAAGCATCCATCCATCCAGTGGAGGTGCAACAAGAAGAAATATCTTAATTTCTTGCCCCTCTCTTCACAAAACCTATCCTGCCTAAATTGCAGGTAACGTTGGCACTAAGCAGCCAAAAGTATGCCAGAGCAAGGAAAGGACAAGTATTCGTCATATAATGTTAAATACAGCACACTCCTGCCCTTTCCCTTTCATGCAGGGCTGCACAACAAGGTGGCTTGCTGAGCTGTGCTTGGTGACTGTTTCTGAATATATTCATGCTCAGCATCAAAATGAATCTTCTAGGTGAGCTGTGAAATGTTGATAACTCTAACACAGTACAACAAAAATCATAAACAATTGGATAAGCCTGCATCCTTGCCATTACTTCCTGATATTTTTGATAAACATTCTGCCAACTGAACTGAGATATGTGAAGTCTTCCCACCCTCTCACTGTCTGATTCTGTATCATAACTGTATCATTCAAAATTGAGCTTTCAGTGGCCCTCAATCATTTTTTAAGAATTCTTTTTATCCTCATTTCTCCGTTAGCCATGTAGCAAGTAGCTACATAAAGTAGTCTAACTGGATATGCCCCACCAGACAGGCACAAGTTTATTGAGCAAATGTTACCAATCTCAGTGCAACAGTGGTGTAAATACTGCATAATGGCCCCTTTTTGAGTCAAAAGGTTCACCCATAATGTTTTGCTCTTCTCTTATCTTGCTGGGGAACCTGATTCACTGCCATGACCTCGAGTGCCCCAGGTCAGCCTCTGGAGATATCCACTTTTTACATATCTCGGAATTGTTCCTGGATCTCCTTTTAAGTATAGGGTCAGTGCTTAAAGTAACAGGATATCAGTCAGTATGACCTGCTGTTTGAGAACCTGCTACAAAACTTTAGTTACAAATTGCCAAATTATAGCGATATTTGGACAGGTGTGAAAGAAATGTTTGTCATCTGCTCTCTCTAGGGCACGCTCAAAATAGTTTTGTGACTTTTGCCAACTTTTGGGTAACCAGGACAGCTTATGAATTGTAAAAAAGTATATATGTTTCAGGGAGGTGGGTTTAACTACTTCATATAACAGTTCGAGAGATTTGAACAAGACATCCTTAAGAAATGGAAAAGGGGTGATGCCTACCCATGTCAGCCATAGGTGTCTGGTTTTAACATTCTTCGCCTCGATTATTTCCCAATACCAAATGGCTACTTCTTTCCTATAAGTACGATTGGAAACTATCTTATGCTCAGTTACCTCATGATCCTTCTCTTTGCTTACTTGAGATGACCACCATGAGGTAATTTGTAGATACTTGAATTTAGAAAGCTTACCACTTGTTCTATCTGAAGCCCCCTGCCAGGACAAAAAGTTTGGTCCTTTACTTAGATTATCTGAACGAAAGTACGAAATCCAGCCTCTATAAGAGGAATGGAAAGAATATCTTTCGTATACTGAGGTGTACCAGAGGAGTCCCAAATTGGGAGGCGTAGAGTAATACGGAATACCAAAATATTTCATTAAAAAAAAGACACCATAGTCAAAGAGCAGATGCAAGAATCTTTAATCAAACCTTTTTTTAAACTTGGGGACCCTGAATTTGTGAAGGAAATGTTCTTGTCCATACTCCACCAGCATTGCTGAAAAGAGAGAGACAATAGTGGATTGCTTCGGAGGTGTGCTTAATGTGCGGAAAGTCTTAAACTGGAAGGCATATGAATAGACTTTAAAGTCCGGCAAACCCAAGTTGCCATTCTTTAAAAGCTTGTTCCTGAACTTTTTGTAAGAGAGGCTGGGCTTTTTATATCCCCAAATGAAGGATCTCACTTCACCCTTGATCTGTTTTTAGGAAACATTAACGGGATGCGGTTAAAACAAAAATTCAGTTTAGGAAGGACTGTCATTTTTATGGGATTTACTCTACCTTAGATGTTTAAGGGGAGATTCTTCCATTTTCTGAGTAATAGCTTGACTTCTTTAGTGACTTTGGCAAGGTTAGTCAAAGCTAAGTCTTACAGTTTTTTGGATCCCCATGAATCTTATTTTGTTCTTCAAATTGTGCATACAATACCTTTCAGCCAAGATATTACCTCCATTTTAACCTGATTTATTTGATATCCAAATAGCTGACCAAACTCCTGTCCTAATGCATACAGCCTGAAGAATGATATTTGTGGGTCTGCAGTATAAACAATTATGTAATATGCATAAAGGGCCAGGTTTATTGAAAGGGAGTGTATCATGAAGGGTAGAACACCAACCTCCTGAGTGCCTGGACCCACACCAACGATGAGGAAACCACCAAGACCATGAGCACCATCCACTTGGTTCACCAGCCGACCCCTGCCCTCACCATGTCTTCAATAAAGCCAGCCAAATAATCGCTCCCCAGCTCCGTACCATAATCAACAGCTCCTTCGAGACCGCCACCTTCCTGGAGAGCTGGAAACACGGTGAAGTCAACGCCCTGCTCAAAAAACCCAAGGCCAACCCCGAAGACCTCAAGAACTACCGACCGATCTCCCTACTCTCCTTCCCAGCAAAGGTCATCAAGAAGACAGTCAACAGCCAACTATCTCGCTTCCTGGAGGACAACAGCCTACTCGACATCTCCCAGTCTGGCTTCCGTAAGAACCACAGCACAGAAACCGCTCTCATCGCTGTTACAGACGATATCAGGATAATCAGGACAAAGGGGAAACTGTGGCCCTCATCCTCCTTGACCTTTCTGCAGCCTTCAACACTGTCTGCCACCACACACTTTGCACACGCCTCCACAACTCTGAAATCTGCCACAAGGCCCTGGACTGGATCACATCCTTCCTCTCCGGCAGAACTCAGAGAGTCCGCCTCCCTCCGTTCCTGTCTAAAGCCACCAAGACCATCTGTGGAGTTCCCAGGGATCCTCTCTCAGTCCCACCCTTTTCAACGTCTACATGGCACTGCCCGCCAACATCGTCCAATCCCACGGCCTTAACATCGCCTCCTACGCGGACGACACACTACTGATCCTCTCACTCACGAAGGACCCCCGCCACCGCCAAGACCAACCTCCACACTGGACGTCACGCCATCGCCAACTGGATCGAAGCAAGCCACCTCAAACTGAACTCGGATAAGACCGAGATCATCATCTTTGGCTCCAACAAACCAGCATGCGACGGCTCCTGGTGGCCTGCCACTCTAGGAGCCACCCCAACACCCACGCACACAACCTCGGCTTCATACTGGACTCATCACTCTCTATGACCCAGCAAGTCAGCGCCATCTCATCCTCATACTTTAACACCCTCTGCATGCTTCGCAAGACCTTCGGATGGATCCCCATTGAAACCAGATGAAGGGTCACCCACGCCCTCGTTGGCAGTAGACTGGACTACGGCAACGCACTCTACGCGGGAACAACAGCCAAACTCCAGAGAAAACTTCAGCGCATTCAAAATGCCTTAGCACGACTCATCCTTAACCTCCCTCGCCACAAGCACATTTCAGACCACCTCAGAGACCTCCACTGGCTCCCTGTCAACAAAAGGATCATCTTCAAACTCCTGATCCACACTCATAAGGCTCTCCACGATGCTGGACCTGCCTACCTCAACGAGCGTCTCAACTTCCACGTCCCGACACGCCAGCTCTGCTCTGCCAACCTCCGCTCCCCGTGTCCACCATACCACAACCGGCGGCAGATCCTTCTCCCACCTCGCCGCCAAGACCTAGAACTCCCTCACCATCAACCTACGTCTGACCAAGGACCTTTTGACCTTCAGTTAGCGTCTCAAGACCTGGCTTTTTGAGCAGTAGCACCCACCCCAGCCCCTCCCCAGAGCCTTGAGACCCTACCGGGTGAGTAGCGCGCTTAACAAATAACTGATTGATTGATTGATTGAATGATATTTATGGTTTCAATTAACATGTGGGTTAATTCATTCAGGTGACTACCCTGGATGAAACTCCTTTTGATCTGTGTGCATTAAATACGGAATCTGCTTGGCTATCCGATCTATTACTGTTTTTGCAAGATTTTATAATCATTGTTTAACAAAGACATGGGCCTGGATGAATCCATGTGAGTAGCTAGTTTTCCCTGGTTTTATTAGCATCACAACTGTTGTGTAAGCCCAGGAAGATGGTGTCTGCAGGTTTTTAATGAGAATCTGGTTGAACAAAGAACACATCACCGGAGCTGAGTCGTTGGCCAATGTTCATAATATTCTGCAAGAAGCAAACCTGGGCCTACAGCTTTTCTGTTCTTCTGTGCGTTAACTTGAGAGATAATCAGATCTTTGGTGATCTCTTACATCATCTCCTGGTTTTTGCTTTCTATTAGTTAAGGGAGTTATCTTGCAGAAAAAAACATCTAATTATATTATCATGATCAGGTATCAAATGATCCTGATATACCCGAGACAGTCACCTAGCCAGTTCATCCTTAATCTCTGAGGTTGTGGAGAGCTCTACTCCTGTTCCTGCTTGTTTCATCTCTTTGATATGATTTCTGGCTTTATCAGACCTTGTTTTCCCTGCCAAGAGTTTCCCAAAGTTTTCTTCATAATGAAAACGCTATAGTTTACTAACATTCCATTTATCTAGAGATTTCTTATAGAGACATGTCTTATACTCATTTTGAGCCTGTACAAGCTCACTGATTAGTGGGTCAAGAGTACGAATAGTGGAGGAGGTTTTTAGAAGCCAAGAGACGCTTAAGGTCCTCTTCCTTAATACACTCTTTATGGTGTTTTAGTGACTCCACATTCATTAGAACCCCCAGCACATACGCCATATAGGCCTTCCAGACTAAAGCCAAAGCAGCAGAGCCAAGGCTTTCTCTAAGATAGAGGTGGGTCTGGGAAGATAGTTGCAAAGTAATGCTTGATCCTTTAACAAAGTTCTATCAAGTGTCCACCTGGGTCGTGCCCTATGCATCGGAAAGTAGATGGATAGCGTAACTGTCCCATGATCTGAGATTGCAGCAGGATGATGGTGTACTAGATCCTGAAGGGTGTTATCTAGGAGAAAGAAAGAAGTTGATACAAGAGTAGGAACCAAGCTTTTTGCCGTAGTAGGTGAAAAATGTATGTGCGCCCAGCTCCTCTCAAGTTACGTCCATAGGGCTGAGTTCCTTCTGCACAGTGATTTTTACCCTCATCCTCTTCATTGGCTCCCTCTGCATTTGGACCTTCTATCTAGTGCTTCATTAAAAACCACATTTAAGTCACCTCCAATACAAACTGTTAGACTGACTTTCAAGATTTTTTGTTCAATGAGGTTTATATCAGTGAGGTAATTTGTATTGGCACCTCAATGCCACAATATAGAAGTTCTGTTCACCCTAAGGCACTTTTGCAAAAAGCCATCTCCCTGAAGCATCTGTCAAATATTCTAACTGTCTCAAGTGTAGATTCTTTTTTGTTATGATTGCTACCTCCCAGTTGTTCAGAGGTAACAACGTCCTGGACCCAATGAAGTTTGGAAAAGCAGACTTGATGATCCCATCTCTCTATATGTGTCTCTTGTAAAATGATTATCATAGCATCCGTATTTTTAATGATTTTTATTGTTTTATCCATGATTTTTTAATCCACCACTGGTGGGGACACTTTGTAAATCGCTGCAAGGACTTTAGTTCTAGTACTGTGATTTGAGGATGTTTTTTTATTTTTTCTCCTGTGCTCCCCACCCAGGTGCTCCCTCCCTGAAGAACTCACCACTTTACCTCCGGTGATATCTTCTCACCTCTGGAACATTAGAGACGGAGGGAGAAAAATAAAAGAATATGTCAAGTTGTGAAGAAAGAAAAAAGAAAGGGAAACATAATGAAAAGAAATAAAAGTGAATAGAGTGAAAGCGACCAAAGTTTGTCCTTGGATACACTGAACAAAGCAAAAGGCGGAGCCTGATGCTCAAGACCAAACTGTGCACATCTAGGATAAAAGAACACTGGCCCATACATAGTATGTGCCAAGCAAGGACTGAAAATATCTACAAGTTCAGCTTAATTCTGCTTATTAAATCACCAGCTTCCTCCTCCCCTCCTATAATGTGAAGCTTGTTCTGCCACTGTGGCTTTAGTGTGACCAGAAACTTAAACTCGACTGAAACATCCAAAGTTTTAAATTCAGCCGTTTTACTGCCCAACTACCACTGCCATTGAGTGGTAGCCCACTCCACGTCTGACCTGTTCTATTAGGTCAAAGCGTCATTTGTATTCCTTTCTTTTTCAAGGCTGCACTTAGTATTCTTTCCTTCAAGGTATAAGCAAGAAAATTAACCAGTATCTTTCTGTGGGCTTTGGAGGAAGGATTTTGTCTAAATGGGTTCCTGTGGATTCTTTCCATGTTGCCTTCCAGTATGAATTGACTGATGTCCTGTTTGAGGTCTTCCATAAGGAGTTGGATGATGAAGCCTGTCAGAAATGGGGTCTCTAGTGGCCAGTCGGTTTACACCCTATAAAAGTAGGGATCCTCACTCTAGTCAGGATGAGGGAGATGCCCAGCACAGATGACCCCTGCTCACCCCCTTGGTAGTCTGGCATGAGCTGTCAGGCTTATCTCAGAAGCAAGGTGTAAAGCACACAGTAATACAGTGAAAACACTACAAAAGGACACCACACCAGTTTTAGAAAAATAGCCAATATTTATATGTGTAAAACAAGACCAAAATGAGAAAAATCCAACAGACAGTAATAAATATATGAATTTTGCAAGAATTACTTAAAAATACAGTTACTTGAAGCCAATAGCTCCGTCTGCGGCTATCACGGCATTGTGAACAACAAATCCAACAGTTCAGGTCGGCCGCAGCATCACAGGGAGACCCACAAACAATACCTTGGAAATGTAGGGCAATGTGATCTTCGTGGTGAGATCTGGAGTGCGGTGTCACTGGTGTCACAGGTGTCAGCTCCAGAGGTCGGTGCGGGGTGGTCGGGCCTTTGAAGTCACACGCATTGCAGATTGATCTCCGGGCTGATGACAAAGTCAGGAGCACTGGCATGAATGGTGCCAGGGCTGCGGCGCGAAGCGGGACAATGCGATGTGCGGTGCCCACAGGTCACGGTGGAGGCAGTGGCTTGGTGATGGCGTCCTGTGGCGTCGGTGAGTTCAGGGCTCTGGTCTGAAGTGGGGTGGTGCGACACGCGGTTTCTCCAGGTCACTGTGCAGGCAGTGGCATCATCTTTGCTGAAGCATTGTCATCGGTAGGCCCAAGATGGAGGTGTGGCACGGGACGGCCTTCATGCAGTGCACATTGGTTGCAGTGCAGACAGGTGCATCAGTTGACAACACTGGAGTTGATAGCGCTGGTGTAGGTGGACAGGGGTTGCGGAGCGGGACAGGACAGTGCTCTGTGTACCTTACAAGCTGTATCCACAGGCCACGGTGCAGGTAGCAGCGTCAGTGTCAGCATGGAGCAGTGTCATTGGGGATGCCAAGACTGCAGTGTGAGCAAGGCGATGCGGAGTGAGGGGCCTACAAGTCATGGTGCAAGCAGCGGCTCGGTAATGATGGCATCAGATGGCATCATTGCTGAGATCAGGGTTGCGGTGCAATGGGGGGCACAGCTCCGTGTGGAGTCGCCAGGTCACGGTGCAGTCGGCAGCATCATTAACTGCTTTACAATGGTGTTTCTCCTGTTGCAGCACAAAACACACATTCCCAGTACTGTAGGCATATGAAGCTAAAGTCTTTGATATCCCTGAGACTGTGACGCCGAGAGGACCTGCGGTGCCCCACTTGCAGACCGTGGTCAGATCAGCGGTCCGAGTCCTGGACAGCTGTTTCTGCTGCAGGCTGCATTTTGAGCCACGTTTCGGGCCACTGCCTATTTTTCTGTCCACAGTGTGACCAGTCAATCTTTCTTTGGGTGCTGCTTCGCGCTGCACCCGCCTTTCGCCCTTATAATCTCTCTCACCCATTCTTTCTGCCTTTTTTCTTTTTTCTTGTTTTCTCTTTCTTTATGGTTTTCCTCTTAGCCATCTTTTCTTCATCCCAGGAGTCTGTGTTTCCTTCCCTGCATGCTTTGCTTCCTCTTTTACACCATGGCTATTTTTCCCTTCACTCAAATGTGGCTTTTCCCAATTCAATTATTCAAATTATTCAAGTATCCGGTGATTTTTGGACTTCTCCTGTTTTTTCTTGGCTGCAGTATTGCTGTTTCCAGTTTATATTACGCTTCTCTTTTTTCTTACCTCCTTTCCAGGAGTTCCTTGCTTCTTAGGTTTTTCCCAGGACTGTTTTTTTTTCCTCTGGGACTCCTTCTGGAGGTCACTGTCTGCCTGGTGTTACTCTATCAGCAGCACCGTGGCTACTGGAAAGAGTCGCCCTTACCTTGGTCAGTCCAGAACCAGCAAGAGACCAGGTGGTGCCTCGAGATTGACAAGCAATCGTGGTACAAAGCATTCAGATCGTGACAGATCGTGACAGAGACTTCCAACAGTAGGCAAGCTCTACTCCAAGCCCTTGGAGAAACTTTACAAGCAGGATACACAGCAAAGTACAGTCTTTGCCCTCTATAAGGCAGAGGCAGCAGACGCAGGCCAACCCAGCAAAGCACACACAGCAAAAGGGAAGCACTCCTCCACCAGCTCTTCAGCTCTTCTCCTTGGCAGAGGATCCTCTTGATTCAGAAGTGTTCCAAAAGTGTTTTTGGTCCACTACTTATACCCCTTTCTGCCTTTGAAGTAGGAATACTTCATAGGAAAGTCTCTGTTGTTCACAAGATCCTGCCTTTTCCAGGCCTGGCCCAAGACACACTTCAGGGGGTCAGAGACTGCATTGTGTGGGGGCAGGCACAGCCCTTTCAGGTGTAAGTGGCCACTCCTCCCTCCAATATAGCCCAGATGGCCCATCAGGATATATAGGCTACACCCCAGCTCCCTTTGTGTCACTGTCCACAGGAAATTCACAACAGCCCAAATGTCAGTCTGTCCCAGAAGTGGAATACACAAGCAGGCAGAGGCACAGCAAGAAAATGCCCACTTTCTAAAAGTAGCATTTTCAAAATAACAATCTGAAAAGCAACTTCACTAAAATATGTATTTTTAAATTGTGAATTCAGAGACCCTAACCTTCACATTCCTATATGGTCTCAAAGGAAAACTGCACTTTAAGGATATTAGGCAGCCCCCATGTTAACCTATGAGAGAAACAGGCCTTGCAACAGTGAAAACCACATTTGGCAGTATCTAACTGTTAGGACCAGTAAAACACACTGCTCTCTACCTTTGTAGCGGTCAAGCGCCTACCTTAGGGATGCCATACATGTACTAAAAGGGAAGGTTTAGGCCTAGCAAGTGGGTACCCTTGCCAGGTCGAATTGGCAGTGCAAGACTTCACAAACAGACACTGTAGTGGCAGGCCTGAGACATATTTACAGGGATACTCATGAGGGTGGCACCACCAGTGCTGCAGGCCCACCAGCAGTGTTTTATTTACAGGCCCTGGGCACACATAGCACATTTTACTAGGGACTTACCAGTAAATCAAATATGCCAAATATGGATAAACCAATCACCAATGCAATTTACATAGGGAGGTCTTGCACTTTAGCATTGATCAGCAGTGGTAAGGTGTGTAGCGACAATAAACCAGCAACAACAGAGTCCGGCATACTAAAAAAACAGGAGGTCAGAAGGCACAAAATACAGGTGAAACATGCCAAAAGATGGCAAGTCTAACAAAGCCATTTAAGAAGTCAACGCCCTGCTGAAAAAACCCAAGATAGACCCAGACGTCCCAAAGAGCTACCGACCAATCTCCCTCCTCCCATTCCTAGCCAAAGTAATCGAGAAAATCGTGAACAGCCAACTATCCCGATTCCTGGAAGACAGCAAGGCTCTTGACACCTCCCAATCCGGATTCCGCAAACACCACAGCACCGAGACCGCACTGATCGCTGCCACAGACGACATCAGGACCATGCTCGACGAAGGAGAAAGAGCAGCACTCATCCTCCTGGACCTCTCCGCAGCCTTCAACACGGTTTGTCATCACACTCTCCGCACACGCCTCCATGAAACTGGAATCCGCGACAAAGCACTCGGCTGGATCTCATCATTCCTTACAGGCAGAACCCAGAGAGTCTGCCTTCCACCATTCATATCAGAAGCCTCCAGTATCATCTGTGGCGTCCCCCAAGGCTCATCTCTCAGCCCAACGCTTTTCAACGTGTACATGGCCCCACTCGCTAACATCGCACGAACACACCACAACAAGATAATTTCCTATGCAGACGACACTCAGCTAGTCCTCTCCCTCACAAAAGACCCTACAGCTGCAAAACACAACCTCCACAACGGACTCCAAGCCATCGTCAGCTGGATGGAAGCAAGCCACCTCAAACTAAACACAGACAAGACAGAGATCCTCATCTTTGGAGAAAACCCCTCAGCATGGAACGACTCCTGGTGGCCCACCTCCCTAGGATCCGCACCACCTCCCACCACGCACGCAACCTGGGATTCATCCTGGATTCCACACTCAGCATGACTCAGCAGGTCAACGCCATCTCCTCTTCTTGCTACAACACCCTCCGCATGCTCCGGAAAATCTTCAAGTGGATTTCCGTCGAAACCAGGAAAACTGTCACCCACGCCCTGGTCAGCAGCCGACTGGACTACAGAAACGCCCTATATGCAGGTACAACAACCAAACTCCAAGCAAAGCTGCAAAGAATCCAGAACGCATCCGCCTGACTCATTCTGGACGTCCCTCGCTGCCACCACATCACCCCCCACCTCAGAGACTTACACTGGCTACCAATACCAAAGAGGATCACCTTCAAACTCCTCATCCACGCACACAAGGCCCTCCACAACACAGGCCCAACCTACCTCAACGAAAGACTCATCTTCCACACCCCCAACCACAACCTTCGCTCCACCAGCCTCGCCCTCGCCTCCATTCCCAACATCCGCCGCAACACCGCTGTAGGAACATCCTTCTCCCACCTGGTCGCCAAGACTTGGAACTCCCTACTGCTCCACCTTCGCCATACCCAAGGCCTCCTAACTTTCAGGAAACACCTAAAGACCATGGCTATATGACCAGTAGCTTCCCCCCCCTGCACCTTGAGACCCTAACGGGTGATTAGTGCGCTTTATAAATCTTATGATTGATTGATTGAAGTTGGTGCCTTCCAAGTCCTCAGGTACATTCAACAACTTAAGTTTGTTTCTTCTTGAGTGACCCTCGAGCCTTTCTATGTCTTGCAGCAGCCAACAGTTATCTTATTTCAGAGCTTTGATTTTGATGTCCTTTGCATTCTCCTTAAGAGTTACATTTGTGACTGCCATCTCACTGCAAAATACCCTGGTATACTCTGCTAGGGTATCAACTTTGCCATCAAGCATCTCACAGGCCTGGTGTATCTAGTACTGGTTATAATCCAATGCTCTGAAGTTCTTGAACATCTGAGATTATAGTTGCAACAGTATTTCTTGAGTGGAGTGGCTATTGCTTTCCACTCCTACAGGGGTCAACACTGGGAGAGGATGATATTCTGCCTCACCTCACTGCCAATTTCTCCGTCCCCTAGAGATGTAAGAGGGGCAAATCTATTTGTGACCTTGAGAGTAGAGACTTCAGCAGAGAAATTGTTCATGGTAAGGGGCACAGGCAGGTTTATAGTACTCTTAAGGTAATCCCTCATGGAGGCAGAGCATCTGCTGAATTAGGCAGTAAAATTGGCCTAGAGGCCTCTCAGGTTGTGGTAAGGGATCAGTAGTTATGGGTAGATTTGGCTCAGTTTTGTTCTCCATTACCTTGAAATAGGCATTTAGTGACTGATAATCCTTCTGTAAGGCTCAATTTGTGGGGGCAGGGGAGGACGACCTCCATTGTTATTGCCTTTGACCCTTAATTTCTTCTTTGCAGAGTTCCGAGAGTGCAGTGGTCTATGGGAAGCAGACAGGGTACTATCATCATCCGAAGGGCCAAGCATCCACCTCTATGGTCTGTTTAGGCAGGATGACAGACCACAGAGCGTACCTACCAGGAGGGAAGGCACAGAAACTTTCTTCTCCATCCCAAACTTGAGCAAATCTCTCTCCGGCTCATTTCTTCCCACTGTAGCATCAGTAGAAGACAGTGGCTGGTGAGAGATACCTTTCAATTTAGCACATTAGATTCTCCTCCACATTGCCTGCTATCACCTTTTGCAAGGAGAAGAGAGAGAACCAGATCTCCCCATCTGATTTTGGGCAATTTATGTTTGCGGTGGAGGCCCCCACACTGTGCCTTAGCACAATAAACAAACTCACCCGAGTTAAGGGAGTCAGTGCCTGTATTGCCTAAGCACAGTCTGATCGCAGCGTGCCTGTAGCACTGCATTGATGTCACTCTGTGAGTGCAGAGGAGGAAAAGATCCATCCTCTGGGCATCAGCTATGGTGCTAGGGACAGGTTTGCTGATTGTGCACCCCATCTAGAACCACATACACCAACAGGACGAAAACAGCAAGATACTGGAGAGATGAAGTTGCGATCCACCTCCCGGTAAGTAGTCAGCAAGTCGAGTATGCTGGTCTTCCACTCCTAACGCATCACTGTGTGCAGATTAACTCCCTGAGCTCACCGCTGTGCTGTAATCGGTTTCAGCCTGCTGCCATATTCTTCCAGATTTTGAAGGCCACTTTGATTGGCCCTTTATCATTCAACAAAAATGTATTAGTGGAAAATAGAATTAACTGGCTAGCCCTTCCTCTTTCAAGATGAGTTGCAATCCACAAAGATTCACCATCTGGAAAATGATGTAAATAAAATAGGGACATTTCACAGTGACATGCCATAGACAAATGATGACATGATCAGCAGTGGCATTTTATGATCAACATCACAGAATATAAAAAAGATGTCAAAACTAAATTACAAGATGCTTGGGATGCACTAACGAACACAGCTGTGGCCTGGTTAAGAGGAAGCTGAGGAACAGTTCAGGTCACTGATCACCAACTATTTTAAATAGTTTAAATCAAACTCTGGATACACAAGCATGATTCTAAATGAATTGCTTATGAGCAATAAACCATTCTAGACATACTAAGCAAAATTTGAGATGGGAATATATTACCAAAATATTTAGATGGTTTTAGCTAATATTGTTTCACTTCTTTGTGACTTCCTTTCCACATATAGAAAGGAGGAATAAAGTTATTTATCCTCATTGCTCCTGACCTGGGGATGCTAAGGTTTTGTCACAAGCCCAGGTTTACAAGCTCTTATAAATCTGGGGATGAGTCAAAATCGATGGGTGTTGCATGGGAACACCCAGGTCAACACCAATGGAATGCATCCCCTGTGCAGAGTAAGGCAACACAACGATTTGTGATGCCCTGCCTTACTACATATCTGTTAGACATTTCATCCTTGGCGTGGTCTCCCTTAACTTTTTGCCTCTGTTTCTCAGTTTGTTGATGCACTTTACCACTGCTAACCAGGGCTAAAATGCAAGTGCTCCTTTACAAAATGTGTATCCAATTGCCTTATCCATGATTGGCATATTTGATTTAATAGTAAGTCCCTAGTAAAGTGCAGTAGAGGTGCTTAGGGACTGTAACTCAAATGCTACTAGTGGGCCTGCAGCACTGGTTGTGCCACCCACATAAGTAGCTCTGTAATCACGTCTCTGACCTGCCACTGCAGTGTTTGTGAGTTTAGTTTTAAACTGTAACTTTGACTTGGCACGTGTACCCACTTGCCAGGCCTAATCCTTCCCTTTTCCCACATGTAAGGCTCCCCTAAGGTAGCCCCTAGGTAGCCCCAGGGCAGGGTGCAGTGTATGGTTAAGGTAGAACATATAGGGCCATTTAGACATTTCCTCTGGGCCGGCGGGCGCTCTCCAAAAGAGCGCCCGCCGGCCCAGAGGAAATGCCCCTGCAACGAGGACGCCGGCTCAGAATTGAGCCGGCGGAGTTGCAGGGGTGCGACGGGTGCAGTTGCACCCGTCTCGTATTTCAGTGTCTGCTTAGCAGACACTGAAATACTTTGCGGGGCCCTCTTACGGGGGCCCCTGCCGTGCCCATGCCATTGGCAGCAAGCTGCGCCGCCATGGGGGATTCTAAGGGCAGCGGTAAACCGGCGGGAGACCGCCGGTTTGCCTCTTCTGACCGCGGCCGAAACGCTGCGGTCAGAATGCCCTGCGGGGCACCGCCGGCCTGTCGGCGGTGCTCCCGCCGACCCTGGCCCCGGCGGTCTTGTACCGCCGGGGTCAGGATCACCCCCATAGTAATGTGTTTTATATGTCCTGACAGTGAAATTTTGCTAAATTTGTTTTTCACTGTTGCAAGGCCTGTCCCTCTCATTGGTTAACATGAGGGCTACCTTTAAATATGATTAAAGTGTAGATTCCCTTTGGGAGCGGATAGACATGTGGAGTTTGGGATCTCCGAGCTCACAATTTAAAAATACATCTTTTTAGTAAAGTTGTTCTTAAGATTGTGTGTTTGAAAGTGCCACTTTCAGAAAGTGAGCATTTTCTTGCTTAAACTATTTCTGTGACTCTGCCTGTTTGTGGATTCCCTGTGTGGGTCAGTTTGACAGTTGGGCTGGTTGCACCTCTCACTAGACAGTGACACAAAGGGAGCTGGGGTATAGTCTGCATTTCCTGATGAGCCATCTGCGCTAGGAGGGAGGGGAGGAGTGGTCACTCACACCTGAAAGGGCTGTGCCTGCCATCACACAATGCAGTCTCCAACCCCCTGGTGAGTGTCTGGGGCCTGGCCTGGGCAAGACTGTATTTCACAATCAAGAGAGACTTTGCTTTGAAGTAGGCCTACTTCAAAGGAGAAAATGGGTATAAGAAGGGCACCCAAAATCACAGACTTTATAACACTTCTGGAAACCAAGAGTAACCTCTGCCTGGAGAAGTGCTGAAGAGCTAAGGAAGAAGAGCTGCCCTACCTATGACTGTGCTTTGTGGAGCCCTCCTGCAGTTGCTGCTTCTGTCTGTGCTAGAGGACAACGACTGGACTTTGTGTTGCCTTCCTTCTTGTGAAGAACTCTCCAAGGGCTTGATTTAGAGCTTGACTCCTGTGGTTTGAAGTCTCAGGGACAGCAAAGACTTCTCTCTGCCAGCACCTGGAGTCTCTGGAGAGACTCCTGCTTTGCCAAGTGGTGCCCATCCAGTTCCTGGGACCCTGAAAGGAGAAGATGGCACCCTAAGAGGGAGAAATCCACGCACTGACCGCTGTGCGAGGAAAAGATCGACGCAACCTCCGATCTGCGGCTGAAAAATCTACATGGCACCGGCTTTGCGGCTGAAAATCGACTCTCACCCGCAACGCGACCTGAAGATCGATGCCCGGGTCTGGAGAAACGACGCACAGCATCGCTGAAGGAGGCTGGTGAGATCGCAATCTACGCAGCGTGTTTTTCGGATCTTCGTGCAGCTGGATTTCCAACACAAACACCGCTGAGCATGTAAAGACGACACAAGGCCCGCCCAGACCCAAGAGTGCTGACCGGATTGACGCATCGCTCTCCTGCGGAGAGAAGAAATGAGGCATGTCGACCCGACGAAAGGAGAAACGACGCAAGGTCTCGCTCGTAAGTGAAATTAACTCATCCCAAGCAAGCCCTTTTTGACGCACACTCGTCTGAGCGGGGTTATTTTTGATGCGCCCAAGGTACATTTTCACACTGTTAGAAATGGGGTTTCTGGTTGGCTAGGGTATGCACCTCAGCCAGGCAGAACTTACCCACTCTAGTCAGGGCAAGGGAGTTACACGTCCAAGATAACCCCTGCTCACCCCCTTGGTAGCTTGGCACGAGCAGTCAGGCTTAACCCGGAGGCAGTGTGTAAAGCGTTTGCACAACACACACACACCTGTGACGCAATATCCCCACCACAAAGGAAACACAACACCAGATTATATGAAAATATACTGTATCGTACACAACGGAATTATCAGACCAACATCACATAACAGTACTATCCTGCTACCTTAGCAGTTGTCAGAACGTTACACATTAGTTACTCTGCAAACTAGCAGTAGTCACACATAACACACAGGTTACTCAGTATTCTGCAACATAAGCAGTAGTCAGGAAACACGTTATCACATTAGGACACTTGTCATAAGAATATCATAAAACGCCCATAGTAGGAACATTAGAAAACCTATGGCAAGTTAGGGAAACATATTAGCAAGTCATGCCCATAAAAGGAACATGTGCACACATATGTAAAAGCATCATAGAACAGGTAGGCAATGTATCATAATAGCAAAGTCTGTAGAAAGAACTTTAGATTATCGTTATATTGGTCCCTTTAGAAAGTACCTGTTTTGGTGAAGAGGCACTTCCAGTGCCTAAAAAGAATAATGGGGCCCCCGGCGCTCTTCTGCGCAAAACGGGGGCCTCCCTGGTCTCCTGGGGTTAGGGGAGGGCGGCACGCACCTCCTCTGTGACAGAAAATGGGCCCCTCCGGGGTCCGTGAACACTGGGGTCCCCCCTAGGCCTCCACCGGCCCTCTCGAGGGGGGCCCAGGTCTGGGAAACCTTTAGAGGGGGAGGGGGGCACCTCGCACCCCCTCCTGGCAAAGATGTAAAAGATCGTTGCAGGGGTCAGGGGCCACAGCACCCTGCCCCTGGGAACAACTAAACAAGAAGGAGCACAGGGCTGGTGGGCCCAGCTGCAGGCCAGCACAAGGGGTGCAGATGGTGGCAGTTCCTCCTAGTGACCAGGCAGGTCACAGGTCAGCACAGCAGCAGCAGTCCATGGCGGTTTCCTGGTGAGTCCATTCATCAGCGTTCTGTGTCCAGTTTCAAGTTCCAAGAATGTTCAAATTGTGGGGAAAATTCCCCTGTACTTATAGTCAGTTCTTACAGTGTTTTACAATGGTAGGGAGAGGAGGTTCCAGCCAGTTACAACTGGTTCTGGGAGTGCCCCCTCTCTCCTTTCAGCACAGGCTCCAAACATCAGTGGGGGGTTAACGACCCTATTGTGTGAGGCCAGGGCACAGTCTTTACAAATGCAGGTGTGCCCCGCCTCCCCCTTCTCTCAGCCCAGGAAGACGATTCAGTATGCTGATGTACCTCGGTGACACCTCCACCCTCCCTGTGTACAGGCTGTCTGAAAAGTATGCACAAAGCCCCAACTGTCACTCTGCCCAGACGTGGATTGGAGTCAAGCTGCAAAACACCAGAATTATAAGCACAGATAAATGCGCACTTTCTAGAAGTGGCATTTCTGTGATAGTAATAAAAAATACACCCACACCAGTAAGCAGTATTTATTATCACCATCACAACCATACCAAACACGCCTACGCTACCCCTCATAAATCAGACAATACCCCTTACACATAAGGCAGGGCATTTCTAATGCAATCCTATGAGAAGGCAGCACTCACAGCAGTGAGACACCAAGTTAGGCTGTTTGTCACTACTAGGACAGGCCATGCAATATGGCACATGTCCTGCCTTTCTACATACATGGCACCCTGCCCATAGGGCTAGCTAGGGCGTACTTTAGGGGTGACTTACATGTAGTAAAAGGGGAGTTCTGGGCCTGGCAAGTAAATTTAGATGCCAGGTCCCTGTGGCAGAAAACTGCGCACACAGACCCAGTGCTAGCAGGCCTGAGACAGGTTTGAAAGTCTACTTCAGTGGGTGGCGCAAGCAGCGCTGCAGGCCCACTAGTAGTATTTTATTTACAGGCCCTGGGTATAGAGATACCACTGTACAAGGGACTTATAGGTAAATTAAATATGCCAATTAGGTATAAGCCAATCATACCAACTTTAGATGGGAGAGCACCTGCACTTTAGCACTGGTCAGCAGTGATAAAGTGCTCAGAGTCCTAGAGCCAACAGCGAGAGGTCAGAAATACCAGGAGGAAGGAGGCAAAAAGACTAGGGATGACCATGCGTATGGCCAAAAGTCCAACACAACCCCCTACCAGCCAAAATCCAGGGGAGAACAATCAATACCTTGATGTACTTTCCTGATTGGGGCGATAGAACAAGGACCCAGGCCCACAACAGCAGGGGCATGTTCCAGTTCTACGCCTTCCTGACTCCACTGGGATCTCTCTGTCAATGCGTCCCAGGCAGCCTAGACCAACCCACGGGGATTCTCTAGCTGCCAATGGCCAGAACCAGGCCCCAGGCCATCTAGGAGCCTCTGGCCTCTGAAACCATAATGAGTGGGGGGCGGTAGCCCCAGGTGCAAAGCAACCTGTCTCCACTCCATTTCTGATCAGTTCAGGGGCTCTACCCTGCCACTGATCCACCAACCTAGGGTCTGCACCCATAGGTTCTACAGGGGCTAGAGGCAAGGCTCTCCTCCCTCTACCCCTCCTTCTAGGATCCCGCCCTCCTCTCCTAGGAGGGGTATCACCAGAATCCACACTTGCCAGGGTGCTGGGTACAGCAGCCCTGCACAACTTTCTCGCCAGCCCAGGATCACTACCTGGCGACTGACCACCCAACCTAGGGACGACACCCTTGGGTTGCACCGGGGTCCGGGGCGGGCTTCCCCCTTCCTGAACCCTAGTTCCAGAGTCCTGCGTCTCCCCACCTTGGGAGAAGCCACCAGAAGTTTCACACGGGGGGTGAGCACACTAACCGCCCCCCCAACCAGATCAGAGTTTACCCCCTGAACCTGTCTATCTAGTCCAGGGACGACACCCTTAGACTGGACCGTTGCCCAGCGAACCAGGACTTCCTTGGGAGCACACCTACCCCCTACCAGATCAGAGCTTACCCCCTGAATCTGACAATCCAACCCAGAGTCACTACCCTGCGGTTGAACCACTGCCTGGCGCACCAGGACTTCCTTGGGAGCACACGTACTCCCCATCAGGTCAGAGTTTACCCCCTGAACCTGATCATCCAACCCAGAGTCACCACCCTGCGGTTGAATCATTGCCTGGCGCACCAGGACTTCCTGGGGGGCACACCTACCCCCCACCAGGGAAACACTTTCCCCAAGGGCCACACAAGAGTCTGGCTGGCGCAGGTCTCCTGACCTCTGCCCATCGGACAGAGTCTGGATTCCCCCCAGCCCAGAAATGGTCTCACCAAGGTCATTCCTGGGGGGCTCTGCTCTCAGAGCTGACCCTCCAGGTTCTCCACTGGGGCCCGCAGCCCCCTCTCAACCCTATGCCTGGATTTCCGCCTCCTCCGCTGTAGAGCGAGACTACCAGACACCAGGACCGGCAGAACGCTATCACCAGCCACCCGCCTAAGTCCTAATGACAAAATGGGATCCTTCTGAACAGCTGGCCCTACGGCACAGGTTAGGCTCACCTCCTGGCATTCACTCATGGAACCTTCAGGGGCCTGGGACGGTATCTTGGGCACCTTGGGCCTCAGCCCAGCCCCATTCCCTCTCATCTGAGATGGGACATGGGGTCCCTCACCCACCCCAGTCCACTGGGACCTACCTGGGACACTCCATTCCTTTCCCACCACACCTTGTTGGGAAACACCTAGACCACTCTCATTAGGAACAACCCCTAATGCCACACCAGACCCTCTGGTACACAACCAGAAGTCTGCCTCCTTTGCGAGCTCCCTGCGGTCAGAGAGCTCACACACTGACAAGTGTTGGCGTAACTCTGAAAAACAACAACGAAACAGGTGCTCTCTGAGAATCAGATTAAACAGCCCTTCAAAATTGTTTACTGTGCTACCCTTCACCCATCCATCTAGTGCAATGCAGCAATCCTCCACAAACTCCTCCCAAGACTGGTGGGACAGTTTCTTACCACCCCTAAACCTTTTTCTGTATTCCTCAGGGGAAAAACCATACTTCACAATCAGTGCGTTCTTCACAGCGGAGTACCCCTCCCTGTCACTCTCTTCTAGAGTCAGTAGGGCATCCCTCCCCTCCTCAGGAATAAAACTCCCTAGGCCAGTTCCCCAATCCTTCTCAGGGATCCTGCGCTCTACCAGAGCCTTCTCATATTCCTTTAACCACTGACGTATGTCACCCCCCTCTTGGAACCTAGGTACCAGATCTATGGGTATGTGAGGAACATCTTTGCTACAGCACTGTACATTGCTGCCACCACTGGACTCCACCTGCAACGCTGGTGAGTCCAGAACCTTCAGACTGCGCTCTAGAGCGAGTCTTTCTCTGGCAAAGGCCCTCTCTGCCTCTGCCATTCTCTCCTGTACTAAGGCCTTCTCTACCTCAGCCCTTCTCTCCTCAACAGCTAGGCGCGCTAACTGCAACTTCAGGTCCCTCTCTTCCCTCCTATCTCTTAGCTCATCAGGCGTCAAGGAATGAGAGGTAGCCCTGCTTCTTACACTGGACCCAGCAAGGGACTCCCTATCACTGGGGCCTTCCCTGTCAACTGGCGTCCCCAACCGGTCATTCTCACCCTCCTGATCAGTCTCTCTACCACTCTCTAGGGATGAGGTCTGGGAGCCCTCCCATTGGGAACCCACGCTACACTCAGGATCCTCTGGGTACCCCCTAAGCACACTCCCTCCCTGGGTAAATGTCACAAACCTTTCAAAGAAATTCAGAGATCTCCTGAGGTCCCCTTCTACAGGCAGCCCTCTCTCTCTACAGAACCCCTCTAATTCCCCCTGCGTGTAAAACGGCAGGTCCTCTAAATCAAAGGTAAGCCCCATCTTGAAAAGGTACAAATAACTCAACTGTGACAACCACAATACCCAAGCGTGAGAAATGAAAACAGGAAAAATGACCAAAGAGAGAAAGTTAAGAGAGGCCAAACATGTGATGGTCTAAACGCAATCCCTGTAGTGAAATAATGAGTCACAATGGTATTGTGCAAGCGCAAGTCCTATCCTCACCGCTGACTTCCAATGTTAGAAATGGGGTTTCTGGTTGGCTAGGGTATGCACCTCAGCCAGGCAGAACTTACCCACTCTAGTCAGGGCAAGGGAGTTACACGTCCAAGATAACCCCTGCTCACCCCCTTGGTAGCTTGGCACGAGCAGTCAGGCTTAACCCGGAGGCAATGTGTAAAGCGTTTGCACAACACACACACACCTGTGACGCAATATCCCCACCACAAAGGAAACACAACACCAGATTATATGAAAATATACTGTATCGTCCACAACGTAATTATCAGACCAACATCACATAACAGTACTATCCTGCTACCTTAGCAGTTGTCAGAACGTTACACATTAGTTACTCTGCAAACTAGCAGTAGTCACACATAACACACAGGTTACTCAGTATTCTGCAACATAAGCAGTAGTCAGGAAACACTTTATCACATTAGGACACTTGTCATAAGAATATCATAAAACGCCCATAGTAGGAACATTAGAAAACCTATGGCAAGTTAGGGAAACATATTAGCAAGTCATGCCCATAAAAGGAACATGTGCACACATATGTAAAAGCATCATAGAACAGGTAGGCAATATATCATAATAGCAAAGTCTGTAGAAAGAACTTTAGATTATCATTATATTGGTCCCTTTAGAAAGTACCTGTTTTGGTGAAGAGGCACTTCCAGTGCCTAAAAAGAATAATGGGGCCCCCGGCGCTCTTCTGCGCAAAACGGGGGCCTCCCTGGTCTCCTGGGGTTAGGGGAGGGCGGCACGCACCTCCTCTGTGACAGAAAATGGGCCCCTCCGGGGTCCGTGAACACTGGGGTCCATCCCTAGGCCTCCACCGGCCCTCTCGAGGGGGGCCCAGGTCTGGGAAACCTTTAGAGGGGGAGGGGGGCGCCTCGCACCCCCTCCTGGCAAAGATGTAAAAGATTGTTGCAGGGGTCAGGGGCCACAGCACCCTGCCCCTGGGAACAACTAAACAAGAAGGAGCACAGGGCTGGTGGGCCCAGCTACAGGCCAGCACAAGGGGTGCAGATGGTGGCAGTTCCTCCTAGTGACCAGGCAGGTCACAGGTCAGCACAGCAGCAGCAGTCCATGGCGGTTTCCTGGTGAGTCCATTCATCAGCGTTCTGTGTCCAGTTTCAAGTTCCAAGAATGTTCAAATTGTGGGGAAAATTCCCCTGTACTTATAGTCAGTTCTTACAGTGTTTTACAATGGTAGGGAGAGGAGGTTCCAGCCAGTTACAACTGGTTCTGGGAGTGCCCCCTCTCTCCTTTCAGCACAGGCTCCAAACATCAGTGGGGGGTTAACGACCCTATTGTGTGAGGCCAGGGCACAGTCTTTACAAATGCAGGTGTGCCCCGCCTCCCCCTTCTCTCAGCCCAGGAAGACTATTCAGTATGCAGATGCACCTCGGTGACACCTCCACCCTCCCTGTGTACAGGCTGTCTGAAAAGTATGCACAAAGCCCCAACTGTCACTCTGCCCAGACGTGGATTGGAGTCAAGCTGCAAAACACCAGAATTATAAGCACAGATAAATGCGCACTTTCTAGAAGTGGCATTTCTGTGATAGTAATAAAAAATACACCCACACCAGTAAGCAGTATTTATTATCACCATCACAACCATACCAAACACGCCTACGCTACCCCTCATAAATCAGACAATACCCCTTACACATAAGGCAGGGCATTTCTAATGCAATCCTATGAGAAGGCAGCACTCACAGCAGTGAAAAACCAAGTTAGGCTGTTTGTCACTACTAGGACAGGCCATGCAATATGGCACATGTCCTGCCTTTCTACATACATGGCACCCTGCCCATAGGGCTAGCTAGGGCGTACTTTAGGGGTGACTTACATGTAGTAAAAGGGGAGTTCTGGGCCTGGCAAGTAAATTTAGATGCCAGGTCCCTGTGGCAGAAAACTGCACACACAGACCCAGCGCTAGCAGGCCTGAGACAGGTTTGAAAGTCTACTTCAGTGGGTGGCGCAAGCAGCGCTGCAGGCCCACTAGTAGTATTTTATTTACAGGCCCTGGGTATAGAGATACCACTGTACAAGGGACTTATAGGTAAATTAAATATGCCAATTAGGTATAAGCCAATCATACCAACTTTAGATGGGAGAGCACCTGCACTTTAGCACTGGTCAGCAGTGATAAAGTGCTCAGAGTCCTAGAGCCAACAGCGAGAGGTCAGAAAAACCAGGAGGAAGGAGGCAAAAAGACTAGGGATGACCATGCGTATGGCCAAAAGTCCAACACACACTAACAGAGTTGGTGTGTGTTTAGAATTACATGAAGACTCTTTTTGCATTTTTAGTAATAACTTGACTTGTGCATTGTGGATTTTTGTCATTTTGGTCTTGTTTTGTTTAGATAAATATTTTCTATTTTTGTAGTGTTTTCATTAAGTCTGTGTGTGTGTTGGTACAAATACTTTACACCTAGCACTCTGAAGGTAAGCCTACTGCTCGTGTCAAGGTACCAAGGGGGTAAGCAGGGGATAGCTGAGGGTGATGCTCTTTTACCCTGACTAGAGTGAGGGTCCTTGCTTGGACAGGGGGTAACCTGACTGCCAACCAAAGACCCCATTTCTAACAATATCTATGAGACCATTCACAGCCATGGAAAGTGGTTTTGCTTGGCCTCACAGATTTGGTTGCAAGGTGTACTAGAGTTGCATCCCAAAAAGTGATGAAACAGCAGACCAAGGGGCTCATAAATGTGCCTCAAAATGTTTTGACATCTGTTGGATGTTTTTTGAAGGTGAAAGTTATGTTGACTAGCCTCTAAGCTGGTAGGTTTGTGTCATAAACGTTTAAGCAGGATAGGTTCCCCCTTTTACCAGCTTTTCATCCTTCACTGTGCCATTTTCTTTGCCATAATTTACACCTACAAAAAATCCCCTTAAAGGAAGTATTCATATAAGGAATTACATTTTTTTGTTGATTTAAAAAAAAAAGCTATGCAAGTTACCTTTTACTTGCTGTATTTTTGTTTTGTGTTGTATATGTGCTAATGCACAAAACAAATTAAATGCATTACATTGAATTGATAAAAAAGACTACTGTTACAAGAAGCTGAAGATGTTCTTCTTGTAGTTGTTCTCTTTGTCATATGTACATGTCACAATCACAGTTTTGATCTGTGCCACAAATTCTTGCCAACTTCTGAGGTACTGTCAATTCCTCCAGTTCAGGAAAGAGTTAAAGACTCACCTATTTAAAGAATACAACATCACAGTTAATGAACTGTCTAGAATACAGCTTCCTTTCTTATTTCTCGTTGTCTTTATGCTTGTTGTTGACTATATACTGCTCTTTGCTTCCTCTTGGCTGGGCTTGCGCTATAAAAATACCATATGTTTAAATACACGCACATGAGTTCTCTCACAGAAGGAGGACACCTAATATCAGGCAAGCATCAACAGGTATGCTCCAACCTCATAAAAATGATCCCTTCACCAGATCGATAAAGGACATGAAAGAATTTAATAATTCGCAGCTTATATATTTAGTAGTGTAATTTAGACATTGATGTCCAGAAGCTCAAATTTTGAAATGATATTATGCACATCTGTTGGAGCAAGGACACTGTTATTGACTCATTCTAATTAGATCTCTCACACATATTTTGGAAATTGTGGAGATGAGAAGGGCATATGAACTGCACTTATTAATGAAAAGCAACATCAGAGTATGAACAAAATGCATAAGTAGGCGGAGCTAATGTTAGGCAAAGGTGTATCAGTAAGTGGCTCCTTATTAACAAATAGAACATTGATATGATTGTTAACTGCTGCTATCCACCCATGCCAAGACTATGATAATAACAATGAAATGTAAAAGTTAGTGGTCATTGGGCTGCGTATGTAACAATGCAGTTATCCAGATATTGTCTCAATAACAAAGGCACCAGAGACACAGGTCAGTCTAACATAAAGGACAACCAAAAAAGGAAAGAGTTGTTTAGGCATTAGGACTGGCAACCATGAGAAAATGACACTGCAATTCACATTTCAATTGCAGTGTATTTTGTTTTCACCTTATGCCCCCCCACCCTCCTATCATATTTGCATAAGATAACTAATAAAGATGTGTTTGAATGTGTGGGATGCATACTTTATCCATCTTAAATCAAGGCTTATATGTATTAAACATTGCAATCAGGCAACAAAACTGTGCCATTTTTGCTTACAAGTTCTTAAATTACTTGGCTATAGTTGCCACTAAAGTCTTACAACTGTGCTTAAATCATCTGTGAGGCTCGAAGGTTTGTTTTAAAATGATTTTGTAGACCTGGAAAAATTTGGAGAGGTGATCCAATGACTCTGATGTTTGGTCACTATTTTCTGATTTTGTTTGCCATTTATTGCCCGCTAATTACTTGTTTGCCTCATGCCTTTTTGTATCTTGGTGCCATAAGTCACAGTTATTTATTGACATTTTTCTATGGCTCTACAGTGATATGCAGCACTATAAAAGAAACATTAGGTATTACTAAGTAAAATGTGTGGAACTAGTAAGAGGAATTAAAAATAATTTTTCGGTGAAATGGGAAAAGGATAGGACAGGTTTTAGGAGCAGTATGCTAGGACTGTGCAGCATGAAGACAGATGTGTTTTAGTATAATCTAGAATGACAAGAGGTATGGCTGTGCTTATAGTGTTGCCAGCTGGGGGTTCTAAAGATTGTTTTCACAGCAGTTAATGATGGAGCCCAGCAATGATTTGAATATTGTGCTTCTACTAGTAAAGTGACTTTGGTCCTCATTCATCACTGTCACCTGGAAATTGTCAGGAGTTTGGATATGTTAGGTGGATTATCTAAATGACGTCTGGATAGTAAGGCCCTGATATGTACTTTTGCACTAATGCAGTTCTCCACCAAAAAGTTTAGCACCTGCTTGCACCATTTCTGTGCCCCAGCCGGGCACCATATTTATGGAATGGTGCAAGCCGGTGCAAAGAGTAGGCTAGTGTAAACAAAAAAATGACGTTAATCGGGTGTGGTTGGTGGTATGGAAGAAGGGGGTTTTGCACCAAAAAATGACATTAGGCATGTTAGAGTAAAAAAAATTACTCTAACCCGCCTAGAGTCATTTTCTGATGCAAAACCATCCATACTACAACTCTTGTCTTAGAAAAGACAGGAGTCATGCCCACCACCCCAATGGCCAGCACAGGGGACCAGGGTCCCCTGGGCATGGCCATTGCACCCTGTGCCATGTATGGGGGCCCATTTTCTGACCCTTCCTCCCTCCTGTGCACCATTTTTGCATTGGAGTATAAATATGGAGTGAAGACCATAGAGTCATTTTTTGCACGGGAACGCCTACCTTGCATCTTATTGAGGCAAGGTAGGTTTCCACGTCCAAAAAATGATGTTAACTCCATAACTTTGGTGCTAGACGGGTCTAGCATCAAAGTATAAATATGGAGGTAGTTTTGCACCGAATTAGAGTTAAAAAAAAAATGCTAATTTGGTGCAGTATAAATATGCCCCTAAGTTTGATCACATAGATAAAGTGTTTTGTATGTAAGACAGACAATTTTAAATTTAGCCCTACCAAGGCCTTCTCCTAAACCCCGAATAGCATCACTGACAGCAAACCCTTCTACTGACAGGAAAGAAAATGGAAGAAAAACAGCACTCTAGAGTCCCTCATGATACTTAAATCCCTCTTGGTAACATGCAGACAGCTCATCATATCAGTTAGAGCAAAGTACTATTCCAACACCATCAAAGAAGCTATCAGCAGAAGCAGAACATTTTTCATGACAAGTTAGCACTACATTAACCCCGTGCCAGACACACCTATTGCTCATGTCACAAAAAAGTGCAATGTTGCCAACCTTTTTTTCAGTAAAAAAAAATGCAGAAGGTCTGACAGCACATCAACAACACCAAGCCTACTTCATTTCCTTGCTCCCACCCCACACCATTGATTCCTACAATGGTCATTCTTCAAAGCTCTATGTCTCACAAGTCTCACCAACAAACTCAACTCCCTCAAATGACTCCTTATAAAGATTATGTCTTACCTTTGTTGTTCACCAGAGGATGCTCTCTCACCCCTACTCACTGTTGGCAATGACTGTCATTCAGGGAATATTCCCAGGGGTTTGAAAAACGGCCAGATTCTCCTACTTTTAAAGAAACCTACATAGACCATGATTTCCTCATGAACTACTGGTGTATCACTCACCTATTATTCATCTGCAAGATCATTGAAAATGCACTTTGTGTTCAACTCCAAGATCACATTGATGCTAAGCAGCTCCTGTATGACTAGCAATTACGATTCAGAACATACTGGAACACAAAGACTGCTATCTTACACATTATGGTCAAAGCCTCCTGATATTTCTGGACTTTACACCACCCTTCACATAGTCAACCATCCCATCTTTATACATATCTTGGAATCCACATGGGATCTACAGGCAATGTTCTTTAAAGATTCTCCTCCTACCTTTCAGACTGACACATGTGTGTGTTCAGACAGTCACCTCCAAATGCCAAAAGAAAGCTATCACTTGTAGAGTCCCACAGAGTTCCACACTGTTCCATGTCATCTTCAACTTCTACATGGAGCCACTTGAGACTCTTCTCACAGAAAACAGCATCATGCTGATGATACACTTGGCATGGGCAGCGCAGGGGCCTCTAGGCATAGCCCCATCGTGCATTTCACTGCCCGAATTTCAGGCTGTGAAATGCACAACAGGAGCTACTGCACCCGCTGCACATCAGCATTGCCGCTGGCTCTATTACGAGCCGGCAGCAATGTTGATGTGACTTTTCCACTGGGCCAGCGGACGGTAACACTGTTACCATCCGCCGGCCCAGCGGAAAAGTCGAAATAGGGAGCCAGAAATACCACCAGCACTGGCGGTATTCTGGCGCCAGCAGCCTCGGCGGTCTTCACAGAAGACCGCCGAGGTTGTAATGAGGGCCTATATTATTTCGAGATTTGGGACAATAAAGAAAATAATGTTTTAACGTGTTTATCTAGAATCTATTTCCTGTAATGCCCCTATTTTAATTAAAATATGGTTATTAATACTGTCTTGCACGGTCTCCATGTAGAAACTATCTCATTACTTCAGAAAGAAAAAACAAGTTAGGAGTAATTTGGTCAATATCTGATAAGCTGTGAGCTATACATTTATTTTTGAAAGAGTCATTTACCTGTTAGTTTATGTGATAACACATGATCATTTGGAATGAAAACATAATGGTACTCTAGGTGAGGTGTGTGGTAGGGCTATGTTTATGGTAATTAATGTATGGCTAGTTTATGCCTTTCTTTTCTTTAATTAGGTGTCTATTGAGGACAGAAAGTGGCCACATTTTGTTGTAAAGTGCTTATTGGCGTAAGAATTATTTTTCTGTTGTTTAGGTCATCCTTACTAGGAGGGTATTTTCCATTCAATTACGGAGAAATTAATTTATCTTTTCCTTATAGTTTTAAACACAATATTCATTATTGCATGTGAAAAATGATTACCCATGTATATGATTCTATGTTAAACTGACGCCAAAGGGGTCTGCCAGTGCCATGTTTATAGATCCCAGTCTCCATCACACAAGCATTGTCTGCCATTTAATCACCAAGTTCGCTACATTACTTCACTTCCACAAGAGTCGCTCCAAACAAAGCTTTTACCCCAATGCACAGAACATCTCATATTACCACGTGACCACTGGTGACTATTTCCAAAGTACATGGCCTTAAGGAGCTATATCGCAATAAGGGAAGGAGAGAGCGAGAGATGCGCTCTCGCAAGCGTACTTCTTTTGGGGGATTTTGACAGAAAGTGCTTTCCTTGGGGAAGGTCAAAAGTCGTTTGTATTAAACTAGACAAGCTGGTAGTGGAGTGTTAATGGAAATAGAAAGCAGATGTTTGGTAATTAGGGGAGATGTGAATGACAAGACTTGAGAGGTATGGTACATGCGCTGGCTGGCACAAAGCAGCTGTTGTTACTGATTTCACTGTCAGAGATATACACAAGTCAGGCCATCCCCTGTGAGTTTGCCATGGCTGTGACAATCAGAAAAAAATGTATTTGATTAGAAAAAGGAATGCATCACACAAAGAAATATCTGCAGCGTTCGGAAATACGTAGCCGGGGTGAGCATGCATAGCAATGAAGAAGCACACTGCAGACAGATAAGTAGACAGAAAGATTCAGGGCAGGGGAGTAGAGGGTTAAAGCTTGCCATTCATTCGCGGCAATGTGAAATAATGCCACAGAAAATGTGATGCAGGGTTGGGAGATGAGTTTTATTTCAAATTCGAATACAAAACTTTTACCGAAAAGAATACACCCTCGCCTTGAAATCTAACTTTAAATGTTACATAGGCTATTTCAGCATCTTCTTCCACGAAGATAACAGATGATCAACTGATACACTTTAGTGTCCAACGGAATGAATTTGTGTATGAAGATCACACACCTGAATTTTCTCTGTTTCTGAACTGCAAAAAATCTCTTCAGATAATAAATGTGCAATTAATTTAAACGGTTGTAATCAGGTTAAAAAGACTGATAGTAATTTTTACCTTTGATTTCCCAACTTAAGCTGTAACGTTATCTTGTTTATATTAGGTACGTTTTTTAAAAGAAATGCGGTAGGTTCAATCATTATCGAGAAAAGTATATTAGTGATGTCTTTTGTCTTAGCCAGAATTTACTAATGCAATGATAATTACATAGGTTTTCCCAAACATGCAATTTATATATTGCCTTTAATCAAAAATGCCGCAGTCAAATCCTCTTGAAACTTAAACATGCAGGCCAAGTCTCTCCTTGACTGTTAGTACTCTTAGGCTTCCAGTGGCCAAGAGAATTAATTTAAAGTAATTTTTGTCTTGTCCATAAAGTGGTTCATGATTAGAAAGTATCTATAGAACAATCCCGTTTTCACTGAAATTATCCCAGTCCACCTCCCAGTTGAAAACAAGGGGGTATATTTACAATGAAGTGGCGTAGGGCAGCGTTGCAAGTCTTTATGCTGCGCTGCCCTACGGCAAATTGAAAGGGTAGGAATGCACAATATTTATAAGATAAGGTGCATTCCTGTCATTTCAGCCAGTGCTGGGGAACAATTTGATGCCTAGCGCCAGTGCAGGCACCCTTGCACCAAAAACAATCCACAGAGGCTTGTACCTCTTTCAATGTGTGCTGCAAAATGCATCACACATAGAAAGAGGAAAAACAAGGAGAAATAAAGATTATCCTCGTTACACATCCCCTGGAGATGCATATGGTTTTACACTTTCCCTGGTCTACACCACCTCCTAAATCCAGAAACGTGTCAAAACCCATGGGTGTTGCGTAAGAAAACCCACCACAATGAGAATGGAATGCCCCCCTGAAGCAGTGTAAGGCAACGCAGCGACTTGTTCTGCGTTGTCCTATACCATATCTACAAGGCCATGAAAAGCCATGCAAATTGGGCTTCTATGGCCTCATAGATATTGGTCTGCACTCTGCGCCATTGGAACGCTGTGAAAAGTGACTTGTAAATAATGCTCCAATTTTTAAGAATAACCTATAATCCTGTTACTCTGGACAACCCAGCTGGGCCTATAAGTCCAAGTCAGTTCTGTACCTACACCAAAACTGCAGAATAATCAACCAATGGTCATACGAAGTGAGTCAGTTCTATTGAAATTTAAAGACCTGCTTAAAAATTGGTTTTATCCTCACTAGCCAGTTTTCTCTGAAATACAGTTTCCCACTAGTGCCATGACCCCGACCAGGTGAAAGATGCACTCTAACAACTCTCCATAAAAATTGAAAACAAACATCAAATCTAGTACCACAATCAGTTGGAATGAAACTCTGAAGTCTCCTTAAGATTGTGCTAACTGTAAGCATTCACAAGGACACAACAAAGCAAGCATGTATTGTAAATCTTGTCACAAATATTGGGCCAAATTGCTCATTGATTTAAGTCTGTGTTCGATCTCCGGCAGGACTGACTCAGCCTTTCGTTCTTATGTAATTGATAAATGGAATAACATTATACTCAGTAAGTTTAATTGTTTAAATTTGCAACACTTTCATATGACCAAACTGTGGAAAAGAATCACTATAAATGAATGAAACCTTCAGCACACTTTATGCTTAACCTTGCTTGTGGTAGGCTACTCTGAAGGTGAACACTGAATTGGTTATCGCCCCAATGCACCCCTACTCCAAAACAAAGTACAGACCCATCCATAAAATACTCAAGTGGATCTGTGATTTTCAAGCTACTGTATCCATATAGAGTTAAACCAATCATTTAAAAAAAGATAAATTATTCCCAGTTCTATGCTTGAAATATATTTTACTCATTATCTCCTCCATATCTGTCTTTTTGGTGCATATTTCTATATTTCGTTCCTTGTTTTTTCCTATTTACTTTATCAGCTCCTGGCTTCTGTATTTAATTTTCCTGAAATTACTTTGTATTCCTGAAATCTTTCTGGCTTACTTGCCTGAGCCACCCGCTTTACCCTTTCAAACAGCACACATGGACAATAGTTACAAACGGACAAAATAGCCTTTCCTTTGACCTTTGTGTCCCTTTTCCTATACAGTTTTTTGTTCTTATTTTGTTATTTTTCCCCTCTATTTTTTCAGGCTTTGTAATCATTGTGACAATGTTCATCTCCTATCATCTCTTTGCTTCTCCTGATGGTCTTCTATGTAGTGATTTTGATTCTTTTCTTTCCTTTTCAAGATGTTTATCCATTGTTACATGTTCTCATTCTCTGCACTTCATTTTCAGTGCTTGTTTCTCTAAAGATTGATTGCTTTGGTCTTTTTTTTGTTACCACCTCCCTTATCCAAACAATATACCCTCAACTTTGGTGCAATCTTTAATATGTGCCCAATCCCTGCACACCCTACAGAGTGGCCTCTAACACACAGTAAACTCAGTTATGGTCTTCAGGTGTCTGCATTCCACAGTGATCTTTGACACCAGCTAGACAAGCCTCTCCATGAAGAACACTGCTATCTTGTCTTAATTCGTGTATATAAACCAGTCTCAATCAGGAGTTCAATTTTGGATATCCCTTACTTGAGGCTGGTGCCCTCTAGTGTTAGTGTTTTAGGCATTTGCCAATCTTTCCAAAAAAAGGCTGTGTTTTATTCTTGTATTCTTTTTACTATACAGCATAGGTTTATTTGTGGGTTTTGGCCAAGATAGACGTTTTTAGGTAAAATAGCAGAACCTGTTGATTTCCAACTTGTATAACCAGTTAAGAGATTACATGGTCACTTATTGAGCCTCAAATACCTTTTTCCTGTAAGGCGTTCTAAGAACCACAACTCAAATAGCCGAGAAAGCTCTAGTAATAAATCTTGCAGCATTTTAAACCTAACAGCCTTTGTCATGACAATTGGTAGCCCATGATATTCTGTTTGGTTAATTACATCAAACATAAGCCCAGCAGTATTTTCATAGTCTTCTGCTGCTTGAAATGTAAAATCAGAGGGCTGGGCATGTGAGCCTGCGTGCATGTGTTTTGAGTAATGTGCCCTACTGTCCAAGATAAAAATGACTCAATCCGCGCCTTTGAAACTGAAAAAAACCTTCAAAAACCTCAGGTATTTATCATAAGGTGCATATTGACAACATAGGTCTTCCTTTCTTTTACTGAGGTAATTTCTGTGCAGATACTGCTATGCTTCATGTCCACACAGCTTTAGCCTGTATGTGGGACCCCATTGCTCAGTGTTCCTGTCATCACAAGCATCGGGAATTCCAGGGGTGAGGGGAGAAAAAATTCTCCCCATTAAGGGATGTTGACAATTAATATTGGAAATAGTGTTTCTACACTGATTCACACACTGTACTTAGTATTTTAATTGGATACAGGCAAACTCCATAAGTGTGGAGTTTCTGTTAATCTTGTAATCCTAATTTGTAAGGTTAACATAAGTTACCAATCAAATTTATTTAAGGAAATATCCAAATTTACAGTAAATATGGGTGGAGTTTAGGCGTAGCAAGGGCTTTTTGGGTTCAGGGATGGGTGTTGTTTAGGGCTAGTGATGGTTTTATAGGGGTCAGAGATGGGTGAAGTTCAGGCATAGAAAGTGGTGTTATGGTTTAGGGGCTGGTGGAGATTAGGGTGGTGAGAATGTTTTAGGAATTAGGAATTGTTAGACCTGGCATCCGTGCTGTCGTCTCCCCTAACTTTTTCATTCTACTTCCCAGGTTGTTGCTGTGTGCTGGACTCTGTTTTTGCTGTTTTTGTTACACTGGGCACTTTATCACTGCTGACCAGTGCTAAAGTTCAAGTACTCCCTCTGTGAAATTGTATGTGTAATTGACTTTTCCATAATTGGCATATTTGAGTTACTAGTAATTCCCTAATAAAGTGCACTAGAGGTGCTTAGGGTCTGTAAATCAAATGCTACTAGTTGGCGTGCAGCGCTGATTGTGCCACCCACATGAATAGCCCTGGAGACTAGGGTCAGACCTGCCACTGCAGTGTCTGTGTGTGCAGTTTTTAAACTGCTGATTTAACTTGGCAAGTGTACCCACTTGCCAGGCCCAAGCCTTCCCTTTTTATACATGTAAGGTACCTCTAAGGTAGACCCTAGGTAGCCACATGGGCAGGGTGCAGTGTTTGTTAAAGGTAGGACATGTATTGATGTGTTTTATATGTCCTGACAGTGAAATACTGCCAAATTCAGTTTTAATTTTTGCAATGCCTATCTCTTTCATAGGTTAAATATCCTTAAAGTGCAGTTTCCCTGTGAGAGCAGATAGAAATATGGAGTTTGTGGTCTCTGAACTCACACTTCAAAATTACATCTTTTAGTAAAGGTGGTTTTAAGATTGTTAGGGTGAAAATGCCACTTTTAGAACGTGGGCATTTTCATGCTAAAACCATTCTGTGACTCTGCCTGTTTGTTGATTCCTTGTCTGGGGCAAACTGAGTTGGGCTGTTTGTGCATCTCCACTAGACAGTGGCACAAAGGTTGCTGGGGCATAATCTGGATATCCTGATGGGCCATCTGGGCTAGGATGGAGGGAGGATTGGTCTCTTGCACCTGAAAGGGCTGTGCCTTCCCTCACGCAAAGCAGTCTCCAACCCCCTGGTGTGTGTCTGGAGCCAGGCCTGGGCAACGCAGGATCCCGCAATGAACAGAGACTTGTCTTTGAAGTTGGGCAACTTCAAAGGCAGAAAAGGGTGTAAGTATTGGACCCAAACCCCCAGACTTCAGATTACTTGAAGGGTTCAAGAGGAACCTCTGCCAGGAGAAGAGCTGAAGGGGTGAAGGAGAAGTGCTACTCCTGCCTGTGACTGTGCTTTGTTGGGCTATCCTGCAGTTGCTGATTCTGCCTGAGAAAAGGGACAATGACTGGACTTTGCGGTATATTCCTGCTTGAGAGGTATCTCCAAAGTCTTGGACTACGCTTGCCCCTTGTACTGCAGTCTCAGGGCCATCAAAGACTTACTCTACCAGCACCTGGACTCTCTAATGAGACTACTACCCTGCAAAGTGATGCCTAATCCAGTCCCTGGGTCCTTGAAAGGAGAAGCTGGTGAAAAACCAAGAAGAGCCAAGTGTGCTGACTTCAGATGACTCTGGACTGACACCGCTGCTGAATTCTGTGACGCCGCTCACAACTGAAGCCGTGGTCCTTGTTGGAATGCAACGACCCATAGGCCCCGTGCCACCACAGTCCGCTTGAGTCCCGAAGTGCTGTATCACCGATGTCCATGACACCCAACTTCGCCGCACCATGCCGTGACCGCCAGATGTTGACCCCCACCGGAAGTGCGCGGATCCAACATATTGCCTCGACCCCACCTCACCTCACCTCCTAAGGTCCGCAGCAAGGACCCGACGCCTTACACTGATGCCTCTGCTTCTTCGTTCCGCAGCACCGGAACCCACGTCACAACGGATCCAGTGATACCTCGATCCCCAACTCCATGCACTGGCTTGTTTCCTCATTTACACAAGGTACTGTACCTGGCGGGCCGTGTGACTCTGTGACTGGCGCCATTAGCAGAGGATTGTTGGGAACTACTCCGTCACAACATTGTGATATCACCAAATGAGTGGATTATTATTAATAATCAATAAAGTCTACTGTTCCGGAGTTTGGTGTAGCTTACTATATTCAGTATCCTAACCCAAATAGGTCACAAAAAGCATTGTCTTTGTAGAGCACAAGCACTCACCCACCCGAAGGTGGCATGCTTTATCCCTGGGCTGTGCTCCTCATTGAGTGGGCGCTGAAATGCCCAATGGGCCCCTCAAGAGGGCTCTTTGCCATAGATCTTTTGTGAATTATGGCTGTGGTGGTTGCAATTGAGTGAACCAGATAACTTCAATGTGAAAGTGAAGGAAAAGTGCTAATTGTAAATATTTTTTTTTCAAAATGATCAAGTGGTTTCTGAACAATTATTTTAGTTCAGAATTCCTTGTTAATTGTTTCTTATAAGTATTTGGTATTAGTTGGGAGAGTGTTTACTGGACCGTAATTTTTATCGATCCTCTGTTATGATGAGTAGATTTTACCTGGGGTGTATGGTGTTTGGGTGTTGTGAGGAGCCAGGCATGGACAGTACTTAGGGACAATGAAGGGATCAGGGAATTCATAGCATCTGAAGTCATTATTTGATTATGCCCCCTGAAATAATGCTCTGTAATAAAAAAAACTGCAACAAAAATGTACTGAGATACAAAACCCAAGTTAAAAAATACACATTCCACGATTTGGTTTCTATGAAATGGTAAATGTCATTTATTCTGCTAATTTTCATTACACTCTTTAGTTGAAATGGCTTCACAGGAATAGTATTCCATAAAATTGTTTTTCTGTGAAATCAAATACAACCCTTTAAAGTATCAACCTACCATCATTTTGGCTGCAAGGTATCATCTTGAACAATAAGGTAAGCAGTTCTACAGTTAATGAAGTAAATCTATGCTGCCCTACGCAGGCATACATTGATTATATTTTGCAAGACAACATTTATTAATCAACATCGTTACAGGTCGATATCTTTGTGGTCGATAGTTTGACATACAGTGACCTAATGTCATCCCAGTTGAAATTTGTGTGAAATTCCATAAAAAGAATACAATTCATTGATGGCATGCTTCTAAATTAAGATTTCTGTAGAGTCTAGTATTTTGCATGCACACATATTTAATATTAATTCTTTCCATACTAGGCTTTTAACTACATAATCATTATTGGTATTTTTGTATCACGAATATCTAAGAATATCTACTAAACTCAAATTTGTAATTCTTTAAAAGATTTGAAAAATGATATTTGAAAAACAAAATCTCATCAGAAACTGGATATTTTGTCAAACCACTTATATCATATAACAAAGAATATAAATAAAGTTTCATCAAGTAACAATTCAGCACATAAATAAATAAATACACCTAATGTAATAGTTCAGAGTCCTTCCAATTAAATATCCACGTCCTATTCCAAATATCTAGTTATTCATGTATAATCAATCTGCAGCATATTTAAAATACATAATGATTTTTATACAATTTATAAAGTTCTGAAAAAGAGATAGGATGTATAGCAGTTACTAAATGGAAGTCTCACCTCTATAACAGGTAGGACAGAATATCCTTTAGTAGGGTTTAGCAAACTGTTGACAAAATGGTGAAACATAATCTAATGGATGTAATTTGGAATCAGACCTGTTTTCTGTGTGTTACTCTGTAAAATGCACTCAATGCTCGACACTCCATGGCATATTAAAAAGAAAAGATCTATCCATTACGAATGTAAACATGATTGCAATAGGAGAATACAAATTTCCATCTCAATGACAAGCAAAGGGATTGAATAGGCATATTATTTCAGTAATTTTTACATGAAGCAAACATATATCATATTGATAATTACATTTGAACAATATAATTTTTGTAAGTCTAGTATTGGAATTGAAGCCTTGCCCAAAGTAAAAAATTTTATCTGATTTGTAAACAGTATCAGTGTGTTACCATTCTGGTCATAACTTTCCTCTGCTTTAGTAGTGTCCCTCACTTTTGTTTGCGACTGATGGGTTTTGTCCAGTAGAGAATGATCACACTTCATTGTATACAGCACCAGGGAACTTAGATGTCTATTTCATGATTCCTATCTGTAGCGTAGAAGTCTTTGGGGCAAATGTATGACAATTTTTAGCGGTTGCAAATGGAGAATCGGGCTGTGTGCAACTGCTAAAAAGAGTTGTAGCATGCATCAACCCTATTTTATTTGTCTTTAACCTGTTACCGACTCGCAAAATAGGGTTTGTAACTCACTATTTGGAAGTGGTGTCCCTTCCTAATAGAGAGATGCAGGGGAATGTATGATATTTTTGCGGTTGCAAAACAATTGCAGTGCCCTGGGGATGCTTTCCTCCTTGTGATTGGCAGCAGAAATGTTTTTTTAAGAGCAGGCAGTGGCCCCATGGACCACTGTCTTCTCTAAAAAAAATGAAACTGAAACGTTTTATTTTCATTTTTGAAATGCATCCCATTTTCCTCTAGGGAACATGAGCAGCATTTAAAATGAAAAAAAATGCTTTATTTAAAAAGCAGTCACAGACATGGTGGTCTGCTGACCCCAGCATGCCACCAACCCTGTGAGTGTCCGCCATTAATGGCTAGCAAATTGCGACCTGCCTCATGAATATTAATGAGGCAGATCCCTTGCGACCTATTTTGGAATAGCAAATGGTGACTGAGACATTGTTGTACATCAGCTTTTGTGACTCCCAAATTGCGAGTCACTAAAAATTGGAAATTGCATTTCGTAAATACATTTGGCCGATTGTGTGGTAAACTCATGCTGTTATTATGTTCCCTTTGTCAAACTTCCTACTTAGGTTTTGTGTCTCAGGTATGTAACCTCTCTTCTCCTAAAGCCACTAACATGTTGTTGTCCAGCCAGGTCTGTAATGATTAAATTTCAGCAAATTTCAGAAGATGACTTTCACCATATTTTTTTACTCCTATTTGTCTTGATACTCATTTTACTTGTAGAAAGAGGGGATTTTAGGACAAACTAATACTAAGGGCCATATTTATTAAGGGTTAATGCTGGTGACAGAGCAACACAAAGCAGCAATTGCAATGTACTGTTTAGCACAAGAGTTGTTTTGCACTGGAAAGGTGCAGATTTGTCAGCCAGAAACTACTTTATGCCACTTTGCATCGATGGAGCCATTACTGGAGGCGGATCAGTGCAAGTACGCAATTTAATGAGCTAGCCAGGGCTGAAAACAAGTACAACAAAGATCTGTGTTCACGCGCCCAATGCATAAGAAACTTCTACATTTATGTACACACAGGAATTTGTAATGGAATAGTATGCTTTCTGTGAAATTCCTACACTAAAGAATGACCGCTCACATCATTTTGCATGGCTGTCCATCATGCAAGACAGCCTATTTATGCACTAGCGCAGATCATGACACCAGCAGCAGGCCAATCTTTGGAGATATGGAACTATGGTGTCTTTGCCCGTTCAAGTAACACAGCACAGCAATTGTTTTTACAGCACTGCATGAAATATTAGCAAATCTGGGCTGATGTTTCCGGCTAAGAAACACCCAGCAGAATGCCCCTGGTTTGCCCAGAAAACCAGCAGATTTAGCCTTCTGCTAGGGGATGGAAATGCATATTTTAACTTTTGGCAGGGTATCAAATACAAATACCATGCACAAGCCTTGAGTAAACAAATTGGATTTTCAATTAGATTTTCAACTCCTTTCTTTCAATAGAATATTGCTTATAGGTCCAGGATTGTCATAATTTATTAATATTTAGCACACAAATATTTTTTCTAATGTTTTTAAAACTATAATAAAAGTTTTAGCTTTTACCTGCACTTTAACACATGTCCAGAATGCCAAGTACAATCATAAACACACTACTAGTAACAATACTATTAATATAAGCAGCAATTTTACAGTTCTAATTGATGTTTTTTCTGACTCCACCCACTATGTTTTTGGGAGACATGTAAGTCTACACTTTTGAGTAACTCTGTGCTCGTATATAGTGAATAGCCAAAAGTAGTAAAGTTACTCAAAATTGTAAAAGTCAACTGAACTGC
Organism: Pleurodeles waltl; assembly: GCF_031143425.1. Taxonomy (NCBI): domain Eukaryota; kingdom Metazoa; phylum Chordata; class Amphibia; order Caudata; family Salamandridae; genus Pleurodeles; species Pleurodeles waltl. The sequence goes on from NC_090448.1 coordinate 921,212,460, forward strand.
AGTCAATCTACATGTTCTGATTTAAGTTTGTGAATGGGCCCTTACTTCTGTAGAGTGAACTATCAAAACATTCTGTAGCTCTCTGGGTCCCAGACAAGTATGTTTGACATCCTCATTTTTCAATTGTTGAGTCTGCCAGTTCATGCCTACATGCCTACATGAATATCAGGGTTCAATGGTATCTGTTTCATGCCTTTTTCTGTTTCTATTTTTGTAGATCATGATTGGTGCTGCTACAAATAGAGAAACTATATTGTGTTGTCAATGTACATCTAGAGCTAATCCCTGTGTGAGTTAGAACTGTGATGAGCTTAAAAGTGGTGGCTGAGAATAAAGAGTTTGAAGGTTTATGACCACTGCTTTTTAGCATAACTTCTGGACTTTGACAGAGCACATAACTTATAAAGGTCTAACAAGGTGAAACAATAGATGATGTTATTTATTTCCCTTATATACATGGTATTTTTGTTCTTCTGTGGGGTTAGTACAAGAAAGCAGTTACAAGAGAACTTTTTCCAAGAGCAAGAAGGGAATTCAAGGAGGTCAGTTTGCAGCATAGTTAGCTAAGGAGGTTGAGAATAGTGAGACATCTTGAATCTTACAAAATTGTCTTCTTTTTGAGGTGTATGCATCAATGTTTTTTCGATGATTATTTTTACAATGTACAATTGTAATAGAATTTTGGTCAAGCTTTAAGATTTTATACCTCTTTTTTTTGCTAAAACAATATAGTATACTTTAAACCTTTTTGAGGTGTGTAACATGGTGTTGTTGAAAACTTCACCATCTTTTCTGCATTTACAAAATTGACACAATAACTTCACTATGGTGTGACTTAAGTGCTTCTGTCTTCATATTTTTGTTCACCCACTACTGATAAGACTTTCTTTATGTCCTGAATTATCCTGCAGAAATCCCAATAATCACAGCATCAGCCCAGGATATATTGATGCCTTTTAGTGATTTCTCTTCTGTCGGTGGGGTTGAGGAACTTTTTAATATCATTTTACCTACTTCTGCATCATTTATCTAGGGCTCATATTAGATGGCATAAGTGCATGTCATTAGTCACAGCCAAACTTTTGAATTTTCAGGTGACATAAGTGCTTGAATGCCCACTGAATGATTCCCATGCTCAGCAAGTCATGTTCAAAGTCTTTTTTAAAAAGAAAAATATTAATTCCAATAACGACTTGGAGAGTATGGCAGACTACGCATGAGCTACTTTCACTTTGTCCCACCTCTGTTTAGTACCCTCTGTGACCTCCCCATTCCCCTACAATCACTTGCACTTGGAGTATCAGTCCAGTAGCCTGTCGGTTGACATTCACACAGGGGAAGTTATTTTCACCTATTTCACAAGCTTGCTGTGGGATGGTGGGGTTCTTAAGAGAATATTGAGAGTGGAAAGTGAATGTAGAACTTAGTGGAAAAGGGAGAGAACGGTGTGGGGATTTGAACGTGGAAGTCATTGTGGAAGAGTTGATGGATGAGGTGTAAATAAAGAACCTACCTCTTATTCGTACCAGTATTTGGAACTTCACATTTGGCGACAAGCATGGGACTGTCACCTCAACATCAGAATTGAGCTCATGTTGAAGACCCGTGCTTGTGATCACAGATCAGCTGCGTCAGTTAATTCCGAGCACTGTGAAGGTTATGTGGAATGAATAGGTCGAGCCTGCTGCTGGAGCAGTTTTTGTACTTTAAGAAACAGCCGTGAGTTCTTCCTTTCTGACCAACACTGTTATCAGTCTTAGCTGGTTTTGGTCTTATTGCATACAAGTTTACAAGCCAGAACCCAGTGCGGGACTTTAGCAAGAGGCCTTGCACAAGCCTCTAGTGCAAGCTTAAGATAGAGCGTCAGCGGGTTTGAACACTTCATCAGCAACTTGAGCACGTTTGCTCATGCTGAGCAGCCATATTTAATTGGGCTGTTTTAGCAAAAGGATTGTGTCAACTGGAGGAAAGTAGAACTTAGATGCTATTGGTGACATGCACACCTGGTACATTATGTGTCTGACTGAAACTCTCACCTTGCTTTGAGCTGTCCAAGAAGAGAAATTAAAATAAGCAGCAAGCATTCTTAGTACAGTGTTTGTCTGGCTAACGTGGCCATATTGCTATGCAGCTATTATTCCTGCATTTGACTAGTGCAACGGGATTGACATCTTACAAAAACATCAATGGTGGCAAGCACACCTTTTATATTGCTTGTCTAACAAAAGATTCACAGAAACACTGTGGGGGTCATTCTGACCCTGGCGGTCTTGGACCGCCAGGGTCACGAATTACGGAAGCACCGCCAACAGGCTGGCGGTGCTTCAAATACCATTCTGACCGCGGCGGTAAAGCTGCGGTCGGCCCGCCGGGGCCGGCGGTTTTCCGCCGGTTTTGCCCCGGCTTGGAGAATCCACCAGGGCAGCGCTGCAAGCAGCGCTGCCCTGGGGATTCTGACCCTCGTACCGCCAGCCTGTTTCTGGCGGTTTTCACCGCCAGGAAGAGGCTGGTGGTAAGGGGTGTCCTGGGGCCCCTGGGGGCGCCTGCACTGCCCATGCCACTGGCATGGGCAGTGCAGGGGCCCCCTAACAGTGCCCCGGCCAGCTTTTCACTGTCTGCCTAGCATTCGGAGCCAGCTCCTGTGTTGCGGCCCTCATTCCCGCTGGGCCGGCGGGCGCTAACTTGGTTAGCGCCCGCCGGCCCAGCGGGAATGTCAGAATGGGGGCCGCGGAATTTTGGCCGCATGGCGGTCAAATGGCGGTTTCCGCCTGGCGGGCGGCGGTAGCCGCCCGCCAAGGTTGGAATGACCCCCTGTGTGTCATAACCACACATTTAAATAACGTTTGGTTGTTTCCAAAGAGAATTTTGTTGGTCTATCTGACGGTGACAAGCACACCTTCTTCAGTACTTGTCTATCAGAAATAGAGACAGAATCGCTGTCTCAAGCATTTTTAGGAATGAAAAAATAGAGAGGGAACCCTCCTATATCCAATATACCGGGGGAGCAGGGTACCTTAACAAAGTAAAATCATAAAAAATCCCCCACGGGAAAACCAAACCAGTCACACCTCACTCACACAGACAATGAATCTCTCTATTGATCAGCCTAAAGTCAAAGGAATATAGGGTAAGTATTTAATATAATTCCAAATAAAATCCCAGATCATACAGTAACAAGACAAACACATAAATACTAAAACATCAATAACACAAAATAAATATCAAGTAAAATTCGATAAAAGGGAAACAAACAAAAGATATATACAATAGTCTATAAAATGAGACTGTCCCGATGTTGATAGGTATAGGCCTATCGATAATTGTCAGCACTTTTTATTCAATAAGAGCCTCCTTCTAAGGGTCCAGTAAGAGTAAAGCGTTGAAACGTTTCGGTGGGCTTCCAAACCTTTTTCACCACCTTCTTCAGGACTAAATATTGTGCTCCCCAAGGTTGTTCAATCAAACCTCCATAAAAGCCAGTACAAAACTTCCACACTGATACATATAGATACTTTCCTTGACATCCACAGTCTTTAGGAAGTATATTTCATGGAGTCCAAATATATTCAAGTAAAATAGGTCAGAACCGAATATTAATCATCTGGTTCAAGCCTTAATTCTCTAAGTCGGCGTTCTTGTCTTTATTTCATCGCTTAACGTTTTATTCATGAAGAAGCATTTTTAGGGAAATGTAATTTTGGAAAAGTAATATAAGGTCTATTTAATGTTATTCATGTATTTTAAATGTTTCTGTAACTCGTCTTTGAATAAAGCAGTGAGTTGTATATGTTTATACAAGGGCTTATTATAACACTAGAAACAGAGAATTAACAGAAATGCAAAATGTTGCTTTCCCACCATTTTTTTATTGAGTCGAAGAGAGCCACCTGTCAAATGGCAGAGGAAAAATGCACTGTTACTTCACTGTTTAGGAGGAGAGAGACAGGACGCCTTAGAGAATTTACTAGAGTTAAGTGATGCTGAGCAAAAAAATATGAATGAATATGAGGTCAACATTATGAAGTTAGTTTGCCACTACTTACCTAGAGTAAGCACTATAATGGAATGCTACTACTTTGGCATCAAAGAATAGGGAAAGGATGAATCGGTAGAATATTTTGTTACAGTCCGTAGAAATTTGGCAGCTAGTTGTAAAGGACTAGGGATCAATTTGTACTCAAATGTTTCAATCATAAGATAAGAGAAGAGCTATGGTTAAAAGATGACCCACCATTCGAAGAAGTAATTGACATAGCTAATGCAAGTTTTTGTCCTGCAGCTTAAATTGTATGCAATTGATGTGGGTAAAAAGACCACTTTGCGAGATGTTGTAAGGGAAAGAACAAGAAGGAACAAAAACCAGAGATGAAGGAAATAGTATTTCAAGTGAATGAATGCAAGATCGCACATCCTTCAAAATGGTTCATAGTAGAGAATCAAACAATAACAATGAAGTTTGACTCTTGTTCGCAATTAACATTGATTTCTAAAGAAGTGTTTGACCACATTTTGTTGGCAAGGTGAGGTTGTATAAATCTGATGTAAAACCCACATAGTATGGAAGTTCACCCAATAAGATGTTTGGATATTTTCTGTGTTGCTTAGAATACAATGGCAAGTTTCCTGACCCAAAAATGTATGTGTCAGACAAAGGTGGTAATCTATTATGTGGGCCACATCAGGGTCAGTTTGCTGTCACACTTAATCCCAATGCTAATACACTTATTGAAGTATAAAAAGTGGTAGATGGTGAAAACAAATATACATCTATGTTTAAGGAATTATTCAAACATGAACCAGGATGTGCAGGGGGTTACATACATCATATTAAATTGAAGGTGGTTGCTAAGCCTGTAGCAGCTAAAGTATGAAGAATTCCCAACAGTATAGGAAGGAGTTCAGAGGGAGATAATGAAGCTTTTCGAAAAGAGATTTATTTAGCCAGTAGAGGCCACTCCAGTGGTGGCAAAGAAGTGTAACAATGAGATTCATTTGTGTGTGGATTTAAGAGCACTTAACAGAGAGGTTGTAGTGGACAGATTTCCCCTTCCTAACATTGATAAAATAGTGTCGACCCTGGCAGGGGCAAAGTATTTCACCACTTTAGATTTCGCTTCTGCGTATCATCAGATTGCACTAGATAATTGATCTCAAGAGCTGACTGCTTTCATCACACTCTTTGGAGCTTACACGGTTTTATGCATGCCGTTTGGGTTAGTGTCGGCGGCTTCAGTTTTCCAAAGAGTGATAGTCAACATTTTGAAAGGGATACAAGGAGTTTGTTGTTATCAGGATGATGTACTTAACTTTGGATCAATAAAGGAAGAACATGATGTTAGGGTGGAAATGGTCTTGAAAAGATTTCTGAGGGCAGGTCTGACACTATGGAAAGATGAGTGTAAATGTTGCATTAAGAGTTTGAACAGGTAAAGAAAGACCTTGCTAATGCACCCAATTTACAAGCATTCATTCCAGGAGGAGACTCTTACATAATCACACCTGCTAGTAACAAGGGTTTGGGAGCTGTACTTGTTCAAATGAAGGGTGACAAGGAATACCTTATTGTGTGTGCTTCAAGATGTTTGAAAGGAGCTGAGTTAAATTACTCAGTTATTGAGAGAAAAGCCTTAGCCACATTTTTGGCATTAAATAAGTTTAGGACTTTAATTTGGGGGAACTGTTTTCACAGTCAGGTCAGATCACAAACCTTTTAAAATACAATTTTGAGAAGAAAGCCTTAGATGCTATTTTCTCAAGAATAAGAACATGGGTCATTGCTCTTCAGGATTTTGATTTCTCTGTGGAATATATTTCTTGTGTAAGGAATTTTACAGCAGACTATTGGGGGAGGTACTTAATAATCATAATGAGAGTGATGTTTTGGATGATTGGGCGGAACAAGAAATTAAGGTGTGTGAAGTAATCATTGGTGCTATACAAGAAAATGAATAGAAGAGTGAAATAGCAAAAGATTCTGAACTACTGAACATTGCAGAGTTGTTATTATCAGGACAGATGAATACGCTTGAGCAAACCATGGGCTATACTCAAAAAGGAATTAGTGGTGAATGATGGGGTTTTAATGAGAGGCACAATATTGATTCCTCAAGGATCTCTAGGAGAAAAGATGATTTGTATGGCACACAAATGACACATGGGCATCCCCAAAACAAAAGATTTGGTGGCCAGGTTTAGATCTGATGGTTGAACATGTAGTTAGAGATTGTATTCAATGTAACATGAGTGATAAAATACACAAAACCAGAAATATACCTATGGTTTGTAGCGTACTACCAAAATTCCTGTGGGAAGAAGTAGCAATTGATATGGTTGGTCCTCTTCATGGTGATCATCTTACCTCGTATATAATTGCGCTTGTTGATTTATATTCACATTGGGTAGAAGTAACTTGATTAAAATCTATCACTTCTTATAGTGTAATACAATTACTGGAAGAAGTTTTCAAAAGAGAAAGTTATTCATGGTGCCTTCTGTCAGATAATGGTCCACAATTTTGCTCATAGGAGATGAAACGATATTTAAGTGATTGTAGTATTACTCATAAAAGAACCTCTTTGTATCACCCTGAAGTTAATGGTGCAGTTGAGAGACTTAACAAGACTCTGAAAGAAAGTATATAACTAACAAGGGTGAATAATTTGGATTGGAAAAGTGAATTGCAGAAAAGAATAACAGCATATAGGTTATCGCCACATACCATCACAGGAAAAACACCTTTTCAATTATTTAAAGGGAGAGTAGTCAACTCAAAACAGTGTCCGGGATGGATGTTCTTTGATAAGGGTTTAAAAGAAAATAGCATTGGAGAATGGAGAGAGAGAGCTTATACTTCAACTGAACCAGAAAAAATATTATAATCCTCATAAACATGTTAAAAGGGTTAAGTTTTATGAAGGAGATTGGCTAAATATCAGGGCACCAGTAGGTGTCAAGAATGGTTGAAATTCACAAATTTGAAACAGATTATGAAACTGTTTAGAAATGCTGTTGAAATGGATTATGGCAGGATCTGGAATCTTAATCATGTAGTACGCTCTCAAAATGAGGTGGACATGAGTAATATGGGTGAGCGAAGCACTGATGATGGATGAAAGGGTTTTAAAGAAATGGAACAAGGAAGCCTAAGCAGGAAAAGTTTGAGGATATGCAAACTTCCTACTAATCTAAAAGACTATGGCCCTCATTATGAGTTTGGAGGGTGGTGGAGGCTGCATGCCAAACTCGTACCGCCACCTGACTACCAGTGCTGCCAGAACACCGCCAGCCCTATTTTGAGTCTCCCGCTGGACCGGCGGGCAGAAACAGCGTTTCCACCCACCGGCCCAGCAGGACACAGGGCCTTTACATTGCAGCTGACTTGTAATCAAGCCGGTGACAATGTGGCATTGTGTGACAGCACCCGTTGCCTTTTCCACTGCCTATAATTCGGCAGTGGAAAGCACGACCGGGCTGTCCATGGGGGCCCCTGCACTGCCCATGCCAAGTGCATGGGCAGTGCAGAGGCCCCCATTGTGCCCCTGACGCTCACATTCCACCAGAATTTCCATGGTGGTTCAACCGCCATGAAAATACTGCCAGAATGGGGAGGTGTAATCCCCGGAGTGGTGCTGCTTGCACCCTGATGGATTACAACCGCCGAGACCGCCTGGCGGTGTCTGCGGTCCAACCGTGGCGGCTCCACCATTGTCATAATGTGGAGGCCGGACCGCTGCTTAGGGGCTGCTTTTTAACCTCTACCATGACCCTGGTGGTCGTGATGACCACCTAGGTTAGGAGTTGAAGGTGTCGGAATATTCTGTGTTTCAACAGACTCTTTCATATACAAAGGTGTTAATAAAAGGTTAGGATGATTTATACACGTGTTAATCTGTGTTCAAACTTATGTTATCAAAAGAGATGATTTAATTTATTATAGGTGGGAGAAGTGTAGGATGGCTGGGTTCTTAAGAGAATCTTGGGAGTGGAACATATGTGGCAGAATGTGAATGTAGAACCTATTGGAAAAGGGACAGAAAGATGTGGTGATTTGAATGTGGCAGTCGTTGTGGAAGAGCTGATGGATGAGGTGTAAATGAAGAACCTACGTCTTATTCGTACTGGTCTCCTCTTGTGGTATTTGGAACTTCACCCTTGCCATTCTATAATGTCTATTCCATAGTAGAAATGACAGTAGGGCTATGTTTACAATAAATAATGTATATGGTGTTATAAACATAAGATTTGAAGGTGCATTTTGGTACAAAAGGACTTTTCCCAGAAGGAAAAACATGGCATCCAGAATTGTTAGTGCTTTAATCCATATTCATGTTCCCACTCACACAGGGCCTTGAAACAATAACACAAAAGTTGCAGCTGTATATATATATATATATATATATATATATATATATAAATTATATATATATTGTTAGAAATGGGGTCTTTGGTTGGCAGTCAGGATATCCCCTGTCCAAGCAAGGACCCTCACTCTAGTCAGGGTAAAAGAGAATCATCCTCAGCTAACCTCTGCTTACCCCCTTGGTAGCTTGGCACAAGCAGTAGGCTAAACTTCAGAGTGCTAGGAGTAAAGTATTTGTACCAACACACACAGTAACTTAATGAAAACACTACAAAATTGACACAACACTGGTTTGGAAAAATAGAGAATATTTATCTAAACAAAACAAGACCAAAACAACAAAAATCTACAATACACAAGTCAAGTTATCAATTAAAAACCAAAAAGAGTCTTCATGTAGTTTTAAACACACACTAGCACTGTTTAGGTGTGTCAAAAATAACCCCGCACGGGTGAGTATGCTTCAAAAAGGGCTTGCGATGTGTCGATGTCACTCACGGACGAGACCTTGCGTTGGTTCTCTTTTCGTCGGGTCGGGGTGCGTCGTTCCTTCTCTCCGCAGAAGAGAGATGCGTCGATCCGGTCAGCACTCTCGGGTCCAGGCAGGCCTTGCGTTGTTTTTACACGCCCAGCTTCACTTGCGTCAGAAATCCAGCCGCACGATGATCCGAAAACCACACAGCACGGGTTGCGATCTCACCAGGCTCCGTCAGCGATACTGCACGTCATTTCCCCAGCTCCGTGCCTCGATCTTCCAGTTGCGTTGCAGACGAGAGTCGATTTTCAGCCGCGAAGCTGGCGGCGCGTAAATGTTTTAGCAGCAGATCGGAATCACATCGATCTTTTCCCCGCACGGCGTTCTGTGCGTGGATTTCTTCCTCTTAGGCTGCCAGCTTCTCCTTTCAGGGTCCCAGGAACTAAATGGGCGCCACAGGGTAGAGTAGGATTCTCTCCAGAGACCACAGGTGCTGGCAGAGAGAAGTCTTTACTGTCCCTGAGACTTCAAACAACAGGAGGCAAGCTCTAAATCAAGCCCATGGAGATCTTCACAAGATGGAAGACACTCAAAGTCCAGTCTCTGTCCTCTGGCAGAAGCAGCAACTGCAGGAAAGCTCTACAAAGCACAGTCACAGGCAGGGCAGCTCTTCTTCCTCAGCTCTTCAGCTCTTCTCCAGGCAGAGGTTCCTCTTGGTTTCCAGAAGTGTTCTAAAGTCTGTGGTTTTGGGTGCCCTTCTTATACCCAATTTCTCCTTTGAAGTAGACCTACTTCAAAACAAAGTCTCTCTTGAATGTGAAATCCTGCCTTGCCCAGGCCAGGCACCAGACACTCACCAGGGGGTTGGAGACTGCATTGTGTGAGGGCAGGCACAGCCCTTTCAGGTGTAAGTGACCCCTCCTCCCCTCCCTCCTAGCACAGATGGCTCATCAGGAAATGCTGACTACACCCCAGCTCCCTTTGTGTCACTGCCTAGTGTGAGGTGCAACCAGCCAAACTGTCAAACGGACCCAGACAGGGAATCCACAAACAGGCAGAGTCACAGAAATGGTATAAGCAAGAAAATGCTCACTTTCTAAAAGTGACATTTTCAAATACACAATCTTAAAATCAACTTTATTAAAAGATGTATTTTTAAATTGTGAGCTCAGAGACCCCAAACTCCACATATCCATCCGCTCCCAAAGGGAATCTACACTTTAATCAGATTCAAAGGTAGACCCTATGTTTACCTATGAGTGGGAAAGGCCTGGCAACATTGAAAAATGAATTTAGCACTATTTCACTGCCAGGACGTATAAAACACATTACTATATGTCCAAACTTAACCATACACTGCACCCTGCCCTTGAGGCTACCTAGGGCCTACCTTAGGGGTGTCTTACATGTAAGAAAAGGGAAGGTTTAGGCCTTGCAAGTGGGTACACTTGCCAAGTCGAATTTACTGTTAAAACTGCACATTCAGACACTGCAGTGGCAGGTCTGAGACATGATTACAGAGTTACTTATGTGGGTGGCCAACCAGTGCTCCAGACCCACTAGTAGCATTTGATTTACAGGCCCTGGGCACCTCTAGTGCACTGTACTAGGGACTTACTAATAAATCGAATATGTCAACATGGATAAGCCAATTACATACACATTTTGTAAAGGAGCCCTTGCACTTTAGCCCTGGTTAGCAGTGGTAAAGTGCCCAGAGTAACAAAAACATATATATATATATATATATATATATATATATATATAACATTTATTTATTGCAAATAATCCACAAATTGTGTGTGTGTGTGTATATATATATATATATATATATATATATATATGTGTGTGTGCATATACTGCCCCGTTGACTATGTCTGTTGTTGAAAGCAAGCCAGCCTATCCTATCAGGCTACCTAGTTGCTACAGGTCCATATGTTTTATGTGGCACTGTAAACAAGAATAGCAATGATATATACATCTCTTTTCCGCAGACAAAGGGGCATATTTATACTCCGTTTGCGCCGAATTAGCGTCGTTTTTTTCGACGCAAATTCGGCGCAAAACTAACGCCATATTTATACTTTGGCGCTAGACGCGTCTAGCGCCAAAGTATGAGTAAAGAGCGTCATTTTTTAGCGTGAACGCCTTCCTTGCGTTAATGAGATGCAAGGTAGGCGTTCCCATCCAAAAAAATGACTGCAACGCAAATGCGTCGTATTTATACTCCCGGGCAAAAATCACGCCCGGGAGTTGGCGGGGCCCTTTTAAACGATGCCCAGACGCCATTTACATGACTCCTGTCTTAGTAAAGACAGGAGTCATGCCCCCTTGCCCAATGGCCATGCCCAGGGGACTTCTGTCCCCTGGGCATGGTCATTGGGCATTGTGGCATGTAGGCGGGCAAAAATCAGGCCCCCCTATGCCAAAAAAAAATTAACAAAAATTAAAAATGTATACTTACCTGAACTTACCTGAATGTCCCTGGGATGGGTCCCTCCATCCTTGGTTGTCCTCCTGGGGTGGGCAAGGGTGGCAGGGGGGGTCCCTGGGGGCATGGGAGGGCAGCTGTGGGCTCATTTTGAGCCCACAGGTCCCTTAACGCCTGCCCTGACCCAGGCGTTAAAAAGTGGCGCAAATGCGGGGTTTTCTGCCCCGCCAACTCCCGGGCGTGATTTTTGCCCGGGAGTATAAATACGACGCATTTGCGTCGCAGTCATTTTTTTGGACGGGAACGCCTACCTTGCATCTCATTAACGCAAGGAAGGCGTTCACGCAAAAAAATGACGCTCTTTACTCATACTTTGGCGCAAGACGCGTCTAGCGCCAAAGTATAAATATGGCGTTAGTTTTGCGCCGAATTTGCGTCGAAAAAAACGACGCTAATTCGGCGCAAACGGAGTATAAATATGCCCCTTTATATGTATGTGCGCCAGAAGTGCTGTGGCAAATAAGGATTGATGTGATGCCGAATTTAACGCGAGTGGGCGCTGGTTAGACTGTGCGAAAACACTTTACAGGTTGCCTGGTGGGAACTGTTGTTGCATAGCAGCTCTAGCAGAAGTGCAAATCCACACAAATTGATAATTCTTGTGTAAAATTGCGCTGGTGCAATTTAGTAATCGATCCCAAAAAGGGTGCAATAATTGAAACAATTCTCATTGTAAAACATATATATTTAGTGCAGAGGTTAAGACGAACGTGCACTGAAATTTCTTTATTATTGCTAACACAGCGATATTTTTAAGGTTTTGTTTTATTTATGTTACCTTAGCCAATATTCTGCGTGCTACTTTGGTGTAGTTATACCGAAAGCGAATGTATAATACTCTTGAAGGTAAGGAAAGAGAGGTTCACGTGCTCATAGCGATGTAAAAACCTTTCATTGCCTCACGCACACTGCATACGATGGTTACTTGAATTAAACTATGATCTTTTTAAAATGCATACAAATTCTGGCAGAATATATTTGAAAACCTCACCGTAAATGTAAAGGCATTTCCAGTCCCTTGATAAATGAGGCTGCTCGACCGCACTTTATTGAGTCTCTGATTTTTAATAATGTGGATCCTGCAAGATTTAATTCTGCATAATTCTGGCTGAAATCAGCTTTTGATTGAGTTGTAATGGCTATGTTATTGTAAATATCTCTGCATGCTAAAGTCATGCTGCAATTCAATGACATGTAGATGAAATTCTTGGCCTCAAGCAGCGCCTAAGTTGAATTTAAAGTGCCGAGAAGAAGTGACTTTTTGTTTTTAGTATCAAAACATTTTGTAAAGAAGAAACAATCATCATTTTGAAACTACATTCAAATTCAAATGGTCTAAAGGGATTCTGCAGTTCTGCACTGCATTTGTTTGGTGAATTTAAACATGATTTCATTGCAGGCAAATATGAATAGGTAAATACCAACACAAGATAGTGAAACTCAAGTATAAAGAAATCGCTAGATACGTAGATGTTTATGTAAAATTAAATGAAACATTCATAGGTCGTTTTGTCAGTCGGGTACGGAATATCCTGTGAGTGAAAATCCTGCGTTTTGTGTGACTTTTCCATTTAAATGTGATTAAAAATCGTGGTAACATGTTGGCGGTTGGAAGCTAAAATATGGGTGTTGCACTTTAAAAAAAGTAGTAGCAATGTCGTGAGATTTCATGGATAGCCTCAATCCAATGTACTTTGAAGCGTATATTAAAATGTGTCTACTGGGATGTGCTGTTTTGTGATAACGATGCTTATTTTGTGCTGCGATTGAAGATAGTGGGACTTGTGCTTTTTATTCACCAGACCTATGGCATGAGAGAGAAAGGCACAGAAAGCAGAAAGAAAGAAAAAAGACCGGAAAACAGTGACAAAAGGAAAAAGCATTGTTGACAAAGACCCACAAGGAGTTTGATGGGTGGCAGAAAAAAGAGAGTTGAGTAGAAATCAAGACTAGGGAACATAGACGCTTTCTAGACAAAAGGAGGGGGGTCCTATCGACTTAAAACACATGCATTATGTTTTTTATTTTTTTTAAACTTAGCGCTGGTTAATGTTCACAGATGACACCAATCACTAGAGTTGGGAAATACTTGTTCTGAAGAATGGCATAGGTCAAATGGATAAAACTAAGACCTGACCTAGGATGTCGATTATGTCAATGGAAGGATATGGGTGGTTAGTTTGAGTATTACACTGCCATTGGGAGGTAAAGCCTTTCCCACGCAAAACTAACAAGAATAGTCTGAAATGCCCTGTTAGCACGTCGGTCCTTAATAAGTAAACTTACAAGGGGAAGCATGTAGGTTGATGAACCTTTTGACTCGTTTAAGATTTTCTTACCATAGCTCCAGTACATAGACAATAATCAATACACAATAATCAATAGTAGTTAGTCAAATCAATAATCAATGGAGTCAGTGATTGTCACACAGCATGACCTTTCAGCCATAAATAACACACCTTTAGTAAAAGTTTAGTAATTTTATTTCCCTTATATTAACAATACTAAAGTCATGTAGATCAATCTCAATATCAAATCAACTGCATCCCGAAAAATATTGATTACCCAAAAGATGCAAGAAACATAACCTAATCAAAGCTTGAATCACAATACATTCTAAAACATCAGTACAAATCATTAGCAAAGTCAGCTCCAGTGGTGCTACATAATCCATAGAGTTGAGCAAAATAGTTTGTCAACCATTTATCTCTACAAATTGTCAATCGTCATGTAGATAACCTCAACTCACCCAGATTAGCATCAGCATGTGGGGCTTCATGCAAAACAATTGAGAACATGATTTAGGAAAACATCTAGCTATGGAAAACTAATCATGACAGCGCAGTTGGTACCTAGAAAGAAAAGGCATAAAAATGCATTTAAGTTTAATTGTCATATCTACCTATCCACAGTCATCAATCGATCAGCAACTCATCAGGCTCTCAGTCAGAGAGTATGAGCCCAATGACAGAATCTCGAATCTCTTCTTCTCCTCAATGTTGCATCACAAAATCAGAATAAGGTCTGCTCTCTAGACTCTCTCTAGTCTGCATAAGTCTACTCTGAATCTTTCTCCTCTGTCACTTTGTTATATAAAAGTCACCCAAACTATCCCCTAATTCCCTATTGGTCAATTAATTGTACATTATTACTCTACCTAATAGTAATTCTATGCCAAATCTATGAATTCTATTTTTTCTCCTTTCACACGTCGTTGATTGGTCTGCCATACAGTGTTCTCATCATCCGGCTTGTCAGGTATCTAATTTATTACATCTTCTTCTCCAGTCAGTGTCTTCATTGTTCGCATCCTGGGAAAGTATTTTTCACACATACTACAAACAGTTGTTACACTTTTTAGGACGCTGTCTCCTGTTAGTCGGTTCTCATGGAAAGCTTCTGCTAAGCATTTTATTAAACAATGAACATTTCACAGTCAATTTACTCTGTCAGCATTTTCTATTAAACACCACAGCTTCTTGCATGAGGCCTGGCAGAACAAGGCCAAGACACTCGCTAAGTTAAGGCCTACAATCGATAAGCGAGAACATACTGCACATCCCTTAATATGACTTATTACTACATTAATCTAATACATTTTCAATATTTCATAAGCATTTGCCATTATTTAGTAAATTTCTTGAACAATGGTAGCCATTTTTCGAGATCACAATTTCAAACGTGTGCATTATTTTTCTACGTTATTACATTTTCTAAATAAGTCATTATTCAAAATACATAAACACTCATTAATACATTTCTAGTTATGACTTCTGCTTCTCTGATGATTAAATGTTTCATC
Organism: Pleurodeles waltl; assembly: GCF_031143425.1. Classification (NCBI taxonomy): domain Eukaryota; kingdom Metazoa; phylum Chordata; class Amphibia; order Caudata; family Salamandridae; genus Pleurodeles; species Pleurodeles waltl. The sequence continues at coordinate 921,227,587 of NC_090448.1, forward strand.
ACACCGATTTTACCACCCACAATAACTCTATTTCTTCAAAATGTTGTCTCCTTTTTGAATTTTCCCTATAGATTTTTTCCCTTTTCTTCCCTCCTCGGATTCTTCTTAGACCTTTTCAATGTCATTCTTTTGCACAATTTACATTATCCCCATATTCCTAATAGACAACCCACAACAATTAAGATCCCCTGTAAAATTTTCAATACCACCCCATTCCAAATACCAGTAAGCCAATTTCCCACTGAAGTAAGCCCTTTACCAACCTTTTCCCAAACACCTGGTTCTTTCAACTCCTTCAAATCACTACTTGTGTTAGTCATATTAGTAAGTAAGTCCCTTATCTCTTTACTATTGTTAGGTATGTATGAGCAACAATGCCTAGAGTTAATCATTTTACACACTCTGCCATCCTTCACTAAAAGAATGTCTAAAGCAAGACGATTTTGAAGAGACATAGCTCTATCCGCAGCCAATCAGTATCTGTTAGGAGTATAGCCCCAGAAAAATTTGTCAGCATGTTATCCAAAATACTAGAAAAATTGTGAATCTTGATTGAGTGCAGGATGACTCCCACTGAAGGAATAAGCCGCACCAAATATATCTCCCACTTTTGCAGAAGAGGACTCCCTCCGCTGTCTCTTATGATATAATTGTGTTATTTTCGGAAGCCTTTTCAAATCCTCCATCTGGTAAATCTTTGGTAATACTATCCCCAAATAACATGTCCTATACCATCCTCTTGGAAGATGGTAATAAGCATTAAGTCCACAAATATAATAGATCCCCGGAAACGGAGGGTCCTGCCCATTCAACATAAATGTTCTTTTAATCTGAAACAAAAACACGTCTACATTCACTCAGACCTACAAAATAAGTGTCTGTGCATGAATTTGGCCTGTATATACAAATCGTCCCTACGTGTAACACATCTAAAGCTAATTTCCCTTGTGTTTTAATTGCACTATAAGGATAATCATTCTTGTAAGTCAAGTTATTTGTGTGTGCATAAACTGTCCCAAACGTTAGTGTAGGTTCAAAGAATCCTCTAACTAATACTATGTCATTATCCTTAGCTACTCTACTCAAATACCTAATAATAGGTACAAACGAAAACACAACATCATGGTTACAATAAAAATACTGAATAAACTCCTGGTTATAGAACCTTATTAGTAACAGACTACAACTTATCCCGTATGTTAGTGGAAGACTATGGTAAGTGACTCCTTCCTCGACTGTTGAAGGAATCTGTGTACACACAAGACAATCCTTTGCAACCATCGTCTCAACATACTCACTCAATAAGCGATAGAAAACGTTAGAAGAATGTTCTCCTTGCGCGTTAGTAGAATCATGCAAATTCTTCTCGTCTAACTTAAACCTCTCTAAAGCCATTAGTGTAGTAGTCTCAAAAGACGAAGTATGGTTGGCTCGTTTTGTGTCAAGAACAGACATACCCACAATCAACACCATAAACAGAATTCCACTCACAATTGCCAACCCAATGCTCATATATTTACAGTACCTAGCATCTCTAAACTGCTTATCAAAATCAGCTATGATCTCTAAAGAATCAGAAAGCAGAAGTAACTCAGAAAACATGCAGTAAAAATCAAAACTCAAAAATAGACAATTCTTCTTTCAGCAGTTCAGTTTCACTTCCAGGAACCCTTCTTCCTTGTCAAAATCAGTTAGCAGCTTTGTCAAATCAGGTTTTAGAAAGCCAAATCAGGTTATCAATGTCTTTCTGGTTACTTTCATCAGTGTCTTTCTCAAAAATAATTCTCTCAGATTGTTTCAACAGTTCAGCTCCTTGATCTTCTTCTGGTCACCTCAAAATATTGACTCAGAACTTTCCTATCAAAACAAAAGACATAGGGGGTTATTAAAACTTTGGAGGAGGTGTTAATCCGTCCCAAAAGTGACGGTAAAGTGACGGATATACCACCAGCCATATTACGAGTCCATTATATCCTATGGAACTCGTAATACGGCTGGTGGTATATCCGTCACATTTGGGACGGATTAACACCTCCTCCAAAGTTGTAATAACCCCATAAACTCTTGTTGCCGTTCGTTGCATACGCCCATGCGTATCTTCGACTTGCTATTCTCTTTCTTTTCAATCTTAGATCACCATTCAACTCTCCTTCACTTAGTTCTTCTTTTCTCATAGTATGTACTTCTCCATCTATCGTTGGTTCGAAAATCACCTCTTTCCTTTTCTCCACTTCTGATTCCGGCCACTTATCTCATTTTCTTGAACCTTCTGTCAATATTCTCTTCAGGACTGAACTTGAATCCTTTTCATTCTCTGTGGTGTTTTCTCTGAACAGACCTGCAACAGGTTCAGAAGGAATCGGACCACCTTAACTTTGATCCAGCTCGACCCCTTCCCCTTCTTGTTTGGCAATTGCTCTGTTTGTCTCTCGGGATCGTCTGCTTGTGGGAGAATCCCCTTTGTATAAGGCTCTCCTGCTGTGTCGGTTAAGAAAGATTCCCCCGCACCCTCCTGGAGGTCTCCACCCTCGTCTCTCACAAGAGTAATGGAACTATCCTCAACGAGCTCAGCTTCATCTTCAGTTCTTCTTTGCTCCTTTTCCGGTGCTGTAATTTGTCGCACAGTTGTTGGTACTCTCAACAATGCTTCTTCATGATCCAGTGGATCCCAGCAGACTTCACAGCTGTCATAGTTGTTAGGACCACCTGGTACGGTCCCTTCCAAAGAGACTCCAAACACGTCTTGCGCACATGCTTTCGGACAACAACCCAGTCACCGGCTCTCAGGTTGTGCCCTGGATCATTGATTGGTGGTAGCGTGGTGGCCTCCACCTGCTGAGAGAAAGAGCGGACTACATCAGCCAGACCCTTGCAGTAATCCAACACCATATCATCTGTTATGTTGACAAGTGCATTTGCTGGAACTGTTGGCACCGTCATTGCTCTGCCCATGAGGATCACATGGGGTGACAATCCTGTCTTTCTGTCAGGTGTATTTCTCATTGACATCAACACCAAAGGCAAATTATCAGGCCATATCAGATTCGTAGCTGCACACATCCTTGCAATCTTTGACTTCAGAGTACCATTCATCTGCTCCACTAGTCCTGATGCTTCAGGGTGGTAACTACAATGCAACTTCTGCTCAATGTTCAATGCTGCACACAATAGTTTTATCACCTCATTATTGAAGTGCATTTCCCTATCTGATTCTTAAGAGATCGGAAATCCAAAGCGCAGTATTATTTCTTAAAGCAGCAGTTTCGCTACAGTGAGGCTATCAGTTCTCTGTGTGGGGTAAAGCTTCAATCCAGTGACTAAAGATGCACACAATCACTAACACATATCTCAAACCTCCACACGCAGGCATCTCAATGAAATACAATTGCATTCTACTGAATGGTGCATTTAATTGCTGACAAATGACACAGCGATGGCTGCTTGTCTAAGCTTGGGGTTAAACCAATCAATTTTGAACAGATGAACCATGGCATCCCTCCCAATGTGTGCCTGACCATGATAGTACCTCGCCATCTGAGACAACAGGCTATTTGGCAAAACCAGTGGACCCTCTTCAGATACCTACAATTCATCTTGTCTTTGAACACATTTAATTTTACTCCATGAACGTTTCTTCTCTTTGTCAACAAAGTGCAATTATTTTTGATGCAAAACTCGTACATGTTGTGTCCCCTTCAGATAACAATTCCCACTTGTCTTTGAACGATAAGCAGTTCAAAGTGCAAAATCTTGCGACTTGATCTGCAAATCCATTCCCCAGTGACATGTAGTCCTGTGACTTCAGATGTGCACTGCATTTTACCATGGCAATTTCTTCAGGCAATTAGATTGCATATAACAACTCCTTTAGTCTTTCACCATTTCTCACTGATGAACCAGTAGAGGTCAGAAAACCTCTCTGCGACCACAATTGACCAAAATCATGAACTATTCCAAATCCATATTGACTATCCATATTGATAGTGAATCTCAATCAAGCAGAAACATGGCACGCTCTAGTAAGAGTGTCCAATTCTACTACTTGAGCAGAATACACTACTCAAAGCCAGGAAGCTTCTAAGGTACCTGTAATTATGCACACAGCAGATCCTGCTCTCAATGTCCCTGTGTTGTCTCTCAGACAAGAACCATCAACAAAAACAATTTGGTCATTTTCTTCCAATCGAGTATTTCTAATGTCAGGTCTTGGTTTTGTGGACAACTCAGTTACTTCGAGACAATCTTCCTCTTTTTCAATTTCAGTAGTATCACTTGGAAGTAAAGTGGCTCGGTTCAGCACTGTACATCTTTGCACTGTCACATTTGGTGCACCCAGAATACACGTCTCATACCTAGCCAACCTAGCACCAGTCAAGTATTGGGTTTTCGTCCTTGTCAGTAACATCTCAATCGAGTGAGGGGCCATTAAACTCAGGGGATATCCCATCACTACTCCTTCACACTGTGAAAGACTGTGACCAATTGCGGCAACTGCACACAAACACCCTGGTAAGGCTTCTGCAACTTGGTCCAAGATAGCTGAAAAATACGCTACTGGGCGATGAGCACCTCCATGGACCTGATTCAAGACAGACAATGAACATGCATCATGCTCATGCTCATGACAAAACCATGTGAAAAGCTTTGTTTAATCAGGCATACCCAACGCTGGAGCTCTGCACAAACTTTCTCTCAACTCAGTGAACGCTTTCATCTCATCCTGATCTAGCACTATAGGATCAGTGACATCCTTATGAGTCAACTTCTGCAATGTTTTTGCAATCTCTGAAAAATTTGGGATCCATTGGTGACAATAGCCAGAAACATCGTGACATCTCTCTGTGTGGTTGGCGGACTTATCTGCAGTATCATTGTGATCCTTTCTCTGGATATTTTCCGCTACTCTTTTTCAGTTTGGTGACCCAAATACTTCACTACCTTCTGGCAGTACTGCAATTTCAGTGGTGACACTTAATGGCCATGCTTTCCCAAATGATTCAACAGGGTAATCGAGTCATACTTACACTCGTCCCTTGTCTTGGATGCAATCAATAAGTCATCGATGTTTTGTACCAGAGTTGATTGGAAAGGTAACTCTAATGACTCTAAATTATTTTTCAAGATCTGGTTTACCAAGGAAGGTGACTCCATGTGCCCTTGAGGAAGTCTACACCAGCAGTAGACTTGATCTAAGAATTTGAAACTAAAGAGAAATTGACTATCCTCTTGAAGAGGCACAGAAAAGAGCGCTTGTGACAAATCAACCACTGTGAACCACTCTGCATCACATAGAATCTGGAACATTATCACAGCTGAATTGGGCACTGTGGGACAACACTTGACCACAATAACATTTATTTTTCTCAAATCCTGAACAATTCAAACCTTCTCACGTGGCTTCTTCAAACTCATTATTGGTGAATTACATGGGCTGCTCAACACCTCTTTTGGGACTCCCTGCTTCACAAAATCTTCAATTATCTGAGCCTCTTTCATCAGGGCATCTTGTGTCATGTTGTACTGTGGAAGCTGCGGAAAGACTGCATTCGGCTTCAAGGTAACCTTAACCGGCTTCACTCTCTTAATCAAACCCACTTCTTTTCCTGCCAAATCCCACACGTTCTCTTGTACTGTTCCCTGCAAATCATAATGAAGCTCTCTCACTGTGAACATTGGGAAAAACTCAATCAAGGGAAACTCCTCATTTGTAGCTTCACACTCGGTCTCTGGAGCTGGATCTTCCTCATCATCACTATTTGCCGGGATCTCGATTCCATCACTTGAGCAAGTAATCAAACACTTTGGCGGTCATTCTGACTCTGGCGGGCAGCGGTTGCCGCCAGCCAGGCGGGAACTGCCAATTGCCCGCTACACGGTCAAAAGACCGCTGCCGGCATTTCAACCTTCCCGCTGGGCCGGCGGGCGCTAACCATGTTAGCGCCCGCCGGCCCAGCGGGAAGGAGGCCTGCAACACAGAAGCCGGCTCCGAATGGTGCCGGCGGTGTTGCGGGCATGCGACGGGTGCTGTTGCACCCGTCGCGCTTTTCACTGTCTGCTAAGCAGACAGTGAAAAGCTTCATGGGCCCTGTTAGGGGGCCCCGGAACTGCCCATGCCAGTGGCATGGGCAGTGCAGGGGCCCCCAGGGGCCCCAGGACACCCGTTCCCACCAGCCTCTTCCTGGCGGTGAAAACTGCCAGAAACAGGCTGGCGGGAAGGGGGTCAGAATCCCCAGGGCAGGGCTGCTTGCAGCGCTGCCCTGGCGGATTCGCCCAACCGGGGGTAAAACGGCGGGAAACCGCCGGCCCCGGTTTTCTGACCGCGGCTTTACCGCCGCGGTCAGAATGGGCTTGGAAGCACCGCCAGCCTATTGGCAGTGCTTCCGTCATTCCCGACCCTGGCGGTCAAAGACCGCCAGGGTCAGAATGACCCCCTTTGTCTTAGACAACAAGTCCCTTCCCAGAAAGATGCCGGACTCGAATCGCAGACCACAAACTTATGCAGTCCTTGGAAATTGCAAATCTCAACTTGCACTGGGTCTGTGATTGGGTTTGTCAAATACTGATTCGCTACCCTCACAACCTGAACTGTTCAACCTGAAAGGGGCAGATTTGGGAACTCTGCACTTCTTACAGTAGACTGTTTAGCTCCTGTGTCCACCAAGAATGAAACTCTGTGACCCATTACATTCCCTCTGACATAGGGTCCTCTCTGATCTAATTCTAAGGAAGTTGCAAGCACACATGGCTCCTCATCCGAACTGTCACTCATCCATCCACTATTTATTTAATTCTCACTGTGTAACGGGAATTGCTGCACTGCATTACTACTTCTGTCTTGCCTCTGACATGTGACCTGTTGAAAAAGCATCATCTGTTGCTGCTCCATCTGGGCTTGATGTATCTACGCTTGCTGTCTAGGTACCATGGGAACCTGCTGCTACACTGGCTGCAACTGTGCTACTTGTGTACGAGGCATTTGCATCTGTTGCATGGGCTGGAAATCTTGCACTTGATTCACATTATTCTGAAAATTTGCATTGGGACCCCTTAATCTTGGTCCTTTCACATGCTGAAATGTATTGATGTTGTTACCTTGCTGAACAACACCCTCCTGCACCATCATTGGACACTCATGCTTCTAATGTCCCACGACTCTGCAAATGTAACACGGCAATAGCTTCTTCATCCCCTGCACATCATTCTGAACCACTACAGTATTCAAATCCGGACGAAGATTCATATTGCCTCCACGACCGCTACCTCTCACCTGAGGCTGAAACATGACATTTTCCTGCTGCTGCAGCATCTGTTGCACAAAAGTTCCCTGCGCTCCTGTTTGAGCTGCCTTAATCTGCATCACCATTGCTTTCTCTTTCAACTTTTTCTGCTTCAACTCGATCTCATCACTACAGTATTTTGCATACTGCAACACCTCATCAATCGGCTTTGCTTGCCAGCAAATCAAATGATTCTTAATCATCTGACCTATCTCAGGTCTCAGTCCTTCTACAAATCTGAACACAAAATGAAGCATATCCTTCGGCTCAATCGCTTCTTTGCCACTGTACTCCTTGAATGCCTTCAACAACCTCTCATAGTATGCATGTATCGATTCCTTTACTTCTTGCACTGTCCTATCAATCCTCCGCCAATCAATATTTTTGGGCAAAATTCTCGTCTTCAGGAACTCAGTCGCCTAATAGTAATATTTCATTACCTCATGAGATGGTGCACCGGTATTCTCATCTCTCTCCAGTTCACTTGTTGGCCAATCGACAGCTCTCTTACACTCAACCCACAAATCAGCTGGAACCACTATCTCCAATAAGTCCTCCCACAAACACTTTGTGAGCTTCACAAACCTGTCTGTCTGCTGACACCACTCTACTGGCTTCTCCCTCAGTTTTGGATAATCGTTCGTGAATGACAGAATATCACTCCTACACCAAGGAACATGGACAAAATTTCCCCCTGGAATCTCCCTCATTGGCAAAATCTTCACCGGATCCTTGTCCTCTTGTATATTTTCAGTCACATCTAGAGAATCTCTTTTCTTCTTGTCTCTTTTCTTTATCCATCTGCCTTCCCACTTCTCTAATGCTCTCCAAACCTGAGCACTCTGCAATAATTCTTTAAGGTGTGCCTTCATTCCGGCAGACCTCATATGTTCCAAATCCTTTGCTTCAAAACCTAATCTGTAACTTCTCTTCAAATGCTTCATTTTCTCAATTTCTATGCCATGTTTCTCTGCCAAGTCTGCCAATCTCTGGTGTACCTTGCCCACCTCTCTTGTGATTCTTTGGCTTAAGTATCTCAACTCTGCTTCTGTGTAAGACTCTAACCTATTCACCCCCATTGTTCCCTCAATTAGTTTACCTGCTTCCATGCTCAGCCTCACAAAATTGATCTGCTCCTCACCCTTGGAAGCACTCTGCGGGGTATTCAGCTTGTCTAACCATTCAGTCAACTGCTGAGCTGTCAATCCCTGTAGTGAAATATTACTCGTGTGCAACCGGTGTCACCTGCTGTACTACTGCATTCAGTGCCTGCAGTGTCATTAGCTTCAAGCTCTGACCTGCACTGGGTCAATTCACAGCATCTGGAAGTGCAACAAGTGGACTGGGATCCAACAATGACCTCGATCCATCAAAGGTCTGACCCACGGAAGAGACTACCTGTACTTGTTCATTCTGGTCCCCTCCTCCTTAGACTCTGAGACATCGCTCCTTGCTCATTCATAATTGTTTTCTTTTGCACAAACAATGGTACCATTGGACCAACAGTAATCAGCAGCGATTGCATCTGGGGCAGCTCTAGCACCTGTACTCTGTGGGAGAGTAACTCCCATACTTTGATTCATCATCGATGTTAAGTCTGACTGTGTCTCTGTCATTGGAGGAAACCTCGGCATTCCCTGTGGCTACACCTGGGGCAACAATATCGAAGTCAGCTCAGTCTGGATCAACATTGGCCTCGGAACCACCTGCTCCGTAGGCACCACTAAGTTAGAAGTTGTCTCTAAGACAGGCACATCAGGATAAATTTTCTGTATCGGCGGCGGCTTCATCTGTGCCTGAACTAATGGAGTAGTCAGCACATTAGGACTACCCTGCACCACACCCTGTGTCTGGCTACCATTAACTTGTACCGAACTCTCTGTCCCCATTCCCTGTGCCGGGGCTGTTGGATCAACACTAGTACTCGGACCACTCTCATGCACTGCATTCGGTGGTGGTTGATCTCTCAATATCTGCATAACAAGATCCTCAGCATCTGATTCCTCCTCCACTATGGAAGAACTTTTAGCTTCCTTACTCCCAGACGGACTCTTATTAGTTTTTCTAGTTGCCTTCCTTCCTTCCGTCTCATCCTCCTGTGTAATGGCAGGGAACAATTCGACTCCCTGCAAAGTCTCTGATCTCTATCTTTTCTGCTCCCAATCCCATTTAGCCCCCGCTAATGTCTTTTCTACTTTTTTTATTCTCTTCTCGAATTTAATTTGTTGTTGCTGCCTAGCTACCAGCTCCCAAACTGCTAATAATTGAAACTGACTGGTCTTGGAAGGGGCTTAGATTCATATAGTGCCATCCGCAATTGCTCCAGAATTCTCAAATTGAACGTACCATTCCCGGGAAACGCTAAGCTCCCATTTTTCTCTGTTAACTTGCACCATTGCTTTAACCAAAGACATGGCGCAACACCTGGCTCCGCCATTACAATGTGAGCCAGTGTATTCTCCGGCGGTGTAGGCTCCCCTACGTTCGCTCTAATGTACGTATCTCCCCTTAGGGCACTTTTCAATGCCTTGAAAAACTTAATCTTTTCTACTTTTTATTTATTTGAGTCAAATCAGAAAATTACTTTTACTCCCAAGATTCCTTTCACCCACGTTCTCAACCAATTGTCTTTCATGGATGGCTGCCAATCCGTGCACAACCCTTCTCACTAACCGACCTATCCAAGCACGGCTCCAATGACGTCACACTCACACGTATTGCGGCTGACAAAGTCCTGCGGCTTGTCCTCCTAAGCTCCAACTCACACAAAAAAAAATGCAGAAATATTGTGAGCACTAATCAAAAAAAAAAAAAATCTGCTGGTTTACTACAGGAAAGGTAATACAATCGCTTCAGAAACCTTACGGATTTTCACTGATGTTCCTTTCGCTCATGCACGTATTCCTCTTTCTCGGTCTCACAGATTCTCAAGCAAAGTTCGGCCTGTAAATTTTACTCTCAACTGATCAATGGGTCTGTCCTGGTGCACATAGGACTCGCCAAATCTCAGTCACAATTTTCTCTCTCCCACTTTAACTCACACGTTGACTTGTTGACCACACCCAATCAACCTACTAAACCAGCCAGATTACAACATATAACCAAGTGACTCATACACTTTTCAAAATACTCCTGAGTCTTAGACCACGCAGGGTTCGTACATCAACAAACACGTAGGCAATTTTTTAGCCCAAAGCGCCACACACAAGTGAAGTTCGACAACTTCCTTATTTTCATACTGCGGAGTATGCACACTCCTACTAAAACTTCATCTGGAGTACGCAAACTCCCTAAATTCTCCCATACTTCACAATTTACCCGCGATTTGCATAAGATGTGCAAGCGCAACCTATCTCTCTCACGCTATCACTAGAATGCCAGGAACATACCTAACTCTACTAGCAGGATCCAGGATCTGGGAAACTCATTTCTGGGCTTAAGGGATCATTTTCTCTACAAATGTCATCTTTGAAAACAAAATCCAAATCTCAATAATAGTGAACTCTCAATGGATCAACTATTACAATAACTAGGGACACCTGTCCATCAGTCTCGTATCACAACTGTTAACACCTGTTACCCCGTCCTGGACACCTATGACAAGCTCTGAAAAAGAGTAACCATCAGTTTCCTTACCACAACCACTAACACCCAACACGGATACTTATGGCAAGCTCTTAAAGAGACAACAGTCTGCTACCATAACTGTTAGCGCGTCGGTCCTTAATATGTAAACTTACAAGGGGATGCATATAGGTCAATGAAACTTTTGACTCGTTTAAGATGTTCTTACCATAGCTCCAGTACTTAGACAATAATCAATATGCAATAATCAATAGTCATTAGTCAAATCAATAATCAATAATCAAGGGAGTCTGTAATTGTCATACATGTTCAGCCATGAATAACCACACCTTTATTAAAAGTTTATTAAAAGTTTACTCATTTTATTTCCCATATATTAACAATGCTAAAGTCATGTAGATCAATCTCAATATATAATCAACTGCATCAAGAAAAATATTGATTAACCGGAAAACGCAAGAAACATAACCTAATCAAAGCTTGAATCGCAATACATTCTAAAACATCAGTACAAATCATTAGCAAAGTCAGCTTCAGTAGTGCTACATAATCCATAGAGTTCAGCAAAATAGTTAATCAACCTTTTGTCTCACAAATTGTCAATCGTCATGCAGATAACCTCAACTATCTCAGATTAGTATCAGCAAGTGGAGCTTCATGGAAAACAGTTTAGAACATGAATTTAGAAAAACATCTAGCTATGGAAAACTAATCACGACAGCACAGTTGGTACCTAGAAAGAAAGGGCATAAAACTGCATTTCAGTCAAATTGTCATATCTACCTATCCACAGTATGTGTCAGCAAACAGAATCAGTCTTCGTCTTCAGGTCATCAATCGATCAGCAACACATCAGGCTTTCAATCAGTATGAACCCAATGACAGAATCTAGAATCTCTTCTCCTCAATGTCACATCACAAAATCCGAATAAGGTCTGCTCTCTAGACTCTCTCTAGTCTGCATAAATCTAATCTGAATCTTTCTCCTCTGTCACGTTGTTATATCAAAGTCACCCAAACTATCCCCTAATTCCCTATTGGTCAATTAATCATACGTTATTACTCTAATCAATAATAATTCTATACCAAATCTATGAATTCAAATATTTCTCCTTTCACACGTCGTTGATTAGTCTGCCATATGATGTTCTCATCATCCGGCTCGTCAGGTATCGAATTTATTGCATCCTCTTCTCCAGTCAGTGTCTTCATTGTTCGCGTCCTGGGAAAGTATTTTTCACACATACTACAAACAGTTGTTACACTTTTTAGGACACTGTCTCCTGTTAGTCGGTTCTCATGGAAAGCTTCCTCTAAGCATTTTATTAAACAATGAACATTTCACAGTTAATTTACTCTGTCAGCATTTTCTATTAAATACTACAGCTCCTTGCATGAGGCCTAGCAGAACAAGGCCAAGACACTCGCTAAGTTAAGGCCTACAATTGATAAGCGAGAACATACTGCACAATCCTTAATATGACATATTACTACATTAATCTAATATATTTTCAATATTTCATAAGCATTGGCCATTAATTAGTACATTTCTTGAACACTGGTGGCCATTCTTCGAGGTCACAATTTCAAATGTGTGCATTATTTTTCTACATTGTTCCATTTTCTACATGTCATTATTCAAAATACATAAACACTCATTAATACATTTCTAATTACAACGTCTGCTTCAGCAACCTGCAGAGTTCTGGTCATCCAAGGAAGCTGAACATAGAAGAAAAATTCCTACATGTGCGAACAACCTCTTCAATGTTTCCACACTTTGGTATCCTTGTGGAAACCAGGAACTCCTGTGAATAAGCTAGATTTTCCAGGGGAACACTAAGTATCTGTGCATCCTCTCCATAAAAGAACCAGAGATTACTAAAATATCATCTTCTAGCTGCACCTTCAACACAAAGAATATCCAATGCTGTTAAGAGGGATATGAAGAAGTAAATATGTGGTACTAGACAAAGAGAGCCTTCTGTATTTTTATGGCCTACACTAGGGTATGGAGGTAATAGTTTTGGAGAAATCAATTTACTTTTTACCCACTGTTGAAAGTATGCAAAGTCCTACACATGTTACGATATTTAAATAGTTCTGTAAACCCTCATGAATGAGATTTTCTGATGCATATATTGCAAAAACACACCTCCACCCCCACAGTTACTTAAAACAGGACAAGCACACTCTTGCACACTTAAGAACATAGTACTAGGTAGTAAGTCATAGTTAATTGATGTGTTTTTTGGAGAAAATTATCATCAATACAAATAAAAGCATAACATTTGAAAAAACAAAGACAGCAAGATCAAAAATGTTGGGGGTCAGACAGAGTGAAAAATGAAAAGACAGTGATATAATAATACAGAAAATGTCATACCAAAGCAAGGGAAATAAAGCCCAGAAGAAAATATTATAGAGAGGACATGATGTCTTGACCTGCCAAAGTCCGACCCATCCAGACCCTAACTGGATCCTGCATCCTTCACAGCTTAGTTCTACGAGTGTCATTATCTAGAAGAGACATTACCGGGATGTACATATTAAGGAATTCATACCACCATACCATGGGATAGGAGCCTCTCTTAATAATCAGTGTCACTCTAGGAGTAGTCTGGCAGGATAGGGAGAAAAAAATACATCCCAACAATATTGAGTGGAGTAGCAGGTGTGTACCCCAACATAATTAACTTAGGATCCCACATGAGAGTTACTATTCATTTTCCTAAAGACAAAGTTCCACTAATTGCATATAACCAGGCAAGCAAAGATATGAACTGCTTTTGCTCATCAGCCCCTTACCAAAAGCATTTCTCATCCTTTCCAAGCTTCATGATGAATATACGGTGGGATGTAAAATAAAAGTAATTGATACATTTAATATGATGGGCCTCAATTTGTGAATCATTAACCCCTAGTGCGCCCAGGACGAGGTGATCTCGTCCAAGGTGCTGGTTCCCCGGTGCCTTGGACGAGATCACCTGGCCCTGCTAGGGGCTCCCGGGGGGAGCGCTAGCACTTCCCCCGCTGGCCAGGCACACCCCTCCCCTAGGCAGGGATGGAAGGGGAATTGCTTCCCCTTCCACCCCGCCCCTCGTGACCCCCCTGTGGCTTCTGAGCTCAGCTTCCAGCGCCGGATCAGAGGAGAAATGCTTTGCATTTCTCCTCAGATCACGTGGAGGGGGTCAGAGAAGCCTGGAAGGAGAGGAAAGGCCTTTCCTCTCCTTTCAGGCTAATCTGAGCATTTCTGCTGCCCGATCGCAATGCGATCGGGCAGCAGAAATGCCACTCGACACCAGGGATTTTTTAAAAATTGTATTTACTAAATAGGGAGAGCGGCCCCTTGGGCAAGGGCCGCTCTCCAGGGGAGCAATTTATTTTTTGGCTGTTTCTGCCCCCACGGGGGGCAGAAACCCCCCTAGACACCAGGGATTGTTTTTTTTTTTTTTTAATTTGTTTTTTTTTTATTTGTGGGGAGCGACCCCTTAGGCAAGGGTCGCTCCCCTGGGGGCAAACTTTTCTCTAGGCCATTTCTGACCCCCTTGGGGGCAGATCGGCCTATTTTTATTAGGCCAATCTGCCTCCAAGGGGGGCAGAATTCACTAGACACCAGGGATTCTTTTTTTTTTATGTACACATAAGGGGAGCGGACCCTTGGACAAGGGCCGCTCCCCAGGGGTGCAAATAATTTTACGTCTGTTTCTGCCCCCCCTGGCCGGTCTGCCCCCAGTGAGGGCAGAAATCCACTAGACACCCGGGAAAATGTTCTTTATTGTATTTTTTTAATGTTTGGGGAGCGATCCCTTGGGCAAGGGTCGCTCCAGGGGGGGCAAATTATTATTAGGCCATTTCTGCCCCCCCTGGGGGCAGATCGGCCTTGCGATCTTCCCCCGGGGGGGGGCAGAAACCACTAGACACCAGGAAATGTATATTTTTGTGGGCTGTTTGAAGTAAGGGGAGCAGCCCCTTGGGCAAGGGCTGCTCCTCGGGGGGCAAATTATTTCTAGGCCATTTCTGCCCCCGGGGGTGCAGAAATCCACTAGACACCAGAGATAAAAAAAATTATTGTTTTTTTTTATTTTCTTATGTTTGGGGAGCGACCCCTTAGGTAAGGGTCGCTCCCGGGGAGGCAAATTATTATTAGGCCATTTCTGCCCCCCCGGGGGCATATCGGCCTAATATAATTAGGCTGCGCTGCCCCCACGGGGGCAGAAACCACAGGACACTGGGATTTTTTTTTTTTTTTATACTAATGCAGAAGGGGAGCGGCCCCTTTGGCAAGGGCCACTCCCCGGGGGGGGAGGCAAAATATTATCAGGCCTTTTCTGCCCCACCTGGAGGCAGATTGGCCTAATATAATTAGGCGGATCTGCCCCTGGGGGGGCAGAAACCTCTAGACACCAGGGATATATATATTGTTTTATTTACTTTATGTTTTTATGTATGGGGAACGACCCCTTAGGCAAGGGTTGTTCCCCTGGGGGGCAAATTGTAGTTAGGCCCTTTCTGCCCCCCTTTGGGGGCAGATCAGCCTATTTATATTAGGCCAATCTGCCCCCAAAGGGGGCAGAAACCTCTAGATACCATGGATTGGTGTGTGTGTATGTGTGTGTTTTGTTTGGAGGGGGCAGCCCCGTGGGCAAGGGTCTCTCCCCATGGGGACACATTACTGTTGGCCATAACAGCCCCCCTTGGGGGCAGACTGGCCTATTTTGGAAGGCCCATCTGCCCCCAAGGGGGGCAGAAAGCCCACCAGAGACCAGAGAAGCTTTTTTTTCAAAATAAGAGGTTGGCGGTATGGCCATACCCCGACCCCAAATAAATGGGGCCAAAGTTGTTCTGCAGATTGGGCAATTACCCCCGATCCACACCCCGGGGGGACAGAAAGTCTTCTAGATGCCAGGGAATACAAAAAAAAAAAGAAAATAGTGGGGTGGTGGCTACCAACCAGTATGGGCCTGGTTATGCCCCCACCCGAACTGAAGGGGCTAACAGTCTTTCAGCTCTCCCCCGCACACTAAAACATCTTATCCCATGGCAAGCAAGAGGACATTTGATTATTTTTGGCTTTTGTTTTACATTTGGGGCATGAGAGCTTGGTAACTCTCAAAATCGTCCCACTTGGAATAGTGAGGGCTACACTTTTTTTTACTTTGGGACGCTGCCATGTACAAAAATCCACAAGACCTAGACACATCTGAAAACTAAACATCTAGTTGATTCCAGGGTGGTGTGCTTCACATGCACACCTGCATCATTTCCTTACCACAATGCGCTGCAAATCTGCAACTTTCCTGGAAAGCACACATTTTTCCCACATTTTTGTAATGGAACCTTCCGGAATCTGCAGTAATCCACAAAATTCCTACCACCCAGCATTGTCTCATCTATACCGATAAAATTTCTGCTGCACTTGTCAGCCTAAAAATGTTTTTTTTCAAACTGCCCTTTTGGACCCACCTTGGTTCCCCCTCAATTTCGACGTTTTTTTGGCTCTTCCCTGTCACAAACACTTGGCCCACCTACACAAGTGAGGAATTATTTTTACAGGGAGTCTGAGGGGAACGTTGGGTGGTAGGAAATTTGTCCTGGTGCAGTGATCCCACACAGAAATGTGGGAAAAATTTGATTTTTTTAGCTAGATTTGCGGTTTGCTGAGGATTCTGGGTAAGAAAATATTGGGGGATCCATGCAAGTCATACTTCCCTTGACTCCCTCGGGTGTCTAGTTTTCAGAAATGTCTGCGTTTGGTAGGTTTCCCTAGATGGCTGCTGAGCCCAGGACCAAAAACGCAGGTGCCCCCGCAAAAACAGGTAGTTTTCCATTTGCTAATTTCAATGTGTCCAGATAGTGTTTTGGGGCACTTCCTGTTGCGAGCACAAGGCCTACCCACACAAGTGAGATACCATTTTTATCGGGAGACTTGGGGGAACACTGGGTGGAAGGAAATTTGTGGCTCCTCTCAGATTTCCCAACTTTCTGTCACCGAAATGTGAGGAAAAAGTGTTTTTTTAGCCACATTTTGAGGTTTGCAAAGGATTCTGGGTAACAGAACCTGGTGAGAGCCCAACAAGTCACCCCATCTTGGATTCCCCTAGGTCCCTAGTTTTAAAAAATGAACAGGTTTGGTAGGTTTCCCCAGGTGGCGGCTGAGCTAGAAGCCAAAATCCACAGGTAGGCACTTTGCAAAAAACACCTCTGTTTTCTTTGAGAAAATGTGATGTGTCCACTTTGTGTTTTGGGGCATTTCCTGTCGCGGGCACTAGGCCTACCCACACAAGTGAGGTACCATTTTTATCGGGAGACTTGGGGGAACGCTGGGTGGAAGGAAATTTGTGGCTCTTCTCAGATTCCAGAACTTTCTGTCACCGAAATGTGAGGAAAAAGTATTTTTTTGCCACATGTTGAGGTTTGCAAAGGATTCTGGGTAACAGAACCTGGTGAGAGCCCCACAAGTCACCCCATCTTGGATTCCCCTAGGTCTCTAGTTTAAAAAAATGCACAGATTTGGTAGGTTTCCCCAGGTGGCGGCTGAGCTAGAAGCCAAAATCCACAGGTAGGCACTTTGCAAAAAACACCTCTGTTTTCTGTAGAAAAATGTGATGTGTCCACGTTGTGTTTTGGAGCATTTCCTGTCATGGCCACTATGCCTACCCACACAAGTGGGGTACCATTTTTATCGGGAGACTTGGGGGAACGCTGGGTGGAAGGAAATGTGTGGCTCCTCTCAGATTCCAGAACTCTCTGTCACCGAAATGTGAGGAAAAAGTGTTTTTTTTAGCCAAATGTTGAGGTTTGCAAAGGATTCTGGGTAACAGAACCTGGTGAGAGCCCCACAAGTCACCCCGTCCTGGATTCCCCTAGGTCTCTAGTTTAAAAAAATGCACAGGTTTGGTAGGTTTCCCTAGGTGCCGGCTACGCTAGAAGCCAAAATCCAGAGGTAGGCACTTTGCAAAAAACACCTCTGTTTTCTGTGGAAAAATGTGATGTGTCCACGTTGTGTTTTGGGGCATTTCCTGTCGCGGGCTCTAGGCCTACCCAAACAAGTGAGGTACCATTTTTATCGGGAGACTTGGGGGAACATAGAATAGCAAAACAAGTGTTATTGCCCCTTGTCTTTCTCTACATTTTTTCCTTCCAAATATAAGACAGTGTGTAAAAAAGACGTCTATTTGAGAAATGCCCTGTAATTCACATGCTAGTATGGGCACCCCAGAATTCAGAGATGTGCAAATAACCACTGCTCCTCAGCACCTTATCTTGCGCCCATTTTGGAAATACAAAGGTTTTCTTGATACCTATTTTTGACTCTTTATATTTCGGCAAATGAATTGTTGTATACCCGGTATAGAATGAAAACCCACTGCAAGGTGCAGCTCATTTATTGCCTCTGGGTGCCTAGGGTTCTTGATGAAACTACAAGCCCTATATATCCCCGCAACCAGAAGATTCCAGCGGACGTAACAGTAAAATGCCAAAATTGTGTTGAAAAATTGGGTTTTCTAATTCGAGTCTGCCTGTTCCTGAAAGCTGGGAAGCTGGTGATTTTAGCACCGCAAACCCTTTGTTGATGCCATTTTCAGGGAAAAGACCACAAGCCTTTTTCTGCAGCCCTTTTTTCCAATTGTTTAAAAAAATAAAAAAATAAAAGTTTTTGGGCTAATTTCTTGGTCTCCTTCAAGGGAATCCACAAAGTCTGGGTACCTCCAGAATCCCTAGGATGTTGGAAAAAATGGACGCAAATTTGGCGTGGGTAGCTTATGTGGACAAAAAGTTATGAGGGCCTAAGGGAGAACTATTCCAAATAGGCAAAAAAAAGGCCTGGCACAGGAGGGGAAAAGGCCTGGAAGCGAAGGGGTTAAGGACACTCTCTGCATCAGTATTACTGAGCATCCTATCATCAGTAGTCACTCCTATGCAAGATACCTACTCCATTTTTCTGCCCCGCTGCTGCAGTTCAGCCAAGTGAATTAGCTTATAAGACAGGCAAGTGTTTCCTTCATGAGGGCCTCTCATTAGAAAGTCTAAAAGACTATTTTGAGAGCAAGTAATCTTGTTTTTTGGGAAATCTGTTATAAAATGTCAAATTGTAAACATCAAAAGAAGCCCATTGGGAAAGAGAGAACAACTGCTGCAGGGTCTTGCAGGGCAGAAGTATGTCATCCTCAAACATTTGTCACAAGGTATAGCGTTTAGCCTCCTCTCAACTCTCCCAAAGCTATAATGGATACAGCAAGGTAAGTTAGGGTCATACCTCAAATATGTATATCACTTAAAAGGGGTGATATCTGGAAATACTCTTTTGGGATAAACCCAGATTAGATGGAACACCCTCAAGGCCTTAAACTGGGTCCTCTTGAAGTGGACAGTGCTGATCATACCAACACCAGGGGCGATAGAATCCCCCAGAGGTAGATGGTCTGTGTACATGTGTCCCATTGTCTATGTCTCCCTGCCAAGATTCAGCCTAAATCGAGACAGAAAGCAGCCAGGTAAAAGATCTGTAATGTGGGGAGGGAGATTCCACCTTTATCCCAGGGTAGCTGAATAAACTGTAGGTTATATGACGGAACACCGAATTTTAAACTACTACTAACCTTAACAACGAGGTAGGAACACCGACCTCGTCTTTACTACTAATGATTTTACCACGAATGCCTTTACAACGATATTTCGTTGTAAAGGCATTCCTGATAAAATCATTAGCAATAGGCACCATTCACCCTACATCCCTCACCCCACCCCCCCAACCCCACCCCAAAACCTAAAACCCCCTGACCCCCGCCCACTCCCCAAAACCAAAAACCCCCCACCCCCCAAACCCCACCCTAAAACCTAAAACCCCCTGACCCACCACCCACTCCCCAAAACGAAAAAACACCTCACCCCCCCACCCCACCCCAAAACCTAAAACCCCCTGACCCCCCCACCCACTCCCCAAAACCAAAAACACCCCAACCCCACCCTAAAACCTAAAACCCCCTGACCCCCCACCCACTCCCCAAAACCAAAAACACCCCACCCCCCCAACCCCACCCTAAAACCTAAAACCCCGACCCCCCACCCCTCCCCAAAACCAAAAACGCCCCACCCCCCCCAACCCCACCCCAAACCCTAAAACCCCCGACCCCCCACCCCCTCCCCAAAACCAAAAACGCCCCACCCCCCCCAACCCCACCCCAAAACCTAAAACCCCCCACTTACCTGAGTCGTCACCTTGTCATCTGCGTTGTCCTCCTCAGCCGACTCCCTTGTTTGTACCTTAACCATGCATGTTCGTTGTTCAGGACATGCGTGGTTAAGGCACAAAATAACGAAGTCGTGGTTAAAGAAAGCGTTGTTCCGCTTTCGTTAACCAGGACTTCATTATAAAAAATTCGGCATACGGGATGTTTCTCTAAACTGTATGCTACACAAATGTTCCTTGTAGCTCCAGATTAATTTCTGCCAGCAGGCCTCGATTTTATTGAATAAAACCCTGGGAAGTTAGAGAGGGAAACATCTAAAGAGATACAGATATCGGGGAGAATGATCATTTTAGTAAGCTTACACTGCCTAATCAAACCAAGATGTAAGCAATTCCACTTGTTGAAGACTTCAATTGATTGTTGGTGAATATGACCACAATTGTGCTAAAAAATATTCTCCATTCGTAAGTTCAATTCCACCCCCAAATAAGTACCTGCGCGTGCCCACCTCTTATCATGAATTGGAGAGATAGTATTAGACAGGACCTGTCTTTTATCGACATTGAGCTTGTATCCCAAAACAGACAAATTCCAGCATGACTGATTACACCGCCATATTAGCAGTGACCCGAGTAGCAGTTAAAATGGCCACATCATCCGCATGAGCTACATTTTTCAACTCAAGACAATATATATGCAAAGGATGACTACCCTCGGACTGTTTAAGGACTTTTATATAAGTTTCTACAGTATATATAACGCAAAGAGCTGAGCTGATGGGGATCATTTTGTGTTTTGAGGTAAGATGGCAGCGCATTGGCAAGTCACAGTCGGACTCCGAGCCCTCCCGTATTGAACCTGATGTTCTGTTGAGCTCACAGGCCCTATTTCTTTGTTAATTCCCCCTCCCCCCTGGCAGTCTGTAGATTCTTGCTCTGCAGTGTTTGTCTTTGGACCCCATCACGTAGCACAGGTGGATCTGCTCTGGCAGTAAGCAGAGAGGAGCTTGCAGCCTCCTGTGGTCCTCTGCTTGGCAGAAGGAGGGGGGGTTTCCTGGTGGCTGTGCCTGGAGCCGTGCTTGTGGCTCAGACCTCCAACAAATCAGTTAGTTGAGTGCTTTCATGTTGGCTGTGGTGTGGAGGCAACGGTTTGATCCCACTGCCAGCTACTACACTGTTTACACTGCAGGACGGCTGACTGCAACACTGTTGGAAATGTCATGAGAAGGCTGATGGCAGATTCAGCAGCTTAAAAGGGAACTTCTTGACATAACCTGTCTCTGGATATCAGTACTTGTAACTTCTATCTCAGCAGTGATTCACTCTGTTTGTCCAAGGATGCCAGTCAAAGGTTGTATGACATAACCACACATGCAAAAACAAAGCATGTCTGAACAATGCAGTCAGAACCACAACTGTATCTTTACCATGCATGGCTTTACCCAGCATGCCTTTACAACAAATTTTGTTGTAAAAGCATATGTGGTAAAGTAATATGCATGTTAAAATCCCCCTCTGCCCTACATGCCCCTGTACTTAAAACTACCCCACCCTTGAGCCCTAAACTCAAAAAACTACCCGACTGCCCGACCTCCATTGCTCTTAAAACTACCCCAAGGCTTAAATCCACAAAACTACCCTGCCCCCCTGACCTCCTACCTTAAATCTAACTTGTCCACACATCCTGAGCCCTAGAACACACCAACGTTGCACCCTGCCCATGCCTGTAAAATTGCACCACCCCCTGCCCTGAGGCTCAAATCCACAAAACTACCCCTACACTCCCACCCCCAAATTTACCCTGACTCTCTGGCCCTCAGCCCTAAATTCCACAAATGATCCTGACTCCCTTGCCATGAACCCTACAACCCTCCATGTACCCCTCAATACCTTCTCAAACTATCCCAATCCCCCCACCCCGTCCTGAGTACTAAGGACTAGATGTATCAAGATTTCGGTTAGCGGTTTCCAAATTGCGATTTTTAGGAAATCACAATTTTAGAAATGCAAAAAGCGATGTATCAAATTTGAAAATCGCAAATAGCGTTTTCTTAAAATTCGCAAACGCAATTTGCGAGTTGCAAATACCGAATCGCAAATAAATTTGCGATTCGGTAATTGAAATTTGCAAATAGCGAAAACGGCAAACCGGAACAGCCTGATGACATCACACCCAGGAAGTGAGTCAGCCCATGCTGTTTCCAGGAGCCACACCCAAAGGAGCAGTAAGAGAGACACAGCCCAGCACCATGGAGTCAACATTGTGAGGAAGCCAGGATCAAATTGCAACATGGCCAATCCTGGCAATGAGAAGGAGAAGGGAGGCAGGAAGAGGAAGCTGAAATTCAGTGAGAAAGAATTGGAGGTGCTCATTGAGGAGGTTGTTGGGAACTATGATAGACTCTTTGGCAAGACCTCACTCCAAGTACCTGAGAGTGAGGAGCAGGTTGCTGCCACAAGGAGCCTGGTGGGACTCCAAGTCCCAGGCTCCTTCTTGACTCTGCCTGCTCCTCTCCACCTGGGGCCACTTGCTGCTGATCGCGGGCGCTATAAAGCGCACCGCGCAACACTCCTCTTGGATGCTGCCACAAAGAGCCTGGTGGGACTCCAAGTCCCAGGCTCCTTCTTGCCTCTGCCTGCTCCTCTCCACCTGGGGCCACTTGCTGTTGATCGCGGGCGCTACAAAGCGCACTGTGCTGCGCGGGACGCGCCCGGGCAAAGCCCGGGGCAAGGGCGGGCCCATCCGCGCCCGTCAGAGACCGAAGGAGACCGGGCTGGGACCCCCCTCTGGGCCCTAAGGTACGCTACTAGTTCATATAGCGCTGGGAAGCAACTTTAAAACTCCGTTTTGCCCTGCTTCTGTAGCTTTAATCCTCAATGGGGAAGCGTAAGGCGAAAGGTAGCCCTGCACTGGGCTCTGCAAAATCTAAGATACTTAAAACCAATAAAGTCACGTTACCACATACTAATTGTGTTGCCAAGGAAATAGATGACTTGATTGAAGAAGTTGAACAGATCTTAAACAATAAGGAGAGGATCAGGCGAAAGGAGCCGAAATCTGGTACTTTCATCCCGTTCTTGACTCCAAGTTCGCATATTGCCCCCAAACCAGAAACTGTTACGTCACTTCATCAGGCATCAGCCCCCCAAGGCCCTACTAATATTGGTAGTTCTTCTTCCCCATCTGCATTTCATCTCGATCCTGAAGTACCAAATGACAATATTACACATTTCTCAATTCCTTGTTCTAACCGTTTCTCCTCTCTGGCCCCCCAAGTTCTGGAAAATTCTATATCAATCTCTACGACCTTGCCACATACGGAGAGTGTTCCTTCACTAAATAACTTGCCAGCATTGGTGGTTAGTCTTAAGAGCGAAATAGGCGAGCTGAAATCCTTACTGTTTGAAATTACTACTCTTCTCAAAGGTAAAATTCTTCTCCCTATTGGTGAGCCCAAACCAAACTCTACAACATCTAACCACTCACACGTAAAAATTGTTTCTTCAACTGAGTCCCTGCCACCGCCATCAAGCATAGCAGCCTTTATGGAAGGGCAGCACTGTTACAGCCAGAATATGTCCTCTTTTGAATGTAACACTCCTCTTTCCTTTAGTGTCCCTCTCAAATGGGACACTACTAAAGCTTCCCGTCAAAACTTTGACCCAACGAAGAATATATATATATATATGTGTAATGTTCCACCTCTGCCCCCAAATACATGAGAAGACAAAGCCTCACTAGCCAATAAGGCCACGCACTGGCTGAGACATGTTAGAGGCTGTGGCTCAGTCATCCACGACGACATTTTATCTGCCGAACGAGCGAATGGCCTTCCAGGTTGTCGAGACTTCATAAAACTCAATTTTAAAAATTCCCATCTGGTAAGAGGTCTTCTAGATATGGAAGCACGCAATATAAATAGGAAGCCATCTGCTATTTCTCTCAGTGCCAATCGACCCACTGATGGTTATATGAAGCCGAACCTCCTCCCTAGAACAGCCAGCTGGGTCTCGAGCCGTTCTATAGACCATCGAGATTTCAGGCCATTAGGCCATCAGGCCCCAAAAGGTGTACCATCTGACCCTGCCCAAACAAAAGCTCCGGCCCTACTTCTAGTGGCCAATTAGCACCTGATTCCGATCTCCAGGGGGCCATCTCCGACATCGATTGACTATACTCTACTAATTTCTGCGTCCCCATTCCTAGCTTAGACCGACGGGCTATAGGTTCTTCACCCTATCCACTTAGCCCAGGTGTTGCTTCCCCTCTGGGTTCACGACTCATTAATATTAATCAATTTTCAAGTCCGCGTATGAAGAAGTTTATTGACAGCAACCTTCCAGATGACACTCTCGTGAAACCAAGCTGCTCTATTGCCCAGACACCAGCAAAACTTTTGTCCTGGAATGTGGCTGGCATCAATGGCAAACTTGCAGACATTGAGTGGGGGGTATTTGTTGAAAATTTTAATGTATGTATGTTCCAGGAAACATGGGCCAAAAATTGCACATATAGACAGGGGTTTAGTTCCTTTTTTAAACCGGCTATGCCGTCTTTAGCAGGTAGGGCAGTAGGGGGCTTATGTACTTGGGTAAAATCGACAGAGGTGGGAGGAATAAAGGAGATATACGTGGACTCCCATGACATTTTGGCTATTGCTATCCAACCAATCTCAGTCTCCCCGTTCTCTGTATAAATATTTATAGTAGGCCGGGACCCTCCAATAATTGCTCTACTACCATTGAGCTATTAAATACTCTTATTTCAGACTTTCGTCTTAAATATCATATTATAATAGCAGGGGACTTTAATGTCCAGCTTGAAATTAATTTAGATTTTATAAAGGTCATGCAACCTGAAGATAGTGTTTGGAACATTCCTCCCTATTCCACTCAGCAAAACTCATACAAACCTTGCGCTAGGGCAATGCAGGTAATAGATCTTATGATATCACATGGTCTCCGTCTTGGCAATGGTCGTTTCCCTGCTGACACCCCCGCAAGACCAACCTTTTTTAGGGGTTCCTATAGTAGTAAACTAGATTACATTTTTTAGATTTAAGAGTTTGGCACTACATACTAGATGTGGAAGTGGGCAATTCATATACTAGCGATCATGCCCCTCTACAGATTACGTACAAGAGACCTCTTTTACCAGGAGTCGTATTTCCTTCTGTTTTACCTGCTGTTATGGAGTTGTCTAGCAATAGGCGCACAGTAAGATGGGACTCCTTTGAGAAATCGAACAAGCTCCGAGGGAAATTGTGTGATCTAATTTCTTCCCACCAGTTATTTGACCATAGTCTTACTTTTTCTCCAATTGAAGTTACGTCCCTCCATTTGTACCTCTTCACTATCCTGAAAGAGCTGTTTTCTAGACGCCCAAGGCCGCTGACTAACTCCTGCCCCCAACCCTGCTCCAAATGGTTCAACAAGAGGTGTAGAGAGGCTAAAAATACCCTGGTTAGCGTCTTAAGGACAAAGGACAGACTAGGTATCATCAATGCTAGACGTAATTATGCTTTTATATGCAATAAGAGCAAACATGAGCATGAAGAGGAGCTCTGGAGTGACCTACTTGAGGCAGCTAGAGCTCATGACTCCAAACGATTTTGAATTTTGGTATCTCGTAGTGATCAGAACCGAGCCCCTTATTTGGAGTCTTATATTACTCCTGGTGCCTGGCTTTCCCATTTTAAAGAACTGTACGGCTCTCCATTGGCCCTCGATGCCCAAATCTGGGACAGCTGACAACATCTTATTCACCCGCGTCCTCTTTGCCCCTCTTTACACTGAACGAAACCGCCCTGGCCATCACAGCCCAAAAAGCAGCGAAGGCCCCTGGGTCGGATGGGATTCCTTCTGATATGTTTAAAGCAGACCTGAATACCTGGAGTCCGTATATTAATAGGCTCTCTAATGCCATTTTGATCACCAGATCCTACCCTGACTGATGGAAAGAGGCTATTATCGTGCCTATCTATAAGAAAGGAGAGAGGAATTCCCCGGGAAACTACAGACCCATCAGCCTCCTTGACAATCTCCCAAAAATATTTTGCCATCAATTGTTGAGCAGGCTGAGTAAATGGATAGTGGACAACCAAATTTTAAATCACCTCCAAGCGGGCTTCAGAGAAAAAATCAGCACAATAGACCAGATATTTTGCTTTCTCTCTATTAAATGGAAAGTTGTTGATGTGAATTCAGGCAACCTATTTGTAGCTTTTGTTGACTTAAAATCAGCTTTTGATTTGGTACCTCGCAACAAACTATGGGAGGTCTTCTCTAAAATGGGAGTCCCTTGCCTTATTTTAAATATCATTAGAGATCTCTATACTGGAAATTATGGTAGAATCAGATGGGGCCAGCATGGCGAACTAACTGAAAAATTTCCCACTGTTCGTGGTGTGAGGCAAGGTTGTGTACTCGCCCCTACCTTATTCCTCCTTTTCATAAACGCATGCATTCCGTATCTTATGGAGTGCTCCAATGACGCCCCCAAAATAGGAGGGCAGAAGATCCCCTGCCTCCTATTTGCTGATGACACCTTGTTGATATCCCAAACAGCCACAGGTCTCACAATCCTGCTTTCGAGATTTATGACCTTTTGTAATGACCACGGCCTGGAAATCAACCGATCAAAAACTAAGTGTATGGTGTTTGGGGATAAAAAAGGTAGGATGCGGCGCCCCATTTATTTAGAGGGCGCTGCATTGGAAAGAGTTGGCAATTTTGAATATCTAGGCCTCAAACTAGAAGATTCGCACAAATGGCATTCTCATCTTCAGAAAGCAAATGACCGCTTGAAACAACAGACGAGCGGTATCATAAGATTTGCAGCTAGATCTCCCAGCTTTGCCGTGACACCCGCAATAGAAATTTACAAATTACAAGCAAGGGGGGTAGCCCTTTATGGAGCCGAGCTGTGGGGCCACTGTAATCTAGATGATCTGATAAAAGTGGAAAACTCTTTTTTAAGGTCCCTGCTAAGAGTTCCTTCTAGTACCCCAATGCTCCCCATTCGAAAGGACCTAAACTTGCCTCCCATTTGCCAGATTGCTGCGCTCAGGCCCTTGTTGTATTGGATCCGTCTATGGTCATTAGACTCTCTTATTCCCTATAGATGTGGGCTAGTCAACCTGATGGCCAATAATAGTAGTCCAAAAATCAAGTGGTGTGTGTATGTAGAAGGGATTTTCACACTACTTGGCTTGGGGTCTTACTGGAAGGATCCAGGATCCGCTATCCATTCCAAAAAACGCAACACAGACACTGAAGGATGCGTTTTGGCTCCATGTACATCTTTCACAACTGTCTGCTGTCTCACCATCATCCATGACGGGCAATTTCTTACAAATAAAATGCCATTATGAATCTGCGCAATATATGGACATAGTTCTCTCTCCACGTGCACGTGCACTGTACATTAGATTTAGGGTAGGTTCTCTCCCTTTGCGCATCTTAACACATAAATGGGCCAACACTAGCTGCACTTCGAAGATGTGCCCAATGGGTTGTGCCAGTGAAGAATCTTTAACCCACATTCTCTTTCAATGTCCTGCATACCAAAACCAGAGAGCTCGTTGGATCATCCCCTTGTGTAGGAAAATGGGTTTTAAGAACTGTCCACTGGCCTTGAGAATTTTTTAATCTAATCCATCCGTTCCAGTGGTTTGTTGCCTGGCAAAATACTTAGATTCCATCTGGCACTGTAGATTGAACATGCTTAAAAAAATAGAGGTAAACTCGACCATAGATGTGGGGAGCGGTTGTTGATGAACTCATCAGTGAATTTGAATGCAGGCACCCATTACCTTTTACTGCTTAAAGTATTTTTATGCCTAGACTTTTTTTTATATATTTTTTTTCTTTTAAGCAGAAATGTCTTATTATATTTAATATGACCGGCCAAGCCTGTATCTGATTTTCGATATTTATCATGCAAAATTCTTGTATTCCTACATGATCTTTTAATGTGGTTTGAAATTTTTAAAGGAAGAATTTTTATGGTTAATATATACACTTTTAATATTTAAAAACATTTTTAATGTATGGATACCCTTATATTCTTAAATAGAAATGTTTCCTTTTGTGACATGTTCGGTTAGGCTTGTATTTGAATCTTGATGCCCAACATGCAAATCTTTGCACCATCATATGATTTTATAATATGGCTCGAACTTCCAGAAGGAAAACTCTCATGTTTAACATCTTCTTACGTAGTGCAACTCCTTATGTTCGAAATTTTCTGTTTATAACTTGCTGCTTTGTAAAACTGTGAATTGTGGTGTGCTTTTATGGTATTTACTTTTACCGAAATAAAGCTGACAAACGAAAGTTCTTGTGAGAAGCAGAAACTCTGGTCTGACATACAGACAAAAATATGTGCAGTGGGTGTTGCGCAGCGCTCTGTGGAGGAGATACGCAAGCAATGGTGTGACTTGCGGGCCCGTGCCAAGGAGAGGGTGACCAGCAGGCTTAGGGAGGCAAG
Source organism: Pleurodeles waltl (assembly GCF_031143425.1). NCBI lineage: Eukaryota > Metazoa > Chordata > Amphibia > Caudata > Salamandridae > Pleurodeles > Pleurodeles waltl. Next base: position 921,256,133 of record NC_090448.1, read on the forward strand.
GAGCACCAGAGGAGGACCATCCACCCACACATCCTCCACCCCTATGGAAGACCTGGTGGAGTCCACATTGCTGCCAGAAGCTGTCAGTGGTGTAACTGACACCGACACCTCAGGGACACCCAGCACCAGCAGAGGTAAGGCCGGTGATTATGTGTATCCCCACATCTGCATGTACACATGCCCCTTAGGAAATAGAACATAGCTTGATGCACAATGAAAAGTAGTCCATGTCACATCTTACATACACCACAACAGTGCCTTGTGGGAGTGGTAGTACACAACCCTAAGGTGAATACACAACATAAATAGCAAGATAGTGGGCAGCCACATAGAGAAACCCCACAAATGACTCAGGGTGACACAATTTATTTATACATATAAAGCAACACTGTGGAAATCTGTGACAAATGCTAGAACTGACATGCTGCTTATTATCCTTGCAGATGACTGGGTCCCTACTGCTGCAGGATCAGTAGAAGTGGGGGAAGCAGAAACACAGCCACAGTCCGACTCAAATAAAAGTGAGTCCTACAGTATTGATCCGACTAGACGCAGGGCAAGGGTGTTACCACTGCCAGAGTACAACCTGGACTCAGGTGAGATGCCAGAACATGAACCCACACCACCACCAGAGCCGAGCCCCATAGGAAGGCAGCAGTCCATGCACCAGAGCCAGCGCCAGTCAACTCCCCTCAAAAGGCATCATGATGCAGGCAGACAGGGCACAGAATCAATCTTTGGCGGCCTGGAAGCTTCGATGCTGAAGGTGCAGCGCCTGCAATGAAAACATTTGAAGTCACTGCACAGACAGTTTGTGTCTCACAATAACAATATGGGGTTACAAAACAAGCACTTGGAGACCCTGACTGAGGGACAGCAAAGGGTTGCTGAAACACCAAGGAGTTGACACAGGCCATTGGGGAACTATGCACAGAGATACGGCACTAGCGTGTCAGCCAGCGCAGGCGCCATCTCCAATATTTGGCAAAGTTTGACAGCTTCTGTAGATCAGTCAATCGGCTTGCAAGTTCAACAGCCCTGATATCACGGCGTGCTGTTGCCACACAGGTAGAGATGGCACATTGCAGTAGGGACATTGCACAGGGACTGGTGCAAATTACCAATGTAGTGGATGCCATGCAAACAGCACGCCGTGCCACAACCAGCGAACTGGGTGTTGGTGACAGTGAGGAGTCCTCTATCCTAAGCAGTCTGACAGTCCCTGTGATTGATCAGAGGCGTTGCAGTGCCAGACACAGTACTGCAGGTGAACCTGCTACTAGAGGTGCCAGCGAGGGCACTGAGCACTCAAGTGGAGTGCGTGGACGAAAGAAGTGATGTTGAGGGCTACAGGGGACCACCTAAACATCTGTAATAAACTCATTCTATGATGCTAATAGTGTGACACTGTTAATAGATCATGTCTGCCCATTGTGAATAGCTATGTCCTACTGACACAATGTTTACCTGATGTCAAGGTAATAAAGATGCTAACTACTGAAAAACATATTATTGAAGTGGATTTGTCATTACTTACATCAAAATTGGTTGCGCGTGATGTCAGCATGTCTTTACATGCCTTCTGCTGCACTGGTCCTGTCAGCTAGCAGAAGGGGTGGTAAGGGATCATCATCCTCATCTGAGTCTAGCTCCATGAGTTCCACTGGTATGCCCCTGGTGGTTGCTATGTTATGCAGGATAGCACATGTGGCCACAATTTTGCATGTCGTCTCAGGGCTGTACTGTAGTGCACCTCCACTCCTATGGATGCACCTGAAACGGCTCTTCAGCAGCCCAAAAATGCGCTCCACCACGTTGCGGGTAGCCCTACGTGCAGCATTGTACCTCCTCTCTGCTGGGGTGGCAGGGCTCATGTAGGGCGTTAGCATATAGGTGCGCACTGCGTAGTCACTGTCTCCTGAATGTACAGAGAGTTCAATGAGTACATTTGCTGTCTGACATTATGCTTCAATCAATGCATTATTGTGAACTATTAAATTACCTAGTAGATATCCTTCCTCAAACTCCCCAGCTAGCAGTCTTGTGTGTATCCCGCTGTGGCGAAATATGTAGGAGTCATGTGTGCTCCCTGGGTATATGGCCACGAGATCAGTAATGATGTAGGAGGCATTGCATTTCACCTGTATGATCATGGAATGATGGGTTTAACGGTTGCGATACACATACTTGGTGGCCGATGGTGGACAGATTGCTACATGTGTCTCATCAATGGCACCTAGCACATGTGGGAACTGTGCTATCTGGTAAAAATGAACTTTGATTTGTTGAACTGCCTGTGGGGTGTTGGGGAATCGGATGTACAGTTGTATCCTGCTCAGCATGGCATTGAGAAATGCATTTAAAAATCTAGAGAGGGCACTCTGTGATACCCCTCCATCTGCTGCTATGACCCCTTGATAGCTCCCTGAGACTAATAGGTGCAGGGAGCAAAATACCTGCACATGTGTGAGTATGCTATTGGTCCTGTGTGTTGTGCGCTGCAGCATGGGTTGTAGCTCAGCTATCAGGTTAAGTATCATGGCTGAGCTTAACCTGTACTGTCAAAAATGTCCTCCTCAGTCTGGTCAAAAAGGGTTATGCGCACTCTGAAAATGTGCTCCTGTCTCCTCCTCTCTCTCCTCAAACCTGCCAAGATCCTCATTCGCCTCACCATGACGTAGAATGCAGCCATTGTGGAAGAGGGGCTGAGGCATTCTGGGCCTCTTTATATAGGATGTACCTGGTTACCACCTGGTTTCAGTTTGTGGTAATTTGCATGTGCAAACAGCTATTCTGCGAATAATCGCAAATTGCAATTTTTTGCTGCATCGCATTGCGAATCAATTTTTGCCTGTCGCAATCTGCATCTCGCTAATAGCGGCATGATTTTTGAAATTGCTATCTGCGAATCGCTACTCTGTATCGCAATTAGCGGTTCGCTAACAGCGATTCGATAAATCATGTCGCTATTTGCGATACACTGCTTGTGACGTGCAAATTCGTCTCTCATTCGCAAAAATTTGCTGTTTTGCGATTTCTAAAATTCACACTGCAAATGCGTTTCATACATCATGAAACGCATTTTTGCATTTGCAAACGGACATTCGCACTGTTTTCGAATGAAAAAATGCTTGATACATCTAGCCTTAAATTCTAAAAACGAACTCACCCCTACCACCCTAAACACCCCATGCACTCCTAAAGCCTCCCCTCCCTAAACTACCCCAACTCCCCCCACCTTGAGACCTAAATCCACCAAATTACCCCAACACCCCGGACCTAAGCCCTAAACCCCCCATGCACCCCTAAAAACCTCCCACTGTCCCCCCAGCAATTTAATCTACCTCAGCCCTCCCATGGCCCTGACATCCACCAAATGCCCCTGGCCCTCCTGCCCTTTAATCTATCCTAACCCCCCCTACACTGAGCCACAAAACCCCCCAGGCACCCCTAAAATAAAAAATAAAACTCTCCCAACCCCTAAAATAACCCCACCCCCACTTACCTCCACCGATCCATCTTCCTGCTCCTTACTGCTTGCCCCCCCATCCACACAGCTAGAACGCTGCCTGAACAACGCATTCGCTGTGTGCCTTAACCAGGCAAATGAGTATTTAAGACATATGAGTGTTTCAGGCAAGCATTGCTCAGCTTGTGGCCTTCCTGTACATGTGGCTGTGCTCATGTAGTTTCACCTGTTTCCCCCAAGTCAAGGGGCAGTAAGGTGGGGGCGGGTGCTGTCGGCTATGTCACACTATGAAGAGCAAGAAAAAAGTGGCTTCTGTTGGAGAAGCCTGCCGCCAATAATATCGAAGTCTTGGGGGTATCCTGTGCCCCTTCTCAGCAAGCCACCCCGTGCAGTGTTGGCACTGATTTGGGCTTACCTATATTCTTCAAAAGATGCATGGCGAAAAACTCAATTTATCCCCTGATCCAGGTATAACATTGCCCTCTTTATAAGCAAGTGCTGGGGCAGTGCCCAAATATTCCCAGAGGACAATTGATAGTTATATCTAATTTCTTCACACTTCTATGAGGGATAATGGTTGTGAGGAGCTGCCCCCTTTAAATACATCATGAGTTGGTGACTCAATGGATCCTCCAACATTAGTAGTAGCTTCAATTGGGTTATCAGCATGCACCAGCACCACTCCATCAATTTGTAATTCCACACTGGCCGATCCTCTCATTCAGTGGGATTGATAACCTCTCTCCTGCTCGGGCTGATGAGCCTGGAACTCAGCAGAGTACAGTTGATGTGGACCAATCTGGAGTAGTTAAGGATCAACTGGAGGAATCGGGGGACTCACAGGAACATACCCCACAGACTTAATCATGGGGGAGGTGGCTATTTTGGGTGAGCTGGCTTTGCTTGTTGCTCCAATTCTGCATGAACGCTAGGGGGAATTCTCTCTCTCTGACTCTGGCAATCTGTCCAACATTGACTGCTAAGACACCCATTTGGAGGCTTGCGCAAGCCTCCTTCGATCCAGGGTCCCTCTAGAATGGCTGATTTCTCCAGCGCCAGGTCTAGTCCAAATAGCAGGTCAATAACTGGCTTCATGACAACTACTTAGCTGGAGGACCTGGTCACGTCTGTCTTCAATTGGGAGTTCTTGACACTGCCTTATCAATAGCCAAGTATGAGCTGCTTTGAGACCCAGATATGGCATAACTCACATCCACCAATTTTCTTCTCTGGCTTCGGTAATTTCTATAACCCCTGTGGCTGCTAATTTAACTGGCCTTGCTATTACAGCTCTGATTCTAGGTCTCACCTGGTGGCCCCAACTGATGCGGATCTCCTACATTGGAAGCTATTTATAATCTTCTCTGGCAACATAGGGAGGAATACAGAAAAAGTTCTCTTGCATTAACATCAGCCCATCAGAAGATTCGGGTACTTTTGAGAAAGCTGTCAAGGAATATGGATATTTATTCAAACCCATTGGACAAGGTTGAGACATCTCAGGTTGCCCTTCAGAGAACAGTAGGCAAAAACTGGTCTTCTATTCTCTGGCATGAATCTCAATTTTCCAATCTTTCATCTAAGGTTGAAGTTCTGGAGAACAGATCCTCGAGTAACAATCTCAGAATATTTCCAAAGGGGTCGGAAGGAGATGATCCCAGAGGATATGTTGTTTGTCTTTTTAGAGAATCCTTTCCTGTTTTAAGTGAATGGGTCATGAACAGTAGGATACAAAAGGCACATCACTTCCCATTTCAGCTGCCTAGCAAGGGTGGGCCCGCTTGGCATCCCTGCACCATCCTTATTTATGTTGGCAACTATATACTACAGCACAAAATTTATTGAGCACCCACCCCAGACCACCAATTAGGGCTTATGGGAGCGAGTTTTTTGTAAACTCGGACTTCTGCCATCAAACAGTGATGCGGCGGTGGGAGCTCCGGGAACATACCCTCATCTACCGAATTTTGGGGTGCCAGTTTCTCTTATTCAGACAGCTACACTGCGGATTAAATAAGCATACTTTTGTTTTGATGGTTTAGTGGTTTCTGAGTTGTTGCACATATTGCAATTTGTGAAATAATTTTCCTTTCCTGATGGTTTCAGCTAACTTAACTACAGTCATTTGCCTTATGTTTCATGTCTCTCTGTCTGCATGTAGTGGTGTTACTGCTAACCTCGTATACAACTTCATCTTTATGGTGGTTCCCTATGCAGGAGAGGCTATCACTTTATTCTAGTATTTTAGTTTTGAATTGGTCGGGTCTGTTTCCTAGGATTTGGTGCATCTGGGGAGGGCTCAGGTCCTGTGTGTGCCAATCAACTTGAGCTATTTAGTTAGTCAAGCTTTGTGGGTTTTGTGGGTAATTGCTCTTTTTTCAGGGCTCAGATTCAGGAGATGGGGTTTCTCTCAGGTAGAGGGTGAGGGTACTTGGCTCCAGCATTTTTGGCGGATTTCATTTTTTGATCGATTGGGATTAAAAAAGTGAAGAAAAAATGGAGAAAAAATAGATTAATTGATTCTTGGGGACAGGTTCAAAGTAACTGTCTGCAGGGGTGCGGTGCGATTAGATAAAGCATCTGGGTCGGGACACGTTACAATAATGGCTAGAATTGATAGTAGTCTTGGACAGCACCTCCATATCCCCTTTTGGAATATTAATGGTGTCAACGCTCTCATAAGCATAAGATACTCTGAGACCACAAATTTTCTGTCTCCTTGAGTCGCACCTTTCCCTTGAGCAAATATCATTGTTAAAAGAGCAGGGCTTGCATTGCTAGTCTGGGACAATAAATGTGTTCTGCTGAGGCGGAAAATTTATGTGGATTGGCCATGGCTCATAGAAACAGTTCAGAAGGAGGTCATCTGTCTCATTGCATGTGTAGTCTACAGCCTGAATGAAGATGAACTAATGATTTTTGACTATCTACTGGCCAAACTCCATTTCTGGCCGGTGCCTGTGTTTAGTTGTGGGGACTTTAATGTTACACTATGCCCTGGAATGGACTCCACTTATCAGGGCAGATGAATTCAAACTTGACCAATCGGGGGATGCAACATCTTCGGAACATTTTGAAACAGCTTAACTCTAAAGGAACAAGGATCCCTTGAGTGTAATACAGCAACATAGAAATGAATCAAAATCTCCAAATAATGCCCAAATGGGCAATTTTGCAAATTTATTTTATCAAGATAAGAGACAATTTATTGGGAAAAGAGCCACACGGCAAAACTAGAAATATTTCCATACTCGGGGACCACAGAAATGAATTGTACTGCACATTTGCAAAAATCATAATGATAAATGTACACCAGGAAGGTTATACAAGGTTTTGATGCTCAGACATTTGACGCATGACTCAAGTAGCAGAATGGCATAGTCATTAAATTACAGTACCTAGGCTCATGCCAACTCATGTATATACATATGGCAGTTTTAAGTTAGGGTACTTTTGGTTGACAACGTTTCGATCCCCTAGACAATTATTGGGATCATCATCAGAACAACAACAATTAAGCGTGAGGAGTAGGGGTGGACGACGAGCTCTTCTCCGCTGGTGCAGCTAATGGAGTTTCTGGCACTCCGCACTCTGTTTGTAGCTCAGAGTTCACCCAAAAACTCTGCTAGCCCGTCAACTGAGCAGAGATCACTGTGTGCACACTGCAGACCAGTTATGGGCCACACATCACAAGCGCAGATAGTCTGCACTTGCGTTGTGTAGCCCATAAGTGGGCTGCAGTGTGCACTCTCTGCCAGATGTTGGTGTGGCAGCATAGAGCTGCTGTCAGTGCCAGCTCCGGATCCTCCAGACATCCCTCCGCCAGCAGCCTGGGCCGGGCATGGGAGCACGGGGAAGAAGGAGGCAGAGCGTCAGGCCTCTGGAACGAGGACCCAGATGAGCCCTCATTTTTTTATTGTTTCTATGTGCACACATGCACAAGAGGTCTGAAGCTGCAGCTTTCACTGCCTCTGCCCTGGCCTGAATTCAGGCCACAGCTGTAAGGAGAGAAATCTGTCTTTTCAAGCCTCTTGTGCACTGGCCTGCACAGTGTACACGGGGAGGCCAATGCACAAGAGGCCTAAAATGGCAGCTATTGCTGCCTATGTCCCTCGCCTAAATTCAGCCCAGGGCATCAAAAGAAAGCTGCCTTTTCAGGTCTCTTATGCACCAGCCTGTCCTGTGTGCAGTGCACACAGGAAAGGCCGGTGCACAACAGGCCTTAAACTGTAGCTTTCTCTGCCTCTGGCCCTCTCCTGAATGCGCCCAATTTCAGAAGCGCTAAGCAGGGTTGGGCCTGGCTAATAGGCCCGACCCTGCTCAGCACTTTCGAGGTCAGGCACATTCGAGGAAGGGGGCCACTCTGCGGCTCACGTAACTCTGCCCCCATGGAATTCCTCTGCATTTTAAATTAACTCCTCGGAATTCCACAGAGTGGAACTCTGTGAACTCCGCCCAGGCCTACTGAGGAGCACTGTACGGCCACTGTATGTATGTAACCAAAATAGCCTGAATCTCTGTTCCAGCGCCCATTCCCGGAAGTGACACAGTAGTATAGAACACCAAGGAGGCGTGGTTCAATAGCACAGTACTTAAAATATGCTAAGTCAGTCCTGTTGACAAAATAATAATGGAAAACACTTAGCCGTAAGACTATATGAACCTAACAATGGCTGTAGCTCCTGCAACCGGAAATCAGTAGGCAGCCAATTGTGTGTACTCCTGACAGTCGGAGCATCAATGTGCCCCGTGAATTCAAACTTGGCCAATCAGGGAGACAACATCTTCAGGATGCTTTGAAACAAATTAGAGCCTACAGTGCACTTGTTGATGCTTGGTGACATTGTAGAGCCAGTGATTTCAGATTTACTTTCTATTCCACCAACCGCAAGTCTCTCTCACAGATCAATATGTTTTTAGTTAGTCATTCTCTTTCACTGCAATTGAAGATTCAAGTCAATCTGAGAATAATATTGGATCACAACTCTCTATCTCTATTCATTGAAGCGGGAGGCCTTTTCCAACCTCTTGGAATACGAGGCAGTACATTTGAGCGGAGACTGCTTCTCAAAGATTAATATATTTGCTCAGTTAACTTGCTCTGAAGGCTAATGTCGGGTCAGCAACCACTATTTTTGTTTGGGATGAGCTCAAGGCCTTCTTCCAGGAGCACACATTGAAGTTTGCTACTTATCATCCGGTTTTCCGCCATTGAAGAGGCCCAAATGCACTTAGCTCTTAGTGCTATAAACCTTAATTTGGTGCATAGCATAATTACCCAGGATGGGCAGATAATTATGCTCTTCTCAAAGCAGCGCAACTCTGGAAGCATCTATTAGGAAACATACATGGAACCAAGTGATCAAAAGGTATCAGGCTAAACAGCTGCTAAGCTTAAAAATAATAAAGAGATGGGCCAGTTACTCTCTTTTAGGGTCAAGGATAGAGCCAGCACTAATATCATTCCGTGAAATGAAAAGGGTAATTATGTGGTCAACCCAGAAACTACTAGGGAAGTATTTTGGCTCTTTTGTCATAATTAATTTCTACTGGGAGGAGTGTTATATTTCTACTGAGGCAGAGGTTCAATTTATATGGGGAGCATTCTCACTGTAAAATGAATGAAGCTCAGTGGGCAAGTTTGGAAGAACCTATAATGCTGCTCAAAGTTAAAAAAAAGCTACTGGCTCATTAGCTAATGGTCAGGGCTTTGGGTCCGAAACAAATTCCCCTAGAATTTTATGCAGCTTTCCCTTATACTCTAACACCGGTCCTCTGTGATCTCTTTAACTCATTTTACTTGCAGGGTCAGATCCTGAGGGTAGACTAACCGTGCTATTTTTCTAAAACAAAAAAGTAAGGACCCAAACTCAATGTGGCTCTTACCGCCTGATCTCTTTAATTAATACAAACTCTATAATTTACAATTGTGTTTTAGCTAAGAGGATATCTGCTGTGATTTCAGGTTTGGTAAATGAGAATCAGCACAGATTTATACTTGGCTGTGACACAACCTATCATGCCAATTGAGAACACCTCCATGGATGAGGCTTTGGTTGGGGTGATTAAGTTAGACATGGGAAGGAGTTTCAACCAGGTCTCCTGGCCATTTCTTTGGGCAGTCATGGCACCTTGGGACTGGGCCCATGATTTATATCTCGTGTTTGTCAAATTGTACATTGGCTTGAAGGCTAGGGTTCTCTGTGCTGGTTCTCTCTCGGTCTCTATTTAATTTTTTTAAGCATGTTTCAGGGCTGTCCTTTCTTGCCTCAGCTCTTTGCATAGTTAATTGATAATCATTTAAAGCAATGATATTACACACAGTTACACTAAATTTATATTACTAGAACAAACACCATTGAAATACAAATTAGATCAGCACACAAAAGACATACCCACCCCTTAGCTACAAAAAAAGAAAAACATTGCTATTCAACTGTCTCAGTAGTCATTTGAGTCGATGATTTCCACATACCTAGGAAGCTTCAAGAGGCAGGCACCATATTTAAAAGATCTAGCTGAGGACTATTGTTCTACAAGATGGAAGATAAAATAAGTCAAAACTTTTAGCACCACCTCCACAAGCATAAGAAAATTCCCAGCATTGTAAATGTTCACCACTTATGGCCATATTAGAACTGGCAGGTTAACATGGGAAGCCATCCAAAATAGCTATTTGCACAGGGATTTCAATTATAAGTGGTATGATGTTCATCACATCCAGTAATTGCGGACCCAATAAAATTAGCACCATCCCTGTTAAAGTTTGGTAGGTAAAACTGAATGAAATTTAATAGGGGAAGGCACTATGCTTGTCAGGACATGCAGCACTTTTGATGCCTTAAGTACCCAAACATGCTAGCTATTCCCATAAAGTCAGAATTAGTGAAATTTATCACACTAAATAAATTCTGCTTTCATTGGGTGATGTTAGACCTGACATCCTTGGTGTGGTATTTCCCCCAAACGTTTTGCCTCATCCATCCTGTTTTGATGTATTTGTTTTTGTTGGCTTTAGGACTCTATGCATTTTAGGAGTGCTAACCAGTGCTAAAGCGCTTGTGATCTTCCCTGAAAACATGGTAAAATTGGCCTACACCTGATTCGCACATACAATTTACTTGTAAGTCACTAGTAAATAGTAGTATTTGTACCTAGGGCCTGTGGATAAAATACTACAAATGGGCCTGAAGCACTTATTGTGTCAATCACTAAAGTAACATATGTCAGAGGCAGCCACTGCAGCCTATAGTGCACTTTTAAACTGCCATTTTCACCTTGCAAAATAAACCTTATGCCAGGCCCAAACCTTCCTTTGTAGAATCTATAAGTCATAACAAAGTTAGGCGCTAACGACTTAGTGGGCAGGGCACATGGTTTTAAAAAGTAGGACTTGTGTGTTTGTGCTTTACATGTCCTGGTAGTGAAATCTAATAAATTATTTTTTCCCCAATGCCTATCCTTCTCCAAGGCTAACTATGGGTTACCCTATTTCAATTAATAAGTGTCAACTTTGGATTGGGAGCCGGTTGAGATTTGCTGTTACACTCAAATTAATTGTAATTTAAAATCTGCTTTGGTAAAGCAGATATTATATTATAATTTTAAAAATGCCACTTTTAGAAAGTTGCCATTTTCCTGCCCAGATGTTTCTGAGGCCTTTCAGGAGTTTCCAGCTGGCAGGACCTTTTAATGACTCCTCCACTATGAATTTGTATTGGACCCAGACAGTGACTAATAGGACCTGGGTCTAACTGGGAAAGGGCCTTATATTTTAAAGAACTTTGCCTGCAGTACACACAAAGGAACCGGACAGTGGGCCTGCCGTGTTCTTTATCACACCAAAGAGCTTGGAGCCCTGGCTATGGGAAGGGAAAGAACTTTCTAATGCCAGTCTCCTCACACAAAAGCTGGCATTAGGTATAAAGGGTCACTTCTTCAGTACACTTGAGATTTGATAAGATTCAGAGGCACCACCCAGCTGCCAGTAGGCCTGCCTTGCTGTTTGAAGGACTGTCTTGCTACTTCATGGAATGTCTTGCTGTCTAAAGAAGGACTGAGCATTTTTGCCCCTCATCCCAGGCTACCAAGAGTGACTCCAATGTTGGCCTCTGTGAGTTACAGGGACACAGCAAGCTTCCAGAGGCCTCCCTGTGTCTGCCCAGCTGACTAGCTGCAACTTGATCTGCCTGGGCCTACCTGGACTTGCCTAAGCCCTGCTGCTGGCTTCTTCTTGAGTGAATCCTGATCCCCAAGAGGTGCACCCCAGGTCCTGAACTCTTGGCTAGCAAAAGTAGAAACTCCTCCAAGGCTAAAAAGGTGAAAATCCTGATGTTGGGTTTCCTCGTAACCTCATCCAATGCAAATGAAATTCTTTGTGTTGGACTTGAGAAGGTAACTTGTCAGTGATATTAACCAGGTCCATGTATCCAACCTATATTCCATTGTGGTTGGCCTACACTAGTGACTTTCCCCAGGTCTAGTGCGTTCAATTACCGCCAGTGGCGCTTTGTCCTTTTAGGATCCCGTTTTGCTAAAAACCAAAAAATTGAATCTCTCTGATTCTACTGATTGGATTTTTGTCATCCTGGTATCATTCTATTTATTCCAATTTATTTCTCAGGTTGGTTTGGGATTTTTCTTGTGTCGTGTTTTCACTGTATTATTGTTTGTGTGCTTTATAAGCCTCTAAGTTAAGCCTGACTACTTTTGAGCCAGGCCACCAGAGGGTTTAGCACAGGTTAATTTAGTGACTTTTGTGACTCACGTTGGCAAATATTGTGGCTACTACCTGAGCAGGGCTCCCAACCTCCTTAACCAATAACCCAATTTCTTAAACGTGAGATAATATGTGAGTTTCTCATTTGAAAATTCATACTTAGGCCCTTAGACAGTACTGTGGCACGTTACTGCAGATACAAATAACAGTCATATTTAAAGACATTTTCAGCCCATATCTATGATAATGCAGGCAGTACACAGACGTATGGGGAAATGACATCCCTCAGAGGGACTTCAATCCTTGACATGAATTGGGGGCTTGCACTTTTGCCTAAACTCTCCCAGAGGAAACAATAGTCATCTAAAATGAATACTTGGCATTCTTTAGACATTTGACATTGTAAAATTCAAGTTGAAGCATGATGTTTTTGAGAAGAATCCAATTTGTTTCATAGGACAATAGATTCAGATTTAGTAAAATCACATTTTGAATGTGTTATTAGTAAAGCCCTTCTTTCAACAATTGACCAAAGTCGAATTTAACCTGGTCATTTTGCGCATGATAGCCCAACTATTTTGCAGGCCACATGTTGTAGACTCTAACCTGCTCCAAAATATAGTTTTTAGAGTCCTCACATCCACATGCTGTATCATAAATCATATATTAATGAACTGGACTTTCAACACCAATCCCTGCTTCAGTAAATAAACCCCCTTCCACTACTTTGATATTGTTGTTTCTAAGCAAAACAACTGAAGGGGCAGAACATGAGGGCCCAGTAATTAGGACTCATTCTTAAGAATTTTAACAGGTAGCCTGAATGGTTCTGATAAAACAGTTGAAGTGAGGATGCAATCATATTTGCAACCCTCTGCACGTTTTTTTTAAATTTTAATAGCCATTCAACCTCTAGGAAATAATGGCAATGCTATGTTACATCAGAGTCATACAGAGATTTCGTTATCATTTAGACATACTAACAGTGTTTCCAGTATGATTATTGTTGAGGTGCGGTGTTTGGAGCATCTGAATGTTTATGTTTTGGAGAATAATTTTAATGCACATTACACAGACTGACCTCTAATTGATGTAAGGCCCATCATTTATTTAAATGTATGACTATTTAAGAGCTTAAATTGATGTAGAGTAGGCTTTATCTTTTGTGTTTGAGAAGGGTTAATTTGATGAAAGTGTTTGTTCTGAAAGAAAGCTGGAATACATTTATGATATATACTTTATTATATATCTCCAAGTTGACATAAAGTATCTTCTTTTTAACTTCAGACCAGAAGAAAGAAGAGCAACAGTGGTCCTGGTCTTTTCCCCAATTGTTTCACCACCTCCAGTCTAACTATGTGCTGGAGGAGAGTCAACGTGTGTTCCTTCTTTGCCTATTCAGATTGGCAAAACAGACATGCATACATCTGATGCCACGCTGCAATGTGCAGCTTCCACAGTAATGTGTACCTTATTCCGAAACACCCAAGCCAAAATGATTTGAGCAACAGCAGGATAGGACGTCTTCTTTAGGATATCAGAACTTCATATCATTTTTCCAAAGGTGGCTAGGTCCTGTGGCCTCTGTAGCTTTGTCTCTGGTGCTGCTCCTTTCCCTCTGGTGGTGGTTTCTGACATCAGGTTTCCCTGGCTATGTTTCTATAGAATATTCTGACCATTGCCATCTGAAGAAAGAAAATAAGAATATTTAATCAGCTAGTGTAAGCTCTTCATTCATAGCATATACTGCTTTGGCCCTTTTAGTAGAAAAATGCTAAACACTTTCAACTTCATGTACCCACCCCTTACTCCAGGTACTGGGTGAATGCACATCTATGGAAAATCAAGATTTAACCTGATGAAGCTCCACCTACTGTGACCTCCTAAGACCTCCTAAGCTCTTGTTAAAACAGTTTTAAATTGTAACTGCTGTTCAGCTGGCGTAAATGTCACTGTATATGTTGCATGTGAACACATACATACATCTGTGAACATATGGAGGCTTAGCCACCATATTGTATTTTTGAAGAGGACGGCCTATAGGCATACCAAGAGTAATGAGAATTAGAAAACTATAGTGCTTAGAAATACATATTTGAGCTCGTGCAACAAACTTCAGAACAATAAGCAAACGTACTAGACTTGGACAAACCTTAATTTGCAACCCACAACTATCTGCTGGTTTTCCCATGAAAATGTGCAGCCCGTTAATACCTGCAGGTCTATATATACCCCTTAATTATGGTACTAGTGTCTTGTAATATTTGTTACCCTTGACCTAATTTTGCACTTTTCATGTAAAGTTTGTATAACAGAGAGAGAGAGAGAGAGAGAGATTTTGTAATTGTAATGTCCCACCATGAACAGGAAGTTTTGTAAACACGTGTGGATGCTGAGTATTCTTAAAATTAATTGCTGTCCTCTTTATTGCTTATAATAGATGCAGTCATTTAACTATGTGGACATGGTTGTAGGCATAATAAAAGAACTGAGTCTGCTACATTTAGTTAAGCTGACTGTTGTCCTTTTACTAGGCAGGAATCAGTATTTCAACATCATGGGTTTATTTAATATTTGTTCGACAGATTATTCTTCCAAAAATGTGCTGGAGTATCTTATTCAGAAAAATCTCCCAAACTCTATTTAGAGTCGGGGGAGTGGATCACCAAGTTTTCACCGGTGGGGCCGACGCTGGCTCTGCAGGGGAGTCATTTGACTGATGGCCAGACCAACACAGGAATGTCAGCCATTAAGGCCCGTATTTATACTTTTTGACGCTAAACTGCACTAACGCAGTTTAGCGTCAAAAAGTTTTGCGCCGTCTAACGCCATTCTGAAGCGCCATGCGGGCGCCGTATTTATTGAATGGCGTTAGCCGGCGCTAGCAGACCGGCGCTGCCTGGTGTGCGTGGAAAAAAAACACGTACACCAGGCAGCGCCGGCGTTGGGGAAAATGGCGTTAGGGCGTCTTAAAATGGGGCAAGTCAGGTTGACGCAAAAAAATCGCCTCCACCCGATTTGCGCCATTTTTAACGACACCCAGACGCCATTTACATGACTCCTGTCTTAGTAAAGACAGGAGTCATGCCCCCTTGCCCAATGGCCATGCCCAGGGGACTTATGTCCCCTGGGCATGGTCATTGGGCATTGAGGCATGTAGGGGGGCACAAATCAGGCCCCCCTATGCCAAAAAAAAATATAAAAAAAATAAAAAATTATACTTACCTGAACTTACCTGAATGTCCCTGGGATGGGTCCCTCCATCCGTGGGTGTCCTCCTGGGGTGGGCAAGGGTGGCAGGGGGGGCCCCTGGGGGCATGGGAGGGCAGCTGTGGGCTCATTTTGAGCCCACAGGTCCCTTAACGCCTGCCCTGACCCAGGCGTTAAAAAGAGGCGCAAATGCGGGGGTTTTTGCCCCGCCCACTCCCGGGCGTGATTTTTGCCCGAGAGTATAAATACGACGCATTTGTGTCGCAGTCATTTTTTTGGACGGGAACGCCTACCTTGCATCTCATTAACGCAAGGAAGGCGTTCAGGCAAAAAAATGACGCTCATTCCTCATACTTTGGCGCTAGACGCGTCTAACGCCAAAGTATAAATATGGCGTTAGTTTTGCGCCGAATTTGCGTCGCAAAAAACGACGCAAATTTGGCGCAAACGGAGTATAAATATGCCCCTAAGTTTCAGACCATCTGTCCTATTGAAAGAGGAGGATGGTGAACCACATGCTCATGAAAGCACTACAGCTGAATCATGATGGAGGGGGGCAGTAAATTGGTCTCCTGGATTAACAAATCCTTAATGCATATGTCTAGATCCTCGCTAACGGCAAGTAAATGCAGGCGCAACCGTTACCTGAGGTGGAACTCAATACTAAAATAAAAGTTTAATTACATCTACACTACATATTTAACCCCCAAATGACAAAATCACACGCTGAATGTAGACACAAATACATGCCTGTACTGCCGGTAATCAAACTCTGACAGTTTGATGTGACAGTGTGCGGACCAGCAACAGTAATGGGAACAGGTTATTGCAACCCTTACCAGAGTGGCACATGAATATCTACGGCCCACTTTTGACATGTTTATTGAGCTTATTTCTAGAACTGTGGCTAAAAGACCAAATACCACATTCGTGGATTTGGCCCGAATACTGGTTAAAAGGTGCATTGCAATGCACTGGAAAGTAAACATAGCCCCACCAATGGAAAAGTAAACGCACAATATATGCAGGTTCAAACATATTTTTTTGCTGTTCTGGACTTTCAAGGAAAACCTTGCACCCTAAACAGGATCTTTAATTAATGCCCCAACAAGTGGAAAAACTCCCAGCATGTCAGGGTCATTATATATTTTTCTTTTTCAACAAATTTGTCTCTCATACAGAATTACATGTTCATCACAATGTGGTACAGTTACAATGTAACCCAGGTAAGGGGTGACTAGCCAGCAGTAGTCAATGATGCATCTCGTCATTATGCCTGTTGGAAATGGCCCTTTTTGCCGAGTTATCCCAAAACGTTTTGTCTCTGACTCCCTGTTCTTGAGCCTGTGCTGAATTTATTTTTTTCTGGCTTTAGGACTCTGGACAATTTACCACTGCTGACCAGTGCTAACGTGCAAGTCCTGTCTAAATTGTATTGGTGATTGGTTTGTCCACAATTGGCATATTTGATGTACTAGTAAGCCCCTAGTAAAGTGCACTATGTGTGCCCAGGGCCTGCAACTCAAATGCTAATAGCAGACCTGCAGCACTGATTGTGCCACCCGCATGAGTAACCCTGTAAACCCTGTAAACATCTCAGACCTGCCACTGCAGTATCCGTGTAGGCAGTTTTAAATTTCCACTTCGTGGACCCACTTGCCATGCACAAACCTTTACCTCTTAGTACATGTAAATCACACCTAAAGTAGGCCCAAGGCAGCACTGTGTGCAGGGTGCAGTGTATTTAAATGTACTGGTGTGTTTTACATGTCCTGATAGAGAAATACTGCTAAATTTGGTTTCCACTATTGCAAGGGCTATCTATCACTTAAGGTATTATGGAGATTGCCTTGAAATATCTTTTGAGTGTTGCTTCCCATTGGGAGCAATTTGGTGGTGTCTGGCCTAGATGTGTCCTGGTGTGTTAGTAATGTGGGTAAGTGGGTAGAGTTTGCTCTTGGCTGATAAAGGACATAAGGATATCACTCCAATTGTCTGCAATGGAGTGATATCAGAGTCCCAGCCTCTCTTGCCGTAAACGTGCATGGTGCTCACTAGTGACCTACATGCATATGTCACACTTTAACTTCTCTATTGCTGGATCTGCTGTTGCTTTCCAGTGCATCACAATGCACCTTTCATTAAGTATTAGGGCCAAATTCATGAATCTGGTAATTGGTCTGTTAGCCTCAGTTCTAGGAAATAAGCCCAATAGGATAATGTCCAGAGTGAGACACAGACATGTGTGTGCAACTCTGTGAAGAGTTCTTGTTACCTGCTCCCATTAGTGTTGCATGTCCACACATTGATACATCATGTGTAGGAAGTCTGTAGTGTAGGCATACATTTCTGTCTACACTCAGCAGGCATTTTTGTTGTCTGGGGTTGAAATAGGTTGTGTGAAAGTTACTAAACTGCATGCACTTTTGTCCTGCATTTCTAGATACCGTCTGTGTGTATTTTGTCCTGTTCTTTCCCTTGGAGGTTCCACCTCAGATAACATTCCACTTGTCCCTAGTCGCTGCTAATGAGGGTCTAGACATATGTATTAAGGATTTGTAAAACTGGAGACCAATTTAGTACCACACCTCCATCATGATTAGCAGCTATAGTGCTTTGTGTGTCTGTGGTTCACCGTCCTCCTCTCCTCACATGTCTCTAACAAACCTACAGATTTCCCCATATGTTAGGAAATGTGTTTCTAGGAGCGCCAACTCTGCCACCATTTCATCCTTCATTAGAAATTTCCCACCCTTGTGACAGTCCACTATTGTGAGGGATCCAACATCTTCCTAGTGATCCACCCATTTCAGTGATCAGTTCTATAACCCGCCCTCCTAGGGGAATCAATGGTGCAGAAAGCAGTGTTGGCTTGGTCTTAAAATGAAATCTGCGCTTACATTTGATAGCTATATGTGCTACTTTTGATAACTGCTATATAAGGTGAGGAATGGGAGGGCATTGATCTTCTTCTACCTTCTATTTGTGCCAGCCCCTTCCATATGCATCCTTTCCAACCACTGGGACAACCATTGCACTTGTGATGCCAAATAGTAGGCTTCTATATCAGGGGCACTCAAACGTCTCTCCACTATGGGTATCTTCAAGGTTCTTTTTTTCACCCTGTGACAGTGTGCTCCCCTGATAAAGGCCCCCAGCTGAGCATCCAATTCCTTAAACCACCAGGGTTTAATCCACACTGGTAGATTCACAAAATAGTACAGTGATTTCAGAAGCATAATGATTTTGGGAAATGCTGTCTGGCCCATCACTGATATCGGTAGGGTTTGCCAAAAGTAGATATGGCCCCTGAAAGCATCAGTGCCAGTCCCAGATTATCTTTCAAATGTCCACATCGTTGTGGTTGATCACTTCCCCAGGGATTGGAGAGTGCAAGGGCATCATTCAGTTCCCTAAGTTCCAACTGGCTGGGTGGGTTAACATTGCTCGAATGCACAGAGAAGGTGCATATTTTCCTCTAGTTAGTACATATCATCCGCATACAGGGAGAATGGTTTGCCCACCATCTTGTAGTCTTATGCCCCTGTCAGCGTGCTCCGTGTATTACCACTGTAAAGGATTCTGTCTTTAGCAAGGAAAGCATTGGAGACAGAAGGCATCCCTGTCTAGTCTCTATATGGATTTCATAAGGTGGGAAAATTATGTTGCTAGTACGAACCCTCACAGCGGGATAGCAGACAAATAGCTGGATCCAGTGAGTCCACTTCATGCCCATATTCATGTTATGTAGGACCCACTAAAGGAATCCCTAGCTCAGGATCTGAAACTCCTTTTTAAGGTCTATGGATAGCACCATGGCTTTTGTCCTGGCTATGTTCAATATCTCTTCTAGCACTGTAAATAAATGTTTTATGTTAATCTATGCGTTCCTGCCTGGGATGAATTCAGACTGATCTGAGTTGATCAGTCCATTCATCAAAGCCAGCAGTTGGTTGGCCGGGTGTTACTCAGTATTTTGTAGTCCATATTTAAAAGGGTCAGTAGCCTACAGTAAGATCTGTCCATGGGGTCTCTATGTCATTTTTGGAGTGAAACCAGTAGTACCTCATGCATAGATGCTAGTAGGTGCCTTCTTTCAGCACAGTGGTACAGCGGTATTGAGGTGCAAAACCAAGTTGCCTCAATAAGCATGATAGGACTCTATAGGCAAAGGCCCCACTGCTTTGACCCTAGCAAATCTTTTAATTGCAGCTTGAATTGAAGTTTCCGTTATCGCTGCAGCTAATTGCTTCTTTCAGTAGCAGAAACACTTTACAAGGTACCTCACTGCAGGTACGCCTCTATCATTTGCTTGGTGGCCTCCTTATGCAGCCCATAAAGGGCCTCATAATAGTTTAGGAACACCTTGTTGATCTCAGCTCAATAGGTACATATGGATCCCTGGGTGTCCTTGAGCTGGGTAATAGTAGAGTCTCCCTGGTGGGGCTTGGCGAGCTAGGTAAATAACCTGACCACTTTATCAGTCTCTGTATGTTGGTGCCTTAGTATTCTGTGTAATGTTGACATCATAGTTGCTTGTCTAGGGTAGCGTATCACTCTCTAGCACAGTTACTATTTCTATCATCATGTTACCCCTGAGTTCTGCCTTTTCAAGGTTTCTGAGCTCCTCGTCCGTGGATGTCAGTACCCTTTTTGGGGCTACCTACAGTCACACTCAACAAATGCACTCACCACCATCTTAAATGCTTCTCCTTTCAACTAACATTGAGGTACTGTGCTAGTGTTTTCTTGAAAGTAGTTCACTATTACCTATTGTAGTCCTTCTCTGAGTGCCCTCTCCTCTAATACAGATCCCAAAAGGTGCCATGCCAAGACAGTGGATATAGGTATTGCCCCAGTTCAAACATGTCAACAGTAGGGTGTGGTCTGAGATTGTCCGCCCCAAGTATTCACATTCATGGGGATGTTCAGTACACTGACATCCATTAACCTTCAATCTTCCATCCACCTGGAAAACATTTGTGCTAGCTTTACTGTTATGTGTGTTGGAGGGAGTACATTTGGTCCATTGCCACATACAGCACACAGTTTGTGTCCCCACCCAGTATCATAGGCATGTCTCCCATAGGGGTCAGCCATGTGCACAACACATCATAGAGTTGTTGTTCGACACTGGAGGCATACAACTTTCCTAGAATGATGGCCCTCCCATCCAGGTTACCCACAATCAATACATATCTGCCCTAATCATCAATATCAGCTAAGGTGAGTTAAAATGGTATTCCATGCCAGTTCCAAATTAGGACCTCCCTTGCAATGGAGGAACAACATGTTACATTTATTTGCCCTCTCCATTCCCCTCCAAGTTTGTTAGACTCCAATTTTGTTATGTGGGCTCCCTGTAAAATTGCCACATGTACCCCTCTCCTAAACAGGTATGCATCAAATTTATATATTTTAAGGGCTGATCCCATACTTCTGATATCTCATATCTTTAGGGTGTTGGTAGTAGTGTGTGCCATGACTGTGGCATGGGGGACACTCAGACCCATATAGCCCCCTGGTTTCTGTCAATTACCACTGCACTCAGAGGGTGTTACTCTCTGTCAGTAAAATTGGGCTGTAATTAGTGATTGCAGGCTTAAAAACACAAATAGTGATCTGGTCTCAACTCACCATCCCCAGGGCCAACGACAATCAGCCATTCTCCCAT
Organism: Pleurodeles waltl; assembly: GCF_031143425.1. Classification (NCBI taxonomy): domain Eukaryota; kingdom Metazoa; phylum Chordata; class Amphibia; order Caudata; family Salamandridae; genus Pleurodeles; species Pleurodeles waltl. Next base: position 921,277,205 of record NC_090448.1, read on the forward strand.
AAACATGAGCTTTAAAGTATGTGTGCTTGATGCCACTGCTCCCCAGCTAAAGGGAGGAGTAGGGGTTTAACAGTTCTCATGTCTGTGTGCTCCATACTTCCCACATGGCCGACCACAGTCTCTGACAGATTTTATGTCTTTGACCACCCCTCAGGTCCAAGGACTGTGGGTCACGCTGAGGTATGGTCTATATTTTGTCAGCCAGTGGAGGGGTGATGGCTGGTGGGTTGTCAGTGTTGGACATTTGAAGTTCAGAGTCTGTTACCTACCCAGAGTTCTCTGATTCTAACCCATCCATGCTGGGGAGTTGTTCCTGCTCTGTTGCTGCCACTAGTACCACCGCCTTGCTCTCCTGTTACCTTGTCAGCTTCTTTTTGCCTCCTCGATGGCCCTAGGGTGGGTGTCTATGTTTTGGCCTTGTCTTTAGGGTCATTTGGCTTCCTCCTGCATTGGTCCAGCCATGTCGGTGAAGAAAGGAAGTTTGCCATCCAGGAGAACTTTCTGCCTGGCTGGGTATAGCGACATGTATGGCAAGCCTTTGTCCCTTAGCACTCGTTTGACTTCTACAAATGATGCTCCCATCCTCTGCATTGCCGGGGTGTAATCTAGGAAGATCATCGCTTTATGGTTTCCAACTGTAAAGGTACCAGACTGTCTCACCTTCTGCAGGATAGCATCCCTATCTTTGAAGTGCAAGAAGTGGGTAACTATGGGTGATGGCGCCACCCACAAGGGGAGGCCATTTGGCGGGCACGTGGTGAGCTCTGTCTAACACAAAGAATTTTGAGAGTTCCTGGAGTACATTTATCTCTCAGATTTAGAGGTATTGCACCATGTCCCTGTCCTCCTTGTCTTCATGCAGGCCCACCGCCCAGATGTTATTCCTTCTGTTTCAGCCTTCTGCATCCTCCACCCTCCTTTCAAGTATGTGACCTACGTATGTGAGGGTCATTGTCTTATTAAGGCAATTCACCCTTGTCATGAGTTAAATCAATATGGTTTCGGATGTGCGTACCTTATAAACCAGATTTCTTTGGTCATCACAGAGTAGCCCAAAGTCAGCTGCTATTTGATTTTAGTTTCAAGTGCCTCATCCCTCCAGGGGAGGGCCTCTAAAATCTTAGGTAAAATAGATCGGTTTGTGGCTCCTGCAGCCGTCTCCACCTTCATGGGAACCTTAGGTAGGGGGCCATTGGTGCCGGGTGCTGGAGAGGATGCAGTGTCTGGAGATCATCAGGATGCCTAGGGAATCATTTGAGGCTGGGTCCTCGCTTCTGGTCATTTCCTGATGTGGGACTTTCATGTTGCACATCCCATGGTGATGGGTGCAGGGGCCAGGATCACATCTGCTCCAGCCTATTACTCAATTAGGGGACCTGGTATGTAGGGTGCACCTGCTCATGGGCTCTTGTCAGCTCCCAGTGTTAGGCATGCATTGGTGGGACTTTTCCTGCTTTTTCCAGGGCTCATGGGCATAGATTTATGGGTTGTCTCTAGGAGAAGGCAATTCCAGCAGGTGTATCACTCACCACCAGCGGGTGCCATTCCACTCTGTGTTTGCCATACATGGGATTGTTGCTGCCCCTCCCCATTGTACTTGTGTTAAGGGCCGCTAGCCAGTGCCCAGCCGCCTTCCCTGCTGTGTGGCAGAGACTTCTGGTCCTCCCAAGCCTCACCCACACTGCCCACCTGATTTCTTGAACATCCATTGACCCACGGGAGCCTACTGCTGGGTTGATGCTCTTCAGCAGACTCTTGCAGTTATTGTAGGCTTACGCAGTGCTTGCTTCCAGGGTTCCACTGGGTTGCCTCTATGCAGTTGTCGGTCAAGAACCACTACACTTTTGCTGACATATTGCCTTAGGGCTCGGCAGCCACCATTTTGGGCCATTTCACTGGCTGAGCTTGGTACCGGATGCCAGAGGCCACGGGCAAACGCAAGGGCCGGTCAGGGAGCACATAGCAGCGTGACTTTACTTCATGGCTGCCAGATCAGGGCCATTAATTATATGTTACTCACCAACAAACTCCAAGGTTGTGAGTTCATTTTTAAAAACAAAACTTTAGCTGTGTGGGCACGACATGGTGTGAGGCAGTTATAGCAATTCTTCTGAAAGCACGTAGCTCTTCTCCTGCAGGGCATAAATCTCTAAACATAGATGGCTGTAATTCACCAGCACCACAAAGCACAGCACATCCCTTCACAGAGTTGTTGTCACAGAGTACTGCTCACCAAAGCCTAAATAGGCCACCTTGTTTCTAAAGTCTAATGGCAATATATTGTTGTAATCAAACACAGGCATAGAAAGTATCTATTGCTGGTGCCAGTGGTAATGTTTGACATATATTGACATATATTGCAAACCCCGTTGTTTGAGACAATGTGCTACAGGATTTTTTGCAACGTCAATTAAAACTTAAACACAAAAGTACACAAAAACAAATTGGGTCCTGATTTTGACTTGCGTTATTGGGTGGCATAGGCTCATTCTTAGTGTAGCAGAAGGCCTAAGTCGGCTGATATCAGTTGTTATTAATCGAATGGGGATTGACTGTTATGTGGGAACATTGCACTCTTGATGTATTTCCCTCTGGGCATTGCCAGGAAAACCCAACAACATACGCACTGGGCACAGTCCTCAGAAAAAGTCATTGTGCAGAAATACTTATGCCAATGGTTATGCCTCCTTCCTAAGAGTCTAATTCATAACCGGTTGGAAGAACACACCAGGGAATTGCTACACCACACTGAAAGGTGTTTCACAAGTGTAGTATTACCTCATCAGACATAAAGGGGGGCTTTGTGATAAGGACTCAGCTCAGGTACATGCAATGGATTATTTAAGCCTTCATCAATCAGCTTGCAAGAGGTGCACGGTAAATATAGAGAACAGTGGTCCGTGCAGTGCTGAGTGCTTTGAAGCAGAATAATGACTCTTTAAACCTTCAGGCATATGGATAACAGAAAAATGACATGCTTCCTCCCGAGGATAGGATCCACTATAGCCGTTAACGTATCCACGAATACATATGGATGTGAAAAGCCTTTCTTCCTGTGACCACAAAGAATGACCAAGACAGCCCAATTAGAAAGTCACCACTGTTATTTTCATGCCAGCCGCACGTCTTGCTGAATGACTGCTGTCACTTCAGTACAGGGCTAGGAAAATTGCCCTAGAAAAGCAAATGGCTTGCCCTTGGTAACAGACCCAGGAAATTCAGGATGCTACAGCCATTAGCATCATCATAAACCACGAATGGCTCGCTTAAAAATGCAACCCATTTCCTTTGCATTTAAATGTAGGGTTTGCAGCAAGCTGAACGCCATCTGCCAGTTCATTGGAACTGAGTGTCAGTTCTCTAGTCATTTTGATGTACCATGCCCTATATAGAAACAAATCGTGCCCATATGCTTTGGCAGACAAACAAAGACAGTTACATGTTTAATCCACCCAACTAAGCTGAATAGATTCTCAGAGTGTATTCATATCGCAACTTAATGTGCTTCTTTCTCTCAGCGAAAGATCCAGTTGGTCTGTTCTAAAAAATGACGTTATTTATGAGTAATTCATGCACTAAAGTAGTATTAAAAAGTAGATTATAAAAATGGTGTAAATTCTGTTTGTTTACAAAGGGTGAATAAATTATGTACTTAGAGTACTATAAAAATATAATCATTCTAGCTGTTGTAACACAAATATTCTATAACTGAAATCGTTGTCTAATTTCTTACATCCTATGGTAGTGGGAGATGAACAGTGACAATACTATTGTACATTTGAAACGGATTTTTTGACACTATTGAGATGTTGATTCAAGGATCGAGTTTAGACCATTAATTATCAAATTAAATTACACATAAGTACTATTTTTCTAAAGAAGGGCCACGCACGTGAACTCTTAAAAGGAAAAATGAAAGAGGGGAAGATGTTTCGGATAAAGGCAAATTGAGGTTTCAGACAGACGGGGGGAGGGGGCACTTCCCGTTTGCACTGTAATGGTGGGTTGGTAAATGCAAGTTTGAATTATTGTTCCTCAGTGGTTATAACAAGCAGGTTGCAGAATTACTAGCCCCGTTTCTGCACGTTTCCTTCACGACCAGACTAGTTACTTAGCTCCTATTCTATGTGCTTTTGGCATACATACTATTGCTCGATTTTAGCACATCTGGTAATTCTGGGTCTGGTAAAACCTGCATACTTGAAATGACAATCTGGAAGAAAACACACACTTTTGACCGGAAGGGAATTACTGCCCAATTTTTGGCCCATTGGCAAATTAAAAAGAAACGATAAACCTGACAAATCAGGAAATGACTTACAAAGGCAAAACGACATTAGAGCAAGGGATAGTTGTCAAAGGTGAATCAAGGTTATTCTTTCATTCTGAGTAACTTCGAAGTACTTAAAAACGTGTTTTTCTCCATATGTATGAAGTTCTTGAAATACACATGCTATTTAAAACAGAAGCCTAACTGGGCTGTGAATTTTAAACCGAGGTTAGGTTGGTCTGCCAACAGGCCAATAACATAATTACATTATCTTTTCCCTTGAAGTCACTTAGGGGCATATTCATACTCTGCTTGCACTGACTTAGCTTTTTTTTAATGCTAATTCAGCGCAAACTTAACTCCATATGTATATTTTGGCACTAGACATGTCTAGCACCAAAATATTGGAGTTAAAGTCATCTTTTGCCTGCAGAAAACTACCTTGCGTCAATGAGATGCAAGGTAGGCGTTCCCGGGAGAAAAATTACTCAAAGGCCCTAGCGCCTTATTTATCCTCCTGTGCAAAAATGGTGCAAGGGAGAGAGATGGGCCTAAATAATGCCACTAAGCTTGCTTAGCGCCATTATTTAACACCTGTGTCAGGGCAGGCGTTTTGGGACCTGTGGGCTCATTTCCATGGTGGTACACCATGGAATAAGCCCACAGGTGCCCCCTCCAGAACCCAGGGAAACCCCCACCCACACTAGAGGGACAGCGGAGGATGGGGGACCCCATCCCAGGTAAGTACAGGTAAGTAGAGGTAAGTATTATTTTTTTTAACTGCCGTGTGGGGGCCTAACTTGGGCACCCCTGAATTGGCCATTGGGCTGGGGGGCATGACTCCTGTCTTTACTTAGGCAGGAGTCATGTCCATGGGGTTGTGGGTGAAAGAATGGTGCTAGTCAGGTTGGAGTCATTATTTTGACTCCAACCTGACTAGCTCCATTCTTTCACACACAACCTCCAGTTTTCCCTACGCCTCCCCCACCCGGTTAGGGTCATGTATTTTGACGCAAACTGGGCCTTAGCACCGGCTTACCCCATTCCTTAAATATGGCACCCAGGTGGCACTCTGGAATGGCACCAGCCAGCGCTATACTTTTTTATGCAAACCTGCGCTAACACAGGTTTGCGTCAAAAAGTATAAATCAGGGCCTCATTGTGCTAGTTGTGTTGGATGACAAGTAAGAGAACACCCACCTTCTAAACTAAGATACCGAGGACACATTCACAAAACTATTATTGAACGTAGGTGTGACTTCGATGTGCAAAAACCTTTTTACAAGTGTAGAATTAATCCTGTAATTCACTCAAACTAATTTCACGCTTTTAAAAGGACTTACTTGTGCAGAGGTTCTGGGGGAGAAAATCTCAAGGTAGGAAGTGGGTGTTACTGGTTATTCATTCCTGGAGGTTTGTGAACAACAACAAACTTGTAAATTTGTGAACATTGACAAGCAATTCCTCAATCCCTTCTCACCATGAGAAAGGTTGAGGCTTCACTCCTATTGAGAGTAGGAGTAGGAGTAAATCCGTTTCCATGGTGGAAGCAGGAATGGAACAATCCCCAGAATTGGTGGAAGTGTGGAGGAAGTACTATCTTCAAGTAGAGAAATCTTTTCCCCGTTGAATAAAAAAGAGAACATAAGTAGTAACTGCATGTACACTTGTTTTTTTTTTTCTAAACATGCTAGATTATACATATGTACGTTTCTGGATGAGAAAAAAGATATCTGAAAACATTTTCATGAAAAGCTGTGACAAGTGTAGTAGCCACAGAGATGGATTTTTTTTTTTAAACCACTGAATGAAATGTTAGTTAAAGGTGAAAATCAGGGTTATGTTGAAAGCGGACAGATGACGTAATCCCCCAAAAATAATTTTTGGGACACATTGACTGCAACAAAAAAACTAAAAACAACATTGGTCTTGTATGATAAATGTACTAACATACCTCTTATCCCGACCACGAGCAGCTCATGGCCTCATATATGATGTCCCTGAAATTCTCCGAATTGATGGTATCACTGGTGACATAATATATCACAGCACATTTGAGATCCAGAATGACATTACTTAAACTAGTTGGTGGCAATGAGTTGATAATAAGGCCTGGATCTAGGATCTAATAGAGCCATTTTTCACTGCAGCTTATGCGAAACCCACTGTGTTAAGCTGGTCCGCATCCATTTCCAGCATCAATATGAAGATCAAGGAAGAGGGGACGGCTGACAGGTGTCTCATTGTCCTGTCGTCATCTATGAACATGATGCTGGAGCTGCCACCCCCTCCTCATTCTTCTGCATCCATATGAAGGAATTGGAGGGGTGGAACAGTGGACTGCCTCCATGGGGTTTGTGGAGATAGGACACCAAGATGGCTAAAAGCAGCATGGTTAACATAACCTCTGCTCAGACTGAGGAATCCTGGTTCGCGAGATCCGTTCCCGGCCATTGAACAAAGGCAGGAGAGTACATTCTAGCCTCTCAGGCCAATAAAAAGACTATGATGGGGGTAAAAATATTTTTTCTTCATAGACTAAAATGTTCCTTCATGGCTCTTTGCTACATTGTGGGTTTGCTGGAAGTGATAATTCACACACCAACTGCAGGTCTTGTTAGAACATGTAACATGTCTCCCTGGTTGTTTGACAATCCCGGTAGGATAATAGTATTACAAACAGCACTTAGGTAAAGCTGGGGTGGCTTGTAAAAGCCATACCAGGGGGACTGGGATAAAGCCCTTTTTGTGGATTTGATCCTATTCGTGCCAGGGGCACTGTGAGAAAGGCCTTTTCGTGGCTTAAAGTGGAATGTGCATTTTTCATATCATGCTATTTCTGATGCAAGAACACGATTTTATTTTCGATCAACAAAAATGTTACTTCAAAGTTCATAGATCACGAGGTGGATGAAGGTGAGGAAGAAGACTACTTCAGACTGTATCCTTTCAAGCCTCTGGCAATGAGGACACACAGGATTCTGAAAAAAATGCACTAACCCACTGACGTGTTTCACTCGTGTCTTAGCACGATTTAAAGCCACGAGGCAACAGACGTCAAGCATAAGACAATTCAAGACACAAAAAGACCGATTTTCAAAATCTATGGTACGTTGTACATTGCCAAGGAAGACACACACATAGAGCACTAGATGGCCACTTTAGGACCATTTTGATGTTAATTTATCAGCTCATTGCTCGGGTGATTTCCCTACAAAGTTAAATACATACAGTAGAGTAAGGCTTCTATTTTTAGACTGCAGCAAAGCTGCTTCAAATTAATTGTACATCAGTGAGTTTTTGACCAGATGGACCAACACTAATTGCAAATCTTTCTGTATATTTCACGTATATTCAAACGCGATTTGAACACAGCAAATCAATTATATCTGCTTTCCTCTAAATCCATTTCATAACATTAAGGTTAAAAAATCCTGACACGTCATGAAATGACTTGTAAAGGCAACAAGACGTTAGAGCAAGGGGTGCGTTGATAAAAGTGAATCAAGGTTGCTCTATTGCACTAATTATGGTTTAATGGAGAAGCACTGCCAAATTACGTCAAAAGACAGGCTGTTTCACTACTGTCCTTAAAACGAGTCTGTTTCATCCACAAAATGTGAAACGTGTAGAGTATTTTCTGATGTTTTGTTACAATTAGTCGAATAAAGGGTAAATCTTTTTGTTCTGAGAAACTTCAAAATATATTAACACTAGATTTAGTTCTTAACACAGCAAATTCATGAAATACACTATATTAAAAAAGACGACTAAATGGACGTTCCTCATTAATTTGAGGTCAGATTGGTCAGCCCACATGCCAATAAAATAATTATGCTACCGTCTCCCTTAAAGCTAATCATTGTTTTATTGTTTTAATTGCATTGGATAGCGAAAAAGTTTCCTCCTTCAGAACTAAGATACCGGGGCCTCATACACGAAACTATTGTGCACATAGTTTTGACTTACACCTGCAAAATGAATTCTATAATTCATGAAGATTTGTTTCACACTCCTATAAGGATTTACTCTCCTATATGTTCCGAGTGAGTAAATCTCCTCCACTGGGTGAGGCAGGGGCGTTAATGGGTATTAATGCCTAGATGTTTGTGAACGCTGACATACTAGCAAATTTGTGGACATCGACAAACCAGGGGTTTCAGGGTATTAATGGCGGGGTTCACATGCTAAAATCTACAAATCTACATTTTTTGCACGTGAAAAAGGAATTCTGAAAACTAGTTTATTGCTCCAAATCAGCACCCTAGCAAGCTGGGAAGCATGCAGTGCAGAATTCTAACTCTTTTTAAGGACCGGGCACTCTTAGTATTGGGTTTAATTAAACAATGACAGTTATGAGACCTCATACAGTTTTGATGTGTTGTACCTTAGAAATAAGGGTACTGGTATTGTGACAAACAGAATAGCACACTCACAATTTTCATCACAATGATATTGTGAAGCTCCAATTTCTTGAATGCCATTAGTAACTTACAGCCGCAGTTGTAGTGCCTGAAAGAGCTATACCTTTCTAAAGTAACTCATGATATTTTAACAATGCGGTTGATGGATGTGAGAACTTGAGTTGTTGTGTGAGGGGGGACAACGCCCTTCTGAAGCTATAATGCTACAGCCACAACCCTTGTACGGGTTAACAACAAAAAGTCCCTAAAATAACCTTTATTAAACCCTCTGGTAGCTTGGCACAAAAGGAACCATGCTTTACTTGAGGCAATGTGTAAAGCCTTTATTCAGCACTTAAACAACAACAAAGTAAAAACACAACACAAGAGAAATGTATCACCAATTTAGAGAAATAGAGTACATTTTAGTAAATTATTTAACACCAAGGACCTGAGTGAAGTCAAAAGTTATGGCACATGAGATGGAGCTTGGTTTCGATATACAAAGTGGATTGGGCATGGTCTCTTCTTACCTTCGGACTTAGAGGAAACTTTGAAGAAAAATGTCTGAGAAGTTAAACATAGGCAGGAGAAGCCAGCTGGTGCTGTCTGAGCAGCAGACGCGATAATTAGGGAGCTGCTGGACAAAGTTGCAGTGAATATTTCAAGGTTCGGACATAGGGGGTCATTACAACCCTGGCGGACGGTGTAAAAGGTGGGGTAATACCGCAAACAGGCCGGCGGAAAATAAAAGGGAATTACGACCCTGGCGGTAACTGCCAACAAAGACAGCCACTTTAACACTTCGCCCGCCACGGCGGTACAGACAAACAGCGTGGCAGTCACCACCAACAGACAGGCGGGAGACAAAGTACCGCCCACACTATTACAACACACCAATCCGCCACCTTTTCCGGGGTGGATTCACCGTGGATAAAAACACGGTGGAAACAGGCCTTGCTATGGGAAAACGCTCACCTCAACACACTCCACGAGGAACGACGACTCCATGGAGCCAGAACTCTAAATACTACCTGCCCTTGTCTTTCTGCTCCTGTACGAACAACAGCGACGTAGGCGCAGAACATACCGGTGAGTACTGCATCTACGACACGGTGGAGGGGGGAGGCAAAAGTTAGTGGGACACCCACCAAGCACCCCCACCCCCACCCTCGCATATTACAACATACACACCAATGCAGTCAAAAATATCACATTAACAACCCACAATCCCCCCGGAAGAATGCAAAGACAAAGCGAGATCCTTTCAAATATTGTAATGTGCCAATATACATGTCATAAAAAAATATACTGAATCATATCTCGAAATCTGTCATATTCATATATACAATACAAGAAGTAGTGCAGATATGCACACAACAATATCCGTGCACCAACAGTCCAAAAATGCATGGGCGAGGCCCACAATAGATACCTGACCAAAATCCGAGAGAACACTGCCGGGGCATCAGATTGAAACACTACAGGCACCTCAGGGGGAAGGGAAGGGGGGCACCTCAGCCACATGACTGCAAAGCCAAATCCACGACGGGGCTCCATGCCCATTGATGTATCCTGGGGAGTGCAAAGCCACAGTCTCTCAAATCTTTACAGTGGGTGGGTTGCCCACTGTACCATCCCGGGGAGTGCAAAGCCACAGTCTCTCAAGTCTCTACAGTGGGTGGCTTGCCCACTGTGCCATCCTGGGGAGTGCAAAGTCACAGTCACTCAAGTTTTTACAGTGGGTGGGTTGCCCACTGGACCATCCTGGGGAGTGCAAAGCCACAGTCTCTCAAGTCTCTACAGTGGGTGGCTTACCCACTGTTTTATCCTGGGGAGGGCAAAGCCACAGTCTCTCAAGTCTCTCCAGTGGGTGGTTTGCCCACTGGACCATCCTGGGGAGTGCAAAGCCACAGTCTCTCAAGTCTCTACAGTGGGTGGCTTGCCCACTGTTTTATCCTGGGGAGGGCAAAGCCACAGTCTCTCAAGTCTCTCTAGTGGGTGGTTTGCCCACTGGACCATCCTGGGGAGTGCAAGGCCACATTGACGCAAGTAGATGCAGTTCTCAACTGGTACTGGGTGGGACTGGTGGCCAGACTGGATGAGTCTCCCCGTGAAAGTTCCTGTCCTGTCACTGTCCAAGCTGCACATGGGAGAAGGATGCCTGATGTGGCGGCCTATTCATACCCACACGGTGTTTGCCCTGATCAGCGGTCTTCACCATGGCGGTCTTGGCCTTGTTCAGCGGTGCTTTGCCATGGCTGGCTATGGACTGTTCAGCGGTCTTCACCATGGCGGTCTTGGCCTTGTTCAGCGGTGCTTTGCCATGGCTGGCTATGGACTGTTCAGCGGTAGCCTGAGATGGCGGTTCAGATACTGACATTGGTGTGTGGCATGACGAACTCCACACTGGACATTGGGGTGTGGCATGACGAACTCCACACTGGACATTGGGGTGTGGCATGACGAACTCCACACTGGGCATTGGGGTGTGGCATGACGAACTCCACACTGGACATTGGGGTGTGGCATGACGTTCCATCATCGCCCAGCGGGGCTGTGGGATCCTGGTCCCTCCTGGGCACTGACTCTGGCGGTGGTCTCCTGACCAGTGACGATACTTGGGCCATCCTGGGCAATGACTCTGGCGGTGGTCTCCTGACCAGTGACGATACTGGGGCCCTCCTGGGCACTGACTCTGGCGGTGGTCTCCTGACCAGTGACGATACTTGGGCCCTCCTGGGCACTGACTCTGGCGGTGGTCTCCTGACCAGTGACGATACTCGGGCCCTCATGGGCACTGACTCTGGCGGTGGTCTCCTGACCAGTGACGATACTCGGGCCCTCCTGGGCAATGACTCTGGCGGTGGTCTCCTGACCAGTGACGATACTGGGGCCCTCCTGGGCACTGACTCTGGCGGTGGTCTCCTGACCAGTGACGATACTTGGGCGCTCCTGGGCAATGACTCTGGCGGTGGTCTCCTGACCAGTGGCGATACTGGGGCCTTCCTGGGCACTGACTCTGGAGGTGGTCTCCTGACCAGTAACGATACTTGGGCCCTCCTGGGCACTGACTCTGGCGGTGGTCTCCTGACCAGTAACGATACTTGGGCCCTCCTGGGCACTGACTCTGGCGGTGGTCTCCTGACCAGTAACGATACTTGGGCCCTCCTGGGCAATGACTCTGGTGGTGGTCTGCTGACCAGTAACGACGGTGCTGGCGGTTGTGTCTGGACCGCTGGAAATGATGGCGCACTTCTCTGCCGTGACACTCACAACAGGCTGGGCAGACTTCCTCGGAACCTTCCCCACCTTCTTTGGAGTTACAGCTGACTCACCAATCGCCTTCGATCCCATTTCACTTGTTGTCCCACCAGGAGTCTTGACACGGTCCTGTCGTCCACTCTCCAATTTCGGTGCCTTTACAGGGGGTGGGCTGACAGTGCCTTGGCTCCGGGTCCTACTGCCTGCCCTGGTGGACGGTGCACTCCAAAAACCTGGAACACGCACCACTGGTACTGGAGGCTTTTTGGCTGAGGCGCTATGACGGGACTGATGAACTGGAGGGGGGTGGGGTGGGGGCAAACAGGTCAGTTTGACAGAGGGATAGTTTCTGACGGACACTGGGATGGGTAGTTGGAGGGGGTCTGGGAGTGGAGGTAGAGGAGGTGGTTGTAGGAGGTGTCACTTTAGGTGTTTTGGGTGCAGGTGCAGGTACTGGAGGCTGTCGTGAGGTGGATGGATGTTGGGTGAGTGATTGCCGGCGTTTGTGTACTTTGGGAGGGGGCGTCACAGACACACTGGGAGAGGACACAGGGGACGTGTAAATGGCAGTGGAGGTGGTGAGTGCAGGTGAGCGGCTTGTGGTGCTGGGTGTTCTGGTGCGAGTCTTAGTGCCTGTAGATATGGTGCATGCAGGTGTGTGTGTAGACGACACTGGGAGGGAGGAGGGAGAAGAGGAAGAGGGGGACACAGTGGAGACAGTGGATGTTGCTGTGTCTGTATGGGTGTGACGCTTGTGTGAGTGCCTGTGGTGTGTGTGGTGCCTATGTTTGCTTGAGCAACTTGTGTGTGTTGACTTGTGTGCCTGCTGGTCTGTAGGTGTGCTTGGGATGGGCTGGGGTACAGGGGATTGGGTCTGGGTGGAGGAGGTTGGAGGGGGGAGGCTGGACACAGGGACAATGGCTGCCATCAGTGCTGAAGCCAGAGATTGCAGGGTTCGCTGAAGGACAGCCTGACCAGAATGAATGCCTTCCAGGAATGCATTACCGTGTTTCAACTCTTGTTCTACACCCTGGATGGCATTCACAATGGTAGACTGCCCAACAGTGAGTGACCTGAGGAGGTCAATGGCCTCCTCACTGAGGGCAGCAGGGGTGACTAGGGCAGGGCCTGAGGTGCCTGGGGCGAAGGTGATGCCCACCCTCCTGGGTGAGTGGGCACGGGACACACGCTGAGGGGCTGCTTGGAGGGCGGTGCTGGTAGGGGAGGTGGTGGCTGTACCTGTAGAAGTGGGGCGCACAGATGGTGCCGCCACCACAGGGGAGCTCCCATCCGTGGACGAGTCCGTGTCGCTGGATGGTGATCTGGTGGCCGACGTGAAGCTCCCCTCGCCCTCCGTCCCACTGGTGAATTCAGAGTCTGTGGTGTGGCCCTCCATGGCCATGTGGGATGCAGCTCCCCCGTGCTCCGGTGCCACTGTACCTCCGCCTGTTGATGCTGATGTACAAAAGGACAGGGAGAGCAGGAAAAGGGGGGAGACAGAAGAAAGAGAGTTTTAGTGCATGGCATACCGCTACCGTTGGCGGACAAGACAGACGCAGCAGACCCATGCATTACGCCGTGCTCCTGACCTCTGCACATGCTATTTCTGGGAAATGGCCTACATGGCAATGGTAGTAATCTGCCTACATAACGGAGGGGCATTGCCTACCTAACTCGCCCTGGCCTAGGGACACCCACAACCCACCACCCCCACCCAGACAGCTCCACTGCACGCAAAGTCCATATGGTGAGGTAGTACTCACCCCCTTGTGTCTGCTGTGATGTCCTTAAGCGCCCATCCAACTCCGGGTAGGCCACCGCCAGGATCCGGAACATCAGGGGGGTCATGGTGCGACTGGCACCCCTCCCACGTTGGGAGGCCATCCCCAGCTGAGCCTCCGCCGTCTTCTTGCTGCAGCGGCGAATGTCCTCCCATCTCATACGGCAGTGGGTGCCCCGTCTCTGGTGGGCCCCCAGGGTCCGGACTTCCTTGGCGATGGCACGCCAAATGTCCCTCTTCTGGTGGGCACTGACCTACAGCACAAGGAAAGAGGACTGTCATTACCTACTGCACCGTCGTTGTGATTGGCCCCCTCCCAACTCTATCCCTGTGGCCCATTCATCCCCATGCATAACTGTTCTATGTACTCTGCCCCCTTCCCTCATCCACCCAGCCCTCTCCACCCAAGCCTTGCCCATCCAACGTGCTCCCTGTGTACTAACCTGTTGGTCTGGAGGACCGTAGAGTAGCGTGTACTGGGGGAGGACCCCATCCACAAGTTTCTCCAACTCCTGTGCAGGGAAGGCAGGGGCCCTTTCCCCAGACGCAGCAGCCATTGTTGCTTCCAGACCGAGGTCACAGCAGCACTAGCAGTGTAGGTCCTCTCCTGTCGAAGGTCAGGTATCTAGTGATTGAAGAGATGGAAAATGGTGGTGACGTCCGCGGCGGTGACGTCCGCGGCGGTGCGCATCATCACCGGCGGCGCACCTGTTCATTGGCTCCTGGGACCCATAGGGTCCAATGTTAACCAATGCAGCATTGCGCCGCGCTCTACGACCGCCTACCGCGACGGTGTCCAACGCCAGCGCAGTTACCCCACAATCCCATTGTCCCAGTTTAGAGGTCAGGCAGCCACCATTTCAGGGGCCCACATGGCTTCAATTACTACTGCGTCACACATACCGAGGCCTACACTCAAAACCTTTCCCGGATGGGTTAATTGTCTGTTGTAGTCTTGTGTCTGACTGTGGGTACATACCTGGAGGAATGCTGACAGTTTCTTCACTGTTGTCCTTCTTAGGCACCGTCAGTTGGGACATATTGGAAGATATCGGAATCCGCCGGTGTACCGATCGCTGTTGGACCTGTTGACAATGAAAGAGCGACATGTCATCGTGACCTACCAGTTTAACCGTGCCACAATCCAGGAACTATGTACCCAGTTGGAGCCAGACCTGATGTCACCAATCCGCAATCCGACTGGAATCCCCCCTGACGTGCAGGTGCTGTCAGTGCTGCATTTCCTTGCAAGTGGGTCTTTTCAGACAACAGTGGCCATGGCATCAGGGATGTCCCAGCCTATGTTTTCCAACGTGTTGTCCATAGTGTTGTCTGCCCTGCTGAAACACGTAAGGAGATACATCATTTTCCCTGAGGTGGAGGATTTGCCTACAGTGAAAGGTGATTTCTATGCCCTTGGACATATCCCCAACGTCATTGGTGCCATTGATGGGACCCATGTAGCTCTGGTCCCCCCCGCAGAAATGAACAGGTGTACAGGAACAGGAAGAGTTATCATTCCATGAATGTCCAGATGGTCTGTTTGGCAGACCAGTACATCTCGCAGGTAAATGCTATGTTCCCTGGCTCTGTGCATGGCGCCTACATCCTGCAGAATAGCAGCTTCCCTGATATGATGGGTCAACTCCAGAGGCACCGTGTATGGCTATTGGGGCACTCTGGTTACCCCAACCTGTCCTGGCTATTGACCCCAGTGAGGAATCCCAGGACCAGGGCAGAGGAACGGTACAATGAGGCCCATGGGCGGACTAGGAGGGTGATCGAGCGGACCTTCGGCCTCCTTAAGGCCAGGTTCAGGTGCCTCCATATGACTGGTGGATCCCTATTCTACTCACCGAAGAAGGTGTGCGACATCATCATCGCCTGCTCCATAATTTGGCATTGCGACGCCAGGTGCCTTTTCTGCAGGAGGATGATCCAGATGACGGTGTTGTTGCAGCGGGGGAGCCTTTGGAGCCTGTGGACAGTGATGAGGAGGAAGCTGATGAAGATGAAAACGACAACAGGGAGTCAGTCATACAGCAATATTTCCAGTGAGACACAGGTGAGTACATTTTCAGGTTTAACATTACATTAACTTTCACACGTCTACCTCTATCCTGTACCTACATTTCACTCCCTATTTGTTAACTGAGTTGTCCCCTTCCATTTCAGTGTCACTATTGTGGTAACCTATGTCAACAGCTTGCACCCTTGAAAGGCTTGTGATGTGTGACATTGGTATGTTGGCCTTCCAATGGGTAACCTTTTTTAACACTGTAATTGACAATACAAAGTTCACAATCATTGACTAACTCCAGTTTTATTAGTGTTTCAAGGGTGTTTATTTAAGTGCATAACAATGAAGGGGGGTTGTGAAATGGGGATGGGTGATGGTGGAGGAATGTCCATGGCAGAATCCAGTCTATTAGTCTCACAGGTACATTGCACATCTGGCCATTGGAAGTGGAGCTGGGGCAGTTCCGATTTGGACAGGGTAACAAAGTGGGACAGTGGGAGGACGATCAGGGTGGTCTTATTTCCTGGCGGGGGTCTTGCCATCTTGCTCTGTCCTGTTCCTGGATCTCAGGGCCTGCTTGCGTGGTGGTGGTCCGTCTGCAGGGGATGGGGTGCTGGTGTGTTGTTCTTGTGGCGGTGCCTCCTGTCCACTAGCGCCGGCAGAGGTGGTGGGCATTTCATCGTGGTGGCTAGTGTCAGGGGCCCCTTGGAGTGCCACGGTGTCCCTCAAGGTCTTTTGAATGTCCGTCAGCATCCCTACAATGGTGCCCAGGGTGGAGCCGATGGTCCTGAGCTCCTCCCTGAACCCCAAATACTGTTCCTCCTGCAGACGCAGGGTCTCCTGCAACTTGGCCAGTACCGTTGCCATCGTCTCCTGGGAGTGGTGGTATGCTCCCATGATGGAGGAGAGGGCCTCGTTGAGAGTAGGTTCCCTTGGCCTGTCCTTCCTCTGTCGCACAGCAGCCCTCCCAGTTCCCCTGTGTTCCTGTGCCTCCATCCCCTGGACCGTGTGCCCACTACCACTGCCCCCAGGTCCCTGTTGTTGTTGGGGTGGTGGGTTCGCCTGGGTGCCCTGTAGTGGTGGACACACCGCTGATTGACCTGTCCTGGGTAGGGAGGTTTGGGCCCGCTGGGTGGGTGCTGTGCTGGTGTTCCCAGAGGGTGGCAGTTCGGTGTTGGGCTGTGGCTGGGCAAGGGGAACCGACTGTCCTGAGGCCCACGATGGTCCGGGCTGGTCATCAAGATCCAGTGGGGCAGAGCTGCTGTCGTCACTGTGGGCCTCTTCTGGGGGTGGAGTGGTGTTGTCTGGACCCTCTGGTGTGGTGACGTTCCTTCGGGTTCCTGCGGGTGTATGAGTACATGATTATTGCATGTGTGTGTTTCATGATGTGCAATGTTTGGGTGTGCGTGTACCCCAGTGCAGGCATTCCTGTGTGGGGGCTTGTGTTGTGATAGTTGGGGGGTGTTGTGGGTCTGTGCAGTGAACATGCTTTAGTGATGGGTATCCATGCTTAGTTAGGTCATGCAGGTTTTGGGGTTGGGATGGGTGGTTGGTGTCATGGGTAGATAGGTGAGGATTTGGAGTGATAGGGGAGGGTGTGAGGGTGGGGGTGTGTGATAGCATGCAGGTAGGGTGGGGGATATGATAGTTGAAATTTGACTTACCAGTGTCCGTTCCTCCAACGACTCCTGCAAGGCCCTCAGGATGCAAGATGGACAAGACTTGCTCCTCCCATGTTGTTAGTTGTGGGGGAGGAGGTGGGGGTCCGCCGCCAGTCTGCTGTACCGCGATGTGGTGCCTGGATACCGTGGAACGCACCTTCCCCCGTAGGTCGTTCCACCTCTTCCTGATGTCCTCCCTATTTCTTGGGTGCTGTCCCACAGCGTTGACCCTGTCGACTATTCTTTGCCATAGCTCCAACTTCCTGGCTATTGATGTGTGCTGTACCTGTGAGCCAAATAGCTGTGGCTCTACCCGGACGATTTCCTCGACCATGACCCTGAGCTCCTCCTCGGAGAAGCGGGGGTGTCTTTGGCGTGCCATGGGGTGGTGTGTGTGATGTGTGGGGTGGTGTATGTGTTGATGAGTGTGGTGAGTGTAGTGGTATGTGGTGTTTTGTTCGTGGGTGTTGTGTGGGTGATGGTGTAGTGTGCCTCTGTGTGATGGGGTTCTCTATTCTGTGCTGTCTCTCTATGACCTTCTCTCATAAATTCTGGTTGTAGGGGTTTGTGTGTGATGTGGGTGTGTGTTTTATATTGTAATGGGTGTGTGGGAGTGGTGTGTGTATGTGTATCAGGTGTGTGTATTTCGAAATGTCCAATGTGGCTGTGTTTTGTAAGTGTGTGTGTATTTTGAGCGCGGTGGTGTGTAACGCCAATGGAATACCGCGGTTGAAAGACCGCCGCGTGGATTCGTGGGTCGTAATAGCATGGGCGTGTTTCTGTTGGCGTGGAGGTGGAGGATTTGTTTCCGCATGTTTCTCGCTGACCTTTGGTGTGGCGGACTTGTGTGGGTGTCTGAATTTCGGCGGATTACGAGATGTGTGTCATAATAGCTGTGGCGGTCTACCGTGGCCACGGCGGTGTATTGGCGGTCTTCTGCACTGCGGTAAGCGCCTTATACCGCCAAGGTCGTAATGACCACCATAATCTCTTCTATAGAACTCAATAATCCCCAGCGACATGAACCTGCAGGCTATAGCAGGTGAGGCCTCTACCAGACAAGATACCTCTCCCGCGAGGAGCCGCTGAACAGAATTCTCTGCTGTGGATAAGACTGTAGAGGGAGCTACAGTGAAGTCAGGCTGACTGGCGATACACCTTGGGCAGACTGGCAAGCAGGTAGGTCCTAGCCTTCTCTCGGTTCTCAGATCACATTTTGCCTGAAAAGTTTCTAAGTCCCAAGTTTTAGATTCTGTATATCTGGGCAGCTGTAGCACCATTTCCTTTGGCCCAGGACTGAAGTGTCAGGATTAACTCAGGCAGGGTCCAGGCGTGGGTTCAAGATGGTTGGAGCCAGCTGTAGCACCATTTCCTTTGGCCCAGGACTGAAGGGTCAGGATTAACTCAGTCAGGGTCCAGGCGTGGGTTCAAGATGGTTGGAGCCTTTTCTATCCCTGAGGCTCTGACCAGGAGGCCAGACAACTAGCCTTCATAGCCAATAAGGAAGTCCTGTGCTCAAGCAGAAAAGCAGATCTAAATCGGCAGGGCAGTCCTATGAGGGAACAAGTCAGACTTCAGGCAGGCAGCAGGGAAGTCCTCTTGGTGCAGCAGGGCAGTTCTCTGAAGTACACAGCAGGCCACAGACAGCAGGACAATAGTCTGAGAGTCCTCCTCAGGGCTAGAAGGGAAGTGAAGAGTGGGTCGGAGGGTCCGAATTTTAAACCTGGTACTAGCTTTGAAGTGGAAGAAACTTTTGAAGTTTTCCTCCCACAGAAGTGTCTGGAATTTCCTGTCTTCATGCCCTGGTTCCAGGATGTCTGGGGCACAAAAGGCTTTGTGTGAGGGCTGAAGCAGCTGCTTTGAAGCACAAGTGGAGCTATTCACAGCTCCACCCCCCATCCTAGGAGGATGGCCTAACCTGCCAACAGGCACTCCCATATTGTGTGGCTGTCTGCGAGCAATAAACAAAAGTCACCTGACAACTACACCTAGGTATGTGACTCAGAGAACAGGCTGCCTGCACCAATCCTTTAGGATAGGAAAATGCCAACTTTCAGAATTGCGACTTAAATTCCGACTTTACCATTAAAGAGGATATAAAATTACAATTCATTAGACAACAACCATGATATTTCTACCTGCTCCTAAATGAAAGTTATCATCTATTAAATGTAATAAGGTAACCAAATTTTCTCCTAATGGAGAGGTAGGCCTCACAGCAGTGAAAGACAAATATATGCGTTTTTCACTACCAGCACATTTAAAACTTAAAGGTACACATGCAACTTTTTAAATACAAGACACCCTGCTCTATGGATTGTTTAGGACCTACCATAGGAGTGACCCATATGTAATAAAAAAAAATGTGTAAAGCTTGGCGGAAGCTTTACTTTGTCCAGTTGAATTTGCAGTTTAGAACTGCACACAGGCTCCAGTGGCAGGACAAAGGCATGCATAAGAGGCTACCTAAATGGGTAGTATAATAAGTGCTGCAGGCACACTAGTTGCATTTAATTTACAGACCCTGAGTATATGGTGTACCACTTTACTATGGATCTGTAAGTGAATTACATACGCAAATTAGGTGCAAGCAAATTTTACCATGTTTTAGGGAATGACAACAGGCACTTTAAAATTGGTTAGCAGTGGTAAAGTGCACACTGTCAGAACACCAACAAAAATGAATTCAGCAATACAGGAGAGGAGAAGGCAAAAGATTTGCTGGAAGGTCCCCCTAAGGTTAACAGGTCTAACAAGGGAGGAGGGGAATTATTGATTAGTTAGGTTATCCATTTTTTATGTGTATGGTGTATCAATTTTCTAATGAATTTGCGACATGCTTATGATGGGATTTATAGACTATAAAAACCAAATATGCATAGAAATTTACTCTATAGTTATACTTTTTGGGGGTCCCAGGATATGAAT
This sequence comes from Pleurodeles waltl, assembly GCF_031143425.1. Taxonomy (NCBI): domain Eukaryota; kingdom Metazoa; phylum Chordata; class Amphibia; order Caudata; family Salamandridae; genus Pleurodeles; species Pleurodeles waltl. The sequence continues at coordinate 921,297,531 of NC_090448.1, forward strand.
AAAAATAAGTTCAATGGGTGTACGTCGTTTGGATTTTCAGAGGGGCATTATTTTACATACTCCCAACATTGGTTTGTAGTTTACATTTGAAGCAGTCAAAATGTGCAATGAAGTGAGTAAAAATAAGTCAGTGGGTCGCACAACTATTTTTGGTTTTGTTAAATGCTGCTTCCAGAGTGTTACAGTTTCCAGGGCATTTTTCATCTGAGATAAATGCTCAGTGCTGACAGCACAGTGTAAGCTGCAGGCCACATATAGTAAATCCAGCACTTCTGGCTCACCCTTTCATCTTTTAGAGGTTGAAAAATAAGTATTATTCAGCTGGGTAATGGTAGCAAAACATAACAAATCTGTGGTGTCATGAGCAATATTAAAGGAAAGAAATCAATATTTCAGGGCTCTGAGTTCACCTGCCACCATATCACATGCCATGATGCCTTTCAGATAGGCACCAAAATTACATACATGGGGCGAAAATACCGCCCCTCTGCAAACACCTGTTTGTGGAGGGATTAGAATTCGGAGCCCTGCAAAGCTTTTGGGTGGTCTCATTACTGGGTGTAGTAAGTATCTCATCTCCAATAAACACCAATCATGTCAGTTCCGTACATTAAGCACTATGGGCACAGTTAAAAGCCGCATGTACTGCGGGAGCATCACTTTTTTGATGCACTGGCAGTGCAGATTGCAAACCCATATCTATGAGGATATGCAAAGCCACTTCGTGGTTAGCTTTTCATTGCCTCGAAGATATGGAGTAAGGCAAGGCAGTGCAAGTCGCTGTGTTGCCTTACTCTGCATCAGGGGGTGTTTCATGGGCGTTCCATGGGGTTTTCCCATGCAACACCCATAGGTTTTGAAGCATTCCCAAATTTACAAGGACATGTAAACGCGGGAATGCCTCAAAATTGTAAGCCTCCCCAGGGAAGCTGTAACGAAGAAAAATATTTAAATTTCTCTTTGTTTTTATCTCTTTCCATATGTGCTGCTTTCTGCAGCACACATAGAAAGAGGAAACACCTCCATGGACTATTTTTGTGCAAGAAGGTGTAACTTCCTGCATAAAAATGATCCTGCATGCAACGCAGGCACCCTTGCACCATAGTGTAAGGGTGCCTGTGTTCCCGCCAGTCAACCAATTGTGCACCAGCACAGCGGGGAGGGACAGAATTGCAGTGCATTTTGTAAATACAGTGCATTTCTGCCTTTTCTCTGTGGTGGAAAGCAGTGCAGCAAGGTCACTTGCTGCGCTGCCCTTTATCAATATTGTTGTAAATATGGCCCTAAATTTCCCATGTTGTGCTCCATTTTTAAAGACAAAACTCAGAATAAGAGGTATCTTGCAAACTCGGTGAATATCTCTCCCTGCAGTGTTGATATTTTTCTGGTGCAATAAATACTTTGCCACCATCCAGGCAATCATAAGCGTGCCTAGCTGTTTATCATATCATAATACATTTACTATATTATCAGAGAGTGGAACTTGGTCTCTTCCTCTCTTCAATTGATAAACACAGTTGCAGTGCACCATATGTCTCCTCCCTATCATTGTACTTATTCAACATATGCCTTAGACATGTTGCCAGTACCATTTGATTGCATGGCCTCAAGTTGTACAGTTTTCCAGATTACACTCATGTATTATTTACACTGAGTTGCTATCCCTTGAATGATCTTTCTTCTCACTGTTGTTTCTCAGATATGAGATCTTGGATGGGTCACCACTGACTGAAATTAACCTTTGACAAAACTGAGATACTGGTCACTTGTGGCAAACCCAGGCTTTGGCACCTATCCTTACATGCAGTGGACTTGAGTCCTTGTTCTCCGCTTACTCAAAAAATGACCTGTCTTGTGGTGAAAATTGATGTACCTTTTCAAATGGACTGTCAGCTTTCTGCAATGACACCCTCTTGTATCTTCTTTATGAGGATAACCTATCCTTTTCTAAACACTCTTTCTAAAGATGGCTGCCGAGCCACAGTTATGACACTTACTGGATAAGCATTGTAATGACTCCTATCTAAGTACAAAATGTACCCTAATGCAGTTTCTACAGTACACTCAAAATCAAACAGCAAGAATGGTATCCTTGACACCCCTCTCTAGTCACTTGATTACCATTTTTAGAACTTTACACTAGCTGCCTTTACAAGCCTGCATAACTGTCATCATCTAAGTGCCATGCATCCTTCTTTTTATGAGGCTCCTTCTCACTTCATCTCTGACCATTTGGTCAAATGCAAGCCCTGCATAATGCTTCCTTCTTTCAAGCAACTTCTATTAAAGGTAAACAGATCCTAGAAAGCCCCTTTTGCAGGGTGTTCCTTTTCAGTAATGGCCCCCACATTCTCGAATGTCATTGCTACTAACTAGTACAATCTAGTCAGAATGTTCAAAATAAAATATTCAATATTTTATAATTGAATAATAAATATGTACTTTTTATATCTCTAACATTAACATCTTTGCGCTCCCCTACCACCACCATGTGTGTGCTGTTTCTAAGATACAGCGCACCATAGGGCAGGGTAGGGGCAAAAGTGTCAATAATTTTAACCCTATTGATGTATTGTTCAGCTGTAGTGCCAAAATGTGTGTGCTAATCCTGAACAGTATATAGCGGCCAATTGAAAACAATGGTGCGTCCCATTTTAATGCCTGCTCTGAGCAGGTGTCAACAGTGCTGAATACATTGACGCACAGAATTCGCTCAGATTTCTTTGAGTTATTTTTTCGGACCTCCCGCATGGTGAACGCCCTCTTTGCATACATCATACCTGGCACAGGCATAATGTAGCGCAAAGGGTACTTTGTAAATTTGACACTGGGAAAGGCCATCTTAAAAAAGTGATGCTAAAGCGGCGCTAAAGTGGCACTAGGCCCTCCATAACAGAAAAATTCCATATTGTATTGCCACTACCAAAAGTGTGTGGTAACTAAATGGGCAAAATTATGGGGTAGCACAGTTTTCGCCTATTTATTTACATGAAACCCAAAATAAAAAAGTAATTTTTTCCCATGCTAGGTAATTACCTCCAAACTTTGCTGGAAGTGTTTTCATTCTCATTTACTTTTAAAACATTTTAATGGGGTCGCCCTTAGTGGTGGGGAGGATATTCCGAACATGAAGAAGACGTGTAGTATTTTTCTATTTATAAAAAAAAAAAGTACGTGCCAAATAGTCATATCATGCTGATATAAACAACATTTTCAACACCCTTCGTCCCGTGAGACCCTTTTCAAAATTCAAACCACAACCTCTAAGATAAATTTAACTTTAGGTTGAAATTAACGAATTAAAGTGTAGGAGAGAACATCCACGAAATGTAAGCGTGACAAAAACATAACAGCATCCAGATAGCCTAATTCGTGACTAGCTGTCAGCGAGAACCGTGCGCGGTAGAAAGCAGACCCGGGCTGCTGAGGGAAAAGGCAAGCTAAATGACTGTCATATGTTAACCATTAATGTAATTGTATTTTAAAGTGGCCTGCCTTAAATTACTTTCGTGAACCGTGATTTGAGCTTCTATTGAGGCACTTCACCGAAAATGATTCATTTAGAGGCCTCAACCCATTGTGCACGTTGACAGCACATAAAACATTTTGGCTTTGTGGTTTTATTGTTAGAAATCTCATAATCTATAAGGAGCGCTTGGTCATGAAGTGGCTTGTTATTAAAATATAATATCATGTTCATCTGCGATTATTATTTTAATTCAGTGCATGGTTGACTTATATAAATCGGCTTGAACTCTTTCAGTATCCAGTCTCCATTCTCCTGCATTGCATTTAATTTATACAAGGATGATAAAAAATTGATTTATTTTACAACAGATCAGTAATTGTGCTCTACAAATAAGTCTGTAATGATAATCAACAGCATTTCCAACATAATTTAATTTGTCTTTTCCCAAGAGGTAGTTAAATGCAATAATAATAACTCTACTGTTATGGACTCTGCTGCAGTTAATCATGGCCTGGATATGCAGACAGGCCCAATATTGTATTGACAGAAATTAAATTAACCATCAGCTTGGGCAATCAGTGGATGTAGGGCTATTAGAAGTAATAAACGCAACAAACGCCAACTATAGCCAATTACAGCTTGACACATTAATGAAAATGGACAAATGCCTCAGACATGTTTTTTTGACCTCAGTGAAAACAAGGGATGTGTATCATGTACGGTATAATTTTACACATGCTGTAGACTACGTTGGCAGTACCGGTATAGCAAGGCAAGTACTGAATTATCCATAAAAAAGACTGCATTTAATTTATCAGAGATTGAAGGACTAGTATTTTGTATCTGAAGCACTAATTAGGTTATCACTTGAAATGTGTTATATAAGTTAATGTACTTTTATTTTTAGTTACCTACTTTCCAATTAAAATTAAACGATTTAATTTACATCATTAATTAACCAAATGATTATCGCTCTATTAACAGTTGTCCTCTCCAATTGGAAAGGATCGGTCTTATTCAAAAGAGCAGAACAAGCTTTTCAATGCTCCACACTAAATAGAATTTTACTTCTAGAGTGCTCTTCATACACTGAAAAAATATCAGCTGTTTTATACTTACACATGTACCTACATCTTTTTCTTAAATGGTTTTTACTGTGTCTTCACTGACATCGTTGTTTACTATACACCTCACAAACGTTGCCTTGGCCACTACTCGACAACAGTCATCTGTTCAAGTATGATTGCACTTTATCATGATTGTATTTTCTTGTTGTCCCAGTTCTTTTACATCTGGTATTTGCAGATTGTTAGAAATGGGGTCTTTGGTTGGCAGTCAGGTTACCCCCTGTCCAAGCAAGGACCCTCACTCTAGTAAGGGTAAAAGAGAATCACCCTCAGCTAACCCCTGCTTACCCCCTTGGTAGCTTTGCACGAGCAGTAGGCTTAACTTCAGAGTGCTAGGTGTAAAGTAATTGTACCAACACACACAGTAACTTAATGAAAACACTACAAAATGACACAATACAGGTTTAGAAAAATGGAGAATATTTATCTAAACAAAACAACACCAAAATGACAAAAATCCTTAATACACAAGTCAAGTTATCAATTAAAAAGCAAAAAGAGTCTTCATGTAGTTTTAAACAGACACTAACACCGCTAGTGTGAAAATGTACCTTGGGTGCATCAAAAATAACCCAGCACGGGCGAGTGTGCATCAAAAAGGGCTTGCGATGCGTCCATATGACTCACGAGCGAGACCTTGCATCGTTTCTCGTTTCGTCGGGTCGGGCGAGTTGTTTCTTCTCTCCACAGGAGAGCGATGCTTCAATCCAGTCAGCACTCTCGGGTCCGGGCAGGCCTTGCATTGTTTTTACACGCCCAGCGGTTCTTGCGTCGGAAATCACGCCTCACGATGATCAGAAAACCATGCAGCATGGGTTTCGATCTCACCAGCCTCTGTCAGCGATGCTGCGTGTTGTTTCTCCAGGTACGTGAGTCGATTCTTCTGTCGAGTTGTAGGCGAGCGTCGATTTTCAACCGCGAAGCCGTTGGCATGTCGATTTTCCAGCCGCAGATGGGAATTGCATCAATCTTTTCCCCGCACAGCATTCTGTGCGTGGATTTCTTCCTCTTAGGCTGCCAGCTTCTCCTTTCAGGGTCCCAGGAACTGGATGGGCACCACAGGGCAGAGTAGGAGTCTCTCCAGACACTCCAGGTGCTGGCAGAGAGAAGTCTTTGCAGTCCCTGAGACTTCAAACAACAGGAGGCAAACTCTAAATCAAGCCCTTGGAGATCTTAACAAGATGGAAGGCACACAAAGTCCAGTCTTTGCCCTCTTACCCTGGCAGAAGCAGCAACTGCAGGAAAGCTCCACAAAGCACAGTCACAGGCAGGGCAGTCTGTGGTTTTGGGTGCCTTTCTTATACCCACATTTTCCTTTGAAGTAGGCCTACTTCAAAGCAAAGTCTCTCTTGAATGTGAAATCCTGCCTTGCCCAGGCCAGGCCCCAGACACTCACCAGGGGGTTGGAGACTGCATTGTGTGATGGCAGGTACAGCCCTTTCAGGTGTGAGTGACCACTTGTCAACATTAGGCAGTGCGCGCTCTACGGGCAACTGGAATGCAAAAACCCAGCACTTATGAGGTAACGTAATTCATGCATTATGCTGACATGCTGTTGTTTAACCGTTTGCATTGCAGAGTTTAATCCTGAAGACTTATATTCAAGGTGCTTGTAAATACTGTTCATTTGCAATGTATTGCTGCAGGCTTTCAGAGTGTGTCAGGGTGTGGTCCCTTTTCAGGGCCTTCTAGAAGCTTTCTCCGCAGCATGACTGGGTGTGGTTTGTGGGCTGGGCCAGACTCTATATAAGGGAGCTGGCTCAGCTCCAGGTGCTCACTATTCAGAGGTCCCGGTGCAGAGCAGCAGCAATTTCCCGAGCTCCTGTTCCGGAGGCCTACCTTGATCTTCCAGGCCTTTGCCCTTCATTGTATTTGTGATCCTTGATCAGGGTGGTAAGATGGAGGTGGGCTGGGCCCCCGATCCCGTTTTTGAAGGCATTCGAGTTTTTGGGCCTAGTTTTCATGTTGGAAGATTTTTGTGTGTGTGAATGTGCTCGTGGTTTCTGGCATTTACATGTTGATATTCGAATCGGCAAGACGCGCAATTCATCCTTGGCATTTGACTTTTGAGATTTGGGTCGGCAACAGGGTGCATGACCATTTCTAGATATTTGCATATTGACATCCGAATCGGCAAGACGCACGATTCATTCTGTGCATTTAACTCTTGATACTCATTGTGCTCTAACATTTCTTGGCATTTACTTGGTGGCATTCGAATCGGCAAGACACGCGATTCATTCTGTGCATTCAACTCTTGATACCCATTGTGCGCTACTATTTCTTGGCATTTACATGGTGGCATTCGAATCGGCAAGACGCGCAATTCATTCCGTGCATTTAACTCTTGATATTCATTGTGCGCGACCATTTCTTGGCATTTACATGGTGGCATTCGAATCGGCAAAACGCGCGATTCATTCCTTGCATTTAAAACCTTGATAATCATTGTGCGCGACCAATTCTTGGCATTTACATGGTGGCTTTCACATCAGCAAGAAACGCGATTCATTCCTTCCATTGAAACTTTGATAATCATTGTGCGCAACCATTTCTTGGCATTTACATGGTGGCATTCGAATCGGCGAGACGCGCGATTCATTCCTTGCATTATAACTTTGGCAATCATTGTGCGCAACCATTTCTTGGCATTTACTTGGTGGCATTCGAATCGGCAAGACACGCGATTCATTCTGTGCATTCAACTCTTGATACCCATTGTGCGCTACTATTTCTTGGCATTTACATGGTGGCATTCGAATCGGCAAGACGCGCAATTCATTCCGTGCATTTAACTCTTGATATTCATTGTGCGCGACCATTTCTTGGCATTTACATGGTGGCATTCGAATCGGCAAAACGCGCGATTCATTCCTTGCATTTAAAACCTTGATAATCATTGTGCGCGACCAATTCTTGGCATTTACATGGTGGCTTTCACATCAGCAAGAAACGCGATTCATTCCTTCCATTGAAACTTTGATAATCATTGTGCGCAACCATTTCTTGGCATTTACATGGTGGCATTCGAATCGGCGAGACGCGCGATTCATTCCTTGCATTATAACTTTGGCAATCATTGTGCGCAACCATTTCTTGGCTTTTACATGGTGGTATTGGAATCAGCAAGACGCACAATTCATTCCCGCATTTAAAACTGATGTTTTAGATCGCTTGCAGAGTGCCCGATCATTTCATGGCATTTACATATCCTTGTTGAAATCGGCAGTGTGCACGATTCATTTCCCGCATTTAAAACTAGGTGTTAAAATTCAAGATGTTACATTATATGTGCATATTAAGTTCTTAATACAATTCCTATTGTGTTCCAGGAAATGTTCAGATTACTTTTTTTCCTCATGTAAAAAGACCATGTTTGTTCTGAAAACATGATTCTAGAAGGTTCTTATAATCCTAGACAATGTGTAACATTTCATGAAAAGTTTCATTGAGAAGTTGTATTAATCATTCTTGATTCCTTCCCAGGTACCCAGACGTCTTAACGCTTAGTTATTAGTCCTTTCCTAAGTTATCCATGGTTACAGTGTGACAATGCTTAGAATCATAGTCTAGTGAAAATCAATGTGATATAATCTTGATATTGTGTGGTTTAACCTTTTTGCATCCTACAGGTCTCCTTCCCTGCTGTTCCAATCCTAATCCCCTTTTCCCCCACTTGGACTCTCTCAGGCTCTGTGATTGTATCTATTGGAGTTTTGGAGCTGTCTAGTGGTGGACATGTTGGGAACGTGCGCAGACCCCGAGGATCTGGTCTCCCTGACACCACTGCTCCCCTCCCTCCTAGCACAGATAGCTCATCAGGAAATGCAGACTACACCCCAGCTCCCTTTGTGTCACTGTCTAGTGTGAGGTGTGACCAGCCCAACTGCCAAACTGACCCAGACAGGGAATCCACAAACAGGCAGAGTCACAGAAATGGTATAATCAAGAAAATGCTCACTTTCTAAAAGTGCCATTTTCAAACACACAATCTCTAAATCAACTTTACTAAAAGATGCATTTTTAAATTGTGAGCTGAGAGACCCCAAACTCCACATGTCCATCCGCTCCCAAGTGGGAGCCAGATTTAAAGGTAGCCCCTATGTTAACCTTTGAGAGGGACAGGCCTTGCAACAGTGAAAAACGAATTTGGCAATATTTCACTGTTAGGGCATATAAAACACATTACTATGGGGGTCATTCCAACCCCGGCGGCCGGCGGAAGCCGCCCGCCTGGCGGGAACCGCCAGAAGACCGTACCGCGGTCAAATGACCGCAGCGGTCATTCTGACTTTCCCGCTGGGCCGGCGGGCGACCGCCAGAAGGCCGCCCGCCGGCCCAGCGGGAAAGCCCCTTCAACAATGAAGCCGGCTCCGAATGGGGCCGGCGGAGTTGAAGGGGTGCGACGGGTGCAGTGGCACCCGTCACGATTTTCAGTGTCTGCTAGGCAGACACTGAAAATCATTATGGGGCCCTGTTAGGGGCCCCTGTACTGCCCATGCCTGTGGCATGGGCAGTGCAGGGGCCCCCAGGGGCCCCACGACACCCGTTCCCGCCATCCTGTTCCTGGCGGTTTTTACCGCCAGGACCAGGATGGCGGGAAGGGGGTCGGAATCCCCATGGCGGCGCTGCTTGCAGCGCCGCCGTGGAGGATTCCCTGGGGCAGGGGAAAACCGCTGGTTCCCCTTTTCTGACCGCGGCTTTACCGCCGCGGTCAGAATGGCCCCAGAAGCACCGCCAGCCTGTTGGCGGTGCTTCCTCCGTCCCCGGCCCTGGCGGTCCATGACCGCCAGGGTCGGAATGAGGCCCTATATGTCCTACCTTAACCATACACTGCACCCTGCCCTTGGGGCTACCTAGGGCCTACCTCAAGGGTGCCTTACATGTAACAAAAAAGGGAAGGTTTAGGCTTGGCAAGTGGGTACACTTGCCAAGTCGAATTTACTGTTAAAAACTGCACCCACAGACACTGCGGTGGCAGGTCTGAGACATGATTACAGGGCTACTTATGTGGGTGGCACAACCAGTGCTGGAGGCCCACTAGTAGCATGTGATTTACAGGCCCTGGGCACCTCTAGGGCACTGTACTAGGGACTTATTAATAAATCAAATATGCCAATCATGGATAAGCCAATTACATACACATTTCATAAAGGAGCACTTGCACTGTAGCACTGGTTAGCAGTGGTAAAGTACCCAGAGTAACAAAAACGGCAAAATCAGAGTCCAGCATACATCAACAACCTGGGAAACAGAGGCAAAGAGTTAAGGGAGACCACGCCAAGGATGCAAAGTCTAACACAGATGCTAGATTTAACATCCGTTTTATTGTAGGGTTCCGCGTTTTGTCTTCAGCACCACTGATGTGCTCCTAAAAACTCTTCGTTGTAGCTCTCTTTGGAATATTTGATTCTCCGAATGCTGAGATAAGTCCTTTTGTTGTTTTTGTGGCACTAGTTACATACCCGCTTGATTCTGTCTTTGATTTTTCTGTGCTGTACCTCAGACAGCCAATCAGCGTACTCCCCGCTGATTGGCTACATGATCTGAATCCATTATCTACCTCCTCATGATCTTCTGGGAACGCGTCCTCGGGGTAGGTCTCCGGGCAAAGGACTTGCAAACTAAAGTAAGTTATGCCGCTTATTCTTGACCGGCACTGCTTTTTTCATACAGCCCTCTGTAGACGCACACTTGCTTGTTTGTTTGAGCTATCATATGCCGTATACATGGGGTAAGGCCGGGCTAGTGAGCATATGTACTCTCGCATAACTTTTACTGCTTTTCACTTGAAACGGAGAGTGCACGACTTGGCCTCTAATCGATTCTGACAAGGGACTATATTATACATTGTGATCATTATTGAATACACCACAAACATATCAGAGAAATGGGGCCCTTGTTTGTCTTGCGTATGGTGGTTCACTTACTTAGCTAATTAAAAACCTGTTGAATCACAATCTGACTTATATTAGTTTTCCCCATACCTTTATAGATAATACGCCATCCTTATTGCACACAACTTCCCATTGAGCCTGGTCCCTAATGTGGGGTGATAAGCAACTATATCTCAGTATCCCACACCATCACTGAGCATGATAGCACTTTGGACACTGATGGTTACGTCACTGTGTTTTTTACACACATTGTATTTTTTTACACATATTATACTGATTTTTTTCAATTGTATTCGATCCATGTCTTCTTTTCTTTCTCCACAGGTCTCCCTCTATATATGACTAGATTAGGGTGTATGGGTGTTTTGGGTAGGTGACTGCAGTATTGTGACCTACCTTTCTTACACATATTGGGGGGAGCGGGGAGCATTCCAACCTTCCCGCTGGGCCGGTGGGCGATCTTCAAAAGATCGCCCGCTGGCCCAGCAGGAAAGCCCCAGCAAAGATGAAGCCGGCTCCGAATGGAGCCGGCGGATTTGCTGGGGTGCGACGGGTGCAGTTGCACCCGTCGCGATTTTCAGTGTCTGCCAAGCAGAGACTGAAAATCTTAATAGGGCCCTGTTAGGGGGCCCCTGCAGTGCCCATGCCAGTGGCATGGGCACTGCAGGGGCCCCCAGGGGCCCCACGACACCCGTTCCTGCCAGCCTCTTCCTGGCGGTGTAAACCGACAGGAACAGGCTGGCGGGAAGGGGGTCGGAATCCCCATGGCGGCGCTGCATGCAGCGCCGCCATGGAGGATTCCCTGGGGCAGGGGAAAACCGGCGGCAAACCGCCGGTTCCCCTTTTCTGACTGCGGCTTTAACGCCGCAGTCAGAATTGCCCCGGAAGCACCGCCAGCCTGTTGGCGGTGCTTCCTCTGCCCTCTGCCCTGGCGGTTAGAAACCGCCAGGGTCAGAATGAGGGCCATTGTGCTTTCTTACAATATTGAGGAGAAGTGTTTTGTCTTGTTAAGTTGGTCCTGATGAAGTGTCACTGGACCCGAATAGGCCCCTTAGACGAGAAACATGTTGACCTCGTATAGTCATCCCTATTCAACGAGTGTTGAAAGAGTGATCAAGCATTATCTCCTTTTCACTCTCATACAAGTTTTTGATCTTAACCAAGACCCTTTCCACCGCAATAAATTGTTGTTCATGTGTGGGGGTTTGAGGCAATTTTATTCTTTCCTTTCTCTCCCATTGTCTGCTTGTACATAGGTGGAATTTCTGCCCCATAGCTTACATCACAGAACATTATCTCGATAAAAGATCTCCGGCAAAGGGCCCCCTCCATTGGGTGCCCATCAGACATTGCAGAGCCGGTCTGACGAGGAGCAAGCCCTATGATGAAGTATGACATCCTATTGGATGTGTAAGGGCATTTGCTCTTAGTTAAGGAATACTTTGTGGATTTTATTTTCTTTGTCTTGAAACAGTGTACTCTTGTATATTAGTATGATAAGTTTGGAGGCTGTACACCGGACCATAAAATATCCCTGTCCCTCTATAAGTTGTCGTGGAACTCTGACCAAACGCCCAGATTGTGTCCTCTGAGGTGATGAAGAGAGAAGAGAAGCATCCATGACTAGCACTGCGGATGTAGGGACAGCTGCAGTCAGGGGGCTCTCTACATTCTCAATCGAACCAGTCTTATTTCTGACATCAGAAAGTGGTGAATGATGACGCAGATTTCTGTAGTGTGAAGAATCTCACATACTGGACTTTCCAGGATGATGAGCAGTCATTCTGTTTCCTTTACTAGTCACAACTTCGAAGGGTTCAGCCTCAAAGGAAGCATCAGATTTGTGTTTTCTATGTTTTGCACCAATACCCGATCTCCTTCACTGAAAATAATGTTCTTGCCATGTCGATGCTTTTTGACATTAACTTTCATCTTTTGTTTATGGCCCAAGTCTGTTCGACAAAGTTAACCATCAGTTGTAAATCTCATGTTTGTCCATTGTGGTAACTGTCATTTTGGCTCTCCTGAACATCAGGGTGGGAGGACTTTCACCTGTCATTGAATAAGGAGTCAGGCGGTTAGCTTCAAGAGTATCATGGAGAGCTGACATCAATTTAGGACTCTGGACCGTCTTTTTAAGCGTCCTCATAAAGCGTTCGACAACTGCATTTGCTTGCGGCCAAAGAGGTGTGATTTTCTGATGCTTCCCATTGAAATGATTAAGAAAGTCTCTGAATTCTCAACTGTTGAACGGCGGACCACTGTCAAACTTTAGAATTGAAGGAACACCCAATACTGCAAAAATACCATTTAATATCTCAATGACTCTTTCTTGAGTAATCAATGTGAAATCTTCTACTAATGGAAAACAGAAGTATTCATCGATATTCACCATTAGGTGATGTCTATTGTCAACAGGACCAAACATATTAATAGCGATTTTTTTCCATCCATGTTTTGGTAAATCTGAAATGTTCAAGGTATATTGAGTGATTTTGGGAGATAAGCAGTTGCACAATTGACAGTCCTTTGAGTCTCTTTCAACCAAACTCCATCTTGGAGAGCTCGTTTAGTGGCAACAATTCCAAGATGTCCTTAATGGGTAAATTCAATTACTTGTTTGTCGCAGACTCTCTGGTATGACAATTCTTGAACCACATAAGACAATACCTTCTTAAGTAATGGGCAGTTTGTCCTTCACATTTTTTTATTTCTGATATTCACTCTCACGTGTGAGATGTCAAGTTTGCTGTTTCAAGGAATGATGAGTAATTATAAATTTACAATTAGGTTAATGCATGCTTCAGCCATGATACTGTTCTGGCACTCATGAAAAGTAGTCAGAAAAGTTTTGATCTTTCCCTCATCAGTGCATGATAGTGCAGTCACATTACTGCAATAGCAAACCTCAACATTCAATTATAGGCGGCATCTTTGCTTTTGGATTGACAAATATGATAAGCAATGCTTGATGATGTGTTACAAGAATGAAAAGTTTCCTATATGGGAATACGTGGAAATGTTCATAAGCCAGTGCCACTGCTAAGCTTTCTCTCTCAGATTGTGAATAAGCATATTCAGTTTGTAACACGCAGCTGCTTACATATGCCACAGCATGCCTTTGAGCATGTCCATAGTGTTAGTCAATGACTGTGCGCACCCCAACTGGGCTAGTGTCAACAACAACCTCTGTATGAAGCTATGGATAAAAGTAGGCCAATTGCATGCTTGATTTTCTTAAAACTTTGTTCACATTTGTGTGACCAGTAAAATTAAGCATTTCTTTTTGTTAGGTCTCTTAAGGGAGCACTTACTGCAGCAAATCACGTATCTATCTAGAACAATAATTGGCCATGCCAAGAAATTAACATAACATGGTAACATCTTGTGTGGGATTGGTAGCTGACAAAGCTTGTACTTGAGCTGGATCTGGCACCGTACCCCCAGCAGAAAACGTATAGCCAAAGAATTTGAGCTTTGTTTTGTGAAACTTACATTTGTCAGCATTCAAAGTTAAATCTGCATCAGCAAGTAAATAACCCACTAGCCAGATCAAGGCGCGAGAATACTTTGGCAACAGTTAGCATGTGGTCATGTCAGCAATGTGTGGAGCAGGATTTTGTTCTCTTTCAATTGTCTTTTTAGCTTGATGCATATCAACACAGATGCGTACAGCTCCTTCACTGTCCTATTTGGGCAATACCACTACAGACAAGACCCATGGAATTGGACCAGTAGATCGCTCAATGATATTATGCTTAAGTAATGTCTCAAACTCTTTCTCAACAGCATCATGTAGATGAAATGCAATTTTTCTGTTTTTGAGAAACTGGACAAATATCCTCATTGACATGCAGTTACACTTTCATGGTCTTAAGTTTTCCTAATCCATAAAACAATGAAGGGAACTGACTTACCATTTTGCGATGAGCATTCATGTTGTAGTTCACAGATATGAGTCACATATCAGCAGCAGTATTGAAGCTGAGTAAACAGGCACTTCACACAGTACCTTAAAGTATGTGAAACGGTGCTTGTACCTTTGTCTTTTTGTGCCTCATGATTGCTGCTAATGAACCATGCCTCTTTAATTGCATTGATGCAACTCATGTATGCACTTTAGTCTTTGACTTTTGTAGTGTGGTTAGTTTTACGTATTCGTTGCGCTTTAGCTTCAGGCTTTAGGCCTTTGTACACTTTGCCCTGAATATATTTTATTAATTTGCTGACAGCTTAGAGCCTCTGTGCACTTTGCTCTACATGCTTTTTATTAGGCTTCGTACTGTTATTTTTCAAATAGCCAGTTCTACGGTGTTGTTTTTTTATTCATATCACACTGTTTTGCCTACTTCAGCACTGGAGTTCTCCATAACATATTTACTCTGTGCTTCAGTCAAGGATACAGTCTGGTACATTGCCGATAGACGTGGTAAGAGTTTAGACTTGGCATTCCTGCGTAGGGACATTTTGTGATCACGATGAAATGTTAGTTATAAAATCACTTCCTTGTCCAAATACACGCAAGAGGGAGATTCCGACCAGGGAACCACAACTAGACGCTGACTGCCTCGTTGCAGATGCTGAACCAAGATCACAGGTCTTTGCTCAGGTATGAGGGCTGATGTCCCACAGTGATTCTAATAGGCAAGCTAGAAGTTTAACATGCTGTGCTCTAAATAGAACAAGCAGAGGGAGAGTAGAAACTGTTAGACAATATGATAGCTTTGTTCTTATGTTTTACTCTCCTGGTGACTATTTCAATCCTACTGTGTTGTATCGTTCTGGTTATTGCGGCTCACGCCTTAATATGTAAAATACAGTCGTTTTATTAAAACATAATATAAAACTTATACTGTCTTTGTCATTTGTATATGAGATCATATTGGAAATAAGAGAGTTGGTTTGGATCTGAGTAACCACGACTTCCCTGAGAAGTTCCAAAGATGTCATGCGCTCGGCTGCCAAATCATTCCTTCCACATGGGAGAAATGAGGCACTGCTAGTTAGCCGGAGCAAAAACCGGATTTAGGGTGACAGAGTTCTTTACACGTGGGTCAGACTCAGTCCCCCACACCGTTATAGATCCTGCTACCTAGAAATCCAGTAGTCTCATTTAGAATAATGAGAGCCCACGCGACACTTTGACGGTGTGAGATGGGGAAATGGCGACAATTCATGGTATTTTTCCTCAGGCATAATGTTTATCATTGCACCACTGTCAATAAGAAAAGGTATGAGAGAGCCATTCACCTTTTGTGTAATTTTTGGACAATTTTAGAATGACTTTTTTGATTTTACTTGTTAACTTTTCTTTGAATTATATTCTTCGTTGTATGTGGTCATTCCGACATACACACATTTTTCTGAGGTAAACATCAACATCACACATCCGTCTACCTCACTATAACTTGACAATGAAACTGAATAACTCTTGGATGAAGATTTAGATGATGATCAACTTTGTTTAGGAAGCTTAACTTTGTGGGTGTAGAACTTTGGTTCTGGATGGTTCAGGCATCCATTTTGTTTTCTTGTTGTGACACACTTAGCATTTCCTTCGCCTTGCAAACCATTACACAATGGTTTTCCTTCTCACAACCTTTTTTAGGATTGTCTAATGGTGGGACATTTACCTTTGTGTGGAAAGAATCTTTTTCTTTAAAGGCATCACTTTGAGTCCTTCAGCTTTGTGTTTCTGCTTACTTTTCATGTTCTTGACTGGCTTATTCTAGGCAGCTCCAGCCTATATATCAGACGCTTTATGACTCGCACGTACCTCAGCTCTGGCAGTCATGAGAACACTCTCCAGACTAAGGGTTTCTAAAGTATTCATCTGAATGAATCTAACAGACATCTGTCGATAACTCGGAGACATATGACTTCATCATTGAATTCTTTTAACTTACAATGTTTGATAAGGGTATCAAGTCTCTCAACAAATTCATTGAATGTTTCACCAGCTTTCTGTCATTCTTGCCTGAAAATGTATTTTACCTAATTGACATTCGGGACTGGATTGAATTTGAGAATTATTGCTTCTTTTATTTGACAGTATGTGACTTTGTCAGTTTCTGGCAGTTTCTTTATTACCTCTATTACTCCTTCACCGGCAAGATTTTTGAAGTGTTTGACAATCTTTTTGTTTTCTTTTCCTTCCAGGGTATCAATGCACCAAACATTTCTATTCATGAAGTCCATCTGTCACCAATATTTTGCTTTTTGATGATATCAAAGGGAGGCAGTGGTATAAAAAATGCAGCAGCACAATAACCTATGGACATTTTTACTGTCACAAGCAGTGCTCGCTCCTGCAGCAGCTCCTGCCAACTTGTACTGACACCTTCATCAAGCACCAGCCACATGCTACCACCTAGTCCATCTCATCTGCTCTATGGCTGTAAGGCCCTGTCTTATTCTTTAGCTGAGTATAGCGGCTTAGTTTCTTCCATGGCTCCTACACCTTTATCGCCTCTTTGCATTGTATTTGCATTCCCTGCCATTAGTGCTGCCTTACTGTAGGATTTATAGCTCAGTGTTGTGTAGTTGTACAGTACCTCTTTCACTGCCTTACTAGCAAATTTCTGGACAACGAAGAGTACAATTCTCAATTAAACATTTGTTATATTTATAATCTTCATACTTGCTGGAGTGGCTCTTAGACTCCACAGATGCCCAATATCGATCTTCCCTTCAACTGATGCACATGTAGTATGCACAAGCAGTTTGCTGGACCACGGCAAACTCTCTTGGAGAACACTGTCAATATTTGGGTTATGTATTCCTATCGCGTCACAAGTTTTAGTGTCCTCATCAGCTTGGGTGCTTGTAAATTAATAAGTCAGACAGGGAGCTTGATCTTATGTCCTAGTTCCTTAGAGTCCATCAAGAACCAAAAGAGCCCCGTCATCGCTAACACACAAGACACTACACCAGACACAATTTTAATTTAATGTTTCACAAAGTGTTTTTTGATGCTGACTCTGAATCAGATTGCCACTCCAATGTGAATACTGTGGGTTACTTAAATCATATGTAAAAACTGAAATATTTGTTTTTTAATTTTTTAGTTCCATATATTTTGACTTACAATTCATATTTATGGCCAATCTCCTTCTTTTCAGAAAACATTTTGCTCTTTTTAAATATAACCATTCTGTCAGCAAAGGATGTATGACTGTTTTTTGTCTTTTGCCTCTTGATTTTTGACCTGTGCAGGGTACTGAGGCCTGCTAAACATCCTCAATCACATGTGCTCTTCTCAAATGGTGTGCGTGTCTTTGTAATTCGGCCCTCACTACAGTGTGGCTGGCCTGCCTGTCTGTTATGTACTCAGGGTAACGCTGAGGATATTTAATATATGAAGAAGTGGCCAATTATAAGGCAAAACTAGAAATGCATGCCCTCTGTACTGTTAAGTTTGTACAATGTTTTAAGTTATGAAGCAGCATATTTTTCTCAACATTTTAAATGTTCCTAAAGGGTTATACATTTTAATAGAGCTCCAACAGAATGGATGCAGGAGCTATGTCTCATGAAGGTAAGCATACATAAATTCTTAATTTGGATCTCAGAAATGGTGTCTTTTTATTTTCACCTACTAATGCTATAAGAAAATTGGTCTGAAAAGGTACATTTTACCTTTATTTATATACCAGTTATACTCACTGTGGTTTGTATGGAAAATTGGAAGTTTGAACTAGACTAGCCCTAAGAGAGTTGAAGCCTCCCATGCCAGCTGTGCCTATGAATCCCAGCCTGCCTCTAAGATAAACAATAAGAAAGCTGTCTCCCTCCACCTGAATGGATGTTTGATATCCAGGAACTCAGTTGCAAAAAATGAGAGTGCATGTTCCTGACTTGGTCCACAGCAAGAGCTGTATTAACAAGGGGGGACTTGCAGCTAGATAACCATAGTTCACAAGGTTTCAAAAATTCAAGAACCAAATGAGACTGTTGATCAGTACACAAGACCACTTTTAACTTGTGCTGCTGGAGACACTGCAGCTGATTTGTAGCTGTGAGAGTCCTAATTGCAAGGAACCACTCAGAAACTGTTGTCAAAGACTGAGTTGCTGGTTGGGGCTACCCAAACAGGACCCACTCCTCAGTGGTAAACCCTAAATTAACCTGTGCTCAACCCTCAGGTAGCCTGGCATAAAACAGCCAGGATTAACTCAAAGGCAATGTGTAAAGTATTTGTGCAACTCTTCAAAATAGTAACAAAGTGAAAACAATCATAAAAAGCATCCCAGACAAGATTAGAATAACAGAGTAAATTGTAATGAATGTAAAAGACCAAAACAACAAAAATCCAATCAATATAACCTGATATAAGCAATTTGGAAGATTTGAGTGAAAATAGCTCCAAAAAACACAAAGCAAAAATTGTAGATATCTAGTCACGATAGACCAGGACAGCGTTATAAGTGCAGGCTGACCACGATGGACCCAGGGCCTGCTGCAGGGACCCAGTTGGACCCTCTGAGCAAGAGTACCTTAAATTCTCATTGTGCATCACTGCGAGGTCCCACGTCAAGGATGCGTTATGCAACCTGAGGTGTTTAGTCAGTTCCAAGGAGCTGCAAGGGTGTGATATGAGGTCCTGCATTATTGTCGAGGAGCCTGTCAATGAGGGCTGGTGTTACAAAGTCCAGCATCGAGGATGAGTCACCTAGCCAAGGTTCCGATGGAGTTGCGAGGTGAGTACCTGTGTTATCATCGAGGATCCTGTTGACAAGAGTCTTGTGACGCACGGACTTATGTCAGGACTGCTTCACTCAGTGGTGGTTCTGATGGAGCTACAAGGCTGTAATGTGAAGTCTTTGCACTGAGAAAGCCACGTTGAGGGTGCGTTTGCTACAGGAAGACGTTTAGGAGTTGTCTTTTATGGATGCCGCAACTCTTAACTCTATGGAGGGCATGACATGGAATACTGCAGCCTCAGCTGGGCTTCTGGCTTTGGAACATGAGTGCTTTGTGGCTTTCATTGGATATGATATGGATGTTTTATCACCTGCCGAAGTAGAACGTCCCCTGGCTTCAATTGTCCCGGATGTGATTGGCAATTTCCAAAGTGACACTGACTATTGAATTTGGATTTTTTCTCAGATTGTCCTTTTCCTTCCTTTGTGACTCTTAACTTGACACTATTGACATATATGTTTTTATTACATTTCTTTTACCTTGAGCTTTTAAACCACCTTTGACTAGCAAGGAGAGGTTGCTGTATAGCTATTTTAGCCATGTTTTAGACTCGTTGTTTTAAGCTAACCGGGCCTGCCACTGTGCACTTCAACACTGTTACATTTTTATTCGGTACTTCTTTATTTTTCTGGCAATAGTCACATTTGCGGTGCTGTTTTATTTTTTTTATCTCATTGTACTTTCACCTAGGAAAGCATGACGTTCTTAGTTGGACATTTATTTCACTTTGTGCTTTCTCCAAGGCTACAGCCAGATAGGGTTGCCAACAAACGGGGTATGCTGTGTCTTCAACATTCACAGAAAACACCCACTCATATGTGGGGACTATTTCTTCGAATGTCAGCTGTTTTATTATAAAAACACCCCTTTGTCCTAGACACGTTAGAGGGAGATTCCAGCCAGATGACCATGACTGTATGCTGACTGCTGATTGCTGATTGCTTCACTGTAGCCACTTGCCTAGCCCACCAGACCCCTGATCCACATGGGGATGGTGTCTTTCTTGACTACAAGCTTCTTCCAACAGGTATGAGGGATGATGTACCCCCAGGGGGGAAATCCGAAGAGCAGATTAGCCTTATGACTCTGCGCTCAAATATAGCATAGTTAGAAGAAATATATATATATCACTCCTAGTGACAGTATGGTAGGACTATTCTTTTAGTGTTTTACTCTGTTAGCACCTGTTTATTTGTACTGTGTTTGATCATCATAGTTATTGAAATGCATGCCTTTTTAATCTAAGATGCAGTTATTTCAATAAACCCTTACTGAACTATATTCTGCTTCTGTTGTCTTTGCCTGTATGAGACCCTTTGGTAACTTAGGGAAAGTGATGGGATCTGATCGACCACGATTCCCCTGAGGAGTCTTCTTGTCATGCGCCCAGTTGCCACAATCTTCTCGGCAAGAGATGAGGCACTGCTAGTTAGCTGGAGAACCCGGATTAGGATGACAGGCATCACATGATGTGGAGTCATACTTAGTACCCACTATTCAGGTGATCCTGTCTCCCAAATCCAGTAGCCTTGTTACTATAATGAGAACCTATACAACAGGAGCAGTGGCGATGCATCGGTTCTACTCTGGGTTGCACTGCATTGCAGAGGAAATGCATCAATTCTGCTTGGTCCACAGACTGGCTGGCAGAGCACCTTTCAGCCCACTTCCAAGGGTCAAGGACTTTCAAGGGCCCAGGACTCAGAATTGTAAAGTCCAGGTTCTGGGCACATGAAATGACATTGGACTCACTCTGGTTGTCCTGGCATCAGGTTACAGGCCCAGTCCATCTCACCAGGCAAGAGGGAAGCAGACAGCAGGTTAGCACTTCAACCAGCAGTCCTTGAGGTCATCAGTCCAGCGAGCGGCAGTCCTTTCAGCAGAACATCAGTCCTTCTTCCTGGCAGAATCTTCCCCAGGTCTAGAAGTAAACTGAACAGTGAGTGTCTGAGGTCCAATATTTATACCTGGTGTCTCTGTTAAAGTGAGAGAAGACTCTGGAGATTTCCCCTTGAAATGCACATGTTTTCTTTCCCCGCCCTGGCTACAGACAAACAATGTAATCCTTAATGTTTAAGGTAGACAACAACCTATTTAGGTATAAGTAGGGCAGTGCCTACCTCCGCCCTCCCACCCTCCCAGTGATGGCCCATCCAGGCACACCTACCTCTCTATTGAGTGGCATATAGGAGGAATACCCAAAGACCAACTGCCAACTACTCCCAGTCATGTGACCCAGAAAAAGGCTGTAGGCACCTGTGGCGGCTGGCTCGTATTTACAACAGGGGGCAGGAGGTGGGTACAATAGTAATCATTTTTATTTTAAATAGCACTTACCTCTGGGCATCTTCTCGTCATCTCCCCTCTCTTTGCTTCAATGCTACGGGACCCAGGAAACTGCAGAAGGCATTCCTGGCACCGCTTTCATGCTGGTAACCAGCATGAAAGCAGCGTCAGGATTGGTAGGAGCGGCCTCTCTCAAAGCTCACAAGAGCGATGGAGGCCTGTGCTTTCTCTAACCCAGCTGTCTTAAGAAAGATGGGTTAGAGAATTTTAAAGTGTGCATGTCATACTGGCCATTGCAAGATGACCGGCCAAAGGGACATGCACACTTTTAACAAGTGCACAGCTCCCTGCTGCCACTCAGCAGCAATTGCCCTGCCTCGTCCTGACACTCGCTTCAGGACGGGGTGCTGAAAAGTAAAGTGGTAATGAAGAAAGTTTATTACCATTGTATTTTTCAGTTCTGGGGGCATTTTATTTAGCAGGGTGATGTTCCTCTGCTCTTGTGGAGGGGCAGTCCCTGGTAGGCACTGAACCGCTAAGGCTGGAAAATGTCAACTTTCTAAAAGTGGCATTTTCAAAATTGAAAACAAAAAAAAAGAGGATTTTTCATTACACATCCAAAGACACCAAACATAGGCCCTCATTAAGACCCTGGCAGCGGGTGATAAAGTTGCGGTAATACCACCAACAGGCTGGCGGTAATTACTGCCAAATTATGAACATGGTGGTGATATCCCCAATAGACATACACCAGACTGGAAACAACAGCCACCATGGCGGTAGCCGGCAGCAGCCAGGCGGAAGACAAAGTACCACCCACCATATTTTGAAACAGGAAACCGCTACCTTTTCCGGGGCGGTACAAACACCAACAAAACCCTGGTGGAAACAGAGCTCAAAAGTGAAAGGACTCACCATTGGATACACAGGGAAGAACCACTCCGCCATGGAACCTGAAATGCAAGTTTTCCTGATGATCTTCTATGTTATGCTCCACCTGGAACACCAACCCATACGAAGACAATGGCAGTGAGTACAGCCGCCTAGCACACAAGGAAGGGAGGGAGGAAAATGAGAGTGACACACTCACACCACACACCCGACACAGACACACCCAACACACACACACCATACACACAACCAGCTGCATACGAAAAATAATTTGTCCCCGAAAATTAGCAGAATAATGCAAGGAAAACAGGAATTGACTAAAGTGATTGTAATCAGATCAACAACAAAATTAATTTGTCAATGAAACAGATATGTACACATGTACAAAAAAGGAACACTCCCCAGTCCAAAGTTCAAAGGGTCCACATTACCACAGGGCACAGTCTAAGGCCCAACTCGAATCCTAAGCACATCCAGATAGAACACTACAGGGGCATAATTTAGCAAATAGGCAGGCATCTCACCAGGAGGGGGGCACCTCAGCCTGATACAGGAACAAGCCCACTGGTTCTGGAGGGGGCAACACACCCATTTCTTTGTCCTGGGGAGTGCAAGGCCACAGTCTCTGGAGTGGGTGACTTTCCCACTGGTTCTGGAGGGGGCAACATGCCCATTGCTTTGTCCTGGGGAGTGCAAGGCCACAGTCTCTGGAGTGGGTGACATGCCTACTGGTTCTGGAGTGCGCAACATGCCCATTGCTTTGTCCTGGGGAGTGCAAGGCCACAGTCTCTCAAGTGGGTGACCTGCCCACTGCTTCTGGAGGGGGCAGCCTGCACAGTAGCCCCTGGAGGGTGGACTACATGGTGTCTGCCGGCGGTGATGGCTGCATGGTGGTGGTTGTTGGGGAGGCTCCTGGGCAGCCCCTGCACTCAGCGATGGCTGCATGGTGGTGGTAGTTGGGGGGAGGCTCCTGGGCAGCCCCTGTACTCACTTATAGCTGCACATCCACAGCTGCCGGTGGGGGCCCCGTGACATCTGGTGGTGGTGGCGGTGTTAGCCTGAGAGCTTTCGCTGGCATAGAGTGCCTCTTCTCCTCCTGTTCATGGGTCGGAGATCCCTTACCCTTCCTGGCTGGGGTGGATGGGCTCTTCCCCTCTTTGCGTGGTGGTGCAGGCTCCTTCCCCTTCCTCACAGCTGGTTCAGACTCCTTCCCCTTCCTCACAGCTGGTGCAGGACTCTTCCCTTTCATCCCTGGTGGTGCTGGCTCCTTCCCCTTCAGTGTCGTAGGTCTGGTGTCCTTACCACTACGAATAGGTGGTGCTATCACTGTCCCCGTGGACTGTTTGGCTAAGGTGTTGGGCTGTATCCTTGGTGCCCTGCCCATACTTGCAGGTCGGGGGAGGGGAAAGGAAGAGGTCAAGTTGGGCAACGAAAGCCATTTAGGGATGTTGGGGCAGGAGGAGGGAGGAGTAATGGGAGTCGAGGATGAGGGAGTGGTTGTCGGAGGTGCATGTCTGCTGAATTTGGGAGCAGGTGCATGGGCTGTATGCTGATGTGAGGTGGATGGCTGTTGGGTGTCTGAGTGCTAGCGTTTGTGTCCTTTAGGAGGGGGGGCAGACACAGTGGCAGAGGACACAGGGGACTCGTGCATGAACGTTGTGGAGGTGTCTGCCAGTGAGATGTGTGTTGTGTGTTCTGCTTGGTGTGGTGATGTTGGTAGTGGATGCTGATGTAGTGCATGCAGGTGTGAGTGCGGACGTAACTGGGAGGGGGTGGAGCAGGAGGATGAGGATGAGGGGGGAGACAGTTTAGACTGTGGATGTTGTTGTGTTTCCAACGGTATGTTTTTTGTGTGAGTGCCTGTCGGATGAAGTGTGGTGCTTGTGTTTGCTTGTGCCACTCTTGGGTGTTGCCCTGTGTGCATGCTCGTCTGTTTGTGTGCTTGGGATGGGTTGGGGTTGAGGAGAATGGGGCTGAGAAGTGGGAGTTGGAGGGGGACGTTAGAAACAAGGACAATGGCTGCCATCAGAGAGGAGGCCAGAGCCTAAATCGATCTCTCCAGGAATGCATTGCATTTCTGCATCTGGGATGCCAGCCCCTGGATTGCATTCACAATGGTTGACTGCCCTACAGAGATGGATCTCAGGAGGTCAATAGCCTCCTCACTCAGGGCAGCAGGGCTCACTGGGGCAGGGTCTGAGGTGCCTGGGGAAAAGGAGATGCCCATCCTCCTGGGTGAGCGGGCACGGGCAACTCGCTGAGGAGCTACTGGAAGGGCGGTGCTGGTACGGGGGTGGCGGCTGTACCTGCAGCTGGGGTGGTCACAGAGGTGTCCGCCTCCACCAGGGAGCTCCCATCGGAGGAGGTGTCAGAGTCTGTGTTGTCCCGTTCAGTCTCCGCCGTGGTGCTCCCCTCGCCCTCTGTCCCACTGGTTCACTCGGCATCGGTGGACTCTTGTGGGATGCAGCTCCCTCTGTCGCTGGTGCCTCTGCTCTGCCGCCAGATGATGCTAATGCACGTAAGGACAGGATGACAAAACAAGAAAAGGGGAGAGAGAGACAAAGGATACACTGGTTCAGTGACTGCACCAACACCACCGTTGGTGTACACGGCACCCTCACACACAGGGAACAGACCTACGCACTATGCATTGCATTACCAGTAATATGGCTAGCCACCAAGGCATGAGGAGGAGCACACACCGCCAAACTGCAGCACACCTGGGACCCACGCAGCCCTGTCTAGAAGTGAATACTAACAAGCTAGGTTACCTGTATTTGTCATGCAACCCTTACCCTTCAGAGGACCTATGCTGCTATATCTGGCCTGGCCTTAGCGACACCCACTAACACACAACAACCACCCGGATACCACCCCACCAGCCATTAAATGCAACTATACCCACTGTACTCACACCCTTGTGGTTGCTGTAATGCCCTCAAGTTTCCATCCAGCTCTGGGTAGGCCACCGCCAGTGTGCGGGCCATCAGGGGGGGGTCAGGGTCCGATAGGCTACCCTGCCTCGGTGGAAGGCCATCCCCAGCTGGGCTTCTGCAGTCTTCTGTGCCCAGCTTGTCAGGTCCTCCCACTGTTTGCGACAGTGGGTGGTCCGCCTGCCATAGACCCCGAGGGTCCGCACGTCCTTGGTAATGGCAGGCCATGATCCCTTCTTTTGATGGGCGCTGACCTGCAGAGGTCATACATACAAGAGAACTCCATTAAACAAACAGTCCAGCCTGCCACACACATGGCCCACCATACCTGATCCCATCAACATTGCAAAACACATAGGCCAGCTCACAACATGTACACTGCCAAGAGAAAATCACCCACCCCGTAACCACCCTTACATGATGCCTTCATACACATCTCCATGCATTCATGCCACATGCATCGTGCCCACAATGTACTCACCTGTTGGTCTGGAGGCCCATACAGCAGTCTGTACTCGGGTAGGACCCCATCTACCAGTCTCTCCAACTCCTCAGAAGTGAAGGATGGGGCCCTTTCCCCAGCCACATGGGCTGTGGTAGGTTCCAGACAGAGGTAACAGCAGCACATGCAGTGTAGGTCTTCTCCTGTGGAAGGTCAGGAAACAAGTGGGGAATGAGATATAAAATGGTGGTAACATCCGTGGCGGTGTATACTATCACCACCAGTGTCCATCCCCATTGGCCACTGTTTCCATAGGGCCCAATATTATCCATTGAAGAATTGCACGGCGGTTCACAACCTCCTACCACCACGGCACACAACGTTGGTGGATTTACCTCACTTCCACATGTCCTTCCACACAGGACAGGCGGTCGCCATTTCAGGGGGGGAAAGGCCTATCGATAATTGCTGTGTCACCGGATAAAAAGCACATACATTTAAATTCCACTGCCCCAGAACATGATTGCATGATGTGGACTGCTGTTGTGGTATAATTGTTCAAATTGTGACATCCTACTCACCCTTGTGTCCCTTAGATACCTACCGCTGCAGATGAGTAGGAGAAGGAGACATACCCCCGTGTACAGACCACTGGAGGACTTAGCTACACTGGAGTACAGGCACATAATACTCCCATATAGGCTGGACAGGGCCACAATCACAGAGCTGTGTGCCATGTTGGAGCCTGACCTGATGTCAGCTATCCGTCATCCCACTGGCATCCCCCCCTTGTACAAGTTCTATTAGTGTTCCATTTCCTGGTAACTGGTTCTTTCCAAGTGACAGTGGGCTTGGCAGCAGGAATGTCACAGCCAATGGTCTTGTACGCCCAGATAAATCACATGCGCAGCTACAGTGCTTTCCACCAGGTGGTAGATTTGGCCACTTCATGAATGTGCAGATGGTGTGCCTGGCGGACCAATACATCTCCCACGTCAATGCTAAGCATCCTGGGTCGGTGCATGATGCCTTTGTCCTGAGGAATAGCAGCATCCCAAATGTGATGGCCCAACTACAGAGGCACAGGGTGTGGCTTATAGGTGAGCCTTGGTCCCCTATATGTTTGTGCATGCCTATGCTGTTGGCCAAATAGGATAGTGTGTGGCTAAATGTTGTCCCTCAATATTTGCAGGTGACTCTTGTTACCCAAACCTATTGTGGCTGCTGACCACTGTGAGGAATGCCAGGGCAAGGGCTGAAGAACGGTGTAATGAGGCACATGGTTAAACCAGAAGGATAACTGAGAGAACCTCCGGGCTCCTGAAGGCCAGGTTCAGATGCCTACATCTGACAGGTGGATCCCTGTGCTATTCACCCGAGAAGGTCTGCC
Organism: Pleurodeles waltl; assembly: GCF_031143425.1. NCBI lineage: Eukaryota > Metazoa > Chordata > Amphibia > Caudata > Salamandridae > Pleurodeles > Pleurodeles waltl. Next base: position 921,324,669 of record NC_090448.1, read on the forward strand.
AGATAGTAGTGGCATGCTGCATGATTCACAACCTGGCCCTCAGACACCATGCACCTTTTCTGCAGGAGGAGGAACTGGAGTTGCCCCTGTGGCAGCAGTGGACCCTGAGGACGGTGAGGATGAGGATGAGGAAGATGAGGATGTGGACAACAGAACATTAGTGATCTGTCAGTACTTCCAATGACACACTGGTGTGACAGTGAAACTTCACATTTCTATGACTATTGTACTCTGTGTGGCATTGGCATGCTGGCATTACCCACTTGTTTCCTCTACTTACTGTTACCTAGGGATTGTAATTTTACAGATGTTGGTGATACGACAACAATGTCCTGATGTGATCACAACAGCCAGCAACAGGTAATTCATTCTATGCTCTCACTGTGTACAGTTCATTTGCAATGGATGTAGCTGTTTCAACGAATACAAATTTGCAAAATATGAAATACTAGTAGTCAAAGTTTGTCCAAGGGTGTTTATTGTAGTGCTACGAAATTGAGGGTAAAGTGCAATTGAAAAGGGTGATGATGGAGGAGAGTTCAGGGTATTGTTCCAGTCTGTTTGTAGCACAGGTGCAGTGTCCAAGGGGGACATAGGAAGGGGAGCTATGAGAGTTCAAAGTGGACAAGGTGACAGTGTGGGACACAAGCGGTGGTCTTGACAAGTGTCTCTGGCTTCTGTCTGGGTCACAGGGAACGTTTGCAGGGTGGTTCACCTTCTGCGGGGGAGGGGTACTGGTAGCCTCTGTGTCTTGTGGCAGGGCATCCTGCCCAGTAGTTGCAGCAGAAGTGGAGGACTGGTTGGTGGACTGGCTAGTGGTAGGGGCCCGCTGGTGTGCTGTTGCCTCCCTCATGATGTTGCCCATGTCTGCCAGCACCCCTGCTATGGAGATCAGGGTATTGTTAATGGCCTGCAAGTCCTCCCTGATTCCCTGATACTGTCCCTCCTGCAGCTGCCTGTTCTCCTGCACGTTGTCAAGGATCTGGCCCATTGTGTCCTGGGAATGTTGGTAGGCTCCCAGGATCTCGGAGAGTTCCTCCTGGAGAGTCGGTTCCCAGGTCTTCATGTCTATGACATTTGTACTTCCCTGGCTTCCCCTCTATGGTTGGTGTTACCCTGCCACCTTTTGCTTGTGTATGGTGATGTATTGTGGGTATGTTAGTTTCCCTATGCTGTGCATGCTTTACTGATGGGTGTCCATGCAGGGCTGGGAGGGGTGTCCATACATTGGTATGGCATGCAGGGCTTGGCATTGGGATTAGTGAGATGTGAGAGTGCAGTGTATGGGATGGAGTGGAATGATGGGTGTGAGATGGCATGCAGGTATTAGGGGGGGGGCGATAGGTAGTAAATATTGACTTACCAGTGTCCAGTCCTCTGGTAACTCCAGCGAGTCCCTCAGGATGCAGTAATGCCGAGACTTTTCCTCCGATGTGGTTAGTTGTGGGGGAGGAGGTGGGGGTCCACCACCAGTCCTCTGTATGGCAAGCTGGTGTCTTGCTGCTATGGAATGTACCTTCCCCCGTAGGTCTGTGCACCTCTTCCTGATGTCGTCCCTTCTTGGGTGCTGTCCCACAGAGTTGACCCTGTCCAAGATTCTCTGCCATAGCTCCATCTTCCTTGCAATGGATATTAGCTGTACCTGTGCTCCAAAGAGCTGTGGCTCAACCCTGACAATTTTCTCGACCATGACCCTGAACTCCTCCCCAGTGAAACCTTTGAGGTGCCATGGTTGTTGGGTGATGTGTGTTGGTGAGGGTGTGTTGAGTCATGTGGTGGGGTGTGTGTGATGTGAAGTGCGTGAGGGGTGTATGGGTGTTAGTGGTGTGTGTCTAGTTGTCTCTGTGCTCTTCTTCTCAGTCTCCTGGCGGCAATTGTTGTTTGTAAAGGGTTGTGGTTAATGTGGGTGGGTGTTTTATAGTGGTGTGGGTGTGTGGGTGTGGTGTGTGTATGGGTGTCAGGTGTGTGTTTTTGGTATTGGCCAATGTAGTGTTGTTTTGTATATGGGTGTCCATTCTGAGTGCTGCAGTATGTACTGCCAATGGTTTACCGCTGTTGAATGTCTGCCGTGGTGATTTGTGGGTCATAATGTGGTGGGCGTTGTTTTCATGGTGTAACAGTATGGGTTTTGGGACCGCCACTTTATCACTAATCTTTGGAATGGCAGATTTGTGCATGTGGCTGTATTCTGTCAGATTGGTGTGTGTGTGTCAAAATATTGTGAACGGATATCTGCCACCTCGGCAGTAAGTTGGCAGCCGTCAGTGTGGCAGTAAGTGGGATTTACCGCCATTGCCGCAATGAGGGCCATAATCTGTTGAACTTTTATCTTTTGGAAGTTACAGCTTATTTAAAGTAATAAGATAACTCCAATGTTAGCCCATGGGAGAGGTAGGCCTTGCAATAATGAACATCAAATTCAAGGGTATTTCAGTATCAGTAAATGCAAAACATAAAAGTACATGTCTTATGTTTAACATGACTGGCACCTTGCCCTTTGAGCTGTTTAGAGACCTCCATAGGTATGACATATATTAAAAAAGAGGGTTTGGGCCTGGCAAAAGATTTATTTTGCCAGGTCAAAATGGCAGTTTACAACTGCACACATAGGCTGCAATGACAAGCCTGAGATGTTTTAAAAGGGCTACTTATTTGAGAGGCACAATCAGTGCTATAAGTCCACTAGTTGGATTTAATTGACATGCCCTGGGCGTATGTAGTATCATTTTACTAGAGACTTATAAGTAAATTAAATATGCCAATTGGTGAAAAGCCAATGTTACCATGTTTTAAGGAGTGAGCACATGCAATTTAGCACTGGTTGACGGTGGTAAAGTGCACAGAGTACTAAGGCCAGCAAAAACAAGATCAGGACAAAATGGAGGAGGATGGCAAAGAGTTTGGGAGAAGACCACCCTAAGGCTGGCCGGTCTAACACAGTAGTTAGGCTGAAGAATAGTGTTTATTGAGGAGGTGCCTGTTTTGGGAGACAAACTCACCAAATTTGAAAGCAATGAATTGGGAGCACCAGTTTGACCAAAACACTACTTGATCTGTTAATCATTCCACCTTATCCGCCTCTGAATCTTTTTTTCAAACAAGATATTCACTCAGAGGTAAAGTATTATAATGTCAGAGATAGAACATCGTCTAACATAAACATTGTGTCCGAAATATTTTTAATAGTTTATCTTTCCTTTGACGTTAATGATGGAAAATCTGCTCAGAGACGGAAAATATTTTTAATTGATGTAGACAGTATTTTTGTTCAAAATATTTTGACATAAACTTCAGTGAGCCTTACCATAAAAAAGGCTGTGTGCAGCCATCATACGTTTGAGCCCTTTCCTTTGTCTCATGGGACCACTTCAAGCTCCTAAAAATGACTGAATTAGACTGTGGAAATCTTTACAGGGGCTAATCACTACATGCAATCAGACTGTTATTTCTTGACAGACAACATCACCATCCTCCCGTTGCAACTTGTAGCGTCTCAACCTAATGTCTAATCTGCACTAAGGGCTCCTGCATTATGTATCCAATTCCAATGGAGCCCTGAACAAATATACTGTTCAGGTTTGACTTTTTTTGCTCTAACATAATTGTAAGTACTAACTTAGCAGTCTTGATGAAGAATGAGCACCGATTTTAATCCCACCGCATGCAGTCATGAGACAGACATTTTAGCAGTCAATATTTAGGTCAGAGTCAGATAACATTTAGGGCCTGATTCTAACTTTGGAGGACGGTGTTAAACCGTCCCAAAAGTGGCGGATATACCACCTACCGTATTACGAGTCCATTATATCCTATGGAACTCGTAATACGGTAGGTGGTATATCCGCCACTTTTGGGACGGTTTAACACCGTCCTCCAAAGTTAGAATCAGGCCCTTAGTGTGGACATTATTTTGTTATTATCACTTCTATCATTGTGGCACCTCTTTGTATTTACTCATTTGCTTTTAATAGCACAGTTTTCCATTCTGTCCCATCTTTTGAACCTTGTTGGTTTTTCATCATTTCATTTTTCTTTTTCTGAGTCATTCTGTTCTCTTTTGACCTAACCATGACACAACACATACATTTGTGTTTTTTATTCCTTGACCTGCACTGGTTCATAAGTGTGTTACACACAGTGCTTCACTCACACATTGTTCTCAGGACTGCCTTCATAATCATGTCAAGTGACCAAAGATAAACCAAGATTGCATTATGGAGGGAATGGCATCAGATGCAGCCTGCACGTCTTGTTGCTAGCGCGATCACCCACCTCCTTCCCCAGAAGCACAAGCGTTGCAGCGGTACATGGAGATGGAAACCGCAGATTAAATCACTGATGATATCACAGAGCCCTTCCTGGCCAGGAACTGGCTGTGGATGCAGTGGACATGGAATACTTGGTGTGACGGAGCTCAGAAGCTTCTCTTCTGCATGCGAAGCTAAGCAGCTTTCTAGGGATTGGTAGCAGTGGTAGCCCAGGACAACAGTATAACTGAGGTGACTGTGGGTTGCTGGGACGAGTTGGGACAGGCCTTGACTCAAGGAGGATTCATTTTTTGGACCGCAGAATAAGTAAGAGCAGTTAGCAGATATATCACTTTTGCTGGTTTTGCTTGCTGCAACAATATCCCTCTTAATGCACTGCTAATGCATGGGACAAACTTTTCTCTGTCCAGACATTTGGTACTCAAAACCCTGAAAGTGAGCAAAGATGGGAGAGTGTGAAATAGCCAGGAAGGTAGCTCGAAGTGCCTCTACGAGGTTCTGATGAACTGTGAGGGGCTTCTCTCTCTCATCTTATCAAGTCATCCCAGTGTTGGGTGAAGCCTACAAATATATCCTAGAGTGACCGGTACAACTTCAGGCTCTGACCCAACTGCACTAAAGTGGGTGAACCACCTCAGTGATCATGCGAACATTCCAGCAGAAAGCAGCAAGGGCCAGATGTAGAAAGGCTTTTGCACCTCGCAAACAGTGAAAATCGCGGTTTGCGAGGCGCAAAACCCACATTGCGATGCCCATTCCCATTTTGCGAGTCGGTAACCTAGTTACCGACTTGCAAAATGGGACTGCGAGTCGCAAATAGGAAGGGGTGTTTCCCTTCCTATTTGCGAGTTGCAGCACGATATGGGATTGCTTTGTGACCGCGAACGCGGTCGCAAAGCAATCGCAGTTACCACCCATGTCACACTGGTGGTAACCCATTCGCAAAAGGGAAGGGGTCCCCATGGGACCAGTTCCCCTTTGTGAATGCCCTTGAAAACATTTTTTCAGAACAGGCAGTGGTCCTATGGACCACTGCCTGCTCTGAAAAAATGAAACTGAAACGTTTTATTTTGTAATGAATCTCGTTTTCCTTTAAGGAAAACGGGCTGCATTACAAGAAAAAAACTGCTTTATTTAAAAGCAGTCACAGACATGGTGGTCTGCTGTCTCCAGCAGGCCACCATCCCTGTGAGTGCTGCGACTCACTAGGGGGTCGCAAATTGTGACCCACCTCATTAATATTAATGAGGTGGGCCTTTGCGACCCCCTTGCGACTCACAGATGGTGTCAGGGACACCATCCTGCATCCGGCATTGCGACTCACAAATTACGAATCACTCAGACTCGCAATTTGCGAGTCAATGTGCCATAATTTCGTACATCTAGCCCCAAGTTCTAACGCTGCAGTGGTGAGTTAATCCACTCCACCCTAGAAACTAAAACGAAAAGGGGTCGAATAGGAGCAGCTGGTACTCGGACAACTTGTAACATGCAACACAGGATGACGTTTGGAGTTAATGAGTTCCTGAAAGCAGAAGAGAATGGAGTAATCAGCAACCAAGTGGGGAATGAAAGGGGGCTGCATAGTGAATGCAGGGAGGATGTCTTGAGCCTCCAATTAACAAATTTACTTTCAGGTTTAGATACTATAGATGTTACTGAGTCAGGGGAAGAAAGGCCTGCTGCTATCACAGCAGGGGGTGATTTGGCTATAGCAGTTCAATCCAAACAAGCAGTATGGGCAAACAAAGGGGCCCAGACAGATGAGAGACTCAACGTTGCTTAAAGCCATCAAGAGTAATGGTCAACTAACTCCTCTTCCTCAAATTGTGTCCCCAGTGGCAACAATATCTCAGACATCCCAAAGCATGAGGTGCAGTAAGAATGCAGCTAGAACCTGGGGATCGCATCAAAAGACTGTCATGTGCAGCAAGCATTGGGGGCGTCAGGAATGATGTGGAACAATCTGCAAGAAACATGCTTGGGGCTGTCTTGGCTGAATTTAGAGAGCTGAAAGGCACATAAGCACAGGAAATTGCAGCTCTCCATGAGCATCTGGCAAAGATTGAGAAAATTATGGTCCAGGTTCCAGGCAGGTCGAGGGAAGCAGAAACCAAACTCTTGGACCTGTAGTACAAGGTAGTGTTGATGCAAAAAGTAGCTACCCAGATGAGAAAGAGTGGATGTTTCTTGGAAGACAGGCTGCAGGACTTAGAGTTTTATGACAGTCAATCAAATATCGGAATTATTGGGGAACCGGAAGGAGTTGAAGGCCAGCAGGTGCCTGAATTTGTGGACATTCACTTGAAAAAGGCATAACAGAAAGAATGGGTGATTTGAAAATTACTCACGCTTACAGGGTGCCCGCTCAATGACCTCCAAGTAACAAGTATTGCCAAGTACCTGCTGACAATATAGGTAAACTTTGCTGACTTTCAGATCAAAGAGCGCATTCTGTCCCATGCTAGAGAAAAGAGAATACTCACTTTTCCTGAGGTGTCTCAGTTCAAGATTTTCTCTGACATGGCACCTCTTGCAGCATGGAGATGGAGAGAGTTCATCAAAATGATCGACCTTTTTAATGCCAAAGGTGCTCAAGCATCAAGTTTTCAGCACTCTAAGCTCAGAAGCCCAGAATATACCTAGCTAGGATCCCCTTTTGTCAGTTTATCAGAATTTATTTTTTCTGTGGGGTTTTTGGATATGATCAAAATTTGAGAGGTCTCTGGTTTTTTTATTGTAGGAGTGGTGTCTGTGTAAGATATAGAGAGCAGGGGGGAGTGAAAAATGGGAAATGTGCACATTGGCAGAAACACACCTCAATTTGTGGTGTGGGGGCTGGTGGGAGTCCCCAGTGAATTTTGAGTGTTTTTCAGTGTAATGGGGTTTAGTGTCATGGCACCTAGGGCAATTGTGGATAAGAGGGAGGAGGTGCGGATCAATACACCCTCTTTAAGGGTGCATGGGTGGGTCTGTGGGTTGGTGGTGGGGGAGCGGGAGGAGGTGGTGGTTTGAGTTTTTGCAAGGGGGAAAAAGGAAGAGTTTCTGAACTACAATGCATTAGCTGATATGACCATTGGGTTTGAACAGGATGTGGCCCATGGAGAGGTGCGGGCGAGGAGCATTTGGAATAGTCTCAGTGGTAAGGATCCATCAGGGATCCATCAGTGTCAAGGGGTGGAAAAGTGACGCCCAGCTAGGATTTAACCTGGGACCATTTGGGATTAACAACAGGTGGGACAGTATGCAGTTCTCTAGGTGCAGGGTGTTTTTACATATGTTGTATAGTCAATTTCAAGGATTCCCTCAGTATGGTTTTTCCGCTTGCAGTGGGAAAACACTAGATAGCATATTACATTGCAAATCTGCAGCACAATGCACTTTATTATTTATAGGTATAATGAGGACGTTTTTTAGATGCTTGCGCTCTTTTAACAGGGTGCAGCAGAATACTGAGATTAATCTATGATGATTCTTGATGCAATGCATAGTATATCTGCATCTGCACTTTTTTCTGGTCTATTCCAAGCAATTAGTAATTATCCATCTAGCCCCTCTTGTAAGGCTGTTCAGAAACCACTACAGTGATGGTGTATTATTAACGGTTTTGGATTACACTAAATGCTAATGGCCTAAACAAAAAGCATGAGGCCCTGGCATTTGAAGACTGGATAAAAAGGCCTTGCCTGGATCTAGTCCTCATTCAATTCAATTCAAAACAATCTTTATTCTGATTTTACTCCATAAAAGATAAACAATCTCTTTAAAATAATAAAAGGATATACAATAAAATACTTCAAGAAAACATTACTAATAAATAAATAGATAAAAACCTTTGCTGCAATAAATTGGACGGTTATTCATTCTCATATCGGAGTTTTTCTAGATAAGACAACTTTTTTTCTCTGTTCTATTGAATGTAGGATAAATTTTATCACTGCTTCACATTTCTCATTGGTATCCAATTTAAATAAATAGCTAAAAGCTTCTCTACAATAAAATAACTTGTTAATAATAAATAATGGTTTTAAAAATTGTTTCCAAATGTCATGATAAAATTTACAAGATATAATAAAGTGCATTGTAGATTGTGCAAATCGTCCCACGCAGGGGCACTTTGGTAGGCTTTTACTCCAAATCCTCACCTTTGGGAAGGCTACCAAAAAGTGCAACATTCTAAAACGCAATCGGGTCAGATAAAATCTATGCTGAGTGTTTACAACTGTCAGTAAGTAATTAGGTATTACCTCGTTGTTTTCAATCATATAGAGTGCTACTGTTGATTTCATGCATTCTCTATTTTCTCTATCACTATCCCTCCATGCCATTAATTGGTTTTTCAATTCTTTCTTACTAAATTGGAGGACTATGCCTGGGTTGTCCAAATTTGGAGCTAGATTTATACCTTTCAACAGATCTTTTAAATGCATGAACCATGGGATTCTATCCCAATATTCTAATGTTAGACAATCTTTAATAATCTTTTAGGTAAAATGCGTCCCTTCTTTTGACCAAATGCCATGCCAAGCCGACAAAGCATTAATATATCTATTAGATATTCCACGTAAGGGCAGCCCAGTTCCTTATGTACCATGAATGTGGAGGTGGTATTTGGGACTGCAAGTAATCTGTTAAAAAAAGGTGTTCTCTAACACTTGTAATGAATGGATCTCGGGCATCAAGCCCCAAAGGGCAGAACCATATGTGATGCTGCTGATTGATTTGCTTTTGTAAATTTGCAGCATTTCCCTTAGGGGTTTATTACCAATTTTTTTTGAAAATCTAAAGACAGCCTCAGTTGTCCTAATATACTTCATCTTGATAATTTCTAGGTGTTGTTTCCAATGACCCATATTAGAAAATTGTATACCCAAGTATGTAAATCCATTCACCTCTTCACATTTATAGCCCTTAATAAAGTGAGTTTTCTTCCTGGCCTTTCTCTGTTACCACTGTTTTGCTCATATTCAACATCAAATCTCTTTCCTCCATGAATTCCACAAAGCCCTCAATTAACCGCTGCAACCCATTTGCAGTTCGTGACAGCAGTACTGCATCATCTGCGTATAAAAGAATTGGGATAGAACATTCTCCTATTTTAGGGCTATCAATTTCTATATTTTTTAAGTGGGCATCTACTCCATTTATATAAAGGGAAAATAGGAGAGGCGTCAAAACACAACCTTGGCATATTCGTCTCCCTATCCTAAAACCTGGGGTACACCCACCATTTCTTCCATATCTCACCCGTGCTGTTAGATGATTGTATAGTTGCGCCAAGAAGCTTATTATATCTGAGGGCGAACCCATATCTGTTAAGACTTTCCACAGCTTAGCATGATTCACCAAATCAAAAGCACTGCTAAGAGCTGCAAAACAAAGGAACACATGACCCTTCTTTGCTATTGTATATTTACTTATTATTAAGTTAAGGTTTATGCATTGTTCCAGGGTACCAACCCCAGGCCTAAATACCAATTGGGCCTCTGTGAGTATATGATTGTTAGTTGCCCATGATTCTAATCTTTCTAAGAGTACTCTTCCCAGCAGTTTAACAGAGGTATCTAAAAGTGAAATTGGCCGACAGCATTTGGGGCCGCCTCTATCTCCCTTTTTAAAATAGGGACACTTATACTTTCACTCCAAGTTGTTAAAATATATCCCTTTGTCACACTAAAAAAAACTTGGGTCAAAATAGGGCACCATAAATCGACATGTGTCAAATAGGCGTCTACTGGCACCCCGCCAGGGCCCGGCGCCTTCCCTTTCGGGCATCTTCCCATAGCAGGTTTTACTTCCCCTAGACTAAATGGTTTCAAGAAGGGTGGCTTGATCTCAATTATACCAATATTTGATGGGTGAATAGTCAGATTATCTGGGTTAAAAATTGAGCCGAAATGAGAAAGCCATTCCAATAAAGGAACGTGTACTGTTATTTCGGGTACATCACTAATTTTTAGGAATAGTTGATTAATTGTTTTCCAGAATAGAGTACTATCTCTTAATGTCGTTGCTTGCTCAAGATTAGCCCATGCCCTAGCTCTCAGTTGTGCCTTCCTGGTCTTTAATGCATGTTTGTAGTTAGAGCGCTTAATAATTACTTCTTCTCTATTTCTTGGTCGGGCCTCCAGGGCTTGTTTTAGTTCCTGGCTAGCTGATGAACAATTGTGATCAAACCACCCCACTTTTTCACTCTTTTTGTTCCCCGATCTTCTCACTAAGCTTCCTGCAATGGCGTTTCTAAGCTGGTTAAAGGATCCTAGAATCGTATGTGGATTTTGATTATATTCTGTGCATGTGAAAATTTCTTGACGGTGTTGTGTCACAACTTTATTCATCACATCTATTTCATTTACCCCAGTCCATTTAATTGTAAATACATTTTCCCTTCTTATTCCTATATCCATTGCTAATCGTTCACCTATATTAAAGGGTTTGGCTAGTCTCAGAGTCAGTAACAAGGGGTAATGGTCACTATAGATAGTAGGCTCAATCTTCAACAAATCAACCATGTCCATATAACTCTTGGACATTATCATATGGTCGATTAATGAGAAATGTCCTTTTCCTACAAACGACGGAAGCTTCACTCCTTTATGCCCATCTTGTTCCATCAGTTCTAAATCATGTCTAAATAATATTTCATTCAGTACAGTTCCATAGTTATTATGCAAAAATTGCAGTTGGGCACTTCCCCCGTCGTCGATAAATCCATATGTCTTTCCTATAGTATTCTTGCATGTCCCAGTGTTAAAATCTCCAACCCATATTATTATATAACTTGAAGTTATATCATTTACAAAGGCCTGTAGGTCATCCTGAAGAGTCGATGCCACTACTCTATTGGTACCATCAAATTTATTATTGCAATAATGTATTAATACAATTCCTAAAATCCCTTCTATCCGAAAATATAAAAACTGGTAGTGAGGGGAATCAAGGTAGGATTTCACCAGTGTATACGGTACCAGTGTTGAAATCAATATTGCTAGTCCTCCCTTTGCCCTACCCCTGGCTGAGGCCGAGGCTGGTGTGGAGAATGTCCCATAGCCTTCCATAAAAAAGGATCCCGTGTGCCATGTCTCTCGTGGGCAGATTATATCTGATGAACTTATTATGGTCTGCCATTCCTTCTCAACCATTTTCGTTTTTACTCCAGCTATATTCCACGACATGAGTTTAATTAGGTCTCCTACTAGGGGTCTCCCATCTGTCTCAGTGTCGCCATTACCACTTAAAGATTTTAATTTGGGCACTATAGTAATAGGTTGTGTTTTGTTGGATAACGAAATCACTTTTCTACTCATGTTCTCCTGCAGTCAATCTAGATCTTCCATGTTACTCAGGGGAGCAAATCGGTTGGAATACTCTAATTTATTATGCCTGTCCAAGATACTGGGTATATTCCCTATAGCCCCAGTGTCTCTTGTGCCTGAGGTATTCATCATTCTATAAAAGTATCCTAGGGGAACAGCCATAATCTCCCTCCTCAAGTTTTTACAATTTCGATGTCTAATATCCAAATCTGCTAGCAGTTGGCCCACAAAACGAGGATTACGAAAGTTGACCACAATACAATCTCCCTCTTCTTCCTCCAGATTTCCCACCCAGTCAACTCTCCTTGCATATAAGATTTCACAAAATAGTATATCTGGTGTACATATATTCCCTGACATCCAGTGTACTACTTTATTGCGTAAATCTGGCCAGGTCTCAACGGTGTTTGATCCCAGTTTGGGAACATTTTTGAGAATGATTGTATATGGAGTATCATCTGGCAGTAGTTGTAATACCTCTTTCACAGGTCTATTTCTAGTCAAGGACTGGCATCTATGATTTCTATCCAAATGCTCCATTTGATTAATCATAGGTGCCTTGGACTGGGGGATTTCTTCCTGTATGGGGTACCAGCATTTCATACTTCTTTTGTTAGGATCTGCTATCCCTGTTGATACACTATTCCTTGAATCTGAAACCTCTTGATTCTCGTTTGATATAAAATCACTACCAAGAGGCAAGGTTTTCGCTTTAGTCATTGAGTTAACACTTACTTCTATCTTGGTTATGCGTTCTTTTATCTCCTTAAATTCTAACAATACTTTTGACTCTATGTGGTCTACCTTGCCATGCAGTTTCTTAAAAAGGGTTTCCATACTTTTTTGTAAGGGACCATCGTTATCTGATGATAGTACTACTGCATGAGCCCCATGCATTTCTGTAATTTTTTTGTTACCCTTAGGAAGCTGTGGGTGTACCAGCATGGACTTGGATTTAGTAATCTGACTGCTTCTTTTTTTCTTGGGTGGTGAATGGATTTGGTCATCTGTACTGTTCGGTGAATCAATTTCCTCTATTTTGTCTGTAGGAAGTGAAGAGCCTAGGGATAATGTAGGCTCCGGCCCAATACATTTTTCTTTTGGGGATTTTAATTCAGAGGTTAAGCCTACAGCCTCAAAGCTCACTTCGGTGACAGCCTCATATAGGAAATTTTTTGTTGCCACTAAACATTAATAATTTCTTTGTTTATTTTCCCCATTGCATCTGTAAGGTAATTGGTAATCGTATTAGTACTTCTGTGGGTTTTTGTATTAATACTGTTGCCCATTTGATTTTGCTTTCTTTTCCCCATTATATATAAGGGGTTAACTATATTAGGCACTCTTAGCTAGTCACAGCAAGGTATATGCAATTTCTAAACCAAATATCAACAGGGTATGTCCAGCCCAGCCTCCTCCTGGCTCTGGCGGGCACAAGGCAGGGGCGCAAAATAATTATTTTGGGCTTCTGCCCTGTCCACAAAGCCGGCACTGGTTACAAGCGCTCCCCGTAAGGTGGGAGCGGAAAAAAGTTGTTAAAAGGGCTCCTGCCCCTGTCCACAGAACCGACACCAGCTGCAAGTCTGAGTCCTTAAACGTCTCCTTACAGCCCTGTAGCACGCTGAGTCATGGAATCCACAGGGGAGCCAGCCTGATGAAAAGCACGTCCCAACCCTATATGTAGGTACCCATATCAGTGGGTACCGAAAAAATAGATGTCAGGGGGGTGGCCCAGCCCAGCCTCTGTCAGGCCCTGACGGGCGCAGGATGGGCCCGCCCTTGGCCCGGGCTTCACCCAGGCACTGCCCGCACGCGTCCTGAGTAGCGGGAGCGCAAGCTCAAGTTTAAAGGGCTCCTGCCCTCGTTCTGGGTGCCGCCTCCTCCTCCTGGTGAATCGCGCCTCCCGCGGAAGCGGGAGTGCGAGCTCAAGTTTAAAGGGCTCCTGCCCTCGTTCTGGGTGCCGCCTCCTCCTCCTGCCGAATCACGCTCCCCCCTCATTCAAAAAACACATTTTCTAAATATAAAGGAATCAAAATATAAAATGTTTAAGCATTGGGCAGGCTATCAATGTGCGTCATCCACGCAAGCTGCGCATCGAAGGTGGCAATATACGTAAACCCAATTTTTCCTCCAGTCAATTTTTCCCAAATAGATAAGGGAACCATCCCCAGGCAGGCAATCATTTGTGGGGATTTTCATTTGTTTTTAGATACAGCCTTAGAATGTACCTCTCAGGCACGCAAATAGAATAAACCTCAGGTGGCAAAAGTCATGTCTGATTGTATGAAAATCTAAGGTCTAGTTGATGTGGGCGAGAAAAGTATGTGACTAGATGGGGGTATTCATGCGTCTTGAGTAAACAAAACTCAGCTGAAGCTAAGCATCTATGTGCATATCCGAGTAGTTTTTCAGACCTTTCCCTGGTGGAGATGGAGATTGTGGGGGTTAAGGGAGAGAGACCTACAGTGAGGTGGCACTTTGATAAAGGTAAACTTTGAAAATGAAGTATGGTGCAATACATTAAATAGCAAGATGATGAGCTATTTTGAGCTGAGCAAGGGCACCGCTAGAGTAGATTGCATCTGGGACACATTTAACGCAACAATTTGAGATTGAATAGATTCTTGTGCTATTGCACAGAGAAGGGCACTCTCCACCCACCAGACAGATTTAGAATCTGCTCTTCCTCAAGCAAGTTTGGCATATACTCATAGTAAATTGGTGCTTAATCTGGCAAGAAAGAGTTTGCAAAACTACTATTATGCCCACGGACACATTGATAACATTCCTACGTCGAAAGGGTTTATGAAGTCAGCGAGTATGCAGGTAAATCCTTAGCATGGCATATGGGAGAACGCCAAGTTCAGTATTTAGTCACTTTCCTTCTTCATGGTAAAACTAAAATCCGTATCGTAGAGCCTGCTCAGATTTATGAAATTTATTTAAAGCATTGAGAAGCACAGTGTGCAACAACAAGTTGATTTGGCTCACCTTAAATATTTCTTGTCTGAGGTGCCCCCTCCAATGTTTTGTGGTAGCCAAGAACAGGCCCTACTAACTGCAGTCTCCCTTGAGGGGATTGAGGAAGTGGTGGGGTCACTGGCCAATGGGAAGACTTGCGGTGGGGATGGATTACCAGCAGAATTTTTCAAGAAATTTGTAAAAGCCTTAAACTCCAATCTTGTAAAACTGGCTAATCATATTTTAAAAGGGGGTGAAGTCCAAGCAGCATTCCGTACAGCGCTTTTGGTCAGTTTCCTTAAAGAAGATTGAGATAAAGAAAATATTAACTCATGTAGGCCTATTAGTTTGCTAAATGTGGATTACAAAATAATGGCCAAAGTGATGGCAAATCATATGAGTAAAATGTTAGGCTCTATTGTTCATCCTGATCAGTGTGATTATATTACAGGAAGGCAACTATTTTCCAACATAAATGTTTTAATTGAAGCACTAAACTATTTTTCACAAAACCGAATCCCTGCCCAGAATTTTATTGGACACAGAGAAGTCATTTGACCTTGTATCCTGGGCCTGTCTTTTTGTCATTTGAGACTTTGGCTTCCCAGAGAGGTTAATTCAGAGAATATCCCATTTGTATGAAGGGGCCTGAGCCCAAATAGCTATCAACTTTCACAATATTGGGACCTGTCTAATTGCTAGAGGCAGGCGACAAGGATGCCCCTGGTCGCCAATTGTTTTTCCGCTATTTATAGAGCCCTTAGCAAGCAATCCACAAAGATACGAACATCGCCCCCCCCTATAAGCAGCATGACTTGCAGCGAATTATAGCCTGATGATATAGTGCTATTTTAAAAAAATAGAATTTTAAGAACTGGGCCAGTATAGGATCAACAAGTTGAAAACTGAAATTGTATTAAATAATTGTGCATTGGACACTTTATCTACAGAATTCCACCCCTTAGTCAACACCTGGCCTGAACGATATTTAGGCATATATTTTATGGAAAACGTGGGTGCACTAAATTACTCCTCCCTTTTCTGTCTGTAAGATTAAGGCACTTTTTGGCAGTGGACTGATTTAGCTCTCTCAAAAATGGGCCTAGTGGCTCTGATTAGAATGTCTGTCCTAACTTTATGTACTTTTTAGTTTCAGCTATCCGTGTGCTCTACAAATTAAGTTTTTAAAAGAATTGGAGGGCATCTTTACTGCTTTCATATGCACAAATAAGAACCAAGGGCATCATTACGAGTGTGGCGGTCTATAGACTGCCACACTCGAGGTGACGGTCTGGACTGTGGCCAATGCAGCAGTCAGACCACCACATTACAATTCTGGTGGTTGGAATACCAGGGACCGCCAGCTCCTCAAGGATCTTGCATCCCAGTGGTCTGGCAGTGGTGCAGGTCATAATCTGCCAGGGCAGTGCTGCAAGTGGCGTTGCCCTGGGGATTACGACCTCGTTGTCCACCAGCGGTTTCATGGCAGTGGGACCGCCATGAAAAAGCTGGTGGAGAACAGGTGCTGGGGGCCACATGGGGCCTCTGCACTGCCCATGCACTTGGCATGGGCAGAGCAGGGGCCCCTCTTTCCAGCAACATCGCAATGTTCACTGTCTTCTTTGCAGACAGTGAACATCACGAGGGTGCTGGTGCACCATGCTCGCCACAGCACTGCACCAAATACAATTATGAGCTGGAGGTAATGCTGTAGCCTATTTCCTGCTAGGTTGCCACGTAGGTGGGGGGCCACCTTGTCGGGAGTTTGGCGGACAGAATTTTCTGTCCGTCAAACTCATAATGGGGCCCCAAGGCTCAGATTCAAGAGGGCCATGCTCCTCATTGAGACACATTAGCATAATTTTTTATGACGCTATTGTGGCCCAATGAGGTCAAAGTCGCCACACGATATTTACAAAGTGGTGCAATGCATGCATTGTGCCACTTTATAACTCCTTGTGCCACATTATGTCTGTGCCTTGCGATGTATACAAGGGGGTGTTCCCCTGTTAGGGGGACCGTAAAAATGGTGCAGGGGAATCTAAGAGATTTCACAACACCAGTTTTAGCAGCTATTTTTCATGGCCGCACAGAGTAGGCATTAAAAGGGGGCATACCATTGTTTTCAATGGGCCCCTGTGTACTCTGCAGTAATAGCGTCAACATTTGGGCACTAATCCTGCAAAGTACATCTATAGCATCAAAAATGTTGATGCTATTGCCCCTTCCCTGCACCATGGTGAGCCGTATATCAAATAAGGTGCTCACATGGTGGCGGTAGGCAGGAGCTAAGGGGCGCAAGAAAAGTGGTGCTGCATTGGATGTAGCACCACTTTTCTTAACATCGGGCCCAAAGGGTTTATTAGCAGGCTCCCATTTCTCAGGGGGCACAGCAAGTGCCTTGCTGTGCCATCCTTCACTGTCCTGCGCTGAAAGTGCAGAAATGCACCGCATCTACAAGATACAGCACATTTCTGTCCTATCCCCCTGCGCTGGCACTAAAATTAGCTGCCTAGCGCCAAGACAGGCACCCTTGCACCATAGTGCAAAGGCGCCCACATTGCAGGGAATGATTGTTTATGTGCAGGAAGGTGTCCCTTCCTGCTCATAAAAAATCAATAATGGCAATTTGCTAGTCCTATGTTTGCGGCACAGTGCAGCACACATAGAAGTAGCAAATTGCCATTATTTAATGATTGTTTATGCAGGAAGGGACACCTTCCTGAACATAATCATGAATGCTGTTTTCCTGTTTCCATGTGTGCTGCAGAATTCAGCACACACAGAAAAGTCAAAAACAAGGAGAAATAAAAGCATTTCTCCTTGATGTTCCACTCTAACACCACCCCTGGGGCGTTAGTTTTTAGAGCTGCCTCAGGTTTACGATTTCTCGTAAATCTGGAGCAGTCTCAAAAGCAATGGGTGTGATGTGGAAACAGCCTTTGCATGCCCTTCTGCTGCAGGAAAATGCATCGTGAGGGACATATTCACAAGGCGTTGTTAAGCCACTCAAAGTGGAAAAGTGCACAGTGCCACCAGATCGTCGATGAAAGTGACACTACTGTGGCGCTAGGAGCTTGTAAATAGTCCCCCCGGATTGATGCCGTTTACAGGCCGGTAAAAGAAGGAGGCCTGGCTCTGTGTGTTTTAATATTATATTATTTGGCTAGTTTTGCACACCGCTCACAAAAATTTCTAAAACAGTTTCAGGCTGGATGAGTGTAGATAATTTCTTTATGAATTTGATTTTCTACGAATATGAAATTGCTGATTTTCTGTGCCTCACAAGATCCCCCTAAAAAGTCATAGATACGTTTCTAGAATGGTTTCTTAAACTTAACAACTGTGCAAACACTATAATATTCTGGTCATCAATGGCGCAAACCGCCTGGCAAATATTCAAGTTGGGAATCGTCCTTTATTGGACAAAAGCATAACTTTTTTCAAATCTAGCCAATTGGAATACCTGAACAGAAATAGAGCACTCTAATGGGCACTTTAAGATAATGATGCAAGGGTCCTACGTTCGCATAAGACATTTTTAAGCAGTTTAGAAGACAGAAAAATTTAGGCTAGCCTAGATTTAGTCGAAGATTGGCTAAGGTCTGCTACTCAAAGATCTGTTGGCTTCTGGGTTGGTATCTTTAGTCAGCAATAGGTTAATACATTATAGGTGAAAACTCGAGATAAGTGACAGTCTAAGGAAGGTCTCCTATTTCTGGAAGAGATCTGGAACAGGATAATTACACTCAAGTTATCTTTAATAAAAGAACCACATTTTCGCAGAATGCTGTTTTATGTAAATTGATTACCTTATAGAACCTTAATCTTTGTGCACAGAATAAATCCTGAGGTCCCTGATAGGTATTTTAGGTGCTTAGCTGAGGGAAGAGGCAATTGGAGTTTTTTATTGTTCTCAAATAACCTCCCCCTGGGCAGAGATTCAGATGCATTATTCACACACTTTAGGGTTAGATCAGTCTATGGACATTTACATAGCAGCTTTGGGGTACTCTCCTGATATCAGTATCACACCTTTGTTGCAAAAGAAGACTATTTCTGTGTGCAATTGTAGCCAGATCAATAAGTCTCCAAAATTGGTGATCTGTGCTGGTTTTAACATATTCACAATGGTGGTCCAAAATTTTAAAAATTATAGAGCCAGAGCATTGTTATGCTCTTAGATCAGGATCCCTCAAGAAATGCTATAGTTTGTGGGAAACTCTGAGCTAGGGAATATAGTGGTAGATTATTAATTACCTGAGGTGGCAGAACTGTATACAGTTGGGCAGTGTGTTATCTGAGACTGAGAGCTGTGTGCAATATTTGTGTCACACTGAATGTATATTGTTTAATGTTATGATGCTGCCTGCTTTTTCCATGGCTTTTTGATGATCTTATACATTTTTATGGTGTGAGAACTCTTGTAATAAAAAAACAAAATAATAAAAAACTGCATTATGGACACTTGTTTTGCCCTTCTGGAAGCATCTGTGCAGAGTAGAAAATCACCCACACCTCATACCTATCCAATGGTCTCTATTTCTCACTGTCTTAGAGGGAGTGTCCTGCACAGAACACAGTGTGGTTGGGTACTTAAGATGTGGGGATGGTGTCAAATAAATTTCAGTAGGAGAAAAGAATAGACATTAACGGGAGCTAAACAATTGAAGATAAAAAAGCAGTGTAGAGTGGTGTCCTGTATAATCATTTTGAAAGTTTTAGGCCCCAGTAGAATGCTAAACCTATGATAATGGTAACAAGCCTAATTTTCGCACGTATTTGTGAAACATTATCTATATTCTAAATCTGATAGGGTTTTTGTGTGTCAAATTTTGATCTAAAATCGTACAGTCATCAAATTAATGTTTCTGAGACAATGAGCAAAATGTCAAGTGAATTACACTACACTTACCAAGTAGAAACTGGTAATTACATTAACGTTAATTAGAGAGCATCCATTTGTGAAGCTGACTACTGTAATCAAACAAAGTATAATTCAAAAGTACACAAACACAGCAGTCACAACTAAACACTTAAAATCTCCTGAGATTATAATTGCGGTAAATGCTAGAAATTAACTATGTCAAAGTGAAAAATGAAGAGGGCATTTAGAAAAGTCCACATCCAACACAAACTCAGAGTATTCAGTACTACATGGAAGAAGATTACCATTTGTGCTATAGATCTATTATTAATCAATTAATCATGGCATTTACTACACATTTCCTGGAGGAAAAAGGATATCTAATATATTACACATTTCCAGATGGACAAAGGTTATCTAAAATGGGTATGTCCTGGGAGCTTTTCTGTAAGGTCCTCTGATAGGAGTGTTGCAGAGGTTCAAGAACAAAGCATTCCAAAGCAGTGGACCTTGTATCACAAGGGGTCCATAACTTCTGCTTTTGGGTTTTATGCTGGGGACCACACCACGGTGCTGATTGAAACATTTTACCTTTCTCCTGAGGCAATGTGGATTGATTGTATTTTGACGATACGGAGTAGCTAAATCTTTAGCATCTTCAAATAAGGGGTAGCACAATTTAAACATGATGCGGTCTTCAACAGTCAGCAGGTGTAGAGCATGTCTGCCCTGTGTACGTTATATGCCCCATCCACCCTAATCAGTAGAAATTCAGAAAAAAGGGACTCACTGTATTTGGTAAAGGGGTAGACCTAGAGAAGTCTAGTCATGAGGTGGCATAACATGACTTTGTGTCCTCTAGGGTGCAGGAACGGGTCTTTGTGGTGTCCACTTCAACTCACAGATCTCCCTCGGGTCTGGTGAGGTTATTACCACTCCTTTAGGGGTAGATTCCCCCTTATCACACCTTACCACACTTGAGACCTCTAAAACTCTAGTGAGGAGTTTGGTCCCTGATTTGAGTAGCAGCTTGCCTGTACTATAGTCTCAACCTAGTATTCAGCTAGTTAGTTGGAAAAGAGCCAGAAATAAATCCAAGTTGCATGACCCTGAGTAGGGAAATTACATTGACAAATTCCATATCTGTTTTCGTCAAGAAACCTGGGTAGTGGATATGGTTCATAGGCCAGGGTTTGTAACATTTTCTATTCAAGCTCATGCTTCATCAGAAGGATGGTAGGAATTCTGAACAGCCACCACGAGCTGGTCTGAGAAACCTTGCCTCTTTCACCTCTTCCTCTCAAACTCCACACCAATAGTTACAGCCTCTGGGAAAGGACTCTGGATGAGAACCGGAGAAGAGGGGGGAAAAGAGGGAGAAACCAGGAATCCTAAAGAGCCAAGAGCCTGAGAATTCGGGAACCACAAGCCTAGCCACCTAGTACCTCCCTGGTTGGTCACATAGGCCATATTGGTCACCATATTGTCTGACCTCACCATCACATGCTGCCTCAAAAGCAAAACCTGGAAATGCAACAGAGTACTCTTGACTGCCATGAATTCCCTCCAGTTAGAAGACATCCTGCTCTCCACTAGAGACCAAGAAGCCTGAACTGAAATTGGACCAAGAGTAGTCCTTCACTCAAAGGAGCTGCCATCTGTTGTTAGAACCTGGAGGAGGGGGTGGTCTCACCTCAGCTCAATCCCCCAGTCAAGGAATCTGGCAGCAATCACAATGCCAATTCCTTCTGTAAGCCTGGTACTAGGGAGACCAGAATGTTGAAGACCTCCAAGGTGGGCGCCCCGAAGGCATGAAGATAACTCCAAAAGGGACGAAGGTGAAACCTGGCCCAAGGGACAGTAAATGCAGAGGCAGCGATGTGCCCCTGATGGTGTAGCCACAGATGAACAGACAGGGATTGACTCAGCAACCCTGGGGATACTAGACCCCACATTGTCTTGGCTCTCTTCTCCGACATCATTACTCTGTTTAAGTCTCTCCTTAAAAATGCTCTGATGAAGAGCCTCTCCTGTGCAGGCTGAAGTTGACATTGTGGGCAATTCACCAGTAACCTGTGTTCCTGTACCTAACACACTACTGACTCCAGGGTCTGTAGAAGTTGTTGTTCAGTAGAAGTTTGCAGATGCCAGTTGTCCAGGTAACGCTAGAGATGAACCCCTTGGAGATGAAGAGAGGCCACCAAAGGAGTCACCACCTTGGTGAAAACCCAAGGGGTGGGCTTCACATTGAAGGACAGGACATTGAAGTTGCAATGGGCATTCTTTAAGCAGAACGGAAGTTATTGACAGTGCTCTGGGTGGTTCGGAACATGGAAGTAGGCATCTTGCAGGTCCACAGGCACCTTCCAATGACCCCTGTAGACCAATAGAATAATTCCCTAAAGTTTTTCCAATTTGAACGGAATGGATTGGATAAACATGTTCAGCCACTTGAGATACAGAACAACTCAGAACCCCCGTGATCTTCTGGACTGGAAAGATGATGGAGTAGAATTCCTGACCTGTTGACAACAGGGGAATCTCTGAAATGGACTCTATCTTCAAAAGGGCCACCACAGCCTCCAGAATCACCACCCTCTTTTCCCGGCAAGACGGTCAAGGAGTAGGATGGACTCTGGAGTTATGGGGAAGAGACATTAACTCTATCCAGTGACTGCACAGATTACCTGAAGCACCCAAGAATCTGAAGTGAACCTGATACATACCAGTAGAAAAACCCTGAGCCTGACTCCGACTTCACAGGGCAGGCCATCTCTGAGATAGTTATGAGCGCTGAGTTTTCAGAGACTGAGGTTTCTTCTCCTGCTCTTTCCTGGGATGAAACGTCCCCTGCTGGCCTGAAAACTGACACCGGGAAGGCTGGCGCACAGGGAAAGACTTTTCCAGATGTGAAAGAGAAAGTTGTTTCAATGAAGAGGGATGGATTTTCCTCTTCTTAAAAAGCTTATGTAGCATAGAATCCAGCTCCTCACCGAGCAGATGGGAACCATCAAAAGGCAATCACAGCGCAGAGGATTGGTGGCCAGAGTCTGTGTCAATCTTTCGAAAAAAGGTTGTGGTAACCTACAATTGAAGCCCCAGAAGACAGGGCTGAGGCCCTGACCACATCAAATGAAATGTCCATCATGACCTCTGCCTGCCCCTCAAACAAGGAGAACACTCAGTACCATCCTGCACAGCCCTGACGAGCTGCTTAAAGTCAGAAATCAATGACGGGAAGATGTGCAAACTATAAATACCAGCCCTCAGAGCCAGAGGTGTCCCCAAATAAACCTTTTTCAAAGAAGAATCCACCTTCTTTTCTGTCTGGTCTTTTATCACAGACCTCTGAGAGAGAAGTGTGTCCCACCAGACTATCCATAAATGAATCAATTTAGGATGAGTAAGGCAGAACCTTCTGCATGTCAGTAATTGGATACACCTCAAACATGAAGCAAGGTATCATAATCCTATCAGGATCCTTCCACTCCCTGTGCAAGACCCCCATAATGTCAGGATGCACAGAAAAATCCATTTGCGCAGCCTGCTAGAATTGACTCAAGAGACCAGAAAAAGAGGTCTCAGGTGATTTGTCATCATGAAAACCTATATTGTGCTCAACATAGGCTCGAAGCTCAGGGAGTAAGAGCCTGATTATGACATTGGCGGCTGGACCAGCCGACCACCAATGCCGAGAGGAGGACACCACTGTCATACCGGTGGCATTCCTCCCCGTCCTATTACAATATTCCCGTCGGGCTGACCTGTGGGAACATTTTAATAGAGCATTCTTGCCGGTCAGTCCGGTGGACCAGTGCTACAGTATAGGTTGGTTACAAGCCTGATTGCGGTCACCCCATCAGGATCTATGATCTTGGTGGGGCCGGTGGTCTTTAGGCAGGTCCTCCCTCCAAAGTTGTAATTGGGTGGTTGGACCACCTGGTGTGCGGCGGTCCGACCATCAATGCGAGTGTGGTGTTCCAAAGACCACCACAATCGTAATGAGGCCCTATGTCTTTCCCAATATACTTCCCCTTCTGCTCATCCACAGATGCTAGCAGTTGCTCCTCCGAACCAGAGGGACCATCAGCAGAGTTTGCCTCCACATCAAACCTGGTAGAGGTTTTGGCCTCATTAAGTTCCAACAAGGTCTCTCTAGTAAACCTTGCAAAGGCGATCATCCTCCCCCTCCTTAGCATGCTTCGGAGAAGGTAAGGAAGAAGACTCACTGGAGTAGGAAGAAGCATGCCTCTTTTTGAAGGAATGTTTCTCCATGATCCTCTCCAAACATCAGCAATACAATCCACTTGTCAAAAACAAAGTGTAACACCGCTATTCGGACCTACTTTGAGCAGGCTAGTTTGTGTATCCTTCTGCCTCATTACACTGGGCAGTTAAGTCATCATAATCTGGTCATGTGTGCTCACCCCAGGGCTCGTGCATACTCTTGACCAAATCTGGAGGGTGCTCAGCTCCCCCCTCATGATCAGAGGCAGCTGTGTCCACAGTGACCATGCGTTGTGTGCTCCTTCCATAGCCTGAAACTCCACGGCTCAAGTACATGCGGCCGCAACGAAAGCCGCCGGGCACACATGCCTTTACACAAAAAACAAGCATCATTGAAAGCCATAGCAGCATTTGCCTTGGGTCACATCAGTATGGCCATAGCAATGCGGCTGAAAATCTTGTGCCTCTCGGTACATGAATCGTGAAGTAAATTTCCCCTACTGGGTTCCAGGAACCTACCCTGGGCATCTAATCACGGAAGAGCATCCAAATCATATCCAGTGTAACTCCCACCCAGCAGAGGCTGAAGGTCCTTCTTCCCAATCTCATAGAGACAGAAAAAAGAACAGAAGTAATGCTGGGGAGGGTATTTCCTTATAGGCTATGTGCCTATGGTCACCATCCAGCATTTCCTGTTCTCCCTTTTCTGTCTCTAGAGGAGTAACACCTCATTAGTAAGGAGTGGAATGGGGGCTGGATGATGTAGGTAATGTATTATTTTTTACATTATATTATGTCTTTATTGTTTTTTGTAATGTCTTTCTTTATCTAGGAATATTATAAAAATATTATTATTGTTACTACTACTACTAATAATAATGATAGCAATAATAATGATAACAAAAACAATAATATAATAATGATGATAATAATAATAATAGTAATAATAATAATAATAGTAATAAAAACAATTATATATGTATTTAGTTTAAATAATTCACATAATAATTTTAATATTAATGGATCATTTTATATCTATAGAATTTAGGATTTCGTTACTATGTTTTGCAAGTACTTTTTATTTTATTTCATTTTATTTCATTTTATACAGAAAAATTTAGGTGCTGCCTTGGAGTATTGATTGTGTATATTATTTCATGATTGTCCAACACCATTCTTAAGATGGTTTAGATGGGAGTGGGAATAGTAAATATCAGTACTTCATTGTCCAACACCTTCCTCAAAATGGTTAGGATTGGAGTGAGAGTAAGCATAGTAAATCTGACCCCTTCAGTGTCCAACGCCTTCTCCAAAATAGTTTGAATTGGAGTGTTAATAGTAAATCTGACCCCTTCAGTGTCCAACACCTTCCCTAAATAGGTTTATGTTGAAGTAGGATTAGCAAGTATCATCATTTTTGTGTCCAAAACCTTCCCTAAAATGGTTGAGATTGGAGTGGGAATAGTATATGTCTCCCTTTTAGTGCTCAACACCAATCTCAAAATGTTTTAGATTGGAGTGGGAACAGTAATTGTTACCCCTTCATTTTCCAGCACCTTCCACAAAATGGTTTAGATTGGAGTGGGAATAATTTATGTCACCCCTTCAGTGTCCAACACCTTCCACAACTGTAAGTTCTAATAGTAAATGTCACCCCTTTTGTGTTTAACACCTTTTCCTAAAATGGTTTAGACGGGATTGGCAATAGTAAATCTGACCCCTTCATTGCCACCACTTCCACCAATTAGGTTTAGATTGGAGTGGGAATAGTAAATTAGACCCCCTCAGGGTCCAATAACTTCCCCAAATAGGTATATGGTGAAGTGAGTGGCACCTCTTTAGTGTCTAACACCTTTCCCCAAAATCGTTTAGATTGGAATGGGAATAATAAATCCAACCCCTTTTGTGTCCAATTCCTTTCCTAAAAAAATGTATGTTAGTTTACGATTAGTAAGTGTTACCCTTTTGGTGTACAACAACTTTCTCAAAATGTTTATGTTAGAGTGCTGATACTTAATGGAACCATTTCAGAGTAAATTCCTTTGTTAAAATATATTTCTATGTAGTAAAAGTAGTTGATTAAATAATAAGTATTGGTGATATTTAGAAATATGATCAACATAGTGGTTAGTTTATGCATTTGTAAAGATCAACACTATTATTTACATATGTAACACATTTTTCAATTTGTTAATTTTTTTCAATTTTTATTTAATTAATATTTTAGCCTTTGACAAGTATAGTTGTAAAAATGGAACAATATTTATATATTGAGAAGTAAATACAATTGTAATACATTTTTATTATTAAAAACAATCTAAATTATATTTACACAGTATTCTACTTTGAGGGTTTTTTCCATTGCTTAAATTATTTTACCATTAATTCAATTGGTTCATATACATAATTATATATAATTTTTACATAAGATTTTTCGTGTATAATAAATAATGTTATATTTTTATACTATCATTTATTTTATATTTTAAATTTTTTAACATATTGTTACAGCATTTTTAACTTGTTTTATTTTTAACATTTGGTTACAATTTTTTACACATTTGCTCAACATTTTTAATTAATATTCCCATTTATTTCTTTTTTAGTTTCATTTAACTATTTTGGGGGCTATTACAACTTTGGAGGAGGTGTTAATCCGTCCCAAATGTGACGGATATACCACCAGCCGTATTATGAGTTCCATAGGATATTATGGACTCGTAATACGGCTGGTGGTATATCCGTCACTTTACCGTCACTTTTGGGACGGATTAACACCTCCTCCAAAGTTGTAATAACCCTCTTTGTCTACAGCTACCTTCTATTTTGTATTTTATGTGTATCATGTTTATTGTATTTTCTGGTATCGAAATTGCAGGACGGTACTACAGGTATGCCCTTTTTAAAGCTTTTCTTTAGGGAATTGAGGGTGGGGGAATGCAGGGGGAAACTTGAATTTAAAACAAAATATTGAATGATTAATAAAAATCATTACAGTGTGTAGAAATTAGTTAAAAACCACATTTTCACGAATATTCATCAGTCAGAACCAAAGACTAAACATAATACAACTATCGTACTTGGCTGAAAAATATAACACATTTAAATTACAAATTCATTAAATATAGAAGAGTAGCTTCTAAGATTTTTTTTTTTATTATTCAAAGTTTGGGGCAAGGATGGCTTCTAAAAACATTTTTATTCATTATTTGAAATTTAGTGCAAAGTAAAGCTAAGGATCTTCAATTTTTACAGTACATTCTGGCAAAGTACTTAGATATATCAATTCATTATATGCATTTAGGGCAAACAATGCAGTAGTTAAAGCAGGTTAACAACAAAGTGCTTAGGTTTGCAGTCTATGTATTATTAAACAAGGCAACAATTAGCTCATAGGAACAAAGCCATTTATAGCCTGCCATCAGTGCAAGGTAATATTAAAGTGCTTAGGGTTTATCAATTCCTATGAAGCATTATAAGATGATGGAATTTGTTTTTACCAAAATTAAATTAATTCAGTTAGATTTTTAACAATATTCCCATACCTAGTATAAAATGAGAATGGAATCTATTGCTTCCATAAGAGGATATTTAATAAGCCAGTGCATATTAATAATTCAGATAAAAGGAAAAAGTGCATGGTAAAATAGATAAGTCATTAGGATACAGATGTCAACATAATGTCCACCTTGGTCAAAAACGTAATCAGTCGACAAATTAACGGAATTGACCGGCTCAATAAGCAATGCATAATGGCCTGGCAGTAGGTTCTTGCACCTGTTTCCAAGAAAAATAGTTACAACAGAGTTTGTTGTTCTGGTAGCAGGTGTGGACAGACAGAAACTATGTGCAATAAGGATTTTTTTGTATAACCACAAAGTCTTCAGTTAGTTGGCCATTGCTGCAACCACCATAGGGTACTGTCCTTTGTTGACTATATGCCAAATCTTAACTTGAGAAATGCTTCCCACTTGTGAGGCAAAACTCTGACCAGAGGTACTCTGGACCTCACGTTTGTCAAGTGAGTTAATTAAAGTTCAGCCATGTATCTTGGTTGCTAAAGCGTCTTTATCTGCTACAAAAGAGAAAAGCTTTGTTGTGCAATTTAGTAGCCTCCTAAAGGTAGGTTATTATTTCCTAAGAGGCTGGAAGGTGGAGAATCGAAAATGTGAAGGACCGCTAATGAATACATTCTCCAAAAACCTGCATAGGTAGAGTTTCAAATTTCTTCCCAGCACAGATTTGCTAGAGAGCCAGGCCCAGATAAAAATGAAGGCCCTGATTTATGCTGTTTTTGCGCAGCATTAGTGTCATGTTTTAACGCAAAAACAGCATAAATTTACAAAATGCAATTGCATTTTGTAACTTTGCTCTGCTTTTGCGTCAAAACATGATGCTAATGCGGAACAAAAAAAGTATAAATCAGGGCCAAGTGTGTAGTTTTTTTCTAAAAACAGCCTCTCCGACTAGGACCTAACTTTGTAGACCAAATTCCAAAGAAATTTCAGCTTGGCCAATGTTATTCAGAATCTTAAAGAGAGATTTAAAAGCCTTAATTTGAAGGTGGTCCAATAATATAGCATCTCAACTTTGAAAGATGACTAAGCCATACGCAAGCACAGGAACCAATTTTGTCTACATAATTTTTACTAGATGGTCATGGGTAAGACACATTCATTTGTCTTGCAGTGTCATAACAGCAAAGATGGAGGAGACGGTTTTAGCTCTTAGAAGATTAAAATGTTGTTTAAACATCACTCTATCATCAAATGAGGTACCAAGATATTTATAACTCCTGCCCGTCCCAATGGTCATCCCCCTTAGTTGGCAGACACAGGGTCTAAGAATGGGATTCCCTATTGACTTTATTTTAGTTTTCTTAATATTCCGCTCCAGATGATTGGCTGTGACATCTTTATCAAATGAATTGATTAGCTTCAATATAGGTGTATGGCTGAGTAATATGGTATCGTCAGCATATTGTAGGTATTTTAAATTACAATTTGCAAATTTAGGAGAGTAAGCATTAACATTATCCAGATGCTGATGTAAATTGGCCATTCAATGACTGAATAAACATGGTGCAAGCACACATCCTTGTTTTAAGCTTGTGAGGCATGCACCATGCCAATAGCTTTTTTCCATAGCAGCTCTAGTGAAACAGTGGCAAAGCCTGCCTTCGGGTCGACAAAGCAGGCGTACAGTTTTCAGTTTTTGCTTTTTGAAAATCTCTGCCATCAAGGAAGGAGTCAATAAATTTGTAATTGTTGACTGACATTTTTGAAATCTTGATTGATAGATAGATATGATGCAAAGCTGACCTCTCTTCTAAATCTTTTAATAAACAAGAGGCAAAAACCTTTGTATCATGTCTTTCAGGGTTATGTGCTGATAGTTTGCTGGATTATCAGATGGACTGCTTTAGTAGATGGGCTGCAAAATGCTACCTTGTCACAAATCAGGGACAATCTTCATCAATATAGTCTTTTAGAACAGAGGAGTCAAGGCCTCTGACCATAGCTCTGGGTTAGCTCTACAAATTACATTGGGTAGACCATCTGGGCATGGGGTTCAGTTTGATCTAATTCTTCTAAGAAAGGTGGATATAATTTCCTTGTTTAGTTGCTCAATTCAAAATGATGGGATTATATCTGTCGGAGAGCTCAAACTGATCTGAGTATATAGATTTCTGTCATCGTCACATTCTTGCTGTTCACTTGGTATTACCAGGGAAGATGTTTTCCACCACGTTCCATGATCACTAAAGGATTCGAGTTGCACACCCTAAAGGTCAGAGATGAAGGTACGCAGGCAGATTCAGAGATGTTGACAGTTTTAGTCCTTTTACCACTGTTTTCCAGGTCATCAATAATTCTCCAAAAATCCTTGATGTTACTTGATTTGCTAGTGTGATACAGTTTGGTCTATAACATCTCATATTACTCCCTTTTTGCCTTCCATAGCTCTTGCTTACATGTCCTTCTTAAGAAATTTAGTTTCAGTTTTTGAGGAGAAAATATTGATGTATATTTCTGCCAAAAGACTACCCTTGTAGCCCTGTTAAGGTCCTTCTTTTGCTGGTTCAATTTGAATGAGTACCACCTGTTATTGGTAATTACAATAGGATTCTCCTTTCATTTGTTTTTAGCTGATTTTTTTTCTATTTAAGATTTACAGTTATGATTCCATTTCTCCACTATAGATATGTCAGAACAAGTTACTTTCAATTGATTTTCTGCAAAACTCATTATTTCCAGCTGTTTATTTGACTGCCAAACCATTATTTTCAAATTATAGGAAGTTGTCACTTTATGTAGCGTATTGTATTTTGGCAGACAATGTATACAGGTAGCTCTAATGATAATACCTGAGAATTATGATCACTTTCAACTCATGGTTTGACAGAATACCCAATGACATTGGGGGCCAAGACCTAGAAATGATAAAATAGTCTACTATGGAGTGATGCTTACAGTTTTTGAAGGTCAGCACTGTTGAGAGGTCAGTCAGCATTGTTAATCCTAGTTTTTGTATACAATCACAACAAGTCTGAGCGATGACACTACTTGTTTTATCAAATGGTTTTGTGGAGATTAAAGGTCTCATTACGAGTTTGGCGGTCGGACGAGCTGAGTCCCAAACTCGCGGGGAAGAGGCGCCTGTCAACCGTGCAGCTTTACTCCCTACCGTATTATGTTTGCACTGGGCTGACAGGCAGGAACATCACATTACAATGATACCGCCAGTCAGCCTGGCTGGAATAATGCTATGGTATTGGTCTAAACTCTCTTAAGGGAACTGAGGTCAATACCCTAGCACTACAGCACCCTTGGAATGTGCACTGTCTGCAAAGCAGACAGTGCGCATTCTGAGGTTGCTGGGCAGGGGTCACCAGCACTGCCCATGCCACAGGCACTGTGTTTCTGCCAGCCTTAACATGGTGGGGACCCTGCTATGCGACGTCTGGCAGAAACAGTAGTCATGATCAGCAGGGGGGTGCTGAGTTCAGATTAAAGCGGTCGGATACCAAGGTCATAATGTGGTGGTCAGACCACCCGGAGTGCAGCTGTCTGAACGCAACAGTGACTCTGGCGGTCCTTGGACTGACAGACTCTTATTAAGGCCTTAAGTGAGTACTGAAGTCACCAGAGATTATCAGACTTGCAGCTGGGTTATGATGAGCAAATAGTTTCATAATTTCCCATAAGGTGGCAAGCTGAGTCATTTTAGTAGATCTCCTTGTACTCAAATACATGTTCAATAAAATAATTGGAAAATGGAAATGTAATTCTGCACATTGCAGCCAAGCCAGATGTAGGTTTATCTCTTGGACCTTAGAGACCCGTTGTAAGGCTATTTATATTGCAAGCTCTTCTTTGCCAAGGCCTTTTGAAGATGTACAAGAGGCTAAGTTTGTAAATTCTTGGTAGCGCCACTTTTAGTAAATCGGGCGTAATTTTTTTTCTACAAAAATCTGAAACACTGCTGTTCTAGGAAACATGGAAGGAAGAAAATACCCCAATGATCCTCTACCAAGAATTTACAAACTTAGGCCCTCATTATGACATTGGTGGTAAGTACAGTTTACCGCCATGCTGACTGCTGCCAACATACCGCCGCTGCAGCGGATTACTGCTACCCATATTATGGCACACACATAGCAATCCGCCACTATACAGCTACACACACCAGTCCGCCAGCCCAAAAGTCAGTGATAAACTGGCGGTAGTAAAACCCACAATGTTATGCCAACAGAACTACGCCCACAACATTATGATCCACGAGTCACCGCGGCAGACATTCTATTGCGGTAAACCATTGGCACTACATACCGCTGCGCTCAAGATACACAGACACATACAAAACAACACTACATTGGACAATTCAAATAACACACATCTGACGCCCATACACACACCACACCCACACACCCACACAACTATAAAACATATACCCACATTACCCACAACCCTAAACGACTACAAACAAGTGCCACAAGGGAGATAGCAAGATCACAGACAAGACCTCAGCCACACACCACTATCACCTATATACCATCCACGTACCTTACATCACACACCCCAACACATCACCCCACACACCCTTACCCACACCATTCACACTACACCCATGGCACCACAACGACACCCCAGGTTCTCAGAGGAGGAGCTAAGGGTCATGGTGGAGGAAGTCAAACAGGTAGAGCTACAGCTATTCAGATCACAGGTGCAGCAGACATCCATTGCTAGGAAGATGGAGCTAAGGCGGAGAATCGTGGACATGGTCAATGCTGTGGGAGAGCACCCAAGAACAAGGGTTGACATCAGGAAGAGGTGGAAGGTACGTTCCACAGCAGCAAGACACCAAATAGCTGTACAGAGGACTGGCGGTGGACCCCCACCTCCTCCCCCACAACTAACAACATGGGAGAAGCAAGTCTTGGCAATCATGCATCTTGAGGGGCCTGGCAGGAGTTGGAGGAGTACTGGACACTGGTAAGTCATATCTCTATTACTATCACCCCCCCACCTGCATGCCATCACATATCCACACCCTTACCCTCACTCCCATCACTCCACCACCTCCCACACACCCCACCATCACAACTCACCCCTCCCAATACCAAGAACTGCGTGCAACACCAATGCATGGAACCCCATCACAGACCTGCATGGACACCCATCACTAAAGCATGCACATCAGAGGGAAACAGCAAGCCCACCAAATAACTACTCACACAAGGCAAAGCTGCCAGGGCAATAACAACCATAGAGGACAACACGCCCATGCACAAGATGTCACACGCAGAAACAATAACACTGCATTTACATCCCAACAGGTCCCCCAGCCAACGTCACCGGGCAGGAGGTGCCAGCAACATCCAGCCCCCCTGGAAGGGGCCAACAGTATTGACAGCAGCTCTGGACGCCTAGATCTGGATGACCAAACTGGCCCATTAGAGAACTCTAGACAATCGGTAACACAGGCACAGTCCCATACAACCACAGAGCCTCCCCCCTCAGGAAACACCACCACACCACCACACCACCCAGCGGGCCCATACCTCTGACCTCAAGATACGTCAATCAGGAGTGTGTCCACCACTACAGGGACCCCAGGTCACACCACAAACACAGGACGATCAGGGACCTGGGGTCAGTGGCAGTGGGCATACGGTTCAGGGGACAGAGGCACAGGACAACAGGGAAGCTGGGATGACTGCTGTGCGACAGGAGCAGAACAGGCCCACAGAACCAACTCTCCTGGAGGCACTCACCAAGATCCTGGGAGCATACCACCATTCCCAGGAGACGATGAGACAGGAGAACCAGCGGCTGCAGGAGGGACAGTACCTGGGGATCAGGGAGGACTAGAAGGACATCAACACCACCCTGGTCACCATTGCAGGGGTGTTGGCAGACATGGCCAACACTATGAGGGAGGCAGTGGCACACCACCCGGCCCCTACCACTAGCCAAACCGATTAACAGCCCTCCATCTCCGCTGGAGTGGACAGGAGGCCTCGCCACAGGACCAACAGGCCACTAGCACCCGTCCCCCTGCAGAAGAAGAACCACCCCACAAACGTTCCCAGCGATCCAGGCAGAAGCCAGAGACTATTGCCAAGACCTCCACCAGGAAAAAACACTCTCATGATTGTAACTCTTGTGTCCCACTCTGTCACCCTGTCCACCTTGAACTGACATTGCTCCCCTTCCTATGCCCCCTTGGACAATGGACCTATGATCCACATAGACTAGGCTCTATCCTGGACTTTCCTCCACCATTACCCCAGCCCATTGCACTTCCCCCTCTACTTATTAGCACTTAAATAAACACCATTTGCAAAAATACAGGTATGGAGTCTGTCAAACGATTGAACTATGTATTTGTTTAACAAACTTTAAACACTGCAATACAAATGTACAGTAATGTATACATAGGAATGACCTGTAGTTGGCTGCAGTCAACACACCAGGAGTGATAGTGTGGCACAAATATCCGCAAACAGAGATGCCAAAGGGTACAGTAAGTGGCCATAGAAGTGGGAAAATCAGCCTGCCAGTGACAATGTCAAACACAAAACTGTCAATTAAAAGTGAAGTTACACTGTCTTCCCTGTGTGTCATTGGAAGTATTGGAGAATGATTGCACTTCTGTTGTCCTCATCCTCATCCTCTGCCTCCTCATCTTCACTGTCCACAGGGTCCGCTGCTGACACACACCCATTTCCAGCCTCATACTCCTGCAGAAAAGGCACCTGGCGACGTAAGGCAAGGTTGTGCAACATACAGCATGCCCGATGATCTGGCAGACCTTCTTGGGTGAGTAGTACAGGGAGTGGAGGAAGAAGAAGTGGTTGTAGGAGGTGTGGTGCTTGTGTTTGCCAGAACCACTCCTGTGTGTTGTCCTGTGTGCATGCTGGTCTGCTTGTGTGCTTGGGATAGGTTGGGGTTGAGGGGAATGGGATTGGGTAGAGGAAGTTGGAGGGGGAGGCTAGAAACAGGGACAATGTTTGCCACCAGGGAGGAGGCCAGAGGCTGTTAGATGGAGGCAACAAAACCTTGCATTCAGGAGGCCAAATGTCCTCTCTATGATTCTTCTTGTTAGCCCATGTGCCTCATTGTAATGTTCCTCTGCACTTCCCAGCCACAGGCTCCTTCCAACATATAGTAGCCCTATATTCTGGTATGTCCCAAAATATGTTCAGTCTGGTGTTTCCTCTTAGCAATGGTGAAACACATTGACAGCTATGTCAGTTTCCCGCAACAAGATTTTTTCCTGCCTCTCACATGTGGTTGGGAATATTAATGGCAATCATGTATGCTTGGTGCCACTGCAGGCCACTAAAAAAGTCTACTGAAAAGAAAGAACTTCCATTCCATCAACAGGCAAGTTGTCTGTTTGGTGGATCTCTACATCTCACATGTGTGTGTCTGTTATCTGGAATCAGCACATGATTCCTTCACATTGTGGAACAGCACCATATCCCAACTGATGTCACAACTACACACAGAGAGGGCTTGGCTGGTTGTTAAGTCACATCCGTCCTGATCGTGTGTGACCAATGTCCAGTGTCACAATCATGAAGTGAGTAATTCATTGTTGTGCATATGTCCCATTCCTCAACAGGCATATTCAACCGTCCATGGTTGTTGATGCTGCTGAGGAATCCAACTAGGCCAGGGGAAGTCCACTTTTATGGGATCCCTTTGAAAAACACAGAGGGCAATTGAGTGAACATTTGGGCTCCAGAAGGCCAGATTTAGGTGTTTGGACAGGTGGAGCCCTCCTCTTTTTACCCAGGAAAGAGTGCCAGATCACTGTGGCATGCTGCATGTTCCACAACATCTCCCTGTGGAGGAATATCTCTTACATCCAACAGGAGGGGGAACCTTCAGTGCCACCGGGACAGAATCCTGAAATTCCAAGTGAGGCTGACAGTGGTGAACAGGTAGGAGCAGACTTGTGAGAAGATCTCATCCACAGCTACTTCTCATGAATGTAAGTATGTCTTGAGTTGTCATGACTGTGACTGTGTGTGTTTTGGCTCCAACTAGGGAGCTAATACTCTGCAATAATCAGCCAAAGGCTGCTTGATGAGATAGCTTTTGAAAGATCCCTGCCTTGATGATGTTGCTTTGTTTGTGTCAGTTTTCTTGAAATGTAATTTGTTTTCCAGATGATTGCTATGTGACGTGTTTCATATGTATGATTTTAAGCCTATACTCCTTGTTTTGCTCATTTTACAGGTACTTTCACCATGACATTTTCATGTGGGCATTTCAGAGTTGTGACTTTGGCAGGTATGTGATGCTGTTCTGACATACGAAGTGGACATGGATTGTTTCAAGAAATGTAGGTCACAGAATTTGTGAGTATGAGACCTATGCCAAGACAGCTTGCCCAGTGTTTGGGTGTAAGATCAGAAGTGCCCCATTGGACTTGTTTTGTGTGCTGTGGTGGGCTGATTGCATCGTGTGTCATCATGCGGGCATGAAATATGGAGCCCTAGCTTACGAACACACCATTTTTCCTTCACATTGCCTAAACACTCTTTTTGTTTCACTTGATCTAGCTGTAGATGTGTTTCATCATTGTAGGCCACAGTGCCTGTACCACAACACTGACATGTGTTTGTGTCATACCAGTAGATACATGGGGATTGGATTATGATGGGTTTAGGATCGTTGTGATCAGGGGCTGTCGTACTGGCATCTGTCTGTATCTTGGATTATGTGATGTTGAATTACTTTGATGTGGTATGTGTTAAGGGTCAAGCTGCTGAATTAAACCATATCAATGTTTACTTATTCTACAAGAAAATGTCTGACAAATCCCTTCCTACAACGGATTGGAGGTCTGTAGTAGTAGTATGAGGCAATCACTTTTGCTTTCCAACAGTCCTGACAGATTGACAACCTATGTGCTGCTCACTGTAATAACATTTTTAGTTTGAGCAGACACTTGTATGTATGTGTTTGTGTGGACGGGTTTTAATCCTGAGCTGGACACTGTGTACATGCAACATATCCCATCTTGGACAAGTAGTTTGGATCATCATTGTATGGTTCACTTACTCTGACATATCTATTTGGCTAAATATAAAATCAAAATCAGCAGACAAAAAGTCAGTGAAGGGTGATTTTATTGTGCAGCTCTGACTCACAGAAAATATATGTGACTTGACTCAACAAAAAATCAAATGTGAAGGGGTCAGTCATGGTGAATGAATCATTGGAGTAGATGCCTCACCACTGGGAGTCCAAAGTCCAGAGTACTCTTCTCATTGGAATTGGTAGTGTCACGTAGGCTCTCATTATCCTAATGTGACTACTGGATTTGGGAGGCAGAATCACTTGCACTGTGCAGGACTGTGTCTGAACCCACTACAATTGACACCTGTCAGCCTAATCCGGGTTTTGGTCCGGCTAACTAGCAGTGACTCATCTCCACACAAGAGCAGGAATGATTGGGCAGCCGAGCGCATGAATGACACAATTGATTCCTCAGGGAAATCGTCGTCACTCAGATTGCATCCATTTTTCTCAGTTACTTTAGTCTCACATATACAAGGACAATCAGAGGCAGAATATATTTCAATCGGATTTTATTGAAGCATCTGCATTTTAGATAATAAAGCATTTACTGCAATAACTAGGATGATAAAGCATGACAAGACTAAAATTGTGACAAGGAGAGTGAATCATAAAAATAACGCTATTATATTGTCACTAGATTCATTAAAATAGTTCCTACCTAAGGTATGTTAGAGCACAGCATGTTAAGCTCTAGTTCTGCCCTTCAAGTTCCCCTGGGAAGACATCATTCCTCATACCTGAGCAAGAGGCCTGTAGTCTACATAAGCAGCAGTAAAAAAGCATTCAGCAATCAGCATACAGTTGTGGTCCTCTGGTTGGAATCTCCCTCTAACGTACATGGGCCAAAACAGTGTGTATGTTTCTATGAACACTAGAGACAAAGCATTACCATGTTTGCCGGCAACCTATATTACTGCAGCCTTGAGAAAAGCACAGAATAAAAGAAATGTCTTGTTTTAGGCGCTGGCCTAGGCAAAGAACAGCTAGATAGGGTGAAATAAAACAAGACCGCAAATGTGTTTATTGTTAAAATAATAAACAAAGCTGAACAAAATATATCTAGGGTAAAGTGCACAGCAGCAGGCCTAGTTCACTAAAATAACGTGTATGAAGTTATAACTAGAAATGGCTACACAACACCCTCCCCTTGCCGGTTCAAAGGTGGTTCAAAAGCCTAATTATATATAAAAGTCACTAAAATTCAACCTTAGACATATATATAAGAATGTCAATAATGACAAGTTAAAAAGACATTTGAGCATATGTAAAAAGGTCAATTTAAAAGGGTAACTGTGGCGTAAGAAGGCCGAATTTCAAGAGTCATAGTCATTTTGGAAGTTGCCTATCGGATCCGGGATAATTGAAGACAGGAAATCTTCCACTTCGGCAGGTGGTAAAGTAGGAAGTACATTGCCAAAGAAAACCAAGGAACAATTTGTGTTCCAAAGCCTGAGATCCAGCCAAGACAGCAGCATTCCATGTTGTGCCCAACAATGAGTTTAGAGCTATGTAATCCACAAAGGGCAACTCATAAACAGCTTCCTATAGCAAAGGCACCCTCAACGCGCATGTCTGCTAATGAGCCCTCAGCGATAGCATCAACAGATCTGCGACCAATTAAAGCTAGCTCTGCGTAGGAAGACAAACTTTCAGTGCCTGTTCGAATGAGCACCAGAGGCACCGAAACACGGGCTGTACACAATGCAAAACCGGTCTGAATGACAGAGACCAGTCACACTACAATTGCTCCAGGAGTGTTGCTCCAAACTACTGCATCATGCATTCACGAGACAGCTGTGCTGGTGGGAGCACTTTCAGTCCTCCTTTTTGCGGCGGGACCGCCATTGCGCAGAAAAAGTAGCAATAGCAAGATGCCACCTATTCTAGCTAAAGTTATCGGAAAATTCCCTGAAAATACTGGAGAATATTGAGTGGATGGCTGATGGTATTAAACCAAATATAGAGGAGAAAGTGTGAGCAAAACCAGAACCAACAGCCTTAAAGACATTTGTGATTCCAGTAATACTGGAGGCATTAAATATTGATACCATGAGCTCACCAAAGTTTCACGGAAAGTTAGTACTTGAAAGGGACTGTATCTCTGCTGATGACCTTGAACACCTGAAGTGCATAGGTCTCGCATGCAGATGTGAACGCCACATGTTTTTGAAACAATAAAGGCCCTGATTTTAAGCTTGGCGGGTGGCGGTAGCCGCCCGCCAAGCGGGAACCGCCAGAAGACCGTACCGCGGTCAAAAGACCGCGGCGGTCATTCTGGGTTTCCCACTGGGCTGGCGGGCGACCGCCGAAAGTCCGCCCGCCAGTCCAGCGGGAAACACCCTTCCCACGAGGAAGCCGGCTCAGAATGGAGCCGGCGGAGTGGGAAGGTGCGACGGGTGCAGTTGCACCCGTCGCGAATTTCAGTGTCTGCAAAGCAGACACTGAAATTCTTTGTGGGGCCCTCTTACGGGGGCCCCACGACACCCCATACCGCCATCCTGTTCCTGGCGGGCGAACCGCCAGGAACAGGATGGCGGTATGGGGTGTCAGAATCCCCATGGCGGCGCAGCAAGCTGCGCCGCCATGGTGGATTCCCATGGGCAGCGGAAAGTCGGCGGTACACCGCCGGCTTTCCGCTTCTGGCCGCGGCTGTACCGCCGCGGTCAGAATGCCCGGCGGAGCACCGCCAGCCTGTTGGCGGTGCTACCGCCAACCTCCGCCCTGGCGGTATTTACCGCCAGGGTCAGAATGACCCCCAAAGTCTTGAGTCTGTTCAACTTGTCAAAATTCACATTTGAAGTAGCATATGGGACCAAATCTCAGCTACTTCCATCTGTCGTGTAGGAGGAAAAAGTACGTTCCCGCAGCATGTAACAATCTTAGAGACCTAAACAACATAGACTATTCCGGCTCGAATCCCACAACAGTTTTCCCTATTGAGGAGGAATTAGCTGTCATTTAGAGCACCTGGAACGCAGGTCTAATCAAGGAACTGGAACTCCCTTCAGACAACAAGCCAAGTTCGCTGCCGAAGCGTTACACGGCCCATGCAAGAACAGCTGTTTACAAACCATTGAATGGCTGACAGAAGTCTTGCATTCACTACCACTAAGAAAGACGTATTTCTTGGCACTGAGACATTTGTACAAGAAGGGTAGCTCCCACTCCTCATGGATGTAACTATCTCCTAACCTTTCATATCTGCCTACTGGAATGTGATTTAAGCAGGACGTGAATTGAAGTGTTGAAATAGGCAGATTAATAGCCCAGTGTATTAACTACTGAGCAGATGGTATTTCAGCCACAGTAAAAGGCAACTTTTCTAACTTTTCAATATTTAACATGACATAAGTTGCTTCTTTCTTAGCCATTAGTTGTTGTTGTCGCGTTAAATTAAATGTGGAAAATATGTCTCTTGCGGTAACATGTTGCCAGGGAACGCGACCTGCCTT
Organism: Pleurodeles waltl; assembly: GCF_031143425.1. Taxonomy (NCBI): domain Eukaryota; kingdom Metazoa; phylum Chordata; class Amphibia; order Caudata; family Salamandridae; genus Pleurodeles; species Pleurodeles waltl. The sequence goes on from NC_090448.1 coordinate 921,364,362, forward strand.
CAGTGTTTATAGTGTCCAACCCAACTGCATAATAGATCTCAGTTTACTCTGTCCATGGTGTAAAAAAGACATATCACTTTGTATTATGTCTACTGCAGAAGTAACTATGTTGTTTAAGGTGTATATCCGGTCGGACAGGGTGTCAATCCCATTATCTACAACAGCTAAAGCCTTCTGTAAGTTTTCTTGATCTATTTGCCTTAACCGGGCAGCAGCATTGTGTTGAAAAAGCTTCCAAATTTCATTATAGACTGCATATAAGAAGCAATGTTTTTTGGGGCCTAACAGGAATTCCTGTAAGTCAGTGTTATAAGACAGGAGACTGAGGTGTTCTCTTTCAGCATCTAGTGAGGAACTCTTCAACCACTGCTGGCATAGTTTCTCTTCACTGTATGTTGTTGCTATACCAGCATGTTCAGATGATACATAGCGAGGGTCCGGCCTACTAGTTCTAAAACACTAGTGGAATTTATAAAACGTTTATGACATCCATTGGTATCTATTGGCCACAATAACCCCCACCAGGATGTGACAGTGAAGCATTAAACATGCCATTCTGGACCCTTTCATCGAGCTGATCTTCAGTTGCATTTAGATATTTTTGCCATTTGTGAAATTTTACAGGGGCAGGAACACTGGGCACATTCAGTTCCTTAATTTTTGCTAGGCCTAAACAACTTGTTTGTTGTATGGTTTTATTTAAAAATATAATTTGAGGTATCAGGCATGCTCTAAACAAAGCTTCCTTCCCCCTTATTTGCCAATTTCTAGTTCCCCTATCTACAACAACTAAGGCCTTCTGTAAGTTTTCCTGATCTATTTTCCTTAACAGGGCAGCAGCATTGTTGAGAAGGCTTCCAAATGTCATTACAGACTGCATATAAGAAGCGATTTCTTGTGGGGCCTAACAGGAAATACTGTAAGTCAGTGTTATTAGACGGGAGACTGAGGTGTTCTCTAACAGCATCTAATGAGGAACTTTCCAACCATTTCTGGCATAGTTTCCCTGCACTGTATGCTGTTACTATAACCGCATGTTCAGATGATGCATCACAAGGGTCTGGCCTACTTGTTCTAAAACCCCCGTGGAGTTTATAAAACATTTATGACACCCATTGCTATCTATTGGCCACAATAACAACCCGCCAGGACGTGAAAGTGAAGCATTAAATGTGCCATTTTGGGCCGATTCATTGAGCTGATCTTCAGTTGCATTTATATACTTTTGCCATTTCTAAAAGTTTGCAGGAGCCTGAATACTAGGCACATTCAAATCTTTAATCTTTGCTAAGCCTAAGCAACTTGTCTGTTGTACAGTTTTATGTAAAAATAGCATTTGAACAGGTATCAGCTATGCTCTAAATAAAGCTTCCTTCCCTCCTTACTTGCCAATTTTTTGTTCCCCACACACTTTTTAAGTCAATTGACTTCAGCCAATATTCATAGCCTTCTATAGCCAACTGGGAAACAAAGTGAATTTCTTATCTGTGATTAATATATGTACATTTTCTATCAATGGCGATTTGACATAATATGACAGCATTTTTAACACTGTGCCCAGAAAAATATGCACATTTTTCAGAAAATGTTTTAGAACTCTCTTGTGGTGGAGTTGGACAATGTTCCCATTGTGTGTAATTAAAACTAGCCTTTGGGGTACTTGCTCTGTGAATGAAATGGTGCCCATATGAATTATAGCAAAACATGTCACCATAATTCTCTTTAGATTGATTAATATCCTCTTTTTCAAATACAGTAAAATACTGCAATTTAGTCATCATAGATTCAACAGCCTTTACATCCCAGTCGTCAGAAACAACTCCGGATATTATTACATTGTTCATTGAAAGTTTAAATACATATGGTATTTGAATGACCTTGGTGGTGCCGTATATATCAAATGTGACTTTATCCCAAACAGTCCCCTCAGGGATTGGTATAGTGGAAATGTTGATGAAAGACGAGTCTCTGCGGACCTTGTGAGAAGAAAAATGGGGTTTTAGGACCTCATCCACCAGTTCAACTGTTGATCTTCCAGGAAGAAAATGACCATGTATTAATAGAAAGAATGGTATGAAAAAGACAATCCAAAGGAGGAAAGCTAATACAGTCAAGGAAAGCCACAGATAGTTCCATCGGAAAATAAAGTAATTTGTTTTTTGCCAGTTTATCAGCTTACGTGTTTTTTGCAGTTCAGATGTAGAAGAGGCAAATGAGTCTGAAAATGTGTTGTTGATGAAGGCAAAGTATCCAGAAGAAGTTCATGCAAAAACTGGAGCCGTAATTGATGGAGGAGAACTAGTAGGGGTCTCCCGCTGTGGTTCACCATATATGATGCCATCTATCTGTATAGAAATTGTGTCAACTCGATCTGTAATTTCAATATCATTTGTTGTAACAGATGTTGGTGGAACTAATGCAAGATCATTTTCCACCCTCCCCAAGCTCGGGGAGGTGTCAGCGTTACTGCTCAAAACTTGTAGAGGGACGTCTTGACCAGTAGTGAGAAGGATTCGGGAATTACTGGCTGCTCCTCTTGGTCTGCTGTGCAGGATCGGACTCATGGTGTAATTTGACACTGTCGATAGATACAAAGTGGTTTTCTTTAGCACCAGCCAATAGTTGTAGAATAACAGTTCTGGTACTGTGTATTCCCAAAACTGGGACCAGTGCACAATAAGAAGGACCAAACTCCTTTTTCACAGCGAATTTTCACATACTAGATCCCCAACCTTAGGAATCCAGCCGGTAGATGTTATTGGTACATCCTTAATTAAAATTAAAAGTGGAAAGCCGCAACTGCATGTGTGCTGATAAAGACTTGCAAATCTTTAATAACAGTCTGAGCATCAGCCGAGCATTGTGGCCACACGCATAGAAATCTGGAGCAAGAGTCAACAGCGACTAAGATGTATTTGTATGCACTGTTAGAAATTAGGAGTGGTGTCTCCGGTGGACGTTTGACGGTGTAGCCCTTAATTTGCTGGCAGATGTCACAACAAAGTACATACTTATTGGTCTGTTTGTATAGACCTGGCCACTTATATCGTGCTTGCAATAAAGATAATGTAGCTGCCACACCAGCATGGGCAGATGCAACCCCCTCGTGCGCTGCTTTAAACAACTCTGGTCTCATGTCTTTGTTGGGAATTACTTGAACTCCCACTCCTCGTATTTTTACTTCTGCGTCAAGGAAGCCTCCCATTCAATAGGAATATTTAAAGGAAATGCTTTTGGAAAGGATGTGCCTTTAGCTGTGGCTTTCATGGCAGCCCATATGTTATCGTCTGGTTTAGTTCCAGAACGAGTTACTGCAGCAACAGAAGCCATAGCTACTGCTGATTTGGCTGCTTCATCAGCCAGTGTATTTCCAGCAACGTGTATTCCAATTATCTGGTGTCCAAGTGTATGAACAACATGGACATTTGGTGTCGTTTCCTTTAAATCCGCTACTTTCCCCCACAGAAGTCTCTGTTTAAGGGTTTTGCCCTTAAAATCTCTGAACCCATTCTAGTGCCAGTAATGGAGGTATTCATTGAAGGACTGGACACAATAATACAAATCACAGACGATCAGTGTTAGCTGTGCAGGATCGGTGTGTTCCAGTGCCATCACCAGAGCCTTTGCTCTGCTAGTTGTGCTGTGCAATCCCCTAGGGTTTGTATAAATGTATGCTGGGAACAAAATGTATTATCCTCCATGTAGCCACTTACGACTGCGCAAGCAGTGGAGTATTGATGCTTTGTGCCTATTGCTGGTTGTGCTGAGCCATTGGTTTACATCATTCTTTGATATTGATCAATAGGCAATGTATTTGCTGGAACTGGGTATTCTAGTTCATAATGCAAAAATTCTTGAGTTTGTAATTTTGTGTCGAAAATGTAGTCAACATCAGTGGCTGTCAAAGACATTGCCCATTGAATCCAACGTGGATGTAATGCTTTAGCATTTGGAACGCTGGCTTTGGTAACAGCCTCAAGGGCTGGAATTGGAGATACGACAATAATGTGTTTCCCCTGGGCTAGTGGTCTTTCTTTAATAACAGCCATATGAACAGCAGTGAGAATTTTCTCAGTGGGATCAAAGCGTTGTTCTGATGCTGAATAGAAATGTGATTTGTATGCAATTGGGACTGTCTCACCCTCATTGAAAGTTACATAGGTGAAGCCAGTGGTGCCAGCAATTACTCTGATGACCAGATGCTTTTTTATTGTCCCTTGTGTGTAAGTGTTGTGCTGCAAGCATGTCTGTTTGCAAAGCTCTGGGAATGCATGTGTGTTCGACTGTCCAAAATGTACTGGAAAAGTCAGGATGTATTAAGTCATAAAAGGGTTTTATGCATGATGCGTAATCTGGAATTTAAGTTCTGCCAAAATTTAGAAAGCCCAATAGGAATTGGAGTTTTTTAATGGTATTTGGGGGTTGTAACTGCGCATTTTTTCAAGAATTGTGACACTAGGATATTTCCTTCACTTGATAGCTCATATCCCAAAAACAGGACACTAAGGAAGGCTATGTTTGTTTTCTTGAAGTTTAATTTATAGCTGAATTCAGCAAATCATACAACAATGCGGGCTACACGTTTTAGATGTTGCAGTAATTCATCATCCATGAGATATTTATCATCCATATAGCACAATGCTTCAGGGTCAATGCCGAGCAACATTGAAGTCACACGAGCCGTGAACAATCCTAGACTGTTCTTGTACCCCGGGGGTAAACAACAGCATTTTTTCTGGCAGCCTAGTGCACTGAAACTTGTTAGGTCTCTACTATCAGGTGCTATATTTTGGCAGAAGAAACCATTCGAAATATCCAGTGTTGTTTTGTATTTTTTGCGCACTATGTTGTTTATGAGTGCTTTGCTGTGTGAGTTTTGTATAGTATATGTGCAGGAATGACTGTTTAAATTTCTGTAGTCTAAGACTATTCTGAATGAATGGTCCGGTTTAGCTACTGGGAATAAGGGATCATTCATTGGTGAGACACAGGGTTCGGTTACACCCTGGTACCCCAGTTGTGTAAGGATTTCCTTCACGGGTGCTTTTGCATCATGTTTTATTGAATACGGGGGTTGAGGTTGAGGTTGATTTTTAATTGGAATTACATGAGAGGGGGAATCTTAATCCCACCCTACGTGGTTGCTATACAACGCGGGTGCCTGCACCAATGCCCAGTCGATGACGTAGAATTCTGCTAGCTCATCGGGAAGAAGAGGCAAGAAAGAAGGTTTGATAACATCTTCCCCATATGGGCAAGTATGGACAAATTCAGGGGGCCAATCCCTTTCAGCCAGTAGAATATTGTATATGTTTACGTCACAGTCTCAAAAGATTGCGTCGAATGTGCTTTCAATGTCTCCTTCTAATTGTAATGTTACTTTGTACACCCTATCAGGCATGGAGACACTCCTGTCCGCAGTTTCAACTTGTAGGAAGTCATCAGTTGCTTTCACCTCCAGATGCTCTTGAAGATTCTGGAGAACTATTGTGACCTCTGCAGCGCTGTCTAATAGTGCTAATGCCTACTTCTTGTTCTTCAATATAGCCCTCTTCTTGAGTGGCATGATGAACTGCAACTGCTGACACTTCTTTTTTTTTTTAGATTGGGGTTTTTGTTGGGGAAGTTTATCTTCTTTTTTAACAGAAACTTCTATAGAGCGCTGTGATTCCTGTCTCTGTTCCACGTACTCAGTTCTTCACTCTGACCGCCCACCTCTCTCACTGCGTTTTTCCGGTGAGTCCTGAAAGGAACAAGATTGGCATGTATCAGTATATTGATAGCTGCCAGGCATTTTATATTATCTCTATTTCTGAGATTATATCTATTCTGTGGGGTCTCCGTGTGCGGAGATTCTCCCCTTTCTTTTTTAAGTGTTTGTTGTTTTTTATCCCAGCGTTTCTTAGTACTGTTAGGAGCTTGTTTGGTAGAATCTTTATTAGATTTACCCTGAAATTGTTCTTTTGTAGGTCTGGCCCCCAGACTATCTCGTCCAATACTAGAGTAGGTTGCCGCAATAATCTTTGGCAGCTCATCTTCTTGATCCTATGAAGGAACATCTCGGAGCCGCATGTGCTCTGCTACTGCAACTGCTTCCCCTTAAAGGTTACTTAAAATTATTGAAAATACTGTGGCAAAATTGCCCATAAGTTGCATTCCCAAGTCCAGGGCTGGTGCTGCCCCATATTCGTCTTGAATTTGTTTCAACACTTCCGGTAAATTGGCAAGTGACGGTGTACTGTGTGCTGTAGTATAGAGCGTGGCAAATACCGTGCCCCAAGTATTGCAGTTATCTACTGTGGGAACCATCCCAAATGGCAAGCAAATAGTTAATATTCTATGCTTATCCTAAGGTCCCGTAAGGGGAAGTACAGCTTCCAGTGCATTTATTTTTGGAGCAAACCAAAACGGAATCTCTTCTTGTTTGTCGGGTACTTTACCCATGATCGAATGTACAGTCACCGGATTAATCTCTGGCATTACTGCATGTGGTTGCGCAGAGCAGTACGTGCTGGGTTTGTATTTAATGTTTGCATTATAAACTGTACTAATCGTCCGTATGTTGCCGTAAGCTCAGCATATAAGCAACGGACTTCAGTTACCTCAAGATCGTTGCAGCAGGGTGAGGTGTATATGTGGCCAGTAAAGGCCAGGTAGGACCATCATTACTTTGAGGACCTAACCTAACATGTAAAATCATATGGGGTAGGGTGCCATCAAGCCAATTATTATGTTCTTGATAAGATAGAGGTATTTCTAGATATGCATATGCTCTGTATTGTGCAGGTGCATTTACAGGTGAAGAGTGATGAAATGTATTTGTGTTCCCATCAGCTGCTGGAAATGTGACCCAAGAATAAAAAAAATCGGTTCTATAGGCTGGATCAGCCTCAACCACAAATGTATCAGGACCCATCTGGGCCGTTAGGCCATGTGCCAATAAATGTGCAGTAAGGGGTGGTCGCATATTGACTGCAATTGCTACTTGCTGCGGGTTTGCAATGATGAATGGTAAATTTTGTTCAGAGATAAGCAAACCAAATGGGGATTATCCTTTTAAAGTTCAAACTTGAACAAACTACAGCATTAGTTAGGTAATCCCTACTTAACTGAGTAGGAAAATCCTCACTACCATGGAGGTCTCCGTATATAGTACTGAGGTGTCTTTGTATGTAGTGAAACAGAAATGCTCAGTAGGACCCGGAAATTAGAGCCTGACGAATCGTTGGCAGCGCCATGTCGCATAGAGTCTCATTATCCTAATGAGACTACTGGATTTGGGTGGCAGAATCACTTGCACTGTGGGGGAGTGAGTCTGAACCCACTACAAGTGACACCTGTCAGCCTAATATGGGTTTTGCTCTGGCTAACTAGCAGTGACTCATCTCCACCCAAGAGCAGGAATGATTGGGCAGCCCTGCACATGACACAATTGATTCCTCAGGGAAATCGTGATCACTAAGATTGCTTCCGTTTCTTTCAGTTACATTAGTCTCACATATACAAGGACAATCAGAGGCAGAATATATTTCAATAAGGTTTTATTGAAGCAACTGCTTCTTAGATAATAAAGCATGTACTGTAATAATTAGGACGATAAAGCATGATAGGAATAAAATTGTGGCAAGGAGAGTGAAGCATAAAAATAATGCTATCAGATTGTCACTAGATTCTTTAAAATAGTTCCTACCTAGGGTATGTTAGAGCACAGCATGTGAAGCTCTAGTTCTGCCCTTCAGGTTCCCCTGGGAAGACATCATCCCTCATACCTGAGCAAGAGGGCTGCAGTCTACATAGGCAGCGTAGCAAAGCATTCAGCAATCAGTATACAGTCGTGGTCATCTGGCTGGAATCTCCCTATAACATAAGACAGCTGATGTTCCAAGTAAGGGCCCTTACATAAGAGTGTGTATGTTTCTATCAACACTAGAGACAAAGCGTTACCACGTTTGCCGACAACCTATCTTACTGCAGCCTTGAGAAAAGCACAGAGTGAATGAAAAGTCTTGTTTAAAACCAGAGTGCTGGCCTAGGCAAAGAATAGCTAGATAGAGAGAAATAAAACAAGACCACAAATGTGTCTATTGTTAAAATAATAAACAAAGCTGAATAAAATATATCTAGTTTAAAGTGCACAGCGGGAGGCCTGGTTCGCTAAAATTACGTGTATGAAGCTATAACTAGAAATGGCTACACAACAGTAGGTGGTTCAGGATCAGTACAGAATGAATGTGTAACACACAAAGGAGGTCCTTAAGGAAGAGGGTAATTACTGGCAGTGGTGGGTGTCTGCCTTTCGCACCTCCTTGATTCTTTGCTGGATGTCCCCACTTGCATGGGGGTGAATCTGCTGATACAGAGGCAGGAGTGTCTAGGCCTTGGTGTACCTCTGGCAGGGCCCCTTTTCTAGTGGCAGGCACCAATGTTGCTGGGCCTGTGGTTGATTGGTCAAAGGAAGGGATAGACTGATTTTGAAAAGCCCTGCTCAGGGTGGTATGTATGTCCCTGAACACCCCTGTCAGGGAGGCCATGTTGCCATTGTGGGCCTCCATATGTTCCTGCTTGTCCCAATGTATATCCCTCCATACCAGTGGTCTCCACACTTTTTAATTCTGTGCCCCCCAGTTGAAAAAAAAAAGTCATTGGGCCCCCTATGAATTTTTAAGAATATTTTAAAAAGAAGCAATGTTTAAGTATGCCTAGATGTATTTAAACTTTGCAGTTAAGTACTGTTACCTTTTTTTAAATGTAATAACATGTTTCTGCTTAAAACAATAAACTGTTATCTGTGTAATGTTTTCTTTGGACAGACCTTGGCGCCACCCCGGGGTCACTTGAGGCCCCCCTAGGGGGTACCGTCCCCCAGTTTGAAGACCTCTGCTCTATACCTATACAATATAGGAATTATGAAAGAGCTTCAGATCGATGCCAACTGACTGCCGAAAAACCGTGACACATGCACTAACCAAGAGCAGACTTGACTACGAAGACACCCTTTATGCTGGAACCACCAAGAAGAGCATGAGAAAGCTGCAACAAATTCAGAACGCCACCGCCAGACTCGTCCTAAACATTCCCTGTCAAGAGCAGAACACCTGAAAAACCTCCAGTGGCTCACCGTTGAGAAGAAGATCAATTTCAAACTCCTCATACACAGAGCCCTCCATTGCAGTGAACCCAGCTATCTCAACCACCACATCACATGGGACGCCCCTTCCAGACCTCTCCACTTGTCTCAGCAGTCACTCGCCAACGTACCCCACATGAAGAAGTTCTCTGCAGGAGGAAGCTCTTTCACATACCTGGCAGCAAAAGGGTGAAACACCTTACCCCTTCATCTCAGACAGTCACCATTGCTGCCTCAGTTCAGGAAGGACCTCAAGACTTGGCTCTTCAACTGATCTCTGAGGACACCCCTCTAAGCGCCTTGAAACCATATGGGTGAGTACTGCACTTTAAAACATATGATTGATTGATATCTGCTTGATTTCCTGGAGGTTGGTGAACACCTGGCCGATCACGCCCTGGGACTCCTTATAGGCCCCAAAGACATGGCTGATGGTGTCCTGGCCAAGAGCAACCCCAGTGGCCTCACCCCACTGGTCCACAGAATCCCTCCCACGTACCATACCCCCAGGTGCCCGTGCCACAGGGTGCCCCCTCCAACTTGTTCCTGGACCCCCATTGTCCGAAGTATAGCACTGCACCAAAGGGTCCAGGACTGGGGGGTACAAGATGGTAGACACTATGCTTGAGACACAGGTTGGGGGAGAACAGTTGCTTATGATGTTGAAGCAACAGGACTGGGAGGTGATGTTGTGGGCACAGTGAGACTCACTGTTGCCAACTGTCCAGGTTGCCCAGATGGGCCAGAAACATCCTCCATGTCCAGATGTCCAGGAGTGTTGTCTTCACTGAGGGCTTCATCCAGGGGAGAAGTGGCAGTCTGTTCCATTGCCTCTGTGTGCCCAATGGCAGATCCACCTGTTGATGTGGGGAGGATGGCCTGAAATTAATATCTTGACACCAGTGAGGGCAACACAGTGGAGAGGCAATACATGCCATTGGATGTTTGGAGGGCTAGTTGAATGGAATGCAATGGGTCAATGTGTCTGCTGCTGCTGTCAACCGGGTGATAAATCTTGAGACCTTAGGAATATTTCTTGCACACACTGGGTAAGCTGACCTTCCTGTCCTCAATAGTTTCATATTAGGTTAGCAAGTCAAGATGAAGCTAGGTAGACAGACACGTCTCTGATTTGAGCATGATCTATCTTGGTTACCCCAAAGTGAGTACACTTCATTTATGAATTGTCAAACAGTTGTCTTTGGACCAGAGAACACTGTGCTGGCAGTTGGATTGGCTGAAACAAAGCTTCCTGGGAGTTACACTCAGGTCACTCCCTGTACTACACACACTAGACCAATGTTATCACCCAGGTGAGTACACCTCATTTGAGAATTGACAAACAGATGTACTGGGACATGTGATCACTGTGTTGGTTGTTTGAGTAACAGAAACAGGGCCTTCTGGGAGTTGAAGTCAGTTCACTTCCTATACTAAACACACTAGACCAATGTTATCCCCCCAGGTGAGCACACTTCAACTGAGAATTGACAAACAGATGTATTGGGGCATGTGACCACTGTGCTGGTATTAGGAGTAACAGAAACAGGGCCTGCCGGGAGTTGTAGTCAGGCCAGTCCCTCTACCTCCCAACACATGACAGATGGTATCTTCCCAGGTGAGCAAACTTCATTTGAGAGTTAAGACACAGAGGTATTTGGACAAGTGAACACTGTGCTGGTGGTTGGAGTTACAGACACAAGGCCTCCTGGAGGTTGCAGTCAGGTCACTCTGTCTACTACACACACTATACAAATGTTATCCCCCGGGTGAGTGAAGTTCTTTTGTAAGTTAACAAACAGGGGTCATCAAACAAGAGAACACTGGGCTGGTGGTTGAATTTGCTCAAACAGTGCCTCCTGGGAGTTGCAGTCAGGTCACTCCCTGTACCTCACACACTTGACCAATGTTATCCCCCCAGGTGAGTACACTTCATATGAGAGTGGACAAACAGGGGTCTTTGTGCAAGCAGATACTGGGTTGATGGTTGGATTTGCTAAAACAGGGCCTGCTGGGAGTTGCAGTCTCTCACTACTCCCCAATGCTTGTAAACTGTTTTGTTTTGTATATCTTTATGCAGTCTGCATTTATGTTTGTGCATACATTGTCATTTAGGGACATGCAATGGATCCTGGAATGTGTTTCTGATATTGTATGATTTCCGGGCACCATTTGGATATATGGCTTGTTATGGGTCTTGGTAACTGTGATGTTGGGTCCAATGATACACATTGACAGTGTTAACACTAAGATACTCTGGGTATTGAATGTTTGTGAGGTACATGAATAGGACAGTGAGCAAAGCTGAACTATGAATATGCATAACATTGCATTTTGGTGACATTTTGTGTGTTGTGACTTACCAGACTGCACTCCCCCAAGTATTCCTGTCAAGCCCTCCAGATGCAGGGTGGTCAAGAACTTCTCCTCCCAGGAAAAGAGTATTAATGTGGCACTGGGAGGGCTACCGCCAGTCTTCTTGGTCTGCAGCTGGTGACTGGAGGCCAGGGAACAGCCCTTGCCCCTCAGGTCATTCCACCTCTTCCTGATGCCCTCCTTTGTACACAGGGTGGTGCCTTCAGCATTCAATCTGTCATTGATCCTGTCCCACATTTCCATATTCCTACTCAGAGAAGTGTGCTGGACTTGTCCTCCAAACAATTGTGGCTCTACCCTTATAAGTTCATCCACCATGACTCTTAACTCATCTTTGAAAAAACTGGGATTTTAGAATGTGGCATGGTGGATAAAAACACTAATGAATGTGACAGGGACTTACTTAACAGGGGAAGTGCAAGAGGGTGTGAATGGACAAAAGTGTGTTCAGGGTGTTCAATTGGATGGTGAAAAAAGGGGTGCTTGATCTCTATACCCAACAGATTTCAGTTGCTCAGGCTTCTTTGTCTTGCTGTCTAAGCGCAAAGCATTTCGGTCTGTCAAGGGGTGTGCTTTATAGTGTGCTTTGCAGGTGTGCACTTTGTCAATGTGTGTCAGCTGTGTTGTTTTTTAAATGATTAATATGCAGTTGTGTGTTACTTTGCTGGTCATGAACTGCTGTGGTCCAGACTGCCATTGACTGACCGACATGAAGGGACCATCACAGTGACTATGTGCTTGTAATAAGTTCAGTGGTTGGCCATGGTTCTGATGGCGCTGGAGTTCGGACCACCTTTATCATGGTGCTGCTCCACTTTGCGGTCAGCAGTCCTGCCTGTATGATGTATAGTAAGCCTGTCTGGAAGAATGCTGGCATGGCAATCTTTTTAGGAGTGCCAACATGGCAGTCCCACCACCAAACTTGTAATGAGGCCCTTAGACTCTGAAATGGAAGTCAAAAATCTCCAGCAAGGCAAGGCAGAGAGCTGTAGCTAAAGACAGTTCCACAAGGCTAGATACCCCGTTAAGACCCCTGAACAGGATTTGCTGCTGCCTGGAAAATTGTAGTGGTAGAACTCTCAAAGTCAATCCCACCTGCAAGGCACCTGGGTGAATAGGCGATCACTTTGGTTCTGGTCTCCTACTGATTCTCAGAGCAGCCTAGCCAAAGATGTTCAAAGTCCCCACTTTTTGGTTTTGGCTATTTGGTCAACTTCAGGACCACTTTCAAGAGTCCAGGACTGGTGGGGCACCAGTTAGAGGGTCAGGTCTCACTCAGGTTAGGTTCAGTTGTGGATCCAAGGTGAAAGGGAGTCTTTTGTGGCTTTGAGGATCAGATCAGCAGGCCACCAAACTAGCCCTTTGGAGTCACTCTGGTGGTCCTTGGTTCAAGTTTTAAGTCCAGTCCTTCTTCCCCAGGCAAGAGGGCAGCAGGACAGAAAGGCAGCAATCAGCAAGGCAGTAGCAGGTCAACAGTTCACCAGAGTGGCAGTCCTTAAGCAGCACACCAGTGATTATTTCTTGCAGAATATCCAGACGTCCAGTAGGATACTGAGGAGTTGGTGTCTGAGGCTCTATATTTTACCCTGGTGCCCTCCTTCTGGGAGGTGGGAGAAGCTTTGATACAGTGGCTTTGAAGTACATTGAATTTTCTGACTTCCCTGACCGGCTTCCAAGCTGACTGCACTGGCAATGTGGAGGTGATAGGTCCTTTGTGTGAAGCCAGAATACTCCCTATTCAGTTGCAGGTGGGGAGGTGCTCAGCCCGCCCACGCATCCTTCAAGCAGATGGACCAATTAGGTATACCTAATTCCCTCTATTGTGTGAATTCACTAAGGGCCTGATTTAGATTTTGGCGGAGAAGCTGCTGTGTCACAATGGTGATGTATATCCCATCTGCTGAAATCTAAATTCCATAGGAAACAATGGGATTTAGATTTCCGCAGGTGGGATATCCATCACCATTGTGACGGAGTAACCCCTCCGCCAAAATCAAAATCAGGTCCCAAGTCTAACTGCCAGTTACACCCACTAATGTGATCAAAGACAGATTGCAGACTCAAAAGGGCAAAGGGAAAAATGGCAACTTTCTAAAAGTAGCATTTTCAAAATTGTAATAAAAATCTTGACTTTATCATTAAATATTTTTTTCATTGCAATCCCAAGGACACCAGCCATTACATAATTGCCTACTCCCAATTGGAAATTACAACTTATTAAATAAATTAAGAATCCCCAATGTTATCCTAAGGGAGGTGTAGGCCTCATAGTAGTGAAAAACGAATGTGGGAGTGTTTCATTACCATGACATATAAACATTTAACTACCTATCCAATCTTCTAATTGCACAGCTCCCTGCCCTGTGAGTTATCTAGGGCCTACCTTAGGGGTGACTTAAGTGTAATTAAAGAGGAGTATAAAGCTTGGCAAGGGGTATTTAATGCCACATAGAAATGGCAGTTTAAAACTACATTCAGGCTGCATTGTCAGGCCAAGGTCATGTTTTAAAGTGCTATTTAGGTGGGTGGCACAATAAGTGCTGCTGGCACACTGGTAGCATTCAATTTGCAGGCCCTGTAAACCTCTCTACAAGGAATTTCTAAGTAAATGTTTAAACATGCCAGTTGGGTATAAGCCAATTTAACCATGCTTTAGAGGAGTGAGCACAAGGACGTTAGTGCTGGTTAGCAGTGAGAAAGTGCACAGAGTCCTCAGGAAAACATAAATTAGTTCGGCAAAATCGAGGAGGAAAGGCAAAATGTTTGGTGGGAGACAACCCTGACTGATATGTCTGAAAGAACAGTTATAAAAATTGTTCATTATTCATTGTTTTCAAGGATAGGTAGTCCTTTTATATGTTCATTTAGTGGCCATGCTTTCTACCATTGCCTATTGTTTGTATACCAACCTCATTTTAGGATGTTTCTGCCTCGATGTGATGATAGTTCTCTGTTGTTGCTCTAGGACCAGATAAGAGTGATTTGAAGTTACTTTTTGAGGTTTTGTAGTTGGGGATGTGTTTAGATGTTAGATAGCTAGGCTAGGTTAGTGCTTTGGTGTGGTTTTTGTTTAAGTGCTAAGTTGAAAACAAGGTCATGTGTTGCCCTGATGTATTTTGAATGTTGGTGTGTTGTAACGTTTTCAAGAGCTAAGGCAACAAAAAAATGGCCCCAGGAACAAAGGGCCAGATGTAACAAAGTTTTGGGAGTCACAAATGGCTCAATTTGCAATTTGCAACTTCGCAAAATCCGAAATGGGATGCAAAAATCCCCTTTTCGAAGTGCAAATTGCGATGCAAGCCATTACCGACTCGCAAAAATAGCGACCTCATTGTGCGATCCGCAAAGAGGAAGTCGCAATTTGCGAGTCGCAAACCATATGAAAAAGCCACTCGTAAATTGCGACTAGTCGCAAAAAGCCCATTTTGCACACACAAATTACCACTTAGTCAGAGCAGGTGATAACCAGAACCAAAGTATAAAAGGAGGCCCAGAAGGCATCTAGGTTACTCAAAATGGCTGAACTGTATGTGATAGCATGGAGGAGCAGAGTCCACGCCGCCCAGCAGAGGAGGAGGAGGAGCCAGAGATAGGAGAGAATATACCGAACCAGGCAGACACTTTTCCAACAAACTGAGGAGGAGATTTATGACAAATATAGACTGAGCAGTGCAGCAATATTAGAATTAATTGAACTACTCAATTCGCAGCTTCAACGACAGACAATGCGCGGCAGCGCCATCCCCACACATGTGCAAGTGCTATGCTCACTGCACCTCTTGGCCTCGGGTAGCTATGAGGGGGTGATTGCTGTGGCAGGTGGGGTATCACAAAGTGCACTCTCACAATTCTTCGGATGTTTCCTAGAGGCCATACTCACACACATGTCCAGATAAATATACCTACCCGGGAATGAGGCAGAAATTTACAGCACCAAGTTGGACTTCTACAGAATTGCCAACTTCCCACATGTAATATGGTGTGTGGACGGTTAACATATACAAATCTGCCCTCCTGCAAATCTGGAATATGTGTTCCGCAATAGGAAATGTATCCACTCACTAAACATCCAGGTGGTATGTGACGCTCATAATGTCATCACTGACATTGTAGCTAAATTTCCAGGGAGTACACATGACTCATACATATTCAGGCACAGTGGGATACACCAACGCCTAGAACGTGGGGAGTTTGGAGACGGATATCTATTAGGTATCGGTGAATACACCCTGAAGCCATACATACAGGTCACTGTAGAAACCATCCATGCCCTGCTAACATTGCTTAATTTTGCCAAACAGGTGACAGTGCATATGCGCTAAGACATGGATACTTACCCCGTACCTAACACCTGGCAATGAGAATGAGAGGCGATATAACAGTGCCCGTCGGCGGACCAGAACTGTCATTGAGAGGACCTTTGGACTGTTAAAGGCAAGATTCAGATGCCTCCACAAAAGTGGAGGTGCGCTCCAATATGCCCCAGTAACAGCATTTAAGATCGTTGACGCATGTGCAATCCTACACAACATTGCCACCAGACGTGGGCTACATCTCACCCCTGAAGACACAGATTCGGAGGATGAGGAGCAAGAGCTACCACATCGACAGCCTGGGGATAGAAGCATTGCAAATCAAGGCAGACAGAGACGGGACCACATTGCAACCCAATACTTTGGCAGGTACGTGGCAACTGTCACCACACTCACTGATGTCACACAAACAGAGCCCAGTTGTGTAGTGGAACAGACAAAACCTTTTTATTTGTGAACTAAATGATGAAAGAAAAGTGCTGTCCGTTAAGGTCTGTACATGTCCAAACGTAATGAGGACACATTGACATCATGTGCCTCATGAGTCATGCTGTCTGAGGGCCTACACCCTCCTCCTTGTGCGCCCAGCATGGCTCATCCCAGGTGGGTCAGCTGACCCCTGCCGTGCACTTGCACTCCTCAGCACACGGGAGTCACTTGCAGACACACTGCTTATTGTGGACCCCTCCTCACTGTCCTGAGGGGTCTCACCTGTGCCCCTTGCCACCTGCCTTGCTTCCTACAAGTCCACTGCATGGCTGTTGCGCCCAAGTCGACGTGCCACATCCCCCGCAAAGTGGCCAAGTTCCACCTGTAGACTCACAGTCCGCCTAGACAGGCCAGTAGTGTTTTTTGCTAAACACCCAATTGACGCTGTCATGAGGTCGAAGTGTGCCACTGTGTGGCGCACCCTGCGCCTTGCGCTGCGTCTGTCTGCCACCAGTTCCGTCACAAGTTGGCGGATGGCATGGGTGAGATCCCCCACATTATCATTCAGCCTAGTGAACTGTTTGTTCTCTTCAGCCAGGCCAGTGGTCATGTTGCTCTCCATTCTGTGCAATGCACTTGATATTGACCGCAATTGTCTGTTTTTAAGGAGGGATGCCTCTACTCCTGACATTGCTGCCTCCCCTATCTCCTCCGGGGCACCGCCAGAACTCAGCGTCTGTGTCTGCGGCTTTGTCGTGCTGCTGGCTCTGGACGACTTGCTGTGGGGCTAGGGCCAGGGGTCGTGTGAGCATCCCCTTTTTCCTGCTCTAGTTCCTGAGGGGACTGTGGTGGTGTCCTGCTGGGCCCAGGAATTTCTGGTGCGGTCTTCTGCACTGTCTCTGGCCTGTTGTCTCCTCGCTGCATGTTGTTGCTGCTGGGGGTGTTGTGTGGGAAACCTGTGGGACATAGGGAATACACTGTCAGTCTCTCACATCTGTTGTATGCCTCATAATAAACATTTGCCTATATGCTGACTACTGTACTACATTACCCATAATGCACCATTCTAGTTGTTGCTAGACTGGAATGGAGCTAGTCTGGTTGTGCCTGCTGCTGTGTACTGGGCGAGTGTGGATACTGCATTTGTAGGTGTGAATGCATATCTCATGGTACTCACTTTTGGAAGTCCCTAGCGCAGAACTGTCCACTTCTCCCATTCCAGAAACGGCCTCAGGCTCCAGGGTCTGCTCCACCATTGCTTCCATGGCTGTGGGTGGTGGGACGGTGGATGGGCCTCCTCCAGTGCCCCTCATTTCTCTGAGCCGCTCTCCTACCCTCTCCTTTGTCCTGGAGTGCAGGTCATACCACCTTTTCTTTATTTCCTCCAGGGTACGGTGGCTCACCCCTATGGCATTAATCCGGTCCTGGATTTGCAGCCAAATCTTCTTTTTTTCTGTGTCTGAGACTCTCAGGGCTGCCTTCCCAAACAGTTTGTCATGGTGCTGGCAGCATTCCTCAGTGAGCACCTCCAGTTCTTTGTCAGAAAACTTCAGTTTCTTCTTCTCCCAGCACTGCCTGTTTCCTCCATAGTAGCAGCAGGTCCTCTCTCCTGGGTGTTGCACTGCAGTTTGGAAAGGGTGTCGTCCTCCCTCCTCCCAGGTGTATTTGATGACTTCCTGGTTCTGATGTCATCACCAAGAGCCAGGAAGTGTATTTCCAAACTGTTATGCTGCACTTGCAGGCAATTTGCGGGCCAGTCCCGGAAATTGCGAGCTCATTTTTAGAAGCGAATTCGCAAAATGCGGTGCAACATCATTTGCGAGTCACAAATTGGTGTCGCACTTTTTTCTTGGATCCCATTTTGCGAGTCGGAAATTGCGATTTGCATTGAATCGCAATTTCCGACTCACTATTTTTTTTCCTGCCTACATCTGGCCCCAAGTGCACTGCGCTTCCTTTGGAGAAAACCAGCTGGCCCATTAGGAAGTGGAAGTCATTGAACATACAGGAACAAGCTATTCAACTCATGATAACATTGGAACTGAAAGCATTATTGACTTCTATATCGCTTGAAGATGGTCTAAGCCTACCAAAAAAATTCAGGTTTGTTTTTCCCAAGTTATTCCCACTTTAAACTTTGAACGCTGGGTTTGTCACTATTTTGTGACTGCAAAAGGTCTAAAATTGACCTCTTGGCACTTGGCCATTCAAACCATTTAGCTTTGCATCATTAACGGATTATGATTGGGGTTGGTGAAAAACATTCTGCACCACCGGCAGAGTTCGCAGAGTTTTGGCCACTTACAAGCAATGTTGAGTTCTGACCAAATTCCAAACAACGCTCTGGTGGAGTTTTTTCTCATGCGCAGCTCGCCAATGGTAAGTTGCCAAGTGAGAGCAAGAAGTGGCATTCCCTAGTGTTATTTGTGGGCACTTGGAGGACACCCGTCAAGATTTTCTCAATACAGCCAGTTAGGATTATTTGATTTGGCAAAGTTGTTCCACGAGCAGAAAACTGCTCGAAAGGCAGCAAAACCCACTTGAGCACCAGCACCCTCTGGCGTGCCATTTGGTGCCATTCATATTGATTGTTCAGGAGGGAGCAAGCTTCTGGTTCTAAAAATCAACACAGAACTCTACAGAATTTTGAAGAGTGAAACTTCACGAGTTCTGAGCACCCTTAAGTATGATATTTGAAAACAGTTTGTAAGTATGAGGTAAAACTGTTGACATGGATATCCACATGGCTTTACTCAACCCTTGCGACATTTGGAATAAATATCGACTTTTTAATATTGGAACACAGAAATTTCAAAAATAAATGTTGTGATACAGAAAATATCATGATGCAGAAACATTATTATCAAGAATATCATTTTTTCCAGGTAAGTAATAATGTCAACAAGAATATAATTGTTAATATCAATTTTAATACAATAGCTGTAAAGAATGTCATTTTAATGTGTTTTAGTTCAGATATTAATTTTATATGTGATTATAGTTGGAATAATTGTCAATATTTTTTAATATAGCTTGTAGTCTTAAGTGATTTAGAATTTTTAGTTTAATTGTACATGCTAATTTATAGTGTTGTAGCGGTTTGTTGGGTTTGTAGAGGGATAGGGTGGGACGTTAATTAAGAAATAATCTTTTATTATTTATTAAATAATATTCAAGTAAGTATATGATTGATTATGCAAATTATGTAATACCAATTTAATTGTATTTTAGGTGTTGGTATGTTAGAAGGTGTTAAGGGTGGGAATATAATTAGGTAACAATTGAATAACAATAAAATGTAAATGTATTTATTTTATTACCTAAATGTATTTATTTATGTAAATTATGCAAAATCATTTGTTTTAGTTTAATTTTAGGTACGGGTTGCTGGGTTTGTAGGGGTGTACAGTGGGAAGTCAATTAAGTAATTATTAATTGATAATAAATTAGTGGAGTGATTATTAATTAAGCACATTACATAATAGTGACTTATTTTAGTTACATTTTAGTTGTGGGCTGCTAGGTTTCTAGGACTATAGGGTAGGCAGTTAAATAATATTTAATAAATAATAATTATTGTTTAACTAAATATTCAATTGATTAATAATTATATCAATCGTGCAATAATATATATATTAGTTTTATTTTAGGTGTAGACTGCTGGATTTGTATGGTTGTTTGGTGAGATGTTAATTTATGAATAATTGTTAATTAGTAATTTAATTGTTTATCAATTATGTAGATTTTGTGATACATATTTATTTCAATTATGCTATTGCTAGGCTTGTATGAGTATAGTTTGGCAATTTGATTAAGTAACAATTCAATAGTCATTATTTTTAAATTGAAAATTCATCACTAATTTTTTTTGTGATTGCGAACACAGTTATCAAAACATCAAATGTGTTTGAAGTGAAGTATTCTGCTCTGGCTCTTTGTTGTGTTGTGCCTTTTCATGTTTTAACTGAGTAGTTTCTTGCTTTGTGTATGTTATTGTGTAAGGTTCAGTTGTTTACTTCAGTTATGACAATAAATGCTGCTACATTTCTAGTTAAAAGCAGTACACCTTTAAGACCCAGTGACAATCAACAATTTACCACTAAGGTGAATAAATAGCTCTACTGTAGCTCTTCAATACTTAAAACACCACTCAGCCCAAAACAGTGGCAGAAATGTTGCCTAACAGTAGAACTTGCAATGCTCACTTTTAAGTGATGCAGCCATTTAGCTTTGATACATAATACAGTGATGCTGAACATGTACAGTATCTTCCCCATCAGCCCCGTGATAAGTGAAAAGATTTGGAAGTACCCTCGACTGGATCACTTCTTGAAACTAAATGCGAGAGGTAACTTACTCTGAAATGTATAGGTTCTTACTTTGGACTAGTAGTATGCGATTTTGTAATAATTTCAGTTTTCAAAAGAGTATGAAGCTTCTTCCCATAAACCTTTACGCCCAGATTTAAGTGGGCCTAGCGCTATCTAACAACACATTAGCGTAATTTTTTTATGCCAATGTGACATTAGATGGTCAAAAACACAGTGCAATAATTAACCCCTTGCGCCACATTATGCCAGCGCCAGTCATAATAAATGCAATGAGGGGCAATCCCCCATGAGGCTGGGGGCGAAATAACAGCGCAAAGAAATCTCAGAGATGTTGTTGTATCATTTTTATTGGCATTTTCAATGCCTGCTCAGAACAGGCGTTAAAAGAAGGCTCCCATTGTTTTTGATGGGCCTCTGGGTACTTTGCGGGATTAGTGTCAACATGTTTGACGCTAATACTGCAAAGCGCCAAACTAGTGTCAAAAATGTTGATGCGAGTTCCCTAACTACCGCCATGGTGCGCTGTAGCTTAAATACGACGCACACATGGTGGCGTTAGAGGGGCACTAAGGGGCGCAACAAAAAGTGGTGCTGCACTAGGTGCAGCTCCTCTTTTCATAAATCTGCCCCTTAAAATCTGGGATTGCCACTGATGTGTGCCATTGAATACATGGTTCATTCTTCAGGAACACTGCACGATCAGAATCATTTCTGAATCCGCGCATTCTATTGTGCTGTATACTGTTTGATGGGAAACCATTGGCCTACCATGTGAAAACCTTCTTGATGTGTGGAAATTTAGGAGACACGCCCTGAAAGTCCTTTCGGACGAAACGCGTTAGCTACAGGGAACACTCCATCTGCTTTTGTATTTTGGTATCTTCTGCTGTATTGTAGACCTATGAGAATCAACATAAAGTGACCTTCCCCCCTCAAATAATCTGGTTAATGTTTATTAATGTCACGTAATAACAGGGGTGGATTCATGAACGCCTTTTCGTTCATTCCGTACTTTCTCTTTCCTTACAACATATCCGCTCTCAGTTTGTAAAGATATAACGGCCCTTCGTGCGTTATGATAATGACAATAATAATGGAAAAAGTTGGATAGCTTTAAGCATCCATCAACAGCGAATTGAAAAAAATGCCTGTCTTTATTTTTTTGTAGTCTGTTATCAATCATTTTAATTAAGAATACTTTTTATTGAATCCTTAACTGTCAAGACTGTCTTTGTGTGAGGAGCAGAGAGGTTGCTATGGAGAGGTGCATGTTGCTATGTGACTTACGTGTCAGAAGAGAGAGCAAATGCTAATGGTCACGTCAATTTAGTTTTGAAAAAAAATCTCAACAGCTTCATTAAAAAAAAGCTTCATTAAAAAATGAACTTTATTCCAAATCGCCTCAGCCTTTCTTGTCATCGTGCCTGAAAGATGGCACTGCCAGACATATTATAAATCTGGTACAGTCAATGGCGTACGCTGCTTTCTATGGGTTGCGCCATGAGACAAGAGCAAGCAAATGAGCACATGCTTCAAACTAAGGCCCTGATTTTTATTTATTTTTGCACCGCATTACCGTCATTTTTTGACGCAAAAGTGGCGCAAACTCACAAAATACTATTGTAAGGCCATATTTATACTTTTTTAGTGCTGCATTTGTGCCGCTTTTTGATGCAAAAACGGCTCAAACTTACAAAATACAATTGTGTTTTGTATGTTTGCGCCGCTTCTATGTCAAAAAATGACACAAATGCGCCGCAAAAAAGTATAAATGTGGGTGTAAGGCCCATATTTATACTTTTTGATGCAAATCAGCGCTTGGGCAGATTTGCGTCAAAAAGTTTACCGCCGGCTAATGCCATTCCAATGCACCAGCCATGCGCCTTATCTATGGAATGACGTTAGCTGGCACTGCGGCCTGGTTAGCGTCAAAATAAATGACTCTAATCGGGCAGCGGAGGTGAAGGGAAGACTGGGGGTTGTGCGCCAAAGAATGGTGAAAGTCAGGTTAGAGTAAAAAATATTGGCTCTAACCTGACTTGCGCCATTTTTTGACACACAACCCCCATGGAAATGACTCCTGTCTTAGAAAAGACAGGAGTCATGCCCCCCTGCCCAATGGCCATGCCCAAGGGGCTTCTGGGCATGACCATTGGGCACAGGGGCATATAGGGGGGCCCAAGTTAGGCCACACATGCCACTTAAAAAAAATATATATTATACTTACCTGCACGCACCATGGATGGGTCCCCCCATCCATGGATGTCCTCCAGGGGTGGGCCTGGGTGGCAGGGGGTGTCTCTGGGTGCAGGGAAGGGCACCTGTGGACTGCTTCCATGGTCTCCCACTATGGAAATGAGCCCACATGTCCCGTAACGCCTGCCCTGACCCAGGCATTAAAAAACTGTGCAAATCTGGCTGGGCGCCAAGTTTTAAGGCCCACCTCCTCCTGTGCGTCATTTTGACGCTGGAGGATAAATAAGGGGCACATGCCTTAGAGTCATTATTTGCATGGGAACGCCCACCTTGCATGTCATTAGCGCAATGTAGGGTTTCACGTACCAAAAATGACTCAGACTCCATAACTTTGGCACAGGACGGGTCTAGCGGCAAAGTATAAATATGGAGTCAAGTTTGCGCAGAATTTGCGTTAAAAAAATGACGTAAATCTGGCGCAGAGTATAAATATGGGCCTAAGTTTGTAAGTTTGTGTCAAAGAAAATGACGGAAATGCAGCACAAAAAAATTCTAAATCAGGGCCTAAGAGGCTTCTAGGCTCTTCATTTCATCTTTGCTAGAGGCAGCAGCGGGTATAGTGACGCAGCCTCGTCTTAAAGCCATTTTCAGTTTGCATGTGGCTTTCTGGGACCACAAGGTATTACTAGGGCACAGCACATTTTAGAACATTGCAAAGGAAAGTTCTGTCTAGTTTTGAGGCTCACATTGGACAGCCCAAGTGACAAATACCATGGAGAATGCTCAAGTCTTAGAACAATTAGTGTAAGTGATGCATTTTCAGGAGACCCCGAAGTACAGAACATAGCTTGACAATTGTACAAATAATTGTTCCACTTCTGTGGTTGAAGAGAAGCTTAAATCATATCTTGCATCTGCACAGATCTAGAAGTTTATTATGCACCTATATGTACAAAATGTATTTCTTTACCATCGTTCAAAACTGTAACATTCCTGTCAATTATGGGCAGAATAGTGGAGAATTACATTCAACCCCTAATTTAAAGTTAGACTGATATGCATTAAGCCCAAAAGGTCCATTCATTTCAGTTGTGCTCCCAGGGACAACGTTGGTGAAGGGGCAAAGCCATGCCAACATCTCACGGCCTACATGTATAATGGAAGTTAATATATATCAGAGCTGTGAGCACACACTTGGCCGTCTACAATGCACAGATTACGAGGCTGAACCTGCGAACACTGCACATGACCGGGCTGTGGACCTACCCAAAACCCTCCACTTATCTGCCTGAAGTTACGACTGAGCATCAGGAACTTCCATGAAAGAAAACGATGTGGCAAAAAGGATTGCCTAGTGCAAAACATTCCATTTCTGAAGATTAATTCCAAATATGAGCCATGTAGAGGCTAGGCACACAGAAGGAGCATATTGAAAAGGTTGCATTCGTAGTCAGACTGTGTCTGACTGTTGTGCTCTGTTCTTTTGTGATGTTCAGTTTTTTTCTTTTTTGCTCCTGTTTCTCAATCTGACTCCAAACTATATTTACCTTTCACACTAAAATCTGTATTGACCCCAATTTAGGTCCAAGGGTGGGAGATGCATTAAATTAGGTTAGGATATTCAAAAGTGTATTCCAAGACTATTTGAAATCTCAGGAAAAAGTATACAGCTCAAGCAAAAATCCAGTCATGGAAAGTTATCCCTCCTCATTGCAGGTGATTTCTAAGATTTTCATATTTCAAATCTGGGCATTAGTATCCAAGTAGGAAATGGACCTCGTTGACCACACATTCCCCAATTCAATCACTCAAAACCCTGGATCACTGTCTCTATGCACAGCCACTGGTAGTCCTTAAAACTAAAACTGTCAAATTAAGACTAGGGACAAAAATATTAGTGTTTGGGGTTTGAACAATCTTTTGCGGCTAAATAAAACATGCCAAAGCTAGAATATTATCCATTAAACTTTTCAACTCTGATTTAAGTCGGATTCATAGAATTTGAACTTTATCTATTCCTCCAGCTTCTGTTTTAATAAGTTGTATTGTAGATGTAAAAAAATGCAGCCTTCAGTATTTATAAAGTTCAGACACAGACCCCATTACGAATAGGACAGAGTGTATCTCCAAGGGCAATACCGCTCTAGTAAATTCTGATTGGCTTGGTGTTCTCACACACAGAATTATTGATGTAGATCCACCACTAGGAGTCATGGACTATAGTAGAAGTCACAGGGGCAGCCCAGTCCCCCCTTCATGCCCTCCTACCGAACTGGGGAGCATGTACACCCTAAGCTTCTTCTGATCCTATCCTGTTCATATTCCCATCCGACTTCCCAGTCCTCCTCACAGCACCTTGCTGAGGCCCCCACTCACATGTAGTACGACCCATATTTATACTTTTTGACGCAAAACTGCACAAATGCAGTTTTGAGTAAAAAAGTATAGTGCTGGATTGCGTCACTCCAAAGTGCCAGCCGGGCACCAAATTTATGGAAGGGTAGGCTAGTGTCTGGGAAAATGAGATTAGCTGGGTGGGGGTGGTGGTATGGGGGAAGGGGTTTTGCCTCATAAAACGATGCTAGGCTGGTTAGAGGCAGAATAGATGCACTTAACCAGCCCAACGCCATTTCCTGACCCAAAACCATCCATATCACATGACTCCTGTCTTCTAAAAGACAGGAGTCATGCCCACCTCCCCAGTGGCCAGCACAGGGGACAAGGGTCCCCTGGGCAAGGCCATTGCACCCAGTGCCATGTAGGGGGGCCCATTTCATGGCCTCCAATGGCACTTTAAAAATATTTTTTTAATACTTACCTCTACTTACCCAGGATGGGGTCCCCCATCCTCTGGTCTCCCGCTGGTGTGGTTGGGGGTGTTCCTTGGGCTTGGGGTGGGCACCTGTGGGCTCTTTCCATGGTATTTGACCATGGAAATGGATGCACAGGTCCAGTAACTCCTGCTCTGACCCAGGCATTAAATAATAGGGCTAAGCAGGCTTATCGCCATTATTTAGGCCTGCCTCCCACCGTGCACCATTTTTGCACAGGAGGATAAATAAGGAGCTAGGGGCTTTGAGTTATTTTTTGGACGGGAACGCCTACCTTGCATTTCATTGATGCAAGGTTTCATGCATCCAAAAAATGATATTGACACTAATATTTTGATGATAGACGGGTCTAGCGTCAAAATATGAGTATGGAATTATGTTTGCGCTGAATTTGCATAAAAAATTGCACAGATTCAGCGCAAACAGAGTGTAAATATTCTCTCAGCTACTTTAAGGTGATAAATATGAGATGAAAAGCACTTAAGAGCAAATTTATGGATACAGTAAATCCAGAGCATGGAGGTAATTCACCATTCAGGGTCCTACCGACTACACAACCCACCCCAGTATCTCCCCGCATTACTTCTGAAACTCGTAATGACGCCCCTAGTGTACATAGTTGAATTTACTGCGTAGTTTCCCATTTTTTCAGCATAAACCTAGTTTTGCAAATTCTTTGGCTTGCTTTTAGCTCACTATTTAGTTATTCTGCAAGAAGGGAAAACATGTTCCTTCTAACGCAGGATAACACCAGAATGAATTACGATTCGTGGATTCATACTGGGCTGTTTGCCTCCACTTACTTCATTGTTTTTCTTCAAAGTATCTCCGGTTCCACACTCCCATACAAGGAAGTTAGGCTCAAGGTGATGACACGAGCTGTCAATCAAAGCTCACGCTGTGAGGAAAGGTGAAATAGAAACAGCACCTGACTAATTGCATATAATTAGAGAAAGGAAAATAAAACACGAGAAACTGCAGTTTCGAGTTTACAAATAGAAATTACATTGACATGCACATCATATTGAGCAACCTTTAGGGTGTAATAAAAATCACACTTAGCGGTTAATTTGACATTAGGTTTATCCTGAAATAGCTTGTTGGTGAGAATATTTGGTCCTTTGGCTTTATAGCAGGTGCTGGCAAGATAAGTTCAAAAGGTGGTATTTCCTTCACATTCATCTTAGTGCATTTTTAAATATTTTTACATGAGCCCTGGCAACAAATGTTACTGTACCATGGAACAGTGGCCAATGTTCACACTTTGAAGAGCAACAGGTTGTTTTCGAGAGTCATTGTTAACAGTATATACGTTTTTCACAAAACACGTTCAGGCCAGGAATTTACATAGACATCACACAACACAGGTCATCGAGTAAAATCGCTGTACTATGTTGCCTGAATCAAAGAGAAGAACAGCACTAAATTTACTAAGAAGTGCAACTGTTCTGCTTTTTCTCTGAGCTAGCGCACTTTGGACTACCATGTGCCAATGAAGGCACGATGGTGACACAGTGAAAGGGTGTCTGTATTGTCTGAAGCATAGTTTTTCTTTTAGGAGGGGTCCCTAACAGTACACAAACTCTACTTTAAGGCGTTCTCACTTTGTGTGTGTGCTGTGCAATGTATCACAAATGCACAGTGAGAAAAACAAGGAGATATTAAAACAATCGTCCTCATTCTGTCTGCCTCGAAGTGGCTCAGGAAAAGGATTTTGGTACAAAATTGTGTATTCAATTATTTGTAGATAAAGATTTACATCACAACAGGTGGCTGCATCGGGACGACCATGCACCATCTACAAAACACCCCCTTCACACAAACTAAAGCAAGACAGCAGATTTCCCACCTTTATGTTACTTTGAGTTACAATCAAATGCAATTCATGATTTACGTTGGATTGTGAAATCCCACCTGAACGCTAAGATCAGGTTTGAGGTAGAAAAGTAACATAAACCTGACAAGAGACATTTATACATCTGGGCCTCATTAAGTAGAATTAAACAGTTTGCAAGGAAACGAGAAATGGGAACACACTAGCCACGTTTTGTGTCTGCCAAAGCTGCAATACATCCTAATTTTGCAAACAATCATCTTAGTTCAAGACATCTGTTTCAAAAAATCTACTTGTGACAAAATGCTTAAGACAAATTACTTTTTTGTGGCAAAATTATGGGGCATATTTAAGGGCCCTTAGCGCTATTCCAACACCACATTAGCATCATTTTGCGATGCTAATGTGGTGATAGAAGGCCAAAAGCACTGCGCCATATGTACAAAATGGCGCAATGCATGCATTGCACCACTTTTATAACCCTTTTCGCTACATAATGCCTGTGCCAGGCAAAATGTACGCAAAGGGGATGTTCCCCCATTGGTGGGGGGGGGGGCAGAAAAATGGCACAAGGAAATCCAAGAGATTTCCTTGCGTCATTTTTATGGCACTTTTAAAGCCTGCTCAGAGCAGGCATTAAAAAGAGGCATCTATTGGTTACAATGGGCCTCTGGGTGCTTTGTAGGATTACTGTTAATATTTTTGATGCTAATTCTGCAATGCACCGGACTAGAGGCAAACATTTTGATGCTCGTCCCCTAACTACCGCATGGTGCACCGTAGTTTAAATATGACGCACACATGGTGGCATTAGGGAGACACTAAGGGGCACAATAAAAGTGGGGCTGCACTGTATGCAGTGCCACTTTTCTAACATATGCCCCTATATGCCTCAAAAATGTTGAGTTGTAGTGAAGGGATTTAGGATTGTTTCCTACCTTTGATAGTTTTACAAAAAAACGTTTGAAGAGCATATATGGTTTGGTTGCTGAATCTTTAGCTGTAGGCAGACCTATTGTTTCCAATACATTAAGTGAACACATAGGGGGTTATTACAACTTTGGAGGAGGTGTTAATCCGTCCCAAAAGTGACGGTAAAGTGACGGATATACCACCAGCCGTATTACGAGTCCATTATATCCTATGGAACTCGTAATACGTCTGGTGGTATATCCATCACTTTACCGTCACTTTTGGGACGGATTAACACCTCCTCCAAAGTTGTACTAACCCCCAGAGTGCACTATGGGTGAGCCCCTTAGTTAGGACTGAATGACTCTATTGCGTCTCTCACTTCACTACTCCTGATTTAATGAAATATGTCTCTATTCTTATGTTTGTTTCACAAAGGAATATTTAAATTTTACAGCATTTTGATTGGCTCAAGTCTCCTTCCTCTGTCTTTTAATTTTAATGCATGTCATGCACTATTTTGTCTTGCTCTCTCTCTCTTGGTCTCAGTCTGAGCTCACCCTCTCTTTTTACTCCATACCTCTCTTTTTTGCCCCACTCCAGGTCCCCAAACTCATGGAAACACCGGACCCCTTCAAAGTCATTAATTGGGACAGAGAGATTCTCCCCAACATTTGAAGATGACTCAGCCAAGGATAAATAATGAGGCACACAGACAAACATGCATGAGAGAGTAAACATAAGTAGAAACAATTTCACCATGGGATAAGACATGCAAGAGACACCCTTGCATCACAACTACTAGGTGAATGAAATGTCATGCGTGAAACATCTGTGCAACCCAGATACAATAGAAATCAGAGCATGAAAAGACAATGTTCTGAGTGAGAAGGTGATTAACAGAATACCACCAGATGTTTACATAGACAATACAATGAAATAACACAAAACTCTAGACCAACACCATGTGCTCATCTCCACCGTCTCTCAATAGAGCAACCACCCAGAGACCAGCATAAATGGATTCAAACACTACTGATATCCCATCCATGGATTTAGGGGCCCATTCTACCAATTTCATAACCCAGACATCAAACCAAAAGGCATGAGTGTGGACTGAATGAGAAGTATTCCCAGAACTAAAACACCCATTCTCAAAAAGAGAAGCAAACTCAAAGAGAAAACCTTAACAAGTTATAAATAGGGGACAAAAATCCAGGATACACAAATAATCTAAAGATTAATACTCAGATCCCCAACTGCATGGGAAATGCATTAAAAAGTATAATTAACTAGTCAAACAATAAGTAGATATTAGATGATACCCACGTCAAGAAACAAACAAAAGGGTCTAAAGTAATCAGGCAGATGGCCTAAGGCCATTCCCAGTCCCATAAACTAAAACACATAAATATCTAATAGCTACAGAGAAAGATAATGCATGACCAGCCCCACCTCCTAAGAAGTGAAAAACATAATTACTAAAGAATGAGGGGCATATTTATACTCCATTTGCGGCGGAATTGCGTTGTTTTTTTGACGCATTTTTGACGCAAAACTAACTCCATATTTATACTTTGGCGTTAGACGCGTCTGGCGCCAAAGTCCATAGAGTTAGCGTCATTTTTTTGCGTGGACACCTACTTTGCGTTAATTATATGCAAGGTAGGTGTTCCCGTCTAAAAAATCGACTCCGAGGCATGTGCGTCGGATTTATACTCCCGGGCAAAATTCAAGCCCGGGACTGGGCGGGTCAAAAAAAATTACGTACGGCCGCTTTTGCGCCGTTTTTTAGCGCCTGCAAAAGGCAGGCGTTAAGGGACCTGTGGGCTCTGAAGGAGCTCAGAGGTGCCCTCCCATGCCCCCAGGGACACCCCCTGTCACCCTTGCCCACCCCAGGAGGACACCCAAGGCTGGAGGGACCCATCCCAGGGACATTAAGGTAAGTTCAGGTAAGTGTTTTTTTTCATTTTTTTTTGTGGAATAGGGGGGCCTGATTTGTGCCCCCCTACATGCCACTATGCCCAATGACCATGCCCAGGGGACATAAGTCCCCTGGGCATGGCCATTGGGCAAGGGGGCATGACTCCTGTCTTTGCTAAGACAGGAGTCATTTCTATGGGTGTTGGGAGTCGAAAAAAATGGCGCAAATCGGGTTGAGGCGAAAAAATTGCCTCAACCTGACTTGTCCCATTTCTTGACGCCCAAGCCCCATATCCCCCTACGCCGGCGCTGCCTGGTGAACGTCGTTTTTTTACACGCACACCAGGCAGCGCCGCCGGCTAACGCCGGCTAACGTCATTGATTAAATACGGCGCCCGCATGGTGCTTCAGAATGGCGTTAGCCGGCGCTAATTTTTTTGACGGAAAACTGCGTTAGCGCAGTTTTGCGTCAAAAAGTATAAATATGGCCCTGAATTTTAAAGGGTACTCACATCCCTTTATGCCATCAACGTGGGCAACACAGTAAATAAGTCTGCAATCAGATTAATCTCAGACTGGATCTCAATGCTCAAAACTCAATGGAGGGGTGGGAAAGGCAAAAAGGAAGGAAATCACAGTGAAACAAATGCAACCCATAATTTTCCTCCATCAAAACCTATTTCAGTATACACACACTTACTTGAGACCCAAAACATAATCAAGGGAAATGGCTTCCAAATCATAGGCTTTTTAAAGAAACAAGTCAGTGTCTTCTTTGTTGTTCAGTTACATCTGCAGGGTTCCTAACCAATCCAGAAAGAGAGGAAATCAGGTAGAGGAGTGATGTTGGAAGCAGTATTTGCCATGGAAGAGCTATGGACTCAGATAAAAAAAATCCAAACAATTTCTTGAAGGTTAATCGCAAACATGTTTTGTCCAGAGTCCACTGTCATACACCTGGCTACACTAAGGGCCAGATGTAGGAAAATCCAATTTTGCGACTTGCAAATTACGAGTCTGACCGACTCGCAATTTGCAAGTCGCAAAATGGGATGTAGAATGGTGTCTCAGACACCTTCTGCGACTCGCTATGGGGTCGCAAAGACCCACCTCATCAACATTCATGAGGTGGGTCGCATTCTGCAACCCCATAGCGAGTCCCTGCACTTACAGGGATGGTGGCCTGCTGTAGTCAGCAGACCTCCATGTCTGTGACTGCTTTATAAATAAAGCAGTTTTTTTTCTTCATTTTGCAGCCCGTTTTCCTTAAAGGAAAACGAGTTGCAAAATGAAAAGTAAATCAAAACCATTTGGTTTCGTTTTTTTCAGAGCAGGCAGTGGTCCATAGGACCACTGCCTGCTCTGAATTTTTTTTTTTTTCGACATTCACAAAGGGGAAGGGGTCCCATGGGGACCCCTTCCCTTTTGCGAATGAGTTACCACTAGTGTGACACTGGTGGTAACTGCGAGTTGGTTTGCGACCGCATTCGCGGTCACAAAGCAACTCTGAATTGCGATGCAGTCACAAATAGGAAGGGAGCACCCCTTCCTATTTGCGAGTCGCATTCCCAAATTGCGAGTCGGTACCGACTCGCAATTTGGGAATGAGCATCGCGTTCGGCCGTTTGCATGCTGCAAACTGCGATTGTTGCAGTTTGCGACATGCAAACGGCCTACTACATCTGGCCCTAAGTTATTTATGGATTTGATTCTCAAGTTGATGCTACACCTACAGATGAGGACCTCTGAAAATATTTCTAATTGTGGGCTTCATCCTAATGGTAGACAAGCATGAAATTAAATGTGGACAACTCTGGTGGTGAACCTGGAATACCTGGACTTCAATAAAATTTTGTGGGACCTACAGATATAGCAGGACACACTCTGGACCTAAGTAACTAAATTAAGCACTCAAAATAGCAAGGTAGGAAATGTTTAGTAAACCACCATATTTTGTCATGTCCATCACTGGTAACCTACGACTTATCAACATGAAACACATCCAGTTGTTTCTCAAAAAACAACATGTTTTCAGGGGCTGACAGATTGACAAAATACAAAAAACACTCCCAGCACATATACAATCTCGTCCAAAGTGAGCCAGCAGATCTAAATGAAACATTGATTGGAAACTCTCTATTATATAATATATGGAGCACTTTAAACAGAATGTCCTCCTTCATGATGGGAAAAACAGAAAAAAGACAAATAGTAAAAGGAAGAAGCCAACATGTAGATGAGAGAAATGAGTGTGAAACAAACATGGCAAGGCAGGCAAAATCTGATAGAAGAGGCACAGTGGAAGCTAGAAGGTGAATACTACACCAGCAACATTAATGAGATACCTTATCAAGCAATCGAAGTCTTTAACAACATCTGCAAACCAATCAACCACAAAGTTATGACAAATACCATATCTGCATAACAATCATCCATATAGGAGAACTGAGTTGTTGCCTATGGTTAGATGGTGCACACATTAAAAAAATTGTGATGGCTTAAAATTCTCCTGATTTTCTTACAGTACCAATTGATGCAGTAATTCCATTGGTGCCGAAGAACAGATAGCCCAGAAATGTCACCCTATCCAACAATATTTGCTCCACCCTTGAAATCATCATTCTGCACTTTCAAATTGGTAAATGTAGATCTGGTAAGGGAACTGTTAGACATAATCAAAGCCTCCAACCAGTCAACAAATCCATGTACAACCACATTATCAATACATCTGCATAAACAGTTTCTCAAGAAATTAAAAGCGTCACCAAGGCATCTCTGCTAAGATACTTGCATCTGAACATCTCAAACAAGCATTTGTCATCATTTGCTTGTAGAAACCAACAGTGACAAAAGCAGTCCCAAAAGTTACAGGTTTGAACATAAAATCAAAGAAAGTAATAAAATAATTCCACAAATACCAAATCCAAAACATGATATTACACAGTTGACAACTGATATTCAGTTCCATTCCAGGAAGAAGAAACTACAATGGCTGACATTAGAGAAGACCTTCTCAACACATATTGCGTGGTCAATTAAGAAGCGCTCATCCTCTTGGACCTTTATGTGGTATGTGATATGAATGATTACGTCATCCTTTTCTGTAGAATAAAATATAGGCAAGAGTCACAGACAAAATGCTGTATTATATCTGATTGTTCCTTCTCAACTTTGACTATTAAGAATTTGTTCTATGCTTATTTATCAGGCAAATCTTCTGAAGTGCAACCCAAGAATAATATTTATTATCTCTTAGGACCTCTATTTTTGAAGACATATTTGTTTTACTTATAGTGAGTAACTAAACAGTGCTGTCTACATTCCACAGTGCGTTGGGATAAGCAACATCACAGAATCTCTGACCCACAGCTACTATTAAATGGGAGAAAGCTCTATGTGACAACAGGTTTCCCTGAAGCAAATGCTCCCATTTTCATGGTCACTTACTCATGGAACTTATAAACTCCACTAAGATATATGAGACATGTAGGAATAGCTTTGGTTCAAGTTTATTGTTAATTCCTGAAGAAAACATGGCAGTGAAAGCAACCAAATACAAATATCACTGTTTCCCCTGGCCGTACCTGTACATCAAACAGAATGCAGGGTGTAGTTCACCAGGACACTAGTCATGCTTCACTTTGAACATCAAATTGGCGTCTACATGGGTTGAACCAAAAATATCTGGACCAACTATGACACAGGAATTAAGTTTATCCCTTAATGTGATGAAACAGGACTACATCAAAACCTATAAGCACTGCAGACAATATCTATTTAAGATAACATCACAGAAGCATTCTAAAAAATAGAAGAAGTGTGCTGCATGCCATTTAGGAACCTCTTTTTAGAAAATTTACTGATTGCTGCTAATCAAATTTCTAAGGGCTCAAATGTAGAAGATGGTCCCTATGAGTGCAAGGCCCAACATTATTGAACACTCTTCCTTATATCACTCAGGTACAGACACATTATTTACTCTTTCTACTTAATACAGAGCCATTCAGCCTTTCGCATGATTGAGATCCATTCCATCAGATATCCAGGTGCCTGCTGAGGTATGAAGGGTGTGAGAGTTCTCTGATATTTAGCATGCTTCGTTTATCCATCCTATGGACGATAACAGATTCCTCATCTTCATGCTTTTTTGGAAGAGAGACAGATCATCTATTTACCAATGGAGAGAGTCTTACTCTAAAAACAGTGGTACAGCAGTCGTTTCTAAGAAGAGTCCTCTTGTACTCTACTTAGCATTGATGATATGGTATTGTAATGTCCAATGATTGGTGGGTGGTGGTATTGTTGACCCAGGCTGTGCATTTATTTACTTTCAAGAACCCTTGCCCATGACTGCTGGCAAAACGCTTCTAACTATCAATCATATCACATGCATCTCTTCCCCGTCATCATAATCACAACTTAATTCATTTTCTATTGTAAAAAAACAATAGCTAGCCCAGACAACAGTGTCAAACCTGGAGCACTTGGTGCTCAATGACACACAACCTCTGCTGTTGATGCTGGCTTCATAAACATCCCAACTGTAGTTTCTAGTAGCTGCTCATGCTGGCTGAAGCCCTCTCTCAGTGCACCAACCGCAATGCAACTTCAGCTTCCCTGAGTGTGTGACAATATTCAGCAAAGTGCTTTTTACACACTGGGTCCTGTGCAGTACAGGTAGCATAGTGGTAGAAGTTGCTTCATACAAGGCAAGATCAGTATGTTGCTAAAGAGCGCATACTAATGCATACAACAAAGAGTACCATAATTGATCACTAGATAAATCAGCTAAGTGCACCTTAAACACCAGACATCGGTGACACTACCACTAGGCTGGAGTGGCGATGTTTCAGAGGGAAACCTGTCATGAAACTATAACCAGTTAGGAGAGGAATAAAAGAAAGGAAAAAAAGCAGCCACTTGTGACCAACAGAATGGACCGAGTGGATGGAAGCAATGTGCAAAGAAAAAAAAAAGTTTAAGATGAGCCTATTCCTAAAAATCAAAAGCGATACATTACACAAACCTAGAAGTAAATTTTTGTATTGGCTAAAGTCCCCAAAATGACTTAACTGACAATATTCACAAATGTAGAAATCAAACACAATTATACAATAATGGGTGGGCTTTAAACACACCTTTTACACATATTATCATTTGTATCATCTAAATTGCTTTCTGCATGGAGTATTAACTAATGCCACACTGAAACACATGAAACTTACTTCACTTTGTTTTCATTGTCACTCGATAAAGATTGAGACGTGATACGTTTACTGGCTATGTCACCTGAGGGAAGGAAGGGAGAGCAACAGTGAGTAGCGAGGGGCCTAGCAGCAGTGTGCAAATGCTGGGCTCTCACAAAGAAAAGGAAGTGGCTATTTACACATCTGTCAGCCAAACAGTACATAATCTCTGGTATTTACCCAGTAGCCAGCAAAATACATATACGCCAACAGACTCAATTCAGGCAGGAGACTCCCAATTTTTCAATGAGGAAAATTCATCCCACTGCTATTTTGTTTTAAATCTCCCTCTTTCTGCTGTCCCAAGGTTGGCATGTATGAACATTACATAACCTCTACTCTTTAGCTGCCACTGGCTAAATAGGAGAGATTATGAACAATTTGACTGGCTGCCAGATAAACACTGTGGAGATATTTATTTAGCCAGCCAGAAAGTCCAGACCTAGTGTGACCAGGATTACATGGTACATGAGGGTCAGAATCAGGGGATCCTAAATGAGGGTAACAAGGAGTAGATGAACCAAGTTGACCTGCAACATAGGAACTAGGAGTACTAGTGCAAAAGGGATGAAGAAGATCAGGTCCAGGAGGACCATTACTTGGAGGACCATGGCAAGTGGACCAGGCTCAGATGGTTAAGAAGAAGGTGGAACAGGCAAACCAGATGACTGCGAGGACTAGTAGGACTGGAATCGAGCAGGAGGAAACAAGGCCAATTGGACCACATCAGAAGACCCAATACATGAGGACCAAACAAAGGAGGACCAGAGCTAAAATGAGGAGTACATGGGCCACGAGAAGAAGCAGAAGAATTAGGAATATGTCAACCAGAGGACTAAGAAACCAGGGAAACAGACCCAGGAGGATTGATGGACAAAAATTAGGGTGAAGGAGATGAAAAGGTCCAGGACAAGGAGACAGTGAAATATGGGACCCAGAATCCAAGGATTAGGTTTTGGATTACGTGAGAATGATTGGCTAGACCGACAAGTAAGTACAGGGCCAGAGAGGTCTAGGACTAGCATGAACAAGAGATCAAGGAACATCAGAACTAGAAAAGGCTAGGACAATCTGTGGTGGTCCAGAACATGTTTTGTACAATCTTGAGGCAAAGAGCAGAAAAACTATGGCCAGAAGGATCAGGACCAGATGGACAAGCACAATGAAGATCAGGACCTGGAGGGCAATTGCCAGCAGTACCAAAAGTCCAGGATAATTAGGACCGGGAGTAGGAAGATCAAATGAACAATCACCAAGGGCACTCAGAAGACCAGAGCAAGGAAGACAAGGTGACCTAAAGGCATCATAAATAGGAGGCCTGTAAATAGGGCTTAGCTGAGCAAGAAAATTAGGACCTAGTGGGACAGAGCAATCATTACAAGTAGCAGGACCATGGTGAAGAGGATCATATGTAAGAAGGTCAACTAGAATATTAAATATCAAGGAGAATGGCCAGTAGTTGCCAGGATGACCAAGACCAAAATGACCAGGAACAGGAGGAGTTGAAAAATTAGAAGCTGGATCAAGAGAGTCAGATGTAATGGCTGCAGTACCAGTAAGCCTAAGAGGACAAATAACAGATCCAAGAGGACCAGGAAGACTCAAACCAGGAGGACAAAGACTAAGAGGGCCAGGACATGATAGGCTAGATGGTCGAGATCCTGTGATATCAGGGCTAGGAGGTGCAGGGTGAGAAAAAGCAGGACAAGATGACCAGGGCTTAGAGGACCAGAAAGAAACAGAGCCAGATGGGCCAATACTGACTGAACCAAGGATGGCTAGAATAGCTAAAAGGCAAGGTTTCTGATAACAAGACAAGAAGGACCAGGATGAGCAAAACCAAGGAGTCTGAGTCTGAGACTGCATGTGGACGGGGTGCATGAGAACTAGGCCTAAGAGAGATCAAACCTTAAAGACCAGGACCAAGAGGTTCAGGGCCAATGGGCACATAATATCAATAATGAGAAGGACTTTGAAAATAGCATAAACATCACCAGGAGTGTCAGCAACCAGAGCCAGAAGACCAGGAATCAAAGGAATAGGAGGACCAGGGAGATTAGAGCAAAGAGAATTAGGACCCTCAGCACCAGGACTGGACTGGAGGACCAGGGTGAGGAGGAATGTTGAAGATCAGGATTAGGGACATCAGGGTGGAGATGACCACACCCTGGAGTTCCCAGCCACAGGGCTAGGGTCAAGGTGGTCAGAAATGTGAGAAACAGGATGGCCAGGCCCAGAGTAAGAAAGACAATGATCTGTTAGTGTAGAAGTATGAGGAAAAGGAGCAGGAGACTCAGGAGTAGACCCCAGAAGACTGGGACAATTAGAAGCATACGGATTATGGCCAATAGGCCCAGGGGACCACAATAAGCAAAAATGATGAGAGGGCAGTCCCAAGGATACCAGTAGGAACATCAACAGAACTGGAGCATGGAGGATTAGAAAGACTAGCCCCAAGAGGTCTGGGAACGGGCCTAGGAGTGCCAGCAGGACCATGACCATAGGACCAGCACCCATAGTTGCACATGGGGCAGACGACCAGGACGTGGGGAAGCAAGGCTAGGGTGAGAAAGATCAGGAATACCAAAACAACCAGAGCCAAGAAGTCTAAGCGGACTAGACCTCGATGTCTAGAAGGACCTGGACCAACATGACAAGGCTTATAAGGACCTAGAAAAAGAGAACCAGGATAAAGAGGGCCCAGACCATAGGATGTAGTGCTGGAAGGATCATGAGGACACTGCAAAGGGCAGGAGGAGCAGGATGATCAAAATCAGGAAGATAACAGATAAGAGGGCAAGGCCTAAGAGGACCAGAGCACAAGAGGCCAGGTGAGATGAAAGGAGCAGAAGGACCAGGAGCTGATGTACTAGAAATCAGATGAGCAGGTTTAGAAGGATTAGAATGACCAGGTCAAAGGGACGAGGGCAAGTAGTAGAAGAACTAGGGGGCATATTTATACTCCGTTTGTGCCGAAATTGCGTCGTTTTTTTTTACGCAATTTCGACGCAAAACTAACTCCATATTTATACTTTGGCGTTAGACGCGTCTAGCGCCAAAGTCCATGGAGTTAGCGTCATTTTTTAGCGTGGACACCTACTTTGTGTTAATTGTATGCAAGGTAGGCGTTCCCGTCTAAAAAATCGACTCCGAGGCATGTGCGTCGGATTTATACTCCCGGGCAAAAATCACGCCCGGGAGTGGGCGGGTCAAAAAAAATGACGTACGGCCGCTTTTGCGCCGTTTTTTTGCGCCTCCAAAAGGCAGGCGTTAAGGGACCTGTGGGCTCTGAAGGAGCCCAGAGGTGCCCTCCCATGCCCCCAGGGACACCCCCTGTCACCCTTGCTCACCCCAGGAGGACACCCAAGGCTGGAGGGACCCATCCCAGGGACATTAAGGTAAGTTCAGGTAAGTATTTGTTTTTAATTTTTTTGTGGCATGGGGGGCCTGATTTGTTCCCCCCTACATGCCACTATGCCCAATGACCATGCCCAGGGGACATAAGTCCCCTGGGCATGGCCATTGGGCAAGGGGGCATGACTCCTGTCTTTGCTAAGACAGGAGTCATTTCTATGGGGGTTGGGAGTCGTAAAAAATGGCGCAAATCGTGTTGAGGCGAAAAAATTGCCTCAACCTGACTTGCCCCATTTCTTGATGCCCAAGCCCCATATCCCCCTACGCCGGTGCTGCCTGGTGTACGTCGTTTTTTTTAACGCACACCAGATGGCGCCGGCGGCTAACGCCGGCTAACGTCATTCAATAAATACAGCGCCCGCATGGCGCTTCAGAATGGCGTTAACCGGCGCTACTTTTTTTACGCAAAACTGCATTGGCGCAGTTTTGCATCAAAAAGTATAAATATGGGCCTTGGAGTATGGGCCTGAAAGGACCAGGATGGTCAGGAAGAACAAACCAAGAGGATTTGGCAGACAAAGACACCAACAATGAGGTCTAGAAACAAAAGAATCAAGCCTAATTGGTACAAAACAAAGAAGAGAGCACAAACTGTGAGGCTCAGGAATAGGACAACTAATGCAAGGCAAACCAGACTGAGAGTGAGGAAGAATAATAGAACAGGAGCTGGAGAATCAAAAGGAGATGGGCAGGCAACCAAAGCCAGCAGGACAAGAGTTAAGAGAACCAGTGCAAGGAGGACGAGTGGGACCGCAATCAATGGGGAAAAGAAACATCAAGTCACAGAGGCCCAGGAGAACCAGAAGCTGGCATACCAGAACAAGACGTATTGGGTTGAGGAGGAAATGGAGGACAAGGAGGACCAGGAATACAGGAGTCAGAATGATTAAGCTGAATGGCTAAGAACAGGATCAGCTGAACAAGGAGTGTTAGCAATGGGTGAACAAATTAGTGAAGAAACAGGATGACAAGTGTTGGAAAGTGGATTCTTGGTAAGGGCAGGTAGGTACCTACACTTAGCAATAGGCTACAAACCCCAGCTAGGTCCAGTCAAAGTCTCAGTAAATTAATCCTTGCTCATCACTTGGTAGCTTGGCCCACGAGCAGTTAGGCTTAATTTAGGAGACAGGTGTGTAACACATTTATTATCCACCATACAGTAAATAAGTAAAACACAACACACATTGACAATTCAACAATAATTGATAAAAATGTGTAAATATTTTTAGCTTTAAACTGACATTAAACAACAAAACTCCAATGCAGAGAACCATATATATATGATTTTTTGAAGATTAATTGTAAAACTAGAACTTAGAAGCAAATAGCGATGAAAGGGTTAAAAAAGGTCACACTTGACACGGACAAAGTCCAGAGTTCAGGCCACCAGCCAAGGGTTCAGAGGCTCTGGTTTGCCTCTTGGGGTCTAGGACTGCACCTCTTCAACTTATGGAGTTTTTTGCAACATTTGCTGCCAATGTCTCAAAACGTCGGGATCTTCTTACAGAGGTCCTTTATGGTCCTTCAAGTGTCCACAGACTTGATCCAAGATTCCAGAAGCTCTAAGCTGCTCCTTGGGATTTGGGACTACAATTCCCAGAATGCACATGGTCAGAATCCTCAAATGGCCACTGGATGCTGGTCAGCTGGGCTCTTCTTGCAGGACTTTATGTGGGGGACTCTGGCCAGCTTCTTTGTACCTGCGGCTTACAGGGAGTCTACTGCTGGAGTTGCAGAAGCAAGCAAAGTCATTTTCTTGTTGAAGCCCAAGGTGTGCAGCTGGTGCAGTCCTTGTGAGTGCAGTGTCCAAGTGCAGGCCAGGGGTCCAGCTGGGCAGTCCTTCTTCTTCCAGTGTCTTCTTCCAGCAGGGATCTGAATTGTGGGGCAGATCTGTCATATTTATCCTTGCTCCTGGAGGTGGGATGCAGGGGGGTGCTCCTGTCCAATTGAGTGCAGGCCACCACCCTCTTGAGTGACGACTTCCTGGGAAGTGTGGCAAAAATCAGTCCCAGGGATCAACATTCATCAAACATCGAAGATGCCAAAATTCAGTCTTAGAGTTTAGAACTGGCTGAGTCCATCCACTGGTGTAGCTAAATTCCCCTTAACACACCCCTTTTCAGTCCCTCTCCTAGTCATCTAATCCGGAAGCCCCTAGCTGTCTGCGGCTGCAGGAAATGGGGGAGGTCCAATTTCTGTCCCAAGTGGCTTTTCCTCCTTTGGCTACTTTCCCCCCATCCTGTTCTGCAGATTCTTCCTTTGTTTCAGACCAGGTCACTTCACGCTTCATCAAGGCAACCTGGCTCAGGCTGCCAGAGTCTGACCATTCAGGAAAGGGCACTACAGGGCTGAACTTGTTAACTTTCAGAAAGAGTTCTAGAACTCTTACCCTGTGCTAGTTATATTAAATTCAACAAAAGTTGTTGTATTTTTTTATAACAGTTAGGGGCTGATTTTAGAGACCCTAGCGCCTCCTTGCTCCACATTAGCGTAATTTTTTTTTACACTAATGTGGCCCAACAAGGCCAAAGTTGCTGCACCAAATTTACAAAGTGTCTCAATGCATGCATTGCACCACTTTGTAATCTTTTGCACTACAATTATACCTGCACCAGGTAATAATTTATTTGCGTCATTTCTTTCAGCACTTTTAATGCCTTCTCAGAGCAGGGGTTACAATGAGGCATGGTTTGTTTTCAATGGGCTTCAATGAGCTTTGCAGTATTAACGTTAAACTTTGTGACGCTAATCCTGCAAAGCTCTGAACTAGCATCAAAAAGCTTGATTTTTTGATTATTCACTAGTTCCTCTAAATACCGCCATGGTGTGCCGTATCTTAGATACAGCACACACATGGTGGCGTTAGGGGTGTGCTAAGGGGCGCAAGCAAAGTAGCGCTGCACTAGGTGCAGTGCCACTTTTCTTAAATCAGGGCCTTAATTTGGAACTAACCTTGCAATATTTGGCTCATCCCTATGTAAAATAGGACTTTATTATATTAAAATAAAGTCTCTCCATGTTAGCCTATGGGGCACTTTGATTACAATGGGGAAAACACATCTGTCTGTTTTTCCCTCACTAGGATGTATAAAACATCTTTTATAAATTCCCTGCTCATAGTTACACTGCACCCAACCCTGGGGGCACCTAGGGCAGACTTTAGGAGTGACTTATATGTAAAAATAAAGTAGTTAGGAATTTGGGAGTACTTTTAACTCCAAATTCGAATTTGGGGTTAACTTTAAGTGAAAAGCGGCCAGCAAAGCAGGCCTGCCTTTAAAATGACACCAGGGACCACAGTAGTGCGCCCAGGGTGCCCTATCTTCTCTAGGATCCCATAACCTACATGCCCTACCATATACTAGGGACTAATAGGTAGGTTGTCATAGCCCATTATAATTATGCTTAATTTGCATATACCATTTTGAACAGTGTACTGGCCCTGGGACTGGTTAGCAGTGCCCAGGGCACTGTCAGAGTCAGAAAACACCAGTAGCAGCTACAAATGGAGGCAAAAAGTTAGGGGGCTTCTGCAATCAACAATATTTTCCCACATCAAGGAGCAGGAAGACCAGGACCAAGAGTATCATGAAAGCTGGAGGAGGACTATGAGGACTAGACAGGGCAAGAACAGGATGATTAGAGACAGTAACACCATCAATAAAATTAGGAAGATTAGGTAGATTAGAAGGACTAGAATAAGAAGGACCGGAACAGGGCTTGGCAGACCAGAGGTGTCACAACCATGGGGACCAAGACCTGAAGTACCAAGTGTGGCAGAAGGACCAGAAACTGAGATAACAGGACCAGGCTAGTTAAGCTCAGGTGGACCAGGGCAATCAGACCTAGAAGTACCAATTAGACCAGACCAGGACAACAATCAACAGGTCCAGCCCAAGAGTACCTAAAAAGGAGGAACAGGACTCATTGATGCAGTACCTAGTGGACCATGAAGACGGGGACCAGGGCAAGGAGAATGTGGATAACCTGAACCAGGAAGACTAGGGCCCATATTTATACTTTTTTTGCACCGCATTTGTGTCATTTTTGTATGCAAAAACAGGGCAAACTTCCAAAATACAATTGTCTTTTGTACATTTGAGCCGATTTTGCATACAAAAAATGGCGCAAATGCAGCGCTAAAAAAGTATAAATATTTGCCTAGGAGTGCTAGATCTAGGAGAATCAAGACAACCGGGTTAGGTGCAGAAGGACCCAGCAGACAAGCAGGACCGGTGTGAGGATCAGTAGTACCAAGATCAGGAGGTCCAGGAAGGGCAAAGAGAAAGGCTAGGAAGATAAGTGTGAAAAAGGATTAGTACTAGGAACACCTAATTCAGGAAACTATTACCAGGGTGACGAGAACTAGTTTGGCCAGAACCATCATGAGGATCAGGAGGACTAAAACAACTCAGAAAAGAAGGACTGAGAACTGGACCTCAAGTAGAACCATTACCACAAGTGAAGGCATGAAAGAACCATGAGGATAAGGAAGAAGACTGGGTACAGGAGGACAACTATGCAATTCTATGCCACCAGTATTATAATATCCCTTTTATAAACCATTCTCATCCATTCTTCTTATGCTGTCACCTTCAACAATACCCCACCTTTTTTAGCCCACATACAGGCTGGTAAGTATTTGCTGATAATTCAGAGCATGTAAAGTGAATACAAACCTATCTGATGGTGCCACAGTAGTTTGAGGCAGGATATGAGGGAAGATGGACTGAAACATTCCAGAGGGCCTAGAGATGGGTGAGTGATAAGGATTGTGGCCCATCAGGAATGGCAGGAAGGATTTCAGAAACTCAGATTGTTGAAGTCAGCAAAAGTGGTAAATGATTATCAAAGAGGGTCAAAGGGCTATGGAATTTAGCAAAGGGCTAACGATGAGCAGAAAAGGAGGTAAGGGAGGATCCAAATAGATCATCCCAGATGCCTCAAAGAGGGATTCTGAGTAACAAAGAACTATGATTGACAGCTGTGATAGGTCTGGAAATCAAGACTAGCAGGGACAACTTCAATATTAAGTGCATGGACCATTGGCATGCAGGCCATCAGCAGCCCTTGGTGAGAGCTTGGCATTGTGTGCGCTGCAGTACAGGGGAGCAGACGTATAGAGACCCAGCTGATGCACCGCTGGACTGACATCCTGGATCGAGAGCAAGACCTGCTCGACCTTCTGGGTGTAGAGGTTGCAGACCATTCTCAGAAAATTCTATTGTTTTTCAAATAGAATGCTCACACTCATAGGTAAGTTCCGTTTATGTGATTGACTAAATATATTTATATATATATATATACTCACTGAAAAGACTAAAGTAACAAGTGCCAGTGCCAGAAAGTAACTTTGGGCAATGAGTTATAGTTTTTAACATAAGTATAACTGTAATTATAACTGCTGAATGTCTATGATTTGTATGGGTAAAACTTCAGCCTAACTATAACGCCCCTGTAACCTTTTTTGTTTTCAGTGAATATATATATATAGGAAGTAGAATTAAAAAATCTAGAAAATCACTGAAAAAAAAC
This sequence comes from Pleurodeles waltl, assembly GCF_031143425.1. Classification (NCBI taxonomy): domain Eukaryota; kingdom Metazoa; phylum Chordata; class Amphibia; order Caudata; family Salamandridae; genus Pleurodeles; species Pleurodeles waltl. Next base: position 921,408,829 of record NC_090448.1, read on the forward strand.
AAAGTTTACAGGGACATTATAGTTAGACTCACATTTTACATGTACAAAACCAGTGAATTTCAGCAGTTATAGTTAACTTAGCTAACTATAAGTTGCACCCCCCAAAATGCACTGCTTATGACCTCACATATTACATTACTCATGACATGGTCTGTGACATAACTGATGACATCACTGATGACATCTTAAATGGCATGACTGATGACATTACTGATGACGTTATTCATTGAGTTTAAGTGGTTGTATAGATCTGTGAGTCTGAGTGGAAGTGGCTGTACAAGTGACTGAGGGCGTGTTTGCTTGTATGAGTGAGCGACAGAGTGTGATTGTGACTGTATCAGTGAGTGAGTGAGTGAGTGAGTCAGTGACTGTACAAGCAAGTGATTGGATGTATCACAAGGTATTTGCATGAGTGTGTGGATGTTTCAGTCTCTTCATGAAACAGTGAGTGGATCTGTAAGTAGCTATATTGGTTACTCACTAGATGTTTTTAGCAACACAAAAGGATGATGGAAGGAATGCTGAAACTTTTCAACCACTCACCCCCAGTCACTGATCTGGGTTTAATCCATCGTTCTTTTGCTCACCATGCCACCTTAGTTTGGACCCAGCCATATGCTAATCAGTCTTGACACTGTTCACCATGGGAACAGTCCAGTCCAAACTGCCAGGCCAGGTCCTCTGTGGACCGGAAAGAAGCTTCCTGGGACCGGTTTCAGGGTATCACCCTTCATCAGCCTGGCCAGCTTGAATCCAGTGGCACAGTGAGCAAAGGACCCACGTCTGGGCATACTCTTCCCACTTAGAGAAACTTTAGCAATACAAAAGGATGATGGACAGAGTGCTGAAACCTTTCAACCACTCACCCCCAGTCACAGATCCGGGTTTAATCCATTGTTCTTTTGCTCACCATGCCACCCCAGTTTGGACCCAGCCATATGCAAATAAGCCTTGACCCTGTCCCCCATGGGAACAGTCCAGCCCGAACTTCCAGGCCAGGTTCTCCATGGACTGGAAACAAGCATCCTGGGATCGGTTTCAGGGTATCACCCTTCATCAGCCAGGCTAGCTTGAATCCAGTGGCACAGTGAGCAAGGGACCCATGTCTGGGCATGCCCTTCACACTTAGGGCAACTTTAACAACACAAAAGGATGATGGACGGAGTGCTGAAACTTTTCAACCACTCACACCCAGTCACAGATGGATGGGTCAATGTATGCATTCATGAGAGAGTGGGTGTAAGGCTTTCTGCATTGGTAAGTAAGTAGGTTTGTGATTTGTTGCAAGGATGATAAATGGTTGTTAGTGATTGTATTGGTTTGGGAATGGGTGAGTGAGTAACTTTATGGGTGACTAAGTGGGTGTATGAGTGGCTGCATACAGAAGTGACAGGGTGCATCACTGTCTGGAGAGTGAGTGGTGTGTTACTGTCTGAATGAGTGACTAACTGGGTGTGTCAGTGATTGCACAAGTGAGTGACTGGGTGTGGTAGTTGTACAGGTGAGCTACTTTGTGTGTAAGATCTGTCTTGAAGAGTGGGTGCTTGTGTATGTGAGTAGATAGGTTAGTGTGTGGGTGTGTAACTGCTTGCATGGGTGGGTGTGTGGTATATTAGTGGTTGTGTGGGTATGTAATATGTTTTTTTAGTACTTCTTCAGGTGTATGAGTTGGTGTCTGAGTGACTATGAGTGTGTGTGAGTGGGTGTATGAGTAGCTGTGTTGCTGTATGAATAGCTGAGTTAGTAATGCATGGTGAGTGAGCCGTTGTGTTAGTAGCTGTGTGAGTGAGTGAGTTTGTGTCTGTCAGTAGTGTTATTGGGGTATAAATGAGTGTGTGAGTAGTTTTGTAGGTGGATGTGCAATTGCTTGTATGGGAGAATGTTTGAGTTTTTTTGTGGATGATGTAATCAGTGATGTCATTTGAGACGTTATCAGTGATGTCAGTGACTGTGTCATGAGTGATATAATATGTGAAGTCATAAGCAGTGCATTTCAGGGGTGCATTTTATAGTTAGCTGAGGTAACTATGACTGCTGAATGTCACTGGTTTTGTACTTGTAAAATGTGACTCTACCTATAACGTCCCTGTAACCTTTGCTTTTTCAGTGAATTTCTATGTTCTTTATATTAAATTCTCTAACTATAACATCTATCTAACCTTTGATTTTTGTGTGAATTTAAATGGTTTTTAAATTCTATTTCCTTATTATAACGTCCCTGTAACCTTTGTTTTTTTCAGTGAATTTCTTTGTTTTTTCAATATGTTGTAGTTTTAATTTTATACAGATCTAAAATATAGGGCCTGTCTCTGTGGGTATGAGATAGCTGTGGAGGGTGGCTGTGGGTGTAAGTAGGTGTTAGAGTGTCTGTATGAGTGTGGGTGTGAGAGAATTGGTGTGTGTATATGTAATGAGAATATGTATTTATTTTTTCAGATGTGTAAAAAATTTAGAGGAAGAGCAGTCTTCTTTATAGAAAATCAAAAAATGTTTTGAGCATAATTGTGATTATGGTATTTCAGTATGTTGCTGTACTAGCATATATTTATATGATTAATTCAATAGTGAAATTCACTTTTTAGTGCTTTTTTCTTCAATCGCGTCGTCATGTAAGTTGTGTTCTTCACGATTAATCTCAACATTGGCGTATTTTTTAAAAGTTTCAAGTAGTTGTATACAGACTTTTTACTCAATCTGTGACAAAAGTAGTTTATTAACTAGTTATGGAAAATGTTGACTGTAGTTTTTGATTAACTGAAAAAGGTGTATTTGCTGTAGTTTGTTTACTCGCGTCGTCGTCAGTCATTGCGTTCATTGCAATTAATTTCGACGTTAGCATGCTTTTAGGGAGTTGTAATGAGTACTAAGTCAACTTCCTACTAAAAGTTTGACATGATTAGTTTAATAATCAGGTTTAAAAATGTTGTCTGTGGTTCTTATTTAAATAATAAACTTGTTCTTGGTTTCTTATGTCTAATCGGGTCCTCGTCGGTCGATGCAGTGCTCGCGCATAATTGGAAAATTGGCATGGTTTTGGAAAGTGGGAACTACTTATAAACTTATTTTCAATGTAATCTTATATATCAGTATTTTATTATAGTGGTTAAAAACTAATAATAGTGTGAGTTCTTCAATTTTAAACAAGTTCTTTGCTTTCTTTTTCGTTAAATCATGACAACGTAGTTCATCGAGATTGCATCATTATTCGTGACAGTCACATGATCTCCAAATGAAGAGCTTTGATTGGACAACACTGAATTCAGTCAAATTCTAAGGAAGACCACATTCTGACTTCACATTTGGTTTCAACCTGCAGCGGGAGAGGAAGCTGCTTTTTGCTGTGCTCAGTCTACTGATTATCAAGTAGCTTTTGTTTATTTTTTTTGTTTATTTATTTTTTATAAAAATAACATCTGGTACTTCCCAGCACTTAGAGGAATAGCTATATGAGCAATCTTCTTCAGATGAAGAGCTTTCCCAGAGGAAGCAGTCAATTGTCTGGAAATTCTTTGTAATCCCTTCAGGAGAGAAGACAGTGGCCAAACTGGTAAAATGTACAGCTTGTGAAAAAATACTTTCAAGGGGATCAAGCAAAAGGTATTCATGCCCAACAACAACCATGCTTTAGCATCTGATGGCGTATCACAACAGGCGGTATGTAAGAGCTGCAAGGGAGAAAAAAGCTGGAGAAACATCACCTTCCATTGGACCAAGACCATCTGTAGGAGAAGTTGTGCCACCACAGATAGATACTCAGCTTGAAGATATTGCTAAAGAATGTAAGGAGTGGGGAGCTTCTTCCATGATTGTAAAACAATACCAACTGTAGGTGACCAGAACAAATTACAAAAGTTTCTGAAAATCACAAAAAAATGTAAAAACGTTCCAGAAATGGAAAAAAATGGTTCTCTTTAGAAACCACCTTCCTTGGTCAAAAAAATATGAGCTATATGTGTGCATGTGTGTCTGTATGCAGAAGAATAAAGTAAAGAGTGCTTGAGTGAATATATGGTTGGGTGAGTGCATGAGTGCATGAATGATTGAATGTGTGAGCAGCTGTGTGCTAACATGTTTGAACGTGTGAGTGCATGAATGTATGTATGAGTGAATGCATGAATGTGTATATGAGTGACAGACTGAGTGTATGAGTGTATATATGGGTGATTGCATATCTACATGAGTCCTTGTATGAATGAGTGACTGATTGCATGAGTGCATGTATGGCTGAATGAATGGGAGTTTGAGTATATACATGATTGAGTGGTTGAGTACATGAGTGTGTATATGGGTGATTGCTTGAATGGATGGTTGCAAGTATGGATGATTTAGTGAGTGCATTAGTGTGTGCATGAGTGAGTAACTGAGTGTCTGAATTTGTGTATGGGTGATTTACTGGGCGAGTCAGTGAGTGCATGAGTGCATATATAGATGAATGAGTGAGTGCTTGAGTGCATGAGTGAGTGACTGAGTGTATGAGTGTGCGTATGGATGATTAACTGAGTGCATATGTGACTGAGTGAGGTCATGAGTGCTGCATAGGTGAATGAATGAATCTATGAGTGGTGTATAAGTAAATAAGTAGTTACATGAATTGTCCTTGGGTAAGTGACTTTGGTGGTCATTCCAACCTCGGCGGTAAAAGGCGCTTACCGCCAGACAGAAGAACGCCAAAACACCGCCGCGGTCGCGGTAAACCGCCACGGTCATTCTGACCCACACTAGGCAAACCGCTAAAATACCGCCATCCACAAAAGTCCGCCACACCAAAGGTAAGCGATAAACTGGCGATGACCGAACCTCCACCGTCACGCCAACAGAAATACGCCCATGCCATTACGACCCACGAATCCACGCGGCGGTCTTTCAACCGCGGTATTCTATTGGCGGTACACACCGCTGCGGTCGAAATACACATACACCTACAAAACACTATCACATTGGACAATTCGAAATACACACACCTGATACACATACACACACCACTCCCACACACCCAATACATTATAAAACACACACCCACATCACCCACAAACCCTTACGACTAGAAATATCGAACGAAGACCAGAGAGAGACACCACAATCTACAAACAAGCATCCACAGGCACACAATACCAATACCCACAGAACTTCCACGCACCTCACACAACACACCACTAAATAGCACCCCACCTATCACTACACACTCCACCCCACACATCATCCACACCACCCCATGGCATCTCAAAGACACCCCAGGTTCTCAGATGCTGAACTCAGGGTCATGGTGGAGGAAATCCTACGAGTAGAGCCCTAGCTGTTCGGGTCACAGGTGCAGCACACCACCATTGCCAGGAAGATGGAGCTATGGCAAAGAATAGTCGACAGGGTCAACGCTGTGGGACAGCACCCAAGAAATCGGGATGACATCAGGAAGAGGTGGAACGACCTACGGGGGAAGGTGCGTTCCATGGTATCAAGGCACAACATCGCGGTACAGCGGACTGGCGGCGGACCCCCACCTCCTCCCCCCGAATTTACAACATGGGAGGAGCAAGTCTTGAACATCCTGCATCCTGAGGGCCTCGCTGGAGTATCTGGAGGAATGGACTCTGGTAAGTCTCATCTTCACTACTTCATCCCCCCACCCCACCTGCATGCCAACTCATACCCCCACCCTCACCCCCTTCACAACTACCCCTTGCAAATGTCTCACCATCACAACCCACCCATCCCAAAACTTAGCCCTGCATGCGGCCCCAAAGCATGGACACCCATCACCAAAGCATGCCCAATGCACGTACCCATCACCCCCCCCCCCCAAAACACTGTCACAACAGCCCCCACAAAGGAATGCCAGCACTGGGGTACACGGGCACCCACCCATTGCACGCCATTGGCACACACAGAAGCAATAACCATACTTTTATACCCCTGCAGGACCCGAACGCCAGGTCACCGCGCAGGAGGGTCCACAAATGTCCCCTCCACCCCCAGAAGAGGCCCACAGTGATGACAGCAGCTCTGTCTCCCTGGATCTAGATGACCAGCCCGGTCCATCGGGGACCTCTGGACAGTCGGTTCCCCTCAGACAGGCACAGGCCACAGCAGACCTTCCCCCCTCTGGGAACACCAGCACAGCACCCACCCAGCGGGCCCATACCTCTGTCCCCAGGACACGTCAATCAGCGGTGTGTCCACCCCTACAGGGAACCCAGGCTAACCCACCACCCCAACAACAACAGGGACCTGGGGGCAGTGGTAGTGGGCATACGGTCCAGGTTACGGAGGCCCAAGGAAACAGGGGAACTGGGAGGGCAGCTGTGCGACAGGGGGGGACAGGCCTAGGGAACCCACTCTCCACGAGGCCCTCTCCTCCATCATGGGAGCATACCACCACTCCCAGGAGACGATGGCGACGGTCCTGGCCAGGTTTCAGGAAATCCAGCTTCTGCAGGAACAACAGTATATGGGGTTCAGGGAGGAACTGAGAAACATCAGTACCGCCATGGGTACCATCGTAGTGGCCCTGAATGAGTTAATCTCCACATTGCGGACCACTCTGGCACCTTAAAGGGCCCCTGACACTAGCATGGACCAAGAACTGGCTACCACCTCCGCCGGCGCTAGTGGACAGGAGGCCCCGACAGAAGACCAACAGGCCACCAGAACCCCACCCCCTGCAGAAGGAGAACCACCCCGCAAGCGGGCCCTGAGATCCAGGAAGAAGACAGAGTAACATGTCAAGACCCCCGCCAGCAAAGGATACCGCCCTGATTGTCATCCCACTGTCCCACATTGTCACCCTGTCCAACCTTAAACTGCCCCTGCTCCACTTCCCACAGGCATTTGGACAATGCACCTGTGAACCTGATAGTCTGGACTCTGCCATGGACAATCCTCCACCATCACCCCTCACCGATTTCCAACCACCCATCCAAATTAGAGCACTTGAATAAACACACTTATTGCACATAAACAATCTGGAGTCTGTCTGTGATTTTAACAAATGTATTAGACATGACAGTGCCAAAATTGTTATTCACATAGTGATGCAAAAAAAACGCTGTCACACAGCTGTAGTCCATGGAGAAACTAAGCAGATGTCACGCAGTGGGGTCCACAGCTCTGAAAACGGAAGGGAAAGTCACAACACAGTTACCATACACTGGGGAAAAAGTCAGACAGTAGAGAGGTAGGAGTCTTTAAATAAATGTAATATGCCGGTGTGTACTCTTACCTGTGTGTCACTGAAAGTATTACTCTATTACTGTGTTCCTGTTGTCTATGTCATCCTCTTCGGCTTCCTCTTCTTCACTCTCCACAGGCTCCACAGCTGCTACAACACCACCATCTGGACCATCCTCCGGCAGAAAAGGCACCTGGCGGCGCAAAGCCAGGTTGTGAAGCATACCGCAGGCCACGATGATCTGGCACCCCTTCTTTGGTGAGTACATTAGGGATCCACCTGTCATATGGAGGCACCTGAACCTGGCCTTCAGGAGGCCGAAGGTGCGTTCTATCACCCTCCTAGTCCGCCCATGGGCCTCATTGTAGAGTTCCTCTGCCCTGGTCCTGGGATTCCTCACTGGGGTCAATAGCCAGGAAAGGTTGGGGTAACCAAAGTCCCCTAATAGCCACACACGCTGCCTCTGGAGTTGCCCCATCACATACGGGATGCTGCTATTGCGCAGGATGTAGGCGCCATGCACAGAGCCAGGGAACTTGGCATTAACATGTGAGATGTACTGGTCTGCCAAACAGACCATCTGGATATTCATCGAATGATAACTTTTCCTGTTCCTGTACACCTGTTCACTTTCTCTGGGGGGTACCAAAGCCACATGGGTCCCATCAATGGCACCTATGATGTTGGGGATATGTCCAAGGGCATAGAAGTCACCCTTCACTGTAGGCAGCCTGACCTGTGAAGTGTGACAATGGGATGTGAGGTCAATGCGCTGGCGTGCACACCGTGGCGGTAGGCGGTCGAAGACCGCGGCGCAAAGCCGCATTGGTTCACATTGAATCCTATGGGTTTCAGGAGCCAATGACGATGTGCGCCGGCGGTCGCGGTACGCACCGCCGCGGTACGCACCGCCGCGGGCGTGACCGCCATTTTCTATCAGCTTAATCACTCGATACCTGATCTTCCACAGGAGAGGACCTACACTGCAAGTGCTGCTGTGACCTCGGTCTGGAAGAGACAATGGCTGCTGCGACTGGGGAAAGGGCCCCTGCCTTCACTTCTGAAGAATTGGAGAAACTCGTGGATGGGGTCCTCCCCCAGTATGCGCTACTCTACGGTCCTCCAGACCAACACGTAAGTACACTGGGACCATGCTTTGGGGGCAATGCCTGGGTTGAGTCGGGTGGATGAAAGATGGTGGGGAGGGGAGCGATTGAGTCATGCATCAGACGACAGATGAGAGCATGTGCCACATGGCAAGGGTGGGGATGGGGGGCCACTCACATTGAGCATGCAGAAGGTGATGACAATTTTTCTCTCCCTGTACATGTCACATAGGTCAGTGCCCACCAGAAAATCGTGATTTGGCGTGCCATCGCCAAGGACGTCCGGACCCTGGGGGTCCACAACAGACAGGGCACCCACTGCCGGAAGAGGTGGGAGGACATCCGCCGCGGGAGCAGGAAGACGGCGGAGGCTCTGCTGGGGATGGCCTCCCAACGTAGGAGGGGTGCCAGTCGTCAATTGACCCCCCTAATGTCCTGGATCCTGGCGGTGGCCTACCCCGATTTGGATGGGCGCGTGAGGACATCACAGCAGACACAAGGGGGTGAGTACAGTCTCATTCTGGTGACTTTGCGCGCAGTGGAGGTGTCTGGGTGGTGGAGGAGGGCTGTGGGTCTCCCTAGGCCAGGGCGAATTCTGTAGGCTGGGCCCCTCCGTAAGGCATGGCCCTGTGCCCCCACCCCCCACCTCTGTCGGGTGCCAAGTTCAGGTATCCATGGCCCTGTGTCATCTATGTGTGCAGTTGTCGTCGATAGGCTTGTAGGCCATGTCCCACGGATTGCGTAGTGGACCCCAAGGGCGCGGCGTAGTGCAGGGGGCTTCTGTGTCTGTCTTGTCCGCCAACAGTAGCGGTAATCCATGCACTCAACATGTCTTTATTTCCCCCCCCCCTATTTTGTGGCCTTCCTGTTCATGTGTGCATCAGCATCATCAGGCGGAGGAGAAGTGGCATCGGAGCACGAGGGAGCTGCATCTCACATGGCCATGGCGGGCCATGCAACTGAGTCGGATTTCACCAGTGAGACGGAGGGCGAGGGGAGCTCCACAGCGGGGACTCGTGCTGATGTCAGTGGCAGCGACTCGTCCTCTGAAGGGAGCTCCCTTGTGGTGGCGGCAACATCCGTGCCCCCTGCAACAACAGGTACAGCCGCCACCCAGCGCACCAGCACCGCCCTCCCAGCAGCCGCCCCTCAGCCTTCGCCCCGTGCCCGCTCACCCAGGAAGGTGGGCATCTCCTTCGCCCCAGGCACCTCCGGCCCAGCCCCAGTCACCCCTGCTGCCCTCAGTGAGGAGGTCATTGACCTCCTGAGGACGCTCATTGTTGGGCAGTCTACCCTTTTGAATGCCATCCAGGGTGTAGAAAGGGAGGTGCACCGGAGTAATGCATACCTGGAGGGCATTCATTCGGGTCAGGCTGCCCATCAGCGATCGTTCAACGCTCTGGCCTCAGCACTGACGGCAGCAATTGTCCCTGTCTCTAGCCTCCCCCCTCCAACTTCCTCCACCCAGACCCAATCCCCTGTACCTCTGCCTATCCCAGACACACCTACAGACCAGCCTGCACACACCTCAACACCCAAGGGAAGCTCATCCAGACATAAGCACCACACATCACACAAGCATTCACACAAGCAACATCCACATGCAGACATACCAACAGCCACTGCCTCCACTGTGTCCCCCTCCTCCTCGTCTCCCTCCTCCCTCCCTGTGACGTCTCCACTCACACTTGCATGCACAACATCTTCAGCCAATACGTCCATCACCAGCACACCCACCAGAAGGGCCACAGACGACCAGGGAAGGGTGAGAAGGGCAGCACGCCCGACAAGTCCGGCAGCAGGCCAGCTGCCCAGGAGTGCCCCACCAGCCCCCTCCCAGGTGTGCAGGAGGACACCCAGAGGCCCGGTACGGCAGCCCAGGAGGGCCCCGCAAGCCAACGGACAGATGGGCAGGAAGGCCCTGCCAGCCACATGCCAGGTGGCGAGTGACACCCATGCCTGGGCCGGAACCGCTGAACTGGGCCCTTTCAATCAAACACCACTGAACTGGGCACCGCCGTCTCAAGCACCGCTGAACTGGGCACAGCCGTCTCAAGCACCTCTGAACAGGGCACCGCCGTCTCAAGCACCGCTGAACTGGGCCCTTTCAATCAAGCACCGCTGAACAGGGCACCGCCGTCTGAAGCACCGCTGAACTGGGCACCGCCGTCTCAAGCACCGCTGAACAGGGCACCGCCGTCTCAAGCACCGCTGAACTGGGCACCGCCGTCTCAAGCACCGCTGAACTGGGCAACGTCGTCTCAAGCACCGCTGAACTGGGCACCGCCGTCTCAAGCACCGCTGAACTTGGCCCTTTCAATCAAGCACCGCTGAATAGGGCACCGCCGTCTCAAGCATCGCTGAACTGGGCACCGCCGTCTCAAGCACCGCTGAACAGGGCACCGCCGTCTCAAGCACCACTGAACTGGGCACCGCCGTCTCAAGCACCGCTGAACTGGGCCCTTTCAATCAAGCACCGCTGAACAGGGCACCGCCGTCTCAAGCACCGCTGAACTGGGCACCGCCGTCTCAAGCACCGCTGAACTGGGCACCGCCGTCTCAAGCACCGCTGAACTGGGCCCTTTCAATCGAGCACCGCTGAACAGGGCACCGCCGTCTCAAGCACCGCTGAACTGGGCACCACTGTCTCAAGCACCGCTGAACAGGGCACCGCCGTCTCAAGCACCGCTGAACTGGGCACCGCCGTCTCAAGCACCGCTGAACAGGGCCCTTTCAATCAAACACCGCTGAACTGGGCACTGCCGTCTCAAGCACCGCTGAACTGGGCACCGCCGTCTCAAGCACCGCTGAACTAGGCACCGCCGTGTCAAGCACCGCTGAACAGGGCCCTTTCAATCAAACACCGCTGAACTGGGCCCCGCCGTCTCAAGCACCGCTGAACTGGGCACTGCCGTCTCAAGCACCGCTGAACAGGGCACCGCCGTCTCAAGCACCGCTGAACTGGGCCCTTTCAATCAAGCACCGCTGAACAGGGCACCGCCGTCTCAAGCACCGCTGAACTGGGCACCGCCGTCTCAAGCACCGCTGAACAGGGCACCGCCGTCTCAAGCACCACTGAATTGGGCACCGCCGTCTCAAGCACCGCTGAACAGGGCCCTTTCAATCAAACACCGCTGAACTGGGCACCGCCGTCTCAAGCACCGCTGAACAGGGCCCTTTCAATCAAACACCGCTGAACTGGGCACGTCGTCTCAAGCACCGCTGAACAGGGCACCGCCGTCTCAAGCACCGCTGAACTGGGCACCGCCGTCTCAAGCACCGCTGAACAGGGCCCTTTCAATCAAACACCGCTGAACTGGGCACCGCCGTCTTAAGCACCGCTGAACTGGGCACCGCCGTCTCAAGCACCGCTGAACAGGGCACTGCCGTCTCAAGCACCGCTGAACTGGGCCCTTTCAATCAAGCACCGCTGAACAGGGCACCGCCGTCTCAAGCACCGCTGAACTGGGCACCACCGTCTCAAGCACCGCTGAACTGGGCACCGCCGTCTCAAGCACCGCTGAACTGGGAACCGCCGTCTCAAGCACCGCTGAACTGGGCCCTTTCAATCAAGCACCGCTGAACAGGGCACCGCCGTCTCAAGCACCGCTGAACTGGGCACCGCCGTCTCAAGCACCGCTGTACAGGGCACCGCCGTCTCAAGCACCGCTGAACTGGGCACCGCCGTCTCAAGCACTGCTGAACAGGGCCCTTTCAATCAAACACCGCTGAACTGGGCACCGCCGTCTCAAGCACCGCTGAACTGGGCACCGCTGTCTCAAGCACCGCTGAACTGGGCACCGCCGTCTCAAGCACCGCTGAACAGGGCACCGCCTTCTCAAGCACCGCTGAACTGGGCCCTTTCAATCAAGCACCGCTGAACAGGGGACCGCCGTCTCAAGCACCGCTGAACTGGGCACCGCCGTCTCAAGCACCGCTGAACAGGGCACCGCCGTCTCAAGCACCGCTGAACTGGGCACCGCCGTCTCAAGCACCGCTGAACAGGGCCCTTTCAATCAAACACCGCTGAACTGGGCACCGCCGTCTCAAGCACCGCTGAACTGGGCACCACCGTCTCAAGCACCGCTGAACTGGGCACCACCGTCTCAAGCACCGCTGAACAGGGCCCTTTCAATCAAACACCGCTGAACTGGGCACCGCCGTCTCAAGCACCGCTGAACTGGGCACCGCCGTCTCAAGCACCGCTGAACAGGGCACCGCCGTCTCAAGCACCGCCGAACTGGGCCCTTTCAATCAAGCACAGCTGAACAGGGCACCGCCGTCTCAAGCACCGCTGAACTGGGCACCGCCGTCTCAAGCACCGCTGAACAGGGCACCGCCGTCTCAAGCACCGCTGAACTGGGCACCGCCGTCTCAAGCACCGCTGAACAGGGCCCTTTCAATCAAACACCGCTGAACTGGGCACCGCCGTCTCAAGCACCGCTGAACTGGGCACCGCCGTCTCAAGCACCACTGAACTGGGCACCACCGTCTCAAGCACCGCTGAACAGGGCCCTTTCAATCAAACACCGCTGAACTGGGCACCGCCGTCTCAAGCACCGCTGAACTGGGCACCGCCGTCTCAAGCACCGCTGAACTGGGCCCTTTATCTCAAGCACCGTTCCGCTGGGCCCTTCATCTCAAGCACCGCTCCGCTGGGCCCTTCATCTCAAGCACCGCTCCGCTGGGCCCTTCATCTCAAGCACCGCTCCGCTGGCCACTGCCGTCTCAAGCACCGCTCCGCTGGGCACCGCCGTCTCAAGCACCGCTGAACTGGGCTCTTCATCTCAAGCACCGCTGGCCCATTGGCGGAAGGGGCGGGCCCGGATCTGTGTCGGGCAGGGCTGCACGAAGCACTCTGGGCACTAGTCCCCCTCCAGTACCAGTGGAGACTGTTATCCACTTGAGAGACTGTGGCTTTGCACTCCCCAGGATTGGACAGTGGGCAACCCACACACTGTAGAGACTTGAGAGACTGTGGCTTTGCACTGCCCAGGATATGGCAGTGGGCAGCCCACCCACTGTAGAGACTTGTGAGACTGTGGCTTTGCACTCCCCAGGATGGAACAGTGGGCAACCCACCCACTGTAGAGACTTGTGAGACTGTGGCTTTGCACTCCCCAGGATGGAACAGTGGGCGACCCACCCACTGTAGAGACTTGTGAGACTGTGGCTTTGCACTCCCCAGGATGGAACAGTGGGCAACCCACCCACTGTAGAGACTTGTGATACTGTGGCTTTGCACTCCCCAGGATGGGACAGTGGCCATGGAGGCCCCTCGTGGATCTGGCGTTGTGTACTCATGTGGCTGAGGTGCCCCCCCTTCCCTTCCCCCTGAGGTGCCTGTAGTTTTTCTATCTGATGCCCCTGCAGTGTTCTCTCCGTTTAGGTCAGGTATCTTGTGTGGGCCTTGCCCATGTGATTTGGGCCCAGTGGTCCACGGACAATCACAGCTAGAATTATCGAACTTTTAATATTTATGTATATATTAGTTTTAAATGTGTGATATTTTTATAAGGCAATAATCCAATATATTCGACTGTTTATGATCTATTCCTTTTGTCTTTGCATTCTTTCGGGGGGGCTTAGGGGTTGTAACAGTGATGTATTGCTATGCATTGATGTGTGTGTTGTAGTGGGTGGGGGTGGGTGTGTCGCGTATGTGTGTCCCCGTAATATTTTCTCCTCCCCCCTCCCCTGTGTCGTAGGTGCAGTACTCACCGTTGTCTTCTGCACCGGCGTTCGTGCTCCTGGTAGAGGAGCAGGAATACAATAGCTGGTAGGATGTGTAATTCGGGTTCCATGCTGTTCGTGGGGTGTATGGAGGTGAGTGTTTTCGGTTTGAAATGTCTGTTTCTGCCGTGTTTTTATCGGCGGGGCTACCGCCCCGGAAAAGGTGGCGGATTGGTGGGTTGTGATAGGGTGGGCGGTACATTGTCTCCCGCCTGTCTGTTGGCGGTGACCGCCGCGCTGTTTGTTTGTCCCACCGTGGCGGTCGGAGTGTTAAAGTGGCGGTCTCTGTTGGCGGTTTCCGCCAGGGTCAGAATTCCATTTTTTTAACCGCCAGCCTGTTGGCGGGTTAGCCGCCGCTATAACACCGACTGCCAGGGTTGGAATGAGGGCCTATGTGTGTGAGTGGATGCATGGATGAGTGAGTGAGCACGTAAGTGGTGCATGATGCATTCAGTAAGCGTACAAGTGCATGCATGGGTAAGAGAATGAGTGTGTGAGTGGTGTATGTGTGACTGAGTGACTGCAGAAGTAATGTATGGGTGAGTGAATGAATGTATGGGTGGTGTTTGCATGAGTGACTGATAGCACAAATGTTGCATGCGTGACAGAGTGTGTATGACTTCATGTATAAATGAGTGAGGATGTGCATGAGTTGTGCATGGTAGCTATAAGTGAGTTCATGAGTGTGAATATGGGTCAGTGGCTGAGTGTATGAGTGCTGTATGTATGAGTGAGTGAGTGCATGAGTGGTGCATAGTGCACTAAGTTAGTGCACGTATGAGTGAGTGAATGAGTGCATGAGTGTTGTATGAGTGAGTGACTACAGAAGTGCTGTGTGGGTGAGTGAATGAATGGGTGTATGCATCAGTGATTTAGAGTATAAATGTTGCATGACTGACTTACTGTGTATAGGTGCATGTATGGAGAATTGAGAGAGCTCATGAATGTGCATGGTAGCTTGAGTGAGTGCATGAGTGCATATATGGGTGTGTGAGTGTATGAGTGCTCTATAGGCGAGCAAATGAGGGCAGGAGTGCTGCATGGGTGAGTGAATGAATCTATGCGTGGTGTATAAGTGAGTAAGTAATTGCACAAATGGTGCATGTGTAGTTTACTGTGTGTATGAGTGCATTTACGGATGAGTGAGTGAGTGCATGAATGGTGTATGTGGCATTGATTTAGTGCAGAAGTGCATGTATCGGTGAGTGAATGAGTGTGTGAGTGGTGTATGGGTGACTGACGGACTGCAGAAGTGTTGTATGGGTGAGTGAATGGATGTATAAATGGTGCATGCGTGACTGACTAAGACTACAAATGTTGCGTAGGTGACTGTGTGTATAAGTGCATGCATGGATTAGTGACGGAGAGCATACGTTGTGCATAGTTGCTTTACTGAGTGCATGATTATGAATATGGGTGAGTAACTGATTGCATGAGTGTTGGTATGGCTGAATGAGTGAGTGCTTGAGTGTATACATGAGTAAGTCACTGACTGTATGAGTGGGTGGGTGATAGACTGAGTGTATGACTATATTTATCGATAAGTGAGACAGTGCATGAGTTTGTCCATGAGTGAGTGACTGAATGTCTGAGTGTTTATGAGTGTTGTGTGGGTGCATGAGAGTGTCAATGAGGGAGTAAGTGTATAAATGTGTGTATGCCTGACTGACTGAGTGTATAAGTGTCTGTATGGGTGAGTTAGTAACTACATGAGCGTATGTTTAGGTGAATGAGTGATTGCTTGAGTGCATAAGTTGTGCATAGTAGCTTTACTGAGCGCATGAGTATGAATATGGGTCAGTGACTGATTGCATGAGTGTATGTATGGCTGAATGAGTGAGTGCTTGCGTGTATACATGAGTAAGTCACTGACTGTATGAGTGTGTGGGTAATAGACTGATTGTATGACTATATGTATCGATGAGTGAGATAGTGCATGAGTTTGTTCATGAATCAGTGACTGAGTTTATGAGTGTGTGTCTGAGTGTTTGTGTGAGTGCATGAGTGTGTCAATGAGTGAGTGAGTGTATACATGTGTGTATGCCTGACTGACTGAGTGTATATATGTCTGTATGGGTGAGTCAGTAACTGCATGAGTGCATGCATAGGTGAATGAGTGAGTGCTTGAGTGCATGCATGAGTGAGTAATTGAATGTATGAGTGTTTGTATGGCTGATTGGCAGAGTATATGTGTATGTATGGGTGAGTATGTGAATACATGTATGGGTAAGTGCTTTCATTTGTTCATGAGTAACTGAGTGTTTGACTGTGTGTATGGGTGATTGTATGAGTGCTATAGTGCCTGTATAAGTACGTGAATGAGTATATGAGTGCATGTATGGGGCATGACTGCGGGCATGAGTGAGTGACTGAGAGCCTCATTGTGAGTTTGGGGAGCTGCGGCAGCCACCCGCCAAACTCTTTGGGTCGGAAGAAGACCACCAGTTCGATTTTCCACCCGCTGGCCCTATTATGATTATTATTAAACAGCATTCCTGCATTCTGAGCTAGCAGGAAACTACCCACAACATTGCTGCCAGCTCGTAATCGAGCCGACAGCAATGTTGCAGTGCCTCGGGTGCGACAGCACCCATTGTGCTTTTCACTGCCTGTAAATCAGGCAGTGACAAGTAGGACAGGGCTGCCCATGGGGGCCCCTGCACTGGTCATGCCATGTGCATGGTCAGTGCAGGAGCCCCATGGGACCACCGGCTCCCCGTCTCTGCCAGCCTTTGCATGTCAGAGGAACCACCATGCAAATTGACGGACACTGGACTCGTAATCCCCAGGGCAGCTCGGCTTGCATCGCTGTCCTGGCAGATTAAGACTGCCAGCACTGCCAGGCTCTCGGCTGGTGAAAAAATGCCGGTGCCGGCGGTTGGACCGTGGCGCTTCCACCATGGTCATAATGTGGCTGTCAGACCACTGCATTGGTGGTGGTCCGACTGCCACCATGAGTCTGGTGGTCCTAGGACCACCACACTTGTAATTAGGGCCTGAGTGTATGAATGTGTGTATGGCCATTTGAGAAAGTACATGAGTGCTTCTATGAGTGAGTAAGTAAGTGCATGAGAGCATATATGGGTGAGTTAGTGAGTGTATGACTGTGTGTCTGATTGACTGAGTGTATGAGGGCATAAATGGGTGACTAAGGACATCTACAAGGGTACAAGAGGGTCTGTGTGAGTTTGTGAGTGGGTGCATCAGTGTCTGAGTGGGTTTGTGAGTGGGTGCATCAGTGGCTGAGTGGGTCTGTGAGTGGTTGTGTCACTGTCTGTGTGGGTCTGTGAGTGGGAGCATGAGGGTCTGAGTGGGTCGGTCAGTCGCTGCGTCAGTGTCTGAGGGTGTGTGTGAGTAGATGTGTCAGTGTTTGGGTCTGTGAGTGAGAGCGTGAGTGAGTAGGTTTGTGATTTTGTGTGTGAGGGTCATAGTGGGTCTGTAAGTGGGTGCGTCAGGGTCTGGGTGGGTGTCTGAGTGGGTGAATGAGGTTCTGACTGTTCAATGAGTGGGAGTATGAGTGTCTCAGTGTGTCTGTGTGTGGCTCCATCAGTGTCTCACTGGATCAGTGAGTGGGTACATCAGTGTCTGAGTGGCTCTGTGAATGGATGCATGAGTGTCTGAGTGGGTCTGTGAATGGGTTTGTAAGGGTCTGAGTGGGTCTGTGCTTGGGTGTGTGAGGGTTTGAATGGGTATGTGAGTGTATGCATGAGATCTGAGTGGATTTATAAGGGGGTGCCTGAGTCTGTAAGTGGGTCTGTAAGTGTATGTGTCAGTGTCTGAGTGGGTCTGTGACTGACAGCATCTGCATCTGAGTGGGTCTGTGAGTAGGTGCATGAGTCTCTGAGTAAATGGGTGCCTAATTGTCTCAGAGGGTCTGTGAATGTGTGTATGAGGCTCTGTGGCCAGACCCTGCAGCCAACCTCCCTAACCACCCAACCCTGGAAGAGAAAGTGAGTGATTGAGAGAGAGGGACCGGAACTTTATCCTTCATTTAAGCCGTCCCCGGGGCAATCTAAGCCCGGAAAGGAGCGGGGACCCAAGTGAGGGCGCTGGGCCGCGCCCTGGAGAGGTCCGGTGCGCGCCTGCCCCTGCGGCTGCACGACGCTACGGAGGGGCATCCCGGACTGGAGCCGGAGCCCGAGGTGACCCCCCCGCCCTCCCGGGGTCCGTCGGTGAGTGGAGGTGCCCACGGGGGAGCTGCTGGTGAGAGGGGCGGGGCCGACGGAGGCCTGGGCTGCGGACGGGTGGGCCCTCCCCACCCCCTCTTCGCCCGGATTCGTGGGGGTGTGCTGAGGCCGGGGAGAGTGGGATCCGGCTGCCCTGGCCCCTGAGGCGATTTAAGGACCGGGGTGGGGGAAGGCCTAGCGGAGAGCTGGGGCCCCTGCCGCGGCGACTGCGAAACAGGATTGCCCTCCTTGGTGGAGGAGAACGCTGGGCATGGTCCAGGGAGCGAGAGGCGAACAGGAGGCACCGCTTATCCTGCGATAGGGCCTGGGGCGGCACCACGTGAGAGCGGTGGAGCTGATTGGAGGCCGGGCCCTATTTGATGGACCCTGAAAGGAGAGGCATCGGAGCAGGCCCGACGACGCCCCGGGGGTGAGGGCACCTGGGCCTACCCCGGTGCGGACGAAACACTGAATTATGACGGACAGCCCCTGATCCAAGAGGAAGGTATAGTGGCATGGCGCGTGTGGTGACTCATTGGGAACAGATGGCATGGACCTGTGCACCCTTGTAAAAGACCCCCTGGGCAGTGACCTGTAATGTGAGCTTTGTCTATGTGATCCGTATCAAGCCCTGGGGACGAGACTGCTGCGAACGGGTTGGTGATACCCCCACGGACTGGCGGGGTGCATCCGTAGGCCTCTGATGAACTGGAGAGCGAGAACATTGACTCTGATGCCACTGGGCTCGGGCCTGGGAGCCATAGGGGCCTTGGATAGCGCTTGGACTAGGAACTGTTGAGCTGGTCTCTGGTTCATCCCCTAGTGGAGCGGTCGCCCACACGCCTAATGTCCCCTAAGAACCGCCACAAGGCCAGAGATATGGACGTCACGGCGGCTCCTGGTCATGGTGGGGGAGATGCGCAGAGCCCACCGCAGACCCAAATGCAGGACACCCTAGATAAAATCCTTGGCGCGATTGAAGATACTAAATTTACACTGCAACACGACATCAATCAGGTCGCGGTTGAGCTGGGCCTCCTGAGGGCCGACCACCACAAGTTGTCAGACAGAGCCAAAGAAACAGAAACCACGTTGGCCGACATCGCACCAAAACAAAAAGACCTGCAAGCCGAATTGACGCACCTCAGGGACAGAATGACACGCCTAGAGCAAAGAGCAGAGGACGCAGAGGGGAGAAGTCGTCGGAATAATGTGCGTGTGGTGGGTCTTCCGGAGGGGACCGAGGGTTCTAATATGGTGAAATTCCTTGAAAACTGGCTGAGCACTGTAGTGGCGCCGGATGAGCTGACCCCCTTCTACACTCTGGAAAGGGCACACCGGGTGCCCTCGAGACCCTTGGCTCCGGGCAGGCCCCCACGGGTGGTGATCGCAAGATTGCTACACTACAGAGACCGGGACATACTACTGCAAAGAGCACGAGAAGGAGGCCCGTTTAAGGTGGCAAATGGCGAAGTCACACTCTTTCCAGACTTCACTGTAGAAGTACAAAATAAGCGTGCGTCTTACATCACAGTCAAAAGGGCCCTAAGGAATGAAGGCATTCAATACTCACTGTTATACCCAGCCAGACTGAAGGTAATACTAGACGGTAAAACATAATTTCCTCAGTCCCCTGAGGAGGCATGGGAATTACTGGAAGCCCGTGGAGTACAGACGGAATGGCAGGTGAGGGGAGGATCACTTGGGGGAGGATCACTCCGACCCCCCCAAGGGCCACGTACCCGAAGTCGACACCGGGGGGCACCCTCCGGAAAACAAAAAGAGAGTGGCAGAAGAGCGGCATTGGAAAGAGCGGCCCGTGTGAGTGGAGAGGGGTCCCCCCTGGAGTGCTCTGGATGAGATGAGACCGTGATGTCGTCGGCGGGGGGCTCGGGCAGCTACGTACGAGCACCAATAGTGACCCCACAGACTGCAGACGAACTTTGACCCCCAAGGCTTCTTTGGACAACCTCGGGCGGCTGATCCTGATGTACGAGAGGCCCCTCCATGCAGGGCCACCCCCCCACTAGAATCTCGTCCGTACAAGTAGACTGGCGAGAACAGCAACTGAAAGTTGACACAGGTTGCACTGTTGCACAGGTTTGTTTGTTATGGGCAGCCTACTGTTTGAGAGGTGCCCTGGGGAGGGGGAGTTGGGAGAAACAGTTACGAGTTAAGATGGCAAGGGGTGGAGAATGATTGGAAAATAGTGGTATTCCATTACTGAACTGGGGGAGAGCTGAAAGTAAAAGGGGTAAAGTGCAACCGGCATAAACTTGTGAAACTCCAACATGGCAGAATACACCTTCTTAACGTGGAACGTTAGGGGGATGGGGTCACCGAATAAACGACACAAAATATTGGCTTACTTAAAAAGGAGGAATATACAGGTGGCAATGTTGCAGGAGACCCACCTGGCAATAGGTGAACCCGAGAGACTAAGACGGAGATGGAGGGGGCGGGTGTACGCAACAGAGTACTCAGCATTCGTGAGAGGAGTAATGATCTGGGTCCGAGCAGGGGTCCCGCTAGAGATTGAGGCCTCCAACATAGACCGGCAGGGGAGGTTTGTGATTCTGGAGGGTAGATTGCACGGTAAACCGATAGTTCTAAGTTGCATGTATGCCCCTAACCAGGACCAGATCCCCTTCCTAACAAAACTCTCGAGTCACCTCACACGTCAAAGGAGAGGCGAGCTCCTGATCGGAGGGGACTTCAATAGTATACTAGATGTAGACCTGGATAGGTCTACTCCTCCGCTGCAGGGTGCAATGACAAGTAAGATAGCCGGGAAGCTCAGTGAATGGTTGAATTAATGGGGACTATTGGATGTATGGCGGGAGCACCATCTGCACGACAGGGACTACTCATTCTACTCGGGTCTCCACCGACTCCATACCAGAATTGACAGGGTGGTGTGTACAGCAGACCTTATGCGGGGGATGGTCCACTCAGAATATTTAGGTCGCACATTATCCGACCATAATCCCCTGCTAGTAACATGGAGGGCGACAGAGGTTAGGCCCCCCATACCGACCTGGAGACTAACTCCGTTGGTGCTTGAGGACCCAGCATATAGAGACACCCTGAGGCAGCACTTGACTGACCACATTCAAACTAACAGCGGATCCACCACACTAGAGCAACCGAATGGGAAGCCCTTAAGGTGGTAACAAGGGGTTTTTGTATGGGACAATCAGTCGGAATCCGTCGAACACTTGAAAGAGAACTGACCAGACTAGAGAAGATAATACATGAGAGGGAACTGAGACAGGGGGCGGACACGACAGGGAATGAAGAGTACAATCAGGCAAGAAAGGAACACTCACAGATCGGAGAACAACTCAGATGCCACCATACACAAAAATATTTCACCTCCTTACAGTCAGAAGAGGGTAGGTCTGGGAAAATGTTAGCATGGTTGGTAAGACCGGGGGAGAGGCCGAGCCTATAACGAATGTGCTAGATAAGGAGGGGATAGGCAGAAGTGGACCATGTACAGTGAATAACGCCTTCAAAGAATACTACACCTATCTCTATGCGAAGCCAGATGAAATCAGCACGGAAGTCTTTGATAATTACTTACGGCAGATACCCATACCAAGCCTGACGGCTGATGATAGGGCTTGCTTGGGAGGTCCAGTAACACTGTAGGAGGTTAGCGAAGCTATAGCGCAACTGGCCCCCGGGAAGACCCCTGGGACAGATGGCCTCCCCATGGATTTCTACAAAAAATTTGAGAAACAACTAGCTCCCAGCTGGTAGAGTTATACTCAGAAGCGCTACGAATTGGAATAATGCCGGGCACCATGAGAGAGGTGCTAGTGATTCCACTCCCTAAGACCAAAAATAAACAACCGTCAGTGACTGACTTCCGTCCCCTGTCAATGCTAAATAGTGATTTCAAAATACTAAGTAAGATCATGGCTAACCGGCTGCTTGACCATGTACCAACTCTTGTGCATGAAGATCAGAATGGTTTCGTCCCGAACCGCAACACCTCCCTGAACCTGAGACGTCTATTTGCGATCCTGAATATGCCTAGTAATGCGAGGCCTGCAGCGGGGGTGTTACTAGCGGTAGATTTTGAGAAAACGTTCGACTCGATCAGATGGGACTACCTGAGAGCAGTGATGCTCCGTATGGGGATGGGTGAGGGTTGGGTTAGATGGGTTGACCTATTATATACGTCTCCACTAGCGAGAGTAAGAACAGGCAAGACAGTATCTGACACTTACCCAATTTATAGAGGAACCAGACAGGGCTGCCCATTGTCCCCGCTGTTGTTTGCCCTGGCCATCGAGCCGCTGGCGTCCCAGATGCGACGGGATGGCGCGGGTAGAGGAGTGGAATGGGGACACCAAGAACATATCATCTCGCTATATGCTGACAATATACTTGTATATCTCCGGGACGGAGAGGGAGACCTCCCGTGGGCCCTGGGAGTGCTGGAACATTACGGGAACATCTCTGGATTACGCCTTAACCGTAGCAAAACATATGTGTTCCCCCTGTCTCCATGTGGTGAACGGCCGACAACTTGCCCCACGAACATTCAAATACTTGGGTATACAGGTATTTCATGATAAGACAGATCTGCGCGAGGGAAACCTGGGTAAGGCGTTATGATCACTGAAGTCCTCAGTTGGGTTCTGGCGATCGCTAAAACTAACGATAATGGCCAGAATAGCATTATCTAAAATGATCATGCTACCCCGTCTCCTATATAACTTCACCAACTTACCCCTTCTGATCCCGACTGCATGTTTCCGGGAGCTTGATGCTCTACTCAGGGAGCTTATATGGGATGATGGTCGGAGACGTACATCGCTCTCGATATTACGCAGACCAGCCCATCAAGGAGGATTGGGAGCCCCTGATTTCGAAGCCTATTACTTAGCTTCACAGCTGCAGTGGGTAGCCAGGTGGCTTATAGGTAGGGGCCAATTGGAGAGATTCATCGAACCAGGGGCCGAGGACATTAATTGGTTCGCCGCACGGTTGACATACAGGAAACTTACCCTCCACATGCACAGCCAGATGACAAGAGTTGCGCTGGCATGTTGGAAAAGATGCGCAAAAAGGGTAGGAGTGGGTCTCCCGTACTCCCCAGCCTTGTCCCTAGCGGCACTCGTGACTGAAACTGAAGGGAGGAACTTGAGGGACCCAAGTATTGGTCCCTGGAGGAGAGCCGGAATAGAAACAGTTGGAGACCTGTTCCATGAGGGAATATTGAGATCCTTCGCTAACCATGTCATGGACGGAATCCCCACGGTGCAGTTCCTCCTGCACCATAAATTGATACACACGCTGAAAACGCACTAGACCACTGTCAACGTAGAGCCATAGACCCATAGAATATTGCATCTCCTATTGACATTGGGCGAGGAGACCCATTTGATCACTAAACTGTACATCGCACGAATTGAGGATGCACTAGACTCCCATGGACCACTGAGAGAGAGATGGGGGAGGACAGTTGGCAGGGAACCGACTGATGCGGAGTGGAATAGGGCCCTGGCTTATCCCCGGAATGTCGCCTGCAGCACACGGTTGCGCTATATACAATACAACTACTTACACAGAACGTACCTTACTCCACATCGATTAACAGTAATTTATGGGGGAGACCACAGGAAGTGTCCCAGATGTAAAAACATAGACGCAGACTTTGACCACATGGTATGGTCCTGCCCTGAAATTCAGCAGGGATGGGGCGAGGTGATCTCTGACCTGTCCAAACTGCTAAATGTGAGCTTGAGCCCGACCCCCAACGTGTGCTTGCTGGGCTATGGGGATGAACTACCACAGGGAAGGGCCGAGATCCGCTTCCTGAACCTGGCCTTGGCCTTGTACAGGAGACAAATTGCGAAGAGCTGGAAAGCACAACATCGTCCGCCCCGGGCCAGATGGAGACAAGACGTTACAGTGTGGGCCAGGGCTGAACTCCAGGTTCTTAAGAGCGAGGAGGGGAAGGGTCTACGACGCCACCCTGTTGCACAGGGATGGGAAATAGCAGTGACAAAATGGAGCGACATAGTAAGGGCTACAGATGCGGATGCTGACGTGGACGCAGCAACAGGAGGGGAAACTGGGTAAATAATGAGAATAAACGGGCGTTACCACACTCACCAAAATGCAGATAGACTGGGCAAGAGGAAGACGGGAATTGAATAAGAGACGTACCACCAATGAACAGAGCCCAGACACTGAGTTACAGACAAATCAGACATAAGGGAACCCCACCCTCTCAAAACCAGACAAGGCTAGGAGCACTGATGCCATATAAATCCCTAAAGAGAGAAGGGAAAAAGATACAGCAAACCCTACATCAACAACCACCACCCCCCACAGTACCATCTAGTTTTTAGTTTGAGTTAATAACTGTTGAATAGACACCAACCTGGTTGCATGATTCCTAGAATCACACAGAGTCATTACACCCAACTTACAGAACATTCCACAGAAAAATTGAACTACCAATGGGATGCTCGTACAAAAGGACTAAAACACATTGGCTAACTGACCACGAGGTACTACAGTTAAACAATAGATACAGGGGTGATGTTAAGATTATCATGTACAAATGTAATGCACACTAAGTGATTCTGCTATTGTAACACTGTTTTATTAAATAACAAAATGTTAATAATTTTTTTTTTTAAATAGTGTGTTTGTCTGAGACCTTAAACACTAGACCAGAGGTGACTCCTTTCTGTGCATTGTCAAAAATTAGCTAGGACATTCAACCCACAGATTTTGAAGGGAAAAAGACTTAAATTTTCCATTACTAGGAATGTTGGAAATGGAGTGGAAACACTAGAAACAAACAGACACACTGCCAAGCAATGTTAGGATTTGAGCCTTCAGCCTACTGAGTGACAGCACAAGACCTTGGTGCCCTGCATCCAAATGTAGCTATAAAATTCTTACAAAACTTTTTGCTAGTCTGTCTTTTTGAAGTCATTGTATGGAGAGACCATAAAAATGACAATCTCTCTCTCACTCTTTAATCCCCTTATGGGATGGAAGAGAGAGAAAGAGTAACAGGACTGCGGGGAAGCCTGAAGATGCTCACGGTCCTAGCAATCGCCCCAAATCCTGCAGAAGCTGGCATTGCTCCCATAAGCACGGGGCTGCTTGAAATAGCAGCTCCCTGCTTGTGGGAGCAATGTTTTCATCTGTTTCTCGGCACAGATAATGCTTTTTCAGTTGAAACATGGTCCAAACTACAACTACCTTGCGACTGTATATATATATACACAGCGCGGCAGACGGAGACGGGGTCGCGACCCCCACTTATTTCAAAACAGAACATCAGCAACATTCGGTGCCTAGAACATCGGTGCCCCGAGCGTCGAGAGACAAATCTCCATCACTCCAGAGAGCAGAAATACCCACGTTTATTGGCTTCCAAAGGTGCATACGTTTTTACAGAAAACACTGGGCAGACCCATTGTTAGTTCTATTGGGTCGCTGCTTGGAAACACCTTGAGATTCATTTATACCTTCTTGGTGACTTCCATGCCTTCCTTTCTATGTGACACAATGGATTTTCTAGTTAAAATCCATGACATTCTTTGGCAAGAGAACTACATAATAGCAAAAAGCAATGTAACATCATTGTACACCTCCATTTGACAAGAAGATGGTCTAATGGCTGTTAAATAGTTGTTAAGAGCAAGATCTACTAGCTATTAGGAACATTCACACATGCTTATAGGGATGCTATCTTTCTGTCTTACACATAATATATTTATGTTTAATGGTGAGTACTAGTTACAAAGACAAGGCACAGCCATGGGGACCTCGTTTACTCCAACTTTCGCAAATCTCCTGATGATGTTTTGGGAGGCTGAAACAATTTGGAGAGAGGAGAACCAGAATATTCTGTAGCATGTTGTTGTTTGGACAGTGTTTATTGATCACCTAGCCTTGAAATGGGAGGTAGATATGAGAGATCTAGAAGAGTTTGTTATATCCCTCCATTGTAATAATCTTAATTTGAGTTTCACCCCCCACGTCAGGTCAGTACATGTAAAAAAATTTAATGTTGAGGTATTTGTGAAAGGAGTTTTGGAACAGGTAACAAGCAAATATATAACAAACTGGTCTTGTGCACAGAGCACTCCATTTGCTGGTGCTAGCACGGGGTTAAAGACTAAAATTCCCTCATACATTTTATCCACCAAAAATCATGCTGCACTCCCGAAGGTTATGTTATGGCAGTTCCCATTTATTTCGAGATGACATCTTTATGGCAGATTTCTTTTAATGCATTCCCTCAGACACCACAACATGTTTCAATTTCCATCTTCAGCAGGTGTTTCTGGTTTGTTATAGTTAGCCTTTCTTTTAAAACTGCAGAGGCATCCTGGTACTTGTAGTATGGGGGAGTGATTATTACACAAAATATATTTGTCAATATTCCTTAATGTTGGTACTGCGCCAGATAAAATCTTCTTTCATTTGTATAAAATGCACAGCGCCACAGTAACCCAGTTCCAAAAAAAGATACAAAATGGTGGATGACATATATATATATATATATATATATATATATATATATATGGTAGAGGGCTGGCCTGGTTTGTAGTGGGTACCTTGGGTACTTACACCTTATACCAGGTCCAGTTATCCCTTATTAGTGAAATGTAGTAGTGTTCTAGCAGGTTAGGCTGATAGAGGTGACATGCAAAGCTCCTGCAATACCACTATAGTTACATAGTACTTCTACACAATAAAAGACAATACTCAGTGTTACCAAAAGTAAAGGTACTTTATTTTAGTGACACAAGACCAAAAATATCTTAGAGGCAATACTCCTTCTGCAGGTAAGTATTATACACAATATATACGCTAGACACCAAAACGAGGTGAGTAAATAGTCATAGGATGGTGCAAACAATAGAAAATACCATAGAATGCAATAGGAAGAATAGGCCTAGGGGCAACACAAATATATACTAAGAAAGTGGAATGCGAATCACAAATTCCCCCCTAAGTAAGTGTAGTGTGTATAGGGGTGCTGAGAGTATAAGAAAACCACAAAGGTGAGTGAAATACCCCACCCCAGAGCCCAGGAAAGTAGGAGTAAAGTACTGCAAGGTTCTTCAGGACACACTACAAGTCATGATTAGAGTTATTGCAAGAAGCAAGCAAGACTGCAAGCAACAAGTGGTGGATTCCTGGACCTGAAGACCTGTAAAGAGAGGATAACAAGTCTAGAAGTCGCAGAAGATTCCAGGAAGGACAGGGGTCCCTGCTAACCTAGAAGATGGTGCAAAAGAGGATTCACCGGTTGGAAGAAGTCTGCCAAAGAGCACCAAAGAATATGGCCAGGGGTTCCTGCATGATGTAAAGGATGTCCCACGTGGAGATGTTGGATGCAGGTGAGTTGCAGTGCTGGATTTGTCCAACAAGCCTTGGTTCAAGCAATGTCGCGGATTGCATCTAAATGGCACTGCCCAGACCCACAATGGACCTGGGGGCCTCCACTTAGACTGAGGAGGCAGAGGGGGCTCCCAGCACTGGAGGGAACCCACAGATGAACAGGTAGCACCCGTCGAGGTCTGAGGACAGGGGGACAAAGAAGGTGGAAATTGCGGTTGCTGCAGCACTGCAAAAGAAGGTCCCACGCCGGCGGAGGACAGCTCAGCGAGTTGAGTGTCACAGGATAGAGTGCTGGAGACCTGGGCCAGACTGTGCATGAAGGATTCTTGCAAATAGTGCACTGAGGCCTCAGGAGGTGAAGATGATGCAGTTCACAGGGGAACTCCTCCACCTGTGTTCCAGGGAGCATGCTTGTCACCAGGAGAGGAGTCCCAGAGAACTGGTTGTCATCTTAGAAGGTGCTTGCTGGAGCAGGGAAGTGACTTGTCACTCCACTGGAAATTTTTTCGGTCCTTCTGGTGCAGGGTGAAGACAGGGAACCCCCAGAGCGTGCACACCTTGGAAACTGTTTCAGTTGCTGGCTGGATCTGAAGTTGCAGAGTCACAGTAGCCTTTCTGGCCACTTTGTAGCAGTTACAGTGGTTCCTGGAGCAGTCTGTTGTTGATCCAACGGTCAGAGGAAGTAGCAGGATTTGCAGAGGAATCTGGTGGAACCTTGCAAGCTGAATCTGCAGAGGAACTCACAGGGGAGACCGTAAATAGCCTAAATAGCCCTGAGAGGAGGATTGGCTACCTAATAGAGTATTCACCTATCAGGAGGGGTCTCTGATGTCACCTGCTGGCACTGGCTACTCAGAGATCTCTAGAATGTCCCCAAAACAAGATGGTTAATGCCGGGGACACACTGGAGGAGCTCTGGGTATCACCCCTGTGGTGGTGATGGACAGGGGAGTGGTCACTCCCTTTTCCTTTGTCCAGTTTCAGGCCAGCACAGGGACTGGGGGTCCCTAAACTGATGTAGACTGGCTTATGCAAGGAGGGCACCATCTGTGCCGTTCAACGCATTTCCAGAGGCTTTGGGAGGCTACCCCTCTGAAGCCTGTAACACCTATTTCCAAAGGGAGAGGGTGTAACACCCTCCTCCCAAAGGAAATGCTTTGTTCTGCCTTCCTGGGACTGAGCTGCTCGGAACCCAGGAGGGCAGAACCCTGTCTGTGAGGTGGCTGCAGCTGGGGCTGCGATGCAAGCCTCGGAGAGCTGGTTTGGCAGTACTGGGGGTCCATGGCGGAGCCCCCAGGATGCATGGGATTGGCCCCCCAATACCAGATTTGGAATGGGGGGCAATTCCATGATCTTAGACACCTTACATGGCCATATTCTGAGTTACCATTGTGAAGCTACATATAAGTATTGACCTATATGTAGTGCACGTGTGTAATGGTGTCCCCCGCACTCACAAAGTCTGGGGATTTGGCCCTGGACTGCATGAGGGCACCTTTGCTATTGCAAGGGTGCTATCACACTTAGAACCTTTGCACCTAGCCTTCAGTGAATGAAGGCTAGACATATAGGTGACTTAAAAGTTACTTAAATGCAGTGAAAATGGCTGTGAAATAGTGTGTGCACTATTTCACGCAGGCTGCAGTGGCAGTCCTGTGAAAGGGTTTGTCTGAGTTCCTTGTGGGTGGCAAAAGAAATGCTGCAGCCCATAAAGATCTCCTGGAAACCCAAAGCCCTGGTTACCTTGGTACCATATAGTAGGGACTTATAGGGGGGTCCAGGGTGCCACTTGGAATTGGTAAATGAAGTCACTAAACTATAGTGACTAACTTGGAAGCAGAGAGAGCGTATGCACTGAAGTTCTGGTAAGCAGAACTTCAGTGACACAGTTAAGCACTACTGACAACACACACATTAGGCCACAAACTATGAGCACTGGGGTCCTGACCAGCAGGATCCCAGTGAGACAAGCAAAACACACTGACAAATAGAGTTTTCACTATGAGTACTGGGGTCCTGGCTAGCAGGTTCCCAGTGAGACAGTAAAAACACACTGACACACACTCACAAACAGGCCAAATGTGGGGGTAACCATGCTAGAAAGAGGCTACTTTCTCATATATATATATATATATATATATATATATATATATAAATATACCCACACACACAATCAACTTCTCCTGTACATATGTATATATGTCCAACCAATTGCTCCTTTACAAGAATACACCTGTGCCTTAACATTGTAGCATCAAAGGCGCTTTATTGAACTTCAACAATCTGCAGCAAAACTTTTATCCCTGACATGTTTCGACCTTAATAGTGAGCTGTGTTCACATATAGGCAGCAAGGTGACCCATGTCCTTATAAGACCACGTTAGTGTGATGTGATCTTAAAGTCATTCCTTCATCACACGCTCAAAGATACATTTCACTCCTTTGTTTCCACAGCAATGTCATTAAAATATATATATTTTTTAAACACAGCTTTGCAACCTTATTCAAAAATAACAATCTCTATATGCTTCAAAACAAGTGTACTGCTTCAAAATGGTTTACTGCAGTGTATGTGTATTTTTATCCTCTGCTGCGCTTGATGACACCAACAATCAGTGAACGGGGAAACCATATCCAACATTCACCTCCCCTGCCTTCTTCCACTGTTCATTCCGGTTATAAGAATACGTAACTATTTGATAATTAGTGGATGCAGGCTTGTCATGTTACCTAGCCACATGGTAGTTATAGTTAGAACCTAGTTTTCATAGAAAAGGCAATTTTTGCTAATAACTTTGGCACCATTTGATGAATCTTCACAAAATTTTCCAAGAAAATAATACGCTAACTTCAGCAACTTTCTGGAAAGTTTAAGGGTGATATATCAAGCGAGGGTTGAGAAAGAGGGAGGGCCCCAAAATGCTTATCCCCATTTACTTTTCCACAGGGATTTTGAACAGGAATAGCGCCGGAACACCTGGACGGAATTACACCAAATTTGGCAGAAAGGTAGCTCCTGGTCAAGAAAGCACTTGTTCTGTTATTTGGTGTAAATCTGTTCAGCAGGTTTTGAGAAACTGAAGAACAAATTAATTAGTATCAATAGGGGAGCAGCGGCTCCGCAAACCCTCCTGATCTTGTGCTGAGATCTGATTTGCTGCTAACACTTCAACAAGGAAGTGCTGGCGGCAATGTTGTGACTCGATTTCAGTGAGTCCCAGGAAATAAGATTACAAATAAGAAAAGGGGCCAGGTTAGGGACACCCTGACCCCTTACCTCTGGTGCTGGGGTCCCAGAAGTACCCCCTCAGAGCAAACAATAATTTTTTTAACTGTTTGGTGGGAGACAAGGCAGATCCTTGGATCTGCCCAAAAATGTTTTAAAAACAAAGCCTGCACTTGTTTACATGCAGCCCCCGGGTGGGCCAGTTTCCGGAGGCATTGACATTTTGAATGTGGGGCAGTCTGTCCCAACTGCAGCCCCAGGGACCATCACCTACCTGGGGCAAAACCCATTATGGGTACAAGGGGCCACCTGGCTCCCCTTCAAATCTGGGGACCACCACCTCCTTTGGGCCAAAAACATTCTGTGTGGAACTCCCCTGCAGGCTCGGGTACCACCACCTTCTGTGGGCTTTAAAAAAATGAATGCTGGGGGGTCACTGCCCACCCCTCCACAGCCCCAGAGACTGCCACATCCCTTGGGCTTTAAACCAAATAGATGGGGGGCCACATGGTCCCCCCACAGACTCAGGGACTGCCACCTCCCCAGAGCATCAAACAAAATGAATGCAGGGGGACCGCTCGACCCCCAGCAGCCCCAGGGACCACCTCCCCGGGTATTCAAACACATTGAATGCAGGGGGCTGGCCAGCCCTGCTGCAGCCCTGGGGACAACCACTTCCCCAGAGCTATAATCATAATGAAGAGGGACTACACAGCCTCCCTGCAGTCTTGGTGACCACCACCTTCCCGAGGCTAGTTTATGTTGGCCCCTTCTATGTCCCAGGGTGCCTACCCTAAGGAAATAGCTGTTTGCTCTGACTTGACAGGAGTTGTCAAAGCTTCTGCCAAGTCAGAGCAAACACTCTGGTTTCAGCAAGTGAGAGCTGTCAAACAGCCGGTCAGCCTCTGGTTGCCTGAGCCAGGCTGCCTTGATGAGGGGTGAAGTGACCTGGGCTGAAACAAAGGAAGCATCTGCTGGAAGGAGAACTGCCTCAACAGATGGTAGAAAAGGACCGAACTTCAAAGGAGGGAAGGACATTTGGGATAGCAACTGGACCTCTCCCATTTCCTGCAGACCCAGACAGTCAGATGCCCCCTGATTAGATTCAGAAATCGGCTGGAAAGGGGTGTGTTAAGGGAAATGTAGCCACACCAGTGGGTGGACGCAATTTCGACGCAAAACTAACTCCATATTTATACTTTGGCGTTAGAAGCGTCTAGCGCCAAAGTCCATGGAGTTAGCGGAATTTTTTAGCGTGGACACCTACTTTGCGTTAATTATATGCAAGGTAGGCGTTCCCGTCTAAAAAATCGACTCCGAGGCATGTGCGTCGGATTTATACTCCCGGGCAAAATTCACGCCCGGGAGTGGGCGGGTCAAAAAAAATGACGTAAGGCCGCTTTTGCGCCGTTTTTTAGCGCCTGCAAAAGGCAGGCGTTAAGGGACCTGTGGGCTCTGAAGGAGCCCAGAGGTGCCCTCCCATGCCCCCAGGGACACCCCCTGCCACCCTTGCCCACCCCAGGAGGACACCCAAGACTGGAGGGACCCATCCCAGGGACATTAAGGTAAGTTCAGGTAAGTTTTTTTTTTTTTTGTGGCATAGGGGGGCCTGATTTGTGCCCCCCTATATGCCACTATGCCCAATGACCATGCCCAGGGGACAGAAGTCCCCTGGGCATGGCCATTGGGCAAGGGGCATGACTCCTGTCTTTGCTAAGACAGGAGTCATTTCTATGGGGGTTGGGAGTCGTAAAAAATGGCGCAAATCGGGTTGAGGCGAAAAAATTGCCTCAACCTGACTTGCCCCATTTCTTGACGCCCAAGCCCCATATCCCCCTACGCCGACGCTGCCTGGTGTACGTAGTTTTTTTTAACGCACACCAGACGGCGCCGGCGGCTAACGTCATTCAATAAATACGGCGCCCGCACGGCGCTTCAGAATGGCGTTAGCCGGCGCTAATTTTTTTGACGCAAAACTGCGTTGGCGCAGTTTTGCGTCAAAAAGTATAAATATGGGCCTAAGATTGGATTTTTTCGTCTTAGATTTTGAAGGAATGTTGCTCTTTGATATTGATTTTTGCCACACTTCCCAGATAGTGTGCACTCTAGACGGTGGGACACGAGCACTCCCTGCTTTCCACCCTAGGAGCAAGGATAAATATGGCAGAGCTGCCGCACACTTCAGATCCCTGCTGGAAAATGAGACAAGAAGAAGAAGGACTGCCCTGCTGGACCCCTGGCCTGCATCTGGACCCTGCACTCAGAAGGACTGCACCAGCCGCACACTTTGGGCTTCACCAAGAAAAGGAATTTGCCTAACTTCTACAACCTCAGGAAGGGACTCCCTGTAAGCAACAGGTACAAAGGGCTGACCAGAGTCCCTTGCATCAAGTCTTGCAAGAATAGCCCAGCGTCCAGTGTCCAGTTGCCATTTGAGGTGGCTGACCAGGTCCATTCAGGGAATTACAGTCCCAACCTCCAAGGAGCAACTCAGAGCTTCTGGAACCTTGGAGTATGTTTGTGGACCATTTGAGAACCCAGAGAGTACTTCAGGGAAGAAGATTCAGAAGTTTGGAGAAGTTTGGAGCAACTTTGAAAAAAAAGCTCTATAAGTGGATCGACCTGACGTTCAGAGTTGTGCTGGCCAACGTCAACTGCGAACAGGCCTGACTAGCAGGTTTGTCCAGTTAAAAAGCTCCATAGCTCAAGAATTTCAGGATTTGACCGGGGCCTCGCAGAACGATAATCCGATGAGGTTGCATCAAAATCGGCTTGCTGAGGACATGCACCCAATGTTGTGGAAGAAAAGCTCTAACAAAGTTTCTAAGTCCAACGGTAAAAGTTTGACTGAGGCATCCCACACAGCGTATCTGATGAGGGCTCCATTGTGGTCAGCCTCAACTTTTGACTTTGTCCCGGTCAGAGGAAATCTTCCTGAAAAAGTTCCATAGAGGGCTCCAGCGTGGTCGGCCTCAACTTGAGACTTCGTCCCAGTCTGAGGAAATTCTTCAAGAATTTTTCTTAGACAAGGTAAGCCTTTAAATGAGGCCTCCCACTCCATGTAACCAAGCAGGGCTCCATCGTGATCGGCCTCAAATTTTGACTTTGCCCAAGTCGAGTGCAGCCAGATGACCAGAGTGGCACTTTTGGTTTTTAGGCATTAGAAAACATTTAGGGGGTCATTATGACCCCGGCTGTCAGTGTTAATGTAGCGGTAGTACTGCCAACAGGCTGACGGTACATACCGCCACATTATGACATTAGTGGGTTGGTTGAAGCCAACCTGCCAATGTCCCACACTGACCACCAAGGCGGTAGTAGGCGCCGGGCTAGAGACAACAATCTCCAATCCGGAGGCTGCTACTGTCCCGCAGGCGGCATTATGACCCTGCCTACCACCATGGTTTTCAGGGTGTTCGTAACGGCATAAAAACCATGGAGGTAGACCCTACCAGTGACAGGGAATTCCTTCCCAGTCACTGGTATGAGGTTAACACTCCCCAGACAACCCCAACTCCCCCCATCCACGCTCCTCCCTTCCAATCCCCCATCCACGCACACTGGCAGCCACACACCATGCATTCACGCACTCACTCACACAGGCATACACGCATTCGTACACACATGCATCCATTAATTCATGCACACATCCGTACACACATACAAACTTACATGCAGACACACATTCACATTTGCATTCATACATGCATTCTCACACATGCACACACACACGCAAGCAACACTACACACTCATTTGCATGCACGCACATACGCACACATTCATGCAAACACCCCCCCACACACAGACAACACCCCACTCCCCTATCGGAAACCCGACTTACCTGAATCCAGGGGATCTTCCGGCAGGGGACGGGACAGGGCACTGCTACTGCCAGCAGCACCTGCCAGAAGAACACCGCTAGGCCGTATTATTTGTCTCCTGGTGTCTCCTGGTGGTAGCAGCGCCACCTTAACACCGTCCACCAGCATGGCCACAGCTAGATTTCCGCCCTTCTTGTGACGGAAATATGGCTGCGGTCATAATATGATGGACAGTCTTTTGGTGCCCGTCACCGCGTTGGTAGGCTGTACTTACCGTCAATGTTGTAAAATCATTATAAATTCATATCTCTGGTTCCCTACATTGGATTTTTGTATTTTTGGTGTCATTTTAAATATAGGAATATTTTTTATTTTTATACATTTGTGTTGGATTTATATTGTGTGTTGTGATTTACTTATAGACTATTTTGTTGATGTTTAATGCTTTACACAGCTGTCTCCTAAGTTAAGCCTAACTGCTGGTGGGCCAGGCTACCAAGGTTTTGAGCAAGGATTAATTTACTGAGACCTTGACTGTACCTAGAGGGTGGTTTGAAGCCTACTGCTAAGTGTAAGTACCTACCTGTCTTTGCCAATAATGCACTTTACAACATATATATAATATAATATATATATATATATATATATATATATATATATATATATATATAAAATACATATATGTACATACATACACACATATACACATACACACACACACACACAATACATATATGTACATACATACACACATATACACATACACACACACACACATATATATATATATATATATATATATATATATATATATATATATATATATATATATATTATATTATATATATGTTGTAAAGTGCATTATTGGCAAAGACAGGTAGGTACTTACACTTAGCAGTAGGCTTCAAACCACCCTCTATATATATATAATACATATATGTACATACATACACACATATACACATACACACACACACACATATATATATATATATATCTCCTTTCTGGTTTCTCCTGCCCCGGAGCCCAAGCAAAGAATACTGCAAAGAAAGCCGTAAAATCCTCTAAAGCTTACAGTCACAAAGACACGCACTAAAGTGAAATGTGTTCGTGAAGAAAAATTTACGGCTTAAAGTGACAAGTTTCAACTAAACGGTCTTGTTCACAAAAGCAATACCTACCACATATAATTCAAAAGTTAAAGAACATAAACAAACGTAATGACTGTCTAATTTCTGCCTCATTCAGAGGTTCTCAGTCCACAACGGTCAATGGCCTATAAAAGGCCAAAGGTAACACTCACCCCTTCCCAAATAAAGTCCATAATACATCAAGGGCCATATTTATACTTTTCGACGCACAACTGAGCCAACGCAGTTGTGCGTCAAAAAATCTAACGCCGGCTAACGCCATTCTGAAGCGCCATGCGGGCGACGTATTTATTCAATGACATTAGCCGGCGTTAGCCGGCGGAGCTGCCTGGTGTGCGCAAAAAAAAATGACTTACACCAGGCAGCGCCGGCGTAGGGGAATATGAAGCTTGGGCGTCAAAAAATGGGGCAAGTCAGGCTGAGGCAAAATTTTCGCCTCAACCCGATTTGCGCCATTTATTTTTACTCCCAACCCCCATTGAAATGACTCCTGTCTTAGCAAAGACAGGAGTCATGCCCCCTTGCCCAATGGCCATGCCCAGGGGACTTATGTCCCCTGGGCATGGTCATTGGGCATAGTGGCATGTAGGGGGGCACAAATCAGGCCCCCCTATGCCACAAAAAAATAAAAATATATATACTTACCTGAACTTACCTTAAGTTCCCTGTGATGGGTCCCTCCATCCTTGGGCGTCCTCCTGGGGTGGGCAAGGGTGACAGGGGGTGTCCCTGGGGGCATGGGAGGGCACCTCTGGGCTCCTTCTGAGCCCACAGGTCCCTTAACACCTGCCCTGACCAGGCGCTAAAAAACGACGCAAAAGCGGCTGGACGTCGGTTTTTTTGACCCGCCCACTCCCGGGCGTCATTTTTGCCCGGGAGTGTAAATACGGCGCACATGCCTCGGAGTCATTTTTTAGAAGGGAACGCCTACCTTGCATATCATTAACGCAAAGTAGGTGTCCACGCAAAAAAATGACGCAAACTCCATGAACTTTGGCGCTAGACACGTCTAACACCAGAGTATAAATATGGAGTTCGTTTTGCGTCGAATTTGCGTAAAAAAAAATGACGCAAATCCGGCGCAAACGGAGTATAAATATGGCCCCAAGTTCTAAGGTCAAATGCAAATATTAAGCAAAATCTAAGCTCATTGTGAAATAGCCCTTCAAGACGACCAGTTGTCGTTTGAGAAGAAAAGGGTTGGGGAAGGGGGTTGACCAAGCCATTGAGCCAGTCTTCCAGGGTGTCTGTCTCCACTCCCCTTACTCCCCTTCCTGTGAAAAGTGAGAATTGAAGTGAAGGTTAAAATTTGTAAAGTACACAATTACATGATAATCAATTCAAAGAGAAACAGAAACTGCACAGAGATAAGGTTCTTATTAGTTTTCCAAAAGCACCCTCAATTCCTTTTCCGTATTCAAACACTTGCACATTTAAGTAAATACATACATATGTGCACACACACACACATGCACGCAAACACATACATATTTCTATGATTATTTAAAAAAAAATCGAATTGTACAAATAACATATTTCACATCAGTTGATAAATGTGTGCATATTCACTGTTCATGATCTGAGTAAGCATATGTGTAAATACATACAATATGTATATATATATATATATATATATATTACGAATTTGTTGATTTTGTTACAAATGTCAACATGTGGTTGTTACATGTGTTTATTTATGTATGTATACATATATATATATATATATATATATATATATATATATATATATATATATATCTCAATCCCTCTAGCCACAATATATATATGTGTTCTATAATATATGTATGTGTATATAGAATACATATATGGTTATATATAGTTATATCTATGCAACAATTATGGTGGGCACTTCATTTATGAGCATGGTACCATAATGAGGCAAGTGTTTTTTTAATTTTAATGGTAGTGTGTACCACTCATTGAAATAAATACACTTTTAACATCAGAGTCTGCTTGCAGATGTGTGGACTCTCTGAAAGAAGTGGCCATGCAATGTAATAGTCTATACACTTTGCTGAGCACATCGGGGTACAGAGCTATCAAAATGTATTTCATGCAGTACAGGGAAGCAAGACAGCTTAATGCACTGCATCAAAAGGAGAGGGCAGGAATGCAATATATTTATTAACCTATCAAGCAAAGTCACATTTCTGTTCTTGCACTATGCTGGTGCAACCCATGCGGCCTACCGCACCACCGCAGACACTGTTGCACCCTGGTGCAAGGTTGCCACATACATTATATGGCACCCAGGTTTGTTCATGCAGGAAAGGGAAACCCCACTGCACAGGACTACACAAAGAACAAACCATTGATAAATCTGGGCCCTGGACTCCAAGTGGTGCATGGTGTCAGCCTGACAGGGAGGGTGTTGCATCATGAGAATAGAGTGGATGTCAAATGAATGATAGGGTCTGGATTCTATTCCACCGTGAGCTAGCTAGGTGCTCAGCAGATGCTCTTGCTTGGGCTGATTAAAGAAGGGATGTTGACTCCTGTCACTGTTAAATTAGTAGTATATCAGGGTGTTAGCATTCTCGCTGCTTTTATGTAGCTCATACAGTCTCAGTTTTCTCATGTGTGGTATTCATTGCAAAGGGAGACTGACTTGAACCACCCAAGAAGGTGTGCAAGCAAAGTTAATTTCTTGCAATGCATGAATAGTTCAATATATAATTTTAGCTTTAGGAAAATAGGAATAGGGTAACTGATTTAAAAAGTATAATAATGTACCTGTCAAAGTTTGTTTTAGAGAGTACCACTAATCATTTTAATCTTCTTTATGCCTTATATCTGCACCCAAGGGCAAGAGGGAGAAACAGCTGTCACCCTCAGCGCCCCACGGAATCGGACTACCACCACCAGCACCACAGCTTAGCAGACGGCCCCAGTAAGTTCGGTTTATTATTATATCTCATTTTACAACTCCCCACTACTGAAATAATTTGGCCTTGTTTGTTTTAATGCTATATACTGTTTTTCAACTCCCCTGTCTAATTACCCCTGTATTACCCAGTGTTTCTAGATTACCTGTTTCCGCAGGTGACTTTCTCCTGCCTGTAGCTTTCTTCTATTCTATTTTTTAGTAAGCTTTACCTCACCCCTCTGTTATATGTCCTGTGGCATAGTTAGAATTAAGAGAAAAGATTTATGTACTGTAAAGAAGATTGCCTTCCCAAGTAAATCTTAAACAAATATGTTGTTTGAGGAGGCTTTCTTGATCAAAGAGTCAAAAAAAGATATGGACTGTCACTATTGTCTTATTTATACAGTATTCTAGCAGTTTTCAGGAAAGTGCAGGGTGACAAAAAGGAATGAGATCCCATTACCAGCCAATACCATATGTCCTTCATTGACCATTTCCTTTCAACCCTTCTTTGCACTTCTCTCTCATTCTTTCATAGCTCTGGCCTTCCACTATGAGAGGAAAGCTTTTGGTTGACTTCAGTACCTGGCTTTTTTAACATGTTGTCAACCAACAAGCTCCCAAAGTTATAATTTAATGGAAGATACTGCTAACCAAACTGCAGTGAGGTATTGCTAACCAAATTGTAGTGAGGTTGTAATTTGTGC
Organism: Pleurodeles waltl; assembly: GCF_031143425.1. Classification (NCBI taxonomy): domain Eukaryota; kingdom Metazoa; phylum Chordata; class Amphibia; order Caudata; family Salamandridae; genus Pleurodeles; species Pleurodeles waltl. The sequence goes on from NC_090448.1 coordinate 921,448,185, forward strand.
AAAATTCTTACTTAGGTGGCGAATTTGGTATCTAAAATAGGTAAAAATTGTTTTCATTCTAGCCTCAGAAACCACCACTGCCAAAGCTAATGCCAGCAGCCAGACAGGGAGTGGGACAAGAAGGCCCAGGCTGTTGGATGGGGAGCAATCCTAGCTTTGGCAGGGATACGATATAGGTCACCTTGCTTTCTTATTGACAATACTGTATTTGTTAAGCAAGGCAGATATCCCACCCATCACTTCACTGTTCACAGCATTTTGCTACCTAAAACTTCAGCATGGGTTAAGTTGGTGCTGCATTGTAAGCTGTGAAATGTGCATCTGCTTCAGTTAACTGTGCAACATTACAAAGTTTACAATGTATTACACACCGAACAGTGGGGCATATTTATGCTCTGTTTGCGCCGGAATTGCGTCGTTTTTTTTTACCCAAATCCGACGCAAAGCTAACTCCATATTTATACTTTGGCGTTAGACCCGTCTAGCGCCAAAGATCTTGGAGTTTGCGTCATTTTTTAGCGTGGACATCTACCTTGCGTTAATGATATGCAAGGTAGGCGTTCCCGTCTAAAAAATGACTCCAAGGCATGTGCGCCTTATTTAAACTCCAGTGCAAAAATGGCGCACGGGAGTGGGCGGGTCAAAAAAAATGACGTCCAGCCGCTTTTGCGTCATTTCTTAACGCCTGTTTTTTTTTTTTTTTTGTGGCATAGGGGGGCCTGATTTGTGCCCCCCTATATGCCACTATGCCCAATGACCATGCCCAGGGGACAGAAGTCCCCTGGGCATGGCCATTGGGCAAGGGGGCATGACTCCTGTCTTTGCTAAGACAGGAGTCATGTCAATGGAGGGTGGGAGTCAAACAAAATGGCGCAACTCGGGTTGAGGCAGATTTTTTGCCTCAGACCGACTTGCCCCATTTTTTGACGCCCAAGCTCCATTTTCCCCTACGCCGGCGCTGCCTGGTGTGGGTCATTTTTTTTGACGCACACCAGTCAGCTCCGCCTGCTAACGTCATTCCATAAATAAGGCGCCCGCATGGCACTTTGGAATGGCGTTAGCCGGCGTTAACATTTTTGACGCACAACTGCGTTGGCGCAGTTGTGCGTCAAAAAGTATAAATATGGCCCTGTGTGTTTCCCAGAGCCCACTCAGTCACCTACTATTAGTACTTCACTTCATCATTCTTTCCTTCTGTCCAAACCTACCAAAAAACTGAAAACTCCATCTTGGCATGTGCCACATTTTTCTGCCCAAGTGATTTATATTTCATGGCTTCCATGATGGATTTACACCTGATCCAATTTTTTCCTTCTGCCAAGTCATCATTTGTCAACCAATGTTACTAAGCAAAAGCATAGCACATGATCAGAGACACCACAATATTCTATAGCTACACCTCTAATTAGCTTAATCCCTCTAAATTTCAGTAGAGTAAATTTCCCTACTGCTAAATGTTGGTATTTGTTAAACATAATTAGTGGTGGAGGCTAGGGTGTAATGTGGTAATGTGGTACTTAGCCCCTGCATTAAAGTTTGGCAGCTGGGATACCCTAGGACAGCCCTGGCAAATAAAATATATCCCATTTCCTGTACTGCAGGGCCTCATATATAATCTGTGCACTGTTGACTTATGGCGGACGGGATATCCGTTATACATGTATGACAGAGTATTCACTCTGCCTCTAAGTTTGGAGTCAGGGTAGAATTGAAGAGGCAATCAAAGAAGAACAAGGTTATGGGAATTAATTATAACAAGTTAATAAATTATCCATTACAGCTGTCCCAAAAATATGTTGCAGAGTAGCTGACCCTCCATCAGTATTGCACATGTACTATTGAGTATTCTATTAACTGTTCAGCATTTATGCCTTATTCATTAATGAGACGTAATTCATAACACACAAAGGGGCATATTTACAAGCCTCTTGTGCCCCTGAGTGCCATCGTACTGTCATTTTCGTTATGCCACAGTGGCGCTAAACAGGCACTCACCATGCACCATATTTACAAACTGGCCACTTTGTAAACCTGCATGCCACATTACAACTGTGCCAGGTATTATGTATGCAAAGGGGGCGTTCCCATGCAGGGAGGCCCAAACAAATGGCTCAGTGAAATTTACACTATTTTACCACTCCATTCTAGTACCATTTTTTTATGTTTACCTTGTGATGCTAGGCTATTTCCTATGGGCCTCCCAAGCTTTGCTGGACTAGTGTCAAAATATTTGACGCTGGTCCAGAAAAACACCACAATAGCATAAATATTATTTACACTGTTGTGCTAACGTGCGACATGGTGCGCTGTATTGTAAATACATTGATATGATGGTGTTCTTTGGGGGCACAGGGTGGCACAAGGAAACTGGTGCATCTGAGGTGATGTACCAGTTCCTTGTAAATATGCCCCCAAGTTTCTGTTTAGTTTCACTATGAAATATTTTAAACAATAATCACTTTTTGATTATGGTGTTATTCTGGCTTGATTCCTTGCAGTCAGAGTTATTGCGTTATGTGATGCATGGGTGGAAAAAACTTAGCCCTGTGATTAAGCACATCAAAAGTGTCAATGGCCCTAGGGGACTAGCACTGTTCTGCTGCTGTGCCACTATACTATGAGCAAGTATTTGCAGTGAGCATTACAATTAGTTTTTTTCATTTTTTTTCTTTCTTGATCTAGCTTCTCTTGCTGTTGAAGTTTCTGCATCCCAGCAGGGGATAGCTGCCCGGCTGTGGTGCCAGAAGATGGAGGCCATCATAGATGAATATCTGGCCTCAGAGGAGGAGGAAGTGTATGCCTCCAATTCATTGGGCCACCAGCCTGTACTGCTTCCATCCCAGCCACACCAACACCAGTGCTGCCTGCAGTCAGGGTCCACTGTTGCCAAGCAGAACACCACCCCCTCATCAAATAACTTTTCCCTATTTTCCCTATATGCCCATACACATATCCTTTGAGCGTGTCTTTAAGTTGACTTTTTTGGTGGGAGACACTGTTGTGTGGGTAGAAAGGGTGGAAACCTGGAAGAGAAGTTGGTTTTCTTTTGTAAAAAAATAAATGTTTTTTTCTTTCCAGTGCATCTCACTCACTATCTGTCTTTTGTCTTTGCACTGCTATTTAGCATAGCTTTGTGTTGTTTTTATTGACAAAGACTGTCCTCTTAAATAGTCACATACTGTACATTGCCTTTTCCACCTAGACTTCCCCTACCTAAAATCCCTTGCTATGTATTTCCTCTGTAGGTTAATTTATTTACCTCTACATGCAGCTTAGTCCCCTCTACCAAAGTGGGAACAGAGTAGAACTGTTTGATTTATTGCTTGGTATACTTTTGCCACTTTTGCAGCACCGATCCACTTTGCAAAGTGTACACTAGTTGGTTAATACCCTCTGTAATTACTGGCTACTATGAGGTATGCCTACAACATACAAAAAAATGATAATTGTACTTATCTATCTCTGCTTTCCAAAAAAAACTTAAGTAATACATTCCTGACTAGTTTACATCTTAGTTCTTACCTCAATAGATTTAGGCCCTCATTATGACAATGGCAGTAAAAAACGCCTACCGCCGCGGTGACGGCTGCCAAAAGACCATCACTGCGGCTACCAGCCATCCTCCGTTTTATGACCACAGCCAGATTTCTGCCACAAGAATGGAAGAAAACCGGCTGTGGCCATGTCAGCGGAAGGCGGTAAGGTGGCGCTGCTGCCACCAGCAGCACCACACCCATAGTCCGCGGTCAGCTGTATTATGACCCATAATACGGCCTGGGGGTGTTCTGCTGGCGGACGCTGCTGGTGGCAGCAGCGCCCCGTCCCGTCTTCTGCCGGAGGACCCCTGAACACAGGTAAATCAGGTCTCCAACATGGGAGGGGTGGGGGGTGTTGTGTGTGTGTGGGGGTGTGCGCATGTATGTTTGTGTGTGCATTGATGCAGGTGTGTGTTTTGCTTGTTGGATGCGAGTGTGCATGTATTGAGGTGTGAGTGCATATATGTTGTATTTTGTGACTGTGTGTCTGAGAGTATGTTAGCCAGTGTGTGAGGGTGGTGTGAGAATGGATGTATGCATGAGTGGATGTTTGTGAGAATGGGTGTTTGTATGTGTGTGTGTGTGAAGGGGTCGTGAATGTACAGGGGTGGGGGGCTTTGGAGCGGCAGGGAGGTGGGGAGGTACCTGGAGAGGGAGGGGGAGACCCCTATCAGTGACAGGGAAGGACTTCCCTGTCACTGATAGTGCCATGAAAACCACGGCGGTAAGGAAGCCGCGGAAACCATGGCGGTAGGCAGGGTCATAATCCCACAGGCAGTAGAGTGATGGCCGCCGGGCTGGAGATTGATATCTCGAGCCCGGCAGCTGTTACCGCCGTGGCGGTCGGTGTGGTACATTGGCGGTTTGGCTTGAGCCAAACTTCCAATGTCATGATTTGGTGGAAAGTACCGCCTGCATGTTGGCAGTTCTTCCCGCCATATTACCGCCGACCGCCAGGGTCGCAATGAGGGTCTTTGTGTTGACTGTTATCTCTCTCATTTTTTCAAAACCTTAATGCAGGGTTTTCCAAAGGGCATTCCTAATGGTGGTGGTAGTAGTGGGCAAGCACTAACCTGGAAGATACCACAAAGGGAGTTCACACTCCTACCTATTCTGAATGAGGTTAGTTCCAACTGTATGCTTATTCAGAAGGATTATCAATCACAGGCAACTAAACTGAAAGAAACTACAAAGTCAATGGGTTATTAAAGACTGAGATAAGACCACCACGACAAAAACCTCATATTAAAAATACCAGCACTAGTAACTTTTAAGCAATCTTGGGGCTGATATTTCATTTATTTAGACAATTAAAACGAAACACATGAAATCCTCGAGTCAGGAGTCAGGACTAAGGAGAAGGTTAGCTAATTAAGCAACACATGGCCTGATTCAAAAAGGTAAAGTATGTTACACTTTTGGTGTTAGTTGACTCTTGCAGTGTACGTTTACATTGAGCAACTTTTCCATTAGTAACTTTACTAATAGTAACTTTGCAAGTAGTAAGTAATCCCTATCACTTTAAAAGGAGCTACTATTACTACTAGTTAGTTACTACTCATAAGGTTACTACTCGTAAAGTTTCTGGTAGTTCAGTTAAACTGCAAGAGTAAACCTACACCAAAAGTGTAACTTTATCTTTGTGAATCAGGCCACATAGTACACACTAGTACTACCTATTGTAGCATACTGCACAATAATGATGTCTCTTTCATGTCTAGGTGGTCAAGTAGGTCTAGCTTGAACTACTTTTCAGGCAAGAAGATCCCACAGTGAGTTGGTGTCGCTTACACCACATCTGCCCCACCAAGTGCTTGAGCCATTCATGGTGTAAATTTGTAAGTCGCACCTCAATATATCAGGCAACCTGTGGAAGAGGTTTAGATGTTTGATGAATGGATGAGAACGGGGATTTGGAAAAAGGTGTGGCTAGGACAAACACAACACTCATCAGGTCGATTAGCAGTACATCATCATCAAATCTGTTGTGGGTAGAAATGAAGGAATGACACAGTTCAGTTAATAAATGCTTTGCAAGGAGTCTTTTAGCCCCCAAGTCCCAAGTTATCTAAATGTTCGGACTCCTTGGTTTGTAAAATACAAAGTCAAGAGGACTCATAGTTCTACAGATTAAGGGGGTCATTACGACCTCGTCGGTCTTTTTGCAAGACCGCCGAGGGACCGCCGTGTGGAAGACCGCCTGTGCAGGTGGTTTGCCGCTCGGCGTATTATGACTGTTGGCTGCTCTCCGTCGTTATTCTGATGGAGAGCCGCCAACAGCCATACTTGCGGGCGGCGGGGAAGAGGAGGTTGCTCCACCTCCACCGCCACGCCAACAGAACACCGCCCAGCGAATCACGTCCTGTGATTCGCTGTAGTGGTGTTCTGTTGGCGGTGTGGTGTCGGCGGAGCTGCCCCCATGGCTCCCGTCCCCTCCCGGAGGATCGACGGACCAGGTAAGTCGATCGTCCGTTAGGGGAGGGGGGTGGGGAGGTGTTGTGTGTTGTGTGCGTGCATGGGGGTGTGCGTATGTATGTAGAGGGGGTGTGTGAGTGTGTGTATGCTTGCGGGGGTGTTGTGTGTATGGGAATCAGTGCGTGTATGGCTGTGGGTATGTCTGTATGGATGTGTGCGTGTATGTTTGAATGTGGGTGTGCATGTCTGACTGTGTGTGTGGATGTAGGCATGTATGTCGGGGTGTGTGCGTGTGTGTGTTGGTGGTGCCTGCCCGTGTCGGGTGTGTGTGAGCAATGTTATGTTGGGGTTCAGGGTGGGGAGGGGGGCCCTGCCACCTTTGGGGGGTGGCAGGGGTGGTGGGGGGTGTAGGGGGAGGGAGTTGGGTTAGGAGACCCCTATCAGTGCCAGGGAAGGAATTCCCTGGCACTGATAGTGCTTACTGCCATGGATTTCATGGCGGTTCAAACCGCTGGAAATCCACGGCGGTAAGCCGGGTCCAAATACCGCTGGCGGTATACTTGCGGCCGCCGGGCTGGAGATCCAGGTCTCCAGCCCGGCGGTCGTCTCCGCCCTGGCGGGCGGGACGGAGAACCGGCGGATGACCATGGCGGTAACCGCCATGGTCATAATACACAAAGGTAAGACCGCCAGCCTGTTGGCGGTCTTACCGCCGGTTCTCCGCCATCCGCCAGGGTTGTAATGACCCCCTAGATTTTTAAGAAACTAAAAATGTACTGTACATGGATACCTGAATGGCTGGTGCAGCTACACTCTTCTCAGAATGTCCATCTTTGGTGCGTGGCTGAACCTTCCGGTAAGCAAGAGTTTTATGAAGCTTTTGTGCAGAAGAGAAGAAGGCCTGTGAAATACAAAAAGGTAAATGTTGATATTGGAGAGTCAAGAAGAAGGTAAGCATCATAGTGGATTAGAAATGAGAGAGCAAGAGCATAGGCTGGTGAAGTCATGTGCAATCAACTAAGAAGTGAGAACAGTTTTATGACCAATCGCAGACAAGTAGCTGCCTGTAGCTGGCTGATCAATCTCACAACTGTCATAACACTGAGCCAAATTCATCTCTCATGTGACATGTCTCCAGTTACAATTCTCCCACCCAGACCTCCACCACGTTTTGGAGTTTGACGTTTGAGGTAGCATACTACTAATTGTCAGTCTGCTGAGCTACGGCTAGGAACACACCTTCCCATACCAAAAGACCAATGGGTTTTGATCCAGGTAGACCTGTTTTGTTCATCTAGATAGTCTTGGACCTTCATCTGAATGGTCATTGGTGCTGCTACTTGTTTGACCTTTGTTGCATACACATCTGCTCCTAACTTAAGCTGTGACACTTGAAACCAAGCCACTGCAGAGGTTGGATCTGATTCTTTGATTTCTGGTGTTGTTGATCGTGTTTTGCTGAAGTTGCTTATGTTGGCTGCTATGAGACTATAGCACTGCAATCTATGGAGGTTAAAGGCTGCACACAATGAATTCTGCCTGGGCCTCTAACTTCTAGCCTTTCTTCATTCAGTTCTTTGGCTTAGCCAACAAGTCTTGTATTGTGAAACATCCCCTTCTGAAAAAGCAATGAAAGTGGCCAGTGTTTTTATGTACCATGGACCAAATATTGTGGTACAGATGTATTCTTTGAAAGATGCAATTTCTCTTTGCAGCCTTGTAGTAACAGCCTAGTGAAGGATGAAGCTCTGAACCACCTCATATGCTTCTTAGATTACACAGGGAAACCTTTGCAGCACCTTTTTCAACTGGTCCTATAGCAGATACAACAACTGGAATATTTACATCATTGTTTATCGCACTGTCCTTTTTGCTACTAGCCCCCATTTTTCTATCTTGATGGTCATGCTTTTCTCAGTTGCATCCCTTCCTCTTTGAAGTACATAGTTGATGATCGGTCTGCACTGTTCAAACAGACATGGCAACATGTATTAGATTGAATTGTAATGTGTTGGCATTAACTGCTACTTTATTGGGATGTTGAATGATCCTCATCTGCTTTCTGCCTTTAAAATAATAAGTGAGAGTGCAGATTCTTCTGCAGGTGGCCAGTATGTTGCTGACTATGGGGGTCATTACGACCCTGGCGGTCTCCGACCGCCAGGGGTAATGTAGCGTCCGTACCGCCAACAGGCTGGCGGTACGGAGGCCCTTATTACGACCGCGGCGGTAGTGCCGCGGTCGCACCGCCGGGGCCGGCGGTTTCCCGCAGTTTTAGCCCCGGCGGTGATAATCCGCCAGGGCACCGCTGCCCTGGGGATTATGACACCCCTACCGCCAGCCTGTTTCTGGTGGTTTGCACCGCCAGGAAGAGGCTGGCGGTAAGGGGTGTCCTGGGGCCCCATAACAGGGCCCCGGCCAGCTTTTTACTGTCTGCATAGCAGACAGTGAAAAGCACGACGGGTGCTACTGCACCCGTCGCACGGCCGCAACACCGCCGGCTCCATTAGGAGCCGGCTCCTATGTTGCGGCCTCATCCCCGCTGGGCCGGCGGGCGCATACTTGGTCCAGCGGGGATGTCCTAATGGGGGCCGCGGGAGTGCGGCTGCATTGGCGGCCGCACAGCGGTTACTGCTTGGCGGGTGGCGGTAGCCGCCCGCCAAGGTCGTAATGACCCCCTATGTCTTCATTTTTGAGAATGTCCTGCACAATCAGGTTGATGCAATGCACCAAACAATGGACCCTGAAATATCTACCATTTACAATGGTCTTGACTATATTATTGCCATTCTCTTTGGCAACAATTCCATTACTGAGACCCCTAGGTCGAATCCAATCAAACACCTTGCTGTTTAAGTCTTCCAGTATGTTTACAGCTGTATGGGATTTATCCATGGCAAACAATGCTAGCATTGCATGCTGCTGAACACCTTTAAAACTTTCTTCAGTGCAGAGACCTGAAATTAGCTGTTGCCTAAGTCCACAAAAGAGATCCAATGTGCAGTGACACACATGTAATCAGTTTCTTGACAACTGGTCCACATGTCTGTTGTCAGGTGGATAGTGTGAACAGCACTCTACTGCAGAGCTTGCCCAGCCAATAGCAGCACAATATGATGGAGTGGTGGAACAGCAACTTCAGCAAAATGGGCTTTGCTGCAAACCTTCCATTTCAGGCAGAAGGTCATCACAAATTCTACAAACCCCACTCCTTTTACAAAAAAAAGAAAGGAGGCTCAGTGCTACCATTTGAGCCACTTCTCATTGTACAAACGTGCCATTGGGTCCTAGAGCACCTCCTGCCTAAACATGCCTGTAACATTAGCTTGGTTTTGTTTTTGTCCCACTGATGTGGGCGATTTCAAGAGAACCAGGAGGTATGAGACTCAATCTGCAGCTTGGGGGCATCACAGTGTAGAGCAGTGTCAGCATCTGAGTCTTGTGCAATTCAGTGGTTGCTGATGCAGGTGATGCTGGCACACTGTAGGTGGAACGATTCCTTTGTGTAAAGCTGTTATCCTTTTCCTCCTCATCACCTCCTTCTTCCATCACCATGATCAGAACTGCTTCCCCTCTCTCAACAAAACCACCAGCTATCTTTTAAGGTACTCCTCCCATCGGATTGCATTATGCTTTTTCATATGGAATGTTTGGCCTCTAGTACCATAGTGGGAACTTGGCTTACCTCAACGAACCCATGCATGGCAAATGGAGCATATTGGAATGTTATCATCCTGGTCGCTAATTATAAAGAAAGCCCAAACGGGGAAGGATAACATGTTTAGTGTGATATTGCCAATGCCTGAAGAATTGTTGTTTGCCTCTATGAAGTTCTTACTCTGACTGAGGTGGTGGTGGATGCAGTCTCAGTGGGAGCCTTATAAATATGGAAGCTGGCAGTGGTGGTGGCAGAACCACATCCCTCTGAGTAGGATGAAAAGGAGGTGTCATCTTGGTGTCCTCTGAACCGCCCTCCATGAGGACAATCACTGGCTCGTCCTCATCACTGTCACTTCCCATAATTCTATGGCTTTCAGGACTTTCCTTTTCCTCGTGGCATGTCTTTGACTCGACCAGGGTCATCAGAAGTGAGGGCCTGGTGAAGTCGAAGGAGTAACCTGTCTTTTTCTTCCTGGGATCGTTGCACAATTGGTTCAAGAGCCACATCTTGGTCAGCAGGAAGCTCAGCCTCTTGTTCTGCTCCTACTACAGAAAGAACAGTTGCTGCCTGTAGTCCCTCTTGTCTACTTTGCTCAGTCTTCGTCAATGATTAGGTACTTTGAAACTGAGACAGTTTCAATACAGACTCACTTCTCATTGCCATGACTGCAGTGACTGCCTCGCTGAGGGACATTGACATCACTGGTCAATTTCTGGGCAGGAACACCTTTCTTTGGGGGCATCTTCAAGTACTTAGCTCTGGCAGTTGGCAATTAGCTGCACACACAGAGGCAGAGAAGGGCTAATGGGGTGTAACTTGGCGCAGGCCTTCTGACTGGCAGTACCGTGGGTGATGTCTCTTGTGCACCTTAAAACAAACAAATGAGAAGAACATTCCAATCCAAACCATATCATAATATTTCAATAACATGCATATTCAAAGGTTTACTTTGTGTGGCATTAAGGCCTATGACACCTGTGGCAGGAATGGGATGTGGGGGAAAATGGAATAGTCAGGGGGTGCATGGAATAATGGAATAATCTTAAAACAATTAATGCTGTTGTGTGTCTATGGTTGTCATGAGTTGAAGTGGAACATGGAATAATCCTTAAAAATGTAGGGGCATATTTATACTCTGTTTGCGCCGGAATTGCGTCGTTTTTTTTTACGCAATTCCGACGCAAAACTAACTCCATATTTATACTTTGGCGTTAGACGCGTCTAGCGCCAAAGTCCATGGAGTTTGCGTAATTTTTTAGCGTGGACACCTACTTTGCGTTAATGAGATGCAAGGTAGGCGTTCACGTCTAAAAAATCAACTCCGAGGCATGTGCGTCGGATTTATATTCCCGGGCAAAATTCACGCCCGGGAGTGGGCGGGTCAAAAAAAATGACGTACGCCCGCTTTTGCGCCGTTTTTTAGCGCCTGCAAAAGCAGGCGTTAAGGGACCTGTAGGCTCTGAAGGAGCCCAGAGGTGCCCTCCCATGCCCCCAGGGACACCCCCTGTCACCCTTGCCCACCCCAGGAGGACACCCAAGGCTGGAGGGACCCATTCCAGGGACATTAAGGTAAGTTCAGGTAAGTCTTTTTTTTTTTTTTTGTGGCATAGGTGGGCCTGATTTGTGCCCCCCTACATGCCACTATGCCCAATGACCATGCCCAGGGGACAGAAGTCCCCTGGGCATGGCCATTGGGCAAGGGGGCATGACTCCTGTCTTTGCTAAGACAGGAGTCCTTTCTATGGGGGTTGGGAGTCGGAAAAAATGGCGCAAATCGGGTTGAGGCGAAAAAATTGCCTCAACCTGTCTTGCCTCATTTCTTGACGCCCATGCCCCATATCCCCCTACGCCGGCGCTGCCTGGTGTACGTCGTTTTTTTCCACGCACACCAGGCAGCGCCGGCGGCTAACGCCGGCTAACGTCATTGATTAAATACGGCGCCCGCATGGCGCTTCAGAATGGCATTAGCCGGTGCTAATTTTTTTTACGCAAAACTGCGTTAGCGCAGTTTTGCGTCAAAAAGTATAAATATGGCCCCCAATGCTGGTGTACACCTATGGCAGGCAGGGGTGCAGAGGATATGCAATAATCCTTAAAAACGTTTAGGGAAAAAAAGGAAAAAATAAAATGCAGATAAGCTTTGTTCATACATACTACAATTATCCTCAAGTACATTATACTCATATCCAAGAGAAAAACAAAAAATAATCGCAGCAAAAAGCACAACCCTCTTCTCTTGTTTTCCCCGGAGAATGGCTTTTAAAATTGAAAAAAGGATTTTACACACTGGCTGGTTACAGAAAAGGGCCACTGGCCACATGTTCAACAAGGAAAAAGACATAGACAACAAAGAACACATGCAGACCTGTAGCAAAAGCATACCGATTACTGCACCAAATGGCAACCAGCCACTTGTTCACACAACAACTAACAGGCAAGAAGGCATGGACAACAAAGAACACATGCAGGGCAGACTGGCCACCTAAAACAATGGCCTCTTGCTACATGTTCAAAAAACAGCAAGCAAGAAAGCATGGACAACAAAGGACACATTCAGGCCTGTGGCAAAAGCACACTGGCTGGCTACACACAATGCCCCCAAGCCACATGTTTAAACAACAACAAGCAAGAAGGCATGGACAACAACAACACAAATGTTTGCAGGCCTATGGACGCTGCATACACAAATTGACAGCTGGCCACATGGTTTGGAAAGCAAAGACAAAATAGTGCCCTAGGGTAAACACACACACATATTGGCCAAACAAAAAATGGCCACTTGGCCAGCAAAACAAAGGAGGCATGGTAAACAAAGAACAAAACACTACCATTAATTCAGCAATGGAAAAAACAAAATTTAAGTCAGCAATAACACTTTTCCAACAACATATCCTCCCAAGGCATCAAAACACCCTACCAAACTACACTTTAAAACTTTGCAGAAAACAAATGTGAGATACAAAAAGGCCTATGACATCTGTGGCAGGCAACCAGAAGGTGTAGGGGAATATGGAATAACCGTTGAGAAAATGATTTCTGCTATGTACTTATGGCAGGCAGGGGGTGCATGGTATAAGTTCCATACCTAAATCATAGATGCCTTAAAACAACATATACTACACAAACAGTTGTTTTATATACCCAGGGCCATATTTATACTTTTTGACGCAAAACTGCGCTAACGCAGTTTTGCGTCAAAAAAATTAGCGCCGGCTAACGCCATTCTGAAGCGCCATGCGGGCGCCGTATTTATTCAAAGACGTTAGCCGGCGTTAGCCGCCGGCGCTGCCTGGTGTGCGTGAAAAAAAACGACGTACACCAGGCAGCGCCGGCGTAGGGGGATATGGAGCTTGGGCGCCAAAAATGGGGCAAGTCAGGCTGAGGCAAGTTTTTCGCCTCAACCCGATTTGCGCCATTTTTTTCGACTCCCAACCCCCATTGAAATTACTCCTGTCTTAGCAAAGACAGGAGTCATGCCCCCTTGCCCAATGGCCATGCCCAGGGGACGTCTGTCCTCTGGGCATGGTCATTGGGCATAGTGGCATGTAGGGGGGCACAAATCAGGCCCCCCTATGCCACAAAAAAATAAAAAATAAAAACTTACCTGAACTTAATGTCCCTGGGATGGGTCCCTCCAGCCTTGGGTGTCCTCCTGGGGTGAGCAAGGGTGGCAGGGGGTGTCCCTGGGGGCATGGGAGGGCACCTCTGGGCTCCTTCCGAGCCCACAGGTCCCTAAACGCCTGCCCTGACCAGGCGCTAAAAAACGGCGCAAAAGCGGCCGGCCGTCATTTTTTTTGACCCGCCCACTCCCGGGCGTGAATTTTGCCCGGGAGTGTAAATACGGCGCACATGCCTCGGAGTCAATTTTTTAGACGGGAACGCCTACCTTGCATATCATTAACGCAAAGTAGGTGTCCACGCTAAAAAATTACGCAAACTCCATGGACTTTGGCGCTAGACGCGTCTAATGCCAAAGTATAAATATGGAGTTAGTTTTGCGTCGGAATTGCGTAAAAAAAACCGACGCAATTCCGGCGCAAACAGAGTATAAATATGCCCCCCAGTACCTAGTACTGGCTGAATGCCACATGGGTGAACTAGGCTGCATGGTAAAATAAAAGAATAGTGCAAATTTCACAAACATGGAGGAAACTGTGCAACTGTTTTCCCTTATAAAAGCTAAAAAAAGAAGCAAATGCTAAAAATATGTCCCTACTGCAACTCCAGGGCACTCATAATCAAACTGAATAAAAAAGGAAAAAGGTACAAACATATACTTGATTGTGAGTCATAAAAACAAATGCCCTCATTACAACATTGGTAGTAAGTGCCACTTACCGCCATGCTGACTGCCGCCAACATACTGTGACCGTGGCGGTATACCGCTACGGGTTTTATGACACACACATAGAAATCCACCACTATACAGACACACACACAAGTCTGCCAGCCCTGACACCCATACACACACCACACCCACAACACTATAAAACACACACCCACAATACCCACAACCCTTTACGACCCAAACATTTTGGCAGGTGATAGAGAGACAAGCCAGGAGCACCCACTGAATCTGAGCCACAAAACACTATCACCCATACACCATCCACGTACCACACATCACACACCCCAACACATCACCCCACACACTCTCACACATACCACTCACACTACACCCATGGCATCACAAAGACACCCCAGGTTCTCAGAGGAGGCGCTAAGGGTCGTGGTGGAGGAAATCATCTGGGTAGAGCCACAGCTATTTGGATCACAGGTGCAGCAGACATCTATTGCAAGGCAGATGGAGCTATGGTGGAGAGTCGTGGACAGGGTCAATGCCGTGGGACAGCACCCAAGAACAAGGGATGACATTAGGAAGAGGTGGGACGACCTACGTGGGAAGGTGTGTTCCGTGGTAGCAAGACACCAGGTAGCTGTACAAACCACCTCCACCCCCACAACTAACAACATGGGAGGAGCAAGTCTTGGCTATCATGCTATCATGCATCCTGAGGGCCTCGCAGAAGTAGCAGGAGGACTGGGCTCTGGTAAGTCTCTGGTAAGTCAAATCTTAACTACTTTATCCCCCACCCTGACTGCATGCCATCACAAACAACAACCCCTACCCTCACCCCATCACCCCACTACCTCACATATACCCCACCATCAAAACCCACCCATCTCAATACCAAGCCCTGCATACAACACCAATGCATGGACCCCCATCACAGACCTGCATGGACACCCATAACTACAGCATGCACACTAGTGACAATCACTTAGCCAAACCAAGCACAACTCACACAACCCAAAGCTGCCTTGCTAATAACAACCATAGAGGGAAACAAATCCATGAACAAGATGGCACACGCAGATACAATAACACTGCATTTACATCCCCACAGAGCCCCCACTCAACGTCACCGGAGAGGAGATGGCAGCCACATCCAGTCCCCCCCCTGAAGAGGTCCACAGTGATGACAGCAGCTCTGCACGCCTGGATCACGATGATTAACCTGGCCCATCAGGGACCTCTGGAAAGTCAGTGACTCAGCCACCACTTCTCAACCCACCACAGAGACTCCCCCATCAGGAAACACCAGCAGAGCACCCACCCAGCGGGCCCATCACTCTATCCCCAGGACAAGTCAATCAGCAGTGTGTCCACCACGACAGGGACCCCAGGCAACCCCACAAACACAGGACGATCAGGGACCTTGGGTCAGTGGCAGTGGGCACACGGTTCAGTGGACAGAGGCACAGGACAACAGGGAAGCTGGGAGGACTGCTGTGTGACAGGGGGAGGACAGGCCCAGGGAACCGACTCTCCACGAGGCACTCACCAACATCTTGGGAGCATACCATCATTCACAGGAGACCATGGGCCAGATACTGGCCAAGTTGCAAGAGACCCAGCAGCTGCAGGAGGGAGAGTACCTGGGGATCTGTGAGGACCTGAGGAACATCCACACAACCCTGATCACCATTGCAGGGGTGCTGGCAGACATGGCCAACACCATGAGGGAGGCAGTGGCACACCAACTGGCCCCTGAGACTAGCCAAACCAAAGAACAGCCCTCCGCCTCCGCCGGCGCTAGTGGACAGGAGGCCCTGCCGCAGGACAAACAGGCCACCAGCACCCCACCCCCTGCAGAAGGAGAACCACCCAGCAAACGGTCCCTGCGATCCAGGCAGAAGCCAGAGAACATTCCCAAAACCCCCACCAGGAAATAAGACTCTCCTGATTGTCACCCTTCTGTCCCACTCTGTCACCCTGTCCAACTTGAACTGACATTGCTCCACTTCCTATGCCCCCTTGGACAATGCACTTGTGATACAAATAGACTAGACTCTACCCTGGACTTTCCTCCATCAACAACCCAGCCCACCGCAATACGCCCTTCACTTATTAGCACCTAAATAAACACCCTTGGAACAAATCAAGTATGGAGTCTGTGAATTCTATGATAAATGCATTAGTTTCACAAACTGTAAAACATTGCAATTCAAATGTACTGTAATATTTACATAGGTATGACCTGTAGTGGGCAGCAGTAAACACACCAGGAGCCAGAGTGGGACACAGAGATCTGAAAATAGAGATGCCAAAGGGTACAGTAAGTGGCCATAGAAATAAGGAAATCAGGCTGCCATGTTCAATGTCAAACACAAAACTGCAATGGAAGGTGAAGTTACAGTGTCTTACCTGGTTGAATTAGTGTACTTCTGTTGTCCACATCTTCTTCCTCTGCCTTGTCTTCGTCACTGTCCACAGGCTCCACCGCTGCCACACGACCATCCCCAGGCTCCTCCTCCTGAAGAAAAGGCACCTGGCCTCTCAAGGCCAGGTTGTGCAACATGCAACATGCAACAATGATCTTGCACACCTTCTTGGGTGAGTAGTACAGGGATCCACCTGTCAGATGGAGGCACCGGAATCTGGCATTCAGGAGGCCAAAGGTTCTCTCAATAATCCTCATTGTTCGCACATGTGCCTCATTGTAATGTTCCTCTGCCCTTGTCCTGGCATTACTCACTGGGGTCAGTAGCCATGAGAGGTTGGGGTAACCAGAGTCACCTGTAAATATCAAGGGACACCTGTTAGCCACACACTCACCCTTAGGGCCAACCCCACACCCATATACCTACATCAATTGGTTGGGGACCATGGGCTCACCTATTAGCCACACCCGGTGCCTCTGGAGTTGAGACTTCACATATGGGATGCTGCTATTCCTCAAGTTAAAGGCATCATGCACAGAGCCAGGATACTAGGCATTGACGTGGGAGATGTACTGGTCACACCATCTGCACATTCAGAGAATGAAAGCTTTTCCTATTTCTGAACATTTGTTCATTTCTCCGGGGGGGGGGGGGACAAATGCAACACGTGTACCATCAATGGCACCAATGATGTTGGGGATATGTCCCAGTGCATAAAAGTCAGCCTTCACTGTGGCCAAATCCTCCACCTGGGGAAATACGATGTAGCTGCACATGTGTTGCAGCAGGGCAGACAACACTGGTCAGCACGTTTGAGAACACTGGCTGAGACATCCCTGATGCCATGGCCACTGTCGCTTGGAAGGAACCACTTTCCAGGAAATGGAGCACTGACAGGGCCTGCACTAGAGAGGGGATACCTGTGAGGTGGCGGATAGCTGAAATCAGGTCTGGCTCCAATAGGGCACAAAGGCCCATATTTATACTTTTTGAAGCAAAACTGCGCCAACGCAGTTTTGCGTCAAAAAAATTAGCGCCGGCTAACGGCATTCTGAAGCGCCATGCGGGCGCCGTATTTATTGAATGACGTTAGCCGGCGTTAGCCGCCAGCGCCGTCTGGTGTGCGTTAAAAAAAACGACGTACACCAGGCAGCGCCGGCGTAGGGGGATATGGGGCTTGGGCGTCAAGAAATGGGGCAAGTCAGGTTGAGGCAATTTTTTCGCCCCAACCTGATTTGCAGCATTTTTTTTCACTCCCAACCCCCATAGAAATGACTCCTGTCTTAGCAAAGACAGGAGTCATGCCCCCTTGCCCAATGGCCATGCCCAGGGGACTTATGTCCCCTGGGCATGGTCATTGGGCATAGTTTTTTTGACCCGCTCATTCCCGGGCGCGAATTTTGCCCGGGAGTATAAATCTGACGCACATGCCTCGGAGTCGATTTTTTTGACGGGAACGCCTACCTTGCATATAATTAACGCAAAGTAGGTGTCCACGCTAAAAAATGACGCTAACACCATGGACTTTGGCTCTAGACACGTCTAACGCCAAAGTATAAATATGGAGTTAGTTTTGCGTCGAAATTGCGTAAAAAAAAACGACGCAATTCCGGTGCAAACGGAGTATAAATAAGCCCAAAGTTCTTGTAATGTGGCCCTATCAAGTCTGTAGATCAGGATGATGTGCCTTTCCTCTATTGTCGCCTGGTCCACCAGGGGTCTGAATACGGGGGGATGTCTCCATCTCCTATTCATCCTTAGCGGTTGAACTCTAGGGTGAAAAACGGTGAGCAAAAGGTCATATTCACACATATGTCAATATTAATATGCATTTTTTCCCCTACAGAAACAATATGTGAACTCATGAGTCAGTTGATGTGCCAACGTCTGCTGTGACGTAGTGAGGTAACACAAAAGGATGATGGATGGAGTGTTGAAACTTTTCAACCACTCACCCCCAGTCACAGATCTGGTTTTAATCCATCGTTCTTTTGCTTACCATGCCACCCCAGGTTCGACCCAGCCATATGCAAATCAGTCTTGACCCTGTTCCACTAGGGAACAGTCCAGTCGGAACTGACAAGCTAGGTCCTCCCTGTTCCGGAAACAAGCATCTTGGGACCTGTTTCAGGGTATCACCCTTCATCAGCCAGGCTAGCTTGAATCCAGTGGCACAGTGAGCAAGGGATCCACATCTGGGCATATGCTTCCCACTTAGGGCAACTTTAGCAACACAAAAGGCTGATGGACGGAGTGTTGAAACTTTTCAACCACTCACCCCCAGCCACGGATCTGGGTTTAATCCAACATTTTTTTGGACACCATGCCACCCCAGGTTGGACCCAGCCATATGCAAATCAGTCTTGACCCTGTTCCACTAGGGAACAGTCCAGCCCGAACTGCCAAGCCAGGTCCTCCCTGAACCGGAAACAAGCATCCTGGGACCGGTTTCAGTATATCACCCTTCATGAGCCAGGCTAGCTTGAATCCAGTGGCACAGTGAGCAAGGGACCCACGTCTGGGCATACCCTTCCCACTTAGGGCAACTTTAGCAACACAAAAGGTTGATGGACAGTGTGTTGAAACTTTTCAACCACTCACCCCCAGTCACAGATCTGGGTTTAATCCATCGTTCTTTTGCTTACCAGGCCACCCCAGGTTGGACCCAGCCATATGCAAATCAGTCTTGACCCTGTTCCACTAGGGAACAGTCCAGCCCGAACTGCCAAGCCAGGTCCTCCCTGGACCGGAAACAAGCATCCTGGGACAGGTTTCAGGGTATCACCCTTCATTAGCCAGGCTAGCTTGAATCCAGTGGCACAGTGAGCAAGGGACCCACGTCTAAGCATACCCTTCCCACTTAGGGCAACTTTAGCAACACAAAAGGATGATGAACGGAGTGTTGAAACTTTTCAACCACTCACCCCTAGTCACAGATCTGGGTTTAATCCATTGTTCTTTTGCTCACCATGCCACCCCAGGTTGGACCCAGCCATATGCAAATCAGTCTTGACCTTGTTCCACTAGGGAACAGTCCAGCCCGAACTGCCAAGCCAGATTCTCCCCCGACCGGAAACAAGCATCTTGGGACCGGTTTCAGGATATCACCCTTCATCAGCCAGGCTAGCTTGAATCCAGTGGCACAGTGAGCAAGGGACCCACGTCTGGGCATACCCTTCCCACTTAGGGCAACTTTAGCAACACAAAAGGATGATGGACGGAGTGTTGAAACTTTTCAACGACTCACCCCTAGTCACAGATCTGGGTTTAATCCTTCGTTCTTTTGCTCACCAGGCCACCCCAGGCTGATGAAGGGTGATACCCTATATCTTGAGGGGCATTATAAATCTGTCTGGGCTTAATAATTTTGCATTTCCATTAAGTAACATGTGCTGCTATAAACAAAATTTATTTTAGAATGCAGTCAAAGGGATGGTGTGCTGTCACTTGAAGGCCATCTACCCTGTGATTATAGCCTGTGACAGAGGGTCGCAAATTGTCACCTGCATAATGAATATTAATTAGGCAGTTCATTTTGCAACCCCTAGTGACTCAATTTTGTGTGAACCAACCTATTAGTGCATAGGTCTATTTGTAAAATGTGATTCCTTTCGTACAAGGTTTGTGCGCATTTTGTGACTACATTTTGCAAATTAAATAATAATACACCAGAACTCTACCTTTCATGAGGAGATGGATGCCAATTATATTCACTTCTTCTTCACAGTTATGCCACGTGATAACTACATATTGAAATCTGCACAAGGCAGAATAACACAAAATCTAAGCTGTTAAACAGCATAAATCATGAAGTTCCTCTGCTATTTGCATAGCTACTGGCCAATGTGTGCACAGTGTCTGCTATTTAACAAGCCCCCAGATGAATAATGACTTTTTTTTGCAGGGCCACCATCCAAACAGTACAGCATTTCTGTTATTTAGCCTGCAGCCGGATAAATATTGATTTGTTTTTTGCTATTTGTCAGGCTACCAGTCAAAATGTATTTAATTCCTGCTATTAAACCATCAGCCAGGAAGATAATTACGTTTATTTTCTATTTCCATTACGCCCGGCCAAATTGTAAGTAATGTCTGCTGTTTAGCCAGCAGCCGAAAAATGAACAAGGTGTCTATGCTGTTTGCTTTACTGCTGTTCAAATAGTATGTAACCACTATTGTGGTGAATCCAATTTAGTTTTTTTTGTGATACAGCACATTAGCTTAGCCCTTTGGCATGCAGCCCTGGCCCCGTCAACTAGTGACTTTTAACCTACTTAGCTTGCTCTGTTGTAGTCCATTTATTTTATTATTTCTTTTAAGATGGCTGCCTTTTTTTATAGTTCTAGAAATGTTTTGATTTGCATTTGTCGTCGTTTGACTCGCGCTAGGCAAGACTGCTGGTTTAAGGATGACAGCACTTATGTTTGTAGGCGACTATGCCAATCCTGCAACAAATCGCAACTGTCGTCCCAACCCTTTTGGCTCACAAGCAGCACCTCACCAAAAACCCAAACAGTAAAAAGTGATTTCTGGCAGCCTTTACGCATGGACTCAAGAGTGTGACATCTCAGGGAGTGTTGTGGTTAAACGGAGATTACCCCTTTCTCACATGAACAACATGTCTCAGTCAAACACAGGCAATGAAGAAGATGCAGTAAAGTTTCAATAGGTTTTATTTAGCAAAACTGCAATCTGCGATAAGTTGCATGGGCTGTAATGATTAGGATAATGAAAAGTGCAAGAACAGAATGGTAAAGACAAGAGTCATTAATACAAAGACCCCCACCATCTTGCAATAATATGTAATGCTGCTATGAGATATGTCCTAATTCCCTAGCATAGTGAGCCTAACCTCTAACCTAAAAGAGAGCTAAGTATATTAAACCTAAACTGCCAATGCCATGTCCATGAGAAGAGCACCACACCCTTGTTACTTTGGAATGAGGTCTCTAGCTCAGACTCCGTAGGGACATGAAGACTGGATCAGCGTCAAGGAGGTGTGCAGCATCGATAGCAGCAATTGCATCAAGTCAGAATCCCTCTGACTATCTGTTTAAGTGAGGAGTATTTATACAGATCTGCTTGGACCCCTGATGTAGGTCTGTTTCCAAACAATAGATAACAAGACATGCTTTGGATGGTAATTTATATAAACAATTCCTTCGAAAGCGTGAAGAGGGAAAGTACCTAATGTGAACACCTACAGTTTGTTTATCTTTGTCGCTTGATATTGACGCCTTAGCAAGGTGGCACTGATAATGCAAAACTAAAACATGGGCCTAACTAAAAACAAGGCAGCCATTACCCAAACAAGTATGATGCCATAACTTGACGCCACCAAAGGTGAATGAATCCAATGCTAAAAATGCTCTGGACTATAAGCTAAAAGCATAAAAACTAGATTAAAAAAATACATTTAAAAAGTGTTAAAAATCAATAGCTAAAAACTTACAAAGAGATAATGGCCCTTATTATAACATTGGTGGTAAGTACCGCCTACCGCCATGGCGACGGCCGCCAAAAGACAGTCACCGCGGCTAACATCCTTCTGCCATTTTATGACTACAGCTGGATTTATGCCACAAGAAGGGTGGAAATCCGGCTGTGGCCATGCTGGCGGACGGTGTTAAGGTGGCGCTGCTACCAACAGCAGGGCCAAGCCAGTAGACCGCCCCCTGCAAGAAAACCCCCTGGATTCAGGTAAGTCGGGTTTCTGACAGGGGAGGGAGGTGGGGGGTGTTGTGTGTGTGGGGGCGTGTGCATGAATGTGTGAGTGTGTGCGTGCATGCGAATGAGTATGTGTGCATGCGTGAGAATGCGTGTGTGAATGCAAACGTGAATGCGTGTCTGCATCTAAGTTTGTATGTGTGTATGGGTGTGTGTGTGAATGAATGGATGCATGCGTATATGCCTTTGTGACTAAGTGCGTGAATGCGTGGTGTGTGTTTGCAAGTGTGCATGTAGAGGGGGATTGAAAGTGTGGGAGGGTGGCTGGAGGGGGGTGGGAGTTGTCTGGGGAGTAATGGGGGTGGGCCTCCTACCAGTGACAGGGAAAGAATTCCATGTCACTGGTAGGGCCTACCGCCATGGTTTTCGTGGCATTACAAACGTCACGAAAACCATGGCGGTAGGCAGGGTCACAATGCCGCCGCCGGGACAGTAGCGACCGCCGGGTTGGAGATTGTTATCTCTAGCCCAGCGGCTGCTACCGCCATGGCGGTCAGTGTGGTACACTGGCGGGTTGGCTTCAGCCAATGCACCAATGTCATAATGTGGCAGTATGTACCACCAGCCTGTTGGCTGTACTACCGCCACATTAACACAGACCACCGGGGTCATAATGACCCCCATAATGTCGATAATGACAAGCACAGCAGGCCAAGGTAAGGGCAATAAATGTACACTTTGAATTTGGTATAATAAGCCAATCATCAAATCTTTCTAACAATAGTCATGATCTTGAAGAGCATCTTCAAACTCATCGAATGGAAAGGACCTCAGGAAAGAGGCCACATCGTAGGATGTTAGATCGATCACAGGCTAGGCAGACGGATCCATGGAGCAGTAGTGCATAGTAGTCTCTTGTGCAGGTCTCTTGTGGCACACTCCACACCACCAAAAAAGAGCCAGATCATTCACCAAGGGTGGCTCATAAGTGGCCTTGCGAATCAGCCTTAGTCTCAAGTGGCACGACCATGAATGAACCCTCATTGGGGACATCAGCAGTGATTGGTCCACAGGAGGCGCTGACGTAACAGCAAGACACACTGTAGGCAAGTGTTCGAAGAGGCACCATACACAGCGAAAGACTGGTTGCACGCACCGTAGGAGTGGTCGGAATGACAATGACCAATCCCGCTCCAATTCCTCCAGCAATGAAGCATCAAAGACATGAACCTTGTGTTCATGCCACAGATGAGCTAGTGGCAGTGGCTCCATTGCTTCGCATAGCTGGAAAGACACAGCTACTGCAAATTGGAAGAAATAGCAGCAGTATTCCGCCAATCAATGCCAAAATTATGGGAAAGCTGCCAAACACACTGGAAAAGAGTGAATGGATGGCCAATGGAATGACTCTGAAGATAGCGTGGAAGATGGACACAAATCCAGACCCAACAGCCTTAAAGAAGTGGACAATCCCAGTAGTGCTCGAGGTGTTGAAAACTCTTAATACCAGCTCCCCAAAGTGCTTGGGGAAGTTGGTATTTTAATAGTGATTGTATTTTGGCTGATGATCTCGCAATCTGGAAAGCGCACGTCTCTCTCGCTGATGTCAATGCGACTTGTTTTTGGAACAGTAGTGCCTTTAGTCTGCTCAGCTTGTCCTAATTTACATTAACAATATCAATGTGAGACCACATTTCTGATACTTTTATCTCTTGTGTGGGGAGGAATAAAACATGTCCACAACACGTAAAAACCTTAGAGACTGAAATCTGATAGGCAATACCTGGTCGCATACCACAACAGCTTTGGTCGCTCAGCACCACATAACTTTCATTCAAAAGTACATGAAATGCTGGTGGAATCAAAGGGATGGGAGTACCCTTCAGAAAACAGGCCAAGTTTGTGACCCCGCATTGCAAAGGCCATGAAGGGACACCTGCTTGCAGATCATTGAATGACTAACAGTAGTCTTGCATTCGCTTCTGCTGAGAAAGACCTCTGATTCATCGTTCAGACATTTGTATTCAAAGGGCAACTCCCACTCTTCTTTAATATAGCTATCGTCTAGTCGCTCGTACCTGCCCACAGCAAGATGTTTCAGGCATTTCAAAAAATAAAAAGTGGAAAGGGGCAGATTAATGATGCCATGTAGGAGCCATACTGTTGAAGGACTCTCTGCACCTGGAAAGGCAACTTTTCTAACTTCTATATGTGAAGCCTGATGAAATTCGCTTTCTTTTTAGACATCGTCTGTTGTTCCTTGCATTAGTTAAAGACAGTGAACAATTCACTACCGTTAATGTACTTCCATGGAATTCGGCTATTTTCCAAAGTCTATAACGTCCAACCTAACTGCATGATGGAACGCAGCTGACTTTGTCCATGACATAAAAGGGACATGTCTGTCTGAATGATATCAATCGCAGACGACACTATGGGAATAAATCCTGCTGGACAGACTGTTCATGTCGTTATCGAAAACAGCTAAAGCCTTTTGTAAGGTTTCCTTGTCTATCTGCCTTAAACATGCAGCAGCTTCTATCTGAGAAAGCTTCCAGATCACATAGCATAGATTAATCTTTTAGCGCATGGCTCTCTACGACCTAGCAAAAAGCCCTGCAAGTCTAGGGCCTCAGAAAGAGTATTAAGATGTTCTTTGCCTGTGGCAAACGTGTTAGACTGTACCCATTGTTGGCAGAATTTACCCACACTGTATGTTGTAACTATACCCGTGTGTTGACCTGAGACGAAGCGAGGGTCTGGCTGGCTAATCTTGAAACCCCTGAGTTATTAAAAAAACGTGTCTGACATCTATTGGTGCCTCTTGGCCAAATCTACCACCCGCTGGGACTGGAAAGTGAAGAGTTATAGGTATCAGCCTGAACCTTTGCATCTAGCGTTTCCTATGTAACATTGCCACGCTTTGCCGGTGCGGGGATACTGGGCGTGTTAGTTTCTTTTAACCCCAGACAGGATGTCTGTTGAAGGTGTTATTTAAAAAGATAATTTTCACAGGAATCAGGCATGCCCTAACTAAAGCTTCCCTACCCTGTATTTGCCAGTCTTGTGTTCCCCATACAGTATTCATAACCTTCAACTGCAAGAGAGGAAACAAAGGAATCTGAATAAATCAGCTTTATATCAGTTAGCAAAAGTTTCCTAATTTTTGAAGGAGGTAATTTGAAATAGTATGAATCTGGATTTTTTGTTTCATGGCCAGAAAAAAGAAGTACATTTATCTAAATAACATTTTGGGCTCCCCACAGGTGGTGTGGAGCAGTGTTTCTACTGTGCGTAGTTAAGTACTGGTCTGTGTCTAGTGGCAAGGTGCAGGTAGTAATGTCCTCAATTATTATAACAGAACATTTTCCCATAAATCGTTGTACTCATATGTACATCATTATTTTCAAATACTGAATAGTCCTTCATTTCAGTTAACATGAAATCAAGTGTCTGGACATTCCAATCATCAGACACAGCACCAGGTGTAATTACATATGTCATAGAAATTTTGAATACATATGGAATTTGAATGACCTCAGTAGGCCTGTATATATCAAATGGAACATTATCCCATACAATCCCATCAGGAATTGGTACAGCTGAAATGTTAACAAGGAACAAGTCTCTTCGGACCTTATGTGAGGAATGATATGGAGTTAAGACCTCATCCACAGGTGCAACAGAGGAGTGTTCAGGACGGTAATGACCATTTATAAGCAAAAAGAAAACAGTCATAAAACCAATCCATAGAAACAATGCAAAAATTGTCAAGCAGAACCATAAATAGTTCCATCGGTGAATTAAATAAGTTATTTTTATGCCATCGGTACAGCTTACGTGTCTTTGAAACATTTTCAATCACTGGAGTGGATGAGTCTGAAGAAAAGTCATCAATGTCCATGAAGTAGCGGGAAACAGTCTCTGCAAACACAGGAGCAGGTGCATTACCGGTGGACAGATCCACTTTGCGTGGAGGCTCAGAGTAGACAATGTTGTCGGTCTGTGTAGGGTTGGTGTAGAAAACAGCCAAATCTTGGACCGGTGTTGTCGTTGAAATGCTACTGGAATCAGCAAGAGCTCATTTTCCGCCCTCCCCACGATTGAGGAGGTATTTGTAACATCGTTGGACATTGTTTTGCAGTCCGAAGTAGTGTTGTTATTTCTGCTTTGAAGAGGTATGTCCTGTTGGGTAGGGAGAGGGGACCGGGAACACCCAAGGGACCTCTGGGTTTACTGTGCAGGATCGGCCACATGGTGAACTTTGACATCATCAATGGAGGTTAATCTGTTTGCTCTGGAACTAGGCAGTGGTGGTAAGATGACAGTTGTAGTACCTTGTACTCCCAGGACTGGGACCGGTGCTCTGTAGGATGGACCGAATTCCTTCTTCACAGCGATCTTCTCATGAACCAGATCCCTGACTTTAGGAATCCAGCCAGTGGAAGTTGTTTGTAAATCCCTTATTCCTAAGGTGGCAGCACTGGCAGATGATTTATTATCACAAAATTGCTGAAGCTCCTGTGAAACAGTCAGACATTCATTTATGTCAAAAGGTGTGTCTGCTGCCACCAAACCAGAGCCATCAAGATCTGGGACATTTTGTATCCCAAAGAGAACCTCATAGGGAGTGTGTCCCCCAAGGACCATCTGAGCATATTATTTGGTGCTCTCTGGACCCCATAAAGGTGATGAAGCCAGCTGTGGCCAGAACCTAATACTCTGTTAAAGACTGCTTTAGATCACGGTTCCACCTCTCCATGACCAAATTTTCCTCACAATGGTATGGTGAGAAGTAATGGAGTTCAGCACCCATCATTCCAATGGTGTCCCTGAATGCCTTAGAGGCAAATGCAGGGCCCTGGTCCGAATGGTACATTTGCAACTGCATATGTACCGATAAAGATCAGCAAGTCTTTCATAACAGTTTGAGCGTCAGCCGACTCCTGAGGCCATACCCACAGGAATCTAGAACAAGAATCTACAGCGACTAAGATGTATTTGTATGCACTATCAGGTTGAAGTGGACCGCAATGGTCCAGGTACACACATTGTAGTGGCCTGCTGGACACTAAGAGGGATGTCTGCAGTGGGCATTTGATGTTTGAGCCATTAATTTGCTGGAAAATGTCACAACAAAGGACATACTGTTTTCTCTGTTGACATAGACCTGGCCACCAGAAATGTTTCTATAAGAGTGTTACTGTGGCCGAAATACCAGCAGAAGCAGAAGCGACACCCTCATGCCCTACTTTTATTAGATCTAATCTCTGGTCTTGTTTGGGGATTGCTCGATCTCCAACCCCAGGAATTGTTGCGTAGGCAACATTCTGTACACAGATGTGGTAGGAGTATTTCGTAGGGTATGCTTTTGGAAGGGACTTGCCTTTAGCTGAAGCTTTCACTGCCGGCAAAATTGAATTATCCAATCTCGTCTGAGAATGAGTCACTGCAGCCACAGAAGTAATAGCTACTGCAAATTTGGCTGCTTCATCAGCCAAAGTGTTGCTGATAACGTGTACTCCTACACGTTGGTGGCACAATGTATTTACTACATGGGCACAAGTTAGCTTATCATTAAGATCAGCCACCCTCCCCCACAGAGTTCTGTGTTTTATGGTGTTCCCTTTGGAATCTCTAAACCCATTCAGTAGCAAATCATTAAAATAATCATTGTAAGACTGGACGCAGTATTATGAGTCACAGACAATTAAAGTCAGCAATCCTGGCTCTGTGTGTTCTAGCACTAGAACAAGGGCTTTGAGTTCAGCTAGCTGAGCTGTGCAGTCCCCTACGGTCTGCGTGTAGGTATTGTGAGGGTGGAAAACTCCATCCTTCATCAGTCCACTCACGGCTGTGCAAGCCGCAGATTATTGATGTTTGGTAGCTACAGCTGGTTGTGCTGAACTATCAGTATAAATGACAATATGGTATCTGTCAAGTGGCAAAATATCTAGAGGAGCTGGGTACTCTTGTTCGTATCGGAGAAATTATTATGTCTGAAGTCAACATCGGTGGCAGTTAGGGAGGTTGCCGATTGAATCCAATGTGGATGTAATGCTTTAGCGTTAGGAACAATTGCTTTGGTGGTGGCATCTAAGGCTGGCACCGGGGTAATGGCAATGATGCGTATCCCTTGGGAAAGTGGCCTCTCCTTAATGACAACCATCTGAACTGCAGTTAGAATATTTTCTGTGGGTGCAAAACATTGTTTTGCATTAGAATATAAATGAGATTTGTATGCTATGGGCACTATGTCACCCTCGTTAAAGGTCACATAAGTGAACCCAATGGTACCAGCAATTCTTCTGATTACCAAATGTGTTTTGTTGTCACGTGTGTGCAAGTTTTTTGATTCTAGCATGTGATGTTGCAATTCCCTAAGGATGCTTGTGTTAAACTGTCCAGTGTCTGCTAGAAAAATTAGGACGTTTTAAGTCATAGAGTGGCTTGATACCTTGTGCATAGTCAGGAATGTAAGTTCTGCCAAAGTTGAAGAAACCAAGTGAAGACTGTAGTTTCTTCAGAGTGTTAGGTGGGTGGAGTTGAGCACATTTCTCTAGAAAAGTGCGGGGCCAGGCTCTTCCCCTCGTTTGATAGCCCGTATCCCAGGAACAATACTCTGAGAAAGGCTATTTTAGTTTTCCTAAAATTAAATTTGTGGCCCAGGGCTGTGAATCCTAAAATGATCCGATTGACCCTGGCAAGATGAATGTTGAGGTCGTCATCTGTAAGATAAAAATCATCCACATAAGACAACGCCTCAGGATCAATAGCATGCAATATTGATGTTACTCAGGCTGAGAACAGCCCTGGGCTGTTCTTGTAGCCTTGGGGAAATGGCAGAAGCATTTCTGTGAGCCAAATGAGAATGCACGCAGGTCCCGACTTAGTTGTGCTAAGTTTTGTCAGACGAACCTGTTGGAAATATCCAACGTTGTTTTGTATTTTTTATGCATTATAGTGTTAATTAGTGCTGTGCTATATGAATTTTGTATAGCGTATGTACATGTATGACTGTTTAAGTGTCTGTAATCTAAGACTATTCCATCAGAATGGTCGGGTTTTGCTACTGGGAATAACGGGTTATTCATTGCAGAGATGCAGGGATCAATTACTCCCTGGTACTCGAGCTGAGTGTGGATCTCCCTCACTGGAGCTTTTGCTCTGTGTTTAACAGGATGTTGTGGCTGAGGTTGGGGTGTAGACCTGATTGGTATTACATGACAAGGAGAATCCTTGTCCCAACCTACATGATTGCGGTACAACGCAGGTGCCTGCGTCAAAGCCCAATTGACAGCGTAGACTTGTTTTACCGGTTTTGGAACAAGATCAGAGAAAGAAGGCAAAATTACATCTTCCCCATATGGTAGCTTACGGACGTGCTCTGGTGGCCAGTCCCTTTCGGCCAGCAAGATATCACAACTAAGTTCATCCCAGAATATCACACCAATGGTGCACTCCACGTCTCCCTCAATTTGGATCTTTAAATCATAAACCCTGTTAGGTGGAGAACACGGCCGTCCACAGTCTCAACTGCAATAAAATTGCTAATTGCTGTCGCATCCAGATGATCTTTCAGACTCTGGTGAAATATCATGACCTCTGCTGCGCTGTCTAACAGTGTCACTGCCCATGTCTTGTTCATCAGCAATGTTCTCAAGTATACTGGCATTTTTAATTGGCAGTGCTGCTACCTTTTTCTTTTTAAACTGTGTCTTTTGTTGTGGGGACTTTTCTTCTTTTTTGTCTGAAGACTGTGGTGAGTCTTTCTTCTGTTTCACGTATTCAGGACGTCGATCAGGACGGCCTCCTCTCTTGCTACATGTATCCGGTGCGTCCTGAAAGGAACAAGAGGGACGTGAATCAGTATATCTGTCAGGAGCTTTTATATTTTCTCTATTTCTGAGAGTATACCTCCTTTCGGATTTCTACGGATGTGGAGAATTAGCTCTCTGGTTTCATCTATCTTTAAAAAAAAATTGTTTATCCGAGCACTTCTTACAACCCTCCTGTGCTTGTTTAGTACCGTCCTTAGGGGTGGTACTGTGTATTTCAAGCTTCTTCAGCTTGGCTCCCAAACTATACTGTCCTATATTAGTAGAGGTGTCAGAAATAATTTTTGGTAGCTCTTTCTTCCAGTCCAAATGTGGAATATCTCGGAGGCGCTGGCATATAGACAGTGCTACCACTTCCCCTTTAATGTTACTGAGTATGATTGAGGAGTCTGCATCAAAGTTACTCTTTAATTTCATTCCTAAATCCAGGGCTGGTGCAGCCCCGTGCTGATTCTATATTTGTTTTAAAACTTCCAGTAAATTTGTAAGAATCGGGGTACCATGTTTGGAAGTATAAATTGCAGCAAAGACTGTACCCCATGTGGCACAGTTATCCACAGAGGGAACCTTCCCGAAGGGCAAGCACATTGTGAGAATTGTATGCTTCTCCTGTGGTCCCATATAGGGAAACACAGAGTAAAGATAAGAGTCATTAATACAAAGACCCCCACCATCTTGCAATTCACAGCTTCTACCGTAAAGTATGGGATATGTCCTAATACACTAGCCTAATGAGCCTTACCTCTAACCTAAAAGAGAGCTAGGTATGTTAAACCTAATCTGCCAATGCCATGTCCATGAGAAGAGCCTCCAACCCTTCTTACCTTGCAATGAGGTCTCTAGCTCAGACTCCATAGGGACACGACGACTGGGTCAGCTTCAAGGAGACGTGCAGCATCGAATGCAGCGATGGTATCTAGTCGGAATCCCTCTGACTATCTGTTTAAGTGAGGAGTATTTATACAGATCTGCTTGGACCCCTGACGTAGGTCTGGTCCCAAACAATAGATAACAAGGCATGCTTGGGATGGTAATTTACATGAACAATTCCTTTGAAAGTGTGAAGAGGGAAAGTACCTAATGTGAACACCTACAGTTTGTTTATCTTTGTCACTTGATATTGACGCCCTAGCGAGGTGGCACTGATAACACAAAACTAAAATATAGGCCTAACTCAAAACAAGGCAGCCCTCTTAAAAGATTTAATTAATTAAATGTGTTAAAATAGAGCAAGTTAAGTAGGGTAAAAGGCACTAGGTGATGGGGGCATGAGTCTGCAAGCCAAAGGCTAAGCTAACTCCTGTATTCCATTAAAACAAACTTGGGTTCACTACACATTATCAGTGCCACTCTGTAAAGGCATCACTATCAGAGTCATTTTCAAGTGATGTACGTAGGTATTAACATCATGTCCCTTTCTCACGTACGTGTGACAGGAACAAAATGTACACTTGTTGGGGATTGTTTATATAATTGTCACCACAAGTCTGCCTTATCAGTTGTTTGGGAACATACCCATTGTCAGGGGTCCTACATGATCTCTATAAATACATTTCACACGGACAAGGTTGTTCGAGAGATTTCTTCCAGATGCCACCTACACTGTGTGTCACCCTGATAAAGAACTCAGCTATTCTGTCCCCACAGAGTGTGACTTAGAGACCTCATTCCAAGGTAACAAGGGTTGGAGGGAGCTTCTCATGGACATGGATACTGGTGGATTAGATTTAACACAATTAGCTCTCATTAGGTTAGAGATTAGCTTCTCTTTGCTAGGAATTTTACATCTCATGTTTTTGGTAAAATGGTGGGGATTTTTGTATTCACAACACTCATCTTTACAATTATGCTTCTTTTATTGTTTATTATCCTAATCATTGCAGCTTATGCATTTTACCGTAGATTGCATTCTTTTCAGTGAACCTATTGAAACTTTTCTGCATCTCCTTCATTGTCTGTGTGTGACTGAGTCTGTTTGCTAACAAGAGAAAGGGATAATCTCCGTTCCACCACGATTCCCTGAGATGTTGCAGTCTAGAGTCCATGTGTAAGGCTGCCAGAAATCACCTTTTTATGTTTGGGGTTTTGGTAAGGTACTGCTTGTGAGCCGGGAGGGTTGGGTCGACAGTTGTAATTTGTTGTAGGTATGGCTTAGTCAGATACAAACAAAAGTGCTGTCATCCCTAAACCAGCAGTCTTGACTGGAAGCGAAAGTCCAACTACTACATCGCGCTACCACAATGGTGTTTTGGCACAAATTTTTATGGATATCCTGAGTATCTCTGTCTCACATACAGCAGGTACCCTAAGTACCATTATATGGAGATGTCCATGGTCATAGGGATAATCCTCCTCAGGTGAATAGGGAGTACCTAACGAGGCTGTTGGTTGTTTAAGCTTGAAGTCTTAAAAAAAAATTCTCCCCATTTGGTGTTCCATCTCTGCAATCTTAATTTAATATGGCTAATGCCGTAGACATTTCAGAACATGTCAGACACGCATTAACACAACATCTAGGAGCCCATGGCTTAATAGATGGGACAGGGGAGGTCACATTTATCGTGGAAGCTAATGAAGCTTACCAAAAAGAAACATTCTATTCTTGGGTCACTTTTCCTGAAAAAGATGACAGAACATATACATTTCCCAAATATAAAATAGCGAATGTACCTCACCGGTACCAGGCTAACCTGTATCTGGAGATACCACATTCTTATCAAGAACATCAAAGTTGGTTCAATGGCGCCCTGCTACATATAATACAACCGGTGTGATTAGGTCCTGTAAGTAATGATGGACAGATGTGGCCCATGTTTTCCACATTCACACCATATCCTGGTGTAGAGGCAATGTAAATAGCTGACAAATGCACACTTATAATGAACTAATACAACTTTACAGATGATTAGTACAATTCGCTATGCAGACCTTGAAACTGCCCCAGCACAGGCTGCACCAGCTGGTCACCAATTGGCGTTACGGGGATTAACCCACAAACAGTACATTCTATCATGGGCATAGCGCCCACAGAATATGAGAAGATTCTGTTCTGGATAGCACAAAAAACTAGTCCCAACATACGGGACCCCAAGATCAACGTAGAATTCCCACAAGCTGCTTGCCATTTAGAATGGTTCTTTCATTGCTGCTATTTATACTACCACACATGGTACCCTCACATTTGCCAACTTACTGAAGTGTTAAAACAAATTCAAAATGAGCACGGGGCTGCTCCAGCCCTAGATTTGAGGCTGGAACTGATGCCAACTTCAATATAGTCTCCTCAGTAATACTCAGCAGCATTAAAGGGGAACCAGTAGCATTGGCTATATGCTAGTGGCTCTAGGACATTTCACAGTTGGAACAGGATTGTCAACTGCCGAAAAACTAAATAGAGACAGTCAAAGTCAGAGAGCAGACTCTCTGCATCCGGAGAGCTCAAAAAGGAGACATTATCTCAGAAACAGAGAAACATTAAAGAATCCTGACAGATATACAGATTAACATCCCTTTCAGGACACACCGAATAGACGTAGTGAGAGAGAAGGGCGGTCAAAGCAACATCTTCTGACAAGAACAGCGGCCTTCAGACAAGAGAGAAGACAAATTTCCACAACAAAAGCCACAATTTAAAATGAAAAAGATGGCAGCAGTTTCAATAAAACATGCCAGCAAACTTGAAAACATTGATGAATAGAAAGACATGGGACGTGACTCTTCTGGACAGCGCAGCATAAGTCACGATATGTCGCCAGAGTCTGAAAGATCTGCTGGATGTGACAGCAATTAACAACTTCCTTGCAGTCAAGACTGCAGACGGGGGTGTTATCCCACCGACAGGGTTTATGATTTAAATATCCAAATTGAGGGAGACATAGAGCACACTGTTAGTGTAATCTTTAGGGAAGAACTTAATTGTGATATCCTTTTGGCAGAAAGAGACTTGCCACCTGAACACATCCCCAAGCTTCCACATGGGGAAGTTGTCATTTTGCCTTCTTTCTCAGATCTTGTTCTGGAAGCAGTAAAATAAGCCTGTGCTGTCGACTGGGCTTGGGTGCAGGCACCTGTGGTATACCGCAACCACCGTAGGGCGGGATAAACATTACCCTACCATATAATACCAATTAGGTCTACACCCCAGCCTGAGCCCAATATCCCATTAAACATGAGGGTAAAGCTCCGGTGAGAGAGATCCTCACTCAGCTTGAGTACTAAAGAGTAATAGAGCCCTGTGTCTCTCAATGAATAACCTGTTATTCCCTGTTGCAAAACCAGACCATTCATATAGAGTAGTCTTATATTACAGGCACTTAAAAAACTATACATGTACATAGGCAATTCATAGTGTGTAAAAAGCAGAAAACAACCTTGGATATTCGCAACGGTTTCTTCTACCAAAACCTAGTGCATGAAAGTCATTTCTCATTTGGCTCACAAAAATGCTTTTGCCATTTGCCTCAGGACTATGAGAACAAGACTATGATCCCAGGGTTGTTCACAGTCCATGTAACATCAATATTGCATAATATTGATCCTGAGGCATTGTCCTATGTGAATGACATCTATATCATAGATGACGACTTCATCAATCATCTTGCCATGGTTGATCGGATAATTTTAGGATTCACAGCCCTTGGCAACAAATTCAATTTTAAGAAAACTAAAATAGCATTTCTCAGTGTATTGTTCCTGGGATATGAGGTATCAAATGAAGGTAAGAGTCTGGCCTCGCACTTTTTAGAAAAATGTGCTAATCTCCAACCACTGAACAGTGTCAAGAAAGAACATACATTCCAGATTATACACAATGCATCAAACAACTCTATGATTTAATTTGCCCAGATTTCTCAAGCAGACACTGGACAGTTCAACACATGCACATCTATAGAGGATTGCAGCAAGACATGCTGGAAGCAAAACACTTAGGCCCTCATTACAACTTTGGCGGTAAAAGCCACTTACGCCATGCAGTAGATCGCCAACACACCACCGCAGCAGCGGAATTCCGCCACGGTCACTATGACCCACTGCTCGGAATCCACCAAAATTCAGACACCCACAGAAGTCCGCCATACCAAAGGTCAGTGATAAAATGGCGAAAACAAAACCTCCACTGTCACGCCAACAGAAATAAGCCCACACTATCACAACACACGAATCCACGCTGCGGTCTTTCAACCGCAGTATTCCATTGGCGGTACACACCGCTGCGCTCAAAATATACACACATCTACAAAACACAGCCACATTGGACAATTCAAAATACACACACCTGATACACATACACACACCACTCCCACACACCCAATTCAATATAAAACTCACACCCACATCATCCACAAACCCCTATGACAAAATTATTGAGAGAAGGCCAGAGA
The DNA here is from genome assembly GCF_031143425.1 of Pleurodeles waltl. Lineage (NCBI taxonomy): Eukaryota > Metazoa > Chordata > Amphibia > Caudata > Salamandridae > Pleurodeles > Pleurodeles waltl. The sequence continues at coordinate 921,483,409 of NC_090448.1, forward strand.
GAGACACTACAAACAACTACCAAGCATCCACAGGCACACAATGCCATCACCCACATAACTTCCACGCACCTCACACAACACACCACTAAATATCACCCCACTTATCACTACACACACCACCCCACACATCACCCACACCACCCCATGGCACGGCAAAGACACCCCAGGTTCTCTGAGGAGGAGCTCAGGGTCATGGTGGAGGAAATCGTCCGGTTAGAGCCACAGCTATTTGGATCACAGGTGCAGCACACCTCCATTGCTAGGAAGATTGAGCTATGGCAAAGAATATTGGACAGGGTCAATGCAGTGGTACAGCACCCAAGAAATAGGGATGACATCAGGAAGAGGTGGAACGACCTACGGGGGAAGGTGCGTTCCGTGTTCTCAAGACGCAACCTTGCGGTTCAGCGGACTGGCGGCGGACCCCCACCTCCTCCCCCACAACTAACAACATGGGAGGAGCAGGTCTTGGCGATTCTGCATCCCGAGGGCCTCGCAGGAGTAGATGGAGGAATGGACTCTGGTAAGTCAAATCTCAACTATTACATCCCCCACCCTACTTGCATGCTATCACATATCCCCACCCTCAACCTCACCCCCATCACTGCAACTCCTCACAAATGTCCCAACATCACAAACCACACATCCCTACCCAAGCCCTGCATGCAACAACAAAGCATGGACACCCATCACCAAAGCACGGCCACTGCACATACCCATACACCCCACTAAACCACCATCACACAAGGACCCACACAGGAATGAAAGCACTGAGGTACACGGTCACCCACCCATTGCACACCATGCCACACACAGATGTAATAAACATCCTTTTATACCCCTGCAGGACCCCTACCCAACATCACTGGATAGGAGGGTCCACACATGTCCACACCACCAACAGAAGAGGCCCACAGTGATGACAGCAGCTCTGTCCAATTGGATCTAGATGACCAGCCCGGCCCATCGGAGACCTCTGGACAGTCGGTTCCCCTGACACAGTCACAGGCCACCACAAAGCTTCCCCCCTCTGGAAACACCAGCACAGCACCCACCCAGTGGGCCTATACCTCTGTCCCCAGGACACGTCAATCAGCAGTGTGTCCACCACTACGGGGAACCCAGGCTAACCCACCACCCCAACAACAACAGGGACCTGGGGGCAGTGGCAGTGGGCACACGGTCCAGGGGACGGAGGCCCAGGAACACAGGGGAACTGGGAGGGCTGCTATGCGACAGGGGGAGGACAGGCCAAGGGAACCAATGCCCTCTCCAACATCATGGGAGCCTACCACCATTCCCAGGAGAAGTTGGCAACGGTACTGGCCAAGTTTCAGGAGACCCAGCGCCTGCAGGAGGAACAGTATTTGGGGTTCAGGGAGGAACTCAGATCCATCAATTACACCCTGGGCACCATCGTACGGGTGCTGAAGAAAGTCCTCAACACCAGGAGGGACAGTGTGGCACAACAAGGGGCCCCTGATACTAGCCTGGATGATGAACTGCCCACCACCTCTGCCGGCGCTATCGGACAGGAGGCACAGGACCACCACACCAGCACCCCACCATCTGCAGAGGGTGAACTACCCCGCAAATGGTCCCTGAGATCCAGGACAAAGACAGAGAACGTTGCCAAGACCCCCATCAAGAAATGAGACCACCCTGAATGTCATCCTGCTGTCCCACTTTGTCACCCTGTCCATCCTCAAACTGCCCCAGCTCCACTTCCTATGCCCATTTGGGCAATGCACCTGTGAGACTAATAGACTGGACTCTGCCATGGACATTCCTCCACCATCACCCCTCACCATTTTACAACCCCCTCCAATATTTAGCACTTAAATAAACACCCTTGAAGCACAAAACAATCTGGAGTCAGTCTGTGATTTCGAAATAGTGTATTAGCAATTACAGTGTCAAAATGCTCTTTCAAATGTAATGTCAACATACCTATGTCACACAGCTCTAGTCCATGAGGAAACAAAGCAGATGTCACACAGTGGGACCCACATCTATGAAATGGTAAGGGAAAGTGACAACTCAGTGACAATACACTGGGTGAAAACGACAGAGAGTTGAGAGGTAGTAGTGTTAAAGTACATGTAGTAAGCAGGTTTGTGTTCTTACCTGTATCTCACTGGAAATATTGCAGGATCACCGAGTTCCTGTTGTCGATGTCCTCTTCTTCTGCTTCCTCGTCTTCACTGTCCACAGGCTCCACAGCTGCAACAACACCGCCATCTGGACCATACTCCTGCAGAAAAGGCACCTATCGTCGCAAAGCTAAGTTGTGAAGCATGCAGCAGGCCACGATGATCTGGACACCTTCTTTGATGAGTAGAATAGGGATCCACCTGTCAGATGGAGGCACCTGAACCTGGCCTTCAGGAGGCCGAAGGTCCGCTCTATAATCCGCTGAGTTCGCCCATGGGCCTCATTGTAGCATTCCTCTGCCCTTGTCCTGGGATTCCTCACTGGGTTCAGTAGCCATGACAGGTTGGGAAAACCAGAGTCACCTGCAAATGTCGAGGGACAACTTTTAGACACACACTAACCTGTAGGGATATCCCCAGACCCAGAAAACCTTTCCCACTGACTTGCTTCCAGGTGCTCACCTAACAGCCACACACGGTGCCTTTGGAGTTGCCCCATCACATAAGGGATGCTGCTATTCTGCAGGATGTAAGCATCATGCACTGAACCAGGGAATTTGGCATTAACATGGGAGATGTACTGGTCTGCCAAACACACCATCTGCACATTCATGGAATGATAACTCTTCCAGTTTCTGTACACCTGTTCACTCCTGCGGGGGGTACCAAAGCCACATGTGTCCCATCAATGGCACCTATGATGTTGGGGATATGTCCCAGGGCATAGAAGTCACCTTTCACTGTAGGCAAATCCTCCATCTGAGAGAAAACGATGTAGCTCTCCATGTATTTCAGCAGGGCAGAGAACACTCTGGACAACACGTTGGAAAACATAGGCTGGGACATCCCTGATGTTATGGCCACTGTTGTTTGAAATGACCCACTTGTAAGGAAATGGAGTACTGACAGCACCTGCACTTGAGGGAGGATTCCTGTGGGATGGCGGATAGCTGACATCAGGTCTGGCTCCAGCTGGACACACAGTTCCAGGATTGTGGCACAATCAAGCCTGTAGGTGATGATCACATGTCTTTCCTCCATTGTCGACAGGTCCACCAGCGGTCTGTACACCCGAGGATGCCGCCATCTCCTCACATGTCCCAGCGGACGGTGCCTATGAAGGACAACAGCGAGCGCAGAGTCAACCAACCCAGAGGTATGTACCCACAGCTTACACAGAACAGGAATCATAATCCGAAATTTGGGCTGTATGAGTGTTGAGGCAAGGCCTAGGTATGTGTGACGCAGTTAAAAACTAAGCCATGTGGGTCCCTGATATGGCGGCTGCCTGACCTGTAAAGTGGGACAATGGGATGTGGGGTAACTGCGCTGGCGTTATACACCGTCGCGCTAGGCGGTCGAAGACCACGGCGCAATTCTGCATTGGATAACATTGGACCCCATAGGTCCCAGGAGCCAATGACGATGTACACCGGTGGTGACGGTACGCACCGCCTCAGACGTGACTGCCATTTTCTATCTGTTCAATCACTCGATACCTGATCTTCGATAGGAGAGGACCTACACTGCAAGTGCTTCTGTGACCTCGGTCTGGAAGAGACAATGGCTTGTGCGTCTGGGGAAGGGGCCCCTGCCTTTACATCGGAGGAGTTGGAGAAACTCACGGATGGGGTCCTCCCCCAGTACACGCTACTCTACGGTCCTCCAGACAAACAGGTAAGTACATGTTACCATGCTGTACGGGCTATGCCTGTGTGGAGTGGGGTGGATAAAAGATGGGGAGGGAGATTGAAGCGTGCATGAAACGACGGTGAGTGGATGTGCCACATGGCAAGGGTAGGGATGGGGGCCAATGACTGTGATGGTGCAGTTGGTAATAACTTTTCTTTTCCCCATGTACAATTCATGTAGGTCAGCGCCCACCAGAAAAAGGATATTTGGCGTGCCATCGCCAAGGACGTCCGGACCCTGGGGGTCTACCACAGACGGAGAACCCACTGCCGTAAGAGATGGGAGGACATTCGCCACTGGAGCAAGAAGATGGCGGAGGCCCAGCTGGGAATGGCCTCCCAACGTGGGAGGGGTGCCCGTCGCACCATGACCCCCCTGATGTTCAGGATCCTGGCGGTGGCATACCCAGAGTTGGATGGGCGCTTGAGGGCATCACAGCAGCCACAAGGGGGTGAGTACACTCTCATTCTGCTGATTTTGCGTGCAGTGGAGGTGTCTGGGTGGAGGAGGTGGGCTGTGGGTTTCCCTAGGCCAGGGCGAGTGTGCTAGTTAGGTCCCCTTGTTCTGGCAGACCCTGTGGCACCCCACCCCACCTGTGTACAGTGCCAAGTACACCTAGTCAGGCTCCTGTGTCATCCATGTGTGCAGATGTCGTCCATTGCCTTGTAGGCCATGTCCCGGGGATTGAATAGTGGAGCCCAAGTGTTCAGCGTAGTGCAGGGGGCTTCTGTGTCTGTCGTGTCTGCCAACGGTAGCGGTAATGCATGCACTTAACATGTCTTTCTTCTGTTGTCCCCCCTTTTTGTGGTCTCCCTGTTCTTGTGTGCATTAGCATCATCAGGCGGAGGAGCAGTGGCACCGGAGCAGGAGGGAGTAGCATCCCACATGGCCCTGGAGGGTGACACTATGGACTCGGAGTTCACCAGTGGGACGGAGGGCGAGGGGAGCTCCACGGCGGGGACAGGAGCTAAGACCAGTGATACGGACTCGTCCTCTGATGTGAGCTCCCTTGTGGTGGCGGCAACATCTGTGCCCCCACATCTACAGGTACAGCCGCCAACCCCCCTACCAGCACCGCCCTCCCAGCAGCCCCTCAGCCTTTGCCCCGTGCCTGCTCACTGAGGTTTGTGGGCATCACCTTCGCCCCAGGCACCACAGCCCCTGCCCCATCCACCCCTGCTGCCCTCAGTGAGGAGGCCATTAACCTCCTCAGGTCCCTCACTGTTGGGCAGTCTACCATTTTGAATGCCATCCAGCGTGTAGAAAGGCAGTTGCAACAAATAATGCATTCCAGGAGGGCATTCATTCTGGTCAGGCAGCCCTTCAGTGAGCTTTTCAGACTCTGGCCTCAGGACTGCTAGCAGCCATTGTCCCTGTCTCTAGCCTCCCCACTCCAACTTCCTCCACCCAGACCCAATCCCCTCTACCTCAGCCTATCCCAAGCACACCTTCAGACCAGCATGCACACACGTCAACACACAAGGGAAGCTCTGGCAAACATAAGCACCACACATCCCACAGGCACTTTTGCAAGCATCACACACATACAGACACCACCAACATCCACTGCCTCCACTGTGTCCCTCTCCTCCTCGTCTCCCTCCTCCCTCCCAGTCTCATTTACATTGACACCTGCATGCACTACATCTACAGCCACTAATTCCATCACCAGCACACACATCACCACACCCCGCTCACGTGCAGTCACCACCCCCACTGCCATTCACACATCCCCTGTGTCCTCTCTCAGTGTGTCTGTGACGCCACCTCCCAAGATACACAAACGCAGGCACACACCCATCCAACAGCCATCCACCTCATGACAGCCTACAGTGCATGCACCTTCACCCAAAGTCACCAAACGAACACCTCCTATAACCACAACCTCTTCCTCCACTCCCAAACCCCCTCCAGCTACCCGTCCCAGTGTTCCCAAGAAACTTTTCCTGTCCAACCTTGACCTCTTTCCCTCACCTCCCCTACCCCGTCAGTCTCCTAGGGCCAGACTCTCCAGGTCCCAACCTAGCACCTCAGCCACAACATTACCGGGACCAGTGGTGCCTGTAATCACCAGAATCTGGAGTGCACCGGCCACCAGGGCAGCAGGTGTGGCACAGAGCCACAGCACGGACAGTACCCCACCTGTCAAGCATCAAAAGTTGGCCAGTTCCCGGCGGGAAAGGGGGATGACTCCAGCCACCAAAGCTGCTCCCAGGGGTACAGGTGGGAGTGTGGAGTCAGCTGCGACACCTTCCAAGGTGGGGAAGAGCCACAAGAAAGTCAGCAAGTCTGGGAAGAGCAGCACAGAGGAGAAGACCGCGATCATCCCCGCTGCCCAGGAGGCCACCGTCATCATCCCCGCTGCCCAGGAGGCCACTGCCATCATACCCGCTGCCCAGGAGGCAACCACCAGCACCAGCCCAGCTGCCCAGGAGGCCACCGCCGGCACCAGCCCAGCTGCCCAGGAGGCCAGCACCAGCCCCGCTGGCCCAGACAAGACTGCCAGCACCAGCCCAGCTGGGCCAGACAGGACCGCCAGCACCAGTCACCCTGGGCCAGACAGGACCGCCAGCACCAGCCCCGCTGGGCCAGACAGGACCGCCAGCACCAGCCCTGCTGGGCCATGAAGGACCGCCAGCACCAGCCCCGCTGGGCCAGACTGGACCGCCAGCAGCTGAGTCACTGCCAAGGATCCCGCCGCCACAAGCACCGCTGAACAGGACACCGCCACCACAAGCACCACTGCCAAGGACACCGCTGCAACAAGCACCGCTGAACAGGGCACCGCCGCCACAAGCACCGCTGAACAGGACACCGCCGCCACAAGCACCGCTGCCAAGGACACCGCTGCCACAAGCACCAATGCCAAGGACACCACCGCAACAAGCACCGCTGGCCCATGCTAATGAGTCCGTCATGAGCAGGATGAAGCACTCTAGGCACAAGGCCCCCTCCAGAACCAGTGGAGAGATACATCCACTACCTCTGTCCTTGGCAGGATGAAGCACTCTGGGCACAAGGCCCCCCTCTGGAACCAGTGGAGAGATACATCCACTACCTGAGTCCTTGGCAGGATGAAGCACTCTGGGCACAAGGCCTTCTCCAGGACCAGTGGAGAGATACATCCACTACCTGAATCCTCGGCAGGATGAAGCACTCTGGGCACAAGGCCCTCTCCAGAACCAGTGGAGAGAAATATCCACTACCTGAGTCCTCGGCAGGATGAAGCACTCTGGGCACAATGCCCTCTCCAGAACCAGTGGAGAGATACATCCACTACCTGAGTCCTCGGCAGGATGAAGCACTCTGGGCACAAGGCCCCCTCCAGAACCAGTGGAGAGATACATCCACTACCTGAGTCCTTGGCAGGATGAAGCACTCTGGGCACAGCGCCCCCTCCAGAACAAGTGGAGGAAGGCATCCACCTGAGAGACCGTGGCTTTGCACTCCCCCAGATAAAGCAGTGGGCAACCCACCCTCTGTAGAGACATGAGAGACTGGCTTTGCACTCCCCAGGATAATGCAGTGGGCAACCCACCCACTGGAGAGACTTGAGAGACTGTGGCTTTGCATGCCCCAGGATGGAATAGTGGGCAACCCACCCACTGTAGAGACTTGAGAGACTGTGGCTTTGCACTCCCTAGGATGGAACAGTGGGCAACCCACCCACTGTAGAGACTTGAGAGACTGTGGCGTTGCACTTCCCAGGATTGAAAAGTGGGCATGTGGCCCCCTCGTGGATTTGGCATCGTGCAACTCAACCGGCTGAGGTGCCCCCCCTTTCCCTTCCCCCTGAGGTGCCTGTTTTATTGCTATCTGATGCCCCTGCAGTGTTCTCTCCGTCATGTTCGGGGATTGAGTGTGGGCCTCGCCCATGCCGTGTGGGCCCAGTGTTCCACGTACTTCAATGGAGCACTACCTGGACTACTATTCTTGGTGTATATATTTGTTTATAGTGTATATATATTTTTGCGTCCTGGATTTTAATAGATTACAATGGTTACACTCATTTGCTTTTGTCTTTGCATTCTTCTGGGCGGTTTGGGGGGTAAAACTGTGATGTATCATGCTGTATTAGTGTGTGTGTTGTAGTGGGTGAGAGTGGGGGTGGGGGTGTTGCGTGTGTGTCCATGTTTTTTCCCTCCCCCCTCCCCTTTGTCGTAGGTGCAGTACTCACCGTTGTCTCCACCGCCGGCATTCGTGCTCCTGGTAGAGGAGCAAGAAGATGAGGGCTGGCAGGATCCATGGTGTCCGGATTCCTCGTGGGGTGTGTAGAGGTGAGCGTTTTCCCTTCGAAGTTCTGTTTCCGCCGTGTTTTTGTCCGTGGTGAATCCGCCCTGGAAAAGGTGGAGGATTGGTAGGTTGTGATACTGTGGGCGGTACATTGTCCTCCGCCTGTCTGTTGGCGGTGACCGCCAAGCTGTTTGTTTGTACCGCCGTGTCGGTCGGAGTGTTAAAGTGGCTGTCTTTGTTGGTGGTTTCCGCCATGGTCGTAATTGCAAATTTTTTACCGCTGGCCTGTTTAACGCCGACCGCCAGGGTTGTAATGACCACCTTAGACACATGGACAACAAAACAAACTTGGTCATCAGAATAATTGCTGGTGCCATTGGGTTCACCTATGTCACCTGTAATAAGGGCGACACTGTGCCGATAGCATATAAACCACATTTATACTCCAATGGAGAATAATGCTTTGCACCCACAGAAAAGATTCTGACTGCTGTACAGATGGCTGTCATTAAGGAGAGGCCACTTGCCAAAGGGAAATGTATTAATGACATTACCCTGGTGCCAGCTTTAAAGGCTGTCACCAAAGCAAGTGTTCCTAAAATGAAAGCATTACATCACGCTGCATTCAATGCGCAACCTCCTTGACTGTAACTGATATTGACTATATCTTTGACCCAAACTTCAATCTCAAGAATTTCTCCAGTACAAACAGGAATACCCTACACCTCTTAACATTTTGCCACTTGGCAGGTACCACACTGATGGTTCAGCACAACCAGCTGTAAGTACAATACATGAGAACTCAGCTGCTTGTGCAGCCGTGAGCAGAATGATGAAGAATGGTGTAATCTGCCCTCAGAATACCTACACACAGACCCTTGGGGACTGCACAGCACAGTTGGCTGAGCTTAAAGCTCTCTTCTTGGAACTGGAGCAGATAGATCCAGGCCACCTCACATTGGTTTTGTGTGATTCGAACTACTGTGTCCAGTCCTACAATGATTATCTCAATCATTGGCAGTTGAACTGGTTCAGGGACTCAAAGGGGAACACCATAAAACACAGATCTCTGTGAGGGAGGGTGGCTGATCTTAAGGATAAGTTACCAGAGGCTCATGTAGTCCATACACCGGCCCACCAACGTGTTGGAGTACACATTATTGAAAACACTTTGACTGAAGCGGCCAAATCCACAGTAGCTACGGCTTCTGTTGCTGTAGTGACTCACACGAGATTGGATAGTGAAATTCAGGCTGCCGTGAAAGCTTTGGCTGAAGGCAAGCCTCTTCCAAAAGCGTATCCTACTAAATATTCCTATCATATCAGTACACAGAATGTTGCCTTTGTGGCAGTTCCTGGGGATGGAGAATGAGTGATCCCCTACCAAGACCAGTGATTAGATCTCATCAAAGCAGGGCATGAGGGTGTCGCATCTGCTCATGTTGGTGTTGCAGCCACAATATCACTCTTACAGAAATGCTTCTGGTGGCCTGGTCTATACAAACAGATCAAGCAATATGTATTTTGCTGTGACATTTACCAGCTAATAAAGTACTTAAATATCAAATGCCCACCCCAGACATCCCTCTTAGTGTCCAGTAGGTCACTACAATGTGTGTTCCTGGACCATTTTGGTCCCTTACAACCCGATGGTGCATACAAATACATCTTAGTCTCTATTGATTCTTGTTCTAGATTCCTGCGGGCATGGCCACAGGGGTCAGCTGATGCTTGAACTGCTATAAAAGACTTGCTGGTCCTTATTGATACATATGTGGTTGCAGCATTCCACTAGGAACAGGGACCTGCTTTTGCCTCTAGGGCATTTAGGGTCACCATGAGGATGATGGGTGTTGAACTCCATTACTCTTCCCCATATCATCCTGAGGGTAATTCTGCTGTGGAGAGGAGGAATCACAACATAAAGCAGTCCATAACAGCTAGAGTATTAGGTGCAGGCCCCAGTTGGCTTCATCACCTTTATGGGGTCCAGAGAGCACTGAATATCTGCCAAGATGGTCCTTGGGTTCCAGATCTAGATGGCCCTGGTATGGTGGTAGAAGATGCGCCTTTTGACTTAAATAAATGTTTCACTGTCTTACAGGAGCTTCAACAATTTTGTGATGATAATTCACCACAAGTGCTGCCCCTTAAGAATAAGGGATTTGCCAACAACTTCTACAGGCTGGATTCCTAAATTTGGGAAGAAGGAATTCACCCCATCTTAAAGAGCACTGGTTCCAGTCCTGGGAATAGAAGACACCAGAACTGTCATTCTACCAATGCTGCCAGGTTCCAAAGGCAACAGATTTGTCTCCATCAACAATATAAAGTTGCACCATGTGGACAAACCTGCACAGTAAACCCAGAGGTCCCTTGGGTAGTCTGCGTTCCACCTCACTACCCAACAGATTATACCTCTTCAAAAAAGAAACAACAACACTTCTGACTACACCAGCATGTAAAACGATGCCTCAAATGTCTCCTCAAGCATAGGGAGGTCAGAGAATGAGCTTCTCCTGATTCCTGTTACCACTTCCCTGATAAGAACTGTCCAATATGTGTATGTCCTTTACTCAAATGCAACACAAACTGACAACATCGTCTACTATGAACCTCCACACAAACTGGATCCTTCCACCAGTAATACACCAACTCCCGTGTTAGAGGAGACAGCTTCTGGTTATTTCATCAACATTGATGACTTTTCTACAACTTCATCTGCAACTGAAACTGTTTAAAGACTTGTAAGCTACATATGGCTTAAAAATAACTATCTGGTTTATGCATAGTATTATCTGTGGATATTTCTGACATTGCTTGCCTTTCTGTTATGGATTAGTTTTGTGACTGTTTTCTTTCTCTTGATGAGTGGTCATTATCTTCTTGAACACTCTTCTGTCGAGCCAGTGGATGAAGTTTTAACACTGTATTTCTCCTTACATAAGGTCTGAAGAGAATTGTTCTTTGTGAACATTTCAGGAGTACCAAGGCCAGATGGGATTGTTTGGGATAAAGTTCCTATTTATATATATGGGCCTATTGAGGTTATCCAAATTCTTTATGTATTCAAAATTTCAATGACTGGTGTTGTTTCTGACGACTGGGATGTTAAAACAGTTGATTCTATACTTACTCAGCTGTAAGATTACACTATTGGAAAGTGATGATGTATACATGAACACAGTGAATTAATGGGAAATGTTCTGTTATAATCATTGGGGACATTGCTTTCTGCACAAAGCAACTAAACATAGATCAGTATTTAATTACACATAGTAAGAACATTGTTCAGCTCCACCTGTGGGGAGCCCCAAAACATATATAGACAAATTTACATACTTTTCAGGGCATGACACTACAAATGCAGAGTCATTTCATTTCAAACTACCATCATCTAAAATGCGGAAAAGTTTGCTAACAGATACCAAATTGATCTATTCAGATTCCTTTGTTTCCTCACTTGCTGTTGAAGGTTATGAATAGTGGAAGAGTACTGTTGATTGGCAAATTCAGGGAAGGGAGCTTTGTTTATAGCACACCTTATTCCTGTTCAAATTATATTTTTAAATGATACAGTTCAACAGACATCCTGCCCAGGGTTAGCAGAAATAAAAGAAATGTATGCAACCAGTATACCCACACCAGCCAAAATTCACTGATTGGCAAACATTTCTAAATCTCTCAGAGGAAGAACTGAAAGCTTGGGTTTAGGATGGTACCTCTAATTTCACAATTTCAAGTTGTGGCATGTGGTTATTGTGGCACATAGACACAAATGGGTGTCAGGCATGTTTTGTTCATTCCTAAGGGGTTTCATGATTAGCTGGCTGGGCCCTCACTATGTCTCGGGTCAAAACTTGGGTATAGTTACCACATGCCGTGTGGGTAAACTGTGCCAACAATGGTTGCACAATAACACCTTAGCAGCAGTTAAAGAACATCTAAGTCTCCTACCAGAGGAAGTTGACTTGCAAGATTCCTTGCTAGTTCCAGGAAAACGATTCCTGTATGCCATATACAAGTAAATATGGAAACTTTCTCAAATGGAAGCAGCTGCACATTTAAGGCACATAGATAAGGAAAATATGGAATAGGCTTTTGATGTTGTCGGTAATGGCATGAATGCTCTGTCCAACAGAATGTACACATCTAATAACATTGTGCGTTCTGCAATTGGCATCATCCAGAACAACATGTCCCTTTTACAACATGGACAAAGTCAGCTGCGTTCCATCATGCAGCTGGGTTGAACATTACAGATTCTGACAAATAGCCACGTCCCATGGACACACATTAACAGTAGTGACTTGTTTGCTGCTTTGTCCAGGAAGCAACAGATAATGGCTAAAAGGAAGCGAGTCACACCATGTCCAATTTAGAAAAATTTGAAAAGCTGCCTCTAACTGCAGCAAACAGACAATCAACAGTATGGCTTGTACATGGCATTATAAATCTGACAATTTCCACCTTTCATTTCACAAAATGTTTGAAACATTTTGCTGTGGGAAGATATGAGCAGCTACGAGGTAGCTACATAAAAGAATAGTAGGAGTTGTCTTGTCGGCAAAACAAAGGTCTTTCTGAGTAGAAGTGAATGTGAGACTACTGTTAGTCATTCAATGATCTGCAAACAGGTGACACTTCACAGTTTTTGCAATGCAGGGGTTGCGAATGTGGCATGCTTTCTGAAGGGTACTCCTGTCCCTTTGATTCATTCAGCATATCACATACTTTTGAATGGAAGATATGTGGTCCTGAGCAATCAGAGTTCCTGCAGAATGAGACCAGTGCTTGCCTACACAATTTTAGTCTCTCAAATTGTAACTTCTTGCGGACATGGTCTATCCCCACCCACACAAGAGATAACAGTAGCAGAAATGTGGCCTCACATTGATACTACTAATGTAAATTGAGCAGACTGAAGGCACTACTGTTCCAAAAACAAGTGTCACTGACATTGTCCAGAGAGACTTATGCTCTCCATATAGCGGGGTTATCAGCCGAGATACAATCCATATTAAATACCAACTTCCCCAAGTATTTTGGAGAGCTGATCTTCAGAATTTTCAACGTCTTGATCACTGCGGGGAATATATGCATCCTTAGGTCCGTTGGGTCTGGATTAATTTCCATCTTCCACACTGTCTTCGGAGTCTATTCATCAGCTATTCATTCACTCTTTTCAAGAGTGATTGGTGGCTTTCCTGTGACTTTGTCACTAATTGGCGGGATATTGTTGATGCTGTTGCTAATATGCAGTGGTTGTGCCTTCTCAGCTAAGCAGAGTGATGGAGCTACTAACGCCAGCCCAGCTGTGCCATGATCGCATGGTACAGTTTTTTGGTGCTCCTTTGCTGGAGAAATTGGAGCATGATTGGTCGTTGTCATTCCAACCAGTCTTGTAGTGCGTTCAACCTGTCTTTCATTGCACCTCGTACTTCTGAGTGTGTAACATTGGTGTGTCTTGATGTTCAGCAAGTTCCTCCTGTTGCCACTTATGAGCCACTTCTAGTTAACTGTTTGGCTCCATCGACATCAGGCACTATGGATGGTGCTGTCTACAAATGTGATCCTGCGTTTGAGGCCTCTGTGAACTTCTGCTCAGTGGATCCGTCTGCCAATCCTGTAATCCATCTGCCTTCTGATGATATGGAGCCATCCCTCGATGCCCTCCCATTCAGAGACATTCTTCAAGATCATGATTATCATTAAATGATTTCACCATTGGCCTTACTAAAAGTTATAAAATGTAATGCCAAATTCCCTTACTAATTTGATTTTCATTTGGCCTGCTGTGCTTGTCATGGTCAACATGTTATCTCTTTGTATGTTTTTAGCGTAGCTTTTAATTGAGATTTTAGCCTGTTTTTAGCTCAAAGCATTTTAGCTTGATCTCATGCACCCTCAATAGTGTGGTGGCATCCTTGTTCCAGCAATGGGGAGGTGTGGTGAATCCAATTTAAGCCCAGATTTAAGAGGGTATAGCTCCATTCCAACACCACATTAGCATATTTTTTCTTTACACTAATGTGGCTTTGAAAGGCCAAAAACGCTGTGCCATATTTACATTGCACCACTTTGTAACACCTTGCGCCACATTATGCCTGCGCTATAATGTATGCAAGGGGGGCATTGTGGCACGGGGGCATAAAAATGGCACAAAGAAATCTAAGAGATTTCTTTGCATCATTTTTATCAGCATTTTTAATGCCTGCAAAGAGCAGACATTAAAGGGATGCTCCCATTGTTTTAAATAGGCCTCTGGGCGTTTTTGATGCTAATCCTGCGAAGCGCTGGACTAGAGTAAAATATTATGATGTTAGCACCCTTGACTACCGCCAAGGTGTGCCGTATTTTAAATATGGTGCACACCTGGTGGCATTAGGTGCACACAAGAAAAATGGCACTGCACTAGGTACAGAGTCATTTTTCATAAGTCTGCCCCTTAGTTTTTATTGGGACTCAGGAGATTAGTTTAGCCCTTTGGCTTGCAGGCCTCTGCCCCTGTCACCTAGTGACTTTTTACCTACATAGTTTGCTCTGTTTAAGTCCATTTATTTTATTATTTCTTGAAAAATGGCTGCCATTGCTTATAGTTATATAAATGTTTTTATTTGCCTCATCAGTGCCACTCTGTGAAGGTGTCACTATTAGTATCATGACCAAGTGATGCATGTAGGTATTAACATCATGTCCCTTTCTGACTTACATGTGACAGAAACATAATGTACAATGTTTTTATAATTGCCACCACAAGTCTGTTAAAAGATGCTTCACATCAGAAAAAAATGGACTGTGTGTCTAAATCGAATTTACTGGATGATATTTACACCTGTTTTATCTGCCAGGTAAAGCATAATACTAATGGTTTAGTTGACCTCCTATGACATTTAGGAATGGCAGATGAGAGGTTTTCCAAGGTAAATAGTTAAAACTTGCTTGAAAAACTCTGCAAAGTTGGCTTCAGCCACAATTCTCAGTACACATATTCCAAAGTAGAAAGTCCAATGGCAGCTAATTTAGGCGCTCATTACAAGATCCCTGTTAATTCTGTAGGGAGATGCCAGAATTAACAATTTCATCCAGTATCTCCCAGTGAGGTAACAGGGATTCTGAGTTAGAGTCATGGAATAAGGACTAACCTGCTGGACCCTGATTTACTGGGACCTTTACCACAGAATTCTCCTGATTCTTTGGTCTTTACCATAGATACTTAACACCTCCTCTGAGAAGGTGGCAAATACCTTAAGTGTCTGGGGAGGGCTGGGAATGTTTGGAAGGGAGGGATTTTGGGAGTGATGGAGGAGACGTCTGGAGGCCAGACTGTTTCTCGGCTGGCTGCACCTGTCTGGCTGAAGCTGTTGTTTTACCAAGTATGGATCTAAACCTGGTAAACCAAGCCTGGTGTTGTAGATTTTGTGAGTAAATGGATATTTAGTTGGGGTGGATTTTAGTACATCACAAGCAATTATGGCACTATTCTTATAAGGTCCAGTAAAGGTTTTAGCAATTTAAACCTAAACTCAACCCCTGGTAACTGTAGCAGAGGGCAGACAGGCTCAACTACAGAAAGTATGTAAAGCATTTAGAAGTACCAAAGGAGAAAACAAGTCAAAAACACCACTCAATAAAAAATGTCACTCCAATTTATAAAAGTAGAGAATGATTAAATGATGAAAAAGCAGTAAGGGGAACTGGAGATGGAAATGGGGATTTTTAAAGATTTAAATAGAAATAGCACCAGAAAGTGCAAAGCTCCAACAGCGGGCAACTGGACACACTAGACCGGTATCTAGGTTCAAGTTAAGGCCAACCTCGATGGAGCATGGGTTGGTTGGAGGGGCCAGTGGAAAAGTTACCTCCCAGCATCAACAGCCTTTAGTGATCACAGGTAGTCGACTGGCACTGTGAGAAGGGGCTCGATGTCGACTGATTATGGCATTGGGATGGAATCTCAGAAAAACCATTGGTTTAAGCAGGAAGAGCTGTGGCAGGTTATGCTTGAGGTTTTGCTCCATGGAGCTCTTCGTCATTGTTTGAATCCTTGGCAATGGTGGTGTCAAAGGAACTGCACCATGGAGTTGAGACAGCCACATCGTCTATGGATTCTGATGTTGAACATGTATGGTAGCAGGAGCAACGACAAAGTCAGGGCCGCCAGAGTTGCACTCTTAGTGGGTTGGCTGGCAGATTGGCTCCATCGATGATTCTCCATGAAAAAAGGTTGTAAAAAGCTACTAAGTCACTAGTTTGTAGGTGTAGAGAGGAGGTGTACACTCTGACACAAGCCAGGAGCTCCAGGACCTCAGGACAACACTTGGGGGTTAGGAATCACTCTAACAAAAACCAGCAACAGAATCCAGAGCTGGTGCAGTGGTAACTTGTCAGCTGGGCTCTTCCATGAAAGTGGACTTTTGTGTCCCTGTCACTTAACAGGAGGTCAGCCAACTGACACTTTGAGTCTACTTCCTTGTCATGGATACACATGGGATGAGGTCCAGCCCTTAGGATTCTTTTCACAGGTTTCAACAGCACGTGCAGTCCTTCTTCTGTCTTTCACAGGTTCAGAGGTATTCTAAAGATGGTGAACAGGGGTGCCACATTTATGCCTTGCACTATCCTGTGGGTGGGGGTAACTCCTAGCCACTCCTTAAACAATACGGAAAAAGTTCCCAGAGGTAACAGTACCCTACTTTTATAATAATCCCACAGTGCCCCTCAAAGCTAAGACAAGATGGCAGAACCATTATTCCCCTTGCAGAGCTCCTGTGTTCACCATAGAGGTGTGGCCAGGGAAATGAGCAACCATTCCTCTGTGGTCACTCAAAACCAGTTCTGGGGGCAATGCCTCTCACTTTGGGGTTGGTGTTTGGCAGGCTAGAAGGAAAAAGAGGGGGCAGCCCCAGGTGTTAGCTACCTTTACCTGTGACAGGGTGGACTTCTTTGAAAATACTCAAGTTCAAGGACACTTGCCAGATGGTCATCCTGTCAGAAGAACAGGACACCTCTCCACATCTAAGGCCTTAGTCTGAGCTCTGGGAGCAACTTCACACCTTGCCAGGTGCTATTTAGCTCTTGGGTGTCAGTTGGAAACTCCTAAAAATTGAATTTTTGAGGCTTTAGGCAGGTAAAGGGTTTTCAAAAAGTACCCTTTGTAAAGTATGTATTACAAATACAACTTTACCAATGAATTGGGCCTGTTGTGAATATTTTAAAAAGGGAACTTTTTAACTGGTTCATAGGTGGAACAAAAATATGATTACATATTATTAATATATCCTATTGCCTTCCTATGAAACAGCTCATCCTGCTACAGTGAAATTAGCTTATGGGGGCTTGCTACATTAAAGGCACGTTTTACGTTAACTTTTAAATGTCTTACTTTTAAATACCATGCTTCAGGCCTTTATCGGCATTAAGGTCTACTTGTGGTGACATTAATATTTATGTGGAGGTTTTAGGATTGTCAAAAGAGATTACAAGTAAACAGGCTTCAGTTGAAGGCCTGCAGTCATCTTCTGCACTGTAACGCTTGTGGTGATACAATGGGTGCTACAGACCTCTAGCAATACTTACCTTTCAAGGACTCAGGTACACTTTGTACCATAGACTTGGGGCCTATAGGGAAGTTAAGTGTGCCAGTTTGGGGTTTAGAAGATTTCAGCATGTTTTAGGGGCCAGAGCACATGCACGGGGTCTGGTTATTAGAGTCCCAGTGCACAGAGTCAATAAATCAGCAGGATCTGTCCACAAAAATGAGGGCGAGCATGAGAAACTGAGGCATTTCCCTACCGATCCGAAAATTTCAAGTCTGGGAACAGAAAACTGGTAGTTCCCTGGAGTGGTATCCTACCAAAGGAAACTGCTTGGGACAACTCATAATTAGGGAATTTGGGGCTGCATTAATGGTGCTGCACATATGACCAAGCAACACTGTTGACCAATACATTTTGTACCCAGTTCTGAAATGGCTGATCAATGCAAATTAGCATTTGCACTGATATAACAGTGCAAGACCGGCAATTACGCTAAATGGAAATGGTATTTTCTATTAGTCTATAAGTGTAAATGCTAGAGCCAACCCAAGTGACCGTTCTCTGCAAGAAGTTGGTTCTCTTAATTGGGTGCTAAGATATTTGAGTGCCAAATAGAGCAAATAAGTATTCCACACAAAGTGTAAGTAGCCTATCACCATTACTGTACTGTTGGTGTCTTAATAAACATTTTCAAAGGCTGTTGAGAGTAAATTAGCATTGCAAATTGTAGAAAATTGAATTGCCTTTTCCTATGATATTGTTGAATAATGTATTAGTTAACCTCGACATAGCATCTCCGCCTAATAGTATTCTGTATAATCATAGTTGCCCATTTGATTTGTGAAGCATATAGAGTGATATATTTTGACTCTCTCTGTAGTTCTCAAAATATAAGGAAACATTATCGTTACATTTGTGGCAAATAATTCATTTTAAATTGAAAAAACATGCAAATGAATGATTGTTTGATTGATGTATGGAAACAGCTAATCTAAACACTTGCTTTCCAAATGGAGCACATACATGTACTTGCTTATTCGCTATTAAACAATTGCACAAGCATTCCCATTACACCAGGCACGTACACAGAACTTTCTTTGATTCACTTTTAATAAAACAGAGGTATTTCACACTGTAGAGTTGAAATGAGGTGCAAACAAATTTCTTGCAACCTAAAAACGTGGGCCCTCTTATGAAAAAGAGGATAACGTAAAAAATGTGTATTAAATGCATGGCAAGGCATGCCCGTTATCACTAGAAACGATGCTATTGTAACATGCCAGGTTCCAATGTTGAAAAGCAAGTAGAAACACGCTTTCCAAATGTTATTACATTTTTAAAGCTACATTTGCAAACATTCCATGACTATCATGCGGTAATGCAAGTACTGATTTGTGGTATTAGCGCAAAAAACTTGTAATTTTTTTTTTAAAAAGAGCAGTTCGACGTTAGCAGCTCCCTGCAATGAAAACACTGTGATGGGGCGAGGTGAACGGATTTCTCTTTGTGATTAAGCTGATAAGTTGTTTTTTAAGGAGCTACTTACTCACTGCTTAGAACGGTGTATAATACTGTTTGTTTCTTTCTGATGGTAGGCTATGATGGTCTGAAATGGCAGTTCTAAATTAATGTGTATCAGGCTTCTTTAAAAAAGTTGAAATTGTCTTAATTTTTAAGAAGGGTTGAAGAGAAAGCCCAATGAGTTGACAACCAATTTCCAATTTGAGCACCAATGCAAAGAGTTTTTTGTTGATGCCCTCTTCAATTAACAGCAATGCCTGGGAAAGAGTTAGAAAAAGTTGCAAAAGAACAAAAAGCTCCAAGATGAACAGGGCACCTAAGGAATGTGTCCTCCTTCCTCATCTTTATCCTATATGCTAAAATGTTGTGTATACTTCTGACGGATAGGGAATCAACTGTCCCAAAAATTGATGGTGGTAGAATCCCAATTTAAGTACTCACAGATGATTTTCTACTATTTTTCAAAACAAGGAATGTTTGACGAAAATTGCAACATTTATTTGAGCACTTTTGAAAGATAATGTTAATGTATGAAAGTAGAAGGTGTTTGGAATAGGCAGAGAAAAAGATTCAAATAATCAGTAAACTATTATGGGATAATTGAAAAGGTTGGCTCCTAGATTTTCTTAAATCCTAGATTTATGGATTTAGGGCCTGATTATGAGTTTAGTGGGATGACAGTCGGCCCGGCAGACCATGGGGAGGAGACCGCCACAGAACTGGATGACTCCCCCTGCCTAATCATAATGTTCCACTGGCCTGACTGGACTAAACTGACTGGACTGACTCCATATTAGGAGGTTTCTGCTGGTCAGCCCGGTGGAAACAGTGCAGTGACATAGGCCTCCTCATGGAGCTGAGGCCAATGCCGTCACTCAAAGGGTGCTGGGCAGGGGGCCCTTGCACTGCCCATGACATCATCAGCGCTGCCTTTCTGCCAGCCATGAAAAGGCTGGCAGAAAGGGGAGTTTTGATCAGCATGGTGGTGCTGAACTCAACACCCCCATGGATGACCACTACTCTGACCACCGCCAACTCATCAGGATCCATGATCCTGGTGGTAGCAGTGGTCACCTACTGGTCCGACCACCAAAATCATAATCTGGTGGTCTTACCTCCAGTACTGTGGTGGTCTGACCACCACCTTGCGTTTGCCAGTGACAAGACTGCCAAACTCACAATTAGGCCCCTAGGGCCTCATTACGAGTTTGGAGGTCAGACAGCCAGACCGCCATGTTGGCAGTGTATCAGACCGTCCTATTATGAGTTACACAGGCAGGACCACCGACCACCAAGCAAAAAAAGGCACACAACCATCGGCGCGATGGTCTGGAAATAGGAGGTCCAACCTCCAGCACTGCGATCAATCATCAGCATATTACAAGCAAACAGTCGCCGCGGCTGTAATAGACAATTGCACATTGGATGAATTTGAAACCAACACAGCTGTCGGACATTGCCACAGTGGACACACTTGCAAAGAACACTATACAACACATCCCTTCACAGACCACAATCCTTTGCATTTACACAGCAACACACAGAAGCCAGAGTGACTTTTTTCCACACACTACAGACATTAGGCAACAATTTATTTCACCAGACAATACAACACCCTGCACACACTTTTGTCCATTCACACCCTTTTGCACTTCCTCTGTTTAGTAAGTCACTTTCACCCATTTTGTTTTTTCACCATGTCACATTCTAAAAATCCCTGTTTTTCTGAAAATGGGTTAAGACTTTTGGTGAATTAAATCAGAAGAGTAGAGCCACAATTGTTTGAAGCACAAATCCAGCATACTCCTCTCATTAGGAAAATAGAAACATGGGACAGGATCATTGACAGAGTGAATACTGTAGGCTCCACCCTGCGAACAAAGGAGGACATCAGGAAGAGGTGGAATGACCTGAGGTGCAAGATCTGTTCCCTTGTCTCCAGGCACCAGCTGCAGGCCAAGAAGACTGGCCATAGCCGTCCCATTTCCCATTATATCTTTTTTCTTCAGAGGAGAAGGATCTTGGCCATCCTGCATCCTAAGTGCTTTACAGGAATACATGGGGAAGTGAAGTCTGGTAAGTCACAACTCAAAACATGTCACCAAAATTCACTGTCATGCATGATCCTACCTCACCTTTTGACACTTTTATTGTTACTCCACTCACCAGTCCAGTGTTCTCTTCTCCAAATCCCCTTATTTGGTAACTCACAAATGAAGGGTACTCACCTGGGGGCGATAACATTTATAAAGTGTGTGTAAAGAGAGGTACCTGACTGCAACTGCCAGGAGACACTGTTTCTATAACTCCAAGCACCAGCACAGTGGCCACCTGTCAAAAGACCCCAGTTTGGTAAATTCCGATTGACATTTACCTACCTGAGAGGATACCCTTTGTACCATTTGTACATTGTTTGTAGAAGAGACAGTTACCTGACTACAATTCCCAGGAGACACTGTTTCTATAACTCCAAACACCACCACAGTATTCTCTTGTCTGTAGACCCCTGTTTGGTATCTCACAAATTATTTACTCTCCTGGGAGGATACCATTTGTATAATGGGTGTAGTAGAGAGAGCTACCCGACTGCAACTGCCAAGAGGCACTGTTAATGTAACTCCAAACACCATCACAGTGTTGTCCTACCCAAAGACATCTGTTTGGTAACTCACAAATGAAGTGTAACCACCTGGGGGGATCCCATACGTATAGTGTGTATAGTAGAGAAAGTTACCTGACTGCAACTCCCAGGAGGCACTGTTTCTATAACTCCAAACACCAGCACAGTGGCCGCTTGTCCAAAGACCCCTGTGTGTGAACTCCCAATTGAAATGGACTCACCTGGGAGGACAGCTTTAGTCAAGTATTGGGAATTTGAGGGAGTAACCTGACAGCAACCCGCAGAAGGCCCTGTTTCTATGACTCCAACCACCAGCACAGTGATCACACGCTACAATACATCTGTTAGTGAACTCACAAATTAAGTGTACTCACCTAGGGTTAGAACATTGGTCAAGTGTGTGTAACAGAGAGAGTGACCTGACTGCAACCCCCAGCAGGCCCTGTTTCTGTTCCTACAACCACCAGCACAGTGAGCACATGCCCTGATACATCAGTTTGTCAACTCTCAAATGAAGTATACTCACCTGGGGGGACATTTGTACAGTATGTGCAGTACAGGGAGTGACATAACTGCACCTCCCAGGAGGCCTAGTGTCTGTAACTCCAAACACCAGCACAGCGCTCACTTGTCCAAATACCCCTTTTCCACAAAAATCTCAATTGAAGTGCACTCACCTGGGAGCCATGGGCTAACTGTTGGGAAGCAGAGGGTGTGATATGACTGCAAAACCCAATGGGCCCTGCTACTCTAACTCCAACCACCAGCACAATGGCCACTTGTCAATATACCGTTGCTTGTCAATTCTCAAATGAGGTATACTGACCTGGGAGTGATCAAGCACAGATCATGAGATGTATCTGTCAACATAGATCCATCTTGACTCGCTAACCAAAGATGAAATATTTGAGGGAAGGAATGACACCTTACCCATTGTGTATAACAATTATTCATGAGGTCTCAAAATGCCTCACCAGATTGGAGTTGGCAGCATACACATTGACACAGCACAGTGCACATGATAACTCCAGTCACATAGACAACAAAGGCCTGGCTTGGCCTGCATCACACTCAACTAGGCCTCCAAATATCTTGCCCAGACACTGTTTTGCCTGCACTGGTGGCAAGATGTAATTTTCTGGCCATCCTCCCAAATGCCAATGACCTACACATTTCAGCAGCTGCTTGAGTCAAAATGAATTGGCATGCTTGACACATGTCATGTCAATACACCCAATACCATGGTTACTTGCCACAATAGGATTGACTGCAACTTATCTTTGCACAAGGTCTCTGCTTACTGTAACTCTAAACCATTGGAGGTAGATGTCACAATAAAACCAGTAACATTGTATGGTTCATATCAACAGGTGGAGCTGCCGCTGGGCACATAGAGGCACAGAACAGACTGCCACTACCCCCTTGGATGAAGCCCTCAGTGAAAAAGACACTCCTGGATGTCTGGGCATGGAAGACAGTTCTGTGCCATCTGGGCAACCTGGTCAGATGGCAACAGGGAGTCTCACTGGGCCACATCAATACCTCCTAGCCCAGTTGCTTCAACATCACAAACAACCATTCTCCCCCACCAAACTGTGACCCTAGCACAGTGTCTTCCATCTCGTGACCCCCAGTCCCTGGATCCTGAGTTGCAGCACAACACTTCTGACAATGAGGGTCCAGGACCAAGTTGGAGAGGGCACCCTTTGGCAAGGCCACAGGCCTGTGGGGTTAGGGTGTATGGGAGAGGTGCTGGGGCCCATCATAGTGAGGCAACTGGGGATGCTGTTGACCAGAACACCATCAGCCACATCTTGGGGGTTTATCAGGAGTCCCAATGCATGATAGGCCAGGTCTTCACTGAACTCAGAGAAATCAAGCAGCTACAGAGGGACATGCACAGAGACATGCCGGAACAGATGGAGATCCACAATAGCAACATGCCCTTACTAACAGGGGTACTGAGGGACATTCATACCACCCTGAGCAGGGATTTTCAACAACAGTCTACCCCTTCCTTTGGCTCATCAGCACCAGACACATCAACATCAGTGCAAGCCACTGGAAAGAAGGCCCTGCCAGAGGAACAACCAGCCCCACCACCCCTGCCTCTGTGGCAGCAGATCCATCCCCACCATGCAAGCAGGCACTTCCAGCCAAGAATCTAGGAGGTGCAGATGCCAAGACTCCCATCACTGCCAGCAAGTGACCTATTCCTAAAGCAACCTCCTTGGTGTGCCATACAATCACTCTGTTGACTGATCCTGAACAATCTACCAGTTCCAATGGGAGGAGTACTCTGGGTGGTTGGCCTCTCAATGGTGGGACATCTACACCATTGATTTCATTTACCATAACTGACCCCTTCACTTTAATTTTTTTTACTTCCTGTCCAAAATCTATTTTCTGTATTAGCATTGTAACAAATTCACCCATCACAAATTAATTGTCTGTTTGCTTATATTTCACATTTAGAGGTGTAAGACCATGTTAACCATAAGATGAAGATGCAACCTATTTATTCAAATGGGGATATGATACTGGTACAGAGTGCCCAGCTCAGGATTACAACCATTACAGACCAACACATACATACAAGTGTCTGGTCAGACCACAAATTGTATTACAGTGCTCAGCACACAAGTTGTCAATATGAGTGGATTATTGGAAACAAGAATGAGTGACTTATACTTAGAAAATTAACACATTTACAGGTACAGACCCCCAGATCACGGGAAGAAAGGATTTGTCAGACATTGTCCTGCTTGAGCCTTATCACATACCACACCAAAGGACTCCAAGATTACATAATCCAAAATACAGACAGAAGGCAGTACAACAGTCCCTGATAACAGGATCATCATTATCCAATTCCCATGCATCTGGTGGTATGACACAAACATTTGTCAGTGTTATGGCATAACCACTGTGGCCTGCCACGATAAAACATATCTACAGCTATATACAGGTCAGACAAAAAGAGTGTTTATACAATGTGAATGCAAAATGACTTGGTCAAAAGTTAGGACTGCATATCTTATGACCACATGGTGATATACATGATGCATCAGGCCCACCACAAGACACAAAACAAGTGCATTGGGCACTTCTGTATCTCCACCCAAACACTGTACAAACTGTCTTAGTACAGGTCTCATAAATCCAACTCTGCAACCCACATTACCTGGAAAAATCCATGTTCACTTTGTATGTCAGAACAGTATCAGATACCTGCCAATGACACAACTCTGAAATGCCCACATGAAGATGTCAAGGTGTAGGTACCTGTACAAAAAACAAAACAAGGAGTATAGGTTTGAAACCATACATATCACAAATGTCACATAGCAAGCAACTGGAAAACAAAGCAACATCATCAAGGTGGTGATGTGTCAAAAGCTATCTCATCAAGCAGCCTTTGGCTGAATTATGCTGAGTATCAGCTCTCTAGCTCTTTCCAAAACACTTACCTCCACACATTCTCACAACTACAGGTCATTGTAAAGTCACAGTCATGACATCACATGGAATACTTATACTCATGAGAAGTAGCTGTTGATGAAATCTTCTCGCAGGCCAGCTCCTTCCTCTTCACCAGTCATCCTCATTAACATATCAAGATTCTCACTTGGTGGCACTGAAGGCTCCCCCTTCTCTGGGATGTATCAAATATTCCTCCACAGGGTGATATGGAGCATGCAGCATGCCACAGTGATCTGACAAACCTTCCCAGTTGAGTAGAGGAGGGCTCCACCATTTCTGTCCAGACACCTGAATCTGGCCTTCAGGAGCCCAAAAGCCCACTCCACTGGTCGCTGTTTTCTTCCACGAACCTCACTGAAGTGGACTTTCCCTGGCATAATTGGATTACTCAATGGCGTCACCAACCAAGGACGGTTTGGATATGCGGAGTTGCCTGTTAAGAAATGGGACATAAGTGCAACATTGAGTCATTCACTTCATGATTGTAGCACCTGACATTGCACACACACAATCAGGGCAGACTTGACCTGCCAACCAGCCAGTCCATCCGTGGGAGCAGTTGTGATATCAGCTGCGTTACGGTGCTGATCTGCATAATAAAGGAATCATGGGCTGATCCTGAATACCGGACACAGACGTTTGAGATCTGCCAAACAGACAACTTCCATGTTGATGGAATGGAAGTTCTTTCTGCTGTCATAGACTTGTTCAGTGCTCTGTGGTGGCACTAAGCCAACATGTGTGCCAAAAATGACCCCATCACATGTGGGAGGAGGCAAAACCACAAAAGGCAGCTGTCATGTTGGCTAAATCCTCACGTTGGACGAACCTGATACAGCTATGAATGTGTTTCAACATTGCTGAGAGCAAATCCTACAACACCATGCTGAACATAGGTTGGGACATACCAGCAGGTTGGGAGGGCAACTGTATTTTGGAAGTACCCTGTGGCTAGGAGTGCAATACTGACATGACTTGTACAATGGGTGGTATGCATGTTGGATAACTAATAGATGGCCTCAGATCTGGCTACACCTGATGGCACTGGGCCACTATTGTTTGTCTATTCAGATGGTAGAGCTGGATGATGTGGCTTTCTTGCATGGTCTGAAGGTCTGGCAATGGCCGGTAGACAGGAGGTGGTTGCATCCTTCATCTCCCAGGGTACCTATGTGTGACAAGGCATGATTTGTAACATTAGTCAGTGTGTCCACAACAACATACATGATGCTTGACAATTATATCATGTGACAAAGTATTTCTGACTAGATAGACATGACACACTGTACACATCACAGCTGGCAAATAAGCATGTGTCACATGTGACCCCCATGGTTGTCAACACGTGGTTACAACATGGAATTGGATGAAACTCAAAGATGTGCTACACAATTTCCCCTCAAAATGTGACTACATATTATGACCGCAAATATGACTGTGGGCGGTGGTCAATGGCACACCGCTGTCAATGCCATCTGTGCCCTGCAACACACTACATTGGTGGTTGTGTAGAAGGACCTACATGACAAGAGAGTATGAGTATGTTTATGATGCTAAAACACATATTTTGTATGTGTGAGGCAGTTTATAATGCCAAATACTGCCTTTTTGGACACTAAAATGGTGAGTGCCTGACCTACTCCACTGCACATGAACCACCCACGACTGCCAGTGGAAGTGGTCAGGGCGGTAGACTGTTCCTACCATGGTGGACACAGCCATAGACTAACATTGTTCCTTGTGGTGGTCGTGGCCCAATGGCTGTGTCTGCCGGAGGTGACGACCGCTTATTTGGCTGATGTGACGGCCCTGTTGTGCAAAATCAGTCACTTGACTCTTGACACTGCTGCCAGCAACACATCCATTACACAAGCTCTTGTGTGCCACCTCTGGGAACAATCATGCCACATCCAGCCGGTCATATGGCCTCTGTCTTCTCTCCAGAGGCTATGTGATCAGGTGCTACCCCTGTATGAACAGCTCTATGGCTCACCATAGGAAAAGGTAAGGATCTCATAGGCACAACTGATTCTGTTCTTCACTATCTTTTCCCTCCTCATAGGCTACAATGTGCCCCTCTGTGCCAGTTAGGTTTCGTGTGTGCCTGTTGTTGGTTGCAGTCTGTGTGGCATCAATGGGATGTACATGGTGCAGGTATTGGTGGCCAGTAACATATGTTAAGTTCAGTCACATTGTGTTGTGTGAGAGTTTTGCAGTCCTAGATCCTCCTTGTGTTGGATGTACAAAACTAGATAAGGAGTCTTTACTGCCATCCAAATGGCATCTCTTTCTTCATGATTGTTGTAAATGTTGGACAACATTTATATGCATGACAATGTGAACTGTGTATGCCTCTTGTACGAGTCATTTGAGGATCTTGTAGGTACTGTGTATAGTACAACAGCTCTAACAACCTAGATCTGGAGCCAAACTGTTGTGTGGAATCCACATCCTGACTCACTCTGCCCTTCAGGCTGCCAAACACAGCACATGCCAAATTGCTGAGAGCCACATGATGTACTGTCATGCATGGACATGATGGAAATGGCTGTCATGTAGGTTCTGTATGCTCGGCCTGCAGAAACCAGGCCTATCAACTGTATCTCCCAGTATGCGACCTAGTCTAGGCTGTGGGAGAGTCACTGTGGCTATGAAAGTGTGGCACTGTGCCCACTCCCTGTACACCATTAGATCCTGTAATGTGGCCAATATGAGGCTCTAGTGGGAAAATTGTCATTAATGCCTCAGACTAGATTAGGGATGGGTACTGAGGTACATCACAGACTAGTCCATCTGTGCATTTTGCATAGTGTCAATGTGTATCTTTGACTCATGACAGGTCCCTTACTCCCACTGCTCTGTTGTCACCTTCACACTTGTCCAGAACAGGCTTATTGCATTAATAATAGCCCAACATTGCAGATAGTCTGTTGATTCCTTGTAGGCCATGATATGTGAATCAGTACCTTGGTCACATAGCAGAAACTGGACAATGCATACCTTTGAATGTTGGATGCCATCTCTGTAGGATTGACACATATATCCAAAGGAGTGTTTTGTGGTACAGGTACGTACCCCAGGAACCCACCTTGGAAGTGGCATGCATCAGCATTTGTTAGGCCACATGTCCACATATGCACAAGGAAGACATTTTCTGTTCCCACCATTGTCACTCAAGTGTATTGGTGAAGGCTGTAGTATGTAAGTTGCCTGTATGCAGTGAGTAAATCTCACAGAGTGTGAATGTGTTGGCCTAGTCAGGCTTAAGGAATGTACGCTTCAGAAGCCACATAGGTCTGTAGTGTTTCATTGTGGCTCACATCACAGTACATGTTGCTGAAGCATGGGCTACCTGTTGTTAGTAGGCCTGCTTAACCATTGTAGGCCCTGAGCTAGGTAGGAGGTTAGTGTGCAGATGGAAATATATATGTCTGTAGTCATGTCCCTGTACTTATTGGTGTGTGTGCTTTACACTTGTTGAGTGTTAACAAATTGACCATTTCTAGCTTTTTTCTGACTTGTGGGTGACTCAGCCATTGTGCCAAACCTTGTGATTGTAATCTCTTGATCTGTCTTTTGCATTGATGCAGGTCACCTCCAATCAGAAGAAGGAGATATGGAGAGCCATCGCCCAGAAGGTGTGAACTCTGGGGGCCCACAGCCAGTGGAGCACCCACTGTCAGAAGCGGTGATAGGACCTGAGACCAGAAGATCACTGAGGTACAGCTGGGGCTGTCTTGCCAATGTGGACAGGTCACATGGCGGACCATGACCCCCCTAATTGGCCTGCATTCTGGCAGTGGACTACCCAGACCTTGATGAGCATATGAGGGGAGCACAGCAGCCACAAGGGGGTGAGTACAGGGCATATTCCTGCCTGTCACAGAGCCATGTGTGACACAGTAGATGATTGACTATTTGTGTAGACATGTCATGTGGTGCATACTGATGTGCCTTGCCTTTTGGCTCCGGGACCTAGGACACAACTACCAGCCAGAGGCTACTTGTCTTCAGCGAGTGATGGGTGCTGGTGCCTCACTACTGTCTATCATGTAGAGATGGCCATCATACATGTGACAGAGAATATGTTGTTCTTTGTGTGCAGCTACAGATCAATGCTTTCCCTTGATAAGTGGGGATTGTCCATTGACATGATTTATGTGCCATCATTGTTGCCAACATTCCTTGTGCCTACATGTTAGCATACGTCCTTTTCTCTTTTGAAAAACATTTGTAAGCTACTGTTTCATGCATGGTCTACCTGTGTTGATTCCTGTATTCTCTTACATATGTGTGCATGCCAAACTGTTTGTGGAATAGGACATTTGCAATGGGAGTACATGTCATGTGGTACTACAGACAAGAGTGGGTCACCATTGATTGCTGGCTGACACATACCCTCGACCATCATTGGATGTCAATTGGCATGTACAACTGCATTAGCAATGAGGAACAAAATGTATATGGCTAGATTTTGTAGCCACAATGTCCATTTCCGGACCATAGATGTGGCATCATGAAGCAAAGTACTCTGCACATGTGTGATGGGAAAGGTTTGTAACCTGGCTGTTAGCATGCATCATGGAGCGACTTACAGTTATGTTGAAATTACATATGTGGTTGTTTATAACCATTCAGCCATGGGCATCTGGGTTTGCAGGACCAAAATAAAGACAGTGATGTAGCTTCCCATTGGGCAACAGGTTGAGGTCATTCTAAAAATACTTACAAATCTCTGGGCCTTTTTAACATCCAAAGGACTAATGGCGTCTACTGATGCAAGCAGAGTATGTCATTGTAAGGGGTGCCAGACATTAGTGGTGATTTCCCTGGGACTTACTAATTCATTGTATTGTGGATTTTAGGAAAATGTCTCACTGTCAATTTACAAATGTATTTATATAGAGTACATTTCCATGCCAAATGTGTGGCATATCTGAGCAGTATTATTACTACCTCCATGATTCCATTGGAACAAATTTCACTTGATGAAGTGTGCATTGTACACATGTTTCTAGAGTGACATGAGTATTTCCATGTCACCTTCTCCAGGCTATTGTACTGCTGTCAGCAACATGGCATGATTTACGAGCATCATTTTTTTTGCTGTAGTATTGTGTATGTGACAAATAGATGTCTGCATAACCTTGTGTGGGATCTGTGGGAATTAACTTGCCATTGGCCTACCATTGTATGGC
Organism: Pleurodeles waltl; assembly: GCF_031143425.1. Lineage (NCBI taxonomy): Eukaryota > Metazoa > Chordata > Amphibia > Caudata > Salamandridae > Pleurodeles > Pleurodeles waltl. Next base: position 921,513,848 of record NC_090448.1, read on the forward strand.
AACAGCTAACAGAGGTATGCTACATGAGGCAAAACATTGAAGGTGATGTGGTCTCCTACTTGTTCAATAGTTACTGATATTGCATAACTTCAGCCACGCAATTGGAGTTTTCTAGGATCCTGATTTTACTGTGGACAACTGTTGACAGTTCAGATATTATGCATGCATATGGAATGGTACATGTAGGGGCCACTTTGATGTAGTTTGCTGCTGTTGCCTACTTGGCATCATGGTAATGTTTGCTAATCAGAGCTGTTGTTCAAGTGTGATCAGGAACATGTGGTGACCCTTTTTCTCTTAGTATTTGCAGCATCATCCCAGGAAAGCAAAGGAGATAGGGCACTACTAAGTGGGGAAGCATCTGGCCATGGTACCTCCAGTCAAGACAACACCAACATGGTGGGGCCCAGTGTCCCAGAAGTTGAGGGGGAGTGCCTCAGAGGAGATGGGAGCTACATTGTCATCTTCAGATTGAACTTGCAGTGGCCACTCCTTAGTGGTGGTGGACCCACCTGGACCTGCTCCTGAACCATCTTTGTCTGCCACCCCAGTTCTATTGCCACCCTCCCTGTTGCTACCCACCCAGTTGGCTGTGCCCGCTCACCCAAGAGGGTGTGAGTCTCCTTTGCCACAGGCACTTCTGCATCAGTCTCGGTTACCCTTGCTGCCCTGGGTGAGGAGGCTATTGACCTCCTGAGGAACACCTCTGTGGATCAGACTGCCATTGTGAATGTCATCCAGGGGTTGGCCACAAATCTTCAACAGACCAATGCTTTCCTGGAAAGCATTCATAATACCATGTCTAGCCTACAGAGTTCTTTTCAGGCACTGGCCTTCTCACTAACTGCAGCCCATCGCCCCTCACATTCTGCCCTCCCTCCACCTCCCTCTTTCTAATCCAAAACCCCTATTCTCCCTATCCCAAGCACACAGACACATCTGCAGGCACCCACCTCAACACACAAAAGCAGCAGACATAAACACAAGCACCACAAGACACACCAGCACACAGGCACTCAACATACACACACAAAGACATCAGCCACCACTTCAGCAGACACTCCCACCCCCCCAACCCACACACCACATCAAGCATAGCCACAGGCACCACCACAACAGTCATTCACACATCCACCACACCCACCACACCTGCAGACATCACCCAGACACACTGACATCCACCGCCCCAATAAACACACAGACACCCAGCACCTCAATCAAACCTGCAGACACCACCCCAACAGAAACACAAACATCCACCACTACAAGCATACCAGCAGACAGCACCCCAACAGATGCACACACATCCACCGCTCCATCACCTAGCACCTCCACCTCCCAGCCCCCCAAGACATGCAAATGCCTTCACTTACCCCTGCATCAGACTCCTCTCAAATATAAGCATATTTCACACACACCCAAGACATCTACACCCACACACCAGATGGCCAATCCCTCGACCTCCAAATCCACAACCCCTTCTGATGACTGTCCCTGTGTTCCAAAGGAAAGGTTCCCTTTTGATCTTGCCCTTTCCCCGATCCCTCCACCCCCATCCCGAACCCAAGAGGCCCTGACCCACATTCCAACCCATCCTTTCCACTTCCAAGTCCTCCCCATCACACCTGATCCCCTGAAATCACCCATAGCCCTCTTCTCCAAGAAGAAGCTCACCAATCCTAAGAAGCAGTCCACCCCTTCCAAACCCAGACCCACCCATCCCAAATCTGCCCCCCCAAGGTTGATCCCTAAAGTGCCTACCTGCCCACTTGATGCCTCTTCCTCTGGAGGTTTCCTGGCAGTGATAGGAGTCAAGTGTGTGCACAATACTGTGCAAAGACTGTGATGGACTGGCAATTTGCCTTTGCTATTTTTCATTTACTATTCAATACACCCAAGTAGTTATTTTTTCGCGTACACATTTATCATGTAATTTTCTTTCTTCTTTATGTTGTTCCAGAGTAAGTTGTGTTGTCTGTTTTATAGCCTGATTGCTGATCCTTTTGCTGTTGTTTGCAATATCTGACTTTGTGGTCACTGCTGGTGTTACCCAGGACAAGGGCATATGCTGCCTGTATGGATATGTGTTTGTTAATGTAATTGTGGTTTCATTGCATTGTGCCATGTTTTGTATGGTGAGTATTTCATCTTGTGTGGTCCAATATCTGCATGTATGGTGTTAGACTTGTCCCCTGATATAGATTCTATATTTTTCTCATGTGTGGTAGCTTGAGTTTTCTTTGTGCAGACATGGAGGGTGTTCAATTGTGCTAGCTTCCTCTGCATTTGACTGTGCATGTGTCCATTGACCTGTGTGTACCTTGCTGCCATATCTTCTACATGTATGTCCCATGCAGTTGTAGTTATATTTGCTTTGTTGACTTGCACTTCCACATTCTGCAGATAGGCATGCCACTTGGCTCTAGTTTTGTTTGTCCCTGAGATACATGGAGGGCCAGTTCATGCACAAAAGTTGTTTTAGGGGCATGTGCAAAGTGATATGCGTCCGAGTGCAGCATCCTTCCCTGAGTGCTCCTGATGCCTCCATCCCTACTGTGCAGGTATTGTTTGCATATTGAGCTTTGTATATTTGTCTCTCTGATTGTTCTGCATCCCATTGTCCTTCCATTGTGTTTCAGTGTGGGTGATATGTGTGGGACCGTTACAGGGATGTTTCATGGCAAGGGTGTTTGTGTTTCACTAGGCATCCATGCATATGTGTGTAGAATCTGACAACAGTCATGGCATGTGTGCGATGTGAGGTTGTCAGTTGTATTAGTAGATGTGATGCTGCTGTGTTGTTGGTGTTGTGTGACACAATGTTGTGTACACTTCACTGTCCCTGTGCCTGAGTTGGTTGGTCAGGTGTTTGTTTTTGTGTAGTATGGTGTTGCGGTGCAGTGTGAGTGACCTGCACAAAGGGGGTGTTTAATGGCGGTGAATATGTCCTTGTTTGTGAATGACTCCGACTGTGTGCACACTGACAAGTGTAGTTGGTGCTGGTGCTGTAGCCTGTCCCGCATATTATGTGGATTACAGTAAGACGATCTGTTGATAAGGTTAATGACACAGTTAGGTGTTTGTACTTACAGTCGGTTGCATCCAAAGTGGTGTCGATTTTGTGCACCTTCGACTAGCAGGACATGCATGATAGGCTCCATGGTGGCACAGGATGTGTAACACTCAATGCTGCCTGCTGGTGAGTTGCTCCCTTTATGCTCTCTGTTGCTGCCTGCTGAGACGTGGTGGTTGGACCGCCTCGGTCACATTAGCGGTGTGCAACCTCATAATGTGTATGTCAAAAACACAGGCTCTGCCAGCCTGTTTATCTTGCCTTGTCACCACAGCGGTCTGTGCAGCCTAGTGGTGCCGACGAGACAGAGGCTGTCTTAGTTCCATTGGCCTGCATGACTCATAATACAGTGGACCAACTGCCAAGCTGATGGTGGCCGGACCACTGCCATGGCGGTACACCGACCGCCAACCTCCTAATGATTTTCTTAATATCTTGTAGAAATCAAAATAACAGCACATTACTTGCACTAAAAGAAAGTAGTGAGGCCATTTGCTCAAAAGTTGGGAAATTCCTATGTGGAAGTTTAACTGAATGTGTAGTCTGCTAACATGGCATTCAAGAAAAGGCATGAAAGCCCCATAATTTGTCTAAATAGTTATTGGTTGCTGAAATTAGTTTTTTTAAAGTGCTTGGCATCTCACGGTACAAGAGCCCTAAACCTAATTGTAAATTAGATTCAGATTTAGAACCAGATTTCTTGGTTGGTTACTTAAAATCCACAATTTATTTCATACAGGAAAATACAACAGTAATACCAAAACAGAAAGTTATAGCCCATGGTATTACATAAGCTGGAGCACTGCACACACCTTTACGTTGTCTATAAAAGCAAACTGAATGAAATAACTGCTTCCTGCTACTGGATATTAAAAAGAGAAAGGGAAAATGCACAGTACACTACCAACAGATAATCATTTTTTACTGCTATGTCTAGATACTGGACACATTTATCACAAATTGTAGAATATTGCTGTTTCAGCAAAATGGAACTGTAAGTTCCAGTCTTGGTAAAAAAAAGTCATACTTAAACTTTTGATTACTGAACTAAAGCTTCACATCAAATATGGGACAGTGATTTCATTGTGTAAGAACTCTAAATCAGGTCCTTATTAGAGTCAGAGGGGTGTGAGACATGGCTCATGTCTCACTTGCACTATATGTCCAGGATCATCATTAAAATGCACCAAGCTTTCCTTCAGCTCATCCTAGAGACCTCTCTTCTGTACTGACCCAAAAACAGGCCCACTTAGCCCCATCCCTGTTCATACGCATAGTTCCTCCCTTGCCCCTCTAATGCATTCCTTCAGATTCCAGTTCTTCTGTTAAGCAGATGATATCTAACACAATTTTAGGCCAGAAAAGTGCAAGAATCTGTGTATCCACATTCACAAGTGTTTTGTCATTATAGCTGATTGGATAAGGAATATAATTTTTTTACGCTTAACTCTGCCAAGAGAGAGGTACTATAAGCTTAAATATGATAAGACAGAGTTACTACTACTGAGAGACTAACACAATATGGTACAATTTTTGGTGGGCCACAGAAATGGGTCCACATTTATGTCTGTTATATCTATACAGACCCTCAGATTAATGTCTGACAATGTTCTCTATCTTCACAGTTAGAGCAACAAGTTTTCTTCTTTCTTCATCAGCTTGAAAATTGTGTGCATAGTTTTTCTAGTGGTTCTGAATGATTGCCAAAAAGCTGCTGTTCAAGAATTCACTGCCTTTTAGTTAGACTTCAGTAACACCCTATACCTTAGTCTCCCTAAATACCAAAAGTCAGACTCCACTTTGTGGCAAGACTAATACTAGGCTTCCCAGGAGCATCTCTTAGCATTTAAGATACACTTGCTTTCAGTGGCCATAAGCATTCTCTATAAGTGCCTGTTTACAAAACCAGTCTATGAACTGTGGATGCCTTTTTATTATCAGTTCTCACTATCTGCATAGATTTCTAGGCAGGCTAAGGATCTGATTTAGGTCTTGACAGAGGGAAATACTCCGTCACAAATCTGACGAATATCCTGTCTGCCGAATTACAATCCCATTATCTCCTCTGGGGATCATAATACGGTGGACCGGATACCCGTCACGTTTGTGACAGAGTATTTCCTCCGCCAAGACCTAAATCAGGCCCTAAGACTTTTTCTGCATTGGTCCTATGGTTTGAAAAAAAAATTCTTTACAGCTACACAATCTATTGTCTTCAGTAAGATTCTCAATTCATGGTTGCTCACCCCTTCTGGTTGTCTGTGTTATTTGACCTTTGTCCCTCCAGTGCCCCTACAGGTCACTATGTGCTTAATAAATCATACCCTATCCTCTCATACTCTTTTCTATTCTATAACCCCCTCTCCTCCGTGAATGTCTTTTGAGCTTCTGAGTAACTGAAGGGATTCAAGCATGATTGAACAGGACTTCTTAATCCCATGTTTGTGTAATTTTTATATGAAAGCAGATATAGGTGAATGAGTTGTCTGTTCTAGCCTGACAACTTCTGTGGGTCATTGTCAGTCAGTAGCTGGTACAATAGAAGCTGATGATGTTTGTCACTGATGGGTGTAAATTGCTTCCTGAAGCTGAAATGTCACAAGCCCCCATCCCTAATGAGTCATTTAAATGTTTCATTAAGAATTTTGGTTATTGGTTGATGGTGGTGGAAGCCCCACTCAGGCAACAACCGCAATTCTTGCAGGGGAACCACAAAAGTCATTCAATTCATTTGTGCTTAACCCTTTGGTAGCTTGGCATAAGGCAGTCAGGCTTAACTTGGAGGTAATGAGCAAAGCATACAAACTGTAATAAAGTGGTAGCACAACACTAGAAAAAATCCAAACCAATTTAGAAAAATAGAGTACATTTTCATAAGTAAAATGATGCCAGAGTAACATAAATGTAATCAGTAGAACCAGGGATATTCAATGTGAAGGTTTTTAGTGAAAATAGCACATATAAATAAAGACGCCACTTGCAGTTTTTGGTCGCACTCAACTGGGCAAAAGTCGCAAGTTCAGGCTGACCGCAATGAAGCATAGGTTGTATCTAGGGACCAGGTTAGTCCTGCTGAAAAGCTACCTTCTAAGTCTGATGTGAAGCCATCAGTTTGCTCGGAGGAGGCTATGGGGAAGAGGCTTAGGGCCAGATGTAGAAAGCCTTTTGCACGTCGCAAACTGCGAAAAACGCAGTTTACGACGTGCGAAAGGCCTAACGCGATGCACAACCTCAAATTGTGAGTCAGTACCGACTCGCAATTTGAGGCTGCGACTCGCAAATAGGAAGGGCTGTTCCCTTCCTATTTGCGACTGCATCGCCATGCTGAGTTGCTTTGTGACCGCGAATGCAGTCGCAAACCAACTCACAGTTACCACCCACTTGAAGTGGGTGGTAACTCATTCGCAAAAGGGAAGGGGTCCCCATGGGACCCCTTCCCCTGTGTGAATGACGATAAAAATGTTTTTTCAGAGCAGGCAGTAGTCCTATGGACCACTGCCTACTCTGAAAAAAACCGAAACCAAATGGTTTCGGAAGTTTTTCTTTTTGCAACTCGTTTTCCTTTAAGGAAAACGGGCTGCAAAAAGAAGAAAAAAAACTGCTTTATTAAAAAAGCAGTCACAGACATGGAGGTCTGCTGTCTCCAGCCGGCCACCATCCCTGTGTGTGCATGGACTCGCTATGGGGTCGCAAACTGCGACCCACCTCATTAATATTCATGAGGTGGGTCTTTGCGACCCCATAGCGAGTCGCAGAAGGTGTCTGAGACACCTTTCTGCATACACTTTTGCGAGTTGCAATTTGCGAGTCGGTATGACTCACAAATTGCAAGTCACAAAATTGTACTTACCTACATCTGGCCCATAGTGTTGTGGATGATCCTCACTGTAGCACAAAGCGCAGGTCAGGTTTTGCAGATGGTCATGTCTGTAACACAAAGAGTCAGTTTGGTATCGCAAATGGTGGTTACTGTAACTTCGTTTTGGGGGTTGTCGCATGCTTACAGCATAAAGTGCAGGTATCACATTGATGGTAGTCACTATCAGAGAGAAGAGCAGTTCTGTTTGTGGTCACGAGGAGCCCAAACATCAGGATTTACTCTTTTTATTCAGCAGAAGTATACACTGATGCCAGCCGAAGGTCCCAGACCTGTGAAGACACCACTTGGGGCTCAGCTACTCATTCCAGCCAAAGCAGTGTGTTTCCAGCTAGTCCGGTTGCATGTCCAGGGAGGTGTAGTTGCAAAAGTCAGCTGAGCAGTTGCAGCGAGACCTCTGAAGCTTGTTGTGTCCCTGTAGCTTACACAGTAGGTCATCAAACTTTCCCTTTGAGTCACTCTGGTTAGCCTGAGATGAAGGCAAGCAGGTGCAGTCTTCCTTCCTTCCCAGATAGCAGGGCAATTCCTCAAGCAGCGGAGCAGTACTCTGACAGTGGAGCAGTCCTTGTTTTGTAACTTCCATAGATCAGGGAGTGTTTCTCTGACTGCTCTTGTGAACTACCTCCTTCTGGGGCACACCGCCTATCTCTGTGGAGTTCTTACCATTGGATGGTCTCTTGGTATAAAATGGGTCCTCTAGCTTGTGCCCAAACCAAGAAAAAGCAAAGCACCAGGAGGTGTTGAAATGGTATGCCCTCAGCCACCACACTAGAACCTCCTCCCCATTCTTAGAAGGGGCAAGGTAACCCCCCCCCACAATATTTTGGGACAGGTCTGGGTCACTGTGGACCTCTTTGTCACTTACCTGGGGGAAATCTCCTCAATATGGTTCCAGGTTCCTTCTTGTAGACCTTGGTGCTGAGCCAGAGATCTCCTTCCTTGGCAAGCTCTCTGGGGTCACTGAGCTTGCTATCATGTGTTGGCTCAGCTCTGGAAAACAACTACTGAACATGTGCTCACTTGCAATTAGATTGTACAGTAAATTGTAATTATGTACATTACTGCCCTTCACCCAATCATCCAGTGTCTTACAGAAATAATCTGAGAAATCCATGCAGGACTGGTGAGACAGCTTCTGACAGTCACTGAACATCTACCTCTCAGGCTCTCGGAGGTGAGACCATACTTCCTGGAAAGGGCTACCTTCATGAGTGGGTACTTCATTCTTTCATCAAATAAGGAATCCCTTCACTCAGTTGGCGCCCAAATCCTGCTCAGGGACCCTATGCATCTCCAGATCTATCTGGTAGTTATCAGCCACATATTTATGTCATCCCCCAGTTCAAAGTTAAGCACCAGGTCCATGGGTATGTGGACCTTTCTATCTTCAATGGACACAGTGCGCTTGCTGCCACCATTACTACTGGACACAGTGGGCTTCTGCATCTCCGAGACTCATTTCATAATCTCATGAAAGTACATTTTCATCAGGAGCAAGCTTTCTCTCCTCCAGGGTCCTTTTCTCTTTTGTAGCCAGTTTCAACTGAGCCAGCTGCAGTACTGACTCCCTTGCAGCTTCCCTGTCCTACATTTCCTCAGGGGACAGGTGGTAAAAAGACACTGTTTCCTGTGCTGGACTCAGTAGGAGACCGCACTGCTGCGGGTCCTCCTCTCTCTTCTGGTTCTGGGGAGAGGGGCAAAAGGTCCTCCTTTCTTTTTAGATTTTGCAAAGTTATCCTCCTCAGCCTCCATTTCATCCTCCTCTTCATCCATTTCATGATTCTTCTAGTCACCCTAATCTTGTGCTGCATGTTGAAGCCTTCAGACCTCATCAAAGGCTCTAGAGCTGTTAGATACTCAAACATTCTCAAATCTGTGGCCAGTTGTAGTCCCCTCTCTAAACACAACTTCTTCAGCTCTGCCGTGCTGTAGCTGTTAAGGGTGTCAAAGTCTAACGTCATATTTATAGGCAAGAGTCACAGGTGAACAGATGTGAGGTAGGAATAGAATTTGGAAAAAGGATAAAATTAGCCAATTGGAGAATTACAATAGAAGGTGAATCTGATGTTAGACCATTTATATGGGATTTTTGATTTTACTCAAATCACTGAGTGTTACTACACAAATGCAAGATCTTACCACTGAACACAATATAAGACATTTGGTTGCTACTCTGGCAACAACCACAATCCTAGTCAGGGTGAACCTCAAAAGTCGTAGTAAATTAAACTGTGCTTAACCCTCTGGTGGCTTGGCACAAAGCGATTAGGATTAACTTATAGGTAATGTGTAAAGTATTACTGCAGTACACAAACAGTAATTAAGTGAAAACACAACACAAGAAAAAGTCCAGATCAATTTAGCAACATATACTAAATGTATGTAAATAAAAATGATGCCAGAATAATAAAAAGCCGAATCTCTAGACCCAGAGCTATTCAATGTAAAAGTTGTAACTCATAGCAGAAATCAACACTTGTGATCATCTGGTTGCTCTATACTGGAGTAAAGTTCAGACTGACCACAATGGAGTGGGGCAATGAATACAGGGAGCAAGTTAAACCAGGTGAAAGTTACCTTCTGACACAAAGATTTCCGTATGCATTTTAGGGGACCATGAGAAGGAAGTTGAACATCGCAAGTGGTCAATCCTGTTGCACAGAGAGAAGGTTAGGCAATGTGGACAGTTGTCACTGTTAACGTGCAGTGGTCTGGGTATTTTCTCCCCAATTCCGGTTCAAAACCCACTGGTGTGCAGGTGAGACACTACTGACAATCTTGTGTAGTAGTCGAAATCATTCAATCACAAATTGATGACATTATGGCCCTCATTACAACCCTGGCGGTCGGTGATAAAGAGGGCGTAATACTGCCAACAGGCCGCAGTAAAAAAAATGGGATCACGACCACGGCGGAAACCGTCAAAGCAGACAGCCGCTTTAACACTCCGACCGCCACGGCGGTAGCAACAAACACCGTGGCCGTAACCGCCAACAGACAGGCGGAAGACAATGTACCACCCACCCTATCACAACCCACCAATCTGCCAGCTTTTCCGGGGCGGTACCAATGTCATCAAAAGCACGTCGGAAACAGTACTTAGGGGAACCACTCACCTTTTAACACTCAACGAAGAACCAGGACGCCATGGAGCCCGAACTACAGGTCATGCCGATGCTGGTGTATCTGCTAATACACCAGGAATATCAAAGAAGGCGGCGGCGACGACTATGGTGAGTACTGTACCTAGCACACATGGGAGGAGGGGAGGAAAAAGAGAGTGACCCACACACGCAACACCCCCACCCTCTCCCACACCACCATACACACAAAAACATGCAGCAACATTACATTTACACCCCATAACCCCCTGGAAGAATGCAAGGACAAAAGGAATTGAGTGCAAATAGTGATATTTAGAAATATGCAGATAAATGTAACGATTGTAAACAACCGTATATACAAATATTTACAATATGTACAGAAGGCCGTACACTGTCCTTTCCAAATGTTTATGGCCCAGTGGACAAAAAAACATGGGCGAAGCCCACACTTGACTCCTGCCTCAAAACTGAGAGAACACTGCAGGGGCATCAGGTCAAAAACATACAGGCACCTCAGGGGGAAGGGGAGGGGGCACCTCAGCCGGAAGATGGTACTACACTACTGCTCCTGGAGGGGGCAACATGCCCACAGCGATGTCCTGTGCAGTGCAAAGCCACAGTCTCTCAAGTCTCTCAAGTATGTGGTTTGCCCACTGCTTGGTCCTGGGGAGTGCAAAGCTGCGGTCTCTCAAGTCTCTCAAGTGGGTGGTTTGCTACTGCTTGCTCCTGGGGAGTGCAAAGCCACAGTCTCTCAAGTGTGTGGTTTGCCCACTTCTTGGTCCTGGGGAGTGCAAAGCCACAGTCTCTCAAGTGGGTGGCTTGCCCATTGCTTGGTCCTGGGGAGTGCAAAGCCACAGTCTCAATTCTCTCAAGTGGGTGGTTTGCCCACTGCTTGCTCCTGGGGAGTGCAAAGCCACAGTCTCTCAAGTGGGTGGCTCGCCCACTGCTTGGTCCTGGGGAGTGCAAAGACACAGTCTCTCAAGTGGGTGGGTTGCCCACTGCTTGGTCCTGGGGAGTGCAAAACCACAGTCTCTCAAGTCTCTCAAGTGGGTGGTTTGCCCACTGCTTGATCCTGGGGAGTACAAAGCCACAGTCTCTCAAGTGGGTGACAGTTTCTCAAGTGGGTGGCTTGCCCACTGCTTGGTCCTGGGGAGTGCAGAGCCACAGTCTCTCAAATGGATGCCTTCTTCCACTGATTCTGAAGGGGGCCTTGTGCCCATTGTGCTTCATCCTGCCAAGGAAAGTGATAGTGGATGCATATATCCACTGGTTCTGGGGGGGGCCTTGTGCCCAGTGATGCTGCACCTGAGGTGTGGCAGTTCCCATTCCTTCACCTGGGTGTCTGAGGAACGAGATAAGCAGGGAACAGGTAGCATGATACTCCAATGAGGCAGAGCCAGACTCCATCCTGCGGCGACTCAGGCTGCAAACTGCTGGTAGTGCCAGTGCTGGTGGTGGTGCTTCAAGTGGTGGGTCCAGGCTGCCTCCTGCATCCCCGGACGGCTGCCCACTGGGGATGCGGCTCATGACAGATGTAGTGGCACCGGTTGGGCATGTGGTGGTGCAGATGGCGGTGGAAGTGGCGGTGCTTGCGGCAGTGCTTGCAACGGTGTCTGCAGCGGAGATGCTGCCGGTGCTGGCCGTGGTGCAGGTGTCGGTAGTAGTGGAGGGAGACACCAGGACGTCTCCTGAAGCCTCAGACGGCTGCCCACTGGGGATGATGCTGCTGACTGTTGTTGTGGCAGCTGCGGTGCAGGTGGCAGTGCAGGGGGAGGTGCAGGTGGTGGTGCAGGTGGCGGTGCCTGCGGCCGTGCTTTCCGCAGTACAGGTTGCTGGGCTGTCAGTGCTGATGGTGGGCACCAGTCCGTCACCTGGAGGCTCTGAGGCCTGAAGTGCCTTGCCTTGGGTTTTATTCCCCTTCCCCACCTTGGCAGATGCTGCTGAGACCTTGGCACTGGCAGATGCAGTTTTGGAGGAGGCCTTGCTGGGTGGGTCGTGCTTCTTGGCTGTGCTGCATGCTGGCACCTTCTTCACCTTGGCAGGTGGCGGAATGTGTTGGTCATTTGCAGGGGTCGGTGGCACAGTGGCAGCCCTGAAAGGTGCCCCCTTTCATCCCCTGGGGCTTGCAGGTACCACAGCGGATGCCGAATTGGTGGCTGAGGTGCTGGCCTGGGATCTTGACACCCTGGCACGAGGGGAAGGACGGGGGAGGCATAGGGAAGAGGTCAAAGTTTGCAAGGAAACGTTTTCTAGACACACTGGGACAGGTAGATGGAGAGGGTTTTGGAGTGCAGGAAGTGGGAGTGGTTGTAGGAGGTGTCTTTCTGCTGAGTTTGGGTGATGGTGCATGGGCTGGATGCTGTTGTTAGGTGGATGGCTGTTGGGTGGGTGGGTGCTAGCGTTTGTGTACTCTCGATTTCACATACTGCTTGTGTGACCTAAATTCAGCAACAGTTGTGCATTCTATGTGGAAATATTACCTTCTGCTCACCGTTCTCCTCCTTAGACTACAACCGAAAGAGGCAGATGATGAGATGGCGGCATCCTCCGGTGTACAAACCCCTGGTGGACCTGTCGACAATGGAGGACAGGCACATTATCATCACATACAGACTTGATCGTGCCACAATTCAAGAACTGTGTGCCCAATTAGAGCCAGACCTGATGGCAGCTATCTGCCAGCCCACAGGAATACCCCCTCTAGTTCAGTTTCTGTCAGTGCTGCATTTCCTGACAAGTGGTTCCTTTCATACTACAGTGGCCATGGCATTAGGAATGTCTCAGCCAATGTTCTCCAACGTGCTGTCCAGAGTGTTGTCTGCCGTGCCGAACCACATGCGCAGCTACATCGTGTTCCCCCAGGTAGATGACTTGGCCACAGCGAAAGCCGGAGAAATGAACAGGTTTACAGGAATAGGAAAAGCTATCACTCGATGAATGTGCAGATGGTGTGTTGGGCGGACCAGTACATCTCCCATGTGAATGCCAAATATCCTGGCTCTGTGCATGAAGCCTATATCTTGAGGAATAGCAGCATCCCTTATGTGATGGGCCAACTCCAGAGGCACCGGGTGTGGCTAATAGGTGAGCCCAAGGTCCCCACCCAGTATAAGTAGGTGTCTGGGTATGGGGTTGTCCCTAAGGGTTAGTGTGTGTCTAAAAGTTGTCCCTCAATATTTACAGGTGATTCTGGTTACCCCAACCTCTCAAGGCTACTGACCCCAGTGAGGAATCCCAGGACAAGGGCAGAGGAACGTTACAATGAGGCACATGGGCGTACAAGGAGGATTACTGAGGGAACCTTTAGCCTTCTGAAGACCAGGTTCCGGTGCCTCCATCTGACAGGTGGATCCCTGTACTACTCACTGAAGAAGGTATGCCAGATCATCGTGGCATGCTGTATGTTGCACAAGCTGGCCTTGAGACGTCAGGTGCCTTTTCTGGAGGAGGATGAGCCTGGAGATGGTCCTGTGGCAGCGATGGAGCCTGTGGACAGTGAGGAAGAGGAGGCAGAGGAAGAAGATGTGGACAACAGAACAAACATTATACAGCAGTACTTCCAGTGACACACAGGTATGAGACTGTAACTCAACTTTTGGACATTGTACATGGAGACCTCTTATCCTCTGTCTATGGACACTGACTGTACCCTTTGGATTCTCTATTCTCATATCTGTGTGCCCCATTCTGGCTCCTGCTATATGTACTGCTGCCCACCAAAGGTCATCCTATAGTATATTTCACTGTACATATATGTTGAAATGCTTTGATAATGTCTACTAATACATTTTTTGATTCATGACACTGACTCCAGTATGGCATTTGTTTCAAGGGTTTTTATTTTTGTGCCAATAAGTATGGGAGTATGGGCTGGGGTGACGGGGGAGGAATGTCCAGTTAGAGTCCAGTCTATTGGTATCACAGGTGCATTGTCCAAGAGGACAATGGCAGTTCAAGGTGGACAGGGTGACATAGTGGGGCAGAAGGGTGACATTCAGGAGGGTCTTATTTCCTGGCGGTGTCTTGGCAATGTTCTCTGTCTTCTGCCTGGATTGCAGGGACTGTTTGCGGGGTCGTTCTCCTTCTGCAGGGGGTGGGGTGCTGGTGGCCTGTTGGTCCTGTGGCGGGGCCTCCTGTCCACTAGCACCAGTGGAGGTGGAAGGCTGTTCCTCGGTTTGGCTGGTGTCAGGGGCCCTTTGTTGTGCCACTGCCTCCCTCATGGTCTTGCCCATGTCAGCCATCACCCCTGCAATTGTGACCAGGATGGTGTATATTTTTGTTAGGTCCTCCCTGCTCGGCAGGTACTGTCCCTCCTGCAGCCGCTGGGTCTCCTGTAACTCGGTCAGTACTTGGCCCCTGGTCTCCTGGGAATAGTGATATGCTCCCATGATGTTTGAGAGTGCCTCGTGGAGGGTCGGTTCCCTGGGCCTGTCCTCCCCCTGTCTCACAGCAGTCCTCCGACCTTCCCTGTTGTCCTGTGCCTCTGTCTCCTGAACCGTGTGCTCACTGCCACTGACCCCAGGTCCCTGATCGTCCTGTGTTTGTGGGGTTGCCTGGGGGTCCTGTAGTGGCGGACACACTGCCGATTGACGTGTCCTCGGGACGGTGGCGTGGGCCCACTGGGTGGGTGCTGTGGTGGTGTTTTCTGAGGGGGGAGGTTCTGTGGTGGGTTGGGACTGTGGCAGGGTAACCGACTGTCCGGACGTCCCTGATGGGCCAGGTTGATCATCGTGATCCAGACGTGCAGAGCTGCTGTCATCACTGTGGGCCTCATCTGGTGTGGGGCTGGATGTGGCTGGCACCTCCTCTCCGGGGACGTTGGGTTGGGGTCCTCTTGGGATGCAAATGCATTGTCAATGTATCTGTGTGTGCCAACTTGTGCATGGCTGTGTTTCCCTCTATGAATGTGATTTCCTTGTCCGCTTGGACTTGTGTGAGTGGTGATTTTGTGGGCTGGGTGAGTCTCTCTATTGGGCATGCTGGGGTGATGGGTGCCCATGCAGGTCTGTGATGGGTGTCCATGCATTTGGGTGCATGCAGGGCTTGGCATTGGGCTGGGTGGGTTGTGTTAGTGGGGTATATGTGAGTTGGTGGAGTGATGGGGGTGGGGGTACGAGTTTGTGATGGCATGCAGGTAGGGTGGGGAGATAATGTAGTAAAGCTTTGACTTACCAGAGTCCAGTCCTCCTGATACTCCTGCGAGGCCCTCAGGATGCATGATCGCCAAGACTTGCTCCTCCCATGTTGTTAGTTGTGGGGGAGGATGTGGGGGTCCACCGCCAGTCCTCTGTACAGCAATCTGGTGTATTGAAACCACGGAACGCACCTTCCCCCGTAGGTCGTTCCACCTCTTCCTGATGTCATCCCTTGTTCTTGGATGCTGTCCCACGGCATTGACCCTGTCCACGATTCTCCGCCATGCTCCATCTTCCTTGCAATGGATGTCTGCTGCGCCTGTGATCCGAATAGCTGTGGCTCTACCCGGATGATTTCCTCCACCATGACCCTTAGTTTCTCCTCAGAAAAGCTGGGGTGTCTTTGGGGTGCCTTGGATGTGGTGTGAGTGATATGTGTGAGGATGTGTGGGGTGATGTGTGGGGTGCTGTGTTGTGGTGTGTGCTGTGAGGTGCGTGGATGGTGTATGGGTGATGGTGTTCTGTGGCTCAGATTGAGTGGGTGCTCCTGGCTTGTGTCTCTCTCAGTTCGCAATCTTTTTTTTCTCGCAAAGTGTTGTGGGTAATGTGGGTGTATGTTTTATAGTGGTGTGAGTGTGTGGGTGTAGTGTGTGTCAGGTGTGTGTGGTTTGAATTCTCCAATGTGGCAATGTCTTGTAAATGTGTGTGTATTTTGAGTGCGGTGGTGTGAACAGCCAATGGTGTACCGTGGTTGAAAGACTGCCGCGTTGATTCGTGAGTCGTGATACTGTGGGTGTATTCCTGTTGGCGCAACCGTGTGGGTTTTGCTATTGCCAGTTTATCACTGACCTTTGGTCTGGCGGACTTGTGTGGGTGTCTGCATAGTGGTGGATTTCTCAGTGTGTCATAATACCCATGGTGGATTACTGCTGCGGGCACGGTATGTTGGCGGCCGTCAGCACGACGGTAAGCGGCGTTTACCACCAGGGTTGTAATGAGGACCTATATCATTAAACAAGACACAATTAACAATTTAACACTAAAACAAACTCCAAACCAAATTAACCCTAAATCAATGTCACATATTTGGTGTGCAAAACTAAATTCTAAACATACACGAAAACCATAGGCTAACCAAAACATCTGAAAAGATTTAACCAACTAAACATCAACACTGCTAGACACGCCAAAAGAATAATATAGATAAGCAATAACCTTATGGCGGTCATTACGAGTTTGGCGGTTTCAGAACCGCCATGTTGGCGGCAGCAGTCATATCGTCAACAGGCCGGCAGAGAAGACTGACAAAATATAACCATGGCGGTCTTCCCAACACAATACATCCATTCCACCACAGGCACCAGCCGCCACAGACAGCAGTAGGCACCTTCAGGCCAGTAGATGCCATGTTTCTGCCAGACAGATTACGAGGCTGCACACTTCCAGGTTTTCTGCCGTGGTTGCACCAGAACAGAAACCCTGATGGAAACAAACTCTATAAAAGGAGACACTCCCCTTCTGGAACACATACCTGACTGGAGCTGCAATGGGACCTGAAATGCAGGTCTTCCCACTGCTCCTGCTAGCACAACAACAACCGTGAGTACACACACCTACCTGACACTGTAGAGAAAACCCAAGCCCACGCATACACAACATACACATCCCGGATGTGTGGAGATGGGGACACACACATGTAACCTCACACCTATACACACATTGACACACAGCCACATACACACATGCACACACATACTGCACACACCAGAGCCAACACACACGTACAATACAAACACCAACCCGCAGACACACAGCACTGGCACCGTCAAACACAACAATACACAACACCACTGAATTACACAACAACACCACAACTGCAACTGCATAAAGGCCTTGTGAAACAAAGACAATACAGACCTCCACCTGACTCTACATACATATAACAACACGTAACAACACCTGATAACCCATACACACAATCACACAGCCATACAACGAAGCATACGTCATACCATGAAAACACACCACAAATCAGTTCGGACATACCCATCACCACACGCACACACAACAACTACACAAGGGCACACAACACCATCATTACACTTGCCAACACAAACAATACACAAAATATCAACATACATGTATGTTCCAAACACAAACAAGCCCAACACACAATACACAGCCATCACAGCGGTATAAATGCCAGGGCCACAAAAACACATGCTGCCCAGACACAACAACTAGCACAACCAACAAACACCCACATGCCACTCACACACAAACCAAAGCAGGCAAGACTAAAACAGACTTGTGGAAAGAAAGGCAGGACAAATATGCTACCATTGAACCAACAACTGGATGACCCAGATATATTAAATATATAAATATGCAAATAAATAAATATCTATGTACAAGATAAAAGGCCATAGGCCAGTCCAATATGCCCAGTGCAAAATGCACAGATGACACTTCTGTGTGCCCCTACATGACTCCTGACTGCAATATGACCTCCACAGGGTAGGGGCATCAAGTGGGCTGACAGGCACCTCAGGGATTGGGGGAACAGTAGGGGGTTTGGGATTTGGTTTGGAGGGGATCATTGGGCTTTGGCCTGGGAGGGGGGCTTAGGGTGAGCTTTAGGGGAGGGCTGGGAACACTTCGTAGGGGTCCACTTCTTGGCACGGGGAGGGCCATAGGTACTAGCAAGAGAGCAGGGGAGGATTTGGAGGTAAAAGGGCTGGACTTGGGGAGGGACACAGACCATTTGGGGTATCACGGGGTGGGAGAGGAGTGGGGAAGAGGGAAAACTCAGAGAAGAACACCATTTTAGACTAACAGGGTGGTAATGGCAAAAGGGTTTGGGAGTGGAGAGAGAGGGAGTGGTTCTAGGAGGTGTCTTAGTGGATGTCTTGGGTGCATGCGTGTGCGAGGAATGCTTGTGGGGGCTGGGTGTTTGTTGGGTGGGTGAGTGTGAGCATTTATGTATCTTGGGAGGATAGGGAGGAGGTGCTGGGAGATGCCATGCTGGATGTGTAAATGTCTGTTGGGGTGGTGTCTGCAGGTATGGATGATGTGTTGCATGTGGGAGTGTTGGTGTTTGTGGCGGCAACCGATTTGGTGACTGGGGTGGATGTCTGAGGGTCTGCTATTGTGCTGACTGTGGGAAGGATAGGATTTGTGGCTCTATCGGTGAACGTTGGTGTGGTGTCTGTAGGTATGCCTGGTGTAGTGTCTGTGAATGTTGGGGTGGTGGGGGAGTCTGTGCAGGTAGTGGATGTTGGTCTATCTGCAGGTGGGTTTTGTCTGTGTGTGTGCTGGTGGTGGGTCTTGTGGTGCTTGTGTTTGTCAGCTATAGCCTTGGATGTTGAGGCGGGTGCATGTTTGCTTGTCTGTGTACTTTGGCTAGTTTTGGGAAAAGGGATTTGGGATTGGGAAGAGGGCAGCAGGGCTGGCTGGGGCAGGGGAAGAGGTGCCTGAGGCAAAGGAGACACCCATTCTCTTGGGTGAGAGGGCACGGACAACTGGGTGGGGAGCTATAGGGAGGGTGGAGCTAGTAAGGGTGGTGGTGGTGGACTTAGATGGTGCTGGGGTGGTCCCAGAAGGGTCCACCACCACCAGGGAATTTCCACTGTTGGAGGATTCTGATGATGATGGTAAAGATCCAGTCCACCTGTGGCACTCCCCTTGCCCTCCATGCCACTGGTCCCTCGCTGTCGCTGGTAGCAGCGCCGGATCCGGTTCCTGTGGCCTGCAGCGTCCCCACTTGCCTGTGCCCAATCTCTTTCACTTGCTGATGCTGATGCACACAAATAGAGAGAGGGAGGGAAGGAGAGGAAGTGAGAGGGTCAGCCTATACCTCACATACACACATTTAGACATGCACATCTGTAGGAATACACATCCCGGCTAGGCTATCTCTGGTGCACATGCACATATCCTACATCATGTTACAACATGTCACTACTAACCACCCTGTATGCCAACCCTCACACCCACATTTAAAACCAAGTAGGTCATCATGACTGGAGTCATCCACATGATCACCACCAAATCCCTGTTTGCATGCACATCATACCCTGGCTGAAGTACAAATGACTACCTCAATCCTCATTAAAGTTCTCCATACTCCTATCACCTATTAAAAAGTGCAGGTGGCTGAACAAAACACATCAGGCCTGCACAGGTATTACACCTGATCAGTCCATGTCCTTTTTAAAGTTCCATGATAGTGAAGACTACTCCACTCACACCCCACACAGCACATGCCTGTCACATAAAATGGCTGACATGACACTCTGTACAGGAAGTCAAGTAGTGAAATGATAACTGATGTAGCCACTACAAGATGGACACCCATACAGGTGACATCTAATGTGTAGAATACAAGTCTGGTGCACATGTATGTGATAGGTCATACTCACTTACTGAGTGCAGTGTCGCAACTGATGAACCTCAAGAACACACATATTAAATCAAGGTCCACACACAATTCTACCAGACATGCAGTATCACTAGACTTCACAACATGATGAGACCACCATTACTCACACCATTCCTAACATGTGAATACCTGTGCCTAAGTCCTGACAACATACATGTCAGACAGAAAAGGCATGCAAACAACAGATCACTCTACTACATAGGGCTGCTTCATGAAAAAAAAACAAATATTTCACATCAATATTTCATAAGTCATGCAATACTGAATCCTGTCCAATTCACCCACTTCAGGTAGGCCAAGGGTATCAGTCATTGTTCCACTCCATTAAATGTGCCCCCAAGTAACCATTGAGGCATGATGTAAGCTGCAACTAAGCTATGTTGCACTGTAATTACTAGGGCATTGGCATACAAGGCATTTACCTTACAGTACATATTGCCAATGGCGAATTCTGCCTAGGCACTTACCAAATCTGGTACTATCCCATTGGGTTCAAGGTTACATTCCCACAAGTCAAGAACATTGAAATGCATGATGATTGCAATCATACCAAACCAAACACCCAATTCAATGTATCCTACTGTTGCAATCTTCACATACCCCGTAGATAGAAGATGAACATCATAAGGGGATACAACTACCTAGTCATAAGTCTAGTCCCATAGAGCCTATAACAGTGGTGAACAGTGGTGGAAATGTAATGGCTGCTTCACATGGAGTCAGTACCAGTACCAATACTTGAAGTCTATAGTCCCTGTGAAACAAGAGTAACACAGTTGCTAATACTGGTCAGCAATACAGATGGGAGTGGACTAACACCTTAGAGCCACTAATGCTCAAATGATGATGGATGGACCAGGCCATATGCAGTGGGTAGGGTAAAACACAGGCTCACTTCCATAGAAAAGTCAGGATGGAGACACACATGTGCCATTGTCATTTGACCATCTCCACAGGCAGACATGGAGATGTCTTGATATAGGAGATGTACATCCACTGACAGGAAACCATGAAAACACATCTACAACTAATACTCAGGCTGGGTGGATACTACCCATGTCCACTAGTCTACATGCATGTTGCACTGACTACATTGTCACAGCAGCTACAGTGAGGCAGCGAACACCATATAACCAGAGCCAAGACCCAGGATATGGTCAGTACTCACCCCCTTGTGGCTGCTGTGCAGCCCTCAAACGCCCATCCACCTCAGGTTAGGCCACTGTCAAAATGCAGACCATTAGGGCAGTCAGGCTCCAATGGGCACCCCTTCCCTCGTTGGGAGGACATCCCCAGTTTGGCCTCCACGATCTTTCAGGCCCAGTGTCTCAGGTCTTCCCACGGCTTGCGACAAAGGGTCCTCCACCAGCTGTGGACCCCCAGGGTCTGCTCTTGCTTGGAGATGGCACGCCAGATCCCTTTCTTCTGATGGGAGTTCACCTGCATGGATGACACAGACAGAAGGAGAAAGTAATGTACACTGGCACCATACCAACAGCAGTGGCCAATACACATTTGACTCACCAAGTGCCAACACATACCCATCCTCCCTGCTCACACACCTTCACTTTCTGCCCTCTGCATGCATAAACTACCTCACCGGTACACTTGCACGAGCCACCCCTATCACACCTGACTATGGAATTGGACTCACATGCTCCTCTGGTTCCCCACATTGCTGTCCATACAGGGGTAGGACCTCCTCCACAACTTCTCCAGCTCTTCCAGGGTGAAGACTGGGGCCCTATCACCTGCAGGACATGTCATGATGGCTCCCAGAGACAGTACACAGCATCCCAGGTCATGGAGGTCTTGCCAGCAACAGTGTCAGGAGTCAGTGAGCAAGGCTGCAGAAAATGGAAATCACGGCCACCACGTCCTGGACCGTCACTGCCAGCGGTCTTCGCCATGGGCCCCAGTCCACCACAGGCAGCAATGTCAACCAATGACAAGTAGCACGGTGATTGCAACATCTGCCGGTGGACTTAGGTCACCTTCAACTGTCCACTTCAGCAGGACAGGAGACTGCCATTTTGTGTACATATAAAGCATTGATGTGCAAAAATAAGTGTGCCATACTTATATTCGCCCAAATGGCAGAATAATCCTACGTTGTGCCATCATGATAGTGCAAAATATTGTGACAGTCATGACACAGTGATGTGATGTGGCAGTATATCTGATGATGGCATGTACAGATACTCAGAGGCGCATAGGTGATAGCACTATATTGTATATTCAAAACGTTTCTTTTGATCAGTGCAGGACAGTGTAGTCAGTCACATATGATACATTACACATGTGACATTTGTCCTATACTACTTAGATGTACAGCAATGCCCTGCATAGATGGTGTCCAAAGCACTTCAGCATGGCAATAACAGTACATATCAGCAGTGCTACACATGTCCTACAGTGTTAGGTGTCTGCTATTTTAACATGTTCTGCTTACTGTGTCAAATGCTTTACTCAATGTACATTCTCTCCTCTCAACCTACATATCGTGCCATGAGGAGAATGAGACAACCACCAGTGTACCGTCCACTAGTGGCCCTTGAAATAATGGAAGACAGGCATGTCATCCAGACCTATTGTTTGAATCATCAGACCATCATGGATCTATGTACACAGTTTGGAGCCAGATCTGTTGCTAGCCATACGCAATCCCTATTGCATCCCTCCCACAGTACAAGTCCTGTCAGTGCTACACTTTCTTGCCGCAGGATCCTTTCATAATACACAGTGGGCTTAACAGCAGGGATGTCTCAGGTCATGTTCAGTTTGATGTTGAAGGATGTACTGTGTGCTTTGGACAGCTACATCAGGTTCCCCCAATGTGCAGACTTGGCCTATGTGAAGGCAGACGTTTATGATATAGGACACATTCTTCATGTGGTAGGGGCCATTGATGGCACCCATATAGACCTGATCCCTCCCAGTGCCAATGAACAGGTGTATAGAAACAGGTAGAACTACCGCTCAATACATAGTCAGGTGGTGTGTCTGGTAGACCACTACATCTCACAAGTCACAGCCAAGTTTTTAAGATCTGTGCATGACTCCTACATTTTAAGGAACAGCAATGTCCCACACATGATGACACGACTACACACAGAGAGGGCCTGGCTCCTTTGTATGTATGCATAGGAAGGTGTTTCACTGTTGTGGCACCTGTCGTCACAATCTTCCCTGTCGCTGTACCTGTTATTTCACTGGTCCTACATTTGTGCACATAGATGACTCTGGCTATCTTAACCTTTCTTGGCTGTTGACACCAGTGAGGTACCCTTCCATGGACGGAGAACATGGTTTCAATGATGCCCATGTAAGGATGAGGTGTGTAATTGAACGAAAATTTGGCCTCTTGAAAGTCAGATTCAGGTGTCTGGACATATCTGGAGGTTCCCTCTTCTACTCGCCCCAAAAGGTATGCCAGATAATAGTTGCCTGCTGCATGCCCCACAACCTAGCCCTGAGACATCGGATACCATTGCTAGCTGATGAGGGTGAGGCAGCTGGACCAGTGGATGGTAATGCTGAAATGGCAAGTGATGAGGAGGCAAAGGAGGGAGGTACAGCTGACTCTCCAACTGAGCTCATCAATCAGTACTTCTAGTGACATACAGGTATGTTGAGTGTGGTTTGCAGTCATGTATGTCCAGGATCTTTGGTGACAATGGTCCTCCTGACTTGAATCATTAGTGGGAGTGTAATGTGGTTTTATCCCAATGGGTGAGTTGTGGAAGCTGACTGATAGAATGTAAGGTGCACAGCAAAAGTGTTTCAGCTCTAACGAGTGTTCTCACTGCAGTTTCCTTCATTCACATCTCAAAAGGCCAGACCAGGATTGAGCTATGTTTGCTGCATGTTCCTGTTCTCATGTCATTCACCCACTGACTGTGGTATCTTACTCAGTTTCTCTGCGTCCTATGCTTGAGGCATTCATAGTCATTAGCCATTGGTGAGTGATAGCTGAAAAGTTTATTGAACATGACACTTGGTGGGTAAAGATATTTGTATGTATAATCTGTGATTGGTGATGAATAGGTAATATCTGGAGGTCCCATCTTAGGCGGTATCCTGGGGTGGGACCGACATCTGTGACCTGCATATGTTGTT
This sequence comes from Pleurodeles waltl, assembly GCF_031143425.1. NCBI lineage: Eukaryota > Metazoa > Chordata > Amphibia > Caudata > Salamandridae > Pleurodeles > Pleurodeles waltl. Next base: position 921,537,597 of record NC_090448.1, read on the forward strand.
TGTGTGGCATCATGCCATCGATCCTGACGGTACTCTCTGTCATGGTATTTTTAAAGGTTGGAATACTGACTACACCCTTGCGTGGCCATGGATTTCTAACTATCTGACACGTGTCCAGGGACATATCTGTTGTACTGTGTCTCCTGCTGAGAATGCCTTCCTCTGCTGTCCATTACGCTGCCTGTTGGATGTAGGGGGGGCCTTACCAGACCACAATTAGCAATCATGACATTTATTGATGATTTAATAAAGACTCATATACAGTAAATTGTGAGACAAAATAAAGATGCACACATTGTCCAACAGGTGATGAGTGAGGTCATGGTAGATGGGATCATCAGAATAGGTAATACAGCAGTTGGTTGCACAGGTCCAGTGTCTATGTGTCATTGGAAACTGGAGTAATGTCATTGAACAGTCAACAGTGTGTCTCAGTGGCACACAAGGGAGATAAATCAGGAGAGGTTCACGTCCTGGCAGTGGGTTTGGTCTTGGCATCTGTTCCAGCCAGATGTCTGGGTGGGTGTCCACATTTGCAAGAGGGTTCTTCAGCTACAGAGGGAGGGGCGGCTGAGGCCTGTGGTTCTCCTGGCAGTGCATCCATTCAACTAGCTGCCGCTGATATAGATGGCTCAGATGTTAGATTGCCAGCAGAAGGATCCTGCTGGTGGGTGAGGGAAGCACGCAGGGTGGTGCCGATGTCCCTCAGCACCCCTGCAATCAAGGCCATGGTGGCACTATGTGCCTGCCATTGCTGCATGATCTTCTGGTGGTATTCCCTCTGCTACCTTTGGTTTTCCCTCAACATGGTGATGATCTAGCCCATCCTGTCCTGGGAACTTTGGTATGCTCCCAGGACTTGGGAGATGGTTTCCTGGTCAGTGGAGTCCCTTGGGGGCCCCCTCCTCTGGCCCACAGCTTCCCTCCCACATCCCCTGCCCCCAGGTGCCTGTGCCCCCGGCAAGGTGTGCCCACTCCAGGTGTCTGCAGGACCTTCATTGTCTGGGGTGTGAAGGGGCGACTCAGGTCCCTATACTGTGAGGCACACAATAGTTTCAACAGTCCTTGGGACACATGTTTAGGGACAAAGGGTTGGCTGTGATGTTGATGCCACACGGTCGGGAGGGAATTGATGTGTGCAGGGTGAGGCAGGGAGTCGTAGACTGACCAGGTGTCCCAGATGGGCCAGGTAGGTCATCAGTTTTGAGACATCCAGTGTGTGGTCCTCACTAGGGCCTTCATCCTGAGGATGGCTGGCAGTCTCTGGTATCCTCTCCATGGTGGTGCTGGCAAGGGTACCTGTGAATGGAGTGAGACACAGAGTTAAATATTGAATGTGTGTTTGGCTATTTCTTTATCAGATGCATACAGTGGGTTAACATGATTTCCAGCAATGACAATGACAGATGCTGCATAGCATACCATTGGTGGTAGATAGTGGTCTGTGACATATGTACCATACTCATTTTTGGTTGGTGTCATTCAGGTCTGGTAATATTTGCTCTGTGGATGAGTTCTGGTACTGTCTGATAGTTCACATGACTGTTCTGCACTGTTACCTAGTGACTATTCAAGCTTGCTAGATGTGACAAGACATGGCTGGACTTTGCAGCATGGTGTCCCAGTGGGAGGATGGTATGTGAATAAGCAAGGTTAAATGTCCTGTCTGTGCATGTTGTGCATGTGCATGGTATTTGCCATCTTACATTCCATACCATGGTGAGTCCATTTCTGGGTTGTGGATCCGGATTTGTGGCCATTTGAATTAGTCACAGAATTGTTGCTATGTTTATCCTAGTTTGTCATTGTGTTGTCCCACTGCATTGCTGTCATTGCCATGGAGTGGTCCTCCGTCATACCATTTAGTTGGTCTAGCTAGAACATTAGTCATACATGCAAGAGATGTACTGTGATGTGCACATTGCAGGTGTTAATGTAGATTACTGTGGGAATCATGGTGATAGTATTTTCCAATGTTATCCATCCCTTTGGCAAAGCTGTATGGGCAGTTGGGCTGGGTGGAGGTGTTGCGTGCAGGAGAGGGGTATTAAGTGAATAGGTGGGAGGTATAGTGAGACATACAATAAATTGGGGGTATTTGGGTCGTGAGTAAGCAGGCAGGACACGACAATTGTGTGCCATGGTAGTTGTTGGTACTTACCAGAGTCCAGTCTGCCAGGTATCCCAGTCAGGCCATTGGGATGCAGAATGTCCAAGACCTTCTCCTCCCAAGATGTGAACTGTGGGGGAGGAGGTGCAGGCCCACCACCAGTGCCGTGCACAGTGATCTGGTGTTGTGAGGCTATGGAACGCACCTTCCCCCGTAGGTCATTCCACCGCTTCCTGATGTCCTCCCTTGTGCGTGGATGGTTGCTTACTGAGTTGACCCTGTTGACTATTCTCTACCACAACTCCAATTTCCTGGCAATCAACATCTGCTGGACCTGTGTTCCTAACAGCTGTGGCTCTACCCTGATGATTTCATCCACCATGACCCTCAACTCGTCATCTGTGAACCGTGGGTACTTTTGTCGGGATATGGTAGTGGCTGTGTTGAGGGCGGGGTGCTCTGTGTGTAGGGGTGCAGTGTAGGGTAATTGATGGGGTGTGGGTAGTGTGTTGTGAGTGATGGACACTTGTGGTGTTTGTGTGTGCTCATTATTTGTGTTTTGTGTTGGTTGTGCAGTTGTGTGGTGTGTGCTGAGTGAGATGTGCATATGTTCCTATAGTGTGAAGGTGCTATATTAGTGTATTTGCCTGATCTCAGTGTATGTGAATGGTGGTTTAGTTTAAAAAGATTGTTGGTTGTGTGGGGGGGTGTTATATAGTGCAGTGAGTAGATGTGTCTGGTGTGTGTATGTGTGTCAGGTGTGGGATATTTAAACAGTCCAGTGTAGTGTTGTGTTCTGATATTAGTGGGTTCTGACCGTGGTGGTTTGCACCGCCAATGGTTTTCCACCATGGAAGAACCACAGTGGTGATTTGTGGCTCGTAATCTGGTGGGTGGAATTTTGTCAGGCTGGCGTTGATGGTGGTGGAACCGCCTCTTTCCTGCCCTCCTATGTCCTGGCGATGTTGGATTTTTAGCTGTTTTCTAGCAGACTTCAAATTGTGACTCTTAATACGGCTATCGGATTACCGCCAACATGGCAGTCTTTAGGCGGCCGCCACCACAGCGGTCTTGCAAAAAGAAGTAATGAGGCCTTATATGCACATTATTATTAGAATTCAATGTAGATGATGGTGACATCAGTAAATTACAGTTTTCATAATCAATTTAAGATCTCAGGGTTCAAAGCTGGGCCTTTTCTATCATTGGCATGAATTGAACGTGCATGTGTGGGAATGGACTAACACATGCAGGCAAAAGCAAAAATAAAAGAGAGACAAACATAATAAGGAAAACACCTAACCAGAACAACTTAGTAAAACAAATTATGCTAGTGTAAGTAACTAACTAAAAGGAAACAAGGTACCATATTTAGTTATACCTCTCCTCATGGGATAGCAGACAAGAACAGCTTGTCAGGCAGAATGGTCATCTTCTTCTGGTATCAGTTGACAACTGCGTCAGAACAGTGCAGAACATGGGCTGCACATAGTGCAGAATCAGCAGTTCAGAATTAGTTGGGCTTATTAGTACTAAACCACTTAACAGAATAGGGCAATCAGACTAAAATGAGAAAACTCATCTGGGAACTTAAAGAAGAGTGTGACAGCAGGCCTAAGCAGCAATAGACAACTCTAAGAGTTCTAAACAGCACTGAGGCAAGGGAGAACTAATTCTAAGTTTCAAAGTCTTGATTGGCCCTTCAGATGAGCACACTCTGAGCGTCAGTTTCAGCATCCAATGGATAGCAGTAGTGCTACCAAATTTTTAACTCTTCTGAATCTTCTCAGCCACAATGCATTGTCATCGGATGATTTCACACGTTTCCAATAAAATATTACATTCTTTAATTATTTTTTACTCGACACACAATAAACTACAAATTTCCTGTCCGGTTCGACAGCTAGAACAAACAGTGCTACGTTGTTGTTTCTAAAACATGTTTCTTGCCTTCAATACAGTGGGACTTTCAACATCACGTTAGCAGCCTAAGAAAATGAAGTCAGGTCAGAGGGGACTGAATAAACAAGTGATTTTCTAACAATACTGCATAATGAATCTTATCCAGCCTAGTCAAGCAAAGAATAAATTGATGCATTAACAAATCTATTGCAAAACGTACAATTCATACTGTATATGTAAAGAAAATTGTTTATTGCAAACATAATTTATAAATGTTAGAGCTAATTTTAAACGTGCATTTATTTTATATGAATTAAATATAAATGCATTTAATTCATATTCATTTTAATACTAGAATTATTATTTCACATTTTAGTAGGACATTCTTAACGGTGGCTCATTTTAGTATTTTCATTTAAAATAAATTCAAAACTCTCATGTTAAAACGTGGTGCACAATAAGAACGGTGGCCACATGGTTTACCATAATTCAAACATGCACAATTTAACAACTCATGTTATTTTCTCTTTGAGGATTTTAAATCTAGGTGAATCAATCACCATACGCTAACTTCTATGCCACTAATTTTATTAATACATTTTGATCTCTCTTATCGCTGTAGCATAAAGAGCCATTTAGACGTTGCAGACTGTCATAGCTGTAACTTTGCAGTGGCTGTCATTGTTTTTGGTCTAGCACAAAGTGCAGGTCTCACGTTGGTGGTCATTGCTGGCAGTCGCTGGCAGTCCGAAGAGCAAGTCTCACAAGAACCTTACATTGGTGGTCATTGTTGGTGGCAGAGTCTTAACACAAAAGGGTCTGTTCGAGGTTGCGAGATTCCCAAAAGTCAGAATTTTCACCATTTCTTCAGGAGGAGAACATCCTGATGCCAGCCAAGGGCCCAGGACCTGGAGAGAGTCCTCGTGAAGATCTGTGACTCACTTCAGGGGAGGCTAGCAGGGCCCAGACAGCTCCAATTGCAGATCAACTTGCAGATTCAGGCATCCTAGGTCATCCTGGGATAAAGAAAAGCAGGTTCAGTCTTCTTTCTTAGCCAGCAGGGCAGCACATCAAGCAGCAGGACAGTCATCTGGCAGCAGAGCAGTTCTTCTTCTCTACCTTTCACAGATCCAGAAGTGTTCTGATGAGTGTCGTACTCCCACATCTTGTCCTGGAACCATTTTTCCCATGCCAAGGCTCCAAACTGTCTGGGGGTGTCATGCTCCTTTATACATGCAAGAGGCAGAGCCATTGGAAGTGTAAGTGGGATTTGTTAGAGACTCTCCCTATTCAGCCTGCCAGAATGTCCCACCCTGGCCACACCTAAATCCACTTTGTTTACTGTCTGGAAGAAATAAACAAAAAACTCCAGCGGCAGAGCCATTCACAGTCATGTGACCCAGGACACTGGCAAACGTCTTGGTTGAAACAAGAAAATGCCAACTTTCTAAAAGCTACATTTTGAGAATTGTTACTTAAAATCCATCATCACCATTGAAGAGGATTTTAAATTACAATCCATTTGAGTGTAAACAACAATCTCTATCTGCTCCCAATCCAAAGTTAGCACTTATTAAATGTAATAAAGTAACCTAGTTTTAGTCAAAGAGAGAGATAAGCCTTACAACAGGAAAACATGGATTGAGTTTCTCAATGTCAGGACATGTAAGACTGAATTACACATGTCCTGCACTTTACATACAATGTACCCTTCTCTATGAGCTGTTAAGGGCTTCTTTAGGGATGACTTGTAGGTATTAATAAGGAAGGTTTAGATCTGGCAAAGGTTTATTTTGACTGATTGAAACGGCAGTCTAGCATTGCACTACAGACTGCAGAGGCATGCCTGAAACATGTTTTGAAAGACTTCCTGAGTGGGTGGCAAAATGAGTGCTGTTGCCCAATACTAACACTTAACTGAAAGGCCCTAATATGTAAATTTATTTAAGCCATCAGGTAAATGCCAATCATATCATGTTTTAGGGAGAGAGCACAAACACCTCACCACTGGTTAGTGGGGAAAAAGTACACAGAATCCTGATGCCAACAAAAACACGTTCAGCAACAGAACCCACAAATCTGGGTGTGACCCTGCCTAGAAGGACGGGTCCAACAATTTCACATCCATTTGACATTTTTTATCATAATTTATTGCTGAGATTCAACTTGGAAACAGCAGGGTAAAAAATATATCAGCACTTTACATTTACAGAGTTCTTTCACATTCACACTGCAGACAGGTTATACAAATGTTACTTGTCCATACCTCCAACATCAGTATTAATAATTCATATTAAGCTACATCTGTGGATAATATAAGATGAAGTACCCAATGTTTAATTTGAGCCTGTGGTGCCAATGGGGTACACCGGGGGTATTTTTCCTCATCAGACATTGGCTGTGAGCAAGATATGGAAAAACAAATAAAGGGGAAAGAAGCAGGAAGAGAAAGACACTCATAAAGTTGTAAAGGAAGAAAGCAGGATTCTGCACGAGAGAATTAAAGCGGCAGGGACTGTATGATAGTGGATGGAAAAGCGATAAGGTCAATTTAGGACTATGCAGCCTTGGTTTTAAGTGCAATGACATTTAAAAGCACCAGCCGATGGTTTCTGAGCAGAGCTGTGCACACTCACAATCATTCTATAACTAAGTATGCACATCATGAATCACACAATAATAGACATACAATTGTGCGCCATGTTGCACCAAGGAAAAAACATCTGAAACACATCCCATGAACAGCAGTGGAATATCAATTAAAGTGATTTTGAAGAAAAAAGTTATTTTGTTCCTAAACATCAACCTTTTTATTTTTAATAAGTGATCACTTTTGGAGAGCGCCCGCCGGCCCAGTGGAAATGTCTGAATGGCCGCCGCGGTCTTTTGACCGCGGTGCGGTCATTTGGCGGCGGTACCTTTGGCGGACGGCCTCCGCCGTCCGCCAAGGTCATAATCACCCCCTTTGTGTCACTGACCTACTCTCTCTCACATACACTTATAAATACTTGCACAACCCAGGTCTGACATCTGTTACCACAAAGATGGACAAAATGCCTATGTCCCATGCCTATGTCCCAAATCATAGTAAAGTACTCCAAGGGAATTGGTGTGAGAAACTGTCTTACTTCAAATAAGTTGGATGCTTTCCTCACAGATAGGGGTAAGATTTCACAACTTCCAGGTTTTTGTTTCATACTTTCCATTAAACTTAATTTACTTCATATATCTTCCACCTCTAAAAATTAGGACTTCACTTTTTATATCATTATTTTTTTTTTTTAAAGTGGCAGCTCTCATGTTGGAGGCAAATCAAACAGTTTTGTAAACCTTTAGAAGTGATATCAACAATTACAGTCTTATCTGCATGTAACAAATAGACAAACATATGATTCTCTATTTTGGGGATATCATCCATGTGGTCTGATAACACATGAACCAAGTTGTGAACACATAGGGAAAAACATAAAGGTGCTAGCAAACATACCTGTTAAGACCATCATAGGTAGAAATTCTAGACGAAAGGCCCTGGTCAGCATCAAGGAGCACCTGGCACCAGGTATCAGAATGCAGTGATATAATTATCCTTAATAAATTCATTGGTATCCCCATACTGACCAATTTTTTTCCCAAAGAGTTTCTCAAATTACAAGGTCAAAAGCTGTGGAAAAATCTATGAAGGAGGCATTAAAAAAATGACTCTGATAGTAGCATACTTTTCTCAAATCAATTGTAAATTAGCTATATTTTCAGGAGTACAACAGTTTTTTCTAAAACTTGCTTTTGCAACAGTGATTAGCTTTTCCTCGTCCACCCATTCATGCAACTGTTCAAGAACACTTTTTACTAATATTTTCCCAACAGAATCAAGTAATGCAATCTGCCTACAATTGTTTGGGAGATTGTGCAAGCCCTTTTTGTGCAGTGGCACAATATTACTCCTGGCCCAGGATTCAGGAATTACGCCATTAAGGTAACAGTACTGAAACAAGAGGGTTAAAAAAATAGACAAGAAATATACTTCCAACTTTATTACAGAAATTGGAATCTCATCGGACCCATTGCCCCCGATGATCTTGCACCGTGAATTAAGCCTTCAGTTTGTTCGGTAGGGTAGGACATTAACTGTTTTCCCTGTTAAAAAAGGGATATGCTGCAGCACTGCAGCAGTGATTCTACAATGGTAGGCCTGAAGCTATGTTTGCCTTTGCCCCACTAGTGGTTGTCACAACGAATGCTGCAGTCCACAGGTGACATTTAACTTTCCATGCAATGTGTGAATTTCCACATAATTTACTAAATCCCTATAGAAAGGTAAGGTTCCTAATTAGGAGTTAGAGAATTTTGTCAAGTTTTAGAGGTCAGAGCACATACACAGGGACCTGTTTAGCAGTGTCCCTGTGTCAGAGTCAAAATAATTAAGTGTACAAAAAAGTCATGGGTGGAATTCTTAAATCAATCTCAACCACTGGCAATTACACGGGCTGCATCTCAGTTCATCCTTATGTTGCACACCATGACACCTTAGTTTGGACCCAGTCATATGCAAATCAGTCTTGAATCTGCTCCAGTGGGAACAGTACAGCCCAAACTGCCCAGCTAGGTCCTTCCTGGACCTCAACATAGGTGAGCCAAGACCAGTTTTGCCCTTATCAGGGCTCATCAGCTGGGTATAGCTTGGTTCCAGTGACAGTGTGTAAATAGGACCCCTATCTGGGCATTCACATCCCATTTTGGGGCATCTTTTGAAGTATACAAAAAAGTGATGGATGGATTGCTTGAATTAATCTTAGCCACTGGTAATTACTCAGGCCACATCCAATTCCATTGTTATTTTGCACACCATATCATCTTTGATTAGATCCAGACATATGCAAATCAGTCTTGACACTGCTCCAGTGGGAACAGTCCAGCCCAAACTGCCAGGGGAGGCCCTCCCGGAACAGAAACATCAGCAGCATCAGTCCAGAAAAAAATGAATGTGATCACACCAAAAGGGCATTTTTCTACTTTCCTATGCTCTGTTTGCACTAAATGAACCTAAATGTGCACAATGCATGTGTGCATGTGCATCTGAAAAAGATAACATAATGAATTAAACAGGTAAAATTAAACATGCATGCATCAGAATTCAAACATGCAAAGTTAAAATTACTTGAAATATGCAAAAACCCACTAGGGTGAAACACTATCTTTGGATGTTCTCAAAGGTGAACAATATCATGCAGCAGAGCTCTGGACAAATGGGTGAAAATAGTGTTATATAAAACGGTAATGGCTTGCACATATGAAGCATCCACCACAACAAAAACATGTTTTTGGCTCCTGTTTATTTTTGACCTCTCAGGTTTTTGCCATATGTTATTCCTGACACCCTTCAGAGGCAGTCCCTCAAACAGTTTGCATTCACCCTTCCTGATTTGCTAAATTTGTTTTGTTGGATTTAAGACTCTGTTCACTTTACCACTGCTAAGTGCTAAAGTGCCTTGTGCTCTCTCCTTTAAACATGGTATAATTGGCTTACACCCAATGTGCACATTTAATTTAGTTTTAAATCCCTAGTAAAGTGTGCTATAAGCACCCAGGATCAATTAATTAAATGTTACTGGTTGGCCTGCAGCACTTACTCTGCCACCCACTTAAGTAGTACTTTAAAAGCTTGTGTAACGCCTGTCGTTGCTACTTGTGTGTGCAATTTGCCATTTTGACATGGTGAAATACATCTTTTGCCAGGCCTAAAGCTTCATTTTTAATACATATAAGTCAGTCCTAGGGTAGGGGAGCCTTCAGGTCAGGATGCATTGTTGTTAGCAAGTTGGATATTTACTTTTACATTTTACATATCTTGGTAGTGACAAACTCTCCAATTCATTTTTGGGAATTTTAAGGCCTACCTCTCCTGTAAAATACCATTGGATTACCTTATTACATTTAATTAGTGAGAGCTCTTGTTTGACAGCAGGTAGGAATGTCTTGCTTGGCATCTGGGGAATAGTATTTTAAAACTCTCTTTGACGATAAAGTGATTTTAAGTCACAATTCTAAAAATTGCACTTTTAGAAAGTTGGCAATTTCTTACCCTAACCGTTTGGTGCCTGCAGCCTGTGCCCTTGTTCACATGACTAGGTGTAGTTGATGATTAACCTTTGTATATTCTTCCCAAACAGTATCACAATAGAGGGTCTAGGTGTTGATAGAATGGGCCACTCTGTCTTGATGGGGGGAGGGGCTGTCACCTACTACACTTGCACATCATAAAGACTCTGATTCAGTACTTCAAAGGCACTGGCCTAGCAAACACACAAATGTCCCCAGACAAACTGGGGCCAGGGCAAGGAGGTAGGAAATTCAAGATACTTCTGTGGTGGAAAAACTCCATAAGCTTTTCCCACTTCAAAGGGGGGACCAGGGATAAAAATGGGCCTCAAATCCACTTGTTACTACACTGTAAGTGTGGACACTACATAAGAAGGACTGCCCCAGTGCCAGAGAACTACTCTGCTGCTTGAGGCCTACCCTGCTCTCTGAGAAGGAAGGCTGGACCTGAACCCTTCATGCCAGGCAGGAGTGCCTCCAAGGGTCAGCTGATTGATCTCCTATTCTGAGCTACAGGGACACAACAGACTCCAGTGGCCTCTCCGCAACTGCCCGGCCGACTTGCTGCAACTGAACCTGCCTAGACCTTAAACTGGACCTGCCTGAGAACTGCTGACCTCTGCTGGTGTGAATACGTGATCCCCAAGAAGTGTCTCCAAGGTTCAGAACCATTGATGTGGCATCCATTAAGCTCCTCCTTCAAGAAAAGAAGAAATTGTGAAGTTCTGGATTCTTTGAGACAAACAAATGGGCCTGTTCCCACAAAGATCTTGACACCCACGCTCCCTGTCAACCTGAAACTCGACTAAACCCAAATCTCTGCACTACTGCAACCACTAGTGACGACTGGAAAATTGAGATCTATATTTTGTGCTACAGCATCGACAGCCTGAAGGGACTAGCAGTGCGATTCTATATCAAAGACCTTCTGTGACACCCAACAGGATCTTTGACTTACAGTGATGATCATCCACAATGCCCAGCCTGCTCTTTGTGCTACACTGATAACTATCCATGAATCTCTCCCTGCTGCTCACGTCCTCTTCCACTACATACAGAACTCTTCGTGCTAGACTTTAGAAGGTAGCTTTCTCACCTGTTCCATCGCAGTCAGCCTGAGCTTGTGACTTTTTCCACAGTCTCAAACGACCAGATAGCTACGAGTGGCTCTTTGTGTTTTTGGGTGCTATACCTAACTTAAACCTTTGAAATTGCATATCTGGTCCTACGGATTGAATGTTTGCCATTTTGGTGTTAAATAAGTCATTAAATTCTACTCTATTTTTCTGAATTGGTGTGGGATTTTTCTTGTGTTGTGTTTTCACTTAATTACTGGTTGTATACTGCATAAATGCTTTATGCATTGCCTCTAAGTTAAGCCTGACTCCTTTTGTTCCATGCTACCCAAGGGCAGAGCATGAGTTAATTTAGTGACTTTGGTGTTCACCTTGACAAGGGTTGTGGCTGTTGCTTGGGAAGGGCTAACATCGGCCTCAACCAACAGCCGAATTCTTCACACCATATATAATCTCAAATTCAGGATAGTGATCTTTGCCACAAAACAAAGTACTAGATTAGATTTGTTAGGTAAGTGCACTGTCCAAGGTAACTGGAAGGCTACACCGTTTTTTTTCTTAATACTTTCCCAGCAACAGGAGGCTCCCCTATTGACTGTACTGCAATTTGCAGTACAGTGTCGTCAAACACTGGTCCTAAAACTACCCCTGGACGCCACTAAAGAAGTCTCTGAGAGCAGAGCAGATCTATTTGCCATCCTCTTCCTCACTGAAACCCCTAAAATTAAAATGTGCATTAACTCACTGGGTTCTTGCAGCAGCTTTTGCAACTTTCCTAAAGGTAAGAATGTATTCAAATATGGTGGTTTCTCTTTAAGCTATGCAAAATCAGATACATTATTACTGAATTCTCTTTACCATGCTGTGCCATAACGCGGACCCCTGCTGCCACCGGGGGATACCAACTCTTTAGGGGACTCCCAATCCTTCAGGAGCGTGGGGGGGGGGCATTTAGACTAAAGTCAATGATTCTCTGTGAGACATTTGAGACTCTGGGGCAGGTGTTGGGTGGTGGCAGCATTATGCTACTGTTAACATGTCAAGCTTTTACCGCTTATTAGAACATTGGAACGTTGGCAGCTCCATTGAAAACAATTGAGTGCTCCGGGCTTCTATTGGCCGGTAAAAGCCAGCAGCGCCAACATTCCAATGTTCTCTTTGTTCACAGCAAGAGCTGTGAACAAAGCCTCACGGAGGGCTCCGTGAGGAATTTGTTTTATTTAATAGAACATTCTGCCCTGAGTTGCAGAATGTTCTAATAGTCTTAGAACCCACCGTAGCGGGCTCTACCGGCTATTAAATGCCCTCTCCCTTGTTAAAGGCCCTCGCCGAACGCGGGAGCAGGCCTTTAATAGCCGGTAGAGCCTGCTACGGCAGATTCTAAGGCTATAGTAATAGATACAAGTCAGAGGTGCAGAAAAGGCGCACAGCAGAAAGGTAAGTTCAGTGTCGAACATCCAAGGTGATGGCTAACCTGAAATCAAAACGGTTATTTGAGGAATGGAATCCCCCCTTAGCCCCTTAAATACTTCTTCTCCACTCTTACCATACATTGATCCCTTCTCCTTCTTTCCACGGCAAATACATTTTGAAGTGGTAATACACTTCTGCCACCTCCCCATCCAAAACAATTCGTGATGTGAGACACACGGAGAAACACGCTTCTGCACTGCAGGAACAACCACTTTCCCCCTGTGAATTAAATTTATTATAAAAACACTGATATTATTGAGGCAGAGGAACGCCAAAATGTTCTGATGTGATCATATTAAGGCAAACCAATATCACTGCTCCATTTTAACAAACGCTTCTGGAAAAAAATAAGTCATTATTATTTTGCTTATCCTGCTGCTACCTCGTTTCCTAATCAAAATTATAATTTGTTAAGGGATGCACACAAGCCTTTTGCAACAGTGCAAGGGTATTTATTTAAGAATGTTGCCTTCTTCCTATGCAAGTATGAGAGAACGTATCCTTTTTCCACACGAAGTTATGTTTTAAGAGCAGTGTTACTTTCTTCTACGGAGGAATTAAGCATAGAGGGTAAAACTGAAGAGATAAACAGACTTTTTGTTTCAGAAAATGAAATTAAAGAAATTTCATTTTTATTCACAAACAGGCGTAAATGTTTACCTTTGCCTTGCGGATTGATGTTGGCCTTCATTTATACCATCACCACATCATGTATTTTTAAGGATCAACATGTTTTATATATTGAATTGAGTTTTTGTAGGTAATTTAACTGAAATAAAAATGTTCTGTTATTAAATTTCTCCATCGATCCCTTTCTTTAAAAAAATGAAACATCTTTCAAAAAGAAGAAAATGAAAATAAAATATATAGAATCGTATCCTCAAAAAGAAAAGCCGAACGTTTTAAATATTTTTGGAAAGGCTTCTTTCTCTGAGCAGTCCTTTGATATTAAGCGATCCAGCATACAGTTTACCCTCAGGTTCATATTTAGCCCTAATGCAAAACGTGAGGCGTTTATCTGGTCCCGCGGGAAGCAAAAGAGCGAAACAGCATAAACTGCAATTTTTAGAGTTAAAAATCCCATTCCAAAAATATAAACCTTTATTTGGTTTGAACAAAACAAACACAGATGTACAGAGAAGTGCTTCTCTATGGTACAAAAAAAGCCGTCCTGACAGGAAAAATGTAAATCACAACACTTATCACTAATGCACTTTCTCCTCCCCTTTAGCTTTTTAAGGCATAGAAGGGAAAGAACACAAAAAATACAAAAAAAAATCTGGCACAGTTATCATTCATGTTGATGTCAACAGCCCCGCAAAGACAGGTAACAGGAAAATACCACCCCGGGGATCCTATTCATGGTGCTCAGCGGGGCCTTGTCTGTAATTACTGTGGCCTAGTTATTCCTCAGATAAAAAAAAGTCCAGCACCAGATCTCTTTTTTCCTTAATAGGTGAAGTTGAACCTAAAGCACTGTAATTTTAATCAAATCTTTCCCATCTGCATGTAGCATCTCTGAGAAGTTGAAGATTTAAGTGTACGTTGCAGGGTTTGTTGAATAGTCCCAGCAGGGGAAGACAGGGGGCAGAGAGACAGTAATTATGTTACACTTAAAGGTATTTCGGTTGCCAAGGAACTTTTCTCCACTCCCACTTTGCCTTCTGGTAAGGCTGTCGAAGATGATGTCATAGACCCAGAAGGATATGGCCCATGCGGATAATTACAAATCCATAGATGGTAAATGATGGAAGTGCATTTTATATATTTTTTTTAACAACATTAACATAGAAGGGCCAAAGTTGACCATTTTTACATTAGTCTAACATATTCGATGTGCAACGCAGATTCTGTTTTTCCTTCTTCAATAGCTCTATTTGAAAAAAAAATCTAGGTTGAACAAAAACGGACGTTGCACTTGCATGTTTCCTTCAATGCCATCGAAAACATTATCTTTTAAACCCCGGCCATATAAATTGCACCGGTGCCAGGCATGTTTCAGCGATGTTCCCACAGACAATTATTACAAAAATGAAATCTGCACGTGCTGACCAGATCAAAAACAACATTTGGTACCAACTGGCGAGTGGAAATAAAGGATCAGGACTGCATGTTTTCAAATTTGGCAAATAAAAATTCAACAATTTAGTTGATTTGCACTGTTAACCCTAAAAATACACAGAAAACGTAAAGCATGGATTTTGACTTCTGAAAAAAATCTCTTTAACTATTATCTTGTCTCTATCAGTACTCTTACTAATGCTTGCATAGATTGAAGCAGGTCTTTGACGTGCGCAAGATTTAGAGCCTATTTTTTACGTGTTTTTGCGCACTAGAAACATAGAAATCACAATTACTAATTTATTTTTTGATGGTATTAATACGCTGGTTGAAATTCTAGTTGATCAGCTATAAATGTTATCCACTCGATGCTGTTGCAGTTAGGTTTTTGGATTTTGGACATTATCTCTTTGGTGAAAAAAACACAACATGACTTTCTACATAGCAATGCAAACTCAAACCAATAGAAACCACTCAACGCCAACAACCAATCCCAAGATGCAACTGACAGTCTTTCTTTGTAACAATAAACTGTATCCAATGGAAATCTTTGTTACCGGTCAACTGCAAACTTAGTTTCCAAAAGAGCTATTTAGTCAGAAAGTGATACTTCATTACATATTCTTAATAGTAACCACAATGCAGTTTCAGTAGCTGAGAACCTAATGGCGTGACAAATAATCCTGCGCAGAGGGTTGCCAGTGATGATACCTTTCGCTTTAGGAACCTCAAAATGCCATTGTGGACTCTGTTATTCAAGTTATACTAGACCTGGATGCAGTGGGAGTCACTCTACTACAAATATCTTAATATTGCTCGTAAATAGGGATAAAACTGACATTGACAAAATGGCCCCCACATTATAAGAAATGTTAAATCACTGAAGAGGTGCTATGAATAACTGAAACGTTGATCTTAGAATAGATGCAAGTTCCTAATAACATTAATATTGCTTAAGAAACGTGTTTGATAATATCCAGGATCACACGGCCCAAAGCTCTGTCTCACTAACACTTTGAGGCCCTCAATACTAAACTCTTGAGATTAGCAGTCTCGAAGAGAGTATTGCTTCTGTTTACCCTCAAACGTCACTCGGAGCTAACCTCCTGTCAATAAAGACTCGGCCTTTCTAAAGATATTTGTTATGGTGTGGTCCTAACTCTGATAACAGAGCACTTCAGGGAGAGAACAATTGTATCAAGATTACAGCATCTCGAATGTGATGTGTGTGGCTCAGATTGAACTAGAAGATGGATTGGGTCTGGCTTGGAGATTGAGTATGGGTTGGGGAAATGTGATTCGGACAGTACACTGCAAAACGGTATGTTTACTACAATTTGAGGCAAAGGACAACGTAAAGGTTTAAAGACCAGGTGCCAGGAATGCCGCCTAGTTTCCAGATTTCAAAATGAGCCACTTACCTGCTAGATTCCATCTGCCAAGGGTCACAGACTGAGTAGCTTGAGGTTGTAGCCTGCACACCTGGCCATATATCCCAAGCGTGCACTTATCCATTATTAACAAGTACATTTTAGGGACATGGTAGCTTTGGAAATGTCCCTTGACATTCATAGTAGGGTGACTGGAAAGCTGTTCACAACAAAGGTTTACAGGCATACTACTAGGTATGTTCTTGAATTCTCAAAATCAGTGAATCTGCACTTGTTAATAGGAGTACGACTATGGGTGCAGATTTACTTCTTTTTTAAGTAGTCACTTTTATGGCACAGGTTCATGTATCTAACACATATTTAGATTGTCTAAATATATATAGCTTGGTATGAGTAAACTACTGAGAAATGTGTGTGTCACAATATCCATTGACAATGACTGCTCCATGTGTATTGGTTTTATTACACACATAAACAGTGTGTTAAACCTAAAAACGTGGTTGTGTTTACCACGTAAATGCAGTTATTTAATGAGCCATAATAATCAGGAGGAGGGCCTTCCTAGCAGTTTATTAGTCCTTAACAATGGCATGGTCTTTCAGTGGTTTCATGTGCATGCCGAACAAATCACAATATCTAAGAGGTAAACCAGAATGCCATAGTCTGCTGCATTAACATACCACATGAAATATCACAACATAACATAACACAGAAACGTTTAACATAATGTAGCATTCCAGAGTATCATACCAAAGCACACCACATCATAATATAACCTATAAAACAAAGCATAAAACAACCCAGCATGGAAAGGCATAGCAAACTGACATTTCTGAAAACAAAAACAATGTAGATAAACATTATAACTAACAGCCCTACTTGCAAAAAGTGTTTACGCATATAGGTTGAATAAAGATGCCTTTATGGTCTTTTTCATCAATGTAAATTCAGTTTGTGTGTTCACATAATGTGTATTTACTCTCTTATATGTAGTTTTGCAAGGCAATTGGCAAACAATGGGTATTCCATAGTATAAATGCTCTGCAAATGGTTAATATCCACCAGCCTTTGAACTTGTGGGCGTTCACAAATTTATGCAAGACCCATTCCCACCCCTGATACAATCAGGGATTTAGGGCCACATGTATGAATATTAGGTTTTGCAACTCGTGACTTGAAATTGCGAGGCGCAAAATCTGATGTACAACAGTGTCAATGACACTGTTTGCAATTCCCAATGGGGTCGCAAACGACCTACCTCATACATTTTCATGAGGTAGGTCGCAATTTGCGACCCCATTGGGAATGATCGCTGATCACTCTCACAGAGATGGTCGCCTGCCGGGGACAGCAGACCACCATGTCTGTGATTGCTTTTACATAAAACAGTTTTTTTATTTTTTTATTTTTTTTAAATGCAGCCCGTTTTCCTTAAAGGAAAATGGGATGTATTGAAAAAACAAAATGAAAAGTTTTCTTTTCATTTTTTCAGAGCAGGCGGTGGCCTGACACATGGGGACACCTTCCCGTTTGTGAATGGGTTAGCACCAATTTGAAAATGGTGCTAACTGCTATTGTTTTGTGACCGAATTCACGGTGACAAAACAATCATACATGGCACTGCGACTCGCAATTAGGAAGGGCACTCCCCTTCCTAATTGTGACTCGCAAACCTATTATTTTTTCCTGTTGCAAAGGCCCGATGCGCACGTACATCTGGCCCTCATTTCTGGCAAAGGGAGGAGTAAATCGGTATCGAGATTGGGAGTTTGGGAGGCAATGCTGAAATGAATTGGGGTGGGGCGCTTTCTCCACAGGTGACAAATATTTCCCCTATGGAGAAAAGAGAAACAAGTTAGCATACGCACATTCACTTTCACTAGGAACGTATTCATTCTCAAAAGAAATGTACATTTGCATTTACCCACATGCAACTTCTTATGCCTGCAAGTGAGTTTCGGAAACTTTGAAAGCTGCAATTTTATAGTCAAAATGTATTGTCAATTTATAAAAAAATATAGTTACTACACACATAGGAGTGAATTTACAGGAGTACATTTTCAAATTGCTGTTGCGAATTGGGCCTCTCGAAATCAATAATACAAATTTATGCAAGTAATATACTAGATGTGCCATTATTGATAGTTGCCCTGAACGTCTTTCGATATATGCGTGGGTATTGTATTACCTGGCAAACCCCTTGACCCGTATCACTGTGGGTAATCCCTACCAGTCACTCCAGAGTGAACCCAACGGCTTTCAGCTGCAAAACAGGCCCTAGCAATTACCCAGTGCCCCGCCTTTGTGAGGTAGGCTCAGGGGCTGGGCGGCTGATTGTGTCCACGTAGTGCACAATATATGAAAGTCAAACCAAACAATTCGATTCTGTGGTAATGAAAATGAGGCACGAAGTGAAATAAAAATATGGAAAGTGCTAGGGTGCCATACCCATGATAGAAATCACTATGTATACACACCCTGGTACACAATCATTACAAACCTGCTACAGATCAAAGTCGTACCAAACTCCGAAAAATAGCACTTTAATTATTCAGGGAAGTGTCCTGCTACCAAAATATCTCAGCAAGACTGCTGTGCATCCAAATGGAGGGCAACGGCACTTAACAGCAGGGAGATTACACTGAACAGCATCAGTAATGCTCAGCATACCTGCTGTACAGTCGATTGGTTACTAGTAGCACTTCTCAGCAGGGCTGCTGAAAATTCGATGGGGAAGCACCAGCACATCCCTGCAGGGCTGCTGTACATTTAGCAGGTTGGTACCAGCCATTCTCTTTAGGACTGCTGTACATTTGACCAGTGAGTAATTTGTAAATAAAAGCATGCAGGTGACCAAAGCTCTGTTTTTGACACACGTCACTGCTGCATTTAAACATGCGGGCCATCTCGGGGCTCTTTGATCCACTTACTGTCACTCCCTGCCCCTTCAGCCCACCCTTACAGCTTTCTGTTTTCTTCCTGTGTGACGCTTTTTTCGTTTGTCTCTTCCTCCACCTTTCTAATATGTGTCTTTTGCCCGCTGTAAATGCCTGATGCAGAAAACTAAGGGGGTTATTACAACTTTGGAGGAGGTGTTAATCCGTCCCAAAAGTGACGGTAAAGTGACGGATATACCACCAGCCGTATTACGAGTCCATTATATCCTATGGAACTCGTAATACGGCTGGTGGTATATTCGTCACATTTGGGACGGATTAACACCTCCTCCAAAGTTGTAATAACCCCCTAAGTGTCGGCCCTCGAAAATAAGTGCCGGAAACCATCGGCTAAAATTAAGCACTGCACTTGACGAGGCAATGCTAGCAGTTCTCTTTAGGACTGCTGTACGTTTGACGAGGCAGCACCAGCACTTCTCTGCAGGGCTGCTGTGCATTTGACGGGAGAGTACCAGCAATTCTCTGCAGGGCTGCTGTGCAGTTGACGGAAGAGTACCAGCAATTCTCTGCAGGGCTGCTGTGCATTTGGTGGGACAGGACCAGCACTGTCCTGAAGGGCTGCTGTATATTTGACAGGGCAGAACCAGTACTTCTCTGCAGTTTTGATGTACGTTTAATGGGGTAGTACCAGAATATCCCCGCAGGACTGCTGTATATTTGACGGGGCAGTGCCAGCAATTCTCTGCATGGCTGCTGTACATTCGAAAGGGTAGTACACTATTCTCTGCAGGGCTGATGCATATTTGAAGGGCCAGTACCAACAGTTCTCTGCAGGGCTGTATTACATCTGGTGGGGCAGTACCAGCCCTTTTTTGCAGGGCTGCTGTACCTTTGATGGGATAGAACCAGGAATTCTGGGCAGGTCTGCTGAATATATGATAGGATAGAACCAGCATTTCTCTGCAGAGCTGACAAACATTCTTTAATGAGACATTCTGACTTTCCCCAGCTAGTGGAGTTTAAAAAGAACCTTTAATAAGGATATAACACAACAAAAACAGAGTGAAAAAAGTAGGCACACAGAACAGGAAGGACAATAGTCCAGAAGAAGACAGAGAGCTGGAACAGTCAGGATGGCGACAGAGACACAGATCAGGGAAGGAAATATTCAGAGGGAGGCAGAATAGGAGGCAACCCAGAGGGAGACACAGAGACAGAACGGAGAGGGAAAGCGAAACACGGACCAGGAATTGGAGTAGCCCACGGGGGAGAGAGGGTCACACAACTGGGAGGGAAATACGTCAGAGGAAGGCAGCGACAGGCTGAGGTAAACATACACACACACAGGCAGGGATAAGGACAGGAAAAGTTTCCTTGAATGGGTAAGTGGCACCATGCCACTGTCATAGATGAAAAACAGCAGGCTGTGGGTAGCTGATGCAGCAGAGTTCAGGAAATGGCACTGAGATGCCTGGCACTGTTTGCTGTGGTGGGACGTATGCAAACCTCAGTGTTTTGAAGGTCGGGCAGTGTTGGTTGTAAGGGCTGCGTAAACCACTAAAGGTACAGTAGTCAAGTTGCCCCAAATGATGTAAAACACGCCTACAAGTTCAACAATGGCCTGATGTGATAAATGGGGGTATAAAACTACTGCAAACAATAGTTACTCGTGACATGGAGGTAGTTGGTTACCCTATTGTGCAATTAAACTAACTCCAGAACTAATTTGTTAGCATATTCTGTTCTGTCTGCTAAAGCAGATGTGTTAATTAGAAATATTAATGAGTGTTTATGCATTTTAAATAATCAAAAAAAATGTAGAGATAAATAACGTAGAAAAATAATGTGCATGTTTGAAAATGTGACCTAGGAGAGGAATCACCAAGATTCACAAATGTACTAATAAAATGAATAACGTATGAAATATAGAAAACAATATTGAATAAATGTAGTAGTATGTCATATTAAGATATGTAACGTGTGATTTGCATTGTATTATAGAGCTAACTTAGCCGAAGTTGTGGACTAGTTTTACCAGGCCTCATGAAGAAGCTGAATTATTAACGCAATGTAGAGAAGCTAATGTGCTGAACTGACCATGAACCGCTCGTTGTTTAATAAAATCAGCTTAGTTAAAATTTTCTGCGATGAACCGATGAACAGGAGATGACGGAATTTAAGTTGTATCCAACCCTGTGTAAAGCAGACAGGATGTACTTGCCCAGCACTCCAACAATCGAGACACTGACTGGAGAAGAAGATGCAACATTTTGATACCTGATGAGCCGGATGATGAGGACAGCGTACAAGCAAACCAATCGACACCTTGAGAACTGTGTAATATTAGAATTCATAGAATTGAAAAACTAAGACCATTGGATAGAGTCCTAACTGGTGATTGACTGACCAATTAGGAATTGGGGGATAGTCTGGGCAACTTTGATATAATGTTGTGGCAGAGAGAAAAATCTTCAGACCTTATTCCGAAATTGATGCGATATTGGGGAAGAAGAGTTTTGAGATTCTGTCATTGGGCTCAAGCTCTTGAGAGCCTGATGCGATGCTGATCGATTGATGACCTGAAGACAAAGACTGACTTTGTTGCTGATCCATACCATGGATAGGTAGCCATGACAATGTGACTGAATTGCCTTGTGTCTTTTCTTTCTAGGTACCAACTGCGCTGTCTAAATTGTTTTCCTCTCAAGCTAGATGTTTTTCCAAATTCATGTTCTAAACTATTTTCGCATGAAGTCCCACATGCTAATGCTAATCTGGGTTAGGTAGGGTTTCTATTCTGAGACATTTACATATATAGTGACAAAAGATTGACGGACTGATTTGCTGAACTCTGCTACTCATGGTTTGCATATTCATCATTATTGGCTTATGTTGAAGCATTATAATGCATGTTTTCTCAAGTTCTGATTAGACTGTTATTGGTGGTCACTAATGAATTAATCTTTAGTTGATTTGTATAAAGTTTGAATTAATTCCTTGAATTATTATTATAACCAATAGGGAAATAAATTTGCTAAAATGTATATTGAGTTGTGGTTATTCATGAATGTTGATGTTATTAACTACTGATTTATGTCCTGCTTATTGATTATGGTATCATATATTGATTGTATATGAGCATTGGTTACTAAATGGCTAGGATACTCCATGCAAATCAAAAGGTTAATTGACCTATACGGGTCTCCTTGTAAATTTACTTATTAAGGTTAGGGTGCGCCAACATGTCTGTGAACCTTTTCTTCCAGACATGTTGACACTCCATCACAGCTATGTTCGTAAAAGGGGGCCTCTCGCAGTATGCTGCTAACCCAACTCCTTCCCAGGTTAGGTGAAAGAGGCAACATGCAATTTGTTACACAAGGAAGAGTCACATAGTGGAATCTTGAAAGGGAGATAGTTGGATTAGAGCTTTGTAAGGAAGATTTACATAGACATAATAAAATGCACCTACTTTAGAACCAAACCATGATAAACAACACATTCTATTCTTAATGAAATGACTAAAAAAGACATCTGTTGAAACAAACATTAACTTGCCATGCAAACTGAGACTTTGCCCTATGAAGCCAGTTTGGCTGTACAGTCTGCTTAAACTTTGCAGAATTCTTCAACTGCACTCACAAAGTAGGCTGATTTACTGACTGGGGAATACCACTAATGTCTAACTCTAATGCTGCTGGTGCCATTCTGTATGTTGTTTCCCATGTGATCAGCCTCAGAAAGACGAAAGGATGACATGGGCCTTGCTTGTAGCTGTGTCTCCATAATGCTAATGCTCTTACAGTGACATTGCTCTCAATGACCTTGCGCTGAAAAGCTGTGCCTCCTCAGTGTGTGTTCCTAGCATGTCAACTCTATATACGGCAGTATGAAAAAATCTGGCTCCTGATGTGCTGTCTAACTCAGCCATGGCCAGGAATGGAAATGTAGCAGCTGCTTGTTGCCCATCTCCTTTACAATCTCTTACAAGCTAACATATTGGTGCAGCAGCTCATCATGAATAAATGTAGAAACTTTAGCATGGTGAAAATGTGGCAAGGTGGGAAGAGTCCAGGCTCAGGAATGTGCACGTTCAGTCAGCATCATGCACGAGAGCCACTCCTAGGGCCCTCAGCAGATACTTTATTGATCAAACTTAATGGGTAGCTTTATTAGACCATTGAATTAAAATTTAAGAAAAGAAGAATAAAGAAGGCACGTAATGTGTGAAAAAGCAGATTAACAGCCTAGTAGCACTTTCCAGCCAATATATAAAATAGTTAACAGTACCGGGAGTTAAGAGAGAGAGAGCATGCAAGAGGTGGGGGAGGGAGGGAGGTGAGAATGAATAAGGAAACGCATGCACTTCCAGAGAGTACTCAAAATAATTAAAAAAGTAGTCCGCTCAAGCATGGACTTAAAGGTTACAACTAGTCCAGTCAAAACACCGTGAGACAAAATTTTCCTGGGTGAGACAAACACAAAAATACAGAGGAATGTCATTGATTCAAGAAGAGACTACTGAGATATTTAACGATGCCATCCAGTAATGAGCAGACTGTTTGTAGCCAAAATCTAAAACACGGACTCGCAAAACAAATAGGACGGTTGTTGGCAATCAGACTTTTGGCTTTCTTTGTGCTTTCCTTGTTTTCTCATGGTTTTGCTGTAGTGGAAGCTGCTGGGCTCTCATCAACCTAAAAAATAAGCAAAAAAGGTTTGGCCTGAAAAAGCACATATTGTCATTGTCCCTAGCCCTTAACAGAACTTCTTAGTGTGTGCTTATGCTCCTTGTGAAAAGGCAGAAAGACATCATTCACAGTTAAGTTAGCCGTTAACTTGAGTGTGCTGAAACACTGCTCCATCTTAAATGCTGTAGTGAGTGGAGAAAAATGTGAACAACACAATAATAAAACAATGGATGAAGAGGGCTGGCTGAAAGCCGCTGTATGTAAATGATGCATATAATTTAAGTAAAATCAATAGGTCACATCGACCTAATAGGACTAGGGGACGTTTCGAAGATGCAAACTCAAACAGCTAAAGAAGGGTCTGTCTTTACTATTCCTGTGTTTTTTAACTGGCTTTGTTGTTATGTCAGCCTTTCTGAGTAAAGCGAGAACTTGTCCACGAAGTCCTAGACGTAGGGACAAAGGAACGAAAAATCTTTTCTAAATCTGACCCTGATTGGACTGTAATACTGCCTCGCCACATTCGACTATCACGTGAAAACGCAGGTTAGACAAATCGAAAAATAAAATTACAAACTGTTTTTTTTTTTAAACACACATTAATTGCTGACAAAAATAAACGGAGGATGCATAATCTAATGCTTGATATCAGGTGGTTGCGGAGAACACAACACACGTCTTTGTAAATAGAATTCATATAAGCATTTCTGGACCAAACATCTTTATAGACAATACATTGCCAAATATTTCTGGACACTGATGACCCTTTGCTCTTTCAAGTTGCATGGCCTTGGGAGTAGAGGTGTAGGAATTTGAAAAAGCTTGACTTCTCCAAGTTTGTGAAGTTTTAAAAAAACTACAAATTTCCAACCTTGGTGAAGTTTTTAAAACAAATAATCTGTATTGTTATGCTTATAATTAGCCACACATGGCATGAAGTCAGTAGCAGGCCAGTCTCAGTGGGCGTGGCTCTGCACTGTGCTTTCCCACGGCACAATGTAAATTTGAATCCTGCGCTACGTTGCGTGTAATCCAGTCTCTAGCAAGCATCAAAGGTCCCTAGCACCTAAGGCAAGATGTCTGTGCCCGTCGACGTGATGCAATTTCATTTTCTCAGTGTTAGCTGCCACTCTCTCCCCAAACATCAGAAATATATTTTTAACTTGTTGTGGGACCACAACCCTGTAGCCTTATTTTTAACGGAAACCTGGCTCCAGGATAGCTCAATGCCTGATGTAATTGCATCATTACCGCTAAGTTTTTCTATTGCTAGGAGAGATAGACAAGGAAGACCTGGGGGAGGGGTTGCTATAATTTATAAGAAGGTCTGCAACTGCAAAAAGTAATGTCTTCCTATCCCTGCATGCGAGGCCTAACATTTCTCACTCACACTTACACCTAAATTTACTTTATCCAGGGTCTTGGTTTATAGGCCACCTGGCTATGCTGAGGACTGATGTGCTTCCATTTCTGACCTGCTAACTCCTTTTGCTTTCAAATTTGCAAATTTCATGCTGTTGGAGGATCTTAATATCCATTTAGATGACCCCAAATGTAGTTTGGGATGCAGCCTAATTAAAGATCTGAGTACTGTAAATCTTGCCCTGTGTAACAAGACTCACACCCATGAAGCAGGTCCCCTTTTGGATCCAAGCTTTGCGAATGTGCAGGACCTAGCAGTTGTTTCACCTTTCCCTCTGACTTGTTATGATCACAGAGTAGTTCCCTTTACTATTAAAGTTCCAACTGCCTCATGTCCAAGGTGACTTAATATTTCTTTGTTGACAAGAAAGTGGTGGAAGCTAAGTGTTGCCACTCTGAATCACCAACTTCTTATTACGAAACTGACTCTCAAGGATTCAGCCTGCACAGATCAGGGTCTGGTGAATAGTAGGATACAGAATGCACTGGACGAAGTCCTAACTGCTGTTTCCAGACATTTGGATAGAACTATCCCACCGGCCCCATTGTTTAATGACACACTGCGGATAGAGAAAAAAACACTGTAAAATCATGGAAAGGATCTGGAGAAGATCCTTTAATGTGACTTCAAAAGCCTCCAACAGGAAAGCTATCACTATCATGGGCTCTGTAAGAAGGCGCATGAGCTATTCTATTCTGATAAGATTATAAGGCTGAGGATTGTCACAAGATTCTCTTTAATGTGGTTAAGGAGCTTTCTGACTCTAGTCATACCTCTCTAGCTCCCTCGCTGTCACAACTCCAGTGTGCGAAATTGGATTTTTTTTGCGAAAAAGGTAGCTGACATCCAATAGCAACTGACTAAGGAATCCAGTGGAGATGAAGTGGCATTACATCCTGGTAGTCGAGATGAGGATGCTAAATCCACTCTCACAACACCTAATAGAACCATGCCCCGTCTAATCCTTTTCAGTGGAAACTGAGCTCTTGGTCTCTGCTAGGAGTCACCTCCTTTCTGGGTATTTCACAGTCTATTAAATCTGGCTCACCTTTTGATTCCTTACCACTTACTACATTTGGCTTGGTGAATCTGGATCCACTTTCTGGGGTGGTGAATTTCCTTAAACAGCTTGCTGGAAACACGTCATTGTGCTTCCACTTCTAAAGAAACCAAACCTACACCCCAACACCTGGTCGAATTATTGTCCCATTTCTTTGTTGCCCCGCCTCTCCAAAGTTTTGGAGAAACATTTAAATGCCTCACTAACATCTTATGTGGAAAATCTAAACTTTCTTTATTCTTCACAATTGGGTTTCAGGACAGGACATAGGACAGAATCTGCCCTACTAGGAGTCACGAACCATCTCAGAAAGCTACTGGACGAAGGCGGAACTGCAGCTCTCATTCTACTTGATTTGAGCGCAGTGTTCAATACTGTGTCTCACCTAATCCTGATTGAGAGACTGCCTGCGTTGGGACTTGAAAGAACTGCACTGGCTTGGTTAGTCTTATGCCTCCACAATTGGACTTTTCAGGTATTCTCGGTCAGTGTGGTGTCTGACAGTCAGTGTTTAACATCTGTTGCCCCAGAGAGCTCAGTGCTCAGTCTGCTGCTGCTTAACATTTATGTATGCCCGCTTGCAGAAGTAATGGAGAGCTGCAGCCTGACTTTTTTTTGTATGCAGATGATACAAAAATCTTTTTTTCGTTATCATTGGCACATGACAAGGGTCCCTCCGCTCTAACTTGTGGCTTGAGGTTAACTGCCATTTGGACAAGTGACAACTCGCTTAAGCTGAACATCGATAAGATGAAAGTGATGATCTTGGGAAACAATCCCCAACTTAGGGTTCCCCAACATTGGCCCGCTTCTCTGAGGCCCTTTCCTACTCCATCTCCTAAAGTTTAAAGTTAAGAACTGGGCATAAATCTTTTGATAAAACCTCAGGTGGTGAAGAAGATTTCCACTTGTTTTACCATACTCAACTGGATGAAAACAATGATCTGGATTCTCTCTCTGGCAGCCCAAAAGACAATAATTCAAGCCTTAATCCTGTCTAGCTTGGAAAATGGCAACATTCTTTACCTAGGCATAGACTAAGCTTCCATTCACTGTCTGCAGACTGTTCAGAATGCCTTGGCGCATCATCTGTTCTGCCTCCTGAAGTTTTCTTCCCCTGTCCATCTCCTTCAAAAGCTTCATTGGCTCACGATCTTGAAGTGCATTCAATTGAAGACATTGTGCTATGTCTTTAAAGCTAGAATGTGAGTTGGCCTGCGCTACATTCAGGAGTTAATACTGCCCTATTTGACGGTCCGCTCCCCAAGATCATACCACTTGGCTCTGTATATGGTTCCCGAGTTTCACTTGGACCAAATATGTGACCGTTCATTTTCAGTTTTGGGTCCCAAGCTTTGAAACTCCCTTTTAGTTACCTTAATGAACAGTTCCAGACTCGTTGCTTTTTGCATAAACCTGAAGACATAGGGCCTCATTACAACTTTGGCAGTCTTTTCACAGGACCGCCAAAGCCGCTGCAGGCAAAAGACTGCCAGTAATGGAGGTCTTTTGCCCGCCCTATTAGGAGCTTTCCACTGGGCCAGCAGGTGAAAACAGCGATCTGGCCGCTGGCCCAGCAGAAAACTCACTACAATATTGACAATGTTGTGGTGCGTCGTGTGTGACCGCACCCATCGCGCATTTCACTGCCCATAATTCAGGCAGTGAAATGTGCGATGGGGCTGTACATGGTGGTCCCTGCACTTCCCATGCCAAGTGCATGGGCAGTGCAGGGGCCCCCATGGGGCTCCCAACACCCCCTTTCCGCCAGCCTTTGCATGGCAGAGAGACAGCCATGCAAAGGCTGGCAGAAAGGGGACCCGTAATACCCAGGGCAATGCTGCGTGCAGCGCTGCCCTGGTAGATTGCGACCACTGAGACCGCCAGGCTGTCAACAGGCGGCAACCTGGCAGTGCCCGTGGTCTGATCGTGGCACATTTGCCACGGTTATAATAGGGTGGTCGGACCGACCTGTCTGTGGCGGTCTGACCGTTATCGCAAGTGAGGACGTCTTGGGACTGCCACACTCGTAATGAGGGCCATAGTTATTTTAATCTGGGAGTTGACCGCCACTGTTTCAATGGCTTAATGCAGGGAAACCCTATTTGGGTAGCTGTGTGCTTTACAAAACTGTAATAATAATAATAATAATAATAATATACATAAATCACCTTTAGAAACAAATGAGTTAACACTGCTTAAAAAAAGTGAATATTTTTGCCAGAATTACGGATCTACGGCCCAATTGTCTTAGAAATACTGCTCACCTCTGTGAATTGCTAAAATGAGCAAATACGCTTCTTTAATGCAGGGCAGTGTTGTTACTGCCTCTTGAGCCATCAGACCATTGAACAACAAATACACTAATGTCAAAGGAAGGTCACATATTTATTGCTATCCCTATCTTTCCCTTATCCGGCCTGATATGGCTCTCGTTATCCTCAAAGTTCTTTCTCTCAATGCATTCACTTGTTTAAGGTTTGACCACCACCACACCTATTTTAGCACAACAACCTGAGCATTTGGTCAAAGGAGTCCTTCTATCATGCCTTACAACTTAGTAAGTGCAAATATAACAGTGGCATAATCCAACTCTCAACTGCAATAATACATAATATATAATTTTTTGAGTTAAGTTTCAGTGGACATCACACATACCATTTTCATCCAGATATTGCTGGCCAACTTCCACTATGTTTTGAATGCAGACCATAGGAAAATGTGGAGGATGAATAATTGTTGCATTTCTGGCATCACTGTAAACGTATGACACAAGCCACACGAGGTTTTTCTCCAGTTTCAATCATATCCTGATAGTTTACTTTCCCTGAGTGCATACAAGGATGTGGAGGCATTTGCAAGTAACTGTGTTTTTTTCACACTCATCGATAACCAATGAATAGGACCAGTTGCAGGACCTGGGCAATACACGATAAGTGTTATCTGTGTCCTTTGCCAGGCCACCCACATGGGAAACTCCATGACCTTCCTGGTTCTGTGGCTTGTCATGGAAGGCAACAGATTCCTTCAACCTTTCTGACTGTGTCAGGGCTATCATGCAACTCAGATTGTTCTGAATGCAGGAGCAAGCCAGGTGTAGCATATTTCAACAAACAATTCAGGACAAATAGTATTTTCCAAATATATATCTTCTTTACTATCACCCCCACTGCATACTGACAACAGCATTAGCTCCCAGCATAAGAATGCATAACATTTCAAGTTCACATAATTATACCTAGAATATAGAATACAAGACTATGAAAATAAATTCCAATTAGAACATCATCACATATTTACACATAAATGTAATCCTTTTTCTATTTTTTAACTAACTAATAAAAGATATAGTTAAAAGAAACATACAAAAAACTATGATATGGGAATAAATATCCAAAAACTATTAATTAGGAAATTAATCACAATTAAAGTAATCAAACATCCTTGGTCTCCTAACAACCCTCTCACAAATAATTGTAAAATCCGATGAACAGTGTGGACAATCTTGGGGCTGTTTTAATTTAGATGAACAGTTTGAACCATCTTCGCCTTCACCCTCATACCCAGATTTGTTTATTTTGGTATGGCTTCCTTTATTTATATTCAATTCTGCATGCACCTCTGGGTTTGGCTTACTCACACTTAGCCACCAGTAATCACATGTTTTGTCTTTTTCTTCCTTACTCCAAACGCCTTCACCTGCTAATGCAAGTCAACTCATTTGCCATACTTTACCATTATCTAACACAGCAGTGTTGTTTCTAACCTGTGTGACCCTTCTTGGCTCACTGACTTTGGTCTCACCTTTGGCAACTTTCCTCGCACTCTTCACATGTACCCATTGACCTACACATAAATTTACTTATTTGGTACCATGTTTGGCATCATAATATGGTTTGTTTTATATTTGCAAATTATAAACATTCCTCCTCACTTCTTCCACATCGCATTCCACCATGCTACTCCTCCTCATCTATCCTAGATTGATCTTAACCCCTTTGCTGCCAGGCATTTTCCCCCTCAGGCATTTTTTTGGCTATTTGGGGCAGGGCGCGCTTGGGCCCTCATAACTTTTTGTCCACATAAGCTACCCACGCCAAATTTGTGTCATTTTTTCCAACATCCTAGGGATTCTAGAGGTACCCAGACTTTGTGGGTTCCCCTGAAGGAGACCAATAAATTAGCCAAAATACAGTGAAAATTTCGTTTTTTTTAATACAATTGGAAAAAAGGGCTGCAGAAGAAGGCTTGTGGTTGTTTCCCAGAAATTGGCATCAACAAAGAGTTTGCAGTGCCGCCAAAATCAGCAGCTTCCCAGCTTTAAGGAACAGGCAGATTTGAATCAGAAAACCTAATTTCTCAACACAATTTTGGCATTTTACTGGGACATATCCCATTTTTAAAAAAAATTGTGCTTTCAGCCTCCTTCCAGTCGGTGTCAGCAATGGGTATGAAACCAATGCTGGATCCCAGAAACCTAAACATTTCTGAAAAGTACACAACATTCTGAATTCAGCAATGGGTAATTGGTGTAGATCCTACAAGGGTTTCCTACAGAAAATAACAACTGAAAATAAAAAATATTGAAATTGGGGTGAAAAAAACAGCCATTTTTCTCTACGTTTTACTCTGTAACTTTTTCCTGCAATGTTAGATGTTTGAAAGCAATATACCGTTATGTCTGCTGGACTCTTCTGGTTGCGGAGATATATGGGGCTTGTAGGTTCATCAAGAACCCTAGGTACCCAGAGCCAAAAAATGAGCTGCACCTTGCACTAGCATGTGAATTACAGGGCATTTCTCAAATAGACGTCTTTTTTACACACTGATTAATATTTGGAAGGAAAAAATGTAGAGAAAGACAAGGGGCAATAACACTGTTTTGCTATTCTATGTTCCCCCAGGTCTCCTGATAAAAATGGTACCTCACTTGTGAGGCTCTGACCAGGTTCTGTTACACAGAATCCTTTGCAAACCTCAAAATGTGGCTAAAAAACAACTTTTTCATCACATTTTGTTGACAGAAAGTTCTGGAATCTGAGAGGAGCCACGAATTTCCTTCCACCCAGCGTTCCCCCAAGTCTCCCGATAAAAATGGTACCTCACTTGTATGGATAGGCCTAGTGCCCATGACAGGAAATGCCCCAAAACACAAAGTGACACATCACATTTTCTCAAAGAAAACAATGGTGTTTTTTGCAAAGTGGCTACCTGTGGATTTTGGCCTCTAGCTCAGCCGGCACCTATGGAAACCTACCAAACCTGTGCATTTTTTAAAACTAGAGACCTATGGGAATCCAAGATGGGGTGACTTGTGGGGCTCTCACCAGGTTCTGTTATCCAGAATCCTTTGCAAACCTCAAAGTTTGGCTAAAAAAACACCTTTTCCTCACATTTCGGTTACAGAAAGTTCTGCAATCTGAGAGGAGCCATGAATTTCCTTCCACCCAGCGTTCTTCCAAGTCTCACGATAAAAATGGTTCCTCACTTGTGTGGGTAGGCCTAGTGCCCGCGACAGGAAATGCCCCAAAACACTATCTGGACACATCAAAATTATCAAATAGAAAACTACCTGTTTTTGCGGGGAGGGGGGCACCTGCGTTTTTGGTCCTGGGTTCAGCAGCCATCTAGGGAAACCTACCAAACCCAGACATCTCTGAAAACTAGACACCCGAAAGAGTCAAGGGAGGTGTGACCTGCGTGGATCCCCCAATATTTTCTTACCCAGAATACGCAGCAAAGCTCAAATTTAGCTAAAAAAAAATAATAATACTTGTGTAGGTGGACCAAGTGTTTGTGACAGGGAAGAGCCAAAAACACGTCGAAATTGAGGGAGAACCAAAGTGGGTCCAAAAGGGCAGTTTGAAAAAAACATTTTTAGGCTGACAAGTGCAGCAGAAATTTTATCGGTATAGATGAGACAATGCTGGGTGGTAGGAATTTTGTGGATTCCTGCAGATTCCGGAAGGTTCCATCACAAAAATGTGGGAAAAATGTGTGCTTTCAGCAAAGTTGGAGGTTTGCGGGGCATTGTGGTTAAAGAAATGGTGCGGGTGCATGTGAAGCACACCACCCTGGAATAAACTAGATGTTTCGTTTTCAGATGCGTCTAGGTCTTGTGGATTTTTCTACATTGCAGCATCCCAAAGTTAAAAAAAGTGTAGCCCTCACCATTCCAAGTGGGATGATTTTGAGAGTTACCAAACACTCATGGCCCAAATGTAAAACAAAAAACTAAAATAATCAAATGTCCTCTTGCTTGCCATGGGATAAGATGTTTTAGTGTGTGGGGGAGAGTTGAAAGACTGTTAGCTCCTTCAGTTCAGGTGGGGGCATAACCAGGCCCATACTGGTTAGTAACCACCACCCCACTATTTTTTTTGTTTCTTCCCTGGCATCTAGTAGACTTTCTGTCCCCCCGGGGTGTGGGTCGGGGGTAATTGCCCAATCTGCCCACTGGTGGTCAGAACAACTTTGGCCCCATTTATTTGGGGTGAGGGTATGGCTATACCCCAAACTCTTATTTTTGGAAAAAAATCTTCCCTGGTCTCTGGTGGGCTTTCTGCCCCACTTAGGGTCAGATGGGCCTACCAATAATAGGCCGATCTGCCCCCAAGGGGGGCAGAAATGGCCTAAATACAATTTGCCCCCCAGGGGAGTGACCCTTGTCTAAGGGATCGCTCCCCATACATAAAAACATAAAGTAAATGTAAATATATATATATCCTAGGTGTCTAGAGGTTTCTGCCCCCACGGGGGCAGATTGGCCTAACAATATGGCAGAAATGGCCTAAAAATCATTTGCCCGCTCCCCTTATGCGCAGATATGAAAAAAAATATATATCTCTGGTGTCTAGTGGTTTCAGGGGCAGAAATAGCCTAATAATAATTCCCCCCACCCCAAACATAACAAAATAAAAAAGCAATAAAGAAAATATGCGCAAGTATGAAAAAAAGAAATAATCCCTGGTGTCTAGTGGTTTCTGCCTCCCCCGGGGGCAGATTGCAAATGGCCTAATAATAATTTGCCCTCCCTGGGAGTGACCCTTGCCCAAGGGGTCGCTCCCCAAACATTAAAAAAACAATAAAGAAAATTATCTCTGGTTTCTAGTGGATTTCTGCCCCTCCCCCCCCAGAGCAGATTAGCCTAATAATGTTAGGCCGATCTGCCCCCAGGGAGGGCAGAAATGGCCTAGAAATAATTTGCCCCCCCAGGGGAGTGGCCCTTGCCCAAGGGGCCGCTCCCCTTATTTGAAATACAAAAATAAATAGAGTCATTAAAGGTATTTTACAGCTTTCTAATGAAGTGAATGTTTCATGAGAAAATGAAATTAAAAACGTTGCATGAGCTTGTCCTCCTATGGGCCCCCGGGTGGGGCGCTAGCGCTCGCCCAGATGGCCAAGCACCCTCTCCTCTGGGCAGAGATGGAAGGGGAATCACTTCCCCTTCACCCCCGCCCCCCCCGATCCCCTGTGGCAGCTTATGACGTCAGCGTGCTTTCGCGCGCTGACCTCATCAGAGGCCTCCAGCACCGATCGAAGGAGAAATGCGATCGGGCAGCAGAAATACTCCGAGAGACATGAAAGGAGAGGAAAGGCTTTTCCTCTCCTTTCATGCCTCTCTGCCCCCTCCACGTGATCGGAGGAGAAATGCAAAAGCATTTCTCCTTCGATCAGCGCTGGAGACCTCTGCTCAAATGTCCTTCATGGCATAAATGTATAATTTATTCCCTTGATGTTCTGGGAGGTATAATTTTTTCTCCTCTTAAAAGATAATGATTGGACATGCCTAATTCATCTATGACCTCCAAAATTCCTCTACTAAAACAATGGTTTTAGCAACAGACTCAAAACCTTGCAAGTTAAGCGCCCTACTGATGGCATCTTTAATCACATCAAAAGCTTGTTGGCACTCATTAGACTAATTAAAGCAAAAATTTGTTTTCAATAATGGTCTCATGGCATGTGTTTTATCCAAAAATCTATCCACAAATTTTTGATGAAATTCCACCAGTCTCAAGAATGACCACAAATCATCCTGTGGATTTGGAGAAATGACAATAGCATTAGCTGATTTTTTTTTGGTTTTATCCTGTGACCACTTACTTCATGTCTTAAATGGGTGACTTTTTTCTTTGCAAATCTGCACTTAGAAAACTCTTAGCACACTACTAAATCTAACATCATGTTCTTGTTTATTGCCTCCCATAATGAAAATGGCATCCTGAAAAAACACAATCCCGACATATCACCAAATAACTGTGACATAAGTCTTGGAAATACAGCAGCCGCAGGGGCCAAACCAAAAGTCATGCATTGAAATTGGTAACAACCAAAAAGTTTGCAGAATGCAGCAACACTCCTACTCAGTGTATGTAAGGAATTTTAGTGATATGGTGAGAAAAGGCAAATGGTAGAGAAACATTTAATAACCCTGGTTAATGAAAGCATCTCATCAATCTTAGGTAGTGTGAATTGGTCCACTACTATACTGTTGTTCAAACATCTAAGATCCACACATTAGATCGTCTTGCTGCAACAATCAGAGAAATCAATTTGGATGTTTCTATTGGTTCACTAAAACCTGCTTCCTGTAACTTATTTAATTCCATTTTGAATTTCTCTCTAACAATGATTGGGATACTGTGCACTTTGTGACTTTTTGGTGTGGCAAATTATTTTAGTCTAATACAGTGTATGAACGCTTTCAGTGTGAGAATCTTACCATTAAACATGTCCTTTGAAGTCACTTAGAACCTACTTCTCAGTATCCTCACCGTTACATGCTACCAGAACTTGCTCAGGACTGTTAGGGTCAAGTATGCTATGTAGCTCTCTTTGGACCTTTCATCCTTGAACTGAAGGACCACTGGCTGTGACATAAGGCTTACATGTGGCTCTCTGGTCCTTAAACTCAAATACAAGTAACCTATACTGCAGAATATCCATTTTTTATCCTATAAAGCTTTCAGAATTTACAGGGTTCTCTTTCAGGATTTACATCTGTGGGTTCTAAATGTAAACCAATGACATTTACAAAATTGTTTTCCCATACAGTCTGAGCAATGATAGTAAGTGATGACCCTGAATCAGCAGCCACCTGTTAAGTTGTATACTGCTTGCTAGAATGCAACTCCTCAGAATCCTGTGATTCATTTAATGAAGAATCAGTTTCTATAAGACAAGCTACTGTGTTTTTCTTTTTTCTCACACGCCCTTGCAAAGTGTCCTACAATACCACATTCTAGACACTTTGCTGATTTTAATAGAAACCTTTTGAGCCTTGCATTGTGAGAACTGCTACCACAGCAGTAGCACATAACAGTTGCAGTTTTTCCTTGATTGTTAGGACTGCCTTTTCTCAAATTCTTATTGAATTTAGTACGGTCATAAGTGTTCTTTGGGTTCACATTTTTCCCTTTTTTCTCTTCTGATATGTTATTGACTGATGGCATTTCACTTGGAGCAGAAATAAATCTGGAACTTCTTACTGATAATACTGCCTTCTTCACCAAAGCTATAATGTCTTTTAAACTTTAATCTCATTCAATCCAAAGTCTATCTTGGATTCCTTTGTTCTTAGTGCAAATAACTATTTGATCATGTACCATTTCATTATTCAGAGTACCAAATCTGCATGGCGCAGCAAGACTTCTGAGAGCTGGCAAGTACTCTTCAATGGACTTGTTCTGTTGCTGCTTCCTTTTAAAAAACTTCCGTCTCGCAATAGCAATGCAAACCACTGGAGAATAATGATCATCCAGGTCTAGTATAGCACATTTGAATATGTCAAAATCACCAACTCTTTCTGGTTTTTGTATGTGATTGTATACCCAAAGTCCTTCAGGTCCTAAGCAATGCATAAGATTTTTTTTTTTCTTTCCAGTGATAAAATGCTGCCATTATCTTCCAATGTGGAAATATAATTAAAAAATATTCTTTCCATTCAGCCCATTTAATAATAGGTTCTCCTGGATCGGTCAGAAGTTATTTGGGAGTGTTTAAAGATATTCCTACCTCCGTGGTACTAGATCTAGCTGAACTAATGTTCATGGCAGCACAAAAATAGAACCTGTCCCCAATGTAAATGTTGTAATAAAATACACAGACGTTACAAACAACCGGAGCAAACTTGTTAACTTTTGTAAATTGTGTCCATGACAATAATGTAAAACAAGCAAAAATACTTGCGTGTGTGGGATAATAACGTCGAAGAAATGACGTGATATAAAAAATTCTGTGCCAGGGAGCACTGAAGATGACTGAGATTCACTTTCCCAGTGCAAACAAAAATGGAGATACGTAAATGTCACACAACATGACCTTGTGACGGGACGCGCTTGCCCCAGAATTCCATGCATTGACTTGTATAGGATGTTGGAAGCCATGCCGACAATGTGCGCTGATGTACGCTCTAAGAATCCCTTGAAATGCTCTGATGAACATGCTGAGATTCTTTTGAATCCTGTAGGACGTACGTGTGGCACAATTGCAAGTGATTAAAAACAGTGTTCCTTTTAAAATAATTATAGAGAGTGCAGAGCTCAGTTGCTTGCAGACTCATGCAGAGGCATTTTTAAAAATAAGTAAATACTGTGTCTGCAGTGATTCTGTTGACCATCGACAACCAAAAACTCAATAGTGAAAAGACAGCACAAAAAATGTCTTCATGCTCCCACAACAAATTTGCCAAAATCCAAATGAGATTACATTCCACACCTCAAGTACTGTAATTCTGGAGATATAATCCAAGAAAGAAATAATCAAAATAGTTTGGGTCCCCAAATCTTTAGTTACAGTGGGTCTAGGGGTTGATGACCAATTGGTTGCCAAAGTTGTGTAGCATATTCCCATAAATAATCCAGGACAAATTATATATTCCAAGTATATATCTGCTTTATTATCAACCCCACTGCATACTGACAACAGCATCAGCTCCCAGTATAAGAATGCATAGCAAGTCCACATATTTCTACCTAGAATATAGAATACTACACTATGACCTGATACATTCAAATTAGAACTTCACACATATTTACATAATAAATTCCTATTACTACATATATACTACAACAGATTAATCACATGAGGGCCTGATTCCCAATGGTAAACTTACACTTTTTGTATAAGTTTACTATTATTTTGGTATTCACAAACTACGAGTTTCATTTTACTAATAGTAATTTTTCAATGGAAGAGACTCAGAACTTGTGGCAGAGACTCTGCCCAGAGTTTCAAGCCCATCTGCGCAGTCTCAACAGTTGTAAAATTACTATTAGTAAATTAAACTGATAGTTTGTGAATACAGAAAAAATGAGTAAACATACACAAAAGTGTAAGTTTACCTTTGTGAATCAGGCCCAAAGCATCAAAATAAATTTAAAAACAAACACATTTCTAGTACCCTGGACAAATGCTAAAATGGAAAATGTCCTATTATTTCTCTTATGCCAGAAATACGTGCCCTTCACTATATGGTGAAGCACAGGTCAAAGAACTTTAAACTAGCAGGATTTCTTGTATCAAAAGAGCAATTTCAGATTGAAACATTCATGCACATCAGTTAAATAAAGTTCTTAACTTAATAGGAATGTGATCTCTACTATGCAAGTTAATATTGATGACTGAATACATTAATGATTGATAGGGCAAACATTTAGAAATGTGCTCCAGAAAAGACACCTCAGCAGGGTTGTGATACCACACTTGACAATGCACTAACTTCGCTGCTTTAATTTATTCAGTTTAACAAGTGCAGAGTGAGGGACAAGCAATCAATGACAGCTTTATACCCTCCCTATAATCATTTGGTTTACTGTATATTTTAGGGCCAAGAACAATCAAATTGTCAGAAGGAAGCATTGTATAGTGTTTCAAGGGAGTAGCTAAAGGGGATGATTTAATGTCTACATGTTCCAGGAGAATGATGGCATATCTTTACTTCCTTTTATGTGGGAACATATGTGGGCTTTGAAATGAATGTGTTTCAGCGTTCATGTTTTCTGGTAAAGTATAATGTTTTCTATTTTAGACAATAAACTTGTAGTGATTGGTTAATTTGGACTTGCTTAGAATGCCTATTTTTAATTATTTAAAAAAGGAGCATGTTGTTCATTTTGTAGGACTTGCAAATCCATTAGAATTTTAAAATCATAGCTATTTGCAACAGAACATTGAGCATTTACACTTGTTAATTAACTAGTGACCTTAACGGCATCCGCAAATGATTCACTTCATGAACTCCAGCAAATGTAACTC
Source organism: Pleurodeles waltl (assembly GCF_031143425.1). Lineage (NCBI taxonomy): Eukaryota > Metazoa > Chordata > Amphibia > Caudata > Salamandridae > Pleurodeles > Pleurodeles waltl. The sequence goes on from NC_090448.1 coordinate 921,576,035, forward strand.
CTTGCTCGTGCACTGTGAAACCCATTTTGTAAAGGTTAGCAGATTAAGGCATTTCTGAACATACTCATGCCCTCTGTAGTTTGGCCTCACTATTCCTGTGCCTTTCCACAATGTGTCAAAAGTAATCCATCTGTCAGCAGTGTTGAGCATGGGCCTTGGTGAATCATTGAAAACAAAAAAGTACAGTGGTGTAGTCTCGAAAAAGGTAAATCTAAAACAGTAGACTTGAGTTTCTGTTTGTGATTTCCTCTTTTTTGAAAACTTAACAAATTGCAGAAGGCTACTTTAGAACATTCTGAAAAACAGATTAGAGGTTCTGAGCCTCCCATCCTTCATAAACCTAACACCAGCAAATGTGGGTAAAGTGGCTACAGTGTATCATTCAACTTTTCAGTAAAGCCAATGTTATCAAAAGTTGTTGTTCTTTTACGTGTGGAGAAAACCCTTTCATAAAATAATTATTAAACATAGGAGTGTCGTGATATGGCACTTATAGTGCTGATGCATCATGGAATGCAGTGATGTCTTTGACTACTGCATTCCAGGTACGTCAGTTACCTCGTGCCCCTTTGATGTACAGATGCACTAGTCATTTCTCCAATAAAACTAAATGTCCACACAAGCCTCGTGTGAATAAGATTACTACAATTTTGAGGACGAGCGGGCAACAGACTCACAGAGAAGTTACTACAGGGCCCAGGGGGTAACTGGTGTCAGGTGAGAAGCATGCAGACCAGTAATTGCCAGCCCAAGAGACTGAACTGTTAAGACTGTGTAAAAATCATGCATTTTTATTTATTGCTTTGTTCGCAATCTGACCTGAGGTGTAAAGTGTGCTGAATAGCGGTAACTATACAACTGGCATCCAGGGCAAGAGCAAGAAGCAGCTGTTGATTTACGTGTGGCGGTGGCATTTTTCAAGTTGTTAAGCGTGTCTCTTAGTTGCCATTGTTGTGTGGATGTCCTGTGCGATGGTGGCAGTATCCACGTATCCAAGTCAAGTGAGTGCATCATCCTTGGAGCATTCAGAAGACTTGTCCAGGGAAGAGTGACCACCTTGTGGGCGTGTCTATGAAATCAACACCCATTCCGACGCATCCTTTCTGATGCGTAGTCATCTAAGCAATCACCACAGCAATGACGTTACTGCATTGTTATACAAGGAAGCACAGCTGTCATGTGGAAATCACTATCTAGTCGGAGTTCACTTCCTAGAGCGCTGTGATGGTACTTTAATTAGCCGACTATCTTTGCATGAAGCATGAAGCACATTGACTTCACTGAACTGTACATCATGAAAACAATGGCTGCTTGCTTTGTTTCACCTGATTGTTTTGCATAAATATGAACATTAGACATCCTAAATGAATTTGTGAACCTTCTTGGTGCAACGTTAATAGCGAGTTACATGCTAACACATTAAAGTAAAAGAGGAGTTCTCTGGAAGAAAACACATTGGTGATTTACATACATGACTTTAGAACAACGGTACAAATATTTATTCAGTGATTTGCACACTAAAACAAGTAATAATAGTATATATATTGGAAGGACAGAGACACAGGAACAGGAACAGTTTTGTGTATTTTTTTCTCAAGTATTATATTTATTGTTGATCTATTACACAAAAATGCAAAATATACACACACCTGCTCCTTTTTGACAGGAGCCGGGAGACCCACCTTTAGAGTGGAATCTATGGCTCAAGTCTTTCACAGCATAATTAGCTGCCATTGATGCTCAAACATACCGAGCAGAAAGAAAAAAAGCTTAATGTCCTATTATTAAGAGGTTGAAGGCTAGAATGTTTATGATCATCTACCTGAGTACGAACCCACTACGTGAGAGGATCCCAACAAATTTGACACAGAGGTCTGTCAGTTAGATAATTACTTTTCAAAAACAAAACATCAAGTGATGTACAGGTATCCATTTTTTACAAGGGTCCAAAAATCTAATGAGAGCATTGTTACGTATGTGACAGCATTGAAAGCTCTTGCCCCTAAATGTGAATTTGAACATTTTACCTCACAACTAATAAAAGACCAATTAATAGCAAGATGTAGGTCACAAAAATACAAGAGTGGTTATTGCCTTGTAAAGATGCATCTTTGGATAAAGCTATACATATAGCTAAGAGCGTGGAAGGGTCATGTGAGGATGCAAAATTCTTAGAAGAATAATTTGCCAAAGTTACAGTTTTAGGGGCTCAGAGAATAAAAAAAGAGGAGCAAACAAACCAAGTACATCAACTTCTCAGTCGCAGAAAGTGAGTTGCTGTAGATGTGGTTCTTCAAATCATGTCTCTACTCCCAAAAAACGCCCTTCTCGTAGTCAACAGTGTAAGAAAACTGGAAAATTGGACAGTTTTTCAGTGTTTGTAGAGGTGGTTACAGCAGCAATTTCCACTGTGTAATTTGTGAAGAACACGAGGCCTTTGAGGAAGGTTGTGGTGGGGAACATCAGGAATTAGTCTTAGGAGTAAGATGTTAAACTCAGGAAGGAAGTAACCAAATTGCTCGCCCTGTCATTAAAGTTATGATAGAAGGGAAGTTGATCAAACTACAAGTAGATGCTGGAGCTCGCATAACCATTGTGGCAAAAGAAAAATGTGCCCAGCGTTAGCCAAATAAACCTTTGTTGCCACCAGATGTCTTGACACCAGCATTTGAAAGTAGCAGAGTGGACCTAGTTGGCTACTTTTGACTACAATTGAAAGATCAGGGGAATCAAAAAAAGGAAAGGTCTCTGTGGTATAAAAACGCATTAACATTTTAGGATTGGTACATCAGGCAGAGTTTAAAATGTCAATAAGACTTGGATCTGAAAAAATTGTCACTATTGAGAAACATGAAGTAGGGATTGTCACTGAAAGGGAGAGATTCTGGGAGGAAACATTTAGTAAAGTATTCAAGGAGAAATTAGGGAAAATAACTGATTTCACATATAGTATTAAAGTGAAACAAAGAGTGCCACTTGTAAAGCACAAGCTATGCAACATTCCACTAAGCGTAAAGAAAGAACTATCTGAAATGTTTACAGATATTTGTGAACAAGGCATCATTGAGAGAGTGGAAGCTGCATTATGGTTGCCCACCATTGTTTTAGGTAAGAAGTCTGCTGAGCTAAGAATGTGTGTAGATTTAAGAAAATCGAGCCATTTGGGGAATAGTTTTCCGCTACCAAGAATTGAAGATCTGATTACAAAAATTGGTCATCCTATTGGATTTAAGGGCAGCTTGCCATAAAGTGGAACTGGACAAGAACTCCAGGCATGTGACTGCAGAGGGCAGTTTTCAATATTGCAGGATGCCATTTGGCATTGCTTATGCTACAGCAGTCTTTCAAAGGCTAATGTCAACTATGTTTAATGACTTTCCACAAGTAGCAGTTTTTCAAGGTGATATTTTGCTATTTTCAAAAAACAAGGATGAATATGACTGAGTCTTGAGTGAGGTGTTAAGTGTACTTAAAAATAGAGGTGCTGCGTTGTAAAATGACAAATGCACCTTAAAAAAACGAGAAATTTAATATCTTGGCCATGTCTTTCCAGGACAAGGAGTGAAGCCCACACCCAATGTTGTCAAGAGCATAGTTGAAGCACCAGCTCCAAAGAATAGGGAGCAACTGTTGTCCTTCTTAGGGCTGCATGAATTCTATGCTAATTTTTTTAGTAACTTTGCCGATATGACTGAATGTTTTAGATGCTTGTTGAAAAAAAGGTGTAGATTTTGTTGGTCTGCAGTTTGTGAAGATGCATTAAAAACAATCAAAGAACAGATTGTTAATGTACCTGCTCTGTAACCTTTTGTTGAGGGGCAGAACACAGTCATTACAGTAGATGCCAGTGAGTACAGATTAAGAGCAGTCTTAACCCAATTGGAACGCAGACAAGAACACACTATAGGTTTTGCTTCTAGGACATTACGTCAAGCAGAGCAGAAATACTCAGTTATTGTTGGCATCTTTATGAGGTGTTGAAAGGTTTAAGCCATATCTGGGGGGAGACCATTTGTTTTAAGAATGATCATTGCGCTTTAATGAATATTTTGTCAGGAAGGAAAATATAACAGTCTACAGCTAGAATTGCAAGGTTATCTACATATATTGTTGGAATTTACATTCATACTAGGGTATATTCCATGGGGGGTAAGAATTTGAGAGCGGATTGCCTTTCAAGACTACCAATTCAGGATTTGGAAGCTCTTGATTGGGAAACTGAAATTTAAGAGTGTTTTGTAGCTCAAGTTGGGAAAGTTAACATTTGTGATAAAGGAGAAGAATGGGTTAAGGCAGTTAAGGTTCTAAAAGAAGTAATCTTGTTAGTTAAATCTGGAAGGCCAAAAGAGAAGAATTTATTGTATGAGTTGCAAATGTTTTGGAACATTTCAGAAGAATTGTCAATAAAAGATGGAAAGTTTGCATGTGGCCATATCTTGACTCCACCATTGCGCTTTTGCCAACAAATTATTGAAGTGTGTCTGTTTATTTTTGAGTCTTTTGACATTTCTAGTAAATTTTTTCTTATCAAAATCTGTGGGTTGAATATCATAGGTAAGTCTGGAGAAAGCAAATTAAGCAGTCACTTCTAATCTGGTTGTTAAGAACTCTTAAGGACACTGAAGGTTGAGGGTTCAAGTCTAGGTCAGTCTGTGGTCATTTCCCTGCCCTGCTTTCTTCTCAACTTTTAAGGTAAGTACAGTAAGGTGATAGCTCTTTTTTTATTGACAAATACTTGTTTTCTTTTCAATCTGTTTAGAAATATCTCATTCTAAGTATCATTCTTCAAACCCCAAAAAACTCGCTATCTCTTTCCCTTTCATTCTCTTCGAAAGCCATGCGTGACACAGGGTTGGGTGATAATAGGGGCTTGACAGCAGGGCCTGGCCCACGCCAGGTCCTGTGGCCAACCCCTGCTGCACATGGCCAAAGGCCGTATGAGCCACAGGGTTGGGTGTTATAGGGGCTCTGCAGTCAACTTTTACTCTGCACAGCTCAAGGCTGTGTACCACAGTGGTTGGATTAGCATATAGTGATTAAAATTACTTTACATTAGAAAAAACATAGACATTCACTGAAAAATCAAAGGTTACAAGGATATTGTTATAGTTAGGATATAGAATTTTAAAAAAATAGAAGTGCACTTAAAAAACAAAGATTACAGGGATGTTGTAGTTAGGTTCTGAATCTTCTTGCACAAAACTAGCAAACTTTAGCAGGTATAGTTACAATTTTTTCAAGTAAATATAACTTGTGCACTAAAGTAACTATAACTCATGCACTCCCCATGCACTGCTAATTATCCCACAAATGACAGCACTTGTGACATCTTTGATAATATCATTGACAATGTCACTGCAACATCTGCAGTAAAATTATTGACCTTGTGTGTGACTCTCAAAGTGGGTGCAATTAATAGACACAAAGGTTACAGATTACATATTCAAGTGATCTCTTTAACATTTGTGGGAGCCCAGTCAGGTATTCTGATCAGGGATACTAACCTGCATCACCAAAGGTGCTGTAGATAGATGCAGTGGTGTTCAAATCTAACTGAACTTTTAATGCGTTAATCCACTGAGCCATCCATTTTACGTGAAGTAATTGCTTTACTAAATACTAACCACTTAGCAAGTATCTATTGAGGTTTACATTTAACTGAACCCCACATTCTTGTAAGAAAAGTTTTCTATGATTGTGTCATGCTAAATCTCCTAAAGGACATACATTTTAGAAAACACACAGAAAGTCTCCATAATTGTTCATTAACATCTTTAGTCAAATAAACAAATGGATTTTGCTTTTCTTGTTGCATTCATTGCTTGTGTTTTGAAGGTCATTGAGGCCCATATTTATACTTTTTGACGCAAAACTGCGCAAACGCAGTTTTGCGTCAAAAAAATTAGCACCGGCTAACGCCATTCTGAAGCGCCATGCGGGTGCCGTATTTATTGAATGACGTTAGCCGGCGTTAGCCGCCAGCGCCGTCTGGTTTGCGTTAAAAAAAACGACATACACCAGGCAGCGCCGGCGTAGGGGGATATGGGGCTTGGGCGTCAAGAAATGGGGCAAGTCAGGTTGAGGCAATTTTTTCGCCTCAACCCGATTTGCGCCATTTTTTTTCACTCCCAACCCCCATAGAAATGACTCCTGTCTTAGCAAAGACAGGAGTCATGCCCCCTTGCCCAATGGCCATGCCCAGGGGACTTATGTCCCCTGGGCATGGTCATTGGGCATAGTGGCATGTAGGGGGGCACAAATCAGGCCCCCCATGCCACAAAAAAAAATAAAAAAAAACACTTACCTGAACTTACCTTAATGTCCCTGGGATGGGTCCCTCCAGCCTTGGGTGTCCTCCTGGGGTGGGCAAGGGTGACAGGGGGTGTCCATGGGGGCATGGGAGGGCACCTCTGGGCTCCTTCAGAGCCCACAGGTCCCTTAACGCCTGCCTTTTGCAGGCGCTAAAAAACGGCGCAAAAGCGGCCGTACGTCATTTTTTTTGACCCGCCCACTCCCGGGCGTGAATTTTGCCCGGGAGTATAAATCCGACACACATGCCTCGGAGTCGATTTTTTTAGACGGGAACGCCTACCTTGCATATAATTAACGCAAAGTAGGTGTCCACGCTAAAAAATGACACTAACTCCATGGACTTTGGCGCTAGACGCGTCTAACGCCAAAGTATAAATATGGAGTTAGTTTTGCGTCAAAATTGCGTCAAAAAAAACAACGCAATTCCGGTGCAAACGGAGTATAAATATGCCCCTGAATATCTAATGAAAAATGAATAATTAGGATGTATTTCTTACCTGATAGTATATGAAACTCACGAAGACCTTCTCAGTTCCTGAGGGATCTCTTTTGCCATAAAGCTGATAACAAGCTCTGTCTGAGCATTATGAATTGTGATGTGCTCCCCCTTTCAATTACAGTACTGAGGACTCAACACAGACACCTCTGCCAATGCACATAAATACCTCTTGGTCTGCCCCACTTGTGCCATTCCTGTACCATGAACCACACTCAGCTTTATAAATGCACACTTCGTACCTGGCTTGCAGCACACCGTCTAATATGCCCTATACACCGATAGCCATTCTGAAGCCAAATTAATATTGAATTCCTTTTCCACACAAACACAAGAGGGCCAATATACCTCAACCTTCTTAATCTATTTGCTTGTTCATGTTACGTTATTGAGATGCACATAAACACCTTTACCATGGTAAATCTTACTTCTTGGACTGCAGCACCTCCACTATTGGAAAACAAAGACCTGCATTCTTACTTTTTCCATTCCTGAAGCATAGCAACCCCTGCTGTAGACCTAGTACTCACAAACCTCTGTAAGTGATTACATAACGTTGGACCACAGTTACATTCTGGTTCAGTAGTTGGAATCATAGGAAGTATTATGAATGATCCTCATTCCATTCCTGATATGTAGTTCCTCTATTTTTCTAGTACTTGGACATACAAGGACCTCTTTTCCAAGAGTTGTATGTTTCTGCCCCACTGCTCCTCTGCCAGTGTAGAAGTAAGTACTGTACTACCCATGTTAAGTCCCTGGTCCATCAGGAAACATCATCACCTTTTAAACCTCAATGAAAACATGCAAGATGGAAAATATCTGGCTGAGATTGTTGGAAACATATGCAAAAAAACTGGGAGTCTAGTAGGGGTGCAAGAACTCCCATCATGTTTAACACACACCTTCCATCCTTATAGGACTTATATAGACAGCCATAAATGTGATTAAAATAGCAGAGGGAGAAGAAGTTTGGGCTCTCAATGACCAGTAGATGATTACAAACCGGAGTAGCTGGAAGGCTTCCAGTGTACTGTTTAAGACTAGGACAGTTTGTGAACATCTGCCAAGTGACCCTGTGTCTTGATGACACATTTTGAAAGTTATGGATTGATAGTCGGAAAATTGTAGTGTGGTGCTTATAGTCGTGTTATTCAAATGAAAACTTAAACATCCTCTCTGGACATTTTATGAACATTTAGAGACTTTCAAAACATTGAATAGAGGATGAAACTGAGAATTATGACTCAGAACAGGCAAAACCATATAGAGAACACCCAACAAACTACAGACTAGCACAAGCATTCACTAAACACACTTTCATGCAAATAAACACACATATATCTAAAAATAAGAGGGACCAAGAGGTTTATTGGTCCACTGTACAGTCTCTCAATTTATCATACAAATCAAAAAGGTACACTGTCCACAGAAAATAACATAAATCCACTAGGCACTTCACATAACAGAAGCAAAAGCCCTCACACATCCATTGAATATCATGTTTCATCATAGGGCATGCTCCTCGTCATACTGGCACTGCAATATCTGACGGGCCACTCAAGGCCACTTCAGCTAATAGCTAACTTCACTGTGAGTTATAGTATTCTCTTTCTCAATGACAATATCTACACATAAAGTAGTTCCCCTCACTGCGGGGGGCTACTAGACCAATGTCTGTTTTTTGTTTTCAAACCAAAAGATGTTTGCTTTTTGGCGAAGCCCCTGCAGCTCACCCAACAAAGTTTTTACAAAAGTAATGACAAAACAACCATTGGCAAAGCCACAAGGCTAGCAATCAACGCCAGACACATTGGCCCTCATTACAACTTTGGCGGGCGGCAACCGCCAAGTTGTAACCGCCATGCGGCCGCCAATGCGGCCGCACTCCCAAGGTGGCCATTACTGTTTCCGCCCACTGGCCCAGTGGGGATGTCGGCCGCAACATGGGAGCCGGCTCCAAATGGACCCGGCGGTGTTGTGGCCGTGTGATGGGTGCAGTTGCATCCGTCGCGCTTTTCACTGTCTGCTGCGCAGACACTGAAAAGCTGTGTGGGGCTGTGCAAGGAGGCCCCGTGACTCCCCTTCCCGCCAGCCTTTCCATGGCTGTTCCTACCACCATGAAAAGGCTGGCGGGAAGGGTACTTGTAATCCCCTGGGCAGTGCTACAAGCAGTGGTGCCCTGGCGGATTAAAACCGCCGGGACCAACGTGGCGGAAAACCGCCGGTCCCGGCGGTGTGACCGCGGCACTTCCGCCACTATTGTAATCCCCGAGTTTCCACCACCAGCCTGTTGGCGGTGCATCCTCCAAAACAGCCCTGGCGGTCAAAGACCGCCAGGGTTGTAATGAGACCCATTGTCTTTAGCAATGTTGTTTTTTGTTCTTTTTTGCCAATTCACCAAAATGCGAGAGGTAGTAGAATGATATCACTTACACTTTGATCCCAAATTACATCAGGGCTGGACCGTTTGATCTACTCAGTGCCCTAATACATCCTCCAAGCACTAAAATGGAAGAACTCACACCTTAAATGTGTATTTGCCACTCTAAAGGAAAGAGTGAACAGTTGATGAAGCTCTGGGGTTTCCCAGGTCCACCTCTGGTTAGCTCTCCCGCCCATGTTTTTCCATTGCATTCTGTTACTCACAGTTCTACCCTGTTGTAAATCAAGGTCTGCAAAGAAACATTTATTTGATCGAATGAGATACTCAGGCATAGAACTAGGAAGCTTGCTTATCCATGCTACTGGCTTCAAGAACCCTGAGTACAGGATAACAAGAATGTGATGGTCGTACCAGCAGCTTCCCTTCATTAATGCACCATGATGGCAGTGCCATCGAGAGGCTTCCACAAAGTATGATTCTGTATCCAACTTGTGAAACTACTAGTTAGTGCCTGGGCTTTCGTAGGACATGTCTGCTGCCAGGCTAACTAATGCTACAATGAATGGAGGTAGAGTTAGTATCCCCACCCCAACAAACCAACCCGAACTTGGCTTGTCAAAAAGAGTTGGAGGTAGACCCTTTTTCTCTATTCTGACTTGTGAGGGCGAATGAGGGGCAAGCCCTGAAGCTCCATTATCTGACATGCTGCACTTCATGATGCAAGTGCAGCGTGTCAGATATATATTGTGACTGTGTAGGGTGGACTGTAACAGCTTCTATTTGACACATGCTCAATAAAGGTAGTGAAGCCCTCTACTGCTGCCAATCTGACATTACAGCTTTTCCAGACAAGCAAATGATCAGTGAGATGGTTTGCTTTCATGTAAAAAGCAAAGCAGTTCCTCACAAAGGAAGGTGCTGGGTCAACGCCTTGGTGCTCTCTATGGAGGAGTTGCTGCTGCTTAACATGTCTGCAAGTGTGAAGGAATTTGAAATTGGAGATCAACAATTAAGTTGGTGCCCTAAAATTGATTTGTGGGAGTAGTGCAAACACATCAAACAGAATATAGTATGGATGATGGGTGGCCTCAATTGAATTCAGAAAATCCACAACCTTCCCATTAAAATTAAAAGTTTTATTTTTATATGTTTTTAACTAAATGAAAAAAATAATCATTCATTTGTGTATTTGAAGAATGATTCTTCTGCATTTTCGTGTAACTTGTTAAGGTTCAAAGCATTGAAACTGTATGAGCCTCGGTCCTCAGCTTCCATTAATTACTCAGTGAGGTCCCCCAGATTTCAATAATGAGTCAATGGGGGGGGAGCTAGATTCAAGTAATGATTAAGTGGGGGTCCAGAGAAGTCAAAAGATTAAGAACCGTTGGTGTATACAATTTACTTAGATTGCAACAAGATAGGGCATAGTCTGCTGTCAAAACAGTGCCCCAAATACAACACAGTCAGATGTCGTTAATACCTCATGCTTGAATTTTCTCAGATGTTGTGTCATGGTATGGTGAATGGGTTTCACATGAATGCTTTATAATGTACCATATATTAGTGGAAAAGTAAGTTCATTACAAGGACTTGGGTGCACCATAAAAGTAAATATATGATGGTACTCGTGGAGAGGCTCAACCCTGACAGTTTCTCTTTTGGTATAATTAAAAACTCATGGTGCAGTTGGAAGCATTATAAGCCTTTCTATGTACACATCCCTTAAACAATGCAGTACAATCACAGAAGGGGCTGAATTTAGTGCACATCTTCCAACAGTAGAAAATGGCTCAAGAACTCTTGTACAATGTGATAAGAAGTTGCTCACCACTAAAGGTTCAGCACTGGCCAAACAGGCTTTATGTCTATCATCAGGGCACATACAAGAATGTTTTGGCACATTTTTACCCTGCCAGGCTGGCAGTCAACATGTCAGCTCCTCATCAGAGGTTACCACCTCCACTCCTATTGAGGAGACTACCTGCCATATATGCTCATCCCAGCCTTCCTGGTGAGTAGCTCGAATGTCAGGTAAACCTTTGCCATTGCTCAGAAGGCTGAAGAATTTGCTGAGCTGCTGCCATTTTGGACACACCTTCTCAGGAAAACCTTTTTTTATATCAAGAATAATCTTCCAAGCAGGATTTTGGTTTTGAAAAACAACAAGGTCAATGGCCCTAATGCACCAGGAGTTTTCTTCCAGTGAAGATGTTGCCAATGTATTTCCGGAATCACCATGATTCGAATGGGAGACACTAACAGGAAAATCTAGGGCCTGATTTATGAAAAGTTTGTGCCACCTTAGCATCATTTTTTTACGTAAAAGTGGCACAAATTTACAAAATATAATTGTATTTTGTAAGTTTGTGCCATTTTTGTGTCAAAAACTGACACAAAGGCAGTGCAAACTTTTGATAAATCAGGCCCCCAGTGTCTCTGCTCTAAAATGGGCAGGCAGCTGTATCCATGATGTTGAGGCCCAGTGTCAGAAAGGTCATTATGTCACAATTTTGCTGAATGTGCTCCAGTCATCATAGTGGGTTCAATTTTGACACAAATTCTGTGCCAGGCCTGGTATTGATGTTGTGCCAGTAGATACACCATTTTTTATTACACAGAAACAGACCCCAAAAGAGTGGCTTATTTCTGTGAAGCAAAAGACCAATGCACTTGACACTGGGAGTTCAGTATGTGGAGGCTATTGCTGATTTTTTCTTGAGCTATCTAATGAGGCCTAAAAGGGTTGAAGCCAGTCTTAGGTTGCTTGCAATCCCATCTGGAGGTGGATTGGACTGTTCCTACTGGATGAGGAGGAAGACTGATTTACATAATGCAGGTCTCTGTCTAGAATGACACAATGGGAAAAAATAATGGTCTGGAATGTGGCCTGGATTGATCACCAGTGGCTGGGATTAATTCACCCATTCCTTCCATCATCTTGCTATTTTTGTAGTAGGCTCCATAGGGGTGACAGGAATGTCAGATGTGGGTCTTATAATTACTCTGCTTTAGGACTCAAGTAGGTCACTGTTACAAATGGGGTCTCTGGTTGGCAGTCAGTTTGCACTCTGTCCAAGCAGAGACCATCACTCTAGTCAGGGTGAAGGAGAAACACCTGATTAACCCCCACTCACCACCTTGGTAGCTTGGCACGAGCAGAAAGGTTTAACCCAAGAAGCAATGTGTGAAGTATTTGTACCAACACACACAGTAATACAGTGAAACACCACAAAATTAACACCACACCAGTTTAGAAAAATAGGTAATATTTATCTAAATCAAACAAGACCAAAATGACAAAAAGCCAACATATTCAAGTGAAGTTATGAACTTTAAAAGGAATAAGAGTTTTAATTCTTAGAAAACAGTGGGAACGCTGTTATTACACAAAGTACCTAGTTTGCTTAAAAAATAAAGCCGCACAGGCGAACGTGTGTCGAAAAAGTCAGCGATGCATCAATTCCTTACTAGCAAGTGAGGCCTTGTGTCATTTTCTTCTCCGTTCGGTTTGGCAAAGCATCGTTATCCTGATGGGCACCTTGAGTCCGGGCAGGCTTTGCGTCGATTCTTCACACCCAGTGATATTGCGTTGAAATACGGTTGCACGGTGTCAGGAAACCACACTGTGTGAGGTTTGTGGCATTATCAGCAACCGCAAGTGGGTGTTGTGCATCATTTCTCCAGCTGCGATGCATCGATCTTCTAGCCACGAAGCAGGCAGAATGTCAATGTCAGCCGCGAGGCCGGCGGCGCGTCGTTTATCAGCCACATTGCAGATGGTGCTTCGGAAATTTCCCTTCACAGCGCTCTTTGTGTGGATTTCAGTTCTTTTCCACCAGCTTCACCTTTCAAGGGCCCAGGGACTGGATGGGGCAGCACTTGGCAGGGCAATAGTCTCACCAGAGAGTCTGGGTGCAGGCAGAGGAAGTCTTTGATGGTCCTGATACTTCAACAACAGGAGGCAAGCTTATCTCAAGTCCTTGGAGATTCTTCTCAAGCAGTAATGCACAACAAACAAACAGTCTTGGTATCATTTCACAGGCAGAAGCAGCAACTGCAGGATAGCCCGACAAAGCACAGTCACAGGCAGGGGCAGCACTTCTCCTCAGCTCCTCTGCTCTTCCCCTTGGCAGAGGTTCCTCTTGAATCCTTGAAGAAATCTGATTTTCAGGGGTTTTGGGTCCTATACTTCTACTCCTGTCAGCCTTTGAGGCTTGAAAACTTTAAAGGAACGTCTCTGTTGATCACAAGATCCTGCCTTGCCCAGCCAGGCTCCAGACTCACACCAGGGGGTTGGAGATTGCATTGTGAGAGGGCAGGCATAGCCCATTCAGGTGTAAGTGACCACTCCTCCCTCCACTCTTGCTCAGATGGCCCATCAGGATATGCAGGCTACTTCCCAGCTACCTTTGTCTCACTGTGTAGAGGGAATTCACACCAGCTCAACTGTCACTCTGACCCAGACAAGGAATCCACAAACAGGCAGAGTCACAGAATGGTTCAAGCTAAAAAATGTCCACTTTCCTAAAGTGGCATTTTGAAACTGACAATTTAAAAACAAACTTTACCACAAGACATATTTTTAAATCGTGAGTACAGAGAAACCAAACTCCATATTTCTTTCTGCTCCCAAAGGGGATCTGTGATTAAATATTTAAAGGCAGCCCCCCTGTTAACCTATGAGAGAGATAGGCCTTGCAACAGTGAAGGCTAAGTTTAGCAGTATTTCACTGTTAGGACATGTAAAACAAATCAGTACATGTCCCACCTTTAACATACACTGCACCCTTCCCATTGGGCTACCTAGGGCCTACCTTAGGGGTGCCTTACATGTAGAAAAGGGAAGCTTTAGGTCTGGCAAGTGGGTAGAGTTACCAGGTTGAACTGACAGTTTAAAACTGCAGACACAGACACTGCAGTGGCAGGTCTGAGCCATGTTTACAAAGCTACTCAGGTGGGTGGCACAACCAGTTCTACAGGCCCACTAGTAGCATTTGATTTACAGTCCCGGGCACCTCTAATGCACTTTACTAGGGACTTACTATTAAATCAAATATGCCAATCAGGAGTAAGCCAATTATGCATTCAATTTACACAGGAGCACTTGCACTTTAGCACTGGTCAGCAGTGGTAAAGTGCCCAGAGTACCAAAAAACAGCAAAAGCCCAGCACACAGTCAAAATATGGGAAGCAGAGACAAAAAAGACAGGGGAGACCACACCAAGGATGGCAGGTCTAACAGTCACAATCTGGGGTTGCTTGTGTTTCTATCTGGAAGGGACTTGATCTGACAGTTTGGGCTGGACAGCTCCTACTGTTGTAGGACCAAGGCTGATTTGCATAAGGCAGGTCTTTGTCTAAAATGGCACACCAGGTGAAAATCAAGACTCTAGAATGAGGCCTAAAGCGATCACAATTGGCTGTGATTTATTCAAACATTCCTTCCACCATTTTGTTGCTTTGGCATGCACTGCCTGGCAGCAGTGAAAACACCTGATATGTATAGGGCAGGTGTTCTGAGTAAGACATTAGTCCTAGAGCAGATAAGCTCCCAGAGGTCCAAAAAGCTCTAACTTCTCAAGTCTGAGCTGTCTTTTGCCTCGATGTTAAAAACTCAGTGTTTTCATCAGCCTTAAATAAGGTGGAAGAATTGCAATTGTCCCCATCCACCGTATTCTAACTTATCCCCACAGTTTCTTCTTTGGACAGGCATGCAGAATAATAATTCTCGAGTACATTTTTAAAATATATCTCCATTGCAATTGGAGGTGTATGATGCAATCTAAATCATACAAGTCAGAGATGAGACCCTATAGGAACATCTTTCTTTGATGAGCCATTAGAAATCAAAATTTTTACTTTTGAAGAAAACTGCAAATACCATGCTTTCGTAGCAAACTGGGCCCAATCGACAAAGCTTTTTGCTTAAGTCTTCAAAAAAGCAATGCTTCATCTAATCAAAACTACTTCTTTTTCATAGAAATATAGTGATTTTCTGCATATTTAGGTTTAGCGTCAGGGGCACAAATTAGTGGTTCTGCAGGGTAAGAGTATTGCAAAATGCAGTGAACGCACACAAATTCGTACGTTTGAGGGCCATAACAAATAATTTTGCTGTCAGTATTACTCTCTGAAAATATGCGTAAAAGATTTTGAATAAGTAGGAATAAAGATAAAGTGATTGGGAAAACTTCAATAGTATATTCCCTGCAGGGGAAGGAGCTTCTACATAGGAGAAACAGTTTCACTGAGTTGAAAAAAAGATAGCAAATGGCATGTGTTTCCAAAAGCACTCGCTGGATTTTGTGTGAATCAACGAATAGGCTGAAATCTTTTCGTAATATAAAAGGAACCCTACATGAGTAGATTTCCTACTTTTCCCTGATGAGATTTGTTACCTGCCCACAAATGTTTAATCTTCTTGCTGCTACCCCTACTTTCTTCTTTTCTTCCAATGATTGACCAGTAGCATTGTGTGGTTCAATGTGGGTTATCTAATTACAACACAGCATACCTGGCCAACAATCAAACATTGGGCACACTAACAGCATTCAGTAGCCTGTTATTCTGCATGACACTTGCTTAATCCCTTCAGTGCTAGCCAACACTTTCCCCCCCCCGCGCCCACCCACCATCCCCTCCCCAGTGCTGAGCCCTTTTTTGGCTATTTGGGGCAGTTTGTGTTTAGGACTCCATAACTTGTTTACATATAAGCTATCCATGCCAGATTTCTGTCCTTTTTTTCCAACATCCTGAGGATTCTAAAGTTGCCCAGGGTTTGGGTATTTTGCTGGAGGGGACTGAGAAAATAGGCAAAATATATCACAATTTTGCATTTATTGACAAAAATAGGGAAATATTGCTCCAGATAAAAGTGTCTTTTTTTCCTCTTAAAATGGCACACACAAAAAGTATGCTGTAATAAAGTCACCATTTTCCCACTATTCAGGAACATGCAGAGCTGAATCAAAAATCCAAGGAGCATATTTAAGAAAAGTGGTGCCACTTTTCTTGCGCCCTTTAGTGACCCCCTTATGCCACCATGTGTGAGCCATATTTAAAATACGGCACACAATGGCGCAGGGGAGGGAGCAATAGCATCATTTTTTTTAAGCTATTGATGTACTCTGCAGGAGTAGCGCCAATATTTTGGCGCTACTCCTGCAGAGTACATAGGGGCCCACTGTATTCAATTGCATGCCCCCTTTTAATACCTGCACTGAGCAGGCGTTAAACGTGCCAAAAAAAATGATGCAAGGAAATCATTTAGATTTCCTTGCACCATTTTACGACCACCCTAACAGGGGAACACCCCCATTGCATACATTATGTCTGGCACAGGCATAATGTAGTGCAAAAGGTTACAAACTGGTGCAATGCATGCATTGCACCACTTTGTAAATATGGCGCAGAATTTGTGGCCTTCTAACATCATATTAGCATTAAAACATTATACTATGTGGTGCTCAAATGGCGTTAGGGGCTCTTAAATGCCCCCAATTTTGTACCACAGTTTTATCATTTTTCTATGAGGTAGCCTATTTTCCCTATTTTTGTGCTCTCAACCTACTTCCAGTTTGTGGTGGAAATCAGTGTAAATCCCAGGGGTGTTCCAGAAAAGCTATACATTTCTGAAACATAGACACAATTCTGAATTCAGCAAGGCGTCATATGCATGGATCTCTCAAGATTTTCCCATAAAAAATAACTGTTGGAAAAAAAAAATATTGAAAACGAGTAGGACAAAATGGGCATTTGTGACAACATTTTCATCTGTAACTTGTTGTCACGATGGCAGATTGATAAAAGCAATATACATTACATCCGCTAGACCCTTCTATATATATGGGGGGTAGATATATGGGGTCTGTAGTTTCTCCAAGAACCCAAGGTACTTAGTGGAAACAACTGAGCTGCACAGTACAGTGGTTTTCATTGAGTACCAAGTATAGACCAATTCTTGTAGAGAAATAAGCAGACTGAAAATGGGTATCGAAAATGTCGTCTTTCTTATACAGTGGCTTACCTTTAAAAGGCACAAATGCAGCAAAATCCTATTTGGTAATAGCAAATGTTCTATGCTCCACAAGTCTCCCAATAAAAATGGTACATCACGTGTGTGGGAAGACCTAGTGCCCACAACAGGAAACGGCCCAAAACACAACATGGATACAGCACATTTTTCCAATGAAAACAGACCCTCTTTTCCGATGTGGGTAGTTCTAGACATTGGACCCTAGTTTAACTGGCACCTTGGGAAACCTTTCCAACCTGTACACTTTTGAAAGCTAGACATCTAGGGGAATTTAGGATGGGCTGACTTGCGTGGCTCTCACCAGATTTTCTTTACCCAGAATCAATTGCAAAGCTAAAATTTTGATTAAAATCACATTTTCCTGACATTTCTGTGATGGAAAGTTCTGGAATCTGCGGGGAGCCACAAACGTCCTTCCACTCGGCATTCCCCCATGTCTCCTGATAAAAATGGTGCCTAACTTGTGTGGCAGACCTAGTGCCTGTGTCAGAACACGATTCAGAACACAACTTGGTCACAGCTAATTTTTCCAATGAAAACTGACCCTCTTTTTGAGATGTGGGTAGCTCTAGATTTTAGACCCTAGCTCATCTGGTCCTCGGGAAAACATAGCCAGTCTGTACATTTTGTAAAACTAGACACCTAGGGAAATACAGGGTGAGCTGACTTGCATAGCTCTCACTACATATTTTTTTTTACCCCGAATACCTTGTAAACCTCAAACTTTGACAAAAAACACATTTTCCTCACATTTCTTTGACAGAAAGTTCTGCAATCTGTGGGGAGCCACAAACTTCCTTCCTCCCAGCGATTCCCCAAGCCTCCACATACATATGGTACCTCACTTGCGTGGGCAGACCTAGTGCCCGGGACAGGAAACAGCCCAAAATGCAACATGGATGCAGCACATTTTTCAAATGAAAAGTGACCCTCTTTTTCTGATGTGGGTAGCTCTTCTAGATGTTGGACCCTAGCTCAGCCCGCACCTAAGAAAACCTACCCAACTGGCATATTTTTGAAAAGTGGACACGTAGGTAAATCCAGGATGGTGTGACGTGTGTGGATTCCATTCGTTTTTTTTTTACCCACAAAGCCCATCAAACCTCCAACATAGCCTGAAATTAGACATTTTCCTTACAATATTTTAATGGAAACTTCCGGAATATGTAGTAAACCACCAGGGGGGCAGAAAGACTGTGACCATTTGTGTTTGGGGGATAAGGGCATTGGCATGCCCATTTTGGGCAGCCCCCACTCCTACATATTAAAAAACCCTGGTGCCTAGTGGGCGTTATGTCCCCTGTGGGGGCAGATCATGGGTTGTAGGCCCCATAAGTTCCCTGGGGCAGAAAGACTTTATTCTGCATTAATTTTGGGTGGGGGCATGGCCTTGCCCATTGTGGGTATCTCACATCCCTCTTTTATATCCTGATGTCTAGTGGGTTTTTTGCCCTCTTTGGGGGGCAGATCGGGGTCATAACACCTATCTACCCCCCAGGGGGAGAAGGACTGTTCCCATTTGTGTCTAAGGGAGTGGAGCACTGGCATTCCCATTGTGTGCAGCCCTCACCTCTGTTTTATAAAAATAAATAAAATGGTGCCTACTTGGCTTTCTATTGCCCCCAAATGCCCCCAAGGGGTGCAGAAAGACTTTAGTCTACATTTATTTTGGGTGGGTGCATGACCTTGCCCATTTTGGGTAGCCTCCTCCCCTATTTTTTTTTTAAAAAGTCCCTGGTATCTATTGGGCTTTCTGTCTCCCGGGGGCAGACTGGGGGTAATAATCCCCATATGTCCTGCGGGGGATGAGAAAGACTGTTCCCATGTGTGTCTGATGGGGGCGTGGGGCCATTGGCATGCCCAGTATGGGTAGCCCCATTCCCTCTGTAAGAAAAACAAATCCTGGTCTCTAGTGGGCTTTTTGCTTCTATGGGAGGGATCAGGGGTAATAAGCCACATCTTCCCCCTGGGCTCAGGATGACTGTTTCCATTTGTGTCTGGGGTAGTGGGGGCATTGGAATACCCATTGTGGGCAGCCCCTATCCCTCTTTTATTAAAATAAAGTTCCTGGTGCCTAGTGGTCTTTCTGCCCCTGCGAGGCCGATCAGGGGTAATAACACCCATGTGTCCCCTAGGGGGGAGCAGAAAGACTGTTCTCATTTGTGTCGGGTTGGGGGCATTGGCATGCCCATTTTGGCAGACACCACCCCTACATATTAAAAAATAATCCTTAGTGGGCTTTCTGCCCCCCCAGGGAGCAGATCAGGGGCTATTGATCCCACCTACCCCCCAGGGGAGGCAAAAAGACTGAATGGGCCACAAAAATCTAGAGAGCAAAAGCCCTTGCCAAGGGGCCACTTCCCTTCCCAGTGGTGGACCCCTGCTTGGGGATCGCCCTCCTGTGGTCATCCCCAAGCCGAGCTCCACTTGAGAAGGATACCATTTGAAAGGGTAATGATACCTCTCCCATCTGCCTCAGTGCTTGAGGGGCTGAGATAGCCTTGTGAGTACCGAGCCAGTGAAAGTGAAATGACTGGATTGACTTATTTCACTTTTCTGTTCAGTGAAATGACATCAGCACGCCATGTGCACTGATTGTCATTTCACTGAAAACAGAAATCATTCTGGGGATACTCTTTACCAGCTCTCATGGCTGATTTTAGCAAAGAAAGTGCCTATAGTGCCTGCAGCAGAGGGATTTTCATGTGCAGAAGACAGAATGGTTCCATCCTCAGCATGGAAGGGGTTAAATCAAACATTCCACATCAGATCTGGTGTTGCGTGAATCAAAATTAATGTGCTAGGTAAAGTGTATAATTAGATGTTGAATAATCACTGTATTCTACACCAGAAGCTGAAAAATATATCTTGTATTGTCAATAAATAGCTTCTGCACAATGAATATTCTTTCTGCTTGCACCCTAGCAGTGTGCTGTTGTGACTCTGACCGTTCAGTGGACCCATGAGTAATGGCTGATAATGACCCAGAAGGTTTGATGTACGTGTATATGTACTACTATCATCAATAATTGAATATCCACACCTCTGTGTTATGTGGCCAGAAACATTCTTTAGACTACACTTAGGGTGTAATCTCTTAAAAAAATGCTTGCTTCCATTGATGCCAGGACTTAAAGTTCATGTGATGCCCCATGTCTGAAGGAGGACTAACCATTGGAATTTATTTGCAAAAAGTGATTGCAAATTGCACATTGAAATTTTGCAAATCAATTCTGATTTTGTGAAGCAACCTTTGCAAAGGGGAAAGGGTCCCACATGACCTTTTGCCCTCTGTGAGTAGATCCCCACCTCCTTTTGAGGAGATGGTAACCTATCAGTGGTTTGTGACTGAAATTGCTGTTGCAAATTAATACATAGCTTATGAATCAGAATTTGGGATGGATAGCCTTAAGAAGCCCATTCTAAATTGTGAGTTGTAATGCATTTCTCATCTCACTTTGTGATACGGTATCGCAAAATGGGTTTCGTACATTCTAATTATTCTTGAAAGGAAGGTTGTCCCCTGTGTCCACATCAAGGGTACACATGTGGGTAATCCCAGATATAAGGAAGAAAATAGAAGAGTACTGTTCCACCACTTGGGGACAGTCCCTTTGTTTTTCAGGAGTCAGAGTGGGAGAAAGGATTACTCCTTCCACAGACCCATCCTTCTCTTTGGAGGCTAAGTGTTCAGGCAGATGTTAATTCTCCTATTCTCCTCCTTTTCAGCTCCATCAGTCACCAACAGCATGATGACCTCAGACTTCTCAAATTGTGGTTTGAGGCGATTGATATGAAGCACCCTGTGTGGTTGCCTGGGGGTTTCAAGGTCCACCACATAGGAGGCCTTACCCCTCTTCTTAATCTCCTAATAAGTCCCAGTCCAACAGTCCTGGAGGGTCCAAGGTTCCACAGGTTCCATCACTCACACTTTCTGCCCAGGCCAGAATTCCATAGTGGTAAAATGTTCATCTCAGCCTGGCTGGCTTCTGTGTTGTCAGAAGCTTGCTTCCACAACTTAGCCATTTGGCCTTGGAAGGCCAGCATGTAGCTCACCACATCCTGGGTAACTTTCCTTGGAGCTTGCTCCCACCCCTCCTTCACCAAATTCAGAGGTCCTCTGAGAGGGTGCCTGTACAGAATCACAAAGGGGTGAAAGCCACTCCCTTCTGTGGTACCGCCCTGCAGGCAAACAACAAACAGAGCAAGAGGGTATACCACTTTTTTCTCAGGCAGACATCTAATCCTGCTTTTCTGGGTTTTATTGAACATCTCAAAAAGCCCATTGGTTTGGGGGTGGCAAGGGGTGGAGAACTTGTAAGTAACTCAACCCCCTTTCCACATGCACTTCATATATGCAGACATGAAATTTGTGCTCCAGTCAGACACAAATTCCTTGGGGAACCACAGTTGGGTAAACATCCCCATCAGAGCCTTTGCCACTGCAGGCGCAGTGGTGCTCCTCAGAGGGATGGTCTCTGGGTACCACGTGGCATGATCCACCGGAACCAGGATAAAAGTGTGACCAGAAGTAGTCTGGAGATCCATCGGCCCAACAATGTTAATACCCTTCCTTTCAATGGGGGTGCTAATGATGGGTAGTGGTCCCAGGGGAGCTTTAAGCTTTTTCCCTGTCCCTCCACTGGCCAGGACACAGGTCCTGCAGAATGTGTCAGAGGAAGTTCAAATCTTAGGCCAAAAAAGTGGGGGGTGAGCCTTGCAAAAGCCTTATCTTGACCCAAACGTCCTCCCAGGGAAATCGTGTGAGCCAGCTCCAGTAGGAAGGCCCTGTAGCATTGGAGGACCACCAGGGCCCCTGCTGTCCCATGCACAGGACCCTTAGGCTCACTGTAAAGGAGATTGTCCTCCCAGTAAATGTGATAGCTCCTAGAAACATCACCTGTTGCTTTGGTTTCAGGCTGTTTTCTCATGCCCGCAAGGGTTGGACACTCACTCTCTGCCCTTCAGAACTTCTTCTTCGTGGGTCCTCATTTCACATGTCAATCAGCAAATGTAGGCAGATCACCAAAGGGAGCAATTACCTCCTCATTAGACTCCAGCGCGGCATGAGAAGGTGCCCCATCCATCTCACCAGGGGTACAGTAAGGGGCTGGTTTGCCACACTCTGCCTTTCCCATGTTTAGAAACTGACAGGGCCATTGGTTCAGGGTCCAGTGCTTCTTGGCTACCCTCCCAGGCCGCCATGGACCTTGTTGCACATCCAATCATGTAACCCCAACATCTCTACATGAGCCTTTAGTTTCACTTCCTTCCTGATAGTAGATCAAGATCATTACACCACAAACAGTCCACAGGCATGGCAGGGTTTCAAGCAAATATCAGATTTCCTGACCCCCACTGAAATGGAACTATGGCCACAGGATATTGACCCACTCTCTCTGTTGTCATCCACCACAACTTGGTGGAATGGATGGGGAATTACCTGTTCTGGGGACGCCAGCAGACTCCTTACCATAGTCATACTGACACATGTGTCTCTCAGAGCCTCAACACTTTGCCCATTTATGATGACCCTTTGTCTATACTTGGTAGTATTTGATGGCACATGGACTTAAGAACCGTCTCACTGTCACCCAGGGACTCCAGAGTAACCCCACCAAACGTACTCTTATCAACTGGGACAAGCTCCTCCCCTAACACTGTGCTAGGCACCCCTGTGTTCTTACCTCTAGTGGGAGGAAGGGGAGCCCAAATGTATTTTCGGACATTTGAGGTCCCCCTTGTAGTATCCAAACTCACCACACTCATAGCACTTGGGAGTTTTAGGCTGCTGACTTTTGTCAGGGTAGTTTTGCTTCTTGTGACAAGATTGAGAATGAGAAGCAGACTCTTTCCCCTGTGAGTTCTTTTGGGGCATTTAGAGAACTCCTTCTTTTTATCTCCCCCCTCTTTCTTCTATTGGGAACAAGACCACCCTTTTGGGAGAATCCCACCATATACCTTCTTTGACAGTCGGGTGCTGACCCAGATGTACGCATCCTCAGCAAGCTTCCTGGGGTCAGTAAGCTTTCTATTAGCCAGATGTTGGTGCCCCTCTGGAAAACAAGTGTCAAGCATGTGCTCCTTTAAAATCACATTGCACAGCCATGAATAATCATCAACCTTGCTTCCCCTCACCCAGCCCGTTGGTGCCTTACTGGCATAATCCAAGAAATACACCCATGTTGGTGATGAGATCTTATCACTACCCCTGAATCAGAGATTAGGGATCAGTCCAAACTGACTGGCCTTCATTGTAGTATAGCGAGTCTGGTCCTCTACCTCTAGTGTAAGGAGTGTGTCCCTTCCCACTATGTGTATGTAACTCCATAGGCTACCACTACAGAACTCCTCTGGGACCTTGTGCACTCTTAGAGCCACTTCATAAGCTGCAAACCGTGTGTTTATGTCATCCCCACCACATAACTGGGCACCATATCTTTGGGTAACCTGATCCTGGACTCACCAGTAGTCACTACAGGTATGCTGCCACCAGTGCTGTTGCTGGACCCCTCTCTCCGGGATCTGATGTCCAGTTTTCTCATGCTGAGCTCATGGGCCATTTTTCTCTCTTCCATGGCCAGCTTTTTCTCCACCAGTGTAGGAGGCTGGCCTGGTTTGTAGTGGGTACCTAAGGTACTTATACCAGGTCCAGTTATCATTTATTAGTGAAATGTAGGCAGTGTTCTAGCAGCTTAGGCTGTCTAGAGGAAGCTGTAGCATAGCAGCTTAGGCTGAACTAGGAGACATGCCAAGCTCCTGCAATACCGCTACTGTATAGTTACACAGTACTTATACACAATAAAAGACAATACTCAGTATTAGACTTATCATCCTTGGCGTGGTCTCCCCAAACTTTTTGCCTCTGTTTCCCAGGTTGTTGATGTGTGCTGGGCTCTATTCTTGCTGTTTTTGTTACTCTATGCACTTTACCACTGCTATCCAGTGCTAAAATGCAAGTGCTCCTAAACAAAATGTGTATGTAATTGGTTCATCCATGATTGGCATATTTGATTTACTGGTAAGTCCCTAGTAAAGTGCACTAGAGGTGCCCAGGGCCTGTAAATCAAATGCTACTAGTGGGCCTGCAGCACTGGTTGTGCCACCCACCTTAGTAGCTGTGTAAACATGGCTCAGACCTGCCACTGCAGTGTCTGTGTGTGCAGTTTTAAACTGCCAATTCGACTTGGCAAGTGTACCCACTTGCAAGGCCTACACCTTCCCTTTTCTGACATGTAAGACACTCCTACGATAGGCTCTAGATACCCCAATGGGTAGGGTGCAGGGTATGTTGAAGGTAGGACATATACTAATGTGTTTTATACGTCATAACAGTGAAATACTGTTGCAAGGCCTATCCCTCTCATAGGTTAACATGGGGGCTGCTTTTAAGTATGATTAAAGTGTAGATTCCCTTTGGGAGCGGATAGACATATGGAGGTTGGGGACTTTGAGCTCACAATTTAAAAATACATCTTTTAGTAAAGTTGATTTTAGGACTGTGTGTTTGAAAATGCTACTTTTAGAAAGTGAGCATTTTCTTGCTTAAACCATTCTGTGACTTTGCCTGTTTGTGGATTTCCTGTCCAGGTCAGTTTGACAGTTGGGCTGGTTGCACCTCTCTCCAGACAGTGACACAAAGGGAGCTGGATGTAGCCTGCATATCTTGATGGGCCATCTGTGCTAGGAGGGAGGGGAGGAGTGGTCACTCACACCTGAAAGGGCTGTGCCTGCCATCACACAATGCAGTCTCCATGCCCCTAGTCTGTGTCTGCGGCCTGGCCTAGGCAAGGCAGGATTTCACAAACAAGAGAGACTTTTCTTTGAAGTAAGCCTACTTCAAAGGGCAAAATGGGTATAAGAAGGGCACCCAAAAACACAAACTTTAGATCACTTCTGGAAACCAAGAGGAACCTCTGCCTGGAGAAGAGCTGAAGAGCTGAGGAAGAAGAGCTGCCCTGTCTGTGACTGTGTTTTGTGAAGCTATCCTGCAATTGCTGCTTCTGCCTGTGCAAGAGGACAAAGACTGCACTTTGTGTGCCTTCCTGCTTGTGAAGAACTTTCCAAGGGCTTGAAATTGAGCTTGCCTCCTGTTGTTGAAGTCTCAGAGACAGCAAAGTCTTCTCTCGGCCAGCACCTGGAGTCTCTGCTGAGACCCCTGCTCTGACAAGTGGTGCCCTATCCAGTTCCTGGGGCCTTAAAAGGAGGAGCTGGCAGGCTAAGTTTGAGAAATCCACGCACAGTTCGCAGTGCAGGGAAAATTTCGATGCAACCTCCAGAAAAACAACGCGCCGTCGGCTTTGCAGCTGAAATTGACGCTCTGCCTGCAGCGTGGCTGGGAGATCGATGCACACGGTTGTGGAAACTACGTGCAGCATCGCTGACGGAGGCTGGTAAGACCGCAACCCACACTGCATGGTTTTTGGATCACCGTGCAGCAGTATTTCCGACGCAAACATCGCTGGGCGTGTAAAAACGACACAAAGTCTGCCTGGACCCGAGAGTTCTTGTTCAGATCGATGCATCGCCTCTACTGCGGAGGGAAGAGATGATGCACACCGACCTGACCAAAGAAGAAAACAACGCACAGTCTCGCTTGTGAGTGATATCAACGCATCGCAGGCTTCTTTCGACGCACACTCGCCCATGCGACGTTAGCGTTGTGTTTAAAAGAATATGAAGACTCTTTTTACATTTTAATTAATAACTTGACTTGTTTATGTTGGATTTTTTTCATTCTGGTCTTATTTTGTTTAGATACATATTTTCTATTTTTCTAAACCTGTGTCATTTTGTAGTGTTTTCATCAATTTACTGTGTGTATTGGTACAAATACTTTACACCTAGAACTCTGAAGTTAAACCTGCCTGCTCATGCCAAGCTACCAAGGGGGTGAGCGGGAGTTAGCTGAGGGTGATTCTCTTTTACACTGACTAGAGTGAGGGTCCTTGCTTGGACAGGGGGCAACCTGTCTGCCAACCAAGGACCCCATTTCTAACACTCAGTGTTACCAAAAATAAAGGTACTTTATTTTAGTGACACAAAGCCAAAAATATTTTAGAGCCAATACTCCTTCTGGAGGTAAGTATTAAACAGAATATATACACCAGTAACCAAATCAGGGAAGTTAACAGTCATAGAATAGTGCAAACATTAGAAAATACTATAGATTGCAATGGGCCTAAAGGCATCACAGACCATATACTAAAATAGTGGAATGCGAATGTCGAATTCCCCCCTAGGCAAGTATAGTGTGTAGAGGGGCGCTGGGAGTGTAGGAAAACACCAAAGGTAAGTAAAGTACCCCACCCCAGAGCCCAGGAAAGTAGGAGTAATGTACAACAAGTTTTCGCAGGACACACTACAAGTCATGATAAAGGATTCTGGAAGAACCAAGCAAGACTGCAATCAACAACTGATGGATTCCTGGACCTGAAGACCTGTGGAGAGAGGAGACCAAGTCCAGAAGTCGAAGAAGAGTCCAGGAAGGACAGGAGCACCTGACAACCAGAAGAAGGTGCAACAGTGGTTTCTCCGGTCAGAATAACATTATAGAAGAGCACCAAAGAAGATGGCTGCGGGTTCCTGTGAGGTGCAGGAGATGTCCCACGTCGAGTTACTGGATGCAGGTTGTTTGCCTTGCTGGATTCCACCAACAAGCCTTGGTTCAAGCAAGTATGCGTTTTGCTTCAAAAAGGAGCTGCCTGGACCCAGGAGGGACCTGGGGGTCTCAACTCAGACTGGGAGACAGAGGGGGCTTTCAGCACAAGGAGAGAGCCTTCAGAAGACCAGGCAGAACCCACGGGAGTCCCAGAACACGGGGACAAAGAAGATGCAAAGTGTGGTCATTGCAACACTAAACAGGAAGGTCCCACATCGCCAGAGAACAACTCAGGGAGCTGTGCGTCGCAGGATGGAGTGCTGGGGACCTGGGCAATGCTGCCCACAAAGGATTCTTGGAAGAAGTTCACAGAAGCCCAAGGAGCTGCAGAAGACGCAGTGCACAGCACGGAGAGGCAAGCTCTTACCTCCACCAAATTGGACAGCTGGACCTTTGGACAGTCTGGGTCACTTCGGTGCCATCACCTGTGTCACTCATCATCAGGAGAGGAGTCCCAGAGTACCGGTTGTCATAGCAGAAGGCTGCCTGCAGAAGCAGGGAAGTGACTCTGTCTCTCCACGGGAGATTCCTTTGGTTCTTCTGGTGCAGGGTAAAGACAGGCAGTCCTCAGAGCATGCACACCTTGGATACTGGTGCAAAAGCTGTCTGGAGCTGAATTTGCAGATCACAGGAGTCGTCCTGGATACTTTGTTGCAGTTACAGCGGCTCCTGGAGCAGTCTACGGTTGATCTGACGGTCAGAAGCTGAAGCAGAGGATGCAGAGGAGTCCTAGAGGAATCTTGCAAACCGAATCTGAGGGAACACCAAGAAAAGAGACCCTAAATAGCTGAGAGGGGGATTGGCTACCTACCCAGGTGTGCACCTGTCAGGAGGGGTCTCTCACGTCACGAGTTTTGCATCAGAGCAGGTACTGGGGGTCCCTGAACCGGTGTAGCCTGGATTATGCAAGCAGGACACCGTTTGTGCCCTAAAAAGCATTTCCAGAAGCTCCGGGAGGCTACTCCTCCCAAGCATGTAACACCTATTTCAAAAGGGAGAGGGTTAACACCCTCCTCCCAAAAGGAATGCATTGTTCTGCCTTCCTGGGATTGAGCTGCTCAGTCCCCAGGATGGCAGAAACCTGTCAGTGAGGTGGCAGAAGCTGGGGCTGCAGTGGAAACCTCAGAGAGCTGATTTGGCAGTACTGGGGGTCCATGGTGGAGCCCCCAGGGTGCATGGGATAGCCCCCCAATACCAGATTTGGAATGGGAGGACAATTCCATGATCTTAGGCACCTCACATGGCCGTATTCTGAGTTACTATGGTGAAGCTACATATATGTATCGACATATATGTAGTGCACGCTTATAATACTATCACTGCACTCACGAAATCCGGGGAATTGGCCCTGGACAACGTGGGGGCACCTTTGCCAGTGCAAGGGTGCCCTCATACACAGTAACTTTGCACCTAGCCTTCAGTAAATGAAGGTTAGACATAAAGGTGACTTTTAAGTTACCTTAGTGCAGTGAAAATGGCTGTGAAATAGTGTAGGTGCTATTTCACTCAGGCTGCAGTAGCAGTCCTGATGAAAGGTTTGTATGAGCTCCTTATGGGTGGCAAAAGAGATACTGCAGCCCATAAAGATCTCCTGGAACCCCAGCGTCCTGGGTACCTAGGTACCATATACTAGGGACTTATAAGGGGGGTCCAGTGTGCCAATCAGAATTGGAATATGGAGTCACTAAAGTATAGTGGCAAATTTGGTAAGTAGAGCGAGCATACGCTCTGGAGTTCTGGTTAGCAGAACTTCAGTGACACAGTTAAACATAATGACAACACACCTAGGCCACAAACTATGAGCACTGGGGTCCTGGCTAGCAGGATCCCAATGAGACAGGCAAAACACACTGACAAACAGGCAGAAATTGGAGGTAACATGCCAAGAAAGATGGTACTTTCCTACAACCAGAGCTTGCTCTTATTCCACTTTAGCAAGGGCCTGCTCCTGCTCAAATTTCAGGTTTTCAAACTCTAATTTCAACGTTCTCACCTCCCTTCTATCTTTCAGCTCCTTTTGGGACAGGTTCCTTGAAGACACACTGATGCCTGTACTAGAGTGGACTCTCCGTCCTGGGAGAAGATTGCTTTCCCCCCTATATAGGCCGCATGACAGAATCCTCTGTCAGATCCCACACTGATCCATCCTCAGACACAGATCCCTCCTCCTCACCCATTTCTCCGGAGATGGTTGCTATCCACACTCTTAAGACTTTTTGAAACTGTGCCTTCTTGGTACTTCCCTTACAGAAGACCTTTCTCTCCTGGCAGAACTCCTAGAGTTGGGCCACTGTTTAGATTTTCAGGCTGGCCAACTCAATTGTCATAATGGCCAAACAGGACACTGACACTGCGGAAAACGATAGGAGTTGGACAAAAAGGACTTTGGAAAAATCAAAAGATGTCAATCACTGAGAATTGAAAATTAGAAAATGCCAAACAGTACAAGAAAGACATACATTTTTCCAATCAAGAGTTAAAGGTTTGATTTAGTCCACGTATAGAGTTGTAGTGAACACTGAATTACTATACGTATTATGCAAACACAAGTCTTACCCCACCGCTGCCACCAATGCTAGAAATTAACTCTGTCAAGTTAGGGATAACAATCCTAGTCAGGGTAAGTAAGGTACATACCCTAAATTAACTTGTGCTCAACCTCTTGTAGCTTGGCCCTGAGCAGTCAGGCTTAACTTAAGAGGCAATGTGTAAAGCATTTGTACAACACACTTAAAATGTAGTAACTCAAACCAGTTTATAAACATAGATAATATTTATCTGAGTAAAACAAGAACAAAAAGACAGAATCCGATCAGTAGAAATCGTGATATCAATTTTTTAAAATTAAATGAAAATAGTGCTTAGACGTCACTAGCACTCAAAAGGTTACTTGAGGTCACAAGGGACTAGGGCAAAACCAAAATTCGGGCCAACCGCGATGGAGGGTAGGCCGGCTAAACACCTTAGATTGAGCAAAGCGTTGATGTCGAGGGCATGATGTATCAGTATTTTCCATTCAGTCAGGTTACTGCATCATCATTGGGCTCAGTTGAAGGAAATATGATGCTTTGTCATCGAGCCACGCAGAGCTTCATCGTTGAGCTGCGCAGGCTGTGAATCTGCTGTCGTTGAGCAGCCTCTGTGTATGTGGCGAAGGAGCAATGCAGTGAAATTTTACAAGCACTCGAGGTGATGCATCCGTTTTTGCATTAAACTAGGGTGACGGGTAAGGTGTGCCACTGTTTTGTTTCTAAAATGGTAATTTAACTCCATTGAAATAGTTATGAAAATTGAAAGCCAGGGCACACCGTATGCAGTCCTGTGCGGTTAATCCGAGTGGTAGTGTAAATCAGAGTCTGAAAACCACGATGTAGATGGAAGAATAATTTTATTAGCCGTGTTGCCAAGAAGCCATAGGTAGACCAATCTACAGCAAGCAGTGCAAACTGCAGCAAACAGCCAATGCAGAAACAGCCGACACGTGTTTCGTCTCCTAGACTTTGTCAAGGCTGAGGAGTATCAATTGGGATATAAATGAGCGCTTCGGTCGGAATGTATCATCCACGACATTTATAAGATCCGGCCAAATCGGGCCAGGTATTGTTAAGCAGTAACGCCCTGATAAGCCAATCACAAATAGTGGTGTCCGTGCCGGTTGGCGTTGGTGAAGTAGTGACTTCCCATACCGAGGAAAATGTAAACAAATGTGCAACATTAAAGACTTCTGTCAAATACAGAAGAATTATATGGGAGATCAAAATTATTTTTCAATGCTCGCGCCAAGGATGCACAAGAAATCAACTATTTCACTGGATAAATAAAACACAGACGACAAAGGTGGTGAATGCCAATGCGCCCGCACATCCACAAAGTGTCCAGTTCTTCATTATCTACAATATGTAAATGCTGAGTGTCAAGCTTGAATCTTTCTTTTCTGCCCCAATTCTCGGTTTTAAACTTCTTCCATGAGTATAATCTCTGACACCCACTTTGTTCAACTTTGCTCTTTCGCTGTTTGTTTCTCTCACCATCTCTCTTTTTTCTCTAGTGTTCACTTTTCTCTTTTTCACACTTCTTTCATTATTTTTTCCTCTTCACCTTTTGTTCACTAACTTCCTTCCCTTTTTTCTTTTGTCTCATTTGTTTTCTCTACTTTTTCTTTTAGTTGTGTTTTCATTTTCTTGTTCTCTCTTTCCCTTTTTTTTATTTCTTTGTGACCCCTTCTCTTTCTTCCTTTTGTCTGTTGTATTGCTTTTGCTTTACTTTTTCTGCTCCATCCGCTTTCTCTGCTGAGGTCCCAGACACCTACGGACCTCATGCAACTCTAATTACTGCTCTTTTTTCCTTTCAAAATTCCAGTCAACCATTTTTCTTTCTTACTCCGGGGCCCATGACCCCGTTACTACGCCACTTGTCCTCTCCATTTTTACTCCCGGCTCCCTCTGTCCTTTCATCCTCCGATCAAGACAAAATTATATTTTTGTTATGGTGTTTTGAGCATTACACTCTAAATGCCAACATTTTATTTCTGATAAAGGTTTATATGATAATTGTATGTGTTATAAGATAGAGGAAGAAGACAAATGGAAGTGTTTTAGTTAAATGCTGGGCCACTGGAATTATATGGCAGGAAAAGACAACATTAGGAGGCAGGGTTGACCAATTTATGTGACAAGAAAAGTCCAGTTATGAATTTATAGTGCCAATAGCTCTAACTCAAGAAAATGTGAGACCTATTGCATTGCAAATGCTTGTTTTTTCTTATGGCGGGTAGAGGGGGGAAGAACCAACACAGACAACAGTACGGTAGGAGCTTGGAGGGAGAAGAAGGCACAGGGCTAAAGGGGGTGTGTAGTTGAAGATGCAAAGAGGAGAATTAATAAAAAAAATAAAAACCGTACTTTGATCAGGAGAAGGACAGCAATCAAGCTGAAAAGCAACCCATACTTAGTCCATTCTGCAGCCGAAGAAGAGGAGTTGACATCAACACGCGCTGCCCAAGAACAAGACAGAAAATAAGAGTGACAAAGAAGCTAACAAATGGTAAACAATGGATGTGATGCAAGCCCCTTGCTTTACACCATACATCTTGCAAGCGAGAGCATGCGCGCTGTTGCATGCAAGATCTAAAAACATTGTGACACACATTACCCTCTCTTTTCCCTGCTCCAACTTTTACATTCATGTTCTCTTGCTTATTTGTATAATAGACATTGTCTGTTTCCTGCAGGTAGAATCCTGCTTCCCTGTAATGAATTTCAGCAATGCAATAAATAAATATACCAACAGGCACATCTCCCAATTAGCAGAGAAGGGAGCTATATATATATCTATATATATATATCTATATATCCAACACCAACAATTGCCAAACAATTGATTTGTTTGCACTCCAGGAGAGTTTAATTGCTTCTATTCAAGAAAATATAAAAAGACACCACCGGTCTTGATCACAGTTTTACTACGAAGACACCACCAGTCTTGATCACAGTTTTACTGTGAGATTGTGGAGGAATGGTCCTTTCCTCGCGTTTGCACCCGTGAAATCTGTGCGCCATAAGGTGGACCTTTGGATGGTGTAATATATATATATGATAGAAATGGGGTCTTTGTTTGATAGTCAGGTTACCCCCTGTCCAAGCAAGGGCCCTCACTCTAGTCAGGGTAAGTCACACACAATCCAAATTATCCTGTCCCCACCCTCTGGTAGCTTGGCACTGAGCAGTCAGGCTTAACTTAGAAGGCAATGTGTAAAGTATTTGTGCAATAAATCATACAATAACACCGTATAGCACCACAAAAATACACCACAGAGTGTTTAAAAAATATATATAATATTTATCTGATAAGATGCAGGTCAAAACGATTAAAATGCAATAAGTAGATGTTTAGATATCACTGTAATAGTGATATAAAGTGTCTTAAGTATTTGCAAAACAAATAAATGTCTCTTAAAAACAATAAAGGTCTCTTGCAAGCACAAAGTACCTGGTTCGCATTCAAAATCTCCGCAAGGGACTACAGAGGAGGTGATGTGTGGAAAACGGGGAGGTGTGTGTCGGTTTCGCCCCTTCGCACACCGCCTTGTGTCGTTATTTTCCACGCAGGGGAAGGTTTTGAGTCGATTTTCGGTGCGCAAACTTGGTTCCTCTTCGGGTTGCAGGGTTTTAGGCACCCCAGGGACTGTGCATGGAATCCTGGGCTTGCGGAGCGAAGTCACAAGCGCTGTGTCAATCCAGTGAGTGCTGCGTGGAAATTTCTCCCGCAGAGCAGGCGCTGCGTCTTTTCCTCTCTGGAAGTCGGGTCGGCTGTGCATCAATCTGGTGGGCCGTGCGCCGAAGTTACGGCCGCAACGCAGGCGCTACGTCAATCTTCTCCTTGTGAAGTCAGGCTGTGTCGTTCCAGTTTGGCATGCGGAGAATTTCTCACCGCAGGGCAGGCTGTGCGTCATTTTTAGCAGGTTGTGCGTCAAATTTTCGCTGCACAAGGAGTCCAGTTGCAGGAGTGAAGTCTTTTTGGTCCTGAGACTTCAGGGAACAGGAGGCAATCTCTATCCAAGCCCTTGGAGAGCACTTCTCAGCACAGCCAGGGAGCAGTAAGGCAGCAGGGCAACAGCAAGGCAGCTTTCCTTGTCAATAAAGCTGTCCCAGTGAGTCCTTTGGGCAGCCAGGCAGTTCCTCTTGGCAGGTCTGGTTCAGGGATTCTTCACCAGCAGACTTCTTGTCCAGAAGTATCTGTGAGGTAGAGTGTCTACCCCAAGAAGTGTCTGAAGTCTGTGGTTTTGGGTCCTCTTCTTATACCCATTTTGTCCTTTGAAGTAGGCCTACTTCAAAGGAAAGTCTCACTTGTTTGTGAAATACTGCCTTGCCCAGGCAAGGCCTCAGAAACACGCCAGGGGGTTGGAGACTGCATTGCGTGAGGGTAGGCACAGCCCTTTCTGGAGTAAGTGACGACCCCTCCCTCTTAGCACAGATGGCTCATCAGGAAATGCAGACTACACCCCGCTCCCTTTGTGTTACTGTCTAGTGAGAGGTGCAACCAGCCCACCTGTCAAACTAACCAAGATAGGGAATCCACAAACAAGCGAAGACACAAAAATGGTTCAAGCAAGAAAATGCCCCCTTTCTAAAAGTGGCATTTTCAAACACACAATCTCAAAATCAACTTTACTAAAAGATGTATTTTTAAATTGTGAGTTCAGAGGTCCCAAACTCCACATGTCTATCTGCTCCCAAAGGGAAGCTATGCTTTAATCATGTTTAAAGGCAGCCCCCAGGTAAACCCATGAGAGAGATAGGCCTTGCAACAGTGAAAAATACATTTGGCAGTATTTCACTGTCAGGACATATAAAACAAATTAGTATATGTCCTACCTTAACCATTAACAGGACCATGCCCATGGGGCTACCTAGGGCCTACCTTAGGGGTGTCATACATGTAGGAAAAGGGAAGGGTTAGGCATGGCAAGTGCGTACACTTGCCAAGTGGAGTTTACAGTTTAAAACTGCACACACAGACACTGCAGTGGCAAGTCTGAGACATGATTACAGGGGTACTTATGTGGGTGGCACAACCAGTGCTGCAGGCCCACTAGTAGCATTTGATTTACAGGCCCTGGGCACCTCTAGTGCACTTTACTAGGGACTTACTAGTAAATAGTGCACTTTACTAGGGACTTACTAGTAAATCAAATATGCCAATCACGGATAAACCAATCAACAGTACAACTTACACAGAGAGCATATGCACTTTAGCATTGGTTAGCAGTGGAAAAGTGCTCAGAGTTCAATAGCCAACAATAGCAGGTCAGGAAAAATAGGAGGAAGAAGGCAAAACGTTTGGGGATACCCTGCAAAAAGGGCCAGGTCCAACAATATATATATATATATATATGTCAGGCATTCACATCTTATAGATGGCATAAAGTACCATCTACTTTACACTATAAGTATATTGCAGGTGTTATATGAACACACAGTTGAATGAGGCTAAATGCTGTGTTTTCCATAAGATCACACAATAAGGTCAATGGCAATATTTTTGTAAGGTAGTAAAGAGGATATATTATTTCATTTCTTATCATACATGACTACACCATTATCCTTCACTCAAAAAGCTTAAATTATTTGCTGTTTATGTGAAAGTGAGAGTATGGTTTCTGATATATTGAATAAGCATATGCAAAAGTGAAAAACACACAAACATGAAGCTCTCGTTTTTTCCCCTCAAAACCTATAATAAGTTATTAGGTCAGTTTAAAAAACAATGGCAGTTCAGAATTTCTGACAGAACGTAGAGAGACTGCTGCTTGCCTGTAAGGGACTCAGCAGAGGAAAGAATAAGCATAATGCCATAAATATCTCCTCGTGCTACTGAACTGAACGTTCACTCTTAGGAACAAAAGATGAAAAGGTAGTTCTCCAGTACCTTGTTTAAATAGCAGTTGTAGGTCTATCTGCTTTCATATTGTATGCTGGCCTTGGCAGTAGGCATTGAAAAGTCTCAAAGCAACAGTAATACGTTATTACAGTAGAGTAGTGGCATGATTTTCTTATTAAAGGTGAGGACTAATGTTATAACTGAACTGTAATAAGAAAATTAGAGATCCTATTGTATAACTATATTGCAGGCTTCTGCGTACTATAAATAACTACAAAAACCTCCTCTCTCAGACGACAAGACTGGGGAAGAGATTTATCGAGCAAGAAAGCGCACGTGCACGTGCATGTTTGTTCATCGCTAGAAGGTGGAGCCGCAAACCCAGTCAATCGTGTTATTTTTATGTTTTTGTGTCTGTTATTTAAGTTCTCTGTAGCGGCGTTCTCAGAATCCACGTGACATTTTCATGCAGGTAAGTAAAGATAATTACTGTGCAGAACGCATATTATAGGCACCCTATTCATAAACTGAAAAGACACTAAAGGAAAACCATTACAGAAACATGAACAATGGAGGTAACAGGCAGGTAGATGTTTCCTCACATGGTTAACATTTACAAAATGAAAATAACACTACTGGCACATGGTCGAAACTTAAGCTCTGCTTTTTAAATTGTGTCAAGTGAAAAGACGTTTGTGCAGCTGAAACAATGTTTTCTCTTCTTCAAATCCTCTCATTAAATTTTGTATAACAATCAAGCAGTTATTTTATGAAAAATTGTTTTCTTATTTTGTTTTGAAAGTGTAATTGTTATCAGTAAATCTAGGGGCCAGATGTATCATTTTATAAAGTTGTGATCCCCTAATTGTGATTCCCTGCAAACACAGAAGTCACATGGTTGTTGGCCTGCTGGGCTCAGCAGACCACCATGTCTGTGATTGCTTTTAAATAAAGCAATTGTGTTTTAAACTGGATGCAGTTAAAAAAGAAAAATTAAAAGTTTTCTTTTCATTTTTTAAGAGTAGGCAATGGGACCAGAGTCTGCTCTTAAAAAATGTTTTTGCATGCATTCACAAAGGGAAGTGCTCCCTTGGGGACCCCTTCCTGTTTGAAAATGGGTTACTACCTACATCAAGTAGGTGGTAAAATGCAAATGTTTTGTGACCGCATTTCGGTCACAAAATATTCCTGCGTACTGCTGCGATTTGGTATTAGGAAGAGAGGACCTTGACACGCCCCTTCCTAATACCAAATCGGTATGTAGTCGCAATTCCAATTTGCGATACAATACAAAATAAATTTTTGCGGTTGCAAATGGCATGATCGGGCCATTTACGACCGCAAAAATGCATGATACATCTGGCCCTAAATTTCTTTCTGCAAGAAACTGAGAGCCCCTCTCAAAATATAATAGGTAGATGGATCTTGCAGTATTTTATCACGATGTCAAGTTCCTCATTCATATCTCGGCTTCCTACTTCCTAATGACATTAATCAAAGTGAAAAGTAGAAACTGAACATATACTCCTTGATAATATAACTAATGAACCTTTGTGAATTGCAGTGGTGGCTAGTGGAATTTGAAAGGGATGGGTGCCTCTTTACACGTGTGAGTGTTTCACTTTAGTACATCAGTTTACATCACTATAGTTAGAGGCATTTATTAACTCTGGTAATCAATGCCTCTCAATATAATGATATTAAGTGATGTACTAAAGTGAAGCGTTCCTCCATGTTAAAAGCATACAAGAGACTAGGGCACTTTTAAATGTGTGAGTTCAGGTGCATCATGAACCTACATATCTGAACTCACATATTTAAATGTGCTCTCTAAAATGCTTTTAACATGCAGGGGCGTTCCAATTGAGTACTTAGGTTATTCCACTATATCTAGAGGCATTTATTATAACTGTTAATGAATACCTCTCGATATAGTGATGTAAACTGATGCACTAAAGTGAAACGCTTCTCCATGTTAAAAGCATACAAGAGACTAAAACACTTTAAATATGTCATATCATGATGGACACATTCTGAACTCACATATTTAAAAGTGCTTTCTTGTATGCTTTTAACATGCAAGAGCTTTTTACTTTAGTACATCAGTTTACATCACTATATTGAGAGGCATTTATTAACAGTTTTGGTAAATGCTTCTCAATATATTGATATAAACTGATGTACTAAAGTAAAACACCCTGCAAGATAAAAGGACACCAAAGGAACATTTTTAAATACACGAGTTCTGGATGTGTGCTCTGCTGTGTGTTTGTATTTTGTTTCAAAAACAGTAAAAATGAACTTCAGGCCGGCAGAGTGTGCTGCAGCTGCTCCAGTGCAGGATGGGACTCTTGTGAGTGCCAAGTGTGCCCTCTTGGCCTTCCAAGCACAAGCATGCATGTGGCTCAAGGTCACAGTCTGATGACTGTGACCTTGAGTCACATGCTTTCAATCCTTCACAAAGTAAACACAAATTAGGTCAACTCGGGGAAGTATATGTCTAAACTCCCATGGCATTAGAAAATAATAATAAAAACCTATTATCTTAATAATATATGATAGCCTCAAATTAATTTGTATCACCTTTTATTATTCAACCTAATGAAAATATTTCTTTAATCATAAAAACTTCATTAAGAAATAGGTGCTCCCAATTTTACGGCACAGTGAAAGTGATAAAGTGATATTCGGGCCAAAGTGTTATATACAATATATGCAAATGTGGTTAAAAAACATAGGAAAAAAGCGAACTACAATGAGACCGCTTAATTCCAGGTGTCCTGAAGTCACTCATCTATAATCCACATATAATGTAGTCAACGTTTCGACCCTGTATCAAGACAGAAATCATTAGTGGGTCATCCTCAGGACTGAACAGTTCTTCTAGCCGGAAACACTTATTATTCTAAGATTTTTTTACCTGAGTCCTTTTACGGGTGATTCGTAGTGGTACATAGAATACGTCTCCTCACTTCTGTAATTTTTGATTCTGGCAGCATATAACCTCTTTAGTTGGTCAAACCTCTTTTAATGATTATATAGCATCAAAAACATTCCTTTATTTTGCCTTTAGACGTCTTTCAAAATCCGTGTTCAGAAGGAAAAGCCATTTGTGTTGCAGTGTTACAATCCTTCACAGGCTGTAAGCAACACTCTTTTCCAACACGTTATAGGCGACAAGTAGGGAAAAGGTGGTGTTTGCTGCCTGTGAAAGTGATTGGCAGTCCTGGGAATCCACTACTTATGCCCTTGATGCAAGGGACTGCTTGCAAATATGACACTGCTGGCATCATGAAAGGAAGGACTCTTCAGACTCCTGAAAAATGCAGGCCAGGGCTGGCACTAGGTCAGCCCTTAGCCTGCGAAGGGATTTTTTATGCTAAGGGACACATGCTCACTAGAACATATGTCCCACTCGAAGGTGCCTGGCTGTCTGACTCTCATTGAGAGGCAGCCAGGCACTTAAGCAGTACCCCACGGGCTTAAAGCCCTTATTTAATTTAAAAAAAAAAAAAATGTTGATGGTAATTGTAAAGAGCAATTACCATTAACATAACTTGAAAAGTGAGTTGGACGATGTCCTGGTGCGCTCTAGTGGCAGCCTCTGCTGGTGGTTTGTGTGACCAGAAACGGGCATCTGTTCAAATGGGTCTCGTCCAATCAAGATCTATTGGCTTAGTCAAACAGTGTTGTGGGAGCTGTGCAAAACAGCTGAAAGTAAAGAAAATAAAACAGTATGATGCAGTCAACACTTGCCACATCATAGTGCTTTAATGTTTTTTATTTTCCGCCATGTTGCAGAGGGCCATGCAACTATGCAACACGGTTAAAAAATATTGACAAAAGTCAATAGATCTTGTATACGGGAGGCCTATTGGCTTTGCCAACACTGGCTTACCTTCCCTCCATTGCTCCCAGTCTTTTGAGGTGACTGTGAGGGCAAAAATTGATACACAATACGTATGATCATATAAACATGTGCACGCTCTGTTCATATCACCGATTCTCAGCAGTCCAGAAAAAACCTGGTTGATCAAAAACCTACAACTGAGGGTAACATGGCACTGCTAATGAGGCAGTCGTGATTCAGCCAAAGCAGGCCAGTGCTAGTCTTCGAACTGTAAAAGTCTGAATATGAAATCAAATTAAATGAGATGAAAGAACAAGAATTTTTAGCTGATAACACAAGCACATTTTTCAGAAGTATTGTTGAAGCAATGTAATATTGAGCTCCACCTTTTTTTTGCATTTGGGTAGATTAATAAAAAAGAATAGACTGTCCAGCAAAAATATGTCTGTAATTGAATTGAAAAATGTCTTGTGTATTTTCCTGCCTGAGCCTTGCACTGAAAAGCTATTTATCCGGGTCCACATGTAAAGGTAATTCAGCATAAAGTGAGTATCCCCGTACTAAACTGTAACTTAAGTAAATGATTTTTTGAGGAAGCATGATGGTGCCCATCATCTTCTCTAGCTTGAATCATTGAATATTACAGATAGCAAAATACAAGAGGGCATACTTACATCATACTATTCCGTTAAACAGAAAGCAAGTGTAAACTTCAGGTGTTAACTCAAATCAAATCAGGATTTATGAAGCTACTTACCCGTAAGGGTCTTCAAGCGCTAGGGGGCTTAGTCCTCTGAGCTTCAGTTGAAGAGCCAGGTTTTAAGGGCCTTCCTGAATTGAGACAGAGACTCCACCTCATGCCCTCCCCATCTCAGGGCATGGCTCATTGCAGATAGAGGCATGGCATCATCTAATTAGTATTACTGCCCTTGGATCCAACTTTATAAACACAGGTTCATACTTATAGATATCTCATGCTGGCCTCAAATGATCTGCCAAAGTAAATGGTTACAGCTCTTAGAGGAGGCACAAATGGTGCATCAAGAGCTACAAAAAACAAATACAAACAATTTGATGCAGGACCAGGAGAAAGTAGCCGGGTGAAGAGACAGAGATGAAGGGCTGCAAAGAATAGAAGAAGGGACTGCAGTACTTCTGAGCATGAGGGAAGAGCCCAATATAATGCATGGGAAAAGGGAGTGTGTTGCAGCAGCTGAGACCACAATGTTGCAGTGATGCATAGCACAAGGGAAAAATGGTCATAACTAGTCAGAGTACAAGACAAAGGGCCTCAGAAGTACAAATCATGAGGGAAAATGACTGTCAGGTTATCCCGTACACAGTAAAGAGTTGCAGTGGTGCGCAGCATGATGAAAAAAGTGCTCTAGATGGAGCAGCGGCAGGGGGAGGGAGGAAGAAATAGTACTTTAATCGTGTTGGAAGCAGCGGACGAGCACTGATTAAATTCAATCAATGTGTGCTTGGCCCGTGCTCCACAGCCAACATCAGAAGTGATGTTTTAGCTGGACTATCCAGTTGCGGAAGCTGCGAAGACGAGTGACTCTGAAGCACTCAAATGGTAAGTGATTGGCAGGCTTCAAGCCCTTTATGTACACAATAGTGTCTCACAAGTGAGACACATGCGCTAGTGCATGCTTTTGCAGGCTCGACCCTATAAAAAGACTCAGCAACAAATTTATCAGTTGCACAGTACATAATAGCAAGTGACCACTGATTCTTCTTCAAAACAAGCCAACTATAGAAAGTGTGTTTGTAGATGACACATGCCCTTCTGCTTTCAAATGTTCTGCTGAATTTAGGTCTTACACATTCATAATTATGTTAGGTGATGTTTGTTATGCACACTTGAAAATTTCATTTCTGATCAACTATATACAATTGCATACGGCTCTCTTAATTGAATGTCATAATTTGGAGCACTGAATGCTTTCCTTTCATAAGGGACACATGCTCTAACTGGATCTCTTATTTCGCAGCCTTTTGCACTCCAAAAGTTGTTTTCCTGGTTCTCTTTACTCATAGATATCAGACTGGTGCGCCGCAGTGGTATGTTTTGTAAAAGGACAGCCTAGGACTGCAACACGCCAATCGGTGACTTGAAGTCATCGGTAGTTTAAATACTACCACTGTCATAGTCTTGTGACTTTGCGATGCCGTGGCACATAGAGGTGTTAATCATTTTCAGAGTCAGCGGTATTCTTTATGTCCGTGATGGGTCAAAGATTGCATGTTTGTGTCTTCGTCTTTTTTTGTTGTTTTTTTTTGCTGTTTGTTTACAGCGTATACAGGCCCGAAGGCGAGAGAGGGCTTCACAGAAAGAGACAATAATACATTTGAATATAAATCAGTGTAAACAAATACAAGGAGCAATTATACTTATATGCAGCAAGGCATGGAATTATTTCACTTATAATGGAGGTCATAAAAAGTATTTTTGGAAAGAGAAGTTTCAGCTCGAATTCGAAGGTGGTCAGAGAAGTAGTGGTTTATAGACTTCAGGTTATACAGTTCCAAAGTCTAGTAACTATTGATGTTGCCAGACTTCCAGAGTTCAAGTGGCTACATGGTCTGGGTGACCCTGCAGTTAGTTGTGGCTTTTCAGAGAC
Source organism: Pleurodeles waltl (assembly GCF_031143425.1). Classification (NCBI taxonomy): domain Eukaryota; kingdom Metazoa; phylum Chordata; class Amphibia; order Caudata; family Salamandridae; genus Pleurodeles; species Pleurodeles waltl. The sequence continues at coordinate 921,617,781 of NC_090448.1, forward strand.
CTAGCTAAGTAGTATGCGAAGGGAGCTAGTCAGCTGCCGTATATTGAGGCTAAACTTACTATTAAAAAAAAGCGGAACTACAAGGCCACAACGCAATGTCAATGACTAAATAAACAGGAAAGGTTAGTCCATTTAGCAGCTATGTAAACGTAGTTGGAGAGGAAAGGAGCGTTGTATATAGAAGGGGAAGGGATGCAAATTGAGATTGCTGTTATATCCTGCTTGGAGGAGGCTATTTAGAGATAATTTATCTATTAAGCCAAGTAAGCGTCGGGAGCCATCACTGTAGCTTGCATTTTACGAGTTTACCTAAACATTGGCGGCAGTACTATTCACCTGTTGAGCCCCGTTCAAATCAGTCAAAGTGCAGACGTCGTTTGTACTTCAACGGGATCTCCCCCCAAAAAATGGGAATTATTCATCAGGTGAGACTGTTTCCCAAATTATGGTTTCCATCACCTAGTTTTTTGTTTGAAGTTCCTTTCACATTTTGGCAAGAATTTTAACACGAGCGCCATTAAACACAGCACACAACTCTACCGCATTCTCATGCAAAGCTAACAGACAATAAACGTGTCAACAAAGCAGCAAGGTCGAGCTAAAAAGCAATCTTCAAATCTCAAGGATAAATTTGCATGAAATAGTTCGTGGTTACAATTCACTTTTCGCTCAGTGACACGTGTCAGGGCCTTAAAGTCTGAAAGAACGAGGATGTCATTGTCTCTGGCGCGCTATTAAAGGGGTGTGTCTTTCATAAAAAGGCGCCATTATTGCTAGAAAAGTAGATATAAAACGGCCCAGGGGACCCTTTAACAGGTATGCCGAGGCTCTAAGCGTCTCAAGTACGTTTATACTACGCCTGTGTTGTGTTTAAAGGAAAACTAGGATAATTAATAGACGTGCCTAACGTTTTCTTGGATTAAAGTTTTTTTTTTTTACTAAAGTAAACTGCCAGTGTTCTTTATTCGTGTCAGGTACTTGGCTTCATATTCTGCTCGAGCTCATGAGCTTTTCAGTGCCACGCTAATATCGCAGAAAGCGTCGAGACATTAGCGGCCAAACTGGGAATTTATCAGCAAATCCATTACTTGAACAAGCTGGTTTAACGTAGCGCGCGAGGACGTTAAACACGCAGGGTCGCGACGCGAGCAATCATTAGGGTAGGACGTTCTATAAAAGTCAATGATCCCCAATTAACTTTATAAGGGCCCGTCTAATTCTTTTCAGCCGCCGAGCTCTTGGGGCTGTGTAGAGGCGGGCGTTTGAAATATGTGCTGAAGGAAATTTGCACACATGAACCTTGTCTCGGCTCGAGAAAAAGGCAATATCAGCTGGCTCTGAAGAATGCAAATGATTATAAAATGAGATAAATGTTTCAGGTCTACAACTCTATTAAGTGATTTCTGCATAACTCTGAGAGGAGTGAGGCAGAATTAATAGAGCATGAATATTTCTCCAGTAATTTTATAATCTGTTTCTCTACAGAGACTGCAGTTGGTTTTGGAAAAATAAATTTAGGGTTATTTAATTGCCCCTATAGTGTGTGTGTGCCTGAATCTTTTTGGTGGTAAGAGTAAAGGCAGTTTGCGTGTTCTCTCACTGGAAGTCTTAAGTGAACGTTTCCATTGTGACAAAATGTCTCACTTAGGGTCAGATTTACAAGAAAATGGTGCTTCGGTCCAGATGCGCCACCTTTCTAGCGTCCGAATACCGCCACCTAATGACACCATGGTTGCGCTGTATTTATAATACAGTGCACCATGACAGTTATTAGCACAATAGCATCAACAGTTGTGCTGCACTAGCGTCAAAACGTTTGCACCAGATGTATGCTGGCCTTGCGCAGTTCCAGCACCACGTTAGCGTATTTTTTTTACACTAATGTGGAGTTGGAAGGGGAAAAATGCCATGCCATATTTACAGAGTGGTGCAATGCTTGCATTGCGCCACTTTGCTATCCCTTGTGCTACAATATATCTGCGCCAGGCATAATGTATGGAAGGGGGCCTTCAGACGCTGGGGGGGCATAACAATGTTGCAAAGGAATCTATGAGATTCCTTTGCTCCTTGTTATTCGCGTTGTGCAGGCGATAAACAGAGGCTCCCATTGATTACAGTGGGCCTCTGGGTGCCTTCCAAGATTAGGGTAATCATTTTTTATGTAAATCCTGCAAAGCACCAGACTAGCATAAAAAATTATGATGCTAGTCACCCTAACAACCACCATGGTGCGCCGTATTTTAAGTACAGTGGTGGCATTAGCGGGTGCTAAGGGGTGCAAGAAAAGTGGCGCTGCACTATGCAGTGACACTTTTCATAAATCTGCCCCTTTGACACTAGTGTTGCAATGCACAGAGTGCCCATAGGTTACTATGGGTTTGTCATTTTAATGCCTGTCTTGAGCAGGCGTTAAAAATGGCAGAAAAAATTCCACAGTGAAATGTTTTACATTTCACTGTGCCATTTTTTCAGGCATCCCTGCCTAGGAACACCCCCCCTTGCGTACATTAGGCCTGACACAGGCATAATGTGGCACAAGGGATTGCAAAGTGGTGCAATGCAAGCATTGTGCATCTTTGTTAATCTGGCGCAGGGAAAAGGCCACCTTAGTGTAAAAAAATGACGCTAGGGAGACGCAAGGTTGGCGCAAGGAGTTGTAAATAAGCCCCTAAGGGACATATTTACAAGAAAGTGGTGCATCGGTGACACTTTTATTGTGTTGCCCCTGCCCCACCTAATAACATCATGGTTGTTCCGTATATACAATACAGTGCACCATGGAGGTCATTAGGACAATAGCATTTACATTTTTGATGCTATTGTGGTGCCTTGATGCACTAGCGGCAAACATTTTGATGCTAGTGCAGCAAAGCACAGGGAGGCCCATTGAGCAAAATGGTTGTGTCATTTTAAAACCTGCTCTGAGCAGGTGTTAAGAATGATGGAAAAAAATGGCACAGTGAAATGTTGTAAGTTTCACTGCATCCTTTTTTCAGGCCTCCCTGTTTTGGAACGCCCCCTTGTATACATTATGCCTCTCGCAGGCATAATGAGGAGCAAGTGTTTACAAAGGGGCACAATGCAAGCATTGTGCCCCTTTGTAAATACGGTGCAAGAGAAAGGCCTCCTTAACTCCGCCTTAGTGTAAAACAAAATGATGCTAGGGTGGCAGAGGGGCTTGTAAATATGCTCCCAAGTACGTATGCTGCAATCCTCGTTTTTTGTTTAAACAACTTAATACAATCCGGGAGTTTGCTGGTGTGGTTCCTTTCAATAGAACCAATCAATCAAACGAAGACACTTGCAAACAATGAATGATGTGTAAAAAAAAAAAAATCTGAACTGGACCAATGTGCCCTCTGTGAGACATGGAGCTGCCTACATCTATATGTAAGAGGGGCATCATTTTGAGTGGTCTGGGTCATGGGTCGGGAAGGCACGAGACGCCTGGAGTTTCCAATACCAGTGCTACCTATAGGTTAGGGTTGCCACCTTTTGTTGGTGGCCTCCATAAGAAAACTCTGGCCAGGCCTAACAGAGGTGGAAACCCTACCTGTAAGTCAGGGGGAACCGAAATTCTGTCTCATTATGAGTCCATTCTTGAATGTGCACTAGGAAATGAGGAATTACAAAACCTAAAATGTCCCAAGCACTCAATCTTGTTATTTAATGAACATTTTGGACATAGTTTAGAAAACTTACAAAAGATTTTATTACAATACCAGAAGAAGATCACATAAATGCAACACATCAATTTTCTCCCATGCAAGTGTACCATAATGGACCCAAACACAAAGTACAGTAACCATCAATATAGACTCCTACAGTAAAGGTCCATACTGAAAACATAAGAGAATACAAATAACCTGTGTTAAGGTTTACCCACAATATACTGATTATGGATCAAATATAAGGTATAGCTATGCAGAATGATCTCAGTGAGCAAAGCCCATACAGCTAACTTGTGTTTTGTCTGGAAGACTTCTTCAAAACTATCTGGACGATTTCTGAGTGTAGACCCAAAGTGAATAGTTAAGTATTGTAGATCTGGGATCTCTGACAGGTGCAAAACATCATAAGAATCACAACAATTACCAAATGAGTTATAGGGCTCCAGTCTGCATATTGGTATATGTGTTCAACTCCTTCAAGGATATAAATGGCGGAGACAAACAAAGTACTGTGCCCGTAGGCTAAAGCATTCAATACTGCTTGTTCTTATACAACGTCAAAGTGTAAAGTTTTCCTACTGTTAGTTCTTCTGCAAAATACTGTTGCTGCATCGATGACATGGAAAACTTAGACCATATAACTCATTTGTTCCTGGTCTTAATAATTGATGAGGGCCTGAGCGCTATGGACGGTTCTTTGAGAGAAGCTGGGTTGATGTGAAGTTGCTTACTAACCACCTGCCATGACTGTAATTAGCAATTAATTTTGTTTTTTCAGCTATCATCGCTAAGCATGCTGGGACTTGTAATTTTAAAAGTTGAATGAGCCTCAGCAATAATGAAAAAAATGCCCAAGTGCAGAGCCCTTAAGTTTCACAAGCCCATTCATTAGTTGCTCATACAGTCTAGGTTTTGTTTTGTAATCTGTGACTTGCGGTCCAGATTTACAATGGAATAAGGAGGATTACATGTTCCAGAATGCACAGTTAAAACCTTTATTGGATACACTACTCATACACGGACCAGGTAAATGTTGTGCAAGTGAATGACTTCTGAAGAGCTCACTCAGTCATTTTAGGTAAAGTGGCAGATGGATAGGGGTGTAGGTTAGAATACTTTAGGTGGACTTGTTCTGCAACTTGATATGGCACAAAATAGATAATTTGCTTTTTTTCATTTCAACCAATCAGGAACTTATAGTGGCTAAAATACAATAGATAGTGTCTCCTTCAATTGACATCTGACCCACCTAACTTTTTTTTAATACTGTACGAATAATGGAAAAATATTTAAAAAATAGTTAAATTAAGAATAGTATAAGGAGCATTTGAAATGTTTTAATCTTCTATATGCCAGTGATGTGGCAAGTGCCTGTTAGAGTACTACCTGGAATGCTGCTTTGTGCTCAAGAGAACCTTAAGAGAACTGGATGTGACCATTGGTTCGAGAGCTGGGAGGCATGGAGGTGATGCCCAACAGATGGGTAATCCTCGTATAACAGTTTTGGCGCAAGAATCCTCTATGAGTAAAGCTCCTGGTTATCCATAATAAGGATTTTTACACACACATACAATTAGAAAATGCTGAAAAGTATGAGCATTCATTCCCTATTCAATCACATCTTGATATGCAGAGGAGCTGTGAGGTAGATTGTTTTGGAGTGGCCTCAGCGCTCCCAGTTTTAAAAGAAGAGGTACCTATTGAAAGTTTTGCAGCTAGCTTGGCAAAAATAATTTGACATGCTCTGCACCCAAGCACCTCAGACCTTTCTGTATCTTAACTGGTATCAGTGAGGCTAATGAGATCAGGCAGTAATGCAGATGATTTCAGGGAGGCCAGATGGGTCCCTTGGAGTTGAGAGCAAGGCCTGCCTAAATGCAATACTTGTCAAGTAGGATGAGCAGGTATAGAAATCTTTCAGAGGGGGAGGGGATGTGCACTTCCCAGAGAATGGGTTTTTATTGTGAGTCAAATACAACCTTCTATGGATGTGCACGTTTTTCTAAATATATTATTGTAAATGACCCTTTTTGCAGGATTACCCCCAAATGTTTTTTTTCTGACCTCCTGCTTTTTAGCCTGTGCTGAATTTCATTTTTGCTGGCTTTAGGACTCTAAGCACTTTATTACTGCTGACCAGTGCTAAAGTGCAAGTGCTTTCTGTCTAAATGGTATTGGTGATTGGTTTATCCATGATTGACATAGTCGATTTATCAGTTAAGTCCCTAATATAGTATCCCTGGAGTGCTCAGGGCCTGTAAATCAATCACTACTAGTGGGTCTACAGCACTGATTGTGCCACCCACATGAGTAGCCCTGCAAACATGTTTCAGACCTACCACTTTAGTGTCTGTGTGGGCAGTTTTAAACTGCCATTTAGACATGGCAAGTGCACCCACTTGCCTTGCCCAAACTTTCCCTTTTACGAAACGTAAGTCACCCCTAAATTAGGCCCATGGCAGCCCCATAGACAGGATGCAGTGTATTTAAAAGGTAGGGTATGTACTAGTGTGTTTTACTTGTCCTGATAGTGAAATACTGCAAAATTTGTTTTCCACTATTGAAAGGGCTATGTCTCCCATTTAGTAACATGGGGATTGCTTTGAAGTGTCTTTTAAGTGTAATTTCCCATTGGGAGCAGATACAGATTTGGAGTTTGGGGTCTCTGAACTCACAATTTAAAAATACATCTTTTGGTGAAGTTAACTTTTAAATTGTAAGTGTGGAAATGCCACTTTTAGAAAATGGGCATTTTCTTTCTTAACAATTTTGTGCCTCTACCTTTCTGTGTAATACATGTGTGGGTCAGGATTACAGTTGATCTGTTTGTGAATTCACTCTAGACAGTCACACAAAGGGAGCTGAGGTGTGTCCTGTGTATCCCTATGGGTCTTCCAGAGCTAGAGTGGTGGGAGTAGCTGACACTTGCACCTGAGTAGGGTTGTGCCTGTCTTTACACAGAGCAGTCTCCAACCCCCTGGAATGTGTCTGGAGCCAGGGCAGGAAAAGACAACAAAGACTTTCCTTTGAAGTTTCCCTTCTTTAAAGGCAGAAATGGGTATAGTGTTGGACATCTGACCCCACCAAGTTAGAACACTTCTTGACTGAGGACATCCTAACAGGAAGAAGAGATGAATGCTATGGAAGGGACTGCCACTCTACCTGTTGCTTTGCTGTGCTGGTTGACTGCTTGCTGCTCCTGTCCTGGAGTTAAAGGACTGGACTTGGCTTTCTACATTCTGCTTTCCAAGGTTCTTCAGGGGTTTGAACTGAGCTTGCTTCCTGTTATGAAGTCTCAGGGGCATAAAAGACTTCACCTGCCAGCGCTTGGGCTCTCTTGCTGAGAGTCCTGACTAACCCAGTGGTGCCAAATCCAGTTGCTGGTCCCTTGGAAGTGAGCTCTGGTACAACCAAGAAGAAACGAGACACATCAACTCCTTAGCGACTTTAGAACCAGCATTGCTGTCCAACTCCGCACCGCCGCCACCTGCACCGGAGCTGTGGTCCCCACTGAGTGCAACAACTGTGACTTGCAACACAGGCCGATGCCACTGCAGCACCTCCAAAGTCCCACCACAGCATGTGTCCCAAGTTCCGTGTCATCGATGTCCGTCACACCCAACTCCGCCGCCACACCTGTGGCCCCGTAATATGATTGCGACACCATGAAGTCAACAGCTCCCATCTTGACCTGTTTGATTCATCAATCTCGCCTTGTTGTAGGGAAGCTACGCCTCACTACTAATGCCACATCACCTCCCCTGCAACCATAAGGAACCTACGCCTCCTCCCCTATCAAGCAGTAAGGTACCAATGCCTCACCTCCCTAGTAGCAGTAAGGAACCAACGCTGCATCGGCTCGAGCAACATCTCACCTTCCCACCTCCATGCAACATTTTGTTTCCTCATCATTTTCCAAGGTACTGTACATGGGGTTTGTGCGACTCCATGACCGGCCAACAGGCCCTCACTAGTGATGTCGGACTGTTGGAAGTTACTCAGTCTAGACGCCGTTATAGCCCCAGTTGGAGCTATTGTGTTTCTAAGCTCTATACTAAGATTTCTTCTTTGAAAATTTGTATCTTTACTTGCGTATGTTGGATGTTTGTCATTTGTGTCTTGTTCTACTCAGCTAAATATTGCCTATTTCTAAATTGGTGTGGAGTATTTTTGTAGTGTTTTCACTGTGTTACTGTTTGTGTGGGTACAAATACTTTACACATTGCCTCTGAGATAAGCCTGACTGCTCATAGAAAGCTACCAAGGGGCTGAGCAGGGGTTATTTTAGCTATGTGGCTTCCTTACTGGACCAGAGTGAGTGTTCCTACTTGAACAGGGTGCAAACCACTGCCAACTAGATACCCCATTTCTAAAATATAGTTAAAATCAATTGTTTCGGAGAAACACTCCATGCAATCAGTCAATCCACGTTAAAATTCTGAAAGACCAGAAGGGAACAGGCACTTCTCGACTTGTCCTGCTCTCAAGGAACCCAAAACTGCCCAGGACTTTGTAAAATCTTACATGAGCGAGGCTAAAATGCTGGGACAAATTTCTGCTTGTAGACCAACAGTTTAAACAAGCAATTGACTGGAGATTGCTGGGTGCGGTGCACCAACAGTCCCAAATTTAGCAAAAGGTCCCTGATACTAGCGTCATTTGGTGCTCACTCATTGTGTGTCATTGATGGCTATTATTATACAACATTTGCTTGTCATTTATGTTATGCGAGACTTGGTGCATTGCGGGAAAAAGTGATTTAAACAATAGGGAGGAGACACGAGCTACACAGGAGAGTTGCCTATGCAGGAGAGATGCTCTATGCAGGAGAGAATCTAGGCAAACTTGTGGAGTTGGCATCTGGAGGAGCTGCAGAAGCTTTGAAAGCTGAGGATTTCAATCCGTCTGCACCACCCATCTGCCCGCCGGACTGTTGCACATCAGTTTGAGCTTTACTGCTTCCCTCTCCCAAATTTGCATTATTGTCTTAGGGACAGCAACTTGGTGTTTGTCCCCTCCTTCTGCTGGTTTAGTTCCGGTCAGGGTGGCAAAGCAGGAGTGCAGCAAGCAGCACAGGACACATTCAACAGTGGTCTAAGGTGAGTATGCACCTGCTAGTGCATTAGGCACAGTGGCCCCAACCCTAGGGGTGGAAGTGGCCACCATAGTGGCTGGTGCAGTTTGCACCCAGGTTAGGGGCCACCAGGGGGCGCATGTTACTCCTGCGACTTGCTCAGCTATATCCCTTCTTTCCACCTGTTCCTGCCTCCTACTGCCTCTCGCATGCCAGTCTGCAACCTCCTGTACCATCCTACACCCATGTGAAGCCACCATTGCATTGATTTGCACTGCAGCACGTGGAGGAGGTGCTTGCAAGCTGGAAGGTAGGAGGTCGTGGCTTCCTGGCGCAGTAGCATCTTAGTGGTGTTTAAGAGGAAATTATGCCATTATCTTTGATTGGTTCATGATATGTCAGCCTCTTGAAGGCTTGAAGGTCTGAAGGCCCTGAAAGGCGATGGCAATACTGTGAAATGTGATCTGTGTGACCTGAGGCCTGTGGAAGTGGGGGAGAAACCTTGAGGCAAGGAGGGTTCTCTAGGCGTGGACAGTGCGGTTGGGCCAGTGTGCGGAGGCAGTCACTCTAGAGAGCTGGTGTGGCTTTTGTATTGGGCCTCCGGCAATGTTCTCCTATGTTTCCTAAGTACCTGTCTGGTGTCATTTAGTGGCCTTGCAATGCCTGTCGCCTGCAGCATTTGAGCTCCTAGACACAATCCTGTCATTCTTGACCTCCACAATTATCTCCCTTTAGCAACAAGATTAGGGGAATCAGGCTCTTGTTCATCAGGGTTGAGAGCCACGCTGTTTTTTTAGAACATTATTTATGCTACTTATAAGCTACCTCACTACTGTGCTATTGTGCAATGTCAGAACGCTCTTTAAGACAGAGAGGCAGGGGAACTGGGGTAGATCGTCCCTCCCACCACATGGGATCAAAAGATGTAAGCAAAGTGGTGCTGGGCATGGTGCTCCATGGAGTTCTCTCTCAGTGCACACCCCTCATGCCTCTCACACTGCAATTGCCCAGTTGAGTTCTGCTCAATGTCAAGCTACAGAATTTGTCTTGGAGAGGGCTGAGATGACGCGTTGTTCTAAAGGGCTTTGTGAGAGTGTTGCTGGGGATATCAGGAGTATAAATGCTGTACACCCTTAGTTTTTACCTGCTACAGAACACAGTAGATGACACTATTTCAGCTACTACTATGGACCCTACATCAGAAGGAGTAATTAAGGACTATCTGAGTGCCAAAGTGGAATCTCCAAATCATGTCCTTCCATTGGAACTCCATCTGTAATTCCACCAGTAACACCCCCCACCCCTGGTCACTGTCTCCCTCCCTCAGTTAGTTTGAGACTCTTGGGATGTTTTCCTGGATCTTCTGTTTTCAGTCAGCTCAAGAGAAGCCCTCATATAGTTATTTAATTAGTGAGACCACCCTTGCTCATTCTCCTGCGATAAAAGGGTTCTAAGCAGCAAGCCACAGCCATAGGGCTGCTAAATCACTGAGATCTGTTGACGGGTTGCTCTCCTCTCTAAGAGGCTTTGTTACAAGGCACTTTAAAGTAAGAAGTCCATCCCCCGGTGGCCCAGAGCTGAAGGAGAGGGCTAGTCATTCACAATTGAGTACAATTGGTGTCACAGAGGATGGAGCTAATCTTATGGATGTGGAAAGGCTGTAATCTGCAGTTGGCATAGAGGAGGGTTTTAAGAATGGACCTAAGGGTCAAGAAATCCAGATGGTAGGGTTGACGGCCCCTGCTGAGCAAATGACAGCAGAACAAGAAGCACTCCACTTAACAGGTTATTGCTGGGCAGGTGGAGTGACTATCAGTGTTCTACCAGAGGATAAAGGAAGGGAGGAGGTGGTATAACTTCAGCGCAACCTGTGGGTGTCTCGCAGTGGTCATCCCAGTGTGCTTTTCATAACAGGTGTGACTTCCTCTAGGAGATTGATCTCACAAATTGCTGTAAGCCTGTAAACCATGTAAATCAAATGTCCAGCCTGGCCTCTTTATTCCCTGGAGCCATTCAACTTAGTTCACATGTTGAAAAGTAGTTTGACGTTGAATGTTTCTACCTAGTAGACAAATGTGTTAGAAATGGCCTGGGAGATCTGGATGCAGGACTGGCAAGTTTGATGCACCTGGCTGAGGGGTTTCAAAGCCAAAGGAGGGTCATCTAAGAGCCAGACTCCCAATGTCTTCATCATTCCCCAATAGCTAGGAGGGGAACTAGCCTTTGGGCTGTCCTGAGTGACCCAATCTGCAGCTTACATGCTAAACAGAGACCCCCTGCTGGGTCCGAGGGTCTGAATGCTGGCTCAGCAAATGGGCTTTTAGGTGATTTGCATGAACCATCTAATGAGATTATCTCTATTCAGAATGTTTCTGACATTGCTCAGGACATGGCAATGGTAAATTTGCTTTTCATTCCAGTGAGTGCTAAAGCCCATTGTGTTAAACAACACCCAAAATGTTAAAATAATCTAGCTACTCAAAGCTATCAGTCAATTCCTCAAGAGTGGGACCAAGGATGTCACTGTGGGCGGTGGTCCACAGGAGGTTTCTATTGAGTCTGACACTCTCTCTACCTCTCAAGGGGTGATAACTCCTACAGTTTCCTCTGTAAATGGTGGGATGTATATCTCAAGAAATTCCTAACTAGTAATAAAAACGGGGAAATGTTTTTGCCCGAGGCTGGTCTGAGAAAGCCCCCTCTAGTCTGAGAAAGAGTAGATCCTAAGTGAAGAGTGCTATTTAAGCTACTCCTAAAGTTACAATTTAAAAGGAAAACCTGACACTCAGTTAGTCGATCCCTGAATACATCACTGATGTTAAGTCCATTTGTTATCATCAAAAGATTAAGGATTATTACATCAAAGGAATTAGCACTGGTCGGTTTTAACACTATAGCAGGTGAAGAACTAACCTAGGTACTGTTTGCTTCCGAGGAGACCAACAGCCTCGTGGGAAACTCTGTATCTTCCTTGGCAGCGAATGAAATCTGCCTCTGTGAAGGAATGGAGGATGACTGGGAGATCCCGAGGAGACCAGGGGAGAGTACTCCCCATCAGATAACCCCTGTTTAACTTGAACATGGAAAGTTAAAACAGTCAGAAAACAGGGACTGGCAGGAGTTGGTGGGAACAGGATGGGTCCCAAGACTGAGCAGTCACTATCACAGTCTAAAATGATTGAGCCCCAAAAGTGAGAAACTGAAGGACACCATAGCCATCAGATTTTGATGAGCTTAGTAGTTGTGACAGTCATGTGAGACAGGGATATTTATCCATAGGAGTGGACTCCTACCCCTTTGATGATGTGTAAGGTTGCTATTTATCAACTAGGAATGGGGGAGAGGCGGAGGATATTGCATGGTAGGAGGAAGGGCATCCACAGCTGGTTCATGTCTTGATATGGAGCGTACATGGGTTCAAATAATGTCTGGATGCAGAAAATGATTGTGAGGTCTTAACAAATTACCCAATGCTGTTCCTTCAGACTGATGGCTTTCCATTTTGTATCTATACGTTTTTCTCATATATGTATATATCTATGTGTATAAGAAGATATATTCTTTTTGTATTAAATTTTTTCTTTGTATGGATATATCCTTCTTGTGGATAGTAATATTTTTGGGTATGTTTCGTTTTTTGGTCAGTTTCTGGTCACCTACACTGTTTAAGGAAAGGAAAGGAAAAAAAAGCATTTTAGTGAAACTTATTGTGATTCTTCAATTTACCTCATCAGATATCACATGTTCTTTCAAGTTTAGAGATTGATTGTTTTGGTGTGCCCCACTGTATTGTTTCTCTGTTCCTTCACGAGACCTGTCTGCTGGAGTGCCAGCAGTTTAGGGGTTTGCTGCTGTGGGTCAAAGTGCTAAATCCTTGGCAAGAGGTAGAGCAGTGGGCGGTTTGTTAATATTGGTATCCGTCCGTCTTGGGAGGAGGGTATCTAAGCTCCAAACTTTCTGTGCATGGGCTTTTGCTGGCCTAATTGAGCTGTTTCCTAATGATGTGGGGTTAAACCAGATTATATGACTGATTATATATGTCCCCCTAATCCACCCCCTACTGGATTGTGAATTATGTAATTTGGTCAGTGATGTGAAAAAACATGTTACTGAATTATCCTGAAGCTTTGGTTGTGGAGGGAGGTGATTTTGATGAAAAATCAGCTTTTTAGGAATTTGATGAGTTTACGAAAGGACTGTGTTCTGCATTAAACATTCCTGACTGTACCTTGAAAAGAGTTGCTTTTTGTTTCCTCAATGAAGTTAGATAACTGTTGTGGTTCTTTAGATATATTGTTTATGACTTTCACATTGTTTTTGTCTATTCCCTTACCCTTCCCTTCTTAGTCTAATTCTTCAGATTAGGCTGAGACTGGCTCCAGTCTAGATTAATGGTGCTGATTCGTTCTGTATCATACAGAAAAACTAATGGTGATTCCCCTTCTCTTCAGACATTTGTGCAATTCGTCTTGTTATCATTTGATAGTACTCAATGTTGTACAAGAGTAAATTTGATTTTTTTTAAATGAAAGAAAAAAGTACCTCTGGGTCATGCGATCGTCATTCAGTAGTAACAAAGTGAAAACAATGAAGTTAGGGAAAGACATTTCTAATGCCCTGTGATGACTTCCTCTGTGATGGTATGCTAACGAAATAAATAAAAATGAAAAAAGCACCACTGCTCTGAAGGGTCCTCCCCGCCAAGAGAGACATTACAGAAAGATAAAATGTCAAAATTCAACTAAGGCTTTCACGCTGAACATAGGTTAGTGGGGGGCTTAGGGGTCCACATGAACTTATGAAACCTATTAGTTAGCTGGATTTTTCAAGGAAACCCTACGAATATCCACATGTAAATAACACGTTTTCCTCAGGACTAGTCAAGACTTACACATCTTGTCCTGCCCAGGTGTTCTTCAGTATACTGTTTTAAAATCATTGGAAGGCCCAAAAGGAACACTAGTACATACATTACCTAATGTTATGTGCTCGTGAGCTTTTTGAGCACTTCACGCTTCTATAACACAGTTTTATTGTGTATTTGTTATGGAACAAGGTTATTATGGATCTAGTATAATTGTTTAGGACCGGCGTATCTTAAGGTAATCATTTTTGGACATTTAACACATATAGTTGGTATTAATCACACAATTCAGCCCCAAGCAGCATACACCCCCATCGCTTCTTTTGATTTGCCTAGAACAAGAGATGCTCATGAAGTTGGCATCATGCTACAACCACATCAAAAATACAGGGGATTAGGAGGATTAAAGGTCCAGTGTATACCCTCCAACGAAAGTGACTACTAAAGCAATACACTGTTCCTAAGAAACCAAGGTGAGACAGGGAAAGTACTCTGGGATCCTAATTAGTAGGAGCAAGAGTCCTCACACACCCAGTTGGGTGTCATGCTTCATCATCGGACAAGCTCCTCGTCAGACCGGCGCTGCAATGTCTGACGGGCACCACCCATTGGGGGGCTCTTTGCCGGAGATCTTTTCTCGATGATGCCACACTATCCCGCAAATGAGTAGGGAGAAAGAAAAACGGGGAGAGTTCAAAGAAAGAAAAAATAAAATTGGCTTAGGACCCTTACTGAGTGCTAACTTTATTCTGTCTATGTAGGGTGAAGGCCAAGGTTAAAATATCAATAGAGAGAGTGAGATAGAGATGATGCTCAACCACTCTCAAACTGTATGTCTAATAACGGGGGTTCAGGAAACTACAAGACCCACCTCAGAATCGGGTCGACATGTTTCGCGTCTCAGCGGTCTAGGATGGATCCAATGACGCTTCTTCAGGACCTAGTGTAAAAGAACTTCTCCAATTCAAAGCTAAGTAAGCTATTACATATCTAGGCTGACAGTCAAAAAAAGTTATCGTCAGTCACTTACACAAGTCCATTGTGACCCTGTATTTAGTTCCTATTCGTCACCCTGGAAAATATCAAAACGTGAATTGTATCTCAAAATACTCTTGAGTCAATCAAAGCAGAACGTACGATAAACTGTGTGGCACACAGTGATAGTGTAGGTGATAACACAGCCATGCTAAGTGAACAAAAAATATGCTTACCCTCCCAAATTGAGTAAGGGCTTCATGGGATCACGCGGGCCATAAGCCAGATCAGCATAACACACTCTTTGTCATATAGGAGGAAATACAGTAAGGGAACAAATATAAATGTTAAAAAATGTCAAGAATCACATCCTTCCAAAAATGGAGAAACTACAAAAGATATTTATAAATGTTGAAAAACATATTATCAGAAGGTCAATTCCCTCTGTAAAATGCAGCCATCATTTTAATGGTAATATGCAAGGAAAACATCATTGCTGGTACAAGAACCGAATATGTGGGAATTCTATGGCGTGGAGACAGTTGCTGTGTACCCACTTATGGTGTTACTGCGTAGAAATGGTCCGGAAAGCTAACTAATCGCAGGCAACGGGAGCCTGTCGACTTTGACTTAGTCTGTTGCATTGACGATTTAAAAAAACGCCGGACTCCCTTCATTAACAGAAGACACAAACAGAGGTCAGACCTAGGGGGCAGGCATGCCGGAATTTTGATCACGGAAGTATACCCTGGTTCCGACGGTAAACAGAGCCTAGCTACAGCGCTGTGTAGCGGTTCACTTACTTGTCTGGACCTGGTTTATCGTACGTTCTGCTTTGACTCAAGAGTATTTTGAGATACAATTGACGTTTTGATTTTTTCCAGGGTGACGAATAGGAACTAAATAGAAGGTCACAATGGACTTGTGTAAGTGACTGACGATAACTTTTTTTGACTGTCAGCCTAGATATGTAATAGCTTACTTAGCTTTGAATTGGAGAAGTTCTTTTACACTAGGTCCTGAAGAAGCGTCATTGGATCCATCCTGGACCGCTGAGACGCGAAACATGTCGACCCGATTCTGAGGTGGGTCTTGTAGTTTCCTGAACCCCTGTTATTAGACATACAGTTTGAGAGTGGTTGAGCATCATCTCTATCTCACTCTCTCTATTGATATTTTAACCTTGGCCTTCACCCTACATAGACAGAATAAAGTTAGCACTCAGTAAGGGTCCTGAGCCAATTTTATTTTTTATTTCTTTGAACTCTCCCCGTTTTTCTTTCTCCCTACTCATTTGCGGGATAGTGTGGCATCATCGAGAAAAGATCTCCGGCAAAGAGCCCCCCAATGGGTGGTGCCCGTCAGACATTGCAGCGCCGGTCTGACGAGGAGCTTGTCCGATGATGAAGCATGACACCCAACTTGGTGTGTGAGGACTCTTGCTCCTACTAATTAGGATCCCAGAGTACTTTCCCTGTCTCACCTTGGTTTCTTAGGAACAGTGTATTGCTTTAGTAGTCACTTTCGTTGGAGGGTATACACTGGACCTTTAATCCTCCTAATCCCCTGTATTTTTGATGTGATCATGCTACAACCCCCATTTTGAACATATGCTGAAATCGGCTGATAATTTGCTATGGATTTTATTACCTTACTACAGTATATTTCATAAAGGATTTGAACTCTCTGTCTGAGGGGCACCAGTCTAAGTATAGCAAAATATGTGTTTAGTATTCTCTAGTTTTGACTTTTTTTAACACGTTTCTGCTTTTTTTAAACTATATTTGTGATTATTTTGCAGGGATAACCATATACCCTGCATTGACTAGTTAATTCTGGATTAACTATTGTCGGCTATTGATGTAGCATTGTTTGAATGCTATATACATTGTGATGGTAATCATACAGCATGGTTAACACTTTAAATACATTAAATTATTTCAGGTTTGAAAAATAACTCTCTATTGCCATAGTTCACGGATTTTATACTTCCTTATTAGAGTTTAGGTGAAGCTCAAGTGGCGATCTATGGAAAAACAAAATGCTTTACATGGGTGAAGAAATGTTTAGGATTTTTGGACATATCCCCATTGGAGATGGAGAGATCTTCCATCCTCCAAGCACGGATATCAATCTAATTTAAATAGAATTCAGTGCAAGAGTCTAAGAATTGTTTTCAAGCAAGATGAATATAAGCAACATTTTGGCCGTGTAAAGGTGGAAGTTAACTGGATAATTACTGCAAGTAGCTGCATAAATAGCTTAAATACTTTGGGGGATTGCTATGACCCATGGTTCCCTTCACATGTAACAGGTATTTGTGATAATCAGAACTCCCACATTCTACCTTACACTTCTCTATCAGCCAAAAATGGCACAGTGGAGGCATGCACCTTATTGAGATTTAAGGCAATCTATATACATTGGATTATTTATAGGACTGAAAAACAGTGAACAAAACCAGGATCAATCTTGCATGTGTTAGATGCTTTAACATGGTATGTCACCTTATCATTTGTAGATATTTTATTTCATTGCTCTTCTATAATATAAAATGAATATAGGTGGGATAGAAGACTGGGGCACTGGAAGATAAAGATTCACCTCAGTCAACACAAAGTGAAGAAATCGCTGCAAATCATACACCAGACACATTTTCTTGCAAATATCAATGAACTGCCAAAAATCATGGCGGCTATCATTGCTGCAAGGAATGATTTAGCACAATGACACAAGAGAGCTGCGTGGAGACAGGAAACACGTAAATGCCTTGGTCTCATCTCCGTGTGTTTGAGGTGGCAGACCCATCATGTAGCCACGCCATCAAACTGCTGGTTTGCCAGGCAGTAACGACAATCGGATTCTTTGTTCTTCGTGGTAATCTCTGGAAAGATGAACAATAGCAACCCCATTTCGACCATATTAAACGGTTGATTGTTTATTAAGCCTGGGTGCGGCAAAATTATAGCGCAGGTCACATTTTGTACCATTGCAATAAATGACGAATTTTCATTTCAAATAATTATGAATAATTTTGCATAATTTTCCTGAAAATTCAGATGATTACGCAAATCAAACTAGGCGAACTTCGCACATCCCTATTGTATTTCAGTTCACAACATTCCTTGTTTTGGTAGAGCTAGTCAGTTTTAGAAGTTTAAATTAAAATACAATAGATGACAAAGTCGCATCAAGAAAAAAAGTACAGAT
Organism: Pleurodeles waltl; assembly: GCF_031143425.1. Taxonomy (NCBI): domain Eukaryota; kingdom Metazoa; phylum Chordata; class Amphibia; order Caudata; family Salamandridae; genus Pleurodeles; species Pleurodeles waltl. The sequence continues at coordinate 921,635,575 of NC_090448.1, forward strand.
TTATGGAGCCTACAATGAGGTAAAAGATGCATGTCAGAAAGAAAGTGTATTTTCTATATGGTAGAAAAATCGTGTTTTGTGGGGCACCAACATAGTTTGCATCTGGATACATTGTGCTGCTCTCAGTCCTGCCCTCTATTTATGGCGACAGGCTGAAGCTCCTGCTTGAATTGACATGCATCTCATCGCACAGAATTAATATACACCACCATAAAAATGAGTGATGCACTACATTCTAACAGTGCATGCCAAGCACTATAAGTGACTAATGCAGCACATCTCTCTGCCAGAGCTAAAGTTTAGGATTGTTATTAATTTTGCAGGAACGCATTCTAGTTCGCCTTCTCCTTTCAGTACAAAAGGTTCCGTTCATTCATTCACAGGATTCGTAGAAAATAACATAATGCCTCTTATGAAAGTAACAGTCAGGTGCTCTTTGAAAACGCCTTCTGTAGAGAGGAAAAACTGACTTCCATTGCTATATTTTAATTAATTCTGTTTAGTTTCTGATCTGTGTCTATTGTCTTTGCCTTAGTTTAAGGGCTGTTACTTAATTGTTGCATCGCTGAATGTGGATGTGACATCTTTGATCAAGGTCAGTGCCATGGCTTGACATTTTGAATACATCAATCAGCTTCTCTCAGCAAGAAAACACAAATAAAACTGTAGCAGCCAGAAACAAGGGCTTCTGAATGTTGAATAGGAACGCATTAGCCCAGAAAATGCTTTATTCCGCAACTTGATTGAAAGGTATTCAAGAAGAAATAACTTTAATTTTTTGAACTATTATTTTTCGGGTAATTATCATGCAGCTGAAAACGCTGAAGCATCACGTCGTGGACAATTAATTAGATGTAATCTTATAAAAGGCCCTCTTGTCATCAGTAGCCTGCCAACGTGCCCATATTTCTGACAGTCTGTGGCTAGCATGAAGGACTGTGGCACCACACTAAGAAGCTTGTGCGTAGATCTGTGTTTATCCATCCATCCACACTCTCCTGTTTTTTTCAGTCTGCCCGGCTGTCTGCCTTATTCCTTTTTCTCTGTAGACATATGTGTGTGTCTGACTGCCTGCATGTCTTCGTGCCAATCTATCAGCCTGCCCCCTTCACTGTGTCTGTCCATTAACCAAGTTCAATGTTCCTGTTCAATATCTAGAAAAAAATCAGCCACATCTGGCCTATATTCTTATAAACTAAGTGTTAGTGCTTTGAGGTCTGCCTCTCCCAATAAAAGTAATACTGACGGCTGTACTAGAACTGCTTCACATTGCCCAATCCAGGATTGACCGGCTCCATGTGCGCGCTATCATGTCACATATTTTGAAATAGCTGAAATTAGTGGTGGAGTCGCATGCATTTACAATGCATGCATTCAGAATCAAAATATGCTAAATTAACCTATGTAGCTGGTAACTACAACTAGCCCTATCTATCTCAGGAACTTGCACACGTAGGGTCACAGTAAATATCGAGTAAGGCAAAAAATCCACACGGATAATTCAAATATAATATCAACGCGACTAATGCTGATAAAGTTCAGGTAACAAGTCAAAATAGTTAACTGGAAAAAGTTACTTAGATAAGTACAATATTGTAAAGCAAGAAAGAATCAATGTAACCGCATTCTAACACTTAATGCAATATTCAAAAGAATGTGTACTTTGTTCTCAAGAGCACATTCACCTCCAATTTTATTCAGAATATAGGAATGTTCTCTATGGGCATCTGGTTTACTCCTCTGTTGAGGGCACAGTAACCAGAAAAATCGATTGCAATGACAGCTTTTACATTGGACCAAATCACAGTCACCTGGGTAGGTCTCTTTAGCACACTCTTCAGTTTCTGAGTCTACTAAAAATTGCATACCAACGCCTAGACTTACAATTCATTTTTACAAGGGTTTTGTCACTTTTGTGGGGCAGTCCAGACACAAAATTATTTTTGGCATTTACTAAGCCATACAAAGTAAAGATAGTGATACACTGTCTAATGAATTGCATTCAATCACAAGAAATGCATGTTTTGATGAAAAAGATAACAACTGAAAGAAGAACAGCCTGAACTGTACTACATTTTTCTCTATATAGTAGAATGACAGAGCCAACTCGATAGATACAAGAGTTTTGTGGAGATCACACGATTAAATTCTGTAACCATGAAGGTAGCTGCAATTGCAGGAGTTGGTACTCCAGAAAAATGCAGCAACATTCTCAAACCTGAAGTTAATATCACCTAGAATTTGAAATCTGTCCTGGCCGGCCAATTAGCCCACTTTGCTAACATTAGTCTTTCAGTTTCCAGAAGCACATTCTGCATGCGAGTAAATCAGGTCACTTCAATGCAGTATAACTAAGGCGATATCTTTACAAGTGAGTTTTACCGTTTCTACTGAAACATATTTCTATACGGAACAAAATAAAATCTGTATGAAATCCCCATCACATCTACAATCATTTTTTATTTATTTTATTACAAGGAGGAAAATCTCAGAAATGCTGTCTTTCTACACAAAAAAGAATACCGTTTGAAACACCATATGCTATTTCTGATTCTAGTGTATGTAGCAGATGAGCGGACCCATTTTGTGGCACTAGATCCCTCTTTTATCTGGTATGTTTTTTAATTTCTTGAGCGAGAAACCTGTAAATGTATATATGACTAACATTTGAATCAATGAAAATCTTGTCTTTGGTCTCCATGTTGATTCATGTTGTAGTAATACAATCCACTTTGATCCTTCATAATGAAAAATGTTTAGCAGGGCTGAACAGAAGGGATTAGATGACCGAAGTTGCAAATATCTCGTGCCTTTGTAATATGTGGCATCAAACCTTTTTTTGAGCCCTGTGTTTCTGCCTACTTTGAGTCCAATCAGTGTAACTAAATTGGATAATAAACTGGGAAGAGGTCTTTGACATGACACCAAGCAATGGATGTCTGCCCATTCTAGCCTCACCGGTAGTTGGTTGTGGTTAAAATGCCTTGAATATTTCTCTTGCAAATCAGCCATCTATCAGCCCTTCTCAGCTCTGTAAACTATAGAACTACGTTTTGTTTTCATATATAAATTTTTTAAAGCGTTTTAAAATTTATATTGACTATTTCTATAGCGTATGATAATCTTTTCATGATGCATTTTATTTGTAATAATTCCTAATTTTTATAGTTATTGGCCTTTAAGCTCTTGTTGTTTTGTTATGTTCTCTTGTTTTTATGTGGACCTCCTGGGAGTTCCAACTCTTAAATGATAAACATGAGTAGAATTGCGTCTTCTTTATGGTAGTGTGGCAGGTTACGAGGAGTTGTTGAGCTGAGGGGCACTGGGATGCACCTGTGCCATGGGCGTGTTACAGAAACCCGAACAGCATTGTCAGTGCCATCAAATGTAAGTGTTTACTCTCTGCAGAAGGACAAATATCCTGAAACACGTGTGTCTAGTGATACACAGTACTGGCAGCATCAATAACGGTGAATACTAAAGACTTTCAACAATGTAATTGTTACCATGTACTACATTTACCACAATGTATCTGGGTGAAATATGTGCTGATATGCCAGATATTGTTCTCTCTCCTCCCTTTTGTGATTTGTTTAAAGTAGTGCAATTTACACAAAAAATGAGTCTCTTGTATTTTCCCAAATATTAAAAGTAACTAATTGGCCTATTGTGCAGATGCCATGAGGCAACTGCATATGGATTAATTTAACAGTGATGAGGAATCTATGTGAAATAAAGACATAATTTGTATCCATCATCTAAAGCAGAACATTTACCTTGTAAATTAGAGTAACTTTGACTGAAAAGACAAAAACACATTTCATTAGTGTGTTCAGTTACAAGGTATTTCTCAATTTAAAACCGAGAAAATTAGATAGTTTGCCCCAATAACCCACCAACCTGCTCCTTTGGGCAGGTAAATTATGATTTAGTGAAAACAAAGATGAAAAAAGCATTGTAGTTTTTGTTGGAACTTCTAAGGGCATGTGTTAATTTCATGGTGATTTTCAAAGCAGTGTTAAATATGCAGTTTGAAGTAAAAAACACAAGCCTAGAATCAGCTTAATGGAAGCAACTGCACTTTTCATGCAACATCCATTTTTTTACGAGCCTTGTTTCTGCCTAGTTTTCATTATGCGTTACCCTCCATTGGCAACACATTAGGAAAAGGAAACGGTAGCCAGGCAGAGTTGTGGTCTCCATTTGTGTTTAGTATACTCAGAGGTTCAAGTAGAAATATAGAAATGAGGTAATCATTTTTCCAGAGTTGTTTGTTTCTGACAAGTACCAGTTATCCCCTATTGAAAGCATCATACCAAAGCTGAGAAGAAGTGGTTCTCCAGTGTTAGTAGCAAGGTATTATTAGTTTTCTGAGAATTCTGGAGAAAGTAATTTATTGGGCAATAAGTGTCATATCCCTTCCTTGCCTTGTTTGGTTAAAATATCTGAAAGGATTGTTGTTAAACAGCTATCATCACCTGTGTGGATAGTTTCCAAATGATGTTTCATCATAACAGAAGTACGGAGATTAAACTACTTTCAGTACTTGACAAATTTAAATTGGTGCTAGATGATGGGGATTCTGAGGTCCATGTCATTTTGGACCGCCCTGTGGCTTTTGCGACAGTAGATTACTGTATTATGATGACTTGACTCAAGTTGGCATGTACTCAATGATTGGATGAAAAATGATTCTGCTTCTTATCGAAAGAGAACTGTCAATCATTTAGATTTCCAAAAGCCCCTAGTGAACTGTAATGTTACCAAGTGATCCTTGCTGTCTTGATACTTGTCATTGTTTATGTCAAACCTCTATTGCCTTTTGTTAGACCTGGCACCCTTGGCAGGTTTCCTCTAAATTTTTGCCCTCTGACCTTCTGTTTGCTAACCAGTGTTAAAGTGCAGGTGTTCTGTACACTAACAATTGTAACATTGGCTTTGCCATAATTAGCTTATTTATTTTACTTGTAAGTCCCTAGTAAAGGGCACTGTATGTGCCCAGGGACTGTAAATTTAATGCTACTAGTGGGACTGCAACACTGATTGTGCCACCCCATCCTGTAGCCTTTCAAACCTGCCACTGCAGAGCTTGCATGTGCAGTTTAAACTGTCATTTCAACCTCCTTTTATCACATATCAGTCACCCCTAAGGTAGGCATAGCTAACCCCAAGGACAGGGTGCAGTTTATTTAAAAAGTTGGGCATGTACTTTTAAGTTTAACATGTCTAGGTTGTGAAAAATTCTCACATTTGTTTTTCATGATTGCAATGCCTATCTCTCCCATCGGATAACATTGGAGTTACCTTGAAACATGATTTAAGTGTAATTTTCAATTACGTAAAGATAGAAATGTAGCGTCTGTTGTCCCTGGACTCACAATTTAAAATCACAACTTATGGTGAAGTCAGATTTTAAATTGTAAGACTGAAAATACCACTATTAGAAAGTTGGCACTTTCTTTAACAATTTGGTGCCTCTGTGTCTGTGAATAGGCAATAAGAACAGATGATGGACGGAATGCTGAACAATGCAACCATCCACCCCCAGTCACAAAGATCTGGGTTTAATCCATAATTTTTTTGCCCACCATGTGCTTTCAATTTGGACCCATTCGTATACAAATCAGTCTTGACTCTGCTCCCCATGGGAACAGTTTAGCCCGATCTGCCAGACCAGGTCTTACATGGACCGGAATCAAGCATCCTCGGACTGGTTTCGGGGTATCATCCCTCATCAGCCAGGTTCGCTGATTTTAGTGGTGAAGTGAGCACGGGACCCATGCATGGGCATACCCTTCCAACTTAGGCGACAAAGGCAAAAAAGAACAGATGATCGACGTAATGCTGAACAATGCAAATATTCAAACCCAGTCACAAAGATGTGGGTTTAATCCATCTGTTTTTGCCCATCACGCAACCCCAGCCATATGCCTCTGGACTGTTCCCATGTGGAGCAGGGTCAAGACTGGTTTTGACCCTGCTCCACATGGGAACAGTCCAGATCCAACTGCCAAAGCAGGTCCTCTTTGGACCAGAAACAAGCATCCTGGGACCGGTTTCTTGATTCAAGCTAGCTATCCAGGCTAGCCTGAATCCAGTGGTGCAGTGGGCACGTGACTCATGCCTGGGCATTCCCTTCCACTAGACTGTTTCCACGGGTAGCAGGGTCAAGATTAATTTGCACATGGCTGGGTCAAAACTGGGGTGGCATGGTGAGCAAAAGAACAATGGTTTCAACCCAGATCTGTGACTAGGGGTGAGTGTTTGAAACGTTTCAGCACTCCAGCCATCATCTCGTTGTGTTGCTATGTCTCTGAATACACATCTGGGGTTGTTGACAGCCCAGCTATGTGCATTCCTTCTAGAAAGTTGCACACAAAGGGAGCTTGGATGTGACATTTGCATCATGATGGCCCATCACCAAGCTGATGAGTCTTCCGGGGCTAGATGGGTGTGATGAGCTGACACACCTTAATAGTGCTGTGTCTCACCTCACAAAAAAGGGCTGCACAACCCCCTCTAGAGTGTCTGGAGCCAGGGAAGAAAAGGCGAGGATCTTGTGATCTTCAAAGGCCTCTTTGAATTTTCCCCCCACAGCAAAGGCACATTTGGGTATAAGTACTGGACACCAAACCCCAGCAAATAAGATCTCTACTGGAACCAAGGACACTCTGCCAGGAAGAAGGACTGGTGTGCTGCCAGGAGGGGCTGCCACTTTTCAACTGCATTGCTTTGTCGGCCTCCTTATTGCTATGCTGTAGGAGGGACTGCCACTTTGCTACTTGCTTTGTTGTGTTGGCCTTCTGCCTCCTGCTTCTTGCCTGCAATCAGAAGGACTGTACTTATTCCCTACATCCTTGAACTCAAGAATCTTCAAGGGCTTGTTAGCTTGTCCCTTGTTCTTCTGCATCTCAGGGACATCAAAGACTGCTTACAACTCTCCTGGTGCTGCGGGTCTCTGACATTGGTGAGTCCTACCCTTCCTGAGGAGCCCCCATCCAGTACTGGGTCTCAGAAGTGGGTTCTGCAGCTAAAACCTGCAAAAAGTGATACATCGTTCTGAGTGTGGGAGAATAATTGGTGCATCGCTCATCAGCAGCGATGCAGCGGGTGCATGATGACAGCAGATTCACAGACTGTGAGGCTTGATGACGAAGCTTTGCGTGGCCCAACAACGATGCATCATATTCACTTCCACCAAACCCAACGAAGGCGCAGTACCCAGAGTGTGGTAGAAATATTGACCCATCATGCCCTCGCCATTGAAGCATTAGTCCATCAAAGGTACTGTTTCATCAGACATTGCATAGGTTCTGCAGCTGGTTTACCCTCCATCGCAGTTGACCTGGATTTTGGATTTGTAACGGTCACTTGTGACCTCAAGAAATCTTAAATATTATCTATTTTTTTAAACTGGTGTGGGGTCATTTTTTGGTGTCTTTCACTGTGTTACTGTACTTAAATATTGCATAAATACTTTACACATTGTCTCTTCTTAAGTTAAGACTGACTGCTCTGTGCCAAACTTCCAGAGGGCGAGCGCAGGTTAATTTAGGTTGTGTATCTGACTTACCCTGACTAGGATTGTGTTCCCTACTGGGACAGGATGCATACCTCTGTCAACAGTTTCCAAATTTCTAACACCTTTGATCACATGATTTGGGCTCCTTGTAATGGCATCCACCTATAATACTCAGTTATTGATTAAGTTCCAGCAGAACACATGCATCGCAATGACTAACATTAACTCCTGTCCTTGGGCAGTTCAGTCTTATTTGAGTGCCAACTTTCTCAATCTGAATAGGGAGAAGACAGAATGCATGCTTATCAGGAAAAAAACCTAGAAAATGGAATGCTCTTGTTGGTCCTCTTCACTGGACGTGTTGCCTAACATCAGCACTAGTCAGGTACTTCTAGGGTAAGTAAATCAACAAGTCACCTTATCTTGATTAATTCTCTGTGACAAATTATTGAAATCTTCATTTTTTTCCTGAAGGGTGACTAAGACAAATTAACCTCTTCATGTGTGTTATCTCCAAAATATGCTGATTCAACAGCTGGTATCTATGGTTACCCGATTATTCATTAAAAAAGCTGCAGTTAATTCACAATTTGGCAATGAAAAAAAGGTTCTTTGCCTGAAAAAAGTGAGCATGTTATTGAAGTGAGAAGGTGTCTTCATTGGCTCTCTGTAAAGCAGCATGTAATTTCCAAAACTGCTTAACCTATGCACAAGGCCTTCTACAATCTTCCTTTATCATATTATTCTGCATACTTTGCTAGACAGGAGGCAAAGGGAAATGTGCTGTTTCATTCTGGAAGGGACTTCCTGGTTCTCTGATGGTTTGTGTAGCAATAATTAAAAGTACTTGATAGACCTGACAGCTTTAGGGTGGTCACCCCTAACTTTTTGCCTGCCTCCCTCCACTTTTTGGACAATGTTTTTGCTGGCTTTTAGACTCTGCACACTTTGCCACTGCTAACCAGTGCTAAAGTGCATATGATCTCTCCCTTTAAACATGGTAACCTTGGATCATACCCAATTGGACTATTTAATCTACTTATAAGTCCCTAGTAATGTGCACTATATGTGCCTAGGGCCTGTAGATTAAATGCTACTAGTGGGCCTGCAGCACTGGTTGTGCCATCCACTTAAGTAGCCCCTTTACCTTGTCTCAGGCCTGCCATTGCAATGCCTATGTGTGCAGTTTCACTGTCACCTCGACTTGGCATTTAAAAGTACTTGCCAAGCCTAAACCTCCCCTTTCTCTACATATAAGTCACCTCTAATGGGTGCCCTAGGTACCCCTAGGGCAGGGTGCTGTGTGGGTGAAAGGCAGGACATGTACCTATGTAGTTTACATGTCCTGGTAGTGTAAAACTCCTAAATTTGTTTTTACAGTACTGTGAGGCCTGCTCCCTTCATAGGCTAACATTGGGGCTGCCCTCATACATTATTGAAGTGGTAGCTGCTGATCTGAAAGGAGTAGGGAGGTCATATTTAGTATGGCCAGAATGGTAATACAAAATCCTGCTGACTGGTGAAGTTGGATTTAATATTACTATTCTAGAAATGCCACTTTTAGAAAGTGAGCATTTCTTTGCACTTAAATCTTTCTGTGCCTTACAATCCACGTCTGGCTGGGTTTAGTTGACAGCTCCTTGTGCATTCACTCAGACACACCCCAAACACAGGGTACTCAACCTCACTTGCATACATCTGCATTTTGAATGGGTCTTCCTGGGCTGCGAGGGTGGAGGGCCTGATCTCACACAAAGGACTACCACACACCCCTACTGGGACCCTGGCAGACAGGAGTGAACTGAAAGGGGACCTAGTGCACTTCTAAGCCACTCTTTGAAGTCTCCCCCACTTCAAAGGCACATTTGGGTATAAAACAGGGCCTCTGCCCTACCACCTCAGACACTTGCTGGAGAAGAAACCTGAACCAGAACCTGCATCCTGCCAAGAAGAACTGCCTGGCTGCCTAAAGGACTCACCTGACTGCTTTCTACAAAGGACTGCTGCCTTGCTGTTGGCCTGCTGCCTTGCTGAACTCTTGCCTTGCTGCAGAAGTGCTCTCCAATGGCTTGGATAGAGCTTGCCTCCTGTTCCCTGAAGTCTCAGGACCAAAAAGACTTCTATCTTTCAACTGAACTCCTTGTGCGCCCAAAAATTAGACGCACAGCTTGCTCCGTGGTGAAAAAGTCACCGCACGCCGACCCGGGACAACGCCGCTCGACTTCGCAAGGAAAAGATCGACGCAGCGCCTGCGGTGCGACCGGAACTTCGACGCACCGCCCGCCTGGACAACGCCGCCTGACTTCCTTAGAGGAAATCGGCGCGACGCCTGCCGTGAGGGAGAAAATTCCACGCACAGCCCACCGGAACGACACACAGCAGACAACAAGCCCAGGATTCCACAAACAGACCCCGGGGCGTCTGAAAACCCCGTGACCCACAGAGGAGACTGGCCGCGCACCGGAAATCGACGCAACGTCTTCCCCGCATGAAAAATAACGACGCAAGTCCGTGTGTGAAGGGGCGAAACCGACGCACACACCATTTTCCACGCATCTCCTCCTCTGCGGCCCTCTGTGGAGACTTTTCACTCCAAACCAGGTACTTTGTGCTTGAAAGAGACTTTGTTTGCTTTTTAAAGACTTAAGACACTTCATATCACTTTTCAGTGATATTTCTACAATTTCTTATTGCATCTTTTATCGTTTTTGACCTGCAAATATCTAGATAAATATTATATATTTTTCTAAACACTGTGTGGTGTATTTTTGTGGTGCTATATAGTGTTATTGTATGATTTATTGCACAAATAATTTACACATTGCCTTCTAAGTTAAGCCTGACTGCTCAGTGCCAAGCTACCAGAGGGTGGGCACAGGATAATTTGGATTGTGTGTGACTTACCCTGACTAGAGTGAGGGTCCTTGCTTGGACAGGGGGTAACCTGACTGCCAACCAAATATCCCATTTCTAACACATGTGCTTTGTCAAGTGAAGCAGACTATATGGGGAGAGAGACTTTCAAAGTTAGAGGTTGTATAATTTGAATGCAAACACTAAGGACCTGATATAGGGTTTGGGGGATGGGGTTACTCCGTCACAAACGTGATGGATATACTTCCGCTGTATTACAATGCCATTGTATCGTATGGGAACCGTAATACCACAGATGGGATATCTGTCGCATTTGTGATGGAGTAACCTATCCGCCAAACTCCAAATCAGGTCCTACGTCTGATATGGTTAACAAAATGATGGATATATTATAAGCAAAGGTTTTGAATGTTCTTACAAGATGTATTTAACAAAGGCTGGGCTTTGTTAAATTTGTGACTGCAAAGAATATATGAAAGGGTTAATAAAGAACATTTATTTTAAACTGTCATTGTTAAAGGGATACTCTTGCCTTCGTTTTTGGCAAAGTTTTGTGTGATGTGTGATGCATTGCTAAATATATCAAGTAGTTTGTCATTCATACGTTCAACAAATGTGAACCGTTGTTGAATGCCTGACTATAAGGTGCTAAAGAGACAGCTAGTGGACAATTGTTGGGGAAGACATTTTAGAGGGATAATGGGTGTCATTTGGCAAAGACATTAAGCTGGTTGATAGACTGTAACTGGGAGATGACAATGGCTCTCTTGAAGTAAGGAGGATCATCACCAGTGAAGATTGAGAGCTTAGTATTGTGATGTTAGGTGGCCATTAACATGTGTTTTATAATAAGTGAGGAAAAAGGCTGCAATTTGTTTTTATATATGATGATTTAGAGAGGGGTTTTTAATGTGCATTGTTAGTGAGTTGGCATTGGAAATCATAAGTATGGCTGAGTGGAGTATTGCTGTCAGATGATAGGTACAAAGGCATATCAAGTGTTGATAGTGTCAGCGAGGAAAGTGTGGTAGGCTATAATTAGTGATCTCAGCATCTCAATCTTGAAATTGAATGGCCTATTCCTGGGGAATATTTTTGTCCCATTTTTATTAAGATTTTGAGCCAACATTAGAGTGATGCAAAGCAGTGCAAATGGCATAAAGTGACACATGCTAGTCACTGTTCAGTGCAAAAGGTGTTTTGTACTGCAAATGTGAACCTTTCACAGCTCAGAAAATACTGTGCTAACACTGTAATGATACATCTGTCCAGACATGTATTGGTGAAAAAGGTATGGTGGTTACACAATTGTCCAAAAACCTGTAGTATTAAAAGCCAAAGTAATGACACAAGGAAAGCAAGCATCACATTAGGGATTCATGGTAGAGGTTGTAAGATAGATTTTTTTCACTAAACATAGCAAGAGACTAAGGCCCTCATTACTAGTGGTACATTATGAGGTGCAATATTTATCCGACTCAACACATTCTGACACCGAGGTATTTGGAATATATTAGGTGAAATAATTATTTGAGTCTTTGGTAAATAATGCAGATTTTTGTGCTTACCACATCAAAGTCGCATGTACCAAATTTCAGCAGGTTTGACCTTCTGAAATTTCCCTGGGGAAACATGCAATGCAGGGTTGCAATGTTAGCCACAAAATTCATAATTCTGGTATGTGTGGTATTAAGAACTTGGGCTACGGAATGAGGGGAGTGAAAACCCTTCTCAAGCAACAACCACAATCCTTGTCAAGGTGAGCCACAAAAGACACTCAATTAACCTGTGACTAGCCCTCTGGTAGCTCAGCCTAAAGCAGTCAGGCTTACATTAAAGGCACATTGATAAGTATCTATCCATCACACAAGCAGTAAGAAAGTGAAAAAACAACACAAGATAAATGCCAATCCAACTTAGAAAATTTGAGAACATTTTAATAAATAAAATGAGACCAGCAAAAGAAAAATCCAATCAGTAGTACCAGAGATATACAAAGTCTTAGGTAGGCATAGTGCTTAAAAGCATAAAGTGCTACTCGTGGTCATCTGGTTTTGCCAGACTGGGAGAAAGTCATCAGATCAAGCTGACCACGATGGGGCATGAGCCAGATACAAGGAACCAGAGGTTAGTCTAGCTGAAAAAGTTACTTTCTCAAAGTCCGGCTCAATAGTTCAATACTTAAGACTTTCACAGGAGGAGCTTAAATGATGCTAGGCAAAGGTCTTGGATCTGGGGAGGCACCTAGTGGGGATCATGAACTCCCTCCAGCACAAGCCAGAAGGACTCAGGCAGGTCCAGTTGTGGTCCAGCCAGGTCAAGTTGCAGGTCCAGGCAGGGGCAGTTGCTGTTGGTCACTTGGGCAGTTGCAGGGAGGCCTGTGTCCCTGTAGCTCAGAACAGGGGGTAAGCCAACCGACTCTTGGAGTCACTCAGGTTAGCCTTGGATGAAGGGAGCAGGTCCAGTCTTCCCTCTCACAGAGCAGGGCAGGACTCAAGCAGCAGGCCATCCTCTAAGGAACAATACAGGCCTCAAGCAACAGGGCAGGCCTCTGGGGGACAAGGCAGTCATTCTTCTGTAATGTCTGCAGGTCCAGGGGTATACTGAAGAGTGGCTCAGAAGGTCCAATCTTTATACATTATGCCATCCTTTAAAGCTACCCTCACAACTGGTTTTGGTAAGTGTTTCCCTTCGCCTTCCAAGGCTACAAGAAGTGTAGTGTGACAAAAGACTAGTGTCAGGTTCCCGTGTGTGTGCTGGAGGCAACCCTTTGAAACGTAAGTGGGTCAAGGAACAGCTTCACCCCCAACCATCTTAGCAGGATTGCCCATCCTGCCCACAACTAGTCCCCTATTGTTCACTGTCTGGGCCCAATGTGCATTCCTAATGAGGGAGCCATTAACAGGGCCAGGGAGCTGGAAATTCCTAGAAGGCCTTAGAAGCTTTTGGGCAGGAAGATGCCAACTGTGTAAAAGTGGCATTTCCAAAATTGTAACCTAAAATAAGAATTGACAATTATAGAGGGTTTTAAACTACAATTCATTTGAGTCTAAGCACGCAGTTTCCACCTGCTTCCAATCAAAAACTAGCACTTAATAAATGTAATAAGGTAATCCAAAGTTATCCTATGATAGAAGGTAGGACTAGGGGCCAGATGCAGGAAACGTTTAGCGAGTGTCAAACGGCAAAAATTGCCGTTTGCGACTCGCTAAACGCATTTCCCTATGCAGAAATGCATATTGCGAGTCGGGACCGACTCGCAATATGCATTTCAGAATCGCAAATAGGAAGGGGTGTTCCCTTCCTAATTGCGATTCGGAGTGGCATGCAATACCATTTGCGACCGCATATGCGGTCGCAAAGGGTATCGCAGTTACCATCCACTTCAAGTGGATGGTAACCCACTCGCAAATTGGAAGGGGTCCCCAAGGGACCCCTTCCAGTTTGTGAATGGACCCAAAACATTTTTTTCAGGGCAGGTAGTGGTCCAAGGGACCACTGCCTGCCCTGAAAAAATACCGAAACTAAAGGTTTCGTTTTTTTTTTTAAGTGCAGCTCGTTTTCCTTTAAGGAAAACGGGCTACACTTAAAAAAAAAAAAACTGCTTTATTTAAAAGCAGTCACGAACATTGAGGTCTGCTGACTACAGCAGGCCTCCATGTTTGCGAGTGCCTATAGTCGGTATGGGGCCGCAATTTACGACCCACCTCATTAATATTAATGAGGTGGGTCATTGCGACCCCATACCGACTCGCAGACGGTGTCTGAGACACCGTTCTGCATAACATTTTGCGAGTTGCAAATAGCGAGTCGCTATGACTCGCTATTTGCAAGTCGCAAAATGTTTCTTTGCTACATCTGGCCCCTAGAGTTGTGAAAAACAAATTTAGGAGCTTTTCACTAACAAGACAGATAACACCTAAAAACACATCTCACTTTTTAAATACAATGCACTCAGTCCTGTGGGCTATTTACAACCTAACTTACGGGTGACATCTATATTAAGAAAAGAAGATTTAGGCCTGGCAAAAGGTTTAAAACTGCACTACAGGCTGCAATGCCAAGCCTAAGATATTTTTAAGTGCTACTTTCGTGGGTGGCACAATGAGGGTAGACCAATTTTACCATGGTTTATGGAGAGAGCACAAGCACTTTAGCACTTGGTAGCAGTGGTAAAGTGGGCAGAGTCCTAAAAGCCAACAAAAACGGGGTTAGCAAAGGAATGGAGTGAAAGCAAAACATTTAGGGTGACCTGGCCGAGAGGGCCTGGTCCAATAGCAGTGAAAGAAATGACCACGCACACTCCATTTAACATCCCACTCCTAACAAAGGCTTAAGCAGACCATTTATCGCACCTGTCTGTCAGGTCAGCAGATGACCCATCTCCTTCATAATTTGAGATCCCTGCATACGTTTGTGCAACTACAGCATCAGGCAGCGATATACACCAAGCGGGCACCATGTTGGTTTACCCTGCTCACCATACTTTTTTATGTTTTGGAAATAAGGGTTTTGTTACTGAAAAGTGAAACACACATGCTCTGACGCACTGAGAGACCACTGCTCAGGGCCACTTGTATAGTTTCCTGATTGTCCCCACCTATTAAACCTAATATAGGTTGGGCATTCTGACGCACATAGACCGAAAGACCTGTAGTGTATGGGCAGTCTGTCAAAGGTTTCAGATGGGGAATCCAGCTAAGTCTCTGCCACCAGAAACCTTGAAACCCTGCACTTGCCCCAGTTATAAACGAGACAGTGAATGCTGGACAATGGTTTTGGGCACAAACTCCCAAACAAAACCACACCGACCGTGATTGTCTAAAAGGACTCATTCTGGCAAAAGACGTCATCAGCAAAGTGAGAGTTTCACGCGGATAGTGATCAGTAACATTCTATTGCGAGTGACAGACAACTACATAACTGACACAAATGCTATAACTGTATCTTGTCAAGTATATTTAGACGCGCAGAAGTAGATTATTTGAGGATCGCTTTCTCAGTGGAAGTATGTATAAAATAAGTTGTTTACAGTTTATTGCAAAACAAGCACTTCATTCGAAGAGCAAGTAAAAACCAATTGAAGATATTACATAAGTCGTCTGAACATTTGTGACTGGAAAAGTTCGTTCAAGTTGAGAACATTATTAGGCAAAGACTGTAATATCACTATTAAACTGAACAAATATTTGAGAGATTAAGCAATATAGGGGGTTGAAACTCTGATACGGGTTATGTAGTCTGAAGAAATCCTAAAATGAGTAGGTTGTAGAAGAATAAATGGAAGGTATGATTACTTCGGCTTATTGATTATTCATACTGGAACTCATCAGTAACAAAACCATGGGTATCAAGTTTGGAATGGCATGTAAAGTTGTCCTTGGGGAGCCCCTTTTGTCAGATTCAATTTTAGCTTGTAAACTGGGCCTTTTTTAAATGTACAGATTGGGAGAAAAGTAGAACTTACATACATAATGGTGGAATAACAATGCTGAGTTCTGGCTGCTTATATCTCCCTGGAAGCTTGCCAGAGGCCAGCTAAGGGTTCAGGAAGCCAGGAGAACCCTTTTCACTTAAAAAAAAGGCGCAACAAAGTTTGCAGTGACAGGTAGAACTGAGAAATATTCAAGCACTAGAGCAACAAATACCGAAATATCTGGGCATGTTTTACAATTTACTTGGTTAGTGGGCTTTGAAATGCTCATACCTTTAAAAAAGCACACTGTACAAATCTTCGAACGGATCCTGTAGCCAGCTGGAAATAATTTTGCACAGCACTCTTAAGTAGGCCTGTGCACAATTTTTCATTCTGCTTGCTTGCATGTTTTCATCATACACCTTTATGTTTAATTCAGCCGAACATAGACAGTTTTGGATATAACGGGCACTAACTCAGCACACCATGTGCAGAAATTCCAACTGATTTGTCATTCTGTTTAAAGGTTCCTGATTCTGAATCATATTTTGCAAAGTGATGTAACTGTATTCTGCATTTTCTAATGAGAATGGAGCAAAAATGGCACATTTGTTAGGCCTGGGTGGAATTTGCAGAGTTCTGTTATGCGAAACTCTGCAAAGTGCCCAAAAAACTCAGCTGCGCTATGCAGAGTTCTGCAAGTGGAAGAGTTTGGTTAAATCGTGCTGTTTATGCTGATTATCAGCGCAAGGAGTTTGTCCTGCACTGTAAAATCAGCACCAATGTCATCACACAGAGTTCCAGAGGGCGCTAACTTCTTTCTGCTGCTCAAGTAGATTTCCTACTCGAGTGACAGCTTCCTCAGCGCAAGCAGCAGCTTTCTCAATGCGAGCGGTAGTGACTGCGCGCGTTCAGAAATCTCTCTCACCCTCACCAACTTGGCGATTTCTCTCACTCGCCAACTTAACATTGATGAGCCACCCAAGAGAAAAAACTTTGCTTCACATCTCGCAGGGGGTGGAGTGGGGAAAACTTTGTGAACTCTTCCAGCTGAGTGGAATTCTTCTCCCACCCCTAGTATTGGTCTGCAATGAAAAGCTTCAAAATGCATCTTTTTTTTGGGCTTTGAGAAGCTACATTTTTTTTCAACCTTCCTGAAGGTTGCAAAGTTTTAAGCTTTGTAACCTGTGCATGGTAAACCTAACAAAAATAAATAATGCAAGGAAACATTGCTTTAATGTTTAATTCTAGGTAAAAGGTTACAGTTTAGAATGAAAATTATTTCTGAGTGCAGAAAACGCTTTGCTAAAGCTAGGGTAAACAAGGGAACTTTTCAGAATGAATGAAAATGGAAAGCTTCATAAAACTTTGGTGGTGAAAGAAAATCATACCTTTTGATACTAAAGGAAAATCTCTAATATTGCTATATCCCTGGGTGAGTTCTTTGATATACAACAGCCACAAAATATCTTTAAATAACAATGATTAACTAACCTTCTAATTTGCTTTTCCTTTAATGATGGTCGGTAAATCGTCAATGGTTGGCTTGTGTTTCACTATTTGTCGGTGAAATCGAAGACAGAGAATGCCTTTAATTACATTAATAACACTCCCGTGTACATATTTTGGGAAACATGCATTCATACCTGCCCACTGGGTACATATCAAAAGAGTCATCTTCATACAACGTTTGATTCTTAGCCAAAAATATACTGAATTCCTTTTTTCTGAATTTCTCTTGTATGCAGAACCTGCCAATGTCCAAGAAATGTTCCTAATCCCAAAGCACTATTCCGTAGCCATATTTCCCACACATGCCCGGAATAAGCCAGGTTCAATCACAACCAGAATCTTGAGACTGCTGAACGCTTTGCCGGGTTGGGTAGACTGGATAAATAAGAGAACAACAAAGTATAGGTCCAGGATTCCCTTAAATAAATGGTAGACTTTGTTATGCTTAGGTACTGCAGATCACTATTCCTGACTTCACTGTCTCTCTATCCCTCAGTTGCCTTTTCAATATCTGTAAAGGAACATCAGCTCTTCAACCCTATATTCTGAAAAAATAGTGACAGCCCATCCAGCTGATTTCTTACTCACCCAACCTAACTCACTGACACATATTTCCTTGGCACAAAGAGCTGGCACCTTTGCATTATTATTGCAGCAGCGGCCACTGCAAATCTCAAAGGGAGGGGTGGGAGGAGGGGACGGAGATGGAGGAGGATTAAAATAAAATAAAAAAATAATAAAATAAACTTAACTCTCACCACGATGCCGCTGTCTCCTGCCGCCTCGCTCGTTGCTCCTCTTCCCTCACTGGGACACCAGCACAGGCTCCCCAGCAATCCTGCTGCTGCTTTCATGCTAAATTTAGCATGAAAGCAGCATCAGGATTGGTCTGAGCGGCTTGGACTGCTGCTCAGACACAACCCCGGGGTCTATGCAGTTTCTCCAGCCCGGCTGTTCAACACAGCCAGGTTGGAGAAACCTAAGTGTGCATGTGTGTTTGCCCAGCCAGCCAAACACAAATGCACACTTAGGTGCACTCCACTCCTCCTCTCCTCTCCCCTCTTCCATGGCCCAGCCCTGTCCCTCCCTTCACATGCTGGATGAGCCAGCAGCAGAAAAATAAAACAATAGTGAACTATCATTTTATTTTTCTGCTGCTGGCTCAGCCAGGGGGGTGAGGTTCCTTCACCATTGCAAAGGAACCGCCCCTGCATTATTTCCAGGTAAGGTTTGCCCGAATCCTAAACAAAGAGCAGAGATGGTGGAATTTGAAGAATTCAGTTTAACTCCCATACTGATGAGTTTAACTTCCATACTGATCGATTGGATCATGGACCTTGAGGGGAGGTTAAGGAGCTTTTCTTGAACCTGTTCCTTCAAGTTTCTCCCAATTGTGCCTTATGGTCTCCGCCCCTTTGAGCAATTGATGGAATATGTTTGCTTTATACGTTGTAAGGATTTGTTTGATTTCTTAGGAAAGTATGTATGTGTGCTAGCTGTGTGGATGTGCCTGAGATATATCTAGAGATTGATGCAATGCTAGTTGTATCCAGCATGTCTATCAACACTTCCACCTCTTGCCTCAGTTTTTGAAATATTACTTAGTGTCATCTGTTAATTTGATGCTGTTAGATCAAGGTAAGCGTGGTTGCAGTTGTTGAGCTGATGAACTATCAGTGCATGCCATCAACTTCTACACAAGATACTTATTTTTACCTATTACTTTTGGCAAGGTGTGGCATTGACAAACAATTAATTTCACCGAAACCTACCTTAGTGGCTGAATGTCTTGTGGAATTTACTATATGTATGTGCTGCATAGGTTCTGCTCTCTGCATAGATCTTAGGGTTTCTGGCAACGTTACACACTGCCTGAATAGCCCTTTAGTTCTCTGTAGGAAAGTACATTCTTTCTTTGGCATGGTTACCCCAATTTTCTGGCTTGTTGTCAGTGTGTTTGACTGTGTTCACTGGGATCCTGCTAACCAGGTCCCCAGTGATTATGCTCTCTCCCTTCTAACTTAGTAACTTGGTGACTTACACTCCATATTTGGCATACTGGTACCCCCATGTAAGTCCCTAGTATATGGTACACAGGTACCCAGGATATTGGGGTATGGGGGGATCACAATGGGCTGCAACATGTATTATGCCACCCATAGGGAGCTCATGCAAAGTGAATCTGCAGGCCTGCCATTGCAGCCTGTGTGAAAGGATGCATGCACCCTTTTTCACCACACGTCACTGCACCAGGTCATTATAAGTCACACCTATGACAGGCCCTCCTAGCCCAGACGGAAGGGTGCAAGTACCTGTGTGTGAGGGAACCCATGCACTATCAGAGGTCACCCCACAAACTCCAGCTCCATTTTCTAGAACATTGTGAGTGAGGGGACAATTTTATGCGTGTACTGGACATAGGTCCCTACCTATGTCCAGCTACATAATGGTAACTCTGAACCTAGGCATATTTAGTTTCAAACATATTGGAATCATATCCAAATACTGTTCCCAGTATTGGAATTATGATTGCATGCACTCTGGGGTCTCCTTAGAGGGCCCCCAGCATTGCTCCTACCAGACGTCTGGGGTTTTCCGGGCAGCCCAAGCCGCTGCCACCCCTCAGACAGGTTTCTGCCTTCCTGTTGCTTGAACAGCTCAAGCCAAGGAAGGCAGAGCAAAAGATTTCCTTTCGGATAGTGGGGTAACACCCTCTCCCTTTGGAAATAGGTGTTACATGGCTTGGGAGGAGTAGCCTCCCCAAGCCACTGTTATCCTTTGAAGGGCACATTTGGTGCCCTCCATGCATAAACCAGTCTACACTGGTTCAGGGACCTCCAGTCCCTGCTCTGGTGCGAAACTGGACAATTTAAAGGGGAGTGACCACTCCCCTGTCTATCACCACCCCAGGGGTGGTGACCAGAGCTCCTCCAGAGGGTCCCTGAGTTCTGTCATCTTGAATACAAGTTTGGCAGGGACCTCTGGGAGCATCTGAGTGGCCAGATCAGTCAGGTGATGTCAGAGCCCCCTCCTGATAGGTGGTCACCTGGCTTGGTGACCAATCTCCCTTTCAGGGCTATTTAGGGTCTCTGTTTTGGGTGGGTCCTTAGATTCAGCTTGCAAGATTCCAGCAGGACTCCACTGCAACCTCTACTTCGACTTCTAGCCACTGGAACTGCAACTGGACCATCCAGGAACCGACAATCTGCATCCACAACTAAAAATCTGCTTGCAACATTGTTTCCATGGCTCCTTCCAGCTTCTGCAACATTTCCCCAGCTGTGCATCCTCTTAGGGTGGGAAATCTTCAGTCTGCATGAGAAGGAAAAAGGAATCTCCCTTGGAGTGAAGGAGTCACTCCCCTCCATCAGCAGGCACCATCTGCAATGGCGACCGGCTACATGGATCTCCTCTCATCCTGAGCTGCTTGGATCCTGCATCATGGGTTGTGTTCGCAAGTGGTCTTCTTGGTCCTCTGTGCCAGCTGTCCAACTTTGGTGGACGTAAGCATTTGCCTTCCCCCTAAGGACAATACCACCATGCACTGTGTCTCTTGCAGCTACCAAGACTTGTTGGCATCTCCTCCAAGGGATCTTCGGGCTTAATATAGCCTGAGCCCCCAGCACTCCTTCCTGTGATGCACAGCCCTCTTCATGCTTCTCCTGTAGCATGGGACCCTTCTCCAGTTGTGCTGCATGGGCTCCTCTGCGAATCCTGGGTCCTCTTCCATTGGGTCTCCTGTGGGGGTTGCCTCTTCTTCTTTGGGCTCTCTGCCTTGCTGAGGGTACCCCCAGGACTTCCTCCATGGGTAGAGTCCTCCTGGACCTTGCTGGTCCAAAGCAGCTCCACTTTTGCTTCACCACAACCTCTGCCTTTGCCAAGGTTTGTTGCTGGCTTTTCCACACCACTTACTGACTGCAATCATCCATCCAACATGGGACATCGGCTGTATCTTCCAGGAACTCTTCACCTGCTACAGGGCTGCATTCCTCACTGTCTTCTTCCTACTGTCAACCAACTCCTGCATCCGCAGCTGGATGGGTAGTAGCTCCTGCTCCCCCTGGACTCCTCTATGACTTCTGGACTTGGTCCCCTTCTTCCACAGGTCTTCCACTTCAGCAATCCAATGCTGGTTTCTTGCAGTCTTGTCTGGCTGTTACATTTTCTTAATTTTCTTCCTTTTAGGTGGTTTGGGGAAAATCCAGTATGTTACTCCTTTCCTCCTTGTCGCTAGGGGGAAATGTGGTACTTACCTTTGGGTTTTCCTAGTACCCCCAGCACCCCTCTGCACATTTCAGTTACCTAGGTGGGAGTCCCGTGTTTGCATTACATTTTTTCTAGTATATGGTTTGGGGTCCCCCTAGGGTCACTTTTGTCTATTTGCATTTGCACTGTTTTCTATATCTTTCTATGCCTATTGCTGATTACTAGTGTACATATCTAGTGTGTTACTTACCTCCTATTGGAAGTTTGCCTCTCCAGTACTTTTTGGTAATTGTGTCATTAGAATAAAGTACCTTTATTTTTGAAACACTGAGGCCCTCATTACAACCCTGGCGGTGAGTGATAAAGTGGCAGTAATACTGCCAACAGGCTGGCGGTAACTACAGCCAAATTATGACCATGGCTGTGACAACTCCCATAGACAGCCAATGTACCACACCAACTGCCAGGGCGGAAACAACACTTACCACGTCTGTAGCCACCAACAGCCAGGCGGAAGACAAAGTACTGCCCACCATATTTTGACCCTGCAATCCTCCCGGATTTCCAGGGCGGTACCAACGCCCTCAAAAGCCTAGCGGTAACACATCACTGAAGAACACTGACTCACCATCGGAGAAACAGGGAAGAACAACGCTGCCATGGAACCCAAACTGCAAGTCTTCCCAATGATCTTCTACGTTATGCTCCACCTGGAACACCAATGCCATTGAAGACGATGACGGTGAGTACAGCCGCCTAGCACACAAGGGAGGGAGGGAGGAAAACGAGAGTGACATAGACACGCACAACACACACCCAACACACACACACCATACACACAACCAGCTGCACATGAAAAACAATGGCACCCAAGACACAGCAGAATAATGCAAGGACAACAGGAACTGACCAAAGTGAATGTATTCTCATCAACAGCTAATAAATATCGAATTGACAATGAAACAGATATGTACACATGTACAAAAAGGGACACTTGCCAGTCCAAAGTTTTAAAGGCCCACATGGCCCCAGGGCACAGTCTTAGGCCCGACTTGAATCCTGACTTCATCCTAATAGAACTCTGTCATGGCAATAGCTTGCAAGTGGGCAGGCACCTCAGGAAGAGGGGAGGGCACCTCAGCCGGATTCAGGTACGAGCCCACAGTTTCTCAGGTGGGTGACTTGCCCACTGGTTCTGGAGGGGGCTCCATGCCCATTTCATTCTGCTGGGGAGTGCAAGGCCACAGTCTCTCAGGTGGGTGACTTGCCCACTGGTTCTGGAGGGAGATCCATGCCCATTTCTCTCTAATGGGGAGTGCAAGGCCACAGTCTCTCAGGTGGGTGACTTGCCCACTGGTTCTGGAGGGGGCAACACACCCATGTTTCTATGCTGAGGAGTGCAAGGCCACAGTCTCTGAGATGGGTGACTTGCCTCTGGTTCTGGATGGGGCAACATGCCCATTGCTCTGTCCTGGGGAGTGCAAGGCCACAGTCTCTCAGGTGGGTGACTTGTCCACTGGTTCTGGAGGGGGGGCCTCGTACAGCAGCCCCTGGAGGATTGCCTACCTGGCGTCCGCTGGTGGTGATGGGTACAGTGTGATGGCAGATGGAGGTTCATCCTGGGCAGCCTCTGTAGTTGGTGATGGCTGCAGTGTGGTGGTGGATGTAGGTTCCTCCTGGGCGGCCACTGCAGTTGGTGAAGGCTGGAGTGAGGTGGTGGATGGAGGTTTCTCCTGGGCAGCCTCTGCAGTTGGTGATGGCTGCAGTGTGGTGGTGGATGGAGGTGCCTCCTGGGCAGCCTCTGCAGGTGGTGATGTGATGATGGCTGCACTTCCTCAGCTGCCGGTGGGGCCCGTGACCACTTGTGGTAGTGGAGGTATCACCCTGACAGCCTCCGCTGGTGTAGAGGGCTTCTCCTCCTCCATTACATGGGGTGTTGATTCCTTAACCTTCCTGGCAGGGGTAGATGGCTTCTTCCCATTCTTGGATGGAGGTGCAGTCTCCTTCCCCTTCTTGGATGGAGGTGCAGGCTCCTTCCCTTTCTTTCCTGGAGGTGCATGGAGGTGCAGGCTCCTTCCCCTTCTTGCCTGGAGGTGTGGTATCCTTACATAGGTGATGCCAGCGCTGTCCATGTGGACTGTTTGGCTGAGTTGCTGGGCTGGGCTGGGTCTTTGGTACCCTGCTCATACAGGGGGGGGGGGTAGAGGGAGGGAAGAGGTCAAGTTGGGCAAGGAAAAGGTTTTAGGATGGTGGGGTGGGAGGAGGATGGAGTAATGGGAGTGGAGGAAGTGGTTGTAGGAGGTGTATGTCTGCTGGAATTGGGTGTAGGTGCATGGGCTGTATGCTGATGTGAGGTAGATGGCTGATGGATGTGTGAGTGCTTGAGTTTATGTCCTTTAGGAGAGGGGGACAGACAGGATGGGAGAGGACAGAGGGGACATGTGCATGGCTGTTGTGGAGGTGTCTGCTAGTGTGGCGTGTGTGCTGCTTGGTGTGGTGATGCTGGCGGTGGATATTGATGTAGTGCATGCAGGTGTGAGTGTGGACATGACTGGGAGGGAGGTGGAGGAGGAGGAGGAGGGGGAGACAGAGAAAGCAGTGGATGTTGTCGTGTCTGCAACTGTATGGTGTTTGTGTGAGTGCTTGTGTGATGAAGTGTGGTGCTTGTGTTTGCCTGTGCCAACCTTGGGTGTTGTTTTGTGTGCATGCTTGTCTGTATGTGTGCCTGGGATAGGTTGGGTTTGAGGAGAATGGGACTGGGAAGTGGTAGTTGGAGGGGGGACGGTAGAAACTGGGACAATGGCTGCCATCAGAGAGGACACCAGACCCTGAATCGATCTCTGCTGGGCCGCCAATCCACAGTGAATGCCCTCCAGGAATGCATTGAATTGCTGCATCTGGGATGCCAGCCCATGGATGGCATTCACAATGGTTGATTGCCCTTCAGAGATGGATGTTAGGAGGTCAATAGCCTCCTCACTCAGGGCAGCAGGGCTGACTGGGGAATGGCCTGAGGTGCCTGGGCGAAGGAGATGCCCACCCTCCTGGGTGAGTGGGCGCGGGCAACTTGCTGAGGGGCTACTGGGAGGGTGGGGCTGGTATGGGGGTGGCGGCTGTACCAGCAGCTGGGGTGGTCACAGAGGTGTCCGCCACCACCAGGGAGCTTCCATCGAAGGAGGTATCAGTCTGTGTTATCACCTCCTGTCTCCTCTGTAGTGCTCCCCTCGCCCTCCGTCCCACTGGTTCCCTCCAGACTCCTGGGTCCTGTGGGGTGCAGCTCCCTCTGTCGCCGGTGCCCATTCTCCTCCACCAGATGATGCTAATGCACACAAGGACAGGATGACAAAACAAGTAAGGGGGGAAGAGAGACAAAGGATACACTGGGTCAATGACTGCACCAACACCACAGTTGGCATACACATCACCGTCACACACAGGGAACAGGCTTAAGCACTACCAGTGATATGGCTGGTTACTAAGGCAAGATGAGGGCCACACACAGCCAACTGCAGCACTACTGGGACCCACGATGCCCTGCCTGAAATGGAATGCTTCCAAGGTAGGTTACCTGTATTTGCCATACACCCATTACCCTTGAGATGACCCACGTTGCAATGTCTGGCCTGGCCTTAGGGGCACCGACTAACACACGTCCACCACCCGGATACCACCCAAATATGTAATGATACCCCTTGTAGTCACCCCCTTGTGGCTGCTGTGATAGTCTCAAGCGCCCATCTAGCTCAGGGTAGGCCACCACCAGTATGCGGGCCATCAGGGAGTTAGGGTCTGACGGGCACCCCTTCCTCATTGGGAGGCCATCCCCAGCTTGGCAACCACGGTCTTCCGTGCCCAGCGTCTCAGGTCTCCCACCGTTTCCAACAGTGGGTGCTTCGCCTGCCATAGACCCCCAGGGTCCTCACGTCCTTGGCAATGGCACACCATACTCCCTTATTTTGATGGGCGCTGACCTGTGGATGCAATACAGACAGGAGAACACCATTAAACAAACAGTCCAGTCTGACACACAAATGGCCCACCATGCCCATTTCCATCACCAATGGTAGGCACATCACCCAGCGCACACCATGTATACTGCCAAAAGGCATTCCCCCTACCCCCTTAGACGATGCTTGCACACACATCCCCATGCATTCTTCCCACATGCATCGTGCTCAAAGTGTACTCACCTGTGGGTCTGAAGGCCCATACAGCAGTCCGTACTGGGGTAGGACCCCATCCACCAGTCGCTCCAACTCCTTAGAAGTGAAAGCAGGGGCCCTTTCCCCAGTCACATGGGCCATGGTAGGTTCCAGACACAGGTCACAGCAGCACACGCAGTGTAGGTGTTCTCCTGTTGAAGGTCAGGAAACTAGTGAGGAATCAGATAGAATATGGCGGTCATGTCCGCAGCGGTATACACCATCACTGCTGGCGCATATCCCCTTTGGCCACTGTACTCCATAGAGCCCCACATTATTCAATGAAGAATTGCACGGCGGTGAAAAAACGCCTTCCGCCACAATGCCCAACGTCAGCGGAATTACCTCACTTTCACCTGTCTCTACATACAGGACAGGTGGTCGCCATTTCAGGGGGGAGAACAGTAATATCAACTATAACTGCATCACTGATTAGATTGGCACATACCTCGCCTTTAACACTGTCCCATCACATAAGTGCACCATGTAGACTACAGTTGTGGTTCCATTGTTCCAATTGTGACCGCCTACTCACTCTTGTGTCTCTTAGATACCTACCGCTTCGGATGAATAGGAGGTGGAGACATACCCCGTGTACAGACCCCAGTTGGACTTGGCTACACTGGAGGGTAGGCACATTATCCTCACCTATAGACTGGACAGGGCCACAATCACAGTGGCCCAATTGGAGCCAGATCTGATCTTATCTATCTATCCAACTGGGATTCCCCCCTCTTGTGCAAGTGCTATCAGTGCTCCATTTCTTGACAACTGCTTCCTTCCAAGTGACAGTTGGCTTGGCAGCAGGAATGTCACAGCCAATGTTCTCAATCATGCTGGCAAGAGTCTTGTCTGCTCTGGTAAAACACATGTGCAGATAAATTTCTTTCCCCCAGGTGGAAGATTTGGTCACTGTGAAGGCCGGATTCTCTGCAACGGGACATATCCCCAATATTATTGGGGCGATTGATGGTACACATATTGCGTTTGTCCCCCCCACGCCAGAATGAACAGGTGTTCAGGAATCGTAAGAGTTTCCACTCACTGAATGTGCAGATGGATGGTGTGCCTGTGGACCAGTACATCTCCCACGTCAATGTTTAGTATCCTGGGTCGGTGCAGGATGCCTTTCTTCTGAGGAATAGCAGCATCCCAAGTGTCATGGCCCAACTACAGAAGCACAGGGTGTGGCTAATAGGTGAGCCTTGGTCCCTACCCACTTTATGTTAGTGTGTGCCTTCTGGTATTAACCCCATAGGATTATGTTTGGCTAAATGTGCTCCCTCAATACTTGCAGGTGACTCTGGCCACCCAAAACTATTGTGGCTGCTAACCCCTGTGAGGAATGCCAGGACAGGGGCTGAGGAACGTTATAATGAGGCACATAGGTGAACCAGACAGATCATCGAAACGACCTTCGGCCTCCTGAAGGCCAGGTTCAGGTGCCTCCATCTGACAGGTGGATCCCTGTGCTCCTCACCCGAGTCTGCCAGATAGTAGTGGCATGCTGCATGTTGCACAACTTGGTGCTCAGATGCCATGTACCTTTTCTGCAGGAGGAGGAGACTGGAGATGCCCCTGTGGCAGCAGTAGACCCTGAGGACAGTGATGATGATGAGGCTGAGGATGAGGATGAGGACAACAACAGAACCACAGTTATCCGTCAGTACTTCCAATGACACACAGGTGAGACAATGCAACTGCACATTTCTATGACTATTGGTGTATTCTGTGTGGCTGTTGCATGATGGCATTGACTTCCTTTTTATCTCAACTTATTGTCACCTATGGTTTGTCATTTTACAGATGTACAACTGTAGTGAATCCTTTTAATGGGATAGCATGAGTTAGCTTAGCCGCTGGCTCGTAGACTCGTGCCCCCGTCACCTAGTGACTTTTAACCTACTTAGCTTGCTCTGTCTTAGCCCATTTAATTATTTATTTCTTCTAAGATGGCTGCCTTGTTTATAGTTAGGCCACTTGTTATGAGTTACATTATCAGTGTCACCATGCCAAGGCGTCAAGATCAAGCACCAAAGACAAACAAACAGTAGGTGTTCACACTTAGGGATTTTCCCTCTCTATACTTTTGAGGGATTGTTGATATTAATTGCCGTCCCAAGCATGCCTGTTATCTATTGTTTTGGAATACACCTACGTCAGGGGACCTTGTAGATCTGTATAAATACATCACACTTTAGACAGATAATCAGAGGGATTCCGACCAGAGGGCATCGCCACCATCGCTGATACTGATGCTGCAGTCGTCTTGACGCTGACCCAGTCTTCGTGTCCCTACGGAGTCTGAGATACAGACCTCATTCCAAGGTAACGAGGGTTGGGGGCTCCTCTCATGGACACGGCTTTGGCAGATTAGGTTTAGCGAACCCAGCTCTCCTTTAGGTAGGAGGTTAGGCCTATTCACATGAGGGTAATAGGGCATATTCCATCTTATATATCTTTTTCATGTATTTGCAAAATCGTGGGGGTCTTCATAACAATGACTCTCTTCTTCACAATACTGTTACTTGCTATATTCATTATGCTAATCATTGCAGTCCATGCAACTTATCGCAAATTGCAGTTATGTTAAATAAAAAGCTATTATAACTTTACTGCATCTGTGTCATTGCCTGTGTTTGTATGAGACATAGGGGGTGATTCTAACCCTGGCGGTCAGTGATAAAGCGGCGGCCAACCCGCCAACAGGCCGGCGGTCCAAAAAATGGAATTCTGACCCTGGCGGGAACCGCCAACACAGGCCGCCACATTAACACTCCGACCGCCATGGCGGGACACACAAACAGCGCGGTGGTCACCGCCAACAGACAGGCAGCAGACAATGTACCGCCCACACTATTATGACCGGCCAATCCGCCACCTTTTCCGGGGCGGGAGCACCGCCGATAAAAACAAGGCGGAAACAGACTACGAACGGGAAAACGCTCACCTCTACGCACTCCACGAGGAAGGAGGACAGCATGGAACCCGAATTAAACATCCTACCTGCTCTCGTCTACCTGCTCATCTACCACGAGTACGAACGCCGGCGCAGACGACAACGGTGATTACTGCACCTACGACACAAGGGAGGGGGGAGGACGAAAGGTTACGTGCACACACATACGCGATACACCCACCCCCCCAAACCATGTACACACCAATGCAGAGCAACAAGTCACAGTGAAACCACCCAAACCCCCGTAAAAAAAGCAAGGACATAATTAAATTGTGACTCGAAATTTATGGGAAATAAAAACCACTGATAAGTCACGGTCAAATAGCAATAACAAATCAAAAATACCAATTCAATATCCAGTGCATACGATAAACCGAGGCAATAAGTCCTGCACATCTAACGAGATTCCAAGTGTCCGTGGGCCAAAGTGTATCAACACAAGGGCAAAGCCCACACAGGAGACCTGAGTCCTTTGGAGAGAACACTGCAGGGGCATCTGATGAAAAAACCACAGGCACCTCAGGGGTAAGGGAAGGGGGGGGGCACCACAGCCACATGAGTCCACGACACCAGATCCACAAAGGGGCCACCATGCCCACTGTGCCATCCTGGGGAGTGCAAAGCCAAAGTCTCTCAAGTCTCTACAGTGGGTGGCTTGCCCACTCGGCCATCCTGGGGAGTGCAAAGCCACAGTCTCTCAAGTCTCTACAGTGGGTGGCTTGCCCACTCGGCCATCCTGGGGAGTGCAAAGCCACAGTCTCTCAAGTCTCTACAGTGGGTGGCTTGCCCACTCGGCCATCCTGGGGATTGCAAAGCCACAGTCCATCAGGTGGATAACAGTCTCCACCGGTCAAGGAGGAGGCATGGTGGGCACAGTGAACCGTGAACAGTAGCTCGAGACAGATCCGGCACTGTCATTGTGCCAGTGGTGCTTGAGACGGCGGGGCCCAGCGGAGCTGTGCTTGAGACGGCGGGGCCCAGCGGAGCGGTGCTTGAGATGAAGGGCCCAGCGGAGCGGTGCTTGAGATGGCGGGGCCCAGCGGAGCGGTGCTTGAGACGGCGGGGCCCAGCGAAGCGGTGCTTGAGATGAAGGGCCCAGCGGAGCGGTGCCTGAGATGAAGGGCCCAGCGGTGCGGTGCATGAGACGGCGGGGCCCAGCGGAGCGGTGCTTGAGACGGCGGGGCCCAGCGGAGCGGTGCTTGAGACGGTGGGGCCCAGCGGAGCGGTGCTTGAGATGGCGGGGCCCAGCGGAGCGGTGCTTGAGATGAAGGGCCCAGCGGAGCGGTGCCTGAGATGAAGGGCCCAGCGGAGCGGTGCTTGAGACGGCGGGGCCCAGCGGAGCGGTGCTTGAGATGAAGGGCCCAGCAGAGCGGTGCATGAGACGGCGGGGCCCAGCGGAGCGGTGCTTGAGACGGCGGGGCCCAGCGGAGCGGTGCTTGAGATGAAGGGCCCAGCGGAGCGGTGCTTGAGATGAAGGGCCCAGCGGAGCGGTGCATGAGACGGCGGGGCCCAGCGGAGCGGTGCTTGAGATGAAGGGCCCAGCGGAGCGGTGCTTGAGACGGCAGGGCCCAGCGGAGCGGTGCTTAAGATGAAGGGCCCAGCGGAGCGGTGCATGAGATGGCGGGGCCCAGCGGAGCGGTGCTTGAGACGGCGGGGCCCTGTTCAGCGGTGCTCTTCTGCACGGCGGGGCCCTGTTCAGCGGTGCTCTTCTGCACGGCGGGGCCCTGTTCAGCGGTGCTCTTCTGCACGGCGGGGCCCTGTTCAGCGGTGCTCTTCTCCACGGCGGGGCCCTGTTCAGCGGTGCTCTTCTGCACGGCGGGGCCCTGTTCAGCGGTGCTCTTCTGCACGGCGGGGCCCTGTTCAGCGGTGCTCTTCTGCACGGCGGGGCCCTGTTCAGCGGTGCTCCTCTCCACGGCGGGGCCCTGTTCAGCGGTGCTCTTCTGCACGGCGGGGCCCTGTTCAGCAGTGCTCTTCTGCACGGCGGGGCCCTGTTCAGCGGTGCTCCTCTCCACGGCGGGGCCCTGTTCAGCGGTGCTCTTCTGCACGGCGTGCCCTGTTCAGCGGTGCTCTTCTGCACGGCGGGGCCCTGTTCAGCGGTGCTCCTCTCCACGGCGGGGCCCTGTTCAGCGGTGCTCTTCTGCACGGCGGGGCCCTGTTCAGCGGTGCTCTTCTGCACGGCGGGGCCCTGTTCAGCGGTGCTCTTCTGCACGGCGGGCCCTGTTCAGCGGTGCTCTTCTGCACGGCGGGGCCCTGTTCAGCGGTGCTCTTCTCCACGGCGGGGCCCTGTTCAGCGGTGCTCGTCCAGTAGGTCAAGGGAGCCAGACCTGGCCTGGACTCCCTGCTCAGTCGCCCTCCGACCGTGCTGTTGCTGGACCCTTCGGTGACGGAGTCCTGGGCCCTTTGGTGTTCTTCCTAACACCCGGGATGGGGCTTGTGGGCCCCTCCTGCTCCGCGCTCCTGCTGGCTGACTTTTCCGCCCTGCTGCCCTTTCGCTCCTTAGATGGGGCTCTCGGGCCCTTGCCTCCCCTAGATGTTGTGGCTGGTGAAGTGGGCGAACTTTGCTCCTTGGGGGCAGCCGTGTCAGTCCTCTCACGGCGGCCCTTTAGCTTCCTGGTCTTCTTGCCTGGTGGGGGGCTGGCTGTCCCCTTGCTGCTGATTGAAGTGTCACTGCTGGCAAAGGGTGGGCTCCAGAACCCATGCACCACAGTGACACTCGAAGCTGGGCTGGTGGTGGCTGAGGTGCTCTTGGGACTCTTTGCAGATGGAGGGGGTGGGTCAGTGGAGGGAAAGAGGTCAAGATTAGCAAGGAAAACTTTCTTAGGGCCAAGGTAAAAGGTAGGAGAAGTGGTGATGGAAGTGGAGGAAGAGGATGTGGTTGTAGGAGAGTCAGGTGTGCTGTCTTTGGGTGCAGGTGCTTGTGCTGGAGTCTGTCGTGAGGTGGATGGCTGTTGGGTGGGTGGCTGCCTGCGTTTGTGTGTCTTGGAAGAGGGGGTGACAGACACAGTGGGAGAGGACACAGGGGACGTGTAAATGGTAGTGGGGGTGGTGACTGCACGTGTGCGGACTGGACTGGAGGGTGTGCTGGTGATGGAAGCACTGGCTGATGGTGGTGTGCATGCAGGTGTGAGTGTAGACGTCAGAGGGAGGGAGGAGGGAGACGAGGAGGAGGGGGACACAGAGGTGGTAGTGACTGTTGGAATGTCTGCATCTGGGTGTTGCTTGCGTGAATGCTTGTGGGTTCTGTGGTGCTTGTGTCTGGATGAGCTGCCCTTGGGTGTTGAGGTGTGTGCAGGCTGGTCTGATGGTGTGGATGGGATAGGCTGAGGAACAGGAGACAGAGACAGGCTGGAGGCAGTCAGAAGAGGGAGGCTGGAAACAGGGACAATGGCTGCCGTCAGTGCTGAGGCCAGAGCATTGAACGATCGTTGATGGGCAGCCTGACCCGAATGAATGCCCTCCAGGTAGGCATTGCTCCGATGCACCTCCCTTTCTATCCCCTGGATGGCATTCAAAAGGGTAGTCTGCCCAACAATGATGGTCCGCAGGAGGTCAATGACCTCCTCACTGAGGGCAGCAGGGGTAACAGGGGCAGGGGCTGAGGTGCCTGGGGCGAAGGAGACGCCCGCCTTCCTGGGCGAGCGGGCACGGAGCGTAGGCTGAGGGGCTGCTGGGAGGGCGGGGCTGGTGCGCTGGGTGGCGGCTGTACCTGTAGAGGCGGGGGGCCCGGATGTTGCCGCCACCGCTAGGGAGCTCCCATCCGAGGACGTGTCGCTGTCGCTGGTATCACCACCGGTCCCCGTTGTGGTGCTCCCCTCGCCCTCCGGATCACTGGTGCCCTCGGTGTCTGTTCCTGGTCCCACCGGGGCCTTGTGACTTGCAGCTCCCTCGTGCTCCGATGCCAATTCTCCTCCGCCTGATGATGCTAATGCACAGATGCCCAAGAAGACGAAGAAGAAGGGTGGGGGGAGAAAAACGAAGACCAGGTTGAGTGCATGCAATGTCAACACCGTTGGCGGAGAGGACAGACACAGGAGCCTCATGCACTAAGCCGCGCATTCGGGGTACACTACTCAGTACTTCGGACTAGGACAACAGGTCTAGAGACGACAAAGGCGCACATGTGTGATGCTGGACCATCGATAGCTGTACTTGTCACCCTACAGAGGTGGGGGCCGGGAGCACAGGGCCATGCCTAAAGGAGAGGACTACATTACAGAAAGCGCCCTGGCCTAATGTCACCCCCAACCCTCCTCCCCCACCCAGACGCCTCCACTGCGCAGAGAGATAGCAGAATGTGCTGATACTCATCCCCTTGTGTCTGCTGTGATGTCCTCAAGCGCCCATCCAAATCAGGGTAGGCCACCGCCAGGATCCGGGACATCAGGGGGGTCAGGGTACGACTGGCACCCCTCCTAGGTTGGGAGGCCATCCCCAGCAGTGACTCGGCGGTCTTCCTGGTCCCGCGGCAGATGTCCTCCCACCTCTTGCGGCAGTGGGTGCCCCGTCTGACGTGGACCCCCAGGGCCCGGACTTCCTTGGCGATGGCACGCCAAATGTCCACTTTCTGATGGGCGCTGACCTATTTGACATGTACAGGGTGGGAAGGAAAAATCATCATTTTTCTGCATGTTAGATGCGATTGGCCCCCCCTCCCCAACCTTGTCATATGGCACATGCTCTCATCTGTCGTGCGTTGCACTCCTCATTCGCCCCCCACCCCACCAACTTAGCATCCACCCCACTCCACACAGGCATTGCCCATTCAATGTGCACCCAGTGTACTTACCTGTTGGTCTGGAGGACCGTAGAGTAACGCATACTGGGGGAGGACCCCATCCACAAGTTTCTCCAACTCCTCAGACGTGAAGGCAGTGGCCCTTTCCCCAGTCGCAGCAGCCATTGTCACTTCCAGACCGAGGTCACAGCAGCACTTGCAGTATAGGTCCTCTCCTGTGGATGATCAGGTCTCGAGTGATTAAGCAGATAGAAAATGGCGGTCACGCCCGCGGCGGTGTGTACCGCGACTGCCGGCGCACCTCGTCATTGGCTCCTGAAACCCATATGCCTCAATGTTAGCCAATGCGGCTTCGTATAGCGGTCTTCGACCGCCTACCGCCACGGTGTGCCCCGCCAGCGCATTGACCTCACATCCCATTGTCCCACTTCACAGTTCAGGCAGCCGCCATTTCAAGGGCCCACATGGCATTATTTGTTCTGCGTCACACAGGCCTAGGCCTTGCATTGCCACACATACACGCCTTTCAATACATAGATAATCGTGTGCTATGCATGCAGTGGTGAACGTACCTGTGATTTGCTTGACTCTGTGCGCCATGTTGTCCTTCCTAGGCACCGTCCGCTGGGACTTGCGAGGAGAAGGATGAATCCTCGCGTGTACCGACCGCTGGTGGACCTGTCGACAATGGAAGAACGCCACATCATACTACGATACCGACTTGACCGAGCCACTATACATGAACTGTGTGCCCAGCTGGAGCCAGCCCTGATGTCCCCCATCCGCCAACCCACAGGAATTCCCCCTCTAGTGCAGGTTCTGTCAGTCCTCCATTTTTTGGCAAGTGGCTCATTCCAGACAACAGTGGCCATGTCATCTGGAATGTCTCAGCCTATGTTTTCAAAAATCTTGTCTAGAGTGTTGTATGCCCTGACGAAACACATGCAGCGCTACATTGTATTC
This sequence comes from Pleurodeles waltl, assembly GCF_031143425.1. NCBI lineage: Eukaryota > Metazoa > Chordata > Amphibia > Caudata > Salamandridae > Pleurodeles > Pleurodeles waltl. The sequence goes on from NC_090448.1 coordinate 921,669,964, forward strand.
CCTGAGGAGGTTGATTTGGCCACTGTGAAGGGTGATTTTTATGCCCTTGGACATATCCCCAACATAATTGGTGCCATTGATGGGACCCATGTGGCTTTAGTACCCCCAAAAGACGATGAGCAGGTGTACAGAAACAGGAAAAGTTACCATTCGATGAACGTCCAGGTGGTCTGTTTGGCTGACCAGTACATCTCCCATGTGAATGCCATGTTCCCTGGGTCAGTGCATGACGCATATGTGATGCGAAATAGCAGCATCCCTTATGTGATGGAACAGCTACTGAGACAACGTGTGTGGCTAATTGGTGACTCTGGTTACCCCAACCTGCCTTGGCTATTGACCCCAGTGAGGAATCCCCGGACCAGGGCAGAGGAACGGTACAATGAGGCCCATGGGCGAACTAGGAGGATCATTGAAAGAACCTTTGGCCTCCTGAAGGCCAGGTTTAGGTGCCTGCATATGACAGGGGGATCCCTGATGTACTCACCAAAGAAGGTGTGCCAGATCATCGTGGCCTGCTGTATGCTTCACAATCTGGCATTGCGACGTCAGGTGCCCTTCCTGCAGGAGGATGGTCCAGATGGTGGTGTTGAAGCAGCTGTGGAGCCTTCGGAGAGTGAAGAGGAGGAAGACGAAGAGGACGACCCAGACAACAGGGACAGAGTTATCCAACAGTATTTTCAGTAGCACACAGGTAGGAATCACCCACGCCATTTAACATTTACTGAATGCCCCCTGCATCTTTACTTTGTGTATTTCCCCCCAGTTCTTTTAAACTGAAGTTTGCTTTTCCCTTCCCTTTTCAGTGCTGTATGACCCACTGCGTGACTTCTGCTTGGTTAGCCCATGGACTAATGCTTATTGACATCGGTATGTTGTCCACACATAAATTACAGAACATTATTGATAAGTAATGTGTTATACATTTGTAAATAATACAGGCTGACTCCAGAATGATTTCTGTGCAATGAGTAATTTATTTTTAGTGCTATATATTGGTACATGATATTAAAACGGTGATGGGTGATGGTGGAGTTATGTCCATGGCAGAGTCCAGTTCTCGGTCGCACAGGTGCATTGTCCATATGCCTGTGGAAGGATGGAGCAGCGGCAGTTCAAGGTTGGACAGGGTGACACTGTGGGACAGTGGAATGACATCCGGGGGGATATTAGGCTGGCGGGGGTCTTGGCATCCTACTCTGTCTTCCTTTGAGATCTCAGGTTCCTCTTGCGGGGTGGTTGTTCTTCAGCAGGAGGTGGGGTTCTGGTGGCCCGTCGTTCTGTGGGGGCCTCCTGACCACTAGCGCCGGCGGAGGTGGTAGGCTGTTCCTGGCTAGTGACAGGGGCCCTTTGCGGTGCCACATGGTCCCGCAATGTGGTTTCTATCCGGTTGAGGGCCTGGACTATGGTCCCCATAGCGGTAGCGATGTTCCGGAGTTCATTGCTGAACCCCATGTACCGTTCCTCCTGCTGTGCCTGGATCTCGGTGAACCTGGCCAGTACCGTCGCCATCGTCTCCTGGGAGTGATGATATGCTCCCATGATGGTGGTGAGGGCCTCTTGGAGAGTCGGTTCCCTGGGCCTGTCCTCCCCCCCCTGTCGCACAGCAGCCCTCCCAGTTGCCCTGTTTCCTCGGGCCTCTGTCCCCTGGACGGTGTGCCCACTACCACTGCCCCCAGGTCCCTGTTGTTGTTGGGGTGTTGGGTCAGCCTGGGTGCCCTGTAGTGGCGGACACACCGCTGATTGACACGTCCGCGAGACAGAGGCATGGGCCCGCTGGGTGGGAGTTGTGCTGGTGTTCCCAGAGGGGTTTGGGTCTGCTGTGGCCTGTGTCTGTGTGTGGGGAACCGACTGTCCAGAGGTCCCCGATGGTCCGGGCTGGTCGTCAGGTTCTAGGTCGACAGAGCTGCTGTCCTCGCTGGGGGCCTGTTCTGGGGGTGGGATGGACAAATCTGGACCCTCCGTGGCGGTGTGTTGGCGTTCGGGCCCTGCAGGGGTAAAGGAGTATGGTTATTGTTTCTGTGTGTGCCATGGCGTGCATTTTGAGTGCCCTTGTCCCCCAGTGCTGGCATTCCCTTGTGGGAGGTGTTGTGAGGGTTTGGGGGGGGGGTGTATGGGTATGTGCAATGGTCATGCTTTGGTGGTGGCTGTCTATGGTTTGTGTTGGCATTCAGGGGTTGGTGTTGTTTAGGGTGGGTTGTGCTGGTGAGACATTGGCAGGGAGGTTGTGTGCTGGGGGGTTGAGATTGGGGGTGAGGGGGAGGGTGAGATTCGACTTACCAGAGTCCATTCCTCCGTGTACTCCAGCGAGGCCATCAGGATGCAGGATGTTTACCACCTCTTGCTCCCATGCTGTGAATTGGGGTGGAGTGGGTGGGGGTCCGCCGCCAGTCTTCTGCACAGCGATGTTGTGCCTGGAGATCATCGAGCGCACCTTCCCCCGTAGGTCGTTCCATCGCTTTCTGATATCTTCCCGATTTCTGGGATGCTGTCCCACAGCGTTGACCCTGTCTACGATCCTTTGCCATAGCTCAGCCTTCCTTGCTATGGTGGTGTGCTGCACCTGTGTGCCGAAGAGCTGGGGCTCAACCCTCATGATTTCCTCCACCATGACCCGGAGTTCTTGGTCCGAAAACCTTGGGTGTCTTTGGGGTGCCATGGGGTGGTGTGGATGAGGTGTGGGGTGGTGTTTGTGGTGATGTGCGTGGTGATATGTGGTGATGTGTGCGTAGATGTGGTGTGGGTGATGAAGTTGGGTTCCTGTGTGTGTTGGGGTTTTCTATTGCTGTGCTCGCTCTCTCTATCTCTATCTCTCTCGCTCTCGCCTTCGCTCCGATTTCCAACTAGTGGGGGTTTGTGGGTGATGTGGGTGTGTGTTTTATAGTTGATTGGATGTGTGGGTGTGTTGTTTGTATGTGTCTCAGGTGTGCGTATTTCAAAATGTCCAATGTGGCAGTGTTTTGGAGCTGGGTGTGTATTTTGACCGCGGCAGTGTGTACCGCCAATGGAATACCGCGGTTGAAAGACCGCCGCGTGGATTCGTGGGTCAGAATGGCATGGGCGTGTTTGTGTTGGCGTGACGGTGGAGGTTTGGTCATCTCCAGTTTTCCGCGGCCCGCTGATGTGGCGGCCTTCCTTGGATGTCGGATTTTTGGCGGTTTCACAGTTGGTGGTCAGAATGACCGTGGCGGTTTACCGCGGCCGCGGCGGTAGAATGGCGGACTTCTGACCGGCGGTAAGGGCCTTTTACCGCCGAGGTCAGAATGACCCCCATAATATATCTGTGAGAAAAGTGTAATCTCCGTTTAACCACGGCATACCCTGAGATATCTTACTTTGAGTCCATGCGTAAGCGACTGCCATAAATCACCTTTTACTATTGTGTTTCTGGTGAGGTACTGCTAGTGAGCTGGTAAGGTTGGGACAACAGTTGCGACTTGTTGTAGGAAAGACTCAGTCGCCTACAAACAAAAGTACTGTCATCCTTAAATCAGCAGTCTTGCTCAGAGCAAGAGTCCAAACTACGACATGGCGCCACCAACGATGGTGTTTCGGCTCTAATTTACGGATACCCTGACTATCACTGTCTCACAGACAACAGGTACCCTAAGTACCATTATACGGAGACGTCCGTGGTCTTTGGGAGAATCCTCCTCGGCTGAAAAGGTAACACCTAATTAAGCTGTAGGTTGTTCGAGCTCGAACTTATAAAAAGGAAAAAACTTCCCCTATTTGGTGTTCCGTTTCTCTAAACAACTATGGCTAATACCATAGACATTCCTGCGAATGCTAGACATGCACTTACACAACGTTTATTAGCGCATGGCCTTACAGAAGAAGGCGGGGATGTTACTCTAAAATTGAAGCAACTGAAGCATACCAAACAGAAACGTTTTACTGTTGGGTCACCTTTCCTGAGGTTGACCAAAGAACGCACACATTTCACACATATGAAGTTGCGAACGTACCTCTACGGTACGAAGCATACCAGTATCATGAAATATCGCTCACATATCAAGAGCATCAAAACTGGTTTGAAGGCGCCCTACCACATGTACTACGAAGAGTGAGGTTAGGTCCCTTAAGTAATGAGGGACCTACCTGGCCTATGTTCGCCACATATACACCTCACCCAGGCATACAGAATATGCTGATAGCAGATTTACGAGTTTTATATAATGAATTAGTGGCATTATATAGACGATTGGTTCAGTTCGTAATGCGAACATTGAAAACAACACCAGCGCGTCCAGCACCACCAGTAGCTGGCGGTTATCAATTGGCTACTGGGATTAATCCACAAACAGTGCATACTATTATGGGTAAAGTGCCCCCAGAACAGGAAAAAATACCGTTCTGGATAGCCCAGAAAACTAATCAGCTGGAAGCTGTGTTTCCCCATACGGGACCACAGGAAAAACATAGATTGCTCACTATGTGCTTGCCGTTTGGGATGGTTCCCTCGGTGGATGACTGTGCCACATGGGGTACAGTCTTCGCTGCCGTTTATACTACCACACATGGTACCCCGACACTTGCCAATTTACCGGAAGTGTTAAAACAAATACAAAATGAACATGGGGCTGCACCGGCCCTGGATCTGGGGATGAAATTGATGCGTAACTTTGACGCCGTCTCCTCGATAATACTGAGTAATATTAAAGGGGAAGCGGTGGCACTGGCAATACGCCAGCGTCTCCGGGAAACTCCAAATGTGGAACAAGAGAGACAGCTACCGAAAATAATTTCCAATACCTATACCAGTATAGGACGGGATAGTTTGGGAGCCAAACCTAAAAAAATGGAATTACCATGTACCACCCATAAGGAAGGTACAAAGCAGGCACAAGAGGGCTCTAAAAAGCGCTTGGACAAACAAAAAGATTTCAAAGAAAAAAGAAATAAGAGAGCTGATTCTCCACATCTGGAGTACTCCGAAAGGAGGTATAATTTCAGAAGTAGGGAGCACATTAGAACTCCAGACAGATATACTGATTCACGTCCCTCTCGTTCCTTTCAGAACGCGCCGGATAGACGTAGCAAAAGAGGGGGCCGTCAAGATCGACGTCCGGAATACATGAAAGAAAAGAAAGACTCACCACAGTCTACCATTAAAAAAGAAGAAAAGACTCCTCAGCAAAAGCCACAGTTTAAAAAGAAGAAGGGGGCAGCACTGACAGTTAAAAATGCCAGTAGTATTGAGAACACTGTTGAGGAACAAGAAGTGGGCCGTGACTCTGTTGGACAGCGCGGCAGAGGTCACGATATGTCGCCAGAGTCTGAAAGATCATCTGGATGCGACAGCAACTAGCGATTACATCGCGGTTGAGACAGCGGATGGCCGCGTTCTTCCCTCCGATAGGGTTTATGATTTGACAATTCAGATAGAGGGAGACGTGAAACGCACTATTAGTGTAATATTTTGGGATGAACTTACTAGTGATATCCTATTGGCCGAGAGAGACTGGCCACCTGAACACGTCCGCAAGCTCCCGCATGGGGAAGATGTCATTTTGCCTTCTTTCTCCGATCTTGTTCCAGAAGCAGCAAAAGAAGCCTATGCTGCTGAATGGGCTTTAGCGCAAGCACCTGCGCTATATCGCAATCATGTCGGTTGGGACTCCTTGTCGTGTTATTCCCGTTAGGTCTACACCCCAACCGCAGCAACAATACCCTGTTAAACATGAAGCGAAAGCTCCGGTGAAGGAGATATTGTCACAACTTGAGTACCAGGGAGTAATTGAGCCCTGTACCTCGGCAATGAATAATCCACTATTCCCCGTTGCAAAGCCAGATCATTCATATAGAATAGTGGTTGATTATAGACACTTAAATAGTCATACACGAACATATGCTATACAAAATTCACACAGCACAGCACTGATAAACAATATAGTGCGTAAAAAATATAAAACTACATTGGATGTATCTAATGGATTTTTCTGCCAGAATTTAGCGCATGAAAGTAGAGACCTAGGCCCTCATTATGACCCTGGCGGTGTTGCACCGCCAGGGCCAACGGGGGCGTGAGCACCGCCGACAGGCCGGCGGTGCTCCCTTGGGCATTCTGACCGCGGCGCTTTGGCCGCGGTCAGAAATGGAAAACCGGCGGTCTCCCGCCGGTTTTCCGTTGCCCATTTGAATCCCCCATGGCGGCGCAGCTCGCTGCGCCGCCATGGGGGATTCTGACACCCCTCACCGCCATCCTGTTCCTGGCGGTTCGCCCGCCAGGAACAGGATGGCGGTAGGGGGTGTCGCGGGGCCCCTGGGGGCCCCTGCAGTGCCCATGCCAATGGCATGGGCACTGCAGGGGCCCCCGTAAGAGGGCCCCGCTAGTATTTCACTGTCTGCATAGCAGACAGTGAAATACGCGACGGGTGCAGTAGCACCCGTCGCACCTTCCCACTCCGCCGGCTCGATTACGAGCCGGCTTCATGGTGGGAAGGTCGTTTTCCCCTGGGCTGGCGGGCGGCCTTTCGGCGGCCGCCCGCCAGCCCAGGGGAAAAGTCAAAATACCCGCCGCGGTCTTGCGACCGCGGTACGGTATTTTGACGGCGGGACTTTGGCGGGCGGCCTCCGCCGCCCGCCAAGGTCCGAATGAGGGCCCTAATCTTTTCATTTGGCTCTCAGAAACGCTTTTGTCGTTTACCTCAAGGCTATAAAATTAGCCCAGGCCTGTTTTCAGCCGGTGTAACATCAATATCTATCTCACTGACGACGCCCTCGACATTCATCTTGCAAGGGTCGATCGGATAATATTGGGATTTGCAGATCTCGGTTATAAATTTAATTTTAAGAAAAGCAAGCGAGCCTTTCGTAGTGTATTGTTCCTGGGATATGAGTTGTCGAACGAGGGGAAGAGCCTGGCCCCGCACTTCCTAGAAAAGTGTGCTCAACTACAGCCTCCGAACACACTTAAGAAATTACAGTCATTATTGGGTTTCTTCAATTTTGGCAGAACATACATTCCAGATTATGCAGAACGCATCAAGCCACTTTGTGACTTAATTCAGCCCAATTTTTCTGGCAGGCGATGGACGATTGAACACACACACATCCATAGAGATATGCAACGGGACATGCTAGAAGCGAAACACTTACACACACGTGACAATACAACAAATTTGGTCATCAGAATAATTGCTGGTGACCTTGGATTTACTTATGTCACCTTTAATGAGGATGACACAGTGCCGATATCATATAAATCACATTTATATTCAAATGCTGAAAAACGTTTTGCACCTGCAGAAAAGATTCTGACAGCAGTTCAGATGGCCGTCATAAAAGAGAGGCCACTTGCCCAGGGGAAGCGCATTATTGTTGTCTCCCCGGTGCTGGCCTTAGAGGCTGTCACCAAAGCGAGCGTTCCGAACGCTAAGGCATTACTTCCACGCTGGATTCAATGGGCCACGTCTCTGACCGCCACTGATGTTGATTATGTATTTGACCCAAGACTTCAGACACAAGAATTTCTCCAGTATGAACAGGAGTACCCCGCTCCTCTAAATATCTTGCCACTAGACAGTTATGATACTATCATTTATACTGGCGGATCAGCACAACCAGCTGTAGGTACTAAACATCAATACTCAGCGGCTTGCGCAGCCGTGTGTGGAGTGATGGAAGATGGAGTTTTCCACCCTCACAATACCTAGACGCAGACCTTAGGGGACTGCACAGCTCAGTTGGCTGAGCTTAAGGCTCTTCTTCTAGCACTCGAACATACTGAGGCAGGAAGCCAGACTTTGATAGTCTGTGATTCATATTACTGCGTCCAGTCATACAATGAATATCTCAATCATTGGAAACTGAACAGGTTTAGGGATTCTAAAGGGAACACCATTAAACACAAAATGTTGTGGGGAAGGGTGGCTGATCTTAAGGATAAGCTACCATGTGTCCATGTAGTTCATACATTAGCACACCAACGTGTAGGAATACACGTTGCTGGCAATACATTGGCTGATGTAGCGGCCAAAGCATCAGTAGCTACGGCTCCTGTGGCTGCAGTGACTCGTTCTCGGACGAGATTGGATAATGAAATACTGATTGCCGTTAAAGCTTCGGCTGCAGGCAAGGCCCTTCCGAAAGGTTACCCTACAAACTATATTTACCATATCAGTGCACAGAATGTTGCTTATACAACAATTCCTGGGGTTGGTGATCGAGTGATCCGCAATGAAGACCAGAGGTCAGAGCTGATTACAGCCGCACATGAGGGTGTCGCTACTGCACATGCTGGTATACAGGCCACGATAACAATTCTAGAGCAACGATACTGGTGGCCTGGTCTATGCAGACGGACTAAACAGTATGTCCTTTGCTGTGACATTTGCCAGCAGATTAAGGGCTCTAATATCAAACGCCCTCCGCAGACATCCCTCTTAGTGTCAGACAAGCCACTCCAGTGTGTGTACCTAGACCATTGTGGTCCCTTACAGCCTGATGGTGCATACAAATACATTTTAGTCGCTGTGGATTCCTGTTCTAGATTCCTGTGGGTATGGCCACAGCGTTCGGCTGACGCCCGGACTGTTACAAAAGATTTGCTGATCTTTATCGGTACATATGCGGTTGCAGCATTCCATTCGGACCAGGGCCCTGCATTTGCCTCTAAAACATTCAGGGACGCCATGGGGACGATGGGTGTTGAACTCCATTACTCCTCACCATACCATCATGAGGGAAATTCGGTTGAGGAGAGGCGGAATCGTGATCTAAAGCAGTCCTTAACAGCTCGAGTATTAGGTTTAGGCCGCAGTTGGTTACACCACCTATATGGGGTCCAGAGAGCACTGAATAATCTGCCAAGACAGTCCTTGGGGGGAAAGTCTCCATATGAGGTTCTCTTTGAGATACCTATGTATGTCCCCGATCTTGATGCCCCTGGTATGGTGGCAGCAGAAACACCATTTGACATAAAAGAACGTCTCACTGTTTTACAGGAGCTTCAACAATTTTGTGATGATAAATCATCTGCAAGTGCTGCCACCTTAGGAATAAGGGAATTGGCGAAAACGTCGACTGGCTGGATTCCTAATGTTGCGGATCTGGTTCGTGAGAAGATCGCTGTGAAAAAGGAGTTTGGTCCCTCATACAGAGCACCTGTACCAGTCTTGGGAATAAAAGGCACCAGGACTGTCATCCTACCACCAATGTCTGGTTCTAAATCGAATAGATTAATCTCTATTGATGACATCAAATTACGCCATGTGGCCGATTCTCCACAGTAGACCAGGAGGTCCCTTGGGTGGTTCCCGATCCCCTCTCACTACCCAACAGGACATCCATCTACATAGTAGGATGAACATCACTGCTACTGACTATGCAACTATGTCAACTGCTGTTCCAGACACTTCCTCGACCTTGGGGAGGGCAGAAAAGGAACTTTTGTCGGTTCCAGTCACATCTTCGGTGACCACCCCGCTTCAAGATTTGGCTTTATTTTACACGAACACTTCCACGACTAATGACATTGTTTATCATGAACTTCCACGAGCATTGGATCAGAATTCAGCGGGTCCTGTGTTTGCAGAGACTTCCTCTGGCTATTTCGTTGACATTGATGATTTTTCTTCGGATTCATCCTCAACTGTGACTGACAAACTTTCAAAAAGGAGTAAGCTGTATCGATGGCTTAAAAAGAACTATTTGATCTACCCATGGAACTATTTATGGTTCTGTTTGACATTTATTGCATTATTTTTATGGATTGGTTTTGTGACTGTTTTCTTTTTGCTGATTAATGGTCACTATATTCCTCATCGCTCCTCTGTGGAGCCTGTTGATGAAATTTTAACACCACATCATTCTTCACATAAGGTCCGACGAGATTTGTCCCCTGTGAATATTACAGCTATATCAATTGCTGATGGGATTGTGTGGGACAAAGTTCCATTCGATATATACGGGCCTACTGAGATTATTCAGATACCATACATGTTCAAAGTTTCAGTGTCTGATGTTATTACACCTAATGTTGTCTCTGATGATTGGGATGTCCAAACAGTTGATTCCATGCTAGCTGAAATGAAAGACTATTCCGCTTTTGGAAATGATGATGTATATGATTAAACAATGAATTATGGGGAAATATTCTGCTGTAAAAATTGGGGACATCACTACCTACACCGTGCAACTAGATATAGGCCTCTCTTGAACTATACACAGTGGGAACACTGTTCGACACCACAGGTGGGGAGTCCAAAGTACTACAGCGATAAATTTACATACTTTTCCGGACATGATACAAGAAAAGCAGAGTCGTATTATTTTAAAATACCTTCGGCACAAATTAGAAAACTTTTTCTAACAGATACAAAACTGATTTATTCAGATCCCTTCATTTCCCGGCTCTCGCTTGAGGGTTATGAATATTGGAAAAACACTATTGATTTGAAAAGTGTATGGGGAACACAAGATTGGTAGATACAGGGTAAGGAGGCTTTGTTTCGGGCATGCCTGATTCCTGTGCAAATGATTTTCTTAAATGACACTATTGAGCAGACATCCTGTCTGGGGTTAGCAAAAATTAAAGACATGAACACGCCCAGTATCCCTACTCCGACAAAATTTAGAGATTGGCAACACTTTCTTAATGTCTCAGAAGATAGGCTAGATGCAATGGTTAAGGCTGGTACCTATAATTCTTCACTTTCCCGTCCCGGCGGGTGGTTGGGTTTGGCCCTCCGACACTGATGAGTGTCAAAAGCGTTTCTTGAACTCTTCAGGGGGTTTTTCAATTAACAGGCCTGACCCTCGCTTTCTATCAGGTCAACATACAGGTATAATTACAACATAAAGTGTGGGTAAGCTGTGCCAGCAATGGGTGCAGACAAACACGTTAACGGCGGTTAAAAAACACCTCAACACTCTTTCTGACAGTATAGACTTACAGGATTTCCTGTTAGGTCCTAGGAAACAGCGCTCGAAACGGTTTTTATATGCTATGTACAATGAAATTTGGAAACTTTCCCAGATTGAGGCTGCTGCACGTTTACGGCAACTAGATAGAGAAAATTTGGAAAAGACATTAGCTGTTGTCAACAATGGCATGAACACGCTGTCCAACAGGATTTATTCACTGTCAAATATAGTGTTGTCTGCTATTGATATCACTCAGACAGACTTGTCCCGGTTATATCATGGGCAAACACAGCTACGCTCCATCATGCAGCTTGGTTGGACATTACAGACGCTGAAAAGTGGCCACATTCCATGGAGGTACATTATTGGGAGTGAATTATTCACTGCTTTTAATTTCTCCAGGGAACAAGAGACAATGGCTAAAAGGGAGGCTAGTTTCACCCTGCTTCAAGAAGAGAAATTAGATAAGTTGCCCTTCATGGTAGCAGAGAGTCCTTCAACTATTTGGCTCTTGCATGGCATTATTAATTTACCGATTTCAACATTTCGTTTCTCGGGCTGCCTGAAACATCTTGCAGTGGGACGAAATTTGGCCTGTTTCTGAAGGGTACTCCCGTCCCCTTGATTCGTCCAGTATTTCATGTACTTTCCAATGGTAGTTATGTGGTACTGAACGATCAAAGCTGTTGCGGCCTGCGACCTGGAATTGCCTACGCAATCTCAGTCACGAAGGTCGTTACGTGTTGTGGACATGTTTTGTTTCCCCCCACACGAGAGATAAAAGTATCTGACATGTGGCCCCACATAGATACTATTAATGTGAACTATGACAAGTTGAGTAGACTAAAGGCGCTATTGTTTCAGAAACAGGTCACCTTGACTTCCGCAAAAGAGACGTATGCTCTCCAGATTGCGAAATCATCAGCCGAGATACAATCCCTTTTAAATACCGATTTCCCCAAACACTTTGGAGAGCTGGTATCCAGAATATTCAATGCTTCAAGCACCACTTGGATTGTGCATTTCTTTAAGGCTGTCGGGTCTGGTTTCGTGTCCATCTTCCAGACTGTCTTCGGAGTCATCCCATCAGCCATCCATTCTCTCTTTTCCAGTATGTTTGGTGGCTTTCCAATTATTTTGGCTTTAATTGGCGGCCTACTACTGCTATTTCTTCTGATTCGCGGTGGTTGTTTCTTTCCAGCAACACAGAGCAATGGAGCCGCTCCCGCCAACTCCACTGTGCCGTGAGCGCATGGTTCGGATCTTCGATACACCTTTGCTGGTGGAACTGGAGCTTGACTGGTCGTTGTCATTCCGGCCACTTCTCTGGTGTGTACAACCAGTCTTCCGCTGCATATGGTGTCTCTTTGAACATCTGCCTATGGTCTGTGTTGCTGTTGCACCGACATCTCCTGTGGACCACGAACTGCTGATGTCCCCGATGAGGGTTCATACACGGTCATGCCCCTTGAGACTGAGGATGCTCCGCGAGGCCACCTATGAGCCTTCAGTTATGAGATCTACCATGGATGAGGACAGTGCAGCAAGTATCGATGCACCAGGAAATATGGCTCACTTCTGCTCTGTGGATCCGTTTGTCCACCCAGAACTAGACTTAACTTCGGACGATGTTGATTCATTTTTGAGGTCCTTGACTGGTGACTTCGATGACATTCTTCAAGATCATGCGTATAACACATAATTTGATGAATTGACTTGCCATTCCCGATTCCAAATTATGCAATTAAATAGACATTTGCTGTTGCACGCTGTACTTGTCATAGTTGATATTAACATCTCTGTATGTATTTATAGACGGATTTGTTTTTAACACATGCAAATGCTTTTTTTGCCTTGTTTTAGCACTTAGCTTTTAGTTCAGGAGCAGTTTTTTTTAGCTTTTTGGGTTCCTGTACCTTCATCATACCTGTAACGGCAATGGGGAGGGTGTAGTGAATCCTAGTTCGTTTTAATGGGATAGCATCAGTTAGCTTAGCCGCTGGCTTGTAGACTCGTGCCCCCGTCACCTAGTGACTTTTAACCTACTTAGCTTGCTCTGTCTTAGCCCATTTAATTATTTATTTCTTCTAAGATGGCTGCCTTGTTTATAGTTAGGCCACTTGTTATGAGTTACATTATCAGTGTCACCGTGCCAAGGCGTCAAGATCAAGCACCAAAGACAAACAAACAGTAGGTGTTCACACTTAGAGATTTTCCCTCTCTATACTTTCGAGGGATTGTTGATATTAATTGCCGTCCCAAGCATGCCTGTTATCTATTGTTTTGGAATACACCTACGTCAGGGGACCTTGTAGATCTGTATAAATACATCACACTTTAGACAGATAATCAGCGGGATTCCGACCAGAGGGCATCGCCACCATCGCTGATACTGATGCTGCAGTCGTCTTGACGCTGACCCAGTCTTCGTGTCCCTACGGAGTCTGAGATAGAGACCTCATTCCAAGGTAACGAGGGTTGGGGGCTCCTCTCATGGACACGGCTTTGGCAGATTAGGTTTAGCGAACCCAGCTCTCCTTTAGGTAGGAGGTTAGGCCTATTCACATGAGGGTAATAGGGCATATTCCATCTTATATATCTTTTTCATGTATTTGCAAAATGGTGGGGGGCTTCATAACAATGACTCTCTTCTTCACAATACTGTTACTTGCTATATTCATTATCCTAATCATTGCAGTCCATGCAACTTATCGCAAATTGCAGTTATGTTAAATAAAAAGCTATTATAACTTTACTGCATCTGTGTCATTGCCTGTGTTTGTATGAGACATAATATATCTGTGAGAAAAGGGTAATCTCCGTTTAACCACGACATACCCTGAGATATCTTACTTTGAGTCCATGCGTAAGCGACTGCGATAAATCACCTTTTACTATTGTGTTTCTGGTGAGGTACTGCTAGTGAGCCGGTAAGGTTGGGACAACAGTTGCGACTTGTTGTAGGAAAGACTCAGTCGCCTACAAACAAAAGTACTGTCATCCTTAAATCAGCAGTCTTGCTCAGAGCAAGAGTCCAAACTACGACATGGCGCCACCAACGATGGTGTTTCGGCTCTAATTTACGGATACCCTGACTATCACTGTCTCACAGACAACAGGTACCCTAAGTACCATTATATGGAGATGTCCGTGGTCTTTGGGAGAATCCTCCTCGGCTGAAAAGGTAACACCTAATTAAGCTGTAGGTTGTTCGAGCTCGAACTTATAAAAAGGAAAAAACTTCCCCTATTTGGTGTTCCGTTTCTCTAAACAACTATGGCTAATACCATAGACATTCCTGCGAATGCTAGACATGCACTTACACAACATTTATTAGCGCATGGCCTTACAGAAGAAGGCGGGGATGTTACTCTGAAATTGAAGCAACTGAAGCATACCAAACAGAAACGTTTTACTGTTGGGTCACCTTTCCTGAGGTTGACCAAAGAACGCACACATTTCACACATATGAAGTTGTGAACGTACCTGTACGGTACGAAGCATACCAGTATCATGAAATATCGCTCACATATCAAGAGCATCAGAACTGGTTTGAAGGCGCCCTACCACATGTACTACGAAGAGTGAGGTTAGGTCCCTTAAGTAATGAGGGACCTACCTGGCCTATGTTCGCCACATATACACCTCACCCAGGCATACAGAATATGCCGATAGCAGATTTACGAGTTTTGTATAATGAATTAGTGGCATTATATAGACGATTGGTTCAGTTCGTAATGCGAACATTGAACACAACACCAGCGCGTCCAGCACCACCAGTAGCTGGCGGTTATCAATTGGCTACTGGGATTAATCCACAAACAGTGCATACTATTATGGGTAAAGTGCCCCTGGAACAGGAAAAAATACCGTTCTGGATAGCCCAGAACACTAATCAGCTGGAAGCTGTGTTTCCCCATACGGGAGCACAGGAAAAACATAGATTGCTCACTATGTGCTTGCTGTTTGGGATGGTTCCCTCGGTGGATGACTGTGCCACATGGGGTACAGTCTTCGCTGCCGTTTATACTACCACACATGGTACCCCGACACTTGCCAATTTACCGGAAGTGTTAAAACAAATACAAAATGAACATGGGGCTGCACCGGCCCTGGATCTGGGGATGAAATTGATGCGTAACTTTGACGCCGTCTCCTCGATAATACTGAGTAATATTAAAGGGGAAGCGGTGGCACTGGCAATACGCCAGAGTCTCCGAGAAACTCCAAATGTGGAACAAGATAGACAGCTACCGAAAATAATTTCCAATACCTATACCAGTATAGGACGGGATAGTTTGGGAGCCAAACCTAAAAAAATTGAATTACCATGTACCACCCATAAGGAAGGTACAAAGCAGGCACAAGAGGGCTCTAAAAAGCGCTTGGACAAACAAAAAGATTTCAAAGAAAAAAGAAATAAGAGAGCTGATTCTCCACAACTGGAGTACTCCGAAAGGAGGTATAATCTCAGAAGTAGGGAGCACATTAGAACTCCAGACAGATATACTGATTCACGTCCCTCTCGTTCCTTTCAGGACGCGCCGGATAGACGTAGCAAAAGAGGGGGCCGTCAAGATCGACGTCGGAATACGTGAAAGAAAAGAAAGACTCACCACAGTCTACCATTAAAAAAGAAGAAAAGACTCCTCAGCAAAAGACACAGTTTAAAAAGAAGAAGGTGGCAGCACTGACAGTTAAAAATGCCAGTAGTATTGAGAACACTGTTGAGGAATAAGAAGTGGGCCGTGACTCTGTTGGACAGCGCGGCAGAGGTCACGATATGTCGCCAGAGTCTGAAAGATCATCTGGATGCAACAGCAACTAGCGATTACATCGCGGTTGAGACAGCGGATGGCCGCGTTCTTCCCCCCGATAGGGTTTATGATTTGACAATTCAGATAGAGGGAGACGTGAAACGCACTATTAGTGTAATATTTTGGGATGAACTTACTAGTGATATCCTATTGGCCGATAGAGACTGGCCACCTGAACACGTCCGCAAGCTCCCGCATGGGGAAGATGTCATTTTGCCTTCTTTCTCCGATCTTGTTCCAGAAGCAGCAAAAGAAGCCTATGCTGCTGAATGGGCTTTAGCGCAAGCACCTGCGCTATATCGCAATCATGTCGGTTGGGACTCCTTGTCATGTTATTCCCGTTAGGTCTACACCCCAACCGCAGCAACAATACCCTGTTAAACATGAAGCGAAAGCTCCGGTGAAGGAGATATTGTCACAACTTGAGTACCAGGGAGTAATTGAGCCCTGTACATCGGCAATGAATAATCCACTATTCCCCGTTGCAAAGCCAGATCATTCATATAGAATAGTGGTTGATTATAGACACTTAAATAGTCATACACGAACATATGCTATACAAAATTCACACAGCACAGCACTGATAAACAATATAGTGCGTAAAAAATATAAAACTACATTGGATATATCTAATGGATTTTTCTGCCAGAATTTAGCGCATGAAAGTAGAGACCTAATCTTTTCATTTGGCTCTCAGAAACGCTTTTGTCGTTTACCTCAAGGCTATAAAATTAGCCCAGGCCTGTTTTCAGCCCGTGTAACATCAATATCTATCTCACTGACGACGCCCTCTACATTCATCTTGCGAGGGTCGATCGGATAATATTGGGATTTGCAGATCTCGGTTATAAATTTAATTTTAAGAAAAGCAAGATAGCCTTTCGTAGTGTATTGTTCCTGGGATATGAGCTGTCGAACGAGGGGAAGAGCCTGGCCCCGCACTTCCTAGAAAAGTGTGCTCAACTACGGCCTCCGAAAACACGTAAGAAATTACAGTCATTATTGGGTTTCTTCAATTTTGGCAGAACATACATTCCAGATTATGCAGAACGCATCAAGCCACTTTGTGACTTAATTCAGCCCAATTTTTCTAGCAGGCGATGGACGATTGAACACACACACATCCTTAGAGATATGCAACGGGACATGCTAGAAGCGAAACACTTACACACACGTGACAATACAACAAATTTGGTCATCAGAATAATTGCTGGTGCCCTTGGATTTACTTATGTCACCTTTAATGAGGATGACACAGTGCCGATATCATATAAATCACATTTATATTCAAATGCTGAAAAACGTTTTGCACCTACAGAAAAGATTCTGACAGCAGTTCAGATGGCCGTCATAAAAGAGAGGCCACTTGCCCAGGGGTAGCGCATTATTGTTGTCTCCCCGGTGCCGGCCTTAGAGGCTGTCACCAAAGCGAGCGTTCCAAACGCTAAGGCATTACATCCACGCTGGATTCAATGGGCCACGTCTCTGACCGCCACTGATGTTGATTATGTATTTGACCCAAGACTTCAGACACAAGAATTTCTCCAGTATGAACAGGAGTACCCCGCTCCTCTAAATATCTTGCCACTAGACAGTTATGATACAATCATTTATACTGGTGGATCAGCACAACCGGCTGTAGGTACTAAACATCAATACTCAGCGGCTTGCGCAGCCGTGTGTGGAGTGATGGAAGATGGAGTTTTCCACCCTCACAATACCTACACGCAGACCTTAGGGGACTGCACAGCTCAGTTGGCTGAGCTTAAGGCTCTTCTTCTAGCACTCGAACATACTGAGGCAGGAAGCCAGACTTTGATAGTCTGCGATTCATATTACTGCGTCCAGTCATACAATGAATATCTCAATCATTGGAAACTGAACAGGTTTAGGGATTCTAAAGGGAACACCATTAAACACAAAATGTTGTGGGGAAGGGTGGCTGACCTTAAGGATAAGCTACCATGTGTCCATGTAGTTCATACATTAGGACACCAGCGTGTAGGAATACACGTTGCTGGCAATACATTGGCTGATGTAGCGGCCAAAGCATCAGTAGCTACGGCTTCTGTGGCTGCAGTGACTCGTTCTCGGACGAGATTGGATAATGAAATACTGATTGCCGTTAAAGCTTCGCGGCAGGCAAGGCCCTTCCGAAAGGTTACCCTACAAACTATATTTACCATATCAGTGCACAGAATGTTGCTTATACAACAATTCCTGGGGTTGGTGATCGAGTGATCCCCAATGAAGACCAGAGGTTAGAGCTGATTACAGCCGCACATGAGGGTGTCGCTTCTGCACATGCTGGTATACAGGCCACGATAACAATTCTAGAGCAACGATACTGGTGGCCTGGTCTATGCAGACGGACTAAACAGTATGTCCTTTGCTGTGACATTTGCCAGCAGATTAAGGGCTCTAATATCAAACGCCCTCCGCAGACCTCCCTCTTAGTGTCAGACAAGCCACTCCAGTGTGTGTACCTAGACCATTGTGGTCCCTTACAGCCTGATGGTGCATACAAATACATTTTAGTGGCTGTGGATTCCTGTTCTAGATTCCTGTGGGTATGGCCACAGCGTTCGGCTGACGCCCGGACTGTTACAAAAGATTTGCTGATCTTTATCAGTACATATGCGGTTGCAGCATTCCATTCGGACCAGGGCCCTGCATTTGCCTCTAAAACATTCAGGGACGCCATGGGGACGATGGGTGTTGAACTCCATTACTCCTCACCATACCATCCCGAGGGAAATTCGGTTGAGGAGAGGCGGAATCGTGATCTAAAGCAGTCCTTAACAGCTCGAGTATTAGGTTCAGGCCACAGTTGGTTACACCACCTATATGGGGTCCAGAGAGCACTGAATAATCTGCCAGGACGGTCCTTGGGGGGAAAGTCTCCATATGAGGTTCTCTTTGGGATACCTATGTATGTCCCCGATCTTGATGCCCCTGGTGTGGTGGCAGCAGAAACACCATTTGACATAAAAGAACGTCTCACTGTTTTACAGGAGCTTCAACAATTTTGTGATGATAAATCATCTGCAAGTGCTGCCACCTAAGGAATAAGGGAATTGGCGAAAACGTCGACTGGCTGGATTCCTAATGTTGCGGATCTGGTTCGTGAGAAGATCGCTGTGAAAAAGGAGTTTGGTCCCTCATACAGAGCACCTGTACCAGTCTTGGGAATAAAAGGCACCAGGACTGTCATCCTACCACCATTGTCTGGTTCTATATCGAATAGATTCATCTCCATTGATGACATTAAATTACGCCATGTGGCCGATTCTCCACAGTAGACCAGGAGGTCCCTTGGGTGGTTCCCGATCCCCTCTCACTACCCAACAGGACATCCATCTACATAGTAGGATGAACATCACTGCTACTGACTATGCAACTATGTCAACTGCTGTTCCAGACACTTCCTCGACCTTGGGGAGGGCAGAAAAGGAACTTTTGTCGGTTCCAGTCACATCTTCGGTGACCACCCCGCTTCAAGATTTGGCTTTATTTTACACGAACACTTCCACGACTAATGATGTTGTTTATCATGAACTTCCACGAGCGTTGGATCAGAATTCAGCGGGTCCTGTGTTTGCAGAGACTTCCTCTGGCTATTTCGTTGACATTGATGATTTTTCTTCGGATTCATCCTCAACTGTGACTGACAAACTTTCAAAAAGTAGTAAGCTGTATCGATGGCTTAAAAAGAACTATTTGATCTACCCATGGAACTATTTATGGTTCTGTTTGACATTTATTGCATTATTTTTATGGATTGGTTTTGTGACTGTTTTCTTTTTGCTGATTAATGGTCACTATATTCCTCATCGCTCCTCTGTGGAGCCTGTTGATGAAATTTTAACACCACATCATTCTTCACATAAGGTCCGACGAGATTTGTCCCCTGTAAATATTACAGCTATATCAATTGGTGATGGGATTGTGTGGGAAAAAGTTCCATTCGATATATAC
This sequence comes from Pleurodeles waltl, assembly GCF_031143425.1. Taxonomy (NCBI): domain Eukaryota; kingdom Metazoa; phylum Chordata; class Amphibia; order Caudata; family Salamandridae; genus Pleurodeles; species Pleurodeles waltl. Next base: position 921,689,628 of record NC_090448.1, read on the forward strand.
GGGCCTACTGAGATTATTCAGATACCATACGTGATCAAAGTTTCAGTGTCTGATGTTATTACACCTAATGTTGTCTCTGATGATTGGGATGTCCAAACAGTTGATTCCATGCTAGCTGAAATGAAAGACTATTCCGCTTTTGGAAGTGATGATGTATATGATTAAACAATGAATTATGGGGAAATGTTCTGCTGTAACAATTGGGGACATCACTACCTACACCGTGCAACTAGATATAGGCCTCTCTTGAACTATACACAGTGGGAACACTGTTCGACACCACAGGTGGGGAGTCCAAAGTACTACAGCGATAAATTTACATACTTTTCCGGACATGATACAAGAAAAGCAGAGTCGTATTATTTTAAAATACCTTCGGCACAAATTAGAAAACTTTTTCTAACAGATACAAAACTGATTTATTCAGATCCCTTCATTTTCCGGCTCTCGCTTGAGGGTTATGAATATTGGAAAAACACTATTGATTTGAAAAGTGTATGGGGAACACAAGATTGGTAGATACAGGGTAAGGAGGCTTTGTTTCGGGCATGCCTGATTCCTGTGCAAATGATTTTCTTAAATGACACTATTGAGCAGACATCCTGTCTGGGGTTAGCAAAAATTAAAGACCTGAACACGCCCAGTATCCCTACTCCGACACAATTTAGAGATTGGCAACACTTTCTTAATGTCTCAGAAGATAGGCTAGATGCAATGGTTAAGGCTGGTACCTATAATTCTTCACTTTCCCGTCCCGGCGGGTGGTTGGTTTGGACCTCCGACACTGATGAGTGTCAAAAGCGTTTCTTGAACTCTTCAGGGTTTTTTTCACTTAACAGGCCTGACCCTCGCTTTCTATCAGGTCAACATACAGTTATAATTACAACATAAAGTGTGGGTAAGCTGTGCCAGCAATGGGTGCAGACAAACACGTTAACAGCGGCTAAAAAACACCTCAACACTCTTTCTGACAGTATAGACTTACAGGATTTCCTGTTAGGTCCTAGGAAACAGCGCTCGAAACGGTTTTTATATGCTATGTACAATGAAATTTGGAAACTTTCCCAGATTGAGGCTGCTGCACGTTTACGGCAACTAGATAGGGAAAATTTGGAAAAGACATTAGCTGTTGTCAACAATGGCATGAACACGCTGTCCAACAGGATTTATTCACTATCAAATATAGTGTTGTCTGCTATTGATATCACTCAGACAGACTTGTCCCGGTTATATCATGGGCAAACACAGCTACGTTCCATCATGCAGCTTGGTTGGACATTACAGACGCTGAAAAGTGGCCACATTCCATGGAGGTACATTAATGGGATTGAATTATTCACTGCTTTTAATTTCTCTAGGGAACAAGAGACAATGGCTAAAAGGGAGGCTAGTTTCACCCTGCTTCAAGAAGAGAAATTAGATAAGTTGCCCTTCATGGTAGCAGAGAGTCCTTCAACTATTTGGCTCTTGCACGGCATTATTAATTTACCGATTTCAACATTTCGTTTCTCGGGCTGCCTGAAACATCTTGTAGTGGGACGAAATTTGGCCTGTTTTCTGAAGGGTACTCCCGTCCCCTTGATTCATCCAGTATTTCATGTACTTTCCAATGGTAGTTATGTGGTACTGAACGATCAAAGCTGTTGCGGCCTGCGACCTGGAATTGCCTACGCAATCTCAGTCACGAAGGTCGTTACTTGTTGTGGACATGTTTTGTTTCCCCCCACACAAGAGATAAAAGTATCTGACATGTGGCCCCACATAGATACTATTAATGTGAACTATGACAAGTTGAGTATACTAAAGGCGCTATTGTTTCAGAAACAGGTCACCTTGACTTCCGCAAAAGAGACGTATGCTCTCCAGATTGCGAAATCATCAGCCGAGATACAATCCCTTTTAAATACTGATTTCCCCAAACACTTTGGAGAGCTGGTATCCAGAATATTCAATGCTTCAAGCACCACTTGGATTGTGCATTTCTTTAAGGCTGTCGGGTCTGGTTTCGTGTCCATCTTCCAGACTGTCTTCGGAGTCATCCCATCAGCCATCCATTCTCTCTTTTCCAGTATGTTTGGTGGCTTTCCAATTATTTTGGCTTTAATTGGCGGCCTACTGCTGCTATTTCTTCTGATTCGTGGTGGTTGTTTCTTTCCAGCAACACAGAGCAATGGAGCCGCTCCCGCCAACTCCACTGTGCCGTGAGCGCATGGTTCGGATCTTCGATACACCTTTGCTGGTGGAACTGGAGCTTGACTGGTCGTTGTCATTCCGGCCACTTCTCTGGTGTGTACAACCAGTCTTCCGCTGCATATGGTGTCTCTTTGAACATCTGCCTATGGTCTATGTTGCTGTTGCACCGACATCTCCTGTGGACCACGAACTGCTGATGTCCCCGATGAGGGTTCATACACGGTCATGCCCCTTGAGACTGAGGTTGCTCCGCGAGGCCACCTATGAGCCTTCAGTTATGAGATCTACCATGGATGAGGACACTGCAGCAAGTATTGATGCACCAGGAATATGGCTCACTTCTGCTCTGTGGATCCGTTTGTCCACCCAGAACTAGACTTAACTTCGGACGATGTTGATTCATTTTTGAGGTCCTTGACTGCTGACTTCGATGAGATTCTTCAAGATCATGCGTATAACACATAACTTGATGAATTGACTTGCCATTCCCGATTCCAAATTTGCAATTAAATAGACATTTGCTGTTGCACGCTGTACTTGTCATAGTTGATATTAACATCTCTGTATGTATTTATAGACGGATTTGTTTTTAACACATGCAAATGCTTTTTTTGCCTTGTTTTAGCACTTAGCTTTTAGTTCAGGAGCAGTTTTTTTTAGCTTTTTGGGTTCCTGTACCTTCATCATACCTGTAACGGCAATGGGGAGGGTGTAGTGAAACCTAGTTCGTTTTAATGGGATAGCATGAGTTAGCTTAGCCGCTGGCTTGTAGACTCGTGCCCCCGTCACCTAGTGACTTTTAACCTACTTAGCTTGCTCTGTCTTAGCCCATTTAATTATTTATTTCTTCTAAGATGGCTGCCTTGTTTATAGTTAGGCCACTTGTTATGAGTTACATTATCAGTGTCACCGTGCCAAGGCGTCAAGATCAAGCACCAAAGACAAACAAACAGTAGGTGTTCACACTTAGGGATTTTCCCTCTCTATACTTTCGAGGGATTGTTGATATTAATTGCCGTCCCAAGCATGCCTGTTATCTATTGTTTTGGAATACACCTACGTCAGGGGACCTTGTAGATCTGTATAAATATATCACACTTTAGACAGATAATCAGAGGGATTCCGACCAGAGGGCATCGCCACCATCGCTGATACTGATGCTGCAGTCGTCTTGACGCTGACCCAGTCTTCGTGTCCCTACGGAGTCTGAGATAGAGACCTCATTCCAAGGTAACGAGGGTTGGGGGCTCCTCTCATGGACACGGCTTTGGCAGATTAGGTTTAGCGAACCCAGCTCTCCTTTAGGTAGGAGGTTAGGCCTATTCACATGAGGGTAATAGGGCATATTCCATCTTATATATCTTTTTCATGTATTTGCAAAATGGTGGGGGGCTTCATAACAATGACTCTCTTCTTCACAATACTGTTACTTGCTATATTCATTATCCTAATCATTGCAGTCCATGCAACTTATCGCAAATTGCAGTTATGTTAAATAAAAAGCTATTATAACTTTACTGCATCTGTGTCATTGCCTGTGTTTGTATGAGACATAATATATCTGTGAGAAAAGGGTAATCTCCGTTTAACCACGACATACCCTGAGATATCTTACTTTGAGTCCATGCGTAAGCGACTTCCATAAATCACCTTTTACTATTGTGTTTCTGGTGAGGTACTGCTAGTGAGCCGGTAAGGTTGGGACAACAGTTGCGACTTGTTGTAGGAAAGACTCAGTCGCCTACAAACAAAAGTACTGTCATCCTTAAACCAGCAGTCTTGCTCATAGCAAGAGTCCAAACTACGACACAACTGCATACTGATGTGCTGACTACAGCCAGCTACAGGTCATTATTTCTATGCTCTCACAGTGTACAGCTCATTTGCAATGGATGTTACTGTTTCCATACATACACATTTTCAAAACATAAAATACTAGTAGTCAAGTTGTGTTCAAGGGTGTTTATAGTAGTGCTAAGAAATGGAGGGAGGGGAAATTGCAATGGAATGGGGTGATGGTGGAGGAAAGTCCAGGGTATTGTTCCAGTATGTTTGCGGCACAGGTGCAGTGTCCAAGGGGCCATTGGAAGGGGAGCAACGGCAGTTCAAATTGGACAAGATGACTGAGTAGGACACAAGGGGGACAATCAGGAGAGTCTTATTTCCTGGTGGGGGTCTTGGCAAGTGTCTCTGGCTTCTGCATGGGTCGCAGGGAACATTTGGGGAGTGGTTCACCTTCTGCAGGGGGAGGGGTGCTGGTGGCCTGTGGGCCCACTAGCTGCAGTGGAAGTGGAGGGCTGGTCAATGGACTGGCTAGTGGTAGGGGCCCACTGCTGTGCTGTTGCTTTATGACGTTGGCCATGTCTGCCAGCACCCCTGCTATGTAGATCAGGGTGGTGTTAATGGCCTGCAAGTCCTCTCTGATCCCCTGATACTGTCCCTCCTGCAGTCGCCTGTTCTCCTGCACGTTGTCAAGGATCTGGCCCATCATGTCCTGGGAATGTTGGTAGGCTCCCAGGTTCTCGGAGAGTGCCTCCTGGAGAGTCAGTTCCCTGCTCCTGTTCTCCCCCGGCGCACAGCAGTCCTCCCAGTGTCCCTGGTGGGCTGTGCCTCTGTCCCCTGAACGGTGTGCCCACTGCCACTGACCCCAGGTCCCTGATTGTCTTGGGGTGAGGTGTGGCCTGAGGTCCCTGTACAGGTGGGCACATTGTTCATTGACATGTCCTGGGCACAGAGGTGTGGGTACACTGGGTGGGTGCTGTGGTGTTGGATCCTGAAGGGGGAGGCTCTGTGGTGGGCTGTGAGTGGGCTTGGGTGACCGGCTGTCCAGCGGTCCCTGATGGGCCAGGTAGGTCATCCAGATCATGAAGTCCAGAGTTACTGTCATCACTGGGGGCATCTTCTGTTGGGGGACTCGATAGTCGTGGTACCTCCTCTCCACTGACATTGGCTGGGGTACCTGTGGTGATGTAAGTGATATGTTATGCTTCATGCGTGTGACATATTGTACATCCTTAGCTTCCCCGCTAATGTTGGTGTTGCCATGCCACCTTTTGTATTGTGTGATTGTTAGTTTCCTTATGCTGTGCATGGTTTTGTGATGGGTGTCCACACAGGGCTGGGAGGGCTGTCCATGCATTGGTATAGCATGCAGGGCTTGGCACTGGGGTTAGTCATATGTGTAGGTGTAGTATGTGGGATGGGATGGAGTGATGGGAGTGAGGGTGAGGGCGTGAGATGGCATGCAGGTATGGGGGGTGATAAGTGGTAATTGTTGACTTACCAGTATCCAGTCCTCCGGCTACTCCAGTGAGTTCCTCAGGATGCAGTATTGCCATGACTTGCTCCTCCCATGCTGTGACCTGTTGGGGAGGAGGTGGGTGTCTTGCTGCTGTGGAACACATCTTCTCCCGTAGGTCATTCCACCTCTTCCTGATGTCATCCCTTGTTCTTGGGTGCTGTCCTATGGTGTTCTCCCTGTGCACGATTCTCCCACATAGCTCCATCGTCCTTGCAATGGATATCTGCTGTACCTGTGCTCCAAACAGCTGTGGCTCTACCCTGACTATTTTCTCCGCCATGTCCCTTAACTCCTCATCAGTAAAACTGGGGTGCCTTTGTGGGGACATGGGTGTTGTGTGGTGTGTGTTGGTGAGAGTGTGTTGAGTAATGTGGTGGGGTGTGTGATGTGGGGTGCTTGAGGGATGTATGGGTGTAAGTGATGAGTGTCCAGTTGTCGCAGTGGTCTTGGTGTCAGTGTGGTGGCAATGATTTGTATCCGTAAAGGGTTGTGGGTAATGTGGGTGTGTGTTGTATATTGGTGTGGGTGTGGTGTGTGTATGAGTGTCAGGTGTGTATTTTTCGTATTGGCCAATGTAGTGTTGTTTTGTATGTTGGTGTCCATTCTGAGCTTGGCGGTATGTACCGCCAATGGTTTACCGCCGCTGAATGTCCGCCGTGGTGATTCGTGGGTCATAATGAGATGGGCGTTGTTTTGTTGGTGTAACGGTATGGGTGTTGGGTATGCCACTTTTGCACTGACCTTTGGGCTGCTGGATTTGTGTATGTGGCTGTATTCTGTCGGATTGGTAAGTGTGTCATAATATGGTAAACGAATATTCGCCACCGCAGCTGTATTTTGGCGGCCGTCACTATGGCGGTAAGTGGCATTTACCGCCAATGTCATAATGAGGGCCTGAGTGTTTTCTTTCATGTGTGTGAATGCTGTGTGACTACAGAGGTATTGAATGAACTTTGCATGTTTCCTAGATAAGCCTTGGCTGCTCATCCACAGCTACCTCTAGAGAGCTGGCTTCTAGACACTGCCTACACTACACTAATAGGGGATACCTGGACCTGGTATAAGGTGTAAGTACTTCAGGTACCCACCACACACCATGCCAGCTTCCTATGTTGGTGGTGCAGCGGTGGGATAAGAACTTGCAATTAACTTACCACTCTGTCACTTGGTACTTTCCACAGGAAAGACCACTTACAGACTAGGGGTACACACTGTACCTAGTATCAGGGAAGTAGTCTCAGGTTTGGGTAAGCAAGGTGTCTAGCCACAGCCCTTGCTCCAAACTTCTTTAGGGAGATTTAGTTAGAGTAGTTAAAGATCCTACACCACCCTAGCTAGCTGACAGGTCTTCAGCAGGGCACACCTCTCAGGCCATGGATTCTCCCTATGAGAACCTAACCTTCCAAGAACTTGGGGAGATGTGTGCTGAGAAAAAGCTGAAGGCAGGGAGAATTCCAATAAGAGTCTACTTCTGGGCCTGCTCCTCCAGGATAATCAGGAACATGCTAGTAGCCAGGCAGAGGAGGAGGAGGAAGAAGTAGATTCTGACCCCCGCCCCCCCAGTGCTAGAAAAGGACATTTTAGCTACTGTGGAGGGTCAGGAAGAACCCAGGGAGAATCAGAGGACCTCTAGGCACACCCACTGTCCTGTTAGAAGCACTGTTAGCAGTGTAAAGGGGGGTCACACCAGTAGGACCACCTTTGTCCTAAAGGATTGGTTGAGAGGTTGTCCAATGGTAGAAATAGATCCTCCTCTGCCCACTCTCACATCTCCTCAGTATCTGATGGGTCCCACTGTTCAACTCCAGGGGAAGATACCCTAAACAGGGAACGTAGGCAACTGAAACTGAAGGAGGCCAAGCTGAGGCTGCAGGAGCAACAGCTAGTCCTAGATAGGTTAGCCTTGGCAGTGGAGAGAGAGAGAGGCAGGGATTGGGGTTAGTACCCCACGGTGGCATCAACTTTAGTTTTAGGGAACCTAGAGTCAGGGAGGACTCTTTTAATTCCAGAAATTTAAACAAGGTTGTTTCCACTTACTGGGTGGGGGATGGCATTTACAAGTGGTTTACTGCTCTGGAGAGGGCCTGTAAGGTACAAAGGGTCCTTCAGAGACAGTGGGCTGCTATCCTGTGCTCTCCTTCTCTGATAAGGGGAGAAATAGGCTTCTCACTAACATGGAAGAAAATGCTGACAACTGTGCTGTTCTGAAATCTGTACTCTTAGATGGATTTGGTCTCATCACTGAGCAATATAGAATCAAGTTCAGGGAGACCAGGAAAGAGTCCTCCCAAGATTGGGTAGACTTTGTGAACTGTTCTGTTAAAGCTTTGGAAGGCTGGTTACATGTCAGCAAAGTCAGTGACTATGAGGGTTTGTATAATCTGATCTTGAGAGAGCATTTGTTGAACAACTGAGTGTCTGACATGTTGCACCAATATGTGGTTGACTCAGCTCTGACTTCTCCCCAATAATTGGGAAAGTAGGCAGACAAATGGGTCAGAACTAGGGTGAGCAGAAAATCTCATACAGTGGGTGACAACAATAAAAAGGAAGCAGGTAAGTCTCAGGACAAGGGTGGAGACAAAGATAAAAACAAGGAGTCTTCATCAGGCCCACAAAACTCTTCTGGGGGTGGGTCTAAAACCTCTTCCTCCTCCTCCCATGTTAAAAAGCCTTGGTGCTATATGTGTATAATACAAAGGCCATATGCTAGGAGACCGCTCCTGCCCTAAGAAAGGCACCAAGCCACCCACCATTACAACCTTCACTTCTACTTCTAGTGCCCCTAGTAACAGCAGTAGTGGTGGGTCTGCTAGCAATAACCAATCCAAGGCTGTAGCAGGGCTCACTTTAGGAAGTGTAGTGGGGGCTGGTTTAGTTAGACATCAGAAGCTGTTTAGTCTCTGATGGGGACATTGATCTTGCCACCCTTGCTGCCTGCCCTCTTAATATGGATAAGTAAAGGCAGCAGCCGTTGATAAATGGTGTTCAGGCAGAGGCCTGCAGGGACACAGGTGCCAGTGTCACTATGGTGAATGAAAAAACTGGTGTCCTCTGAGCAACACCTACTTGGTCACCAGTACCAAGTGACTGATGCTCATAACAACTCTGTATGCCATCCCATTGCAGTTGTTGATTTCAGCTGGGGGGCAGAGGGTTACTGGGCCAAGGAAAGTTGTTGTATCCACAGATCTACCCTGTAGAGTGTGTACTATGGAACCATTTGGAAACTTCAGCTTGGGCTGAATTGGAGTTAGAGGCCCATGCAGCAATGCTGTGCATCCCAGGGCATATCGTTGTCCTGACCAGAACACAGGCCAAGAGGCAAAAAGATCAAGGAAGCTTGAAGCCTGGAACAATAGCCCAATAACTTCAAAAACCCAAGGGTTGAAAGGGCAAAAAGCTGCCGCCTACCCCACCCTCCAATCAAAATTACCCCTTTGAGGAGAAGGAATCTACTCCCTTGGCAGAGCCTACACCTGAGGAGCTGAAAGCTGATTCAGCTGAGCCCTTAGGTGCAGGAGGGCTTGCCAGGGAGGAATTCAGTATGGCACAGAAAACTAGTCCCACACTGGAGGGCTTGAGGCAGCAAACTGTCCTTCAGGAAGCAGGGTATGTCAGCGGCACCCACAAGGTGTACTGGGAAGACAACCTCTTGTATTCAGAGCCAAGGGAACACAAACCTGGTACCACCAGGAGATTGGTAGTACCTCTGCAATACAGAGAACTTTTGTTGACCCTTGCACATGATATTCCCCTGGCAGGTTACTTCGGGCAAAGAAAAACTTGGGACAGACTTGTCCCTCACTTTCACTGGCCCTGCATGTCAGAAGACACTAAGGAGTTTTGCCACTCCTGTGTCACCTGTCAAGCCAGTGGCAAGACAGTTGGCACCACAAAGGGCCTCTTAATTCCACTTCCAGTGGTTGGTTTTCCCTTTTAGAGGGTCGGGTGGATATTTTTGGCCCCCTAGACCCGCCCACAGCCTCTGGGGACAGATTTATTCTGGTGGTGGTAGACCATGCCACCAGGTACCCAGAAGCTATTCCTCTAAGGACCATTACAGCCCCTGCAATAGCAAAAACCCTCCTGGGAATTTTCTCTAGAGTAGGCTTTCCTGAAGAGGTAGTATCAGACAGAGGTACCAACTTTATGTCTGCCTACCTAATGACAATCTGGAAGGAATGTGGTGTTACTTAAAAGTTCACCCCCCCTATCACCCTCAAACCATTGGTTTTGTAGAGAGAATTAACAAAACTCTCCAAGGCATGATCATGGGACTCTCTGAAAAACTCAGGAGGAGATGGAATGTCGTACTGCCATGCCTCATTTTTGCCTCCAGGGATGTCCCTCAGAAGGGAGTGGGCTACAGCCCCTTTGAACTTCTGTTTGGACACCCTTTTAGGGGTCCTCTTGCTCTTGTAAGGTAGGGCTGGGAGCAACCTCTCAAGCCCCTTAAACATGACATAGTGGACTATGTACTTGGCCTCAGATCCATGATGGCTGAGTACATGAAAAAGGACACTAAAAACCTTCAGGCCAGCCAGGAACTGCAGAAGCAGTGGCATGACCAGAAGGCTGCTCTGGCTGTTTACCTCCCAGGGCAGAAGGTGTTGGTCCTGGAGCCTGTGGCTCCCCAGGCACTCCAAGACAGTAGTGGAAAAGAAGGGTGAGATCACCTACTTGGTGGACCTAGGCACTCCCAGAAGCCCCCGTCGGGTGTTTCGTGTGAAACGCTGAAGCCCTTCTATGACATGGCCAATATAACCCTTTACATGGCCACTGATAAGAGACTGGAGGAGGAGAGTAACCCTCTCCCTGACCTCTTCTCCAAAACTGCAGCTGATAGCTCAGTTGATGGGGTAGTCCTTGCTGACTGCCTTTCTGAGTCTCAGAACAAAGACTGCAGGAATTTCCTAGGGCAGTTCTCAGAACTGTTCTCTCTAACACATGGTCAGACAACATAGTGTGAACACACAATTGACACAAGGGACAGTTTGCCCATAAAAAGATATAGACAACCTGACTATGTTAGAGACTGCATCAAAGTGGAGGTGCAAAAGATGCTGGACCTAGGGGTCATTGAGCACTCTGACTACCCATGGGCTAGCCCAGTGGTGTTGGTCCCAAAACCTCACTCTCACAATGGGAAAAGAGAAATTAGGTTTTGTGTTGACTATAGAGGGCTTAACACTGTCACAAAGACAGATGTTCACCCTATGCCCAGGGCAGATGAGCTACCAGAAACACTAGAATCTACCAAGTATCTGAGCACATTTGATTTGACTGCAGACTATTGGCAGATCAAAGTATCAGATAGTGTGAAACCAAAACAGCATTTTCAACCATTGGACAGCATTACCACTTTACAGTGATGCCCTTTGGTCTGCAAAATGCACCTGCCACATTTCAGAGGCAGGTGAATACAGTCCTCCAAGGATTGGAAGCCTGTAGTACAGCTTACCTAGGTAATATAGCTGTCTTTAGCTCCACCTGGGAGGATCACCTGGGCCACCTGTGGAATGTTTTAGAGGCTCTTCAGAAAGCATGCCTCACTATCAAGGCCTATAAGTGCCAGATAGGGCAGGGGAAGGTTATACATCTGGGCCACCTGGTAGGTGGAGGCCAGATTCAACCACTACAGGGGAAAATCCATACCACCTTGGATTGAACTCCCCCTACTACTCAGACTCAGGAGAGAGCCTTTTTGGACTTCACTGGGTATTACCAGAGGTTAATTAAGAACTATGGCTCCATTGTAGCCCCTCTTAATGTCCTCACCTCAAAGAGAATGCCCAAAAAAGTCTCATGGACACACACATCTCCACTCTGAGCTGTCAAAATACTTTTGAGGATCTTAAATGGGCCATGTACTCTGCACCTATTTTAAGAAGCGCTGACTACTCCAAAGAAGTTCATAGTTCAGACAGATGCTTCTGAGGTAGGGGTTGGGGCAGTGTTATCTCAACTTAACACTGAGGGCCGTGACCACCCTGTAGCTTTTATAACCAGAAGGTTGACCACCAGGGAAAAGCGTTGGTCGGCCATAGAAAGGGAGGCCTTTGCTGTGGTCTGGGCCTTGAAGAAGCTGAGGCCATACCTGTTTGGCACTCACTTACTTGTTCAGACAGACCACACGCCGCTTCTTTGGCTCAAACAGATGAAAGGTAAAAATCTTAAACTGTTAAGGTGGTCCATATCCCTACAGGGAATGGACTATACAGTGGAACATAGACCTGGGAGTAACCACTCCAATGTGGCTGGACTCTCCAGATATTTCCATTTAGACAATGAAGATTCAGCTGGACAAGATTAACCTTATTGTCCTTCATTTGGGGGTGGGGGGGTTGTGTAGGAAAGTACCCTCTTTCTTGGCATGGTTACCCCCATATTCTGCCTGTTGTCAGTGTGTTTGACTGTATTCACTGGGATCCTGCTAACCAGAACACCATTGATTATGCTCTCTCCCTTCCAACTTAGTAACTTGGTTATTTACACTCCACATTTGGCATACTGGTGCCCCCATGTAAGTCCCCAGTATATGGTACCGAGGTACCTACGCCATTGGGGTACCAGGAGATGACCATGGACTGCAGCATGTATTACGCCACACATAGGGAGCCCATGCAAAGTGTATCTGCAGGCCTGCCATTGCAGCCTGTGTGAAAGGGTGCATGCACCCTTTTTCACTAGAGGTCACTGCACCAGGTCACTATAAGTCACCCCTATGGCAGACCCTCCTAGCCCAGAGGGCAGGGTGCAAGTACCTGTGAGTGAGGGCACCCCTGCACTAGCAGAGGCATCCCCACAAACTTCAGCTCCATTTTCATTGTACTTCATGAGTGCTGGGACACCATTTTATGCGTGTACTTTACATAGGTCACTACCTAGGTACAGCTTCATAATGGTAACTCTGAACCTAGGCATGTTTGGTATCAAACATGTCAGAAAAACACCCAAATACTGTTGCCAGTATTGGAAGTATGATTCCATGCACTCTGGGGGCTCCTTAGAGGACCCCCAGCATTGCTCCTACCAGCCTATTTGGGTTTTCTGGGAGGCCCAAGCTGCTGCCACCCCTAAGACAGGTTTATGCCTTCCTGTTGCTTGAATAGCTCAGGCCCAGGAAGGCAGAACAAAGGACTTGCTTTGAAAATAGGTGTTACATGGCTTGGGAGGTGTAGCCTTCCCAAGCCACTGGTATGCTTTCAAGGGCACATTTGGTGCGGTCCATGCATAGACAAGTCTGCACCGATTCAGAGACCTCCAGTCCCTGCTCTGGTGTGAAACTGGTCAATGGAAAGAGGAGTGACTGCTCCCCTGTCCATCACTACCCTAGTAGTGGTGCTCAGAGCTCCTCCACAGGGTCCGTCGGTTCTGCCATCTTGAATCCAAGGTTGCCAGGGACCTCTGAGAGCATTTGAGTGGCCAGGACAAGAAGGTGATGTCAGAGCCCCCTCTTGATAGGTGACCACCTGGCTAGGTGACCAATCCTCCTTTCATGGATATTTAGGGTCTCTCTCTTGGGTGGGACCTCAGATTGACCCTGCACAATTCCAGCAGCACTCCTCCACACCCTCTAATTCAACTTCTAGCCACTGGACCAGTGGACCATTCAGGAACCGACAATCTGCATCCACAACAATGTCTCTGCTTCCAACATTGTTTCCATGGCTCCTTCCAGCTTCTGCAACATTTCCCTGGCTGTGCATCCTCTGAGGGTGGCAAGTCTGCAGTCTGCATGAGAAGGAAGAAGGAATCTCCCTTGGAGTGAAGGAGTCACTCCCCTGTGTCCGCAGGCACCAACTGCAAGGATGACTGGCTGTGTGGTTCTCCTCTAATCCTGAACTGTGTGGTTCCTGCATCATGGGTGGTGGTCCAGTGCAGTCCACTTGGTCCTTTCTGCCAGCTATCCAACTTTGGTGGAGGTAAGCCTTTGCCTTTCCATGCAGGACAGTAGCCCTGTGCACCATGTCTCTTGCAGCTACAAAGGCTTGTTGGCATCTCCTCCAAGGGATCTTCAGGCTCCATGTAGCCTGAGGCCCCAGCACTCCTTCCTGTGATGCACAGCCCTCTGTGTGCTTCTCCTGGGGCATGGGACCCTTCTCCATTAGTGTTGCATTGGCTTCTCATCCAATGGGTCTCTTGTGGAGGCTGCATTTTCTTCTTTGGACTCTCTGCCTTGCTGAGGGTCCCCCTAGGACTTCCCCTATGGGTTGAGTCCTCCTGGACCTTGCTGGTCCCCGGCAGCTCCACTTTTCCTTCATGCAACTTCTGCCTTTGCCAAGGCTTGTTGGTGGCTTTTCCATACCACTGACTGACTGCAATCATCCATCCAGCATGGGACATCGACTGCATCCTCCAGGAATTTTTCACCTGCTCCATGGCTCCATTCCTGACCGTCTTCGTCCTACTGTCGACCAACTCTTGCATCCACAGATGGGTGGGTAGTAGCTCCTGCTCCCCCTGGACTCCTCTGTTACTTCTGGACTTGGTCCCCTTCCTCCAGAGGTCTTCCTATTCAGGAATCCACTACTGGTTTCTTGCAGTCTTGTCTGGGTGTTACAGTTTCTTAATTTTCTTCCTTTTGGGTGGTTTGGGAGAAAATTCAGTAACTTACTCCTTGCCTCCTGGTCACTAGGGGGCACTGTAGTACTTATCTTTTGCATTTCCTAGTACCCCTAGCTCCCCTCTACACATTCCACTGACCTAGATGGGTGCCCGGGGTTTGCATCCCAGTTTTTTAGTATATGGTTTGGCTCCCCGTAGGATCACTATTGTCTATTTGCATTTGCACTGGTTTCTACCACTTTCTATGCCTCTTGCTGATTACTAGTGTACATATCTATGGTGTTATTGACCTCCTATTGGAGGGTTGCCTCTCTAGTACTTTTTGGTAATTGTGTCACTAAAATAAAGTACCTTCATTTTTGTAACACTGAGGCCCTCATTATAACCCTGGCTGTCGGTGACCACCAGGGCTATTGTGGCGGTAGTACCGCCAACAGGCTGGCGGTACTGCACACCACATTTTGACCATGGTGGTACTGCAACGGTAACACTGCCAGGACCGGCGGTATACCGGCATGGCGGTCCTGGCAGTCGTAATCCGCCAGAGCAGCGCTGCCCTGGGGATTTCGACTCCCCTTACCGCCAGCCTGTCCATGGCAAAATCTAAATCAGATGTGCAATGGACTGATTGAGAACATCAATTTATCTGGTGGTGACATGTGGACAGAAAAATTAGCTTTTCCACCAGAAAACCACTGAAACCTATCAAGTCTAGCCTGGATGTTTCTTCCCATCCCGTACTATGTAGCTATATTTAATCCTGAGACAGAGATCAGAAAATGCCAATGAATGGCTGTGCTATATAAATAAACAAACATGAAAATAAGTCAAATACCACATCGAACACTGCAGCATTAGCTTGCCCATGATTTTAAGAGAACTTCTTGGTGATAAATATACTAACATGATGGGAGCAGTTTCAATGAAAATGGATAATGCTGGCCAGTGTGCCATGTGATGATGGCATATTGGACTGGCTGAAGTTTCTTTAATTTTCTCAAAACAAAACGACATTTTATAAATAAACAATGAAACCCCTAAGCAGTGGAAACTTTCTTCCAGAGAATGGGACAGTATTTGGTTCTCTATTGTATTCCTTGAACTCACGGCCATGCTGCTCTGGATGGTCCCAGAAAGGTGGAGAGAATTCTCCATCAAAAACATAATGGACACCCTGTCCACCATCTTACGATCTTCATAGGATATCATGGGATCATAATGTGGCAGATGGGATATCCGTCACATTTGTGACAGAGTATACCCCTCTGCCAAGACCTAAATCAGGCCCTAAGTCTGCTGTTGCGGGATGCACTTTTCTGACAATAGAGGTGGCAGTGCTTCTGATGACAATAGCGGCTGTGGTTTCGTTGTTCAAAACACATTTCCTCCATCTCTAACTGAGGGGACAAGGGTGGAGACAAAGATAAAAACAAGGAGTCTTCATCAGGCCCACAAAACTCTTCTGGGGGTGGGTCTAAAACCTCTTCCTCCTCCTCCCATGTTAAAAATGTTTTGGTGCTATATGTGTATAATACAAAGGCCATATGCTAGGAGACCGCTCCTGCCCTAAGAAAGGCACCAAGCCACCCACCATTACAACCTCCTCTTCTACCTCTAGTGCCCCTAGTAACAGCAGTAGTGGTGGGTCTGCTAGCAATAACCAATCCAAGGCTGTAGCAGGGCTCACTTTAGGAAGTGTAGTGGGGGCTGGTTTAGTTAGACATCAGAAGCTGTTTAGTCTCTGATGGGGACATTGATCTTGCCACCCTTGCTGCCTGCCCTCTTAATATGGATAAGTAAAGGCAGCAGCCGTTGATAAATGGTGTTCAGGCAGAGGCCTGCAGTGACACAGGTGCCAGTGTCACTATGGTGAATGAAAAAACTGGTGTCCTCTGAGCAACACCTACTTGGTCACCAGTACCAAGTGACTGATGCTCATAACAACTCTGTATGCCATCCCATGGCAGTTGTTGATTTCAGCTGGGGGGCAGGGGGTTACTGGGCCAAGGAAAGTTGTTGTATCCACAGATCTACCCTGTAGAGTGTGTACTATGGATCCACTTGGAAACTTCAGCTTGGGCTGAATTGGAGTTAGAGGCCCATGCAGCAATGCTGTGCATCCCAGGGCATATCGTTGTCCTGACCAGAACACAGGCCAAGAGGCAAAAAGATCAAGGAAGCTTGAAGCCTGGAACAATAGCCCAATAACTTCAAAAACCCAAGGGTAGAAAGGGCAAAAAGCTGCCGCCTACCCCACCCTCCAATCAAAATTACCCCTTTGAGGAGAAGGAATCTACTCCCTTGGCAGAGCCTACACCTGAGGAGCTGAAAGCTGATTCAGCTGAGCCCTTAGGTGCAGGAGGGCTTGCCAGGGAGGAATTCAGTATGGCACAGAAAACTAGTCCCACACTGGAGGGCTTGAGGCAGCAAACTGTCCTTCAGGAAGCAGGGTATGTCAGCGGCACCCACAAGGTGTACTGGGAAGACAACCTCTTGTATTCAGAGCCAAGGGAACACAAACCTGGTACCACCAGGAGATTGGTAGTACCTCTGCAATACAGAGAACTTTTGTTGACCCTTGCACATGATATTCCCCTGGCAGGTTACTTCGGGCAAAGAAAAACTTGGGACAGACTTGTCCCTCACTTTCACTGGCCCTGCATGTCAGAAGACACTAAGGAGTTTTGCCACTCCTGTGTCACCTGTCAAGGCAGTGGCAAGACAGGTGGCACCACAAAGGGCCTCTTAATTCCACTTCCAGTGGTTGGTTTTCCCTTTTAGAGGGTCAGGGTGGATATTTTTGGCCCCCTAGACCCGCCCACAGCCTCTGGGGACAGATTTATTCTGGTGGTGGTAGACCATGCCACCAGGTACCCAGAAGCTATTCCTCTAAGGACCATTACAGCCCCTGCAATAGCAAAAACCCTCCTGGGAATTTTCTCTAGAGTAGGCTTTCCTGAAGAGGTAGTATCAGACAGAGGTACCAACTTTATGTCTGCCTACCTAATGACAATCTGGAAGGAATGTGGTGTTACTTAAAAGTTCACCCCCCCTATCACCCTCAAACCATTGGTTTTGTAGAGAGAATTAACAAAACTCTCCAAGGCATGATCATGGGACTCTCTGAAAAACTCAGGAGGAGATGGAATGTCGTACTGCCATGCCTCATTTTTGCCTCCAGGGATGTCCCTCAGAAGGGAGTGGGCTACAGCCCCTTTGAACTTCTGTTTGGACACCCTTTTAGGGGTCCTCTTGCTCTTGTAAGGTAGGGCTGGGAGCAACCTCTCAAGCCCCTTAAACATGACATAGTGGACTATGTACTTGGCCTCAGATCCATGATGGCTGAGTACATGAAAAAGGACACTAAAAACCTTCAGGCCAGCCAGGAACTGCAGAAGCAGTGGCATGACCAGAAGGCTGCTCTGGCTGTTTACCTCCCAGGGCAGAAGGTGTTGGTCCTGGAGCCTGTGGCTCCCCAGGCACTCCAAGACAGTAGTGGAAAAGAAGGGTGAGATCACCTACTTGGTGGACCTAGGCACTCCCAGAAGCCCCCGTCAGGTGTTTCATGTGAAACGCTGAAGCCCTTCTATGACATGGCCAATATAACCCTTTACATGGCCACTGATGAGAGACTGGAGGAGGAGAGTAACCCTCTCCCTGACCTCTTCTCCAAAACTGCAGCTGATAGCTCAGTTGATGGGGTAGTCCTTGCTGACTGCCTTTCTGAGTCTCAGAACAAAGACTGCAGGAATTTCCTAGGGCAGTTCTCAGAACTGTTCTCTCTAACACATGGTCAGACAACATAGTGTGAACACACGATTGACACAAGGGACAGTTTGCCCATAAAAAGATACATCTATAGACAACCTGACCATGTTAGAGACTGCATCAAAGAGGAGGTGCAAAAGATGCTGGACCTAGGGGTCATTGAGCACTCTGACTACCCATGGGCTAGCCCAGTGGTGTTGGTCCCAAAACCTCACTCTCAGAATGGGAAAAGAGAAATTAGGTTTTGTGTTGACTATAGAGGGCTTAACACTGTCACAAAGACAGATGTTCACCCTATGCCCAGGGCAGATGAGCTACCAGAAACACTAGAATCTACCAAGTATCTGAGCACATTTGATTTGACTGCAGACTATTGGCAGATCAAAGTATCAGATAGTGTGAAACCAAACACAGCATTTTCAACCATTGGACGGCATTACCACTTTACAGTGATGCCCTTTGGTCTGCAAAATGCACCTGCCACATTTCAGAGGCAGGTGAATGCAGTCCTCCAAGGATTGGAATCCTATAGTACAGCTTACCTAGGTAATATAGCTGTCTTTAGCTCCACCTGGGAGGATCACCTGGGCCACCTGTGGAATGTTTTAGAGGCTCTTCAGAAAGCAGGCCTCACTATCAAGGCCTATAAGTGCCAGATAGGGCAGGGGAAGGTTATACATCTGGGCCACCTGGTAGGTGGAGGCCAGATTCAACCACTACAGGGGAAAATCCATACCACCTTGGATTGAACTCCCCCTACTACTCAGACTCAGGAGAGAGCCTTTTTGGACTTCACTGGGTATTACCAGAGGTTAATTCAGAACTATGGCTCCATTGTAGCCCCTCTTAATGTCCTCACCTCAAAGAGAATGCCCAAAAAAGTCTCATGGACACACACATCTCCACTCTGAGCTGTCAAAATACTTTTGAGGATCTTAAATGGGCCATGTACTCTGCACCTATTTTAAGAAGCGCTGACTACTCCAAAGAAGTTCATAGTTCAGACAGATGCTTCTGAGGTAGGGGTTGGGGCGTTGTATCTCAACTTAACACTGAGGGCCGTGACCACCCTGTAGCTTTTATAACCAGAAGGTTGACCACCAGGGAAAAGCGTTGGTCGGCCATAGAAAGGGAGGCCTTTGCTGTGGTCTGGGCCTTGAAGAAGCTGAGGCCATACCTGTTTGGCACTCACTTACTTGTTCAGACAGACCACACGCCGCTTCTTTGGCTCAAACAGATGAAAGGTAAAAATCTTAAACTGTTAAGGTGGTCCATATCCCTACAGGGAATGGACTATACAGTGGAACATAGACCTGGGAGTAACCACTCCAATGTGGCTGGACTCTCCAGATATTTCCATTTAGACAATGAAGATTCAGCTGGACAAGATTAACCTTATTGTCCTTCATTTGGGGGTGGGGGGGTTGTGTAGGAAAGTACCCTCTTTCTTGGCATGGTTACCCCCATATTCTGCCTGTTGTCAGTGTGTTTGACTGTATTCACTGGGATCCTGCTAACCAGAACACCATTGATTATGCTCTCTCCCTTCCAACTTAGTAACTTGGTTATTTACACTCCACATTTGGCATACTGGTGCCCCCATGTAAGTCCCCAGTATATGGTACCAAGGTACCTACTCCATTGGGGTACCAGGAGATGACCATGGACTGCAGCATGTATTACGCCACACATAGGGAGCCCATGCAAAGTGTATCTGCAGGCCTGCCATTGCAGCCTGTGTGAAAGGGTGCATGCACCCTTTTTCACTAGAGGTCACTGCACCAGGTCACTATAAGTCACCCCTATGGCAGACCCTCCTAGCCCAGAGGGCAGGGTGCAAGTACCTGTGAGTGAGGGCACCCCTGCACTAGCAGAGGCATCCCCACAAACTTCAGCTCCATTTTCATTGTACTTCATGAGTGCGGGGACACCATTTTATGCGTGTACTTTACATAGGTCACTACCTAGGTACAGCTTCTTAATGGTAACTCTGAACCTAGGCATGTTTGGTATCAAACATGTCAGAAAAACACCCAAATACTGTTGCCAGTATTGGAAGTATGATTCCATGCACTCTGGGGGATCCTTAGAGGACCCCCAGCATTGCTCCTACCAGCCTATTTGGGTTTTCTGGGAGGCCCAAGCTGCTGCCACCCCTAAGACAGGTTTATGCCTTCCTGTTGCTTGAATAGCTCAGGAAGGCAGAACAAAGGACTTGCTTTGGGACAGGGGGGGAACCCCTCTCCCTTTGAAAATAGGTGTTACATGGCTTGGGAGGGGTAGCCTTCCCAAGCCACTGGTATGCTTTCAAGGGCACATTTGGTGCGGTCCATGCATAGACAAGTCTGCACCGATTCAGAGACCTCCAGTCCCTGCTCTGGTGTGAAACTGGTCAATGGAAAGAGGAGTGACTGCTCCCCTGTCCATCACTACCCTAGTAGTGGTGCTCAGAGCTCCTCCACAGGGTCCGTCGGTTCTGCCATCTTGAATCCAAGGTTGCCAGGGACCTCTGAGAGCATTTGAGTGGCCAGGACAAGAAGGTGATGTCAGAGCCCCCTCTTGATAGGTGACCACCTGGCTAGGTGACCAATCCCCCTTTCATGGATATTTAGGGTCTCTCTCTTGGGTGGGACCTCAGATTGACCCTGCACAATTCCAGCAGCACTCCTCCACACCCTCTAATTCAACTTCTAGCCACTGGACCAGTGGACCCTTCAGGAACCGACAATCTGCATCCACGACAATGTCTCTGCTTCCAACATTGTTTCCATGGCTCCTTCCAGCTTCTGCAACATTTCCCTGGCTGTGCATCCTCTGAGGGTGGCAAGTCTGCAGTCTGCATGAGAAGGAAGAAGGAATCTCCCTTGGAGTGAAGGAGTCACTCCCCTGTGTCCACAGGCACCAACTGCAAGGATGACTGGCTGTGTGGTTCTCCTCTAATCCTGAACTGTGTGGTTCCTGCATCATGGGTGGTGGTCCAGTGCAGTCCACTTAGTCCTTTCTGCCAGCTATCCAACTTTGGTGGAGGTAAGCCTTTGCCTTTCCATGCAGGACAGTAGCCCTGTGCACCATGTCTCTTGCAGCTACAAAGGCTTGTTGGCATCTCCTCCAAGGGATCTTCAGGCTCCATGTAGCCTGAGGCCCCAGCACTCCTTCCTGTGATGCACAGCCCTCTGTGTGCTTCTCCTGGGGCATGGGACCCTTCTCCATTAGTGTTGCATTGGCTTCTCATCCAATGGGTCTCTTGTGGAGGCTGCATTTTCTTCTTTGGACTCTCTGCCTTGCTGAGGGTCCCCCCTAGGACTTCCCCTATGGGTTGAGTCCTCCTGGACCTTGCTGGTCCCCGGCAGCTCCACTTTTCCTTCATGCAACTTCTGCCTTTGCCAAGGCTTGTTGGTGGCTTTTCCATACCACTGACTGACTGCAATCATCCATCCAGCATGGGACATCGACTGCATCCTCCAGGAATTTTTCACCTGCTCCATGGCTGCATTCCTGACCGTCTTCGTCCTACTGTCGACCAACTCTTGCATCCACAGATGGGTGGGTAGTAGCTCCTGCTCCCCCTGGACTCCTCTGTTACTTCTGGACTTGGTCCCCTTCCTCCAGAGGTCTTCCTATTCAGGAATCCACTACTGGTTTCTTGCAGTCTTGTCTGGGTGTTACAGTTTCTTAATTTTCTTCCTTTTGGGTGGTTTGGGAGAAAATTCAGTAACTTACTCCTTGCCTCCTGGTCACTAGGGGGCACTGTAGTACTTATCTTTTGCATTTCCTAGTACCCCTAGCTCCCCTCTACACATTCCACTGACCTAGATGGGTGCCCGGGGTTTGCATCCCAGTTTTTTAGTATATGGTTTGGCTCCCCGTAGGATCACTATTGTCTATTTGCATTTGCACTGGTTTCCACCACTTTCTATGCCTCTTGCTGATTACTAGTGTACATATCTATGGTGTTATTGACCTCCTATTGGAGGGTTGCCTCTCTAGTACTTTTTGGTAATTGTGTCACTAAAATAAAGTACCTTCATTTTTGTAACACTGAGGCCCTCATTATAACCCTGGCTGTTGGTGACCACCAGGGCTATTGTGGCGGTAGTACCGCCAACAGGCTGGCGGTACTGCACACCACATTTTGACCATGGTGGTACTGCCACGGTAACACTGCCAGGACCGGCGGTATACCGCCATGGCGGTCCTGGCAGTCGTAATCCGCCAGAGCAGCGCTGCCCTGGGGATTTCGACTCCCCTTACCGCCAGCCTGTCCATGGCAAAATCTAAATCAGATGTGCAATGGACTGATTGAGAACATCAATTTATCTGGTGGTGACATGTGGACAGAAAAATTGGCTTTTCCACCAGAAAACCACTGAAACCTATCAAGTCTAGCCTGGATGTTTCTTCCCATCCCGTACTATGTAGCTATATTTAATCCTGAGACAGAGATCAGAAAATGCCAATGAATGGCTATGCTATATAAATAAACAAACATGAAAATAAGTCAAATACCACATCGAACACTGCAGCATTAGCTTGCCC
The DNA here is from genome assembly GCF_031143425.1 of Pleurodeles waltl. Classification (NCBI taxonomy): domain Eukaryota; kingdom Metazoa; phylum Chordata; class Amphibia; order Caudata; family Salamandridae; genus Pleurodeles; species Pleurodeles waltl. The sequence goes on from NC_090448.1 coordinate 921,711,997, forward strand.
ATGATTTTAAGAGAACTTCTTGGTGATAAATATACTGACATGATGGGAGCAGTTTCAATGAAAATGGATAATGCTGGCCAGTGTGCCATGTGATGATGGCATATTGGACTGGCTGAAGTTTCTTAAATTTTCTCAAAACAAAACGACATTTTATAAATAAACAATGAAACCCCTAAGCAGTGGAAACTTTCTTCCAGAGAATGGGACAGTGTTTGGTTCTCTATTGTATTCCTTGAACTCACGGCGATGCTGCTCTGGATGGTCCCAGAAAGGTGGAGAGAATTCTCCATCAAAAACATAATGGATACCCTGTCCACCATCTTACGATCTTCATAGGATATCATGGGATCATAATGTGGCCGATGGGATATCCGTCACATTTGTGACAGATTATACCCCTCTGCCAAGACCTAAATCAGGCCCTAAGTCTGCTGTTGTGGGATGCACTTTTCTGACAATAGCGGCTGTGGTTTCGTTGTTCAAAACACATTTCCTCCATCTCTAACTGAGGGGACACCGTTGTGCTGTCAAGGTATCTGCTGATTTTTTATGAATATCCTTTACTGTTTAGCTTTCCATGAATCTCTTAGTTTGCTTAAATGCCATTTACAGTCCCTCCTGAGAACTGCATGTAACAACTATGTGCCAATAATTAATGTTCTGTACACTGCCCAAGCTCTACTTTATCTGCAAGTCTTGGCAAAAGTTTGGAAAACCAATACTTCTGCTCCGATGTCACCTGTGGTAATTTAAATTTAAAATACAATACAGAGCAGTACTCTGCAACTGCAAAGGACAGGGCTTATTCATTTATTTGTTCATTGAGCGTGATGAAGAATTTGAGGATTTTGAGGGTATGGACTAGGTTTAAATGGGAGTATGCACACTATACCATGAACAGTAAGCAAAACATAAAGCAAAAGGCTGTCAAAGCTAGGGAATCAAAGTGAACCTTCAAGAATCCAATCCTAGTTGGCATCACAATGCTGAAAGTACTGACAAATTAGCAACAATGCTTAAGTATAGGAGGCATTTTAAAAGATTCATGTTTTCTAGTAATAGAGCTCGTACTTGATCTTGGGTATCAGGAGTTATAAGAAGGAATGGAGATAAGGTTCTAAGAGTAGCAGATAGTCTAAAACAATGTTGTAGAAAGAGAAAGAAATACAATCAATGGGTGCTCCCTAGAATAAGAGAATTTGTGTAAGTTGACATTTATTACAATGGGGGACCGGTGGCCATTTTCTAAATATGGTTTCTGTTCCAGTGATTGGGTACATCATCCTTTGCTGCTTGGGGATGGTGGGAAGGAGTTCGCCAGTACCAAATCCTGTATGTACACTGGCAAACACCTTAATAAGGTGGCCCAATGCTCACTTCTGGTCTAGATATATAGGCCCTCATTCTGACCCTGGCGGTTCCCTACCGCCAGGGCCAACGGGGGCGGGAGCACCGCCGACAGGCCGGCGGTGCTCCCTTGGTCATTCTGACCGCGGCGCTTTGGCCGCGGTCAGAACGGGAAAACCGGCGGTCTCCCGCCGGTTTTCCACTGACCCTTAGAATCCTCCAAGGCGGCGCAGCTCGCTGCGCCGCCGAGGGGATTCTGACCCCCCCTACCGCCATCCTGTTCATGGCGGGAAAGCCGCCATGAACAGGATGGCGGTAGGGGGGGTCGCGGGGCCCCTGGGGGCCCCTGCCGTGCCCATGCCCATGGCATGGGCACGGCAGGGGCCCCCTAACAGGGACCAACTAGGCTTTTCAGTGTCTGCGATGCAGACACTGAAAAGCGCGACGGGTGCTGCTGCACCCGTCGCACGCCTTCCACTCCGCCGGCTCGATTCCGAGCCGGCTTCCTTGTGGAAGGCGCTTTCCCGCTGGGCCGGCGGGCGATCTGAATCAGATCGCCCGCCGGCCCAGCGGGAAAGTCAGAATACCCCTCGCGGTCAATTGACCGCGGGGCGGTATTCAGGCGGATTCCGACGGGCGGGCGGCAACCGCCGCCCGCCTAGGTCGGAATGACCACCATAGTCACAATACAGTGATGACCACATCTATCGGATGAGCCTTGGGGCTATTCCCTAGATTCTCCTATGTCCATCCAAGAATACAGATGGTGGGTGGAGCTCCTGGATGAGTTATTTTCTAGTATAGGAGGCACCTGAACACCTAGCCTGCCACTTGTCTGTGGCTTCCAGTTCCTGCTTGTTCTAGACTGATCTAGTGAGACCGCAGCTGCCTGAGTTTTTCTGCCAGGGTTTTCCCGACTAGGTTTTCCACTCACCATTCGTTCCACCAACAGAAGCCCCACCCACTCTAGGGCCTACTTATTGCAGGCCACAGCACAACCACATCAGTAGGTACCTTGACACCTAGCCTGCCACTAACCTGTGGCTTCCAGTTCCTGCTCGGTCCAGACTGATCCAGTGACACAACAGCTGCCTGGGTTTTCGTGACCGGGTTTTCCCACTCACAAGTCTTCCCACTGGAATCCCTGCCCATCCCAAAACCTACGTAATGCAGGTTGTGGGTGAAACACTGGTGTGCCAAAGGCAAGCCCGTTTGTACCCGTCCATGCCTGGACCGCTCCCAGTGCCACGACTGCTGGTCCTCCCTCCCCTGGAAGATACACCAGCACCGTGCTCTACACACTGACCCCCGGACAGTGCAACAAACACTGCCACCACACTGACCCATGGTTCTCATTAGGACCTTTCACCTGACCCACTGACACTTCATCTGCCATGGCACAAACACCAGCTCTCCAAACAGCCCCACCCCAAGCACACCACAGATACCACCTGAACAAAAACATCAACTCGCATGTGCCCTTCTCAACACACTCTCACCATGCAAGCATTCCACCAAATTATGGGACCTCATTTCCTCCCTTGCACCCAACATCGTCTTCCTCACCAAGACCTGGCTCAACCTCACATCCGCCCAGACATTGCCACAGTGATCCCAGAAGGACATAAAATCATTCACCAGGACTACAACAACAAGCTGGAAAGAAGAACAGCTATCATTCACAAAGAGACCGTACAGTGCACCACCACCACTACCAATAACACCATCACCCCATGGAACACCTCAACTTCAAAGCTCCATACGGCTGACAAAACAAACATCAGAGGATCCTTGCATACCGACCCCCAGGCCCATGCTCCAGCTTCTGCAGCACCAGCGCTGACTTCATTACGCCCCTATCCTTAGACTCCAAGGACAACATCTTCCTCATTTCCACATCAATGACCCTAACAAAAACATCACTGTACACCTCCTTGACAGTATGAGCAGCCTCGGATTGACCCAGATCATCCACGACCCTACACACATCACAGGTCACATGCAGGACCACATTTTCACCTCCAGCAACAGCACTAAATACAGCCATGTCACAGAACTCACATGGACCGATCACTTCATCATCCATTTCAGCATCTCCAGCTCCCGCATCTCCACCCCCAAGATGACCTGCGCCCCCAGCCAGAGGTGGAACAAAATCTCAGAGATCAGCTGGGCAGACACCCTCAGCACCTCCAATCCTGCTACCACCAACTTCAAATAGTGAGTGAAACACTTCAATGCCTGGATCACCAATTGCACCGATAGCATTGTCCCCATCAAGAGCAACCACCAGAGAAAATCCTCCAAAAAGGCCACTGGTACCCCCAAAAACAGTGAAATGAGAGCAAACAGCTGGAGTGGAGAAGGCACACCGGCAAGGATCCCTCCGATAGAGCAGCCTTCAACCTCTACCACCACGTGCAGAGGGCACCAAAGAGGAAAGCCCTGGCCCCATGCATCAAAACCAGCACCAACAACACCAAGGAACTTTTCAACATAAGGAATTCTCTAACCTTGCTGCCAGCAAAAACAAAATCACTCCTTCACAGGAGCTGTGCGACAACCTTACCCTCGTCTTCTACGAAACGATCACAACCATATACAGAAACTTCAAACCTCAACCCACAACTACAGACTTCCTTGATAGATGCACCACCACCATAACTGACATGAACCACACATTGACAGCCTGGAGCATCCTCTCTACCCAAGACATCACCTCTACCATGAAATCCATCCATTCGGGAGCTCCCACAGACACATGCCCGCACCACATCTTCGACCTTGTAAACCAAAAGATAGCCCAAGAACTCACCACCCTGCTTAACACCTCTATCACCGCTGCAACATTTTCTGATGCCTGGAACCACACTGAAGTCAAACCACTACATAAAAACTCTCTGCCAACCCCAATAAACCCAAAATTTACTGGCCAATCTCCCTGCTCCCATTTCCAGTGAAGGTATTGGAAAAGATCATCAACAAGCAACTCATGAGAAACTTGGAGCACAACCAGCTACTCAGTGCCTTCCAATTCAGCTTCTGCAGAAATCAGAGCACCGAATCTGCCCTGATCTCAGCCACCGACGACATCCGAACCCTCCTTGACTGAGGAGGAAGAATTGGCTTAATCCTCCTCAAGCTCTTTGAGGCCTTTGACACCTTATCCCAACCCATGCTGATCAAAAGATTCCACCACATCGGCATCCAAGGGAATGAGCTTAGATGGATCCCCTCCTTCCTCACTGGAAGAACCCAGAGAATCCAACTCAGACCTTTCACCTCTGAACCCAAGCCGATGACCTGCGGTGTCTCCCAGCGCTCATCCGCCAGCCCATACTCTTCAATGCATATATGATCCCTCTGGCCAACATCATCAGATCCCACAGTCTCAGCATAAATTCCTATGCAGACAACACCAAAATCATCCTCTCACTCACCGATGAGCCCTCCACCACCAGAACCAACCTCCACAGATGCATGACAAGCATTTCTGACTGGATGAAGAACAACTGCCTGCAGCTGAACACAGACAAGACAGAAGTACTGATCTCTGGCAATAGCAGCAATACATGGAACAACTCCTGGTGGCCATCAGACCTAGGACCCACACTCACTCCCTCCAACCATGGCAGAAACCTTGGAATCATTATTGACAACAAGCGCACCATGAAATCACTGATCAACTCCATCTTCTTCTCCTTCTTCCTCTCCTTTGCACATGCTACCTGAGATCTTCTAGTTGCTACCCCTACACATGAGGTGCACCATGACACATGCCCTCATTATCAGCTGACTGGACTATGGCCACACCCTGTATGTAGGAATCAGCGCACACCTTCTACAGAGACTTCAGACCATACACAACGCCGCAGCCATACTCATCTTTGGGCTTCCCTGAAGAACCCACATCACACCCTACCTCAGGCAATTCCACTGGCTCCTACAGAAGAGATGCCAATTCAAGCTGCAGATCCACGCACACAAGGCTCTACACAACCAAGGATCCGTGTACATTACCCACTGCCTGAACTTACACCAACCATCAAGAAGACTACACTCTGCCTCTCTTTCACTTGCCCATACTCTCCAAAGCTACCAAAGCAAAGTGTAGGACACTCCTTCGCTCACATCGCAACAAAAACCTGGAATAACCTCTCCACGCATCTCACGACCATCACCTCACTTCCAGAATTCCGAATGGCCCTCAAGACCTGGCTGTTCGAATAAGCCTCTAGGACTTGAAAGCTCCTGGATACCCTATCGGTTGATTAGCTGTGCTTTATAAATCCTGATTGGTTGATTGTTTATACTACCCCCAGCTCCTCTATAGCCATACCCACCAGCTCAAGCCTCTTTTTTCTGTTGGTGGGACAAAATGAGGTGGGAGAGAGTGCAGAAAAGCAGCTCAACTTCCCCATCATCTCTCTCACCACCACTCTGACTTACCAACAGAAGAAACAAACCAGGAGGTTGTGGCCGGAAGTGGATGGACTAGGAGCTTGGGTGATGTTTGTATCTTTTCTTATACTCAGAAATAATTGAAAGAGCGTCCATCTCCTCACTGGGCCGCAGAGCATAAACACACACATCTCCACTCCAGTGAGGCATCTGGAAACTATTTGGATTTTTTTTGTCCTCAGAAAGAAATTCAAACAGTGTCCATCTATTCATTGTGATACAGACATGTATGTCTGCACTGAAAGGGGAGCCCGGACCTGTTTGGACTTTTTTAAGCTCAGTAAAAATCTAAACAGTGCCTGGTTACATGCTGGACTGCAAACACACAACCACATATCTGCTCATAGAGAGGAGCCGACAACAGCATCCAAATCCTCTGTGGGGTACAGAAGCACACATGGGCCTGGTAATCATCTGGCACCTAGAGAAATCTACCAATCCCAGACATTTATGAATACTAGACACCAGGAAGAGAGTCCTAGGAGGTGACTTGCATAGATACCACCACTTTTTCCTACCAGAAAACTCCAAACAGATTAAATAGTGGTAGAAAACATAATCTCCTCGCATTTCTGTGACTGAAAATTCCAGAATTTGTGGGAAACAGCCAAACTCCCACTACCCGGTATATTGCAAATAAAAATAGTATGTCACTTGTATGATTTGAAAAGGCAAAATACGTGACCATATGAAGTCAATATAGAGTCCTGATGGTTTTCACATGTAACAATATTTGCCTATTCCTTCCCATGCAATAGGTGCACTCGCACATATGGAGTACCATTTTTATTGGGAGAAGTGTGGGATGTTTTCTATGTGCCTGATATGTTGGAGTTTTTGTAAAAGAAAAATTTTAATATATTTACTTATACTACAATATTTGAAGTGATTCTGGCTAATAGAATTGGTGGGATTCCATAAAGACACATCAAAGTGAATTTCCCTGTGTCTGTAGTTCTTAGAAATGTCTGGATTGATGGGTTGCCATGAGTGCCAGCCAATCGTATGCCCGAATGCAGCGGATATCCCCCATGGAATACCACCCTTTAAAATCATTCCTTAGTGTCTAACATGGGAATCCACCCGTGTCTTATAACCCCAAACTCAAAAGCACTAAGGGACCACATATTTGGATTACGCACTGGCAGGGCTATATTCCTGTGCGAGGAAGACTAAATGAAACAGCCATATTTTAGAATAAAATACATTGTGAGAACCTGACAATGCACTTGTTTAGTGCATTGTCCAGTCCAGCCAATCAGGGTGAGAGTGATCTGATGCTCAGCGAGACAAACCATATAATGTGCAGATCCTGAAAAAACTATGGGTGTGGTATTTTGCCAGAAAGTCCAGGGGTAACACCTGTGATCAAAAAACAACAAATAACTTAAACCTGCGGTTTTAGCTGGTTCTTTTTGCAGGGTTACCCCAAACATTTGCCTTTCTCCATTAATTTTTCTGACCTTTTTTGTTGGGTTTAGGACTCTGGGCACTTTACCACTGCTAATCAGTGCTAAAGTGCATGTGCTCTCTCACCTAACCATGGTATGATTGACTTACACCTGCTTGGAATATTTGATTTAACTGTAAGTCCCTTGTAAAGTCCCTGTATATTAAATGCTACTAATGGACCTGTAGTGCTGAGTGCACCACCCACAGAAGAAGCTTTTAAACATCTCTCAGGCCTGCCTCTGCAGTGCCTGCACGCACAGTTTACTGCCACCTTGACTTAGCATTACAAACTACTTGCCAAGGCCTAAACTCCCCTTTTATTACACCCAAGTCACCACTAAGGTAGGCCCTAGGTAGCCCTGTGGGCATGGTGGTGTGTAAGTGAAAGGTAGGACATGTACCTTTAGGTTTTGCATGTCCTAGTAGTGATAGTCTGTTTCTTTTTTTACTACTGCAAGGGCTGTTCCCGCTCATAGGTTAGCATTCCCTTACATACTTTTAGGTGGCAATTCCTGATCTGAAAGTGGCAGTGTTGCATGGTTGGTATGTTTGGAATGGCAGTGAGAAACTCTGCTTACTGCAGAGTTTAAAAAGTGGCCATTTTTCTGTGCTATGTAGCCTGACTCTTATCTAGGTCTGGTCTGTGCTGGATGACAGCCCCCCTTGCTGAATCCATCCAGACAGCCATACACACAGGACACTCAGCTGCATCTGCATACTGATAGGTCTTCCTGGGCAGGAAGGGGCACCCACTTACACTTCAAAGGCTAGTGGCCTGACCCCACACAAATGACTGATAACCCCCACAGATAGTCTGGGGCCAGGTCTGAGTTAAAAGGGGTTTATTGTACACTTGAAAGGGTTCCTTTAAAGTCACCCCTACATCAAATAAATTTTTTAGTATAAGTACTGGAGCTGTGACCCCGTGTTGTCAGACCACTTTTTGAATCTGGGACTAAACCTCGGTCTGAAGGACTGCTGCGCTGCTTAAAGGACTTATGTAGACTGCTCTTTTGCTGTTGCCCAGCTGCCTGCTACTTACTGTGTGGCCTAAAGGACTCACTGGATTGTTTTTCTGCTTGTTGCCTTGTTACCAGCTACTCCCGACTCTCTTCTGCCAAGGCACTGTGGTGCTGCCAGGAGTAATCACTAATAAGACTACTGGTTTTGTTGTGCTGGCCTGCCTACCCGCTGCTACCTGCAATGAGGAGGCTCACATCAATGTCAGTGTAGTTCCGCCCTGCCCTCAAGAAGTTGCCTGTACTGACCGGATGGGCCGTGGACTGGAAGCTGCCAACGTCTTTGGTGACCCAAAAGGAGTGCAGCCCCCTACAGCTGCTGGGCCCCCTGCTCTACTGGCCACACAGTAAAAATCCTGAACTCGGACCTGTGCGGTCCCAAAGTAGCCACCTCATGTTCCTTCATAGGCAGTCCTGTTCCCCATGTGCACATTCGGAGTGGTGCTGTCTCCCTAGTGTCGAGGTACGGAGGACACAATCTTTGGTGAGTCTCACCTTCGCTGCACTCTGGAGGTGGGGAGACTTCCGTGGAGGTGTGGGACCATGTCCCGAGATGGGCTGGAATTCTAGTGGTTTCTGTGTGCACCATGGAGTACCGTAAAAGGCCTAAGAGGAGTGCACGTGCTCCTGAGCTCTATATTCCAGCCTAAAACAAATATTGATTACTGCTCTACAGGAAATTGTTCATGCAATTTTACTTCATTCTTTGTAGGTGATTATTTGATATTGCCGTATCTAGTTGATGTCTACTGTTTTGATTCTTACCTTATCTGGATAATGAGTAATGTCTTAATACTTGCGTAATGTGCACAGTTATCATGCTTCATGTGTTTATGGTGACACTTATCGATGTATGAGTCTTACTATAACATTTCATGCCCTGATAGTATGTTCTACTATTTCAGTAATCTCATAGGTTGCCCACTATTTATGATTTATGTCACATTTGGTCTATAATATATGTATTTATAATTTAAGAACTATAGGGCATATATATACTCTGTTTGTGCCAAATTTGCGTCATTTTTTAATAAAAATTTGGTGCAAACTTAACTCCATATTTATATGTTGACGCTAGACACGTCTAGTGTCAAAATATTGGAGTATGCACAATTTTTTGGATGCATGAACCTACCTTGCGTCAATGAGGTGCAAGGGAGGCATTCCCATCTAAAAAATGGTGCTATCCCCATAGCTCCATATTTATCCCCCTGTGCTAAAATGATGCATGGGTGGGAGGAGGGGCTAAATAATGTGCCCACAGGCTCCCATCCCAAACCCCAGGAAAACCCCCACCCTCACCAAAGGGACACCAGAGGATGAGGGACCTCATCCCAGGTAAGTAGGGTAAGTATTTTTTAACTGATTTTTTTTGCCATCGAAGTCTCTAACTTGGTGCCCCCTGCATGGCACAGGGTGCAATGGCCATGCCCAGGGGATACTTGTCCCCTGTGCTGGACATTGGGGTGGTGGCATGACTCCTGTCTTTCCTAAGACAGGAGTCATGTTTTTGGTGGTTGTGCGCCAAGAAATGTCGCTAGTCTGGTTAGAGGCATTTTTTTGTGCCTCTAACCAGGCTAGTGCCCTTTGTTGATGCACAACCCCCTCCTTCCCTACCGCCACCCCGACCTGGCTAGATACTTTTTTAAAGATGCTAGCCCAAGTTTAGCTCCGACTTGTGCCATTCCTTCAGTATGAGGTCTGGCTGGCGCTATACTTTTTGCTGCAAAACTGCGTTTGTGCAGTTTTGTGGTAAAAAGTATAAATCCGCCCTATGTTTTTTATATAATCTAGTGTGGAGTTTCTTTTGTGGTGTTTTCATTGCATTACTGGTGTGAGTATGTTGAGCAAACACTTTACACATTACCTCTGATGATAAGCCTGCCTGCTCTGTGCCAAACTACCAGAGGGTGAACACAGGTTATCTTTGGTGTGTAACTTAATTGCCCTGACTGGAGTGGTGGGTTCTGCCAGGCTTAGGTGCATACCCTAGCCAACCAGAAATTCAATTTCTAACACCTGCATTTTGCCTTCAGCTTCTTTCCCAATTTTAAAAACTGCAATACAACCAATTTATTGCTTGTGGGCACCCTGAACCCATAGAAAGTGAACACGTGACTGGTACTCCCATGCTGAGGAGTTTGTGAGCAATGGAGACTTGAGGGAATTGCATGATTTGGAAAACAATGATAAACATCTGACAAATATATATATGTAATATGTTTTCTTATTGCCCATGGGTGATATCTGTGACCAAAAGACATGAATGAGAAACCCACATTTCACATGCAGCTCTTTTTCAAATGTACAACATGCATTTCAACCAGATATTCACCTCTGGGCATCCTGAACCTATCTACAACCATACATGCCTAGAACCCCTATGCACAGCAAACCAAGAATGATTTCAGATTCTTTAGTTATTATGGTGAGAACCCCATTTTTCATTTGTATTAGTGGGGAAAGCCCGATCTTAGCTATCCATGGACAATAGAATTTAGCCTCTCTAATGGAGTCAAGATATGTTTCTTGGAGTCAGATGATATCCTTTAACTTATTACAGTAATCTGTGATTGTTTTACGTTTGACTGGGTGGTTCAGGCCCTTGGTTTTTAGTAAAAGAACTTTAATGGAAGGAGACATTATGGGTCGGTATCATGAAGTGGATGTGCAAAGTAGGCAAACATAAGTTGGAAGGGGATTTCTATCTTCCCTCCATTTGCATGAGATTACAGAGGACTGTATGCCAAAATGGCAACTAGGGAGCGTGCAAAGAAGCTACGTGAGTATGTTATTACTACATCAAATTTGTAAGATGCATTGAAAAGGTTACTAGCGTAACGTAATAAAGTGGACCCACAATATTCTGTGATGTGGGAAACAGAGAAGAAGGATAAAGCAGGGATAGAAAGCAGAAAGAAGAGATACCAACCAAAAAAATAATCAAAGCAGCAAACATTAGTCCAAAGATTATAACACTCCCACCATCCCTCCCTTGAAATGAGACGAAACCGCATGTCCTCAACTTTCATCTTATTGGAACGAGGCAGGACATGAGCAGGCGAACCCCAATACCACAGGTTCCACCACAATTCAATAAGCAAAAGAACATGTATGTCCCAAACAAATGAGTACAAAACATATAGCTATGGCTTTGTTTCAGGATTGGCAAAGTGCATCAGTGTTTTCTTTGGTGGGATTTTGTGAGCCCTTTCTATTTTAAAGTCCTTTTCAAGTGTGAGCTCAAAAGAGCATGACACCCAACATTCAAAAAATTCAATGCAGGAGTTTGCGTCACCTTCCAAATTCTTGGAAAGTCCAAAGTCCAAAGATTTGCAGGTTGCCCCCTCAGTTGTGGTCCTCAAGCTCCGACAGTTTCCTCATAATCACTTTCACCCTCTGTGTTGTCACGTCTTCCTGCTTCTTTCCTGATGTGTATGAGTCCTATAGAGTACTAGTGGTGGATATCGCTTCAGTAACTCTGCATGCCAGCCCCTTAAAATCATTGTGGAGCGCCTATAGGTCATAATCCATAACATCAGTTTTTACTTTGTTTTTTTGTACCAGATGGTGAAGTGTGCCCAGTCTCTAGAGGATGATATCCAAGCTGGAGGCCGTGTCTGCTTTGGGTTTGACTGATGAATACAGTAAAGGCAGTTCCCCCTTGGCACATTTCAAATTGGCTTTAGAGTCCTCTTTAGTCTCTTTGCACCAGTGATCTTCCATTTGGAGACTTTATGGAGGCAGGCTCAGTGCAAAAGATTGCAGTCTTGCAGAGAATGCGCCAGTCGGCCTTGACTCAGATGGCCCGCGAGGAGTGACGCCAAGGTGAGTGAGTATGTAATGGCACAGCAGGCCATGGGAAAAGGTTAGAACAGTATAGATCATGATAAAGGCTAGGTGGTAAGATCTCAAACCTTACTGATTACAATGGTCATATATAGTGGTCCACTGTTAGGGCTATGAAGCCTCCACAAGCCAAGTGGTGGTTTTGAGCTGGTCGCCGAGACTCCAAGGCTGGTGTTAGAAGGTCTAGAGGCAACTGTGATGGTAATGTAAACAGGGGCACCGGTCACATGCACAGCAGTAGTGACACATCTTTAGTACACTGTGTGGTGTAAGAGTCCACTCACAGCGCTAATGATCGCTCGTCAAGCCCACTGGCTCCTTCCAGGCGGTCGCAAGACCTAGTTATTCCACTCATTTTGTTATTAACAGCAGCGCTGATAGTGGTCACCATTTTGGGCTCATCAGATGGATGGAGAGAGGCAAATAAAAGTCGGTGGATTCATCTGTTTGGAGGGGACCTGATATGCTGCGAGCGTGGCTCCAGGCTACTCAAACTATCCCCTCTCAGAAACCTATTTTATCAAGATGGGCTAGGTAGGGCCCATGATGTCGGTGGAGCTCACTGATCAGGTGGCCATCATGCTTGGGCACTAGTTGCAACCCCCCACCCCCTTAGCACTTATCGTTTTCGATGCATGCAAAGCCCAATCTACTAAGACAATCAGGCCAGGCAGCTTTGTGTCAGATAATTAAGCTGCCTTGAAGCAGGTGCTAACTTGGAAAAATGCTTTATTTCTTCAAACATTTCACACATTACTTGTGTGATGTATCTACAGTACACATTCAATGTGGAATGTAGTGGAATTTGGCTAGCTATACTTTTGTGCTAGAAGGGTGAGCTTCTAGAACAGGTTCAATGCTAGCCTTCATACACACACCACTGCAACATGGTAAAAAGGATTCGTGTGACATTAGGCAGCCTACTTGAGTGCCAGCACAGGTGATGGCAACAGCAGACGTCCATTGTTACTAAATATGGCTTTGTGTTCCTTTCCTACTATTACACAGTGCTGGTCAGCAACTTTGGTTGCTGGCCTTAGGTTCACCAAAAATATTAAATCTGCAATGTGGATTGTATTGGTGTAAAAAGAGACCAAAGAGGTTCATGTGCTCAAGCAATCAAATGCGTTTTTTTTAAAAAGAGGTTCAGCAGAGAGGTGCACGTACAGTTAAAGGGTTAAAGACAGCTGCTGTACCTGATAGCATTACCAGTTTTAGTAGCCCAGGAAGAGGGATCATGGTGGGAACAGCTTTTGTAATGGGATGCTTCACAAAGTATGTATCTATGTATATGTAAAAGCTATTTATATATGTATATGGTATTTATATGGCACAAAGGTCACCAAAAGAGAGCATAGCACGGTACATGGTCAAAAACAAGCATAAAGATAAGATAAGATAAATAACAGGTTAGGAATTTGGGTTGTGGATGGTTAATACATTGCGTTCCAGTGTTTTTAAAGGGATGAGTCTACAACTCTTTCCTAAATTGGAGAAGTGTTGGGGTGGTCCTGATGGCTACGGATATGTTCTTCCAGATCCTACACACATTGATGGGAAGGTCAGCTGCATTGTTTTTCTTTCAACACTTCTTAGTCTGCAGTCTGAGGGTGTACTAGCTGTAGATGTCCCAAGAACCGGCAGGGATGGTGAACTGGTCTGCAAGAAAAGTGACAGTTGAAAACCATACATCAGTGAACAGCACCTCAAAGCCTAGTTTGAGAATAAACTTATTTTGTATGATTATCAAATTTACATTTTAAGCCAAACAGACTGCATGCCGAACTATGGTCCAGTGAAGTTACAGGGTTGAGCAGTGAGCATAGATGTTTACAAGTAGTAATCACACTGCAGGGCCAGGGCGCAATACTAAAGACAGTATTTATTGTGGCAATTAAATAATGTCGATCACATGATGTTTACACCTTAAAACTGATCATGCACTTTTGTGTGTATTAAAAAGCGATAAAATACCTTAAATTCTTGAAAGAAAGAGTAGATTTTGAAATGTGCAGGCATGTGAAAATATCAGCGATGCATTTTTATCCGCACTGAACGTCCAAAGAAACTCACAAACGGCTTGCAAATTCATAAAAACATGCTGGCAAGAAAGTGCTTCAACCTTCTCGAGTATAACTTGGTGTAACCTACTCTTAAATATTGTGCTAGTAAGGAGATTAATTTAAAGATTTTCTACTCATTACATAAGTGCTACTCATCCATTACTTGAGAAATCTACAGAACTTGCAATCCGACTATACACACATACCAACAGAGGTCACAGGTAGCTTCATAGGAACCATGTTCCCAGTGGATTGGAATGTCTTATGTTCAAAACAAAGGGCAGAGGTTTGATTCGGGAAACACCTGCAAATTGAAATATTCAAACTACTATCAGCTTCCATCGAGATAAGTTCAGAACAGAGCTCTTGATGGGTGAATATCCAACAAGATCAGATAATACCTCACCTAAGTAGACCCTAACTTCCTCATTCCTACCTTTAATTAGTCATTATGGATAATCATAACATTCTAAAGAGGGACTGGTGGTCACAGAATGTGCTTTTTAAAACTCTTAAACAAACTAATAAATGATGTTTTGCTGGAGCATTGTCTTCCTTCACAGGAATCAATGCCTGACAGGGCAACGGATCTTTGGATCCGGCATAGGGATCCGGAAAAAAACAAACAAAAAATGTCAATACAAACCAATTAATTTACACAGTATGACCGATGTGGCCATACAAGGAAAACTCCAGTCAGGTATAAAATTGGGGGTTTTGATTACAAACTTAAGCTCAAAGTCATGTAGACAGTTTGCAAGACAAAGTTACAAATATACAGAATCGCCACGGGTTGACCAAGGCGATGAAATAAGTTCAGGTGGATTAACATTAAGACAACTAGGCACTCAACAAATACTATACAGAAAAGCAATACAGTTTTCTGATGGACATAAAACAAGCATTGCTCAGTTTTAATAAGCATTAAGGCAATTGCAACCATCAAGGTTGCTCTCTCTATGCCTTTGCAAAGACATAGGAATAGATTCAGCTCTTTAAAAGATTGTAAAATATAACTTTAACGTCTTTATTTATTTACTTGTAAATAGCTAATGACCTTGTCAAATGTAGAAATAAATGTACAAGGAATACTCACTTGTGATGGCTTAAAGTGGAATGGGAGCAATGTCTATCTCAGAGTTTGCATTCTGCAAGCAGAATATGTATAGCTCGCCTGAAAAGGATCACAAATTAATAAATGACATTACATATTAAGACAATAGTGTCATAAGAAGGTCACCTTTCGCCCTGTCAGACATCTTTTAAGATGTCCACTTGAGGATACCACTTTTTGAAGAAGCAGTGTAGAAACTGGTCATTTCAAAATTACTAGCTCCCCCTGTTTTAATGCTTGGAATAAGCCCGTAAACTTGGGGCAGCAGCAAACGAAAAGGGTAGAAATGCCGACAAGATGAAATTATTACCTTGTGAAAACTTAGAATTTAGAATTTACTTTTAAATGAGTGCCGGTTAATTAGTTAACTTGTTCTTAATAGTGTTGTTAAGATGTAATTTTTCACATCGTTTCAGACTTTGACACTCCTGCTTTTGAAACCTCCCGTTGCACTTTCTTCCATTGTTCTATAATCTGCTGCACTTTGCATTTAGTATCGGTGAAATTTCGCACTTACGATGTCAATAACATCTGGCAAAATTGCCATCTATTAAGAGTAAGTGTTCTTTTTTTCTCCTGCAAGAAATGTGATGGTGTATTATATTGGTTTCCCTTGAGATACTAAGGAGACAATTTTAAAGCACACAAATGCATTAAATAAATCATCCGAACTGAAAGGCAAGGTTAACTAAAGTCAAAAACTTTTTCTTTCTTTATTTTTTTCATATCACTTAAACATAATCTGAACATTCCTCTATTTCACTGGGCATTTAATGAGGGTGACAATTATTTCCTTTTCTTTGCTTCACGTAGAAGTCATGAACAGTATTGCTTTCTTTCCGAGTTCCATGTGATGCTATTGTTCAGTGACGGTATGACCACTTTTTCTTTAGCTCCTTGGCTACAGGCTGGACAAAGTGAAATCTTGTTTGGCAGTATTGGTTCTATTTACACAACTAAAACACTGGTTGTTTGCGAACAAAAGTAAACAAACACATGCTTGTATTTGCTTTATTTCTTTTTGGTCCATGTAGGGGTATTCGTATATGCTATATACGCTTCCAAGATTAGAAAACAGTGGACGCATTTAGAAACCAACTCTCGTTCTGCATAGCTTCATGAATTTACATATAGACAAATGGGTATAGAAAATTGTATACTGTGGTAGTTAATTTATGATTCCCTTAAGGAAAACTAGAAGACGATGTGGGATCTAGACTGTAGGGGGGCATAGTCAGAAAAAGAGGGAAACTGCATCACCAGTGTTCGGTGTTGGATGATATACTCATAAATAATAAACAGCATCATGCTTGTGACTTGTGTCATTGGAAACGAGCACAAATTATTGAACCTTGAAGCACAAAACTCCAACACTTACTAGTCGCCTGGCTACTGAAGTCACGGAGAGAAAAATAGGACAGGGTGAAATGTTAATGATACCAGCATTTCCCATAACAATTTGTCAAAATTAGGCCATTACACCATATCAAGTATTTTAGGTAGAAATTTTAACATGAGATGTACTGCTCCGGTAATGTTTGAAAGTGAGCCATATTTCAGGTAGGTTTTTTACCTGAGTGGACCATTTGGGTAATTTTTTAGCACAAAGCTTTAAATCTGAATACAAATGTTAGTGTTTTGAACGTGAGCAGCAGTACCTTTAACGTGAGCAGTCAAACTTTTCAGATAGATTTTGTTACCCGATTGACCCATTCAGGAAATTTTTCAGTGAAAAACTCCAACTCTGAATGTAGGTGCCCTGAAATCAACTCAAAATTACATTTTCAACTTGATTTTTTACCCACACAGACTGTGTGGGTAATTTTTTGAGTGTAAGATGCATTTTGTGCAATTATTCATCCTTTTGCAATAATTTCAAGTAACTGTATGGGACCAAATTACACATGTTTCCAAAACCCGAAAAACAGAGGTGACAGTTTCTGCCTCAACTGCGGTGTGCATATTTAAATTGTGAGTTATTTATTTTAAATTACAATTAGAGATGCTGGATAATCCTAAAATTACTTTGAGTCAATTATTTAAATTGTGGTTACATATCAATTGTAAAAGTGTATAGAAGACAATAAGGGCAATAGAACATAGAAGAAGAATGGGGAGGTTTAATTATTCGCAAGTTGGAGAAAGAGGGCCCATGTTTGCAAGAATATCTCTGTCTTGTCCTGTAGGGTGTATATGATACGTTCCTGGGCAGCTGTTTGGAACATTGCCGACAGCCATTCATTATGGGAGGGGGGCACTGCCACTCGCGTGTGTTGAAGAATACAAAGTTTACCCACGGTCTGCACTGTATGCAAAAGGCGGAGTTGTATACAGGACATGCCTTGGATATCTCCAGTATTGTGCAAAAGAATCAGGGTGTTTGGGAGAGAGGACGGCAACAGTAGGATCTCTCTCAGTGTGACCCCACCTGCCTCCCAATATGGTTATATATCCTAACAATCACATAGTACATGTAGTATATGTAGTAAATCACAGCATGGGTGGGGGCTATTAAACAATTATCATGGAGCAAACAGAGTGGCAGATGCATGAGATCCACTGCATACTGGGCCTAAGAATACCGATCTAAAGAGCGTGTGGGGGATCAACAAGGCAGTTTGAACGGCAAGAACATTGATAGCAATAACAGTGGCAAAATCAAAAACTGATAACAACAATGACAAATTGGCAGATTAGCACAGAAATATATGCATGATACTTGGCAGTCAGCGGAGGAATATTCAGAAAGTCCAGTGATAGACTACAAACGGTCCGGCAACTGTCCCTATGGGACATGGCAGCCGATCATTCAGCATGTGGTGGTGACTTCAGGGGGGCCTTGTTTTGCCTCTGTGTAGACCTTGGGTAATGTCTGCCACCTCCTGTAGAGCCAAGTCTCTGCCATCCATCTCAGCGGACGATCCAGAAAGCGTCCCCTTTTATAGGGTGCCAAGTAGGTGCGGAGACCGCCAGGATCGGTGTCCTTGGGTTGGATGTATGTATTGAGCGTGGAAGGACTGACAGCAAGTCCACAGATTCATGGTTCATGGGTTGGGTAGAGAGGCCATCCAAGTAGGAATGCAGGTCCGTAGGCTCAAAAAACTCCCTTGAGTTACCATCCACTGTTATCCACATGCAGGCCAGTTCAAAGAGCCCAAATTTAATGTTCAAATGACGCAGCTGTGGTCTAAGTGCAAGGACCTGTTAGTGTTGTAGGAAGCAGGCTATGATGGGATGGGGTCTCCCGGCATTGTTCTTGTGGAGGGGGCCTATCCTGTGGGCTCCCTGAAACTCTTTAAGGAAAGCCCTCAGATCTGCACCCTCCTCTCTCTCTGGCAGGCCAAAAAAGCGGACATTGTCCCTCCTGCTCCTGTCATCTAGATTTGTGAGTTTATGTCAAAGGAATTGTAGTTCTGAGTCCACATCCGGCTGGGTTACTAACTTACTTTCAATGGTCGTCAGGCGATGATCCAAAGTCTGTGACTTTGTCCTGGAAGCCAGCTATATCTGTACGAATTGATTTAGAGTATCCAGAGAGATCCGGAATCTTGACTTCCATGGCTTCCAGGCAACGGCCTACTACAAAGATTTCCTGCAGGATGCACTCCATGATGGGGTCCGCACGTGAATCCACTGGGGTATCTGCGGGGCTGGGGCTAGGCATAGCGACAGTTGAGGAAATTAGCCATGAGTGAGAGACAGCTTCAGAAAAGAGTAATTGCCATGTATGTTTACTGGAGTATTTTCCAGAGGGCATCTCCGCAGAGGGCAGGTGGAGGGGGAATCCAAAGTCCCAGGGGACTGGTAGAGCCTAAAACCAGAGGCCCATTATTAAGTTATTTGCATTGTCAGTGGGAGCCCTGGTGCTGCTCAAAGGATTCCAGCTGTATCGGATCTGTCGGACGTAGTCGCGCCGGCTAGCGGTTCTTGTCCCGCTGTGAAAAGAGAGTGTAGGAGGTCTCACCAGTATTGAGGATCCTGGAAACAACGATGGTCATGGCAGCATCAGGCAAGAGAGAAGAGCAATTGTCTCTGAAGTCCTTGGCTACTTTTAGAGGCCAGTTCCATCTCTTGAAGATGGAAGAGAGAAGCGGAATGCAAGGGGGCAGTACCCTAGTGCATTGCTGTGTTCAGGTGGTTAGTCTAGAATTCTGTAAGGGTTGGTAGGAGAAAAGAAAGTTTTGTACTCATGGTACGGAAGGAGGAGAAGTATCTCATGTGAAATGCTTCCCCAGTAGCCCAGGACTAGGGGACTCCACCTCAAGGTGGTCAGTGTAGTGTCTTGTAGAATTGTTGCGGTCTGCTGGGGAGGAGAAGAAAATGCTAGCACGCCCAGAGCATTGACTAGGCCCACTGGTCGGCAATCTTCTCCAGGATGCCCACTCCGAGCAGAGATGGTGGCTTATGGGTGAAGACAGTGAGGGAGCCATGAACAGGAGTCAAACAAGCCCAGTTCATTGCCGTCCACGCTGCCTCCAATTCGGCAGGCCCCTTTAGGTGGGAAGCAAACAGAGTAGTAAGAAAGAGGGGGAGTTGAAGGTGTGGGCTGTACGGGTGTATAGCGATGCGTCAAGCATGCAAGGTACCCCTCTGTCAATGCCTCCACTGGCACCTGTATCCGCTGTCCAGAAATCTGCGGTGTCTGGCAGACTCAGGGGTCGCCCCAGAGTATGGGGCCATGGAGAATATCGGATGTCTGGGTGCCCAGGGGGGAGAGATGCCTCAAGAATGCCAGGGATACTGAAGAGCTGGCCCCTACCTGCTCCCAAAGTGCCGGCTTCTGGCTCTCCTGGTGCTGTACAAAGCACAGTGATCGTGCGTAAGGCCTCTCACCAGCGGACCTCCAGTGGTGCATGCTGTCGTGGTCCCACAGTGAAAAATTTAGCCCGTGACTGCCTGCGCCTGTCAGGCCGTGGGCTACTCTGCAATGCTGCAGAGCTGTGGAGGTGACTGAGGCCCTCGGTCCCCTCCAAAGGTGATCTCCGTTGCCTTGGGGGGTGGGGTGAGGCCCCTCAGTGGCCTAGCAGTCCTACCTCCAGGCACTCACCAGGCTGTGGGAGCTCTATGAGTTGGCGGTGAACGTTTTTGATGGCAGGCCACGCCCCTCACAAAATCGAGCCCACGGCTCTCACGTCTGGTAGACCACAGGCCTCTCCATCTTGATACAGAACTATCAGGCTATGGAATGCCCCTGATCCCAGCCTCTGGTAAGTTCTATCGGTCGGGGTGGGGAGAAGGAAGGATGAGATATTCCCTCTGTGGCCTGTCTGCCCTGCCACCACCCCCAAATGCTCGCTGAGCCACAGAGGTCGGAAGTCAGGCGGCCATATCTACTCGTGGCCAGACCACGCTCTCAAGAATACTCCTTTGACAGGAGTAGTAATTTGATATCAAATAAATATGTTTCAGGAATATGCAAGGAAGATTTGGAGTGCTTGTCAAGGCTACCTATGAATGCCGATGCTGGATATGACGGAGGTTAATGGATTGTGACATGAATACTTTTGGCATGTGATGGAGCAATTACTGGTGAGCAGTGTAAAAGGTGAGACTAGAGATGTTGAACTGAGAATGCTGGATGCATTGCCTAATGGGTTGCCTATGGAGTTGAACAACGATGTGAAGTTGACAAACTATTAGTTGGTGTGGCCAAAATTGTTGTTGGTGAATGGGGTACTAAGTAGAATTAACTGATTTGTGTTACCTGAACTTCTGTGAGGCAGCTAATTAGTCTACTTCTTGAGGGACATGGTGGCACGAATTTCTGGTGACCAGGAATCAATCAACAATTAGAGAGAATTGCTAGAGGGTGGCAGGCATGTGTTAGAAGTAATAAGACACGTGATCAAGGAGACACTTATTTTGTCCATTGACTTACTTGAGTGGCCCTGACAGAGGAAAGCATGTACATATGTGGTCCCTTCTCTGCCCTAGGATGGGAAGGAAGGTATGCCATAGTGATGATGGTCTGTTTTTCAAAGTGGTCTGAGGTTAGTTTAAGGAAGGAGGTGAAATCTGTGAAAATAAATATGTTCTGTGAGAACACCATTTGAGGGAAAGCTCAACTGAACAGGTGATGACAGAAAATGGATTTCTATTTGTCCACAATAGTTTGAAGTATGTGTGGACCAAAAAGGTATAGTCCATCACTGAACATCATTATATCAACCATGGTAAAAAGGAATGTTACAATGGTTCAATAGAGGTTTGAATGGGTAAGTGTAATTGGTAATGGCAAATGGGTTGGATACGGAAAAGAAGTTGAAAAGAATGTTGTGGAGGTATAGGGCTACACCTCATTCTGTGTCAGAGAAAACAGCATTTGTGTTGCTCCATGGTAGGATTGCATGCACAGTACTTACCACAACATGGATGGGCAGGGCAAGAATAAAGATGATCGATAGTTAAATGTTGGTGAGTGTGGTGAAGCTCATTGAATGCAAATATGTGCAGCACCACAGACAGTGAAGGGTGCAGGAGGAGTAGGGTCAAAGTACAAATGAGAGTCAGACAATGAGATGCATTGCAGGTCCAAATGGTGTGACCCACACAGGGTGTTATGTGTGAAAGGGAACAGTGTAATACTGTAGGGAGTAGCACATTCAAATATTAGGAAAGTAGCAGTGTGCAATAAATTATAACTTCACTTGAGTGTTTTTAGATGGATGAGGAGCAGGAAAAAAAGAGTGGTGTCTCAAGAGGCAGTGCCAATGGTAGAGAATACCTAGAAATCTGATGGCTATGATATGCATTATTAGCATGTTTTTGATTTCCTTGATATGTTGGAGACAGGTTGTATTCGGTAAAAACGTCTTTTAAGAAACATAATACTGAAATTTGGAATTCTAGAATGTAAGAAGGGGGCAGGGTCAGAGAGAGGGAAAGAGACTGCCACTTCCGGGGATGGATTTTAGATGATGTTCTCTTAAACCAACATTCTAAGCTGCATTGTATTTGTGACTTGCTTCAGATCACACAAAGACACTTAGGGCCTCATTACGAGTTTGGCAGTCCCACCACAGAACCGCCAAACTCATGGGGAGGACACCACCATCATTGCGATGACGTTCTCCCCAAGTATATTAAAATGTTCCAGCCGGGACATTGTAATACATGTTCCTGCTGGGCTAACTGGTGGGAACAGTGTTAGAATACTGGTCTTGGCTCCCTTAAGGGAGCCGAGGCCAATATCCTAACAATCCAGCACCCTCAGAATGGCACTGTCTGCAAAGCAGACAGTGCGCATTCCAATGGTGCTGGATGGGGGGGGCCTGCACTGCTCACAATATGGTTGTGGGCAGTGCAGGGGCCCCCCTGTGGCCCCCAGCACTTCCTTTCCAACAGTCTTTTCATTGCGGGCTCCCACCATGAAAAGGCTGGCGGAAAGAGGGGTTGTAATCAGCCAGGTGGCGCTGAGTTCAGTGCCACCATGGCTGGTTGCAAGCCCGAGTGCCGTTCTGCCTTCGGGAACAATGTTCCCAGTGGGGACAGTGGTCCAACCACCAAAGTCATAATTTTGTGGTCGAACCACTAGAGCCACAGTGGTACAAAAGCCACCGCAAGATCGGCAGTCTCATGACCACCAAACTCGTAGTGAGGTCCTTAATTTGAAGGCCCCAAGCCAACAAATGATAGAAATTTGCCAGAAGTGAGGTGCAACACAATTTCAATTCTCAACCAGTGCATTTCCTAAGACCTCACACATGATACTGTTCTGCTTTGCTTCAGACTGAGAGGGAATGAAGCGAAGGAAATGCAAAGAATGCAGCACTCAGTCTGAATAATTAATTTATTAAGGCACTTCCCAGGTTATATGAAGATAATAATGTGAGCACTTAATGTGAATGAGCATGCAAGTCTCAAAATAATCACAGCAGTGGAATATTAAGAGTCAAAGTACATGCAATACATCAACAATGAATATATATGTAGAGAGACTACGTATATTTATGCATGCACACAGTATAGTTAGATATTAAGATTTAAAAATGCATTACCATGGGGCTCGAACATCATTCTTTGTCTGCCAACATCCAGCTGTGGAACCTGTGACAACTGGGACAAAAAAGAAAAACCAAATAGGATTACTTTCTGAGCAATGCGTCTACTCTCAGAGATGAGTTCCTTTTCCCTCAGTGTCAAGTTTCCCCACCTTTTATACTTTAAGCAAACTTAAAAGGAAGGTTCCAGAATACCCCTCCCTTTGAGGAAGTTGTGAAATTCAAGCCCTGGCCGTTTCAGGTCAGTGTTGAAAAAACACGATAGAGACTGGCCAGATCTCAAGGTGTATTTCCAAGACTGAGCAGTACCCTTCTCTACCATAAATATTCTCAGCCTGGTACATTCTTATCAGGCTTCTTCCCTGATATTATGTTCCCTTCCCTGGTGAGAAAAGCAAAAACATGTTAACAGGCTGTGAGCCGAAAAATACCTGCACCACCAATGTGACGGTGTTTGAAACTCAGCTAAGCACAAAATGGAGTCAGTGGTCAAGTTGGAGTGAGTGGTTAATACAGATAGTATTACAGATACCACTGATGACATGATAAAATACATCATTAAAGTCAACAATGAAGCTGATACAGGGGCTGGACACTGTACTGCATATTCCTAAAGGAGTTGTAAAGTAACATGTGTGAAAAGACGTGTGATGCATTAATCTTGAATGTGTAATAAGGATATAAGGCTCACTGCAGATAGAGTTTCATCCATTTGGTTCTTGGGGTACTTGTCCTCACTGCAGTCTCTGGATAATGCTGTGTACTGTACCCATACTTTACATGCTATAGAGGTGGGCTATGCCCCACGAATATTAAAAATGGGGGGGCTGAATGCTGAATCTAAGTATAAGGCCCTGTACCAAGAACCAAAAAGCAATTAATCAAAATAAAATCAGGGCAGAATCTGGTTTACCTGTGTCTTTACTTCTTGTGTTAGGGGAAATTTCCTAACATATCTATAGCCCCCATTTTGTTTTTATTGAGAATGGTGTTCACAAATTCAGAAATAGATGCAAGTGGTCATGTCCCACATATATTCTAGTCAGAGTTTGCCAGTCAGATCACTTAGATCCACTGATCCTTCTGGGATCACGCATACCAAAAAGTAAACAGGATTTTTTTTTTTTAAGTTAAAATCAAATTGGAATATTTTGTAAAATGGTTAGGTTCAATGCTGAGACGGTCCAGTTTTGTGACTAAGGTGAACTAACATTCAAAATATACAAAAGAGTATGTGTGAGAAATGTGGTTGTTGATTGACTGCAGTGTGAGGCCTGGCCAAGCAGAAACCACAATTCTTGTGAAGGTAAGCACAATCAAACTCCAAATTAATCTGTGCTCACCCTCTGGTAGCATGTTACAGAGCATGTTAAGGCTTAACTTAAAGGCAATGTGTAAAGTACGTGTGCAACACTTCACAAAGTAAAACAGTGAAAACATCACACAAAAAGCATCCCGCACCAAATTAGTAAAATAGAACTTAATTTAATAAATAAAACAAGACCAAAATAACAAAACTCCAATAAGTAGAATTAAACGTGATTTTTTTAATAATAAACTCTAAAACAGGGCTTAGAAGCCAAAGGCGCCAACTGGGGATGTCTGATCACTCCGGGACCAAGTCAAACATTCAGGCCGAATGTGATGGAGTGCAGGCTGACTACATGGACCCAGTTAGGCCATATGAACCAAAGAACCTTAAATCTGTGTTGGGGAGTGATGCATTTTCCTGAAAGACACACTATAGGGAATGCGTTGTCTTTCTCAACAAAACAGCAGAGATACATTGGTTCTGATATGTGGTGAGGCTGTAGTGCAAGTTCACAATGCATTGACATCAAGGATTCCTTGGGCAGTCAAGGTGATGGTTTTATTTCCGATGTGTGCAGTGGCTGTAAAACAGAGTTTCTAAGTCATCATTGAGGCTGCCATTGACAGGGATGCAAGGACATTATGCCAAGAAAAATGCTGCAGTGCATGTTCAGAAGATGATACACTGGCTGTAAGATGCAACATACAGTGGCGATGCGATTCTGGTTGTGCCAGTTCTGACCCATGCAGTAGAGGTGATGCTTTGATTTTCTTAATGTACCTGCTGCGATACACTGATTCTGCTCCTGATGCACTGATTTCAAGGGTCAATGACTGCGGTGGCACCACTTGGCAAGACAGACTCACAGACGGCAGAGTCCAGGCGTAGGAGAAGGGTGGATGGAAGTCTTTATTGTCCCTGAGACTTCAGATTAAGAGGCCACCCAACTAGCCCTTGGAGTCACTCTGGCTTCTGGGTTGGAGAGATTCAGGTCCAGTCCTTTTCATTCCAGGCAAGAGGACTGGTCAGCACAGCAAAGCAAGAGTCCAGCAAATAGCAGTTCAGCTGAGTGGCAGACCTTCAGTAGCACATCAGTCCTTCTTTCTGGCAGAGTATCCACAGGTCCAGATGTGTACTGGGTTGGTGGTGTCAGAGATCCAGTTCTTATGCCCAGTGGTGCTTTTGATATAGGGAGATTTGAAAGACAGACCTTTGAAGTCCACAGATGTCCTGCCCTTCCTGGTTTCAGACTCACTACAAGGGGAGGTATGCAGCCCTTTGTGTGTGGACAGGACAAAGCCTATTCAGGTGTGAGGCTGTGTCAAGCTACTCACTCCCATCCTGCCCAGGATGGCCAATCAGGACACAGGTGGCCCATTAAGTACCACCTAAGCTCCCTTTGTGTGTGGCTGTTTAGGGGGAATACATAAAGCCCAGGTGTCCCACACCCTTTGATCAGAGAGAGGCAGCAGGAACTAAATAGGCAAGGGAAGAACATTCAAACTTCCTAAAAGTTGCACTTTCTGAATTACAATTACAAATCTGACATCATCATTAATTAGGATTTTAAAAGTGATCCCAAAGACAACAAATTCGATAAGATTATCTTTTCCAGTTTGTGAAGTACACTTATAGAATATAGTAAGGTAATTCCAATGTTAACCTATGAAGAGATCGACCTTGCAGTAGCAGCAAATGAATTTAAGAGTTTTTCACCATTGGGAAATGTACAACTTAAAAGTACATGTCCAACTTTTTAAATACAATGTACCCTGCCCTTGGAGCTGCCTTAGGGGACACTTATATGTACTAAAAAGGAAGGTTTGACCTGGCAAAGGGTTTACTTTGCCAGGTCGAAATGGTAGTTCAAAACTGCATACACAGGACCTGCAATGGCGGGCCTGAGACATATTTCAGGAACTGCTGAAATGGGTGGCACAATCCTTACTGCAGGCCCAATAGTTGCATTTAATTTACAGGCATCAGGCACATGTGGTAGAATTTACAATTGACTTATGAATAAATTAAATATGGCAGTTGGGGATGAGCCAATGTAACAACATTTTAGGGAAAAAACTCAAGCACCTTAGCACTGGTCAGCAGTGGTAAAGTTGCAGACTCCTACGGCCAGCAAAGCCACATTCAGCAGAAACAGAGGTCAAGGTGAAAGCACATAAAAAATGCCAGATCTAACAGTATGCTGTTAAATCATGATCCATTATAGCTTTTTAAATAGAAATAGTTTGTAACAGACTGATCTGATATACACCATGCCAAGAAAATATGCTGTTTTGGGTAAAGATCAGACCCCATGCCAACTCTGGTGTATTTTTGTTCATCAAATAAATTAGCATAGTGATTGATTGATGAACTTCTGTAGTGAATGGTGTCCTTGAGCTTGCCTCTAAGGGACAGAAATATAGAAACTATAGGGGAAACATTTTTAAGGCTTCTTCTGAAAACTGAGAGCTTCTGAAAATATGCTGTTTATGGGGAAGCACATTCAAATGGATAGCAGTGACATGAGACAAGTATATGCCTTCAAAAGTACCAATCTGCTTTGAATGAAAGAGCCAAACATAATAGAACAGTCTGAGATCAAGCTCTTTGTGACTTAACTTTCTTCCCTGTTCCAAACTTTGGCAAAACAGTTATTATGCAAACACATGCCTCTGATTTTGGAATCAGAGAGGTGCTCTCACAAGCCAACTACAATTTTGGCTAGCCAGTTTCATATTTGAGGTTAAAACTCCAACCTAGAAAAAAAATATGCCAATGCAGAAAAAGGGTGTTTTGCCCCAATATTGATTATTCTCTCCCTTGGCTACTATTTGGGTAGTAGATTATTTGTCATGTATCTATGTTGCATTACTGTGGTTGCCTACATATGACACAAATCACAAAAAACTAAAGTGACTTTTGTTCTTGTAATTAGTTCACAGCAGAATATTGAAAGGAAGCACTTAACACCAATGTGATATTCACTCCAGAGTGATTTGTGGATGTGTAATTCTCCCTTGCTATACCAGGAGAGTGCAGTGGAAAGGCATCTAGCAGGGTGCCTTGCTTGGTTCCTTTACTCTAGGCACCTCTTTCTTTATTTTCCCTTTGCCAGTTCCCCAAGGCTTCCCCACCTGCTTGGCAGCTCCTGCAGACCACTAGAGCTAATGCAAAAAGGAAGCAAGCAACAAAGGGTGAAGCCTGCAGGATTAATGCCAACACAAATGCGAATAACCTCAAACAGTCTACCTAATAATTAAAAAAGACTCAGGGCCTGATTATGAGTTTGGCGGTCAGAAAAACCGACCCCCAGACCCGTGGTGAGTAGACCGCCAAGAGGTCTCCTCCCCAATTAGTTGAGCCAGCGGCAATGCTGCTACACGCAGGGTGTACCAGCACCCTTGAAATGCACACTGTCTGCACAGTAGAAACTGCGCATTTCAAGGGTGCTGGCAGGGGACCCAGCATGGGCAGTGCAGGGGCCCCACCATGAAAAGGCTGGAGAGAATAAGGTTGTAATCAGAAGGGCAGTGCTGAGTTCAACGCCACTCTGGCTGATTATAACCAGGACACTGATCACTGATCCTGGCAGGGATGGTGGTAGATTAGCGGGTCTGCCTGCCAAACTCAGAATGTGGTGGTCGCCCTGCCACAGCTGCGGCAGTCCAACCGCCACTGCAAGGCTGGCAATGTTCGGACCGCCAGCCTCATGATAAGGCCCTCAGTGCCACCAAGCAGAACACTTTGAGAAAAGCAGAGTGTCAGATGGGATCAGGGGTGTCTGGCTCAGGAGGAAGACATTGAAGCCTCAGAGGTTTCCTCTCAGGGTTGTAAGGAGTTCAGGGAATTCATGGAGTGCACAAACCCAAGGCATTGCTGATGTTGCAGGAAATGTAGAATATGAACTTGAAAATAAATACACCCTCATTATGACATAGACTGTAAGTACCGCTTACCGCCATGCTGACTGCGCCAACATACCGCCGCTGCAGCGGATTACCGCCACCCATATTATGATCCATACATAGCAATCCGTCACTATACAGCCACACACACAAGTCTGCCAGACCAAAGGTCAGTGATAAACTGCCGGTAGCTAAACCCACATTGTTACGCCAACAGTACTACGCCCACAGCATTATGACCCATGAATCACCACGGCGGACATTGAATGGCACTAAACCATTGGCGGTACATGCCGCCACGCTCAAAATGCACACACAGTAACAAAACTACACCACACTGGACAATTCAAACTACACACACCTGACACACATACACACACCACACCCACACCATTATAAAACA
This sequence comes from Pleurodeles waltl, assembly GCF_031143425.1. Taxonomy (NCBI): domain Eukaryota; kingdom Metazoa; phylum Chordata; class Amphibia; order Caudata; family Salamandridae; genus Pleurodeles; species Pleurodeles waltl. The sequence continues at coordinate 921,740,922 of NC_090448.1, forward strand.
CACACCCACATTAGCCACAACCCTTTACCAATAAAAACAAGTGCCACAAGAGAGATAGCAAGACCACAGAGAAGACCACAGACACACACCACCATCACCTATACACCATCCATGCACCCTACATCACACACCCCAGCACAGCACCCCACATACCCTCACCCACAACACTCACACTACACCCTTGGCACTGAAACAACACCCCAGGTTCTCTGAGGAGCTAAGGGTCATGGTGGAGGAAATCATCCGGGTAGAGGCACAGCTATTCAGATCACAGATGCAGCAGACGTCCATTGCTAGGAAGATGGAGCTATGGCAAAGAATCGTGCACATGGTCAACGCCGTGGGACAGCACCCCAGAACAATGGATGACATCAGGAAGAGGTGGAATGACCTACGGGGGAAGGTACATTCCGTGGCAGCAAGACACCAACTAGCTGTACAGAGGACTGGCTGGGGACCCCTACCTCCTCCCCCACAACTAACAACATGGGAGGAGCAAGTCTTGGCAATCATGCATCCTGAGGACCTGGCAGGAGTAGGAGGAGGACTGGACTCTGGTAAGTCAAATCTCTATTACTATCACACCCCCACTCTCATGCCATCACAAACCCCCACTCTTACCCTCACTCCCACACTTCACTACCTCCCACATACCCCACCATCACAACCCACTCATCCCAATACCAAGTCCTGCATGTAACACCAATGCATGGAACCCCATTATAGACCTGCATGGACACCCATCACTAAAGCATGCACATTACAGAGAATCACCTAGCCCACAAAATCACTACTCACACAAGGCAAAGCTGCCAGGGCAATAACAACCATACAGGGCAACACACCCATGCACAAGATGACACACACAGAAACAATAACACTGCATTTACATCCCCACAGGTCCCCCACTCAACGTCACCAGCGAGGAGGTGCCAGCAACATCCAGTTCCCCCCCAGAAGAAGCCCACAGTGATGACAGCAGCTTTACGCCTTGATCTGATTCACCAACCTAGCACATCAGGGATCTCCGAACAGTCGGTAACCCAGGCACAGTCCCATCCACCAGAGTCTCCCCCTCAGGAGACACCAGCACAGTACCCACCGAGCCAGCCCATACCTCTATCCCCAGGGCACATCAATCAGCAGTGTGTCCACCACTACAGGGACCCCAGGCCACCCCACAAACAGAGGACAATCAGAGACCTGGGGTGAGTGGCAGTGGGCACACAGTTCAGGGGACAGTGGCACAGGAGAACAGGGAAGCTGGGAGGACTGCTGTGCGACGGGGGAGGACAGGCCCAGGGAACCAACTCTCCAGGGGGCACTCACCAACATCCTGGAAGAATACCACCATTCCCAAGAGATGATGGGCCAGATACTGGACAAGTTGCAGGAGACCCAGTGGCTGCAGGAGGGACAGTACCCGTGGATCAGGGAGGACTTGAAGGACATCAGCACCACCCTGGTCTCCATTGCAGGGGTGCTGGCAGACATGGCCAACACCATGAGGGAGGCAGTGGCACACTATCGGGCCCCTGACACTAGCCAAACCAATGAACAGCCTTCCACCTCTGCTGCCGCTAGTGGACAGGAGTCCTGACACAGGAACAACAGGCCACCAGCACCCCACCCCCTGCAGAAGGAGAACCACCCCGCAAACGGTCCCTGTGATCCAGGCAGAAGCCAGAGAACATTGCCCAGACCCCTGCCAGGAAATAAGACTCTCCTGAATGTCACCCTTGTGTCCCACTCTGTCACCCTGTCCACCTTGAACTGCCATTGCTCCCCTTCCTATGCCCCCTTGGACAATGTACCTGTGATACAAATAGACTGGACTCTATCCTGGACTTTCCTCCATCATCACCCCAGCCCATTGCACATCCCCCTCTAATTATTAGCACTTAATTAAACACCATTTGAATAAATACAAATAAGGAGTCTGTCAAATCATGTAACCATGTATTTGTTTAACAAGCTTTAAACACTGCATTATAACTGTACAGTAATGTATACATAGGAAGGACCTGTAGTTGGCTGCATTCAACACACCAGGAGCGATAGTGGGGCACAAATATCTGAAAATAGAGAGGCCAAAGGGTACAGTAAGTGGCCATAGAAGTGGGAAAATCAGCCTGCCAGTGACAATGTCAAACAAAACTGTCCTTGTAAAGTGTAATTACAGTGTATACCTGTGTGTCATTGGAAGTACTGTCGTATTATTGCACTTCTGTTGTCCTCATCCTCTGCCTCCTCATCTTCACTGTCCACAGGGTCCACTGCTGCCACACGCCCATCTCCAGCCTCATCCTCCTGCAGAAAAGGCACCTGGCGACGTAAGGCAAGGTTGTGCAACATACAGCATGCCGCGATGATCTGGCACACCTTCTTAGGTGAGTAGTACAGGGATCCACCTGTTAGATGGAGGCAAAGAAATTTGGCCTTCAGGAGGCCAAATGTCCTTTCTATTATTCTTCCTGTTCACCCATGTGCCTCATTGTAAAGTTCCTCTGCCCTTGTCCTGGAATTCCTCACAGGGGAAAGTAGCCATGAGAGGTTGGGGTAACCAGAGTCACCTGCAAATATCGAGGGACAACTGTTAGACACTCACTAAACCTTAGGCCCCACACCATACCCATACACCAACAATCCCTGGGCTCACCTATTAGCCACACCAGGTGCCTCTGGAGATGATCCATCACATATGGGATGCTGCTATTTCTCAGGATAAAGGCATCATTCACAGACGCAGGATACTTTGCATTGACAAGGGAGATGTACTGGTCCGCCAAGCACACTATCTGCACATTCATGGAGTAAAAGCTCTTTCGATTTCTGACCACCTGTTCATTTCTCCGGGGGGGTGGGGGCAAATGCAATATGTGTACCATCAATATCCCCAAAGGGATATGTCCCATTGGATAGAAATCAGCTTTCACCGTGGCCAAATCCTACACTGGGGGGAAAACGATGTAGCTGCGCATGTGTTTAATCAGGGCAGACAATACTCTGATCAGCACTATTGCGAACATTGGCTGAGACATTCCTGCTGCCAAGCCCACTGTCACTTGGAAGGAGCCACTTGCCAGGAAATGGAGCACAGATAGGACTTGCACAAGAGGCTGACGGATAGCAGATATCAGGTCAGGTTCCAATTGGGAACACAGCTCTTTGATTGTGGCCCTGTCCAGTCAATAGGTGAGGATAATGTGTCTGTCCTCCATTGTTGCGAAGTCCACCAGGGGCCTGTACACGGGGGATGTCTCCATCTCCTATTCATCCGCAGCGGTTGCAATCTAGGGGGCAAATGGTGAGTAGCTGGTCAGTATTCCATATTTCCAAACACTACACTGCATTGCATGTTGTGACTGTAACACAATATTGTTGTATAGGCCCATATGGTGCCTATGTGTACTGTGACGCAGTTAGGTGCCATGGCCTGCCCCCCTCCCTGAAATAGCGTCCGCCTGTCCTGTATGGAGGGACAGGTGGAAATGAGGTAATTCTGCTGACGTTGTGCGCTATTGCGGGAGGCGGTCGAAAACCACTGTGCAACTCCTCATTGGATACCATTGGGACCTATGGGTTACAGTGGCTAATGGTGATGTACGCCGGCAGTGACGGTAGGCACCGCCGCAGACGTGACCGCCATTTTCTATCTGTTCACCCACTTGCTACCTGACCTCCAACAGGAGAGGACTTTCACTGCAAGTGCTGCTGTGAATTGTGTCTGGAACCGACCATGGCTCGTGCCACTGGGGAAAGGGCCCCTGCCTTCACCGCTGAGGAGATGAAGAGACTGGTGGATGGGGTCCTATCACCACTACCAAATGCTGGATGGGCCTCCAGACCAACAGGTGAGTACACTATGAGAACGATGAATGGGGCATGAATGCATGGAGTGCTGTGTGTGAGGGCCTTGTGTGGGGGGTGTTGGGGTAAGGGCCCTGGGCAGCGTGATGCATGTATGGTGGGCAATGTCTGTGCATAAGGGGATGTGAGGGCTATGGTGGGCCATGAGTGTAACAGGCAGGACGGTCTGACTGATACCTTTTCCTATGGGTATTTCTCTGCAGGTCAGCGCCCATCAAAAAAAGGGTATATGGTGTGCCATCGCCAAGGACGTGTGGACCCTGGGGGTCTACGGCAGGCGGAGCACCCACTGTCCAAAACGGTGGGAGGACCTGAGCCCCTGGGCACGGAAGACAGCAGAGGCCCAGCTGGGGATGGCCTCCCAATGAGGAAGGGGTGCCCGTCGAACCCTGACCCCCTGATGGCCCGCATACTGGCGGTGGCCTATCCGGAGCTGGATGGGTGCTTGGGGGCATCACAGCAGCCACAAGGGGTTGAGTACAGTACCCCAATATACTACTTGTGTGTGGTGGGGTGGCATCCGGGTGGGGGATGTGGGACTGTGGGTGCCCCTAGGACCCATGTTGGGCAGGGTCTCATGTCAAGCTCCTCCAAACAAGCTAGTAGGCCTCCATTACTGGGCAGGGGTCTGTGGGTCTCAAGTATGCTGCAGTTGGCGTTAGGTATCCCTGTCCATGGGCTGGTGACTAGCATTGTGACTGGTAGTGCATTGCCTAGTGCGTAGGGCTGTTCCCTGTGTGTGAGTGTGTTGTGTACGCCAATGGTGGTGTTGTTGCCGCCATTGACCAAGGGTATCCTTTGTCTCTTCCCCCCCTTTTTGTTTTGTCACCCTGTCCTTATGTGTATTAGCATAATCTGGCGGAGGAACAGAGGCACCGACGACGGGGAGAGCTGCATCCAACAGGGCCCAGGAGGCCGAATCCACCGACGGTGAGGGCACCAGTGGGACGGAGGGAGAGGGGAGCCCCACAGCAGAGCGATGGAGGGGACAGTTCTGACAGTGATCCCTCCTCCGATGGAAGCTCCCTGGTGGTGGCGTACACCTCTGTGCCCACCCCAACTACAGGAACGGCTGCCACCCCCCATACCAGCACTGCCCTCCAAGCAGCCCCTCAGTGTGTTTCCCGTGCCCGCTCACCCAGAAGGGTGAGCATCTCCTTCGCCCCAGACACCTCAGGTCCCGCTCCAGTTAGCCCTGCTGCCCTGAGTGAGGAGGCTATTGACCTCCTGCGATCCATCTCTGTTGGGCAGTCAACCATTGTGAATGCCATCCAGGGGCTGGCAGCCCATTTGCAACAAACAAATGTATTCCTGGAGGACATTCACTCAGGCATGGTGGCCCAACAGAGATCAATCCAGGCTCTGGCCTCCTCCCTGATGGAAGCCATTGTCCCTGTTTCTAGCCTTCCACCTCTAACCTCCTCTACCCAATCCCATTCCCCTCAACCCATCCTATCCCAAGCACACAGGCAGATGAGCATGCACCCAGGACAACAAACAGGAGTGGTTCAGGCAAACAGAAGCATCACACATCATCACACAGGCACTCATACAAACACCATCCAGATGCAGACATACCAATATCCACTGCCTCCACTGCGTACCCCTCCTCCTCCTCGTCCACCTCCCTCCCAGTAGTGTCTACACTCACACCTGCATGCACTACATCCTCATCCATTACCACCATCAAGCCTATCACACTCCCCTCACTGGCAGTCACCACCCTCACTTCCATGCACACGTCCCCTGTATCCTTTCCCACTGTGTCTGTGCCCCCTCCTCCCAAGGTACCCAAACGCAAGCACTCAGACACCCAACAGCTATCCACCTCACAACAGCATCCAGTCCATGCACCTGCACCCAAACATAGCAGCCTGACACCTCCTACAACCACTTCCTCTTCCTCCACTCCCAAACCTTCACCCTCTTCCCACCCCAATGTCCCTAAGAAGCTTTTCCTCTTCACCATTGACCTCTTCCCTACCCCTCCTCCCCCAGTCCTTCACGTCAGGCCAGGGTGAAGAAAAGCCAGGCAACCACCTCTGCCACCCAGTCCAGGGGCACAGTAGTGTCGACAGCTACTGCAGGTGGTAGAGGATCCCGGGCACCAGGCAGCAACACTGACAGGGTGCCTGCACCAGGTGCATCAATGAAGGGCATAGAGGCACCACCAGCTGCAGGTGTGAAGGGCAAAGGGCAATCCCCGGCTGCTAACAGGAAGGGCAAGGGGTCTGCACCAGCAGACAGGAAGGACAGTTGGCCTGGTGCTGGGACTCATTATTAGCCCCCACCACCAACCATAGTGGTTCAGCCGTCCGAGGCTGCAGGGGATGGGCTGGGCCTCGCCCCACCACTGCTAGCACTGCCACCAGCACCACTGCCAGCAGCAGCAGCCCCAGTGGGCAGCCGTCTGAGGTTGCAGGGGATGGGCTGGATCCTTCTGCCACCACTGCCAGCACCACCACCAGCCCCACCGCCAGCGTCAGAAGCCCCAGTGGGCTGCCATCTGATGATGCAGGGGATGGTCTGGAGCCTCCCCCCACCACTGCCAGCCCTGACACCAGCCCCTCCACTACCACCACTGAGCAGCCGTCACCGCCGGCGGACAATGTGTAGTCCTGCCTCCATGGGCTGTTGTGCATCTTTGTCCCTGCAAATCCAGTGGGTCTCCCCATGACCAGGCAGTGGGCAACTCACCCACTTGAGAGACTGTGGTCTTGCACTCCCCAGGACCAAGCAGTGGGAAAACCACCCACTTGAGAGACTGTGGCCTTGCACTCCCTAGGACCAAGCAGTGGGTAAACCACCCACTATAGAGACTGTGGCCTTGCACTCCCCAGGACATTGCACAGGACAGGTAGCCCCCTCCAGGACCAGTGGTGTTGTACTATCTTTCGGCTGAGGTGCCCCTCATTCTCCTTCCCCCTGAGGTGCCTGTGTATTTTCGACCTGATGCCCCTGCAGTGTTCTCTCCGTGTTGTTGCAGGAGTGAGGTGGGACCTTGGCCTATGTGTTGTGGCCCTGTGGCCCATGGACGTTGAGGACTGGGCAGTGTCCCTCCATTTGTAAATATGTATATACTTTGTAATTTAATGCACTTATTCATGTTCTTTAATCGTATAACACTCACCTTCTTCAAATCATTTTGTCCTTGCATTATTCCTGAGGGATACAGGTGGTATGTAATGTTACTGCATCTGGTTGTGTGTATGGTGTTGGGGGTGCGGGTGTTGCGTGTTGCGTGTGTGTGTCACTCTCTTTTTCCTCCCCCCTCCCTTGTGTGCCAGGCGGCAGTAATCACGGTGGTCGTCTGCGCCGGCATTGGAGTTCGTAATGCAGGAAAAGGTAGACGAGCATGGGAAATATGTGCAAGTCGGGCTCCATGGCATTGTGGTTGTTCCCTGTATCTCCAGAGGTGAGTCCTTTGACTTCTTTGTTCTGTTTCCGCTGTGCTTTTGATGTCGTTGGTACCACCCTGGAAAATCTGGCAGAGAGGCTAGTCATAATGCAGTGTGCAGTACATTGTCTTCTGCCTGGCTGTTGGCGGTTACCGCAGTGGTACTTGTTGCTACCGCCGTGGCGGTCAGTGTGTTAAAGTGGCTGTCTGTCTGAGTGGTTTCCGACATCGTCATAATTCCATTTTTGTTACCGCTGGCCTGTTGGCGGTATTACCGCCGCTTTATCACCGACGGCTAGGTTTGTAATGAGGGCCAAAATGTTACAACAGACATTGGCTGAAAGCGCTATACAAATGTGTGAAATAAAAGAACACTGCCGGCCCAAATCCAATACTGACCTGAATAAGGTGAAGAGATCACTTGTGAGGAACTTGGAAGGGCTGCAGTGAAAAGCTAACTCATGTTTAGCAAACATGTAGATATTTACGCTCTATGTACACAGGTTCACTGGCATGTACTTTGTGTTTCCAAATAGATTGTAACTTGATTAGTCAATGAGTGCAGGAAATCTAACCAGTTCAGATTACACAGAGGTGTTAGGGTTATAATGATAAGGCACAAATGTTATTAAGGTCATATTTGCAACAAATATGTACATCATTTTCTAGAGTGAAGAATGGTTAGTTTGTCCAGGATTGTTAAGTTAAAGAAGTTAAAGAATGTGTAGAAGAATATTTTAGAGTAAAGGGGTTACGGGCTCACAGGTGTTCAAATGTTTTTCTGTTTCCATCTATAACTGGCCAGTCAAATATTATTTAATATTTTGTAATAAAACATTGTGTGATTCTGTATATAAGAGGCTATCTGTGCTACAGCAACTTGAGACCAGCTGCCATCCTTTGTGAGGAGGCCTGCTGCAACAGTAAAGGGTTGTCTTTACATTGCCAAAGATGAGCATGTCTTTCTTTCCATTTCCAAGTTTTTAATTATCCTGCAACACTGATCCTCTCTAATAAAATAAAAGCTTGCTGAGTGACATAACCGGCTATTTCAGCGCTCCACCATCTCTGCTAGTTTATTATGGTTAAGGCAAATGTTTTCTCTCAAATGTGGGCTGAACAGCACACCAAGGCTGCATGGATTCCTGGGAAGCCTGCCATTCTAACCTTCATCAAAAAGGTTGGCTTGGTAAATAAGCCAGGCTATAGCAAAAGCAGTGTTTCTCGTATAAGCACAATACTCATTTTTATCAGAGAACAAATTCAAAAGACTTATTCAGAAAGGGAATAGAAAATAAGGTTGTTGATCTTTCAAATGGGGAGTGAGGGAAAACTGCATTGTTTCAGATTCAGGTGGACGTGATCTGCAGGAAAGCAAGATCTTTAACCCCAATCCCCTATTAAGAGAGAAGAGTGAACCTGTTTGGACTACCTTAGTTTCAACGTGGGAACAGCCACTCTAGACCAAAGTCTGAAACTAGCTGTTTGTGGTATACTTGGCAGGGTGCTGTCACTATCTTAAAAAAACTGTTGTATGTCATTTGTGGTTAGTTTGAACTCTTTTGCCATGAACAAAGAGCTCTGGCTTCCACATTGCCCCTTGTTCCTCCACCATCCTCTTTTGTTTTTCCCTCACTTGTGGTGTGAGGGTTTATGTTCCTCCATAATCTAGGGCACATGTATAACGCTACTAAACACTCTTGCCCAAGCCACTCTACTAGAATTTAAGTCCTAAGATACAGATAGCCCACTTCAATGTTAGGTGTATGAAATTGTCCTTGAACTTGGGTTCCTGAATTTCTGTCCGCATAGCAGACAACTCCAGCTCAAAAAGTGAACACAACCCCCAGATGTAAGCAGTGGCTTTGTTTTAGTAATGCATTCAGTGTGCAATGTTACAAGTTCTATTGCATGGCCCTGCCATTTACCTTATTAAAAAGAAAAACATCATAATATATGCAAAATATGTTTTCAGGTAAGTGTTTAGTTACATATTCTTTATACATAAAAAGGCAAGAAATACATGCTTGTGACTTTTTATTTTATTTTACGTCCACTTATAACCATGAACATACATTACTTTAATAACTGTTAATTTCCAGTCACAATAGTCCCATGAAAAACAGAACTTCCTGAAGATTAAGAGAAAGAATAGTTAATATTCTCATGTATGCCTGCAACACACATACAATGATTTCTTCCACAAATCATCTCATTTTTTATGTTAGTTCTATTGATATCGAAATACATAAACAACACTACACTCAGCAATGGAGACACAAATTATTTCTTACACAGTACTACAAAATGACATGTTTGATGTCTCTAATATTATCGCTACTGTTGTCACTTTAAGATAAGAAAGAAAGGACCACTTCCATACAGCTTTAAACTTACAATCATACAATGTCATCTAATGCCTAAGGATGATAAATACTCTATATGGAAATAAGCCCACCAATTGTCTTCAATGTGGCATACTTTAAGTAAATAGTAATAGTTTCACATGAATAAAGTGATGCACTGTTACCAATCAACCTCAGTTGTCAATCCATTAATTTGCACTCACTTTTTGAAAGCCTCACGGGGTCTATCAATAAATGATGTCCCAATAGATCTCAAATCCCTAGCTGACATCATCAAACAAAACAACATTCTAGAATATCTATTGCTGATAATTGTTAATGATGCAAGACTGGGTAAAACGAACTGTGCTTTTTTTTCTCTTCACTGGATGGCCCTTTGAATGAGTCATCCACACACTGACGTGGTATCACAAGTGTGTTTGCAAAGGTTGACACTTCTTGCCTTGGGTTGGTGTCGCAACTAAGTATATTAATTGTAGTATATTAATCTGTAATTTTTTGGAGGATTTTTGGTTTAGCCATTATCTAAACATCAATATAAATATAGTGAGTCTGATTTTATGATTGAGATGAGTCATCCAACATAAATGAATTTTTTAGATTTGTTAATAAATTAGCTTAAAATGTTTAATGATTTTGTGTGAAATTTGGCATTTACTTGACACTTCAAATCAAGCATTTAAAATTTTATGCAGATCAAACGAGGGGGGACAAAGTGATTTTGGGTGATCTAAAAGTAGCATTTCCAATTAAAGGGATATATATATTAATTAATCCTCTCTGCTGCTTGTGCTTTTACATAGGTATAAACAACAACAAAAACCTCTTATTGAGTAGATATAATTTTAAATCAGACCGATGTATGTGTCACAAAATGCTGCATTTTGATTGGTTCCTAGCCAGCCAATATCTACTCAGGCAATTCATTGCTAGTACCCAAGACATACTTCTTTACAGTTTCAACCAACCTACCACTTCAACTTCCTCCTCTGAAGTTGTCTATGAAGATCATAGAGATCTAATAAAGAAGTAGAGCATTCACAGATTGTGCCTTCACTGGGAGGCATGCTGATGGGGAAGAAGGTTTTGGAATATTTCAGTTTACTGAGCAGAAGGCTGGATATGTACATGAAAATGTTTCAAATCTCTGCTGCTAAAAGTTCCTGGGATAAACAGCTCCTCTAAAACATTAATTTCCATTCGTTTAAAAGATTAATTAAAATTGTTCTGGCCTGTAACATTTTGTAGTCTGTGACAGTTTCCACTCTGCCTAAAAAATAGAGACTAATTTACCATGATGGCAATTTTACTTGTTTTAAAATGCGCTTTATTTAATTAAACCTAAATGCAGTCATTCATATGTTATAAGGAGCAATATTTTTTAAACAGTAAATATATATTTTTAATGGGTTTTGGCATTTGCTTTTATTTAACTCATAGTTAATATTATGAGGACAGTGAACATTAATGCAGACAGATGCAATTACTGACATGTGGAAGCGTGAAAGACTACAAAGCAAAATTAGATGTCTAAAAGCAACTCCTTTGGATTGTCACACTGTTTAAAATATGAGAACTATTTGTAAAGAGCTGCCTGCATCTCTAAAAAAAATCTACATTTAAACAGAAGAATAAAAAACCTTTTTTCTGTTGGGGATGAGAAAGATATTGGATAATTTATAGAAAATATGTCCTCATTTTAGCTATCTAGAATAGTTGTTCTTAACCTATAGTCTGTGGACCCCTGTGAGTTCATAAGGCCTACTCCAGGGTGGTGTTCATGATCGCTTTGAAAACAGACCAAAATGAAAAATTTTAAACTTTAAAATGTTCTGTGTTGATGCAGGGCAGGTACATCAATTAAAATTAAAATATTGATTTTGACATTTGTTTGTAAATTAAATAAAATATTTCTGCATTTGTGTATTTATTGACCCCTGGCATCCTGTTATGTACCACTGTGGGGTTCCCAGATTCTAACAATGATCAAGTGGGAGTCCCCAAAATCCAGTAATGGTAAAGTATTGGTCCACAGAAGTAAAAAAAAGATAAGAACTGCTGATCTAGAGAACCACAAAAAGTTTCTATGAAAAATAATAATTCCCTTATTTTGTTAGTTTACAGCAGACTAATCTGTAGCATGTGGCATATAGCACAAGTGTGCCCTACATTTGTCTTAAATATGGAATGTAGGCAATGTAGTTATTTATTAAATCTCTTTAATGCATGTCAGACATTTTCTAACATGGCTAATGTAGATATTTATGAGCATGTAGACATTGTCATCATTTTAACTTATGGAGCACCTACCATAATTCTATGAAAAAATTATAGGCAACCATTTTCTCTCATACATAGCTCATCACATAACAGCAGAGTACCAGCATGTATGCAGAGTGAAGTAATCTTAGAACTTACCACAGTTCTTAAAATGTGTATGCTACCAACCACAAATGAGCTATATTGTGACTAATATAGTCTATCGCGCTTTCTATGTGCTTCTTTTTGTGCCCTCAAATGCAGACATTCATTATGATGCATTTCAATAGGACATAAATTGCATTGCCTTATCATCAAATATAAATCCAACAGGTATTCTTCTTGTGACCTTCTACCAAATTAATCCCATAAAAATCATACCATCTAACAAATGCTTTTGTGAATTGCACCTCAGATTTTAAGAGTCATATTTCTAACAGTAAAAGAATCACAATATTATCCAAGGAGGGGGGTACCCCATGTAGATATTGACCATGATTGAGTCTGAGTCTACCCTGGTCAATAACGGCCCGGGAGTGTCCTCCCCCATGAATAATATTGCTTCACTATTCTTCTCAGCAAGAGTAAGTCATCACAGTAAAGTGGTTGGGATATAATGACGCTAACTGAATCTAGGTCCAAATTTAGAATATGGTAGCAGTACTACATCTGTCAGGGTGATAGAAGACATTATGGCCATCATTACGAGTAAGGTGGTCTACTGACTGCCAAACTCGCTGTGGCGTTCGGACCAAAATCATAATCAGGCCCTACGTCTTACACCTTGCTGGACCGCCTGCCAGGTTTGGACATCAGCGGTCTCTGTACCTCGACATGAAATGCCGTCATGATGATTCTTTTCAAAATACAAAACGTTTGATGTAGTACAAATGTTGTTTTTGATGGCCATCCACCAACCTTAACAAGATGTTTGGTTTTCAAAACCAAAACTCCCAAATTGGTAATTTCTAATTGAAAAACAAAAACCTAACAACATGTACATCAAGGGAACATTTTCATTTGGTGTGGAGAGGAGTACTTGTTTATTTTATATCTCATACCTTCTGGTAACAGGCAGTAAAAAAGACATGACACCGTCCACTCTAATTAGGACAGATGGTAAAATGTCTTTAATCTGACAGCCACCATCAGGACATTGGAGGAAGCTGTTTATCATCTGAGGGAATGGAGGCTGCGTCCATCGAGAGATGATGATCCTAGCTACTCTAAATAGGGTGGGAAGATGGAGTACCATGTACATAAAACTATGAATTAGTTGGGGCGCAATATCTGGTGGCCTCCATCTTGCTCTTTGGAAGGATACAAATTGTGGTTGTTTACGTTTGGTGAGATTAAACATTTCTACATTCATTTTTACATTTCGGAAAATCTATGAGCTGGGTAAAGGGTTTCATAATATTGACTCATTTTGTTTTACAGTTCATTGTATTTGGAAAGTACAATTGTGCTCCTAATTGTTTACTGATTTTTAGTTAATAAGTATATACAAACATTTTCTAACAAATGCAGCTATTGAGATGTGTTACATGGAATATGTTATTAAGCCAGGGTCTCCCTGTATCATGTTCACCTTTTATTCTTATTGCAGAGTGTTATACCTGTCAGCCCTGGGGTAAAGATCCAACCATTTGCCCTTATTTTCCCTCCATTTTTATTGTTGACATTCTTTTGTTAGCCTTGAAATTGTGTGCACTTTACCACTGCTAACCAGTACAAAAGTGCTTGTGCTGACTGCATTAAGCATTGCTAAATGGGTTTACATCTGATTGGCATACAAAAACACTCTTTCTAAAGCTTTATTCCATCTCACTATCACTATACCTCTATCAAGCTATTGTGTATCTCCGTTCTCTCACTCATCCAAAACCCATTCTACTACTATGATCTATAAAATAAACCTTTATAGACCCTTCCCTCCTCTACCCTTCCTGGCTCACCCCAAACCTCAGTTTACTACTTAGATCTCCCAAACAACCCTACTAAATTCTCCCTCATCATCTCTCCTTTTGCTCACCCCAAAGTCATGCCCGGCTCCTCCGCTTTGGTGGAGGAGCATCGCCTCACCCACCATTAGCAGCAGCTGCAAAACATTTACTACGAAACGATAATAAATGAGGTTCATTATCGTTTTGTAGTAAAAGAGGAGGGGCATTAGTGATGTCGAGCACTGAGGGGGAGTGCACAGCATGTGCAGTAGGCTCTCTCTAGCCCAGGAACACAGTTGCTGGGCTGGAAAGAAGAAGCAGAAGCTCTCAAGCTGCCTGGGAGCACCCTAGCCAATTCGAATGCTGCTTGAGCAGCGTTAGGATTGGCTGCAGGGCAGGCTGGGAGCCTGTGCCTGCAGTGCAGGAGAGGAGCGGCGAGGCAACGGTGGCAGCGGCGAAGCAGGTAAGTGAATTGTTTTTTACATTCTTTTAATTAATTAGTTCCCCCGTGCCCCCACACCACCCCGTGCAGCCCCACTCCACCAAAACCCTGTGAGCTGCTCCTGCCTAAACCTCAGTTTACTACTGTAATCTAAGCCTGGGTGTAGAACTCCGCTCCACTGGCAGAGTTTGTGGAATTTGGGCACATCGTGCTACGTGGAGTAGCACGGATTTCCCGAATTCAACACTCTGGTGGGGAGCGGAGTTTGTTCGCGCTCATGAGATTGGGTTTTGGCACTCTCTTGCGAGCGTCACAATACTCTTGGCCACTAGCGAGCGCACACAAGACTTCGCGTTTTCTCGCTTTGCTTACAGCTGCGCCAGGGGCCAAAACGGACTGCTCACGAGTGCAAATTCACTTCTGAAGTAGATTTTCTACTCCAGAGCCACTAAATATGATCAAAAATATATTTTATGACTAGAGTTTCTTCTCCAAAAGACCATGCAATTTGTTTTTCAGATTGAGAAGCCTTTTTTTTCAAACAGGGAAGAAGTGTGTCAGAGACTCCAACTTCCTGTTCCTGTCCAGCAGTCTCCTCCTAGTGCTTAGTCCATCAGCTGGTCACTTTTCACTTGGATGTTGGGGTGGAAGGATCATTCTCTTTGTCTCCTGGATATATCTATGGATTTAAGGACTTTGATTTTGTGAAATCACACAAGTAAGTTCTAAAGATATTGCATAAGAGTGTTGTTTGTTTGTTTGGGCATGCACCAGTATTTCTTTGTACTTCAATTTGATTTTAAAAATGTATATTGGTGGATGGCCTGGAGTTTAAGTATGGGACTATTTATTATTTATTTTGCATTTCATTGATTTCTCACCTTTTTTAAAGAAAAATTGTTGCACGGCTCAGTATCTTTTCTACATGTTTGAAACATCTCCAATATGTTTTTAGTATGTAGCCTACATTTCCAAAGGGCCTTTTAGCCAGTAAGCCCAGTACTAGTAGTCATCAGTGCATGAAATACATGTTTCAGTGGTATATATTTTTTAGACTTCATTTAGGGCAGGGATGACCTTGGATTAAATTTAAAATGTTGGTTATTGTTTGCATTTCATTTTTATTTGCAAAAAGTGTATATATTGTGGGGTAATGATGTTTGATGACATAGGAGGATGTTGTTTGACCTTGTGGCTGGCAGCTATTTGTGCATGCAGCTAGTGTCCCTTTACCATAGGTTTGCATGTGTTCTTCTTTGTTCTCCTTGCTCCTTGTTGTTGTTGTTTGACCATGTGGCTGTCAGCCATTTTGTTCATGCAGCCAGTGTCCCTTTAACATAGGCTTGCATGTGCTCTTTGTTTGACATGCCTCCTTGCTCCTTGTGTTGTTGCCAGCCATTTTGTGACAATGTCTCTCCCTTTGTTATAGGCTTGCATGTGTTCTTAGTTTACTATGCCTCCTTGCTCCTTGTTGTTGTTTGACCATACAGCTGACTGGCAGCCACTTTGTTCATCCAGCCAGTGTCCCTTGCCATAGGCTTGCATGTACTCTTTGTTTGCTATGCCTCCTTGCTCCTTGTTGTTGTTGTTTTATCATGTGGCTGGCAGCCATTTTTTGCCTGCAGGCAGTGTCCCTCCCTTTGCCATGGGCTTGCAAGTGTTCTTTGTTTGCCAGGCCTCCTAGCTTCTTGCAGCTGTTTTTGTTTGACCATGTGGCTGGTTGGCAGCCATTTTGTCCATCCAGCCAGCGTCCCTTGCCATAGGGTAGCTTGTGCTCTTTGTCTGCCATGACTCCTTGTTTTTGTTGTTTGATCATGTTGCTGGCAGCCATTTTGTGCATGCAGCCAGTGTCCCTCCCTTTGCATAGGCTTGCATGTGTTCTTTGTTTGCCATGCCTCCTTGCTCGTTGGTGTTGTTTGACCATGTGGCTGGCTGGCAGCCATTTTGTCCATCCAGCCAGTGTCCCTTGCCATAGGCTTGCATTTGCAGGCCTCCTTACTCTTTGTTGTTGTTGTTTGACCATGTGGCTGGCAGCCATTCAATCCATCCAGCCAGTGTATCTTGCCATAGGCTTGCATGTGTTCTTTATTTGCCATGCCTACTTGCTCCTTGTTGTTGTTTAACCATGTGACTAGCGGGCAGTCATTTTTGTCGATCCATCCAGTGTCTCTTGCCACTGGCTTGCATGTATTCTTTGTTCTCCAAGCTTCCTCCTTGTTGTTGGCTGGCTGGCTGGCAGACATTTTGTGCGTGTACTGTGCAGCTGGTGATCTTTGACATAGGCTTACATAGAAACATAGTTAATCATTGATCATTTGTTTTTTTAAGTTTCTATTTTTATTTTTTCTATTTTAATGTTTACATTTTTATTTTTTATTGTATGCCTTTTTTCATTTTTTATTTGTTTTTTTATTTTAATTTCTATGTTTTAGTTTTTTAAGTTATCTTTAGTTTGATTTATTTTTAATTTTATTTTTATTTTTTTATTTATTTTAATTTTAATTTTTATATTTTACTTTTTAAAATGTTTTAATATTTTCTTTTTCTTTTTCTTTTTACTTGTAAAATTTTAATTTCTTTTTAATTTTAATTTTTATATGTTATTGTTTTTAAATAATGTTTCATTTTTATTTAATTCTGCATTTTGCCTTGAGCCATCCATCCACATCCATCCGATCCATTCCATTCCTCCATCCATCCATCCATCCATCCATCCGTCCATCCACCAAAGACGCACAGCTGCACTACAGCATTCAGTTTCTTAGGTGTAATTCCATTTCCTCCAGGACACCCAGGCTGCAGAGCGTAGCAGACAAATCAACTGCATAATTTATTTGGTTAATGATTATTCCATTTGTCCTAAACCACCTTCCCGCCATAGGCTATTAAAGGATTATTCCAATTACCCATGCGCCTCTCTATGACTACCCCAGGTGTCTCCTTTAAAACAGATGGAGATAAAGCAAACAACTAGATCTGCCTGTTGTGCTGTCTGATTTAAAATGTAATTTCTTTATGGTGTGGTGGTGTGGTTTGCCTTTATAATGTTTGATTTAAAGGTATATTACATAAGTAACCAACCACACTGAGTGAATTTCTTTGTACTATTTTTAACCTGCAAGAATGCAACGTTTCACTAATTACATGTTTTTCTTGCTTGGTTGTTTTTAGGTGCACAAAAGAAGAGACCCCACATCACCCGCAGTACTGCCAAAGAGAAGGCATTGTAGTTACTTTAGTCTGCAGGCACCAAACTCTTTTGTTTGTGCATCTTAGTGCAAGTGACAACCAAGAGCTTTAGACGGCCCCCAAAAATGTTGCTCCCAAGAAAGTGAGAAGTGAGAAGAAGCAGCTTTCCACCAGTGGTGTGCTAACCTCAACCTTTTTCGGGAGATGTGTGCCTGCCACACCGGCCTCTGGAAAGGAACCTGGGAGCAGCACTTCCACATCAACACCACCACCCCAATCCAACCCTGAGACCATGTCTGTCAGTGAGGCAGCCACTGCAATCATGGCGACGTTGACAAGCAGTGATGTTGAATTGGATTTGTTCCTTTCACAAAGTAGTACCCAATCTTTTCAGGAATCAGAGAAAAGTGAATAGCAGCCAGATCTTCCTGAAGTTGTAGCAGAACAGGAGGTCGAGCTTGCTGTCGAACAAGAACCTCCTCTTTTAGAATCAATGGCTCCCAGATCCCCAGCAAGAAAAAGGAAGGGTACTACTCAACCATCTTCTCCAAGCTCCACTTCGGATAACAATGATAGGAACATGGAGTGGACCCCGGCAGAGTCTGGGAGATGCCAGGAGTTCCAGAAAGCTTTAGAATCATAGAAGAATATAAGGATGATGCCCACGAGCCAATCATTGCGGAAGCTGGCACAGAGGAGTCTGGCATTATCAACCAGCCTGCTCCGAGTGATGTGGCACAGGTAGTATCACCAACTCCCATATGTGTAAGGCCCCCACAGAGACCTGCACAAACCCATACCTCAGTAAAAGTATGCACTGCAGAGAGGCAATCAACAGACCGCCCCACCCCCAGTTCCTCTTCAAGCATTGGCAGTGGCCCAATAAGAAAATACTCCTCCCCAGTTTTGGATTTTTTTACGATTAGCAAACAGGAGAAGAACATTGCCATAAGCTCCATTTGCCACACAAGTGTTCGTTGAGGTAAGTCAGGTTCACATTATGGCAATGGAGGCTAGACGACCCATATGCAAAAACATCACGCAATCCCGTCAGAGGAGCACCTTAAAAAAATGCCTCAACATGGTTGCTGTGGAGAAGGTGAGGAGAGCCAGGAAACATTAGCTACTGCTGGTCAAATCATAGTGGAAGGTGAGGAAAAAGAGGGTGACATCATGCTCACGCAAAGCAGCCCTGTTCTCAGCATTGTGCCAGAATCACCTGTCTCAGCGACCTCACAATGGCACAGGAAGACTCAGAGTCAGATGGAGACACCACAGCATAGGGTGACTGCACCACAATGTGCATTGAGTCTACTGCTACCTATATCTGAAAAGCTGCCTGCATCAGTGGTCTCACAAAGGAAGAAAATCCAGGCTACAATTATGGGCATGTTTAGGCAGGAGGGGCCCTGTGACCGCAACTACCCAATGGCACGTTTGTACATTGGAAAGCTGGCAAAAAGGTTAGCATTGGACCACCTCCCTTTTTCTTTTGTGAAAGGAGTCAATCAGTCATTTTTAGACCGTGCTACTCACCCGCAGGGTCTCAAGGCAGTGTGGGATATGTCCTCAGGGTTTGGTCGAAGAGCCAGGTCTTAATGTCCTTACTTAATTGAGGTAGAGATGATGACTGTCTGAGGTGGAGAGGTAAGGTGTTCCAACATTTTGCCACAAGGTAGGTGAACGCTCTCCCTCCAGCCAAGGACTTCTTTATGCAGGGTACGGTGGTGAGCAACTGCTGGGTGGAGCGGAGAGGTCTGGCAGGGGAGTAAAATGTGATGCAGTGGTTGAGGTAGCTGGGTCCAAGGTTGTGAAGGGTCCTGTAGGTATACACGAGGAGCTTTGAAGTTGATCTTTTTCTTGACGGGGAGCCAGTGGAGATCTCTCAGGTGTCCTGTGATGTGTTTTCAGTGGGGATGTTCAGGACGAGTCTGGCAGAGGTGTTTTGGATTTGTTGTAGCTTGCTCAGGTTCTTCTTAGTGGTTCCGGCATAGAGGACGTTGCCATAGTCAAGTCTGCTTGTGATCAGGGTATGTGTCACAGTTTTGCAGCAGTCACTTGGTATCATCTCAAGATCTTCCGTAGGAGTTGAAAGGTGTGGAAACAGGTGGAGGTGACGGAGTTGACCTGTCTTGTCATGGTGAATGCTGAGTCGAGGAGGACGTTGAGGTTGTGTGCGTGGTCTGTAGGGGTGGGTGGCTGCCAAGTGTTGAGAGCCACCAGGAGTCATTCCAGGCTGAGGAGGAGGGTCCCAGGATGAGGATCTCAGTCTTGCCAGAGTTTAGCTTAAGGCATATCTTCTTCATCCAGGTGGTGACTGCTTCCATCCAGTCTTGGAAGTTCTTCTTGGGCGTTGTCGGGTTTTTAGTCAGGGAGCTTAGGAGACGATGTTCAGTCCATAGTTCCCGATGATTGGGGTTTGTGGACCATGTAGATGTTGAACAGTTTGGGACTCAACGAGGATCCTTGGGGTACTCTGCAGGTGATATCTGTAGGTTCTGCCAGGTGTGATGGAAGTCTGCCTCTCTGAATTCTGCCAGTCAGGAAGATATTGTATCCACCGAAGAGCCTTGACACGTATGCCTGCTGTGTGGAGTCTGGTGCCTAGAGTGCAGTGGGACACTGTATCGAAGGCAGCCGATAGGTCTAGAAGGATGAGGGCTGCTGTTTGGCTGCGGTCGAGGAGAGAAAGGATGTCATCTGTGGCGGCGAGCAGGCCGGTCTCAGTGCTGTGGTTAGTTCTAACTCCTGATTAGGAGATGTTCAGGATGTTGTTGTCCTCAATGTGTTGGCAGAGCTGAGTGTTGATTGCCTTTTCAGCAATGGGATGGTAATTCTTGAGTTCCATTGGGTCGGCTGTGGGTTTCTTCAAGAGGGGGCACATCTCAGCATGCTTCCAGTCCTCTGGGAAGGTGGATGACTCTAGGGAGCAGTTGATGATCTTGCAGAGCTCCAGTGCGATTGAGGCACTGGCCTTGTTGAAGATGTAGTAGGAGCAAGGGTTGGTGGCAGCTCCAGAGTGGATGCTGCTCATGATGGAGCGAGTCTCGTCCATTGTGAGGGGGTCCAGGTGTGCAGGAACAGTGGGGGCTCAGTGGATCTGGGTTGGGGCATTGTTGGTGAGTTCAGAGAGTCCAGGGGTCTGAAGATGTCATAGATATCCATGATTTTTCAATGGAAGAAGGCAGCTAGTCTGTCGGAGGAGTGGGATTGTTAAAGTTTATGGCAGCCCTCTGCCCAAAATGGAAGGTTCCAAGCCAGACCAATTGTTTAGACAAGCTTTGCAGCAAAGTGTTGTCCACACTATCCACCTGAGGATTGGAATGTGGACCAGTTGTCAGGTGACTGATTACATGTGCATAACTGCACACTAGATCACGTTTCTGGGATAAAGCAAAAGCTACCTACAGGTCTTGGTTCTGAAGAAATTTTTAAGAGCATTCAGCGACACGCAACAGTAGCCATGCTCGTCATGGAGAAGTCACACACAGCTGCAAACATCTTGCAGGAATTTGATAGCTGTGACCCAGAGGTCTTCAAGTTGGATTTGGCAGTAACATAGTCAAGGCAATGGCAGACGGTGGCTATTTCAGAGTCCTGTGTTTGGCACGCTGCATCAATCTGGTTCTGCACGACTTTCTTAAAAAAAGACATAGGGGGTCATTACGACCCCAGCGGTAATGTGGCAGTAAGTACCGGCAAAAGGCTGGCGGTACTTACCGCCACATTATGAAATTAGCCATTGTACCACTCTGACCTCCACAGCGGTAACAGCCGCCGGGCTGGAGATATCCATCTCCAGCCCGGCGGCCGCCATTGTGCATTGTGCCGTCTGCGGGATTATGACCCCATCTACCACCATGGTTTTCGTGGTGTGAAAACCATGGTGGTAGGCCATATCAGTGACAGGGAATTCCTTCCCTGTCACTGATAGGGGTCTCACCCATACCTCTCCAGTTACCCCTCCCACCACCCCCCTACCTCTCCAAACCCCCCAACATCCACGCCCCCTTCACACTCATTCACTCATACCTACACGCATGCATACATCCAACCACAGACACATCCGCACACACTTCCAAACATACACGCATTCACATTTCACAACATACATGCACTTGCACATCCGTACATGCACACACACCCGCATTCACACACACACATACATTCACACACACCCCCACACACACACAACACCTCCCTCCCCTGTCAGCGACCCGACTTACCTTGATCCCGGGGGTCCTCCGGCAGGAGACGTGATGGGGAGCTGCTATCGCCAGCAGCCCCCCCCAGCAGAACACCACCAGGCCATATTATTTGTCATAATATGGCTGGCGGTGGTCTACTGGCGTGGCACTGCTGGTGGTAGCAGGGCCACCTACCGCCATCCGCCAGTATGTCCACAGCTGGATTTCCGCCATTCTTGTGGCAGAAATACGACTTTGGTCATATTATGGCAGTCGGCTGGTAGCCGCGGTGACGGTCTTTTTTAGCGGGCATCGCCACGGCGGTAGGCTGTTTTTACCACCGTTCCTATAATGAGGTCCATAGTCAGCAACATACTGACCACCTGCAGATGCATCTGCACTCATTTCAGCCATTCTGTTAAACCTGGAAAAAGTAGCAAATTATTCTACATGATATTAGAGTATCAGTTAAAGTCCTGATACAGGAGGTGCCAACACATTGGAACTCAACCTATAATATGGTGCAATGTCTGTTTGAGCAGTACAAACAGATCAATGACTATGTCATTCAAAGAGGAGCTAATGCAATTGGGAAAGCTATGACCATGGATGCAGACAAATGGGGCTTAGGCAAATGCCTCAGACACACGCAGCTCCCTTTTGAGGTTTTCACAAAGTAAGTTAGCAAGGAAGACAGTTATATAGGCCAAGCTGCCCTGTTATTGCATCTGCTACAGAAGCAGCTAAAGAAGGTGTCTGAAAAGTTCGCATTTAGGGGTGCGAAAGACAACCCAGAAGCGCATGCCTTGGTTGATAGCCTAAGCTATCGCTTGACTTGTAATGCAAGTCTGTAAAATCACATCATCTCATCCAAAGAGCACATCTGGGCCAGCCTACTTGATCCACGCTACAAAAGAAGTCTTTACGCTACCATTCCTTTTTCTGAAAGGGATGTTTCACATTACAAGAGGGGGATTGTTGAGCAACCAGGAGTAGTGGAAGAAGAACAGCTGGAACTTAGAGTTCCACTCTGTAGTTCTGGGGTACCACCTTCAACTTCCAAAGAAGGCAGTCTTGTCTCACATCCACCAACCCCACCTACAAGAAAAACAGTGAGAACAGCAACAGAAGAATCTGACCCAACCTCTGCATTGGCTGGGGCTCAAGTGGCAGGTCTTAAGGCCAGTGGAGAGGCAGTGGAGAGGCAAAGGAAATGTGGTTAAGCAGGTGGCAGCACCAATGACCATTCAGGGTATGTTCCAGGAGTACACGGATGAGGTTAATGTGGATCAAAGCCCATTTGTGTATTGGTATGGGAAGGTGCGCCAATGGCCAGAGATCAGCAGGCTGGCAATAAAGCTTATCTGTAGTCAGCATGTCTGCCAAACGAGTATTCAGTGCAGGTGGTGCAGTTGTTCCATTGAGAAGGGCCAGTCAAACCTCAAAACGTGGAGAGATTGACTATGATCAAAATGAACCAGCATTTTATACCACCTGATTACACCATTCCTGAAACACCACAGGAGGAAGATGATGATTGGTCAGAATCAAGCGTGTTAGCTGACCAACTTCTGGGTGAACCACCAGATTTTGAGGATGAACTCTTCTTCCTGGATTGAGTATGCCAGTGCCACCACAGAACTTTTTCATTTCATTATTTTTCATTCAGCTTCTTTTTCTCTTTCTTTGTTTGCAAAAAATATATATATATATGTTATTGCAGCATTATGTTTGTATCGTTTTCATGCTGGCCCACCATTTATTTTATAGTTACATACAAGCTTGGATTGGAGTTGAACCTGTGTGCAGTAAAGAAGACCCCACATACCAATCAGAATGATGATTGATGTATGTGGTTGCTGACGGTGAGGGAGGGAACTCAACAAAATTGTAAACTTTTTTCTGATGATTTGCAATGTTTGGGGGTTGATACGTGATCATGTTTTCCTGAAAGTTAATAGCCTCTCAAAAGTAATGAAATTTACTTGCAGCGTCTACTCCTTTTTCTGGTTTCTCGTAACAAACCAGTCACTTTAGTTACCAAACACAAATCTACACAAAAATACTCCAGTTCTGTTTCTTTATTTGTTCTTCAACAGCAGTGCACTTCACAGGTCTACCTTGGTCGGTTTGGGATTCGGACAGAGTAACTCTGAATCGGGAGGAGGAGGATGGAAGGACTCAGGGCTGGACTACCTCAACAGCTAGAAAGGAGAACATTTTCAACTTTAAAGAGTACACATGATGATGATGAAGACCCTGAGGCCTACCTCTCACTCAGCTCTGTGAACTGGAGAGAGATGCATTGATTTGGAAATGGTGCTGAGTATGTGGTTGCTGCATTGCCAGCTCAAATGTGAAACTCTTCTTATGTTCTTGATCTGCCTCAGTCTTCTTGGTACACTCTTGACTCCTCAATAAGCTTACTTTGCTTTCTTTTGTCCTTTTCCTTTACTCTATAATACAGATGCTGTTTTTTCAATACACAGGCCTTTTCCTAGTCCTCACCTGCACAAACAAAACTTGGAAGCTCAAGACTCTGGCTTACCTACCGAACAGGTTCAGACAGGCACCAGAGTGACGGACATTCCAAGAAGAATGGAGATGCACCACCCAATTTGGCAATACAGTATCATTTTCCTTTTATCAATCATAATTTTTAGAACTGAGTGACTTACATTCAATCTTCCATATATCAAAACTAGAAGATATAACAGTTAGCATATACTATATGGGGGTCTCTCTGGGACAGAAGGACTGTTTTCAATTAATTTACTGAAATGTGTCATACTTACTTATCCCTACGTTTCCTTTCACAACAGATTGATGATGGTGTGCTGCTCAGCACCCCAACAAATATTGTTGTGGTTTCCTTTGGGTAGTATTTGTCACACATTTCCCCAAATCTCCTTCCCATCCATTCATTGAGCCCCTAACGCTCTTTCCCCAGGCTGTGTGATTTATTGAGGTGTGACGTAATTTAATTGATACCATAAATTAATCACCTACTTGCTGGGGTGGATGTGGTGAAAGCAACACCAGCTCACTGCATGACCTTCTACTACCTGAGCAATATTTCACACCGGCCCCATCAGCAACTTCATTCATGCTTTGTGTGTGTGTGTGTTCTGTAAACACTTAACCTGGTCCAAACACTATTGAGTCTGAGCCCATGTCTGACTCCATGATCTCATTTCCTAAGTTCAGTTTTATACTATAGCTGCACACCATTGATCAGAATAAATTGATATTGCTAGATTGTATTAACATACCAGGTCTTCTTTGCTGTGTGTCAATACTGTCATTGTGGTAGTCTGGTCTCAGTCTTCCTAAGGTTATGATTATGTGATGATAACCCACTAACTCTCTGTTTTCTTTCAATTGAGTTGACAGTGATGGATAACCCTTTGGTTAATCTTGTAGTTGGAGTTCACATAGGTGGGAGAGACACCTTCTGTCAAGTTCTGTCTTCCCTGTTAGTGTGCTAGCCTGCTAATACTTCTGCCTACCTACCACCCCCTTAAGATATCATCTTGTGAAAAACCCTGCAGTAAGAATATTCCCTCGCTTCATCTATTCACATATGTGAAGAACTATGGCTTGAAGTGAACTTTCTTAGTTAGTATTACAAAAGTATCACAATAGAATATGATGTCTGTGTGTACTGGGCTTTTGTAGGCAAAATAGGCAAGGGCAATAATCCCCTAGTGGTCAATAATGGTTGCAGAGGGCAATAGAGCAAGGGTCTAAGTAAATGGCATACTCTTGATTAGCAGATTAGAAATAGCAGGTTTCACTAAAAGACAGCAGTGCAAACTAAAAGTCTAAAGCACCAAAATAAAAATTTGAGATGCAAACGAAGTAAAAAAGATATCCCCTTTATTATTTTCAAATAGAAAACCCTTCCTTACTACCCACCTCTCCCCTGAACAACTAACCCTGTCCCTAAAAAGCCCAATGAAAATCCAAAGTCCAACCCTATTCCCTCCCTATCCTCTGTACCCACAATATGTTACTCCCACCAAAACAAATTAATAAAAAATGGCTCAAAAAGGGTGCTATCAAAATGGGTCTGACCTGGTCGATGCTCAA
Source organism: Pleurodeles waltl (assembly GCF_031143425.1). Lineage (NCBI taxonomy): Eukaryota > Metazoa > Chordata > Amphibia > Caudata > Salamandridae > Pleurodeles > Pleurodeles waltl. Next base: position 921,766,670 of record NC_090448.1, read on the forward strand.
CTCTATACTAGCAAGCTGTCTTTCCATTCAGCCCATCCGCTGCAGGATGCATCAGAGAAATACCCTGGTGGAGTCGGAGGGTGCAGCAGCAGGTGTAATCAGGAACTGACTGCTGGCAGCTGCACTGGCGATGTACTGGCTGGGAGGCTGGTGTGCTGCTACGCTAGGTCCTGGGTCCGAGGCAGCTGTTTTGGCTTCTTCCTCCTCCAGGATCACTAGCGGGTGGTGTTCAGCCTAGGGGGGTCATTCCAACCCTGGCGGCCGGTGATAAAGCGGTGGCCAACCCGCCAACAGGCAGGCGGTCAAAAAAAAGATATTCTGACCCTGGCGGGAACCGCCAACACAGCCCGCCACTTTAACACTCCGACCGCCACGGCGGGACAGACAAACAGCTCGGCAGTCACCGCCAACAGCCAGACGGCAGACAATGTACCGCCCACCCTATCACAACTCACCAATCCGCCACCTTTTCCGGGGCGGGAGCCCCGCCGATAAAAACACGGCGGAAACAGACTACGAACGGGAAAACGCTCACCTATACACACTCCACGAGGAAGGAGGACAGCATGGAGCCCGAATTACACATCCTACCGGCTATTGTCTACCTGCTCATCTACCACGAGTACGAACGCCCGCGCAGACGACAATGGTGAGTACTGCACCTACGACACAGGTGAGGGGGGAGGAGGAAAGCTTACGGGCACACACATATGCGATCCCCCCCCAACTATCTACACACCAATGCAGAGCACCAAGTCACAGTGACACCACCCAAACCCCCCGGAATAATGCAAAGACATAATTAAAGTGAGAAACAACATTTATGTATATAAGAGGTTCTTTGAAGTCATGGTAAAATAGCAATATGAATTGTAAAAAATCAAGTAAGAACATTGCGAAATCGATAAACATAGGCAATAAGTCCTGCACAGTCACCTAAATTTCCACTGTCCGTGGGCCAAAGTATATCAACACATGGGCAAAGCCCACACAGGAGACCTGAGTCCGTTGGAGAGAACACTGCTGGGGCATCAGATGACAAAACTACAGGCACCTCAGGGGGAAGGGAAGGGGGGGCACCTCAGCCACATGAGTCCACGACGCCAGATCCACGAAGGGTCCACCATGCCCACTGTGCCATCCTGGGGAGTGCAAAGCCACAGTCTCACAAGTCTCTACAGTGGGTGGATTGCCCACTGTGCCATCCTGGGGAGTGCAAAGTCACAGTCTCACAAGTCTCTACAGTGGGTGGGTTGCCCACTGTGCCATCCTGGGGAGTGCAAAGCCACAGTCTCACAAGTCTCTACAGTGGGTGGGTTGCCCACTGTGCCATCCTGGGGAGTGCAAAGCCACAGTCTCACAAGTCTCTACAGTGGGTGGGTTGCCCACTGTGCCATCCTGGGGAGTGCAAAGCTACAGTCTCACAAGTCTCTACAGTGGGTGGATTGCCCACTGTTACATCCGGGGGAGTGCAAAGCCACAGTCCATCAGGTGGATTACAGAGACCACTGGTCATGGAGGAGGCATGGTGGGCAGAGTGCGTTGTGAAGGCCTGCCCGACACAGAACCGGGACTGCCAATGGGCTTGACAGGAAGGGCCCAGCGGAGCGGTGCTTGACAGGAAGGGGCCCAGCGGAGCGGTGCTTGACAGGAAGGGCCCAGCGGAGCGGTGCTTGAGACGGCGGGGCCCAGCGGAGCGGTGCTTGACAGGAAGGGGCCCAGCGGAGCGGTGCTTGACAGGAAGGGCCCAGCGGAGCGGTGCTTGAGACGGCGGGGCCCAGCGGAGCGGTGCTTGACAGGAAGGGGCCCAGCGGAGCAGTGCTTGACAGGAAGGGCCCAGCGGAGCGGTGCTTGACAGGAAGGGGCCCAGCGGAGCGGTGCTTGACAGGAAGGGCCCAGCGGAGCAGTGCTTGAGACGGCGGGGCCCAGCGGAGCGGTGCTTGACAGGAAGGGGCCCAGCGGAGCGGTGCTTGAGACGGCGGGGCCCAGCGGAGCGGTGGTTGAGACGGCGGGGCCCAGCGGAGCGGTGCTTGACAGGAAGGGCCCAGCCGCGCGGTGCTTGAGACGGCGGGGCCCAGCAGAGCGGTGCTTGACAGGAAGGGGCCAGCAGAGCGGTGCTTGAGACGGCGGGGCCCAGCGGAGCGGTGCTTGACAGGAAGGGCCCAGCGGAGCGGTGCTTGAGACGGCGGGGCCCAGCGGAGCGGTGCTTGACAGGAAGGGCCCAGCGGAGCGGTGCTTGAGACGGCGGGGCCCAGCGGAGCGGTGCTTGACAGGAAGGGCCCAGCGGAGCGGTGCTTGAGACGGCGGGGCCCAGCGGAGCGGTGCTTGACAGGAAGGGCCCAGCGGAGCGGTGCTTGAGACGGCGGGGCCCAGCGGAGCGGTGCTTGAGACGGCGGGGCCCAGCGGAGCGGTGCTTGACAGGAAGGGCCCAGTGGAGCGGTGCTTGAGACGGCGGGGCCCAGCGGAGCGGTGCTTGAGACGGCGGGGACCAGCGGAGCGGTGCTTGACAGGAAGGGCCCAGCGGAGCGGTGCTTGAGACGGCGGGGCCCAGCGGAGCGGTGCTTGACAGGAAGGGCCCAGCGGAGCGGTGCTTGAGACGGCGGGCCCAGCGGAGCGGTGCTTGAGACAGCGGGGCCCAGCGGAGCAGTGCTTGAGACAGCGGGGCCCAGCGGAGCGGTGCCTTTCTGCACGGCGGGGCCCTCTTCAGCGGTGCCTTTCTGCACGGCGGGGCCCTCTTCAGCGGTGCCTTTCTGCACGGCGGGGCCCTCTTCAGTGGTGTCTTTCTGCACGGCGGGGCCCTCTTCAGCGGTGTCTTTCTGCACGGCCGGGCCCACTTCAGCGGTGTCTTTCTGCACGGCGGGGCCCTCTTCAGCGGTGCCTTTCTGCACGGCGGGGCCCTCTTCAGCGGTGCCTTTCTGCACGGCGGGGCCATCTTCAGCTGTGCTTGTCCAGTCATCCAAGGGAGCCAGACCTGGCCAGGACTCCCTGCTTAGTCGCCCTCCGACCGTGCAGTTGCTGGACCCTTCTGTGACGGAGTCCTGGGCCCGTGGGTGTCCTCCCTCACACCCGGGATGGGGCTTGTGGGGCCCTCCTGGTCCGCGCCCCTGCTGGCTGACTTCTCCGCCCTGCTGCCCTTGCCCTCCTTCGATGAGGCTCTCTGGCCCTTGCCTCCCCTGGATGTTGTGGCAGGTGACGGCCCAGGACTTTGCTCCTTGGGGGCAGCCGTGTCAGTCTTCTCGCGGCGGCCCCTGATTTTACGGGTCCTCTTCCCAGGGGGGGGGCTGGCTGTTCCCTTGCTGCTGGCCGATGTATCTGTGCTGGGAAAGGGTGGACTCCAAAACCAGTGCACAATGGTGACACTTGAAGCAGAGCTGGTGGTGGCTGAGGTGCTCTTGGGACTCTTAGCAGATGGAGGGGGTGGGTCAGGTGGGGCAAAGAGGTTACGTTTGGAGAGGTAAAGTTTTTTAGGACCAATGTAAAGGGTAGGTGTAGTGGGTATGGGAGTGGAGGAAGAGGATGTGGTTGTAGGAGAGTCAGGTGTGCTGTCTTTGGGTGCAGGTGCTTGTGACGTAGGCTGTCGTGAGGTGGTTGGCTGTTGGGTGGGTGGCTGCCTGCGTTTGTGTGTCTTGGAAGAGGGGGTGACAGACACAGTGGGAGAGGACACAGGGGACGTGTAAATGGCAGTGGGGGTGGTGACTGCACGTGTGCGGACTGTACTGGAGGGTGTGCTGGTGATGGAAGTACTGGCTGATGGTGGTGTGCATGCAGGTGTGAGTGGAGACGTCACAGGGAGGGAGGAGGGAGACGAGGAGGAGGGGGACACAGGGGTGGTAGTGACTGTTGGCATGTCTGCATCTGGGTGTTGCTTGGGTGAATGCTTGTGTGATCTGTGGTGCTTATGTCTGGATGAGCTGCCCTTGGGTGTTGAGGTGTGTGCAGGCTGGTCTGATGGTGTGGATGGGATAGGCTGAGGAACAGGAGACAGAGACAGGGTGGAGGCAGTTAGAAGAGGGAGGCTGGAAACAGCGACAATGGCTGCCGTCAGTGCTGAGGCCAGAGCATTGAACGATCGTTGATGGGCAGCCTGACCCGAATGAATGCCCTCCAGGTATGCATTGCTCCGATGCACCTCCCTCTCTACCCCCTGGATGGCATTCAAAAGGGTAGACTGCCCAACAATGATGGTCTGTAGGAGGTCAATGACCTCCGCACTGAGGGCAGCAGGGGTAACAGGGGCAGGGCCTGAGGTGCCTGGGGCGAAGGAGATGCCCGCCTTCTTGGGCGAGCGGGCACGGAGCGAAGGCTGAGGGGCTGCTGGGAGGGCGGAGCTGGTGCGCTGGGTGGCGGCTGTACCTGTAGAGGCGGGGGGCCCAGATGTTGCCGCCACCGCTAGGGAGCTCCCTTCCGAGGACGTGCGGTGTCACTGGTGTCACCACGGGTCCCCGTTGTGGTGCTCCCCTCGCCCTCCGTATCACTGGTGACCTCGGTGTCTGTACCATGGCCCACCAGGGCCTTGTGAGTTGCAGCTCCCTCGTGCTCCGATGCCAATTCTCCTCCACCTGATGATGCTAATGCACACATGCACAAGAAGACAAAGAAAAAGGGTGGGGGGAGAAATAAAAACAGATTGAGTGCATGCATTGTCAACACCGTTGGCGGAGAGGACAGACACAGGAGCCTCATGCACTACGCCGCGCAATCGGGGTACACTACTCAGTACTTGTGACTAGGCCAACAGGTCTATGGACAACATATGCGCACATGGGTGATGCTGGACCATGGATTGCTGTACTTGGCACCCTACAGAGGTGGGGGGTGGGGGCACAGGGCCATGCCTAAAGGAGGGGACTACACTACAGAAAGCGCCCTGGCCTAATGCCACCCACAGCCCTCCTCCCCCACCCAGACGCCTCCACTGCATGTAAAGATAGCAGAATGTGCTGGTACTCACCCCCTTGTGTCTGCTGTGATGTCCTCACGCGCCCATCCAATTCGGGGTAGGCCACCGCCAGGATCCGGGACATCAGGGGGGTCAAGGTACGACTGGCACCCCTCCTACGTTGGGAGGCCATCCCCAGCAGTGACTCGGCGGTCTTCCTGGTCCCGCGGCGGATGTCCTCCCACCTCTTTCGGCAGTGGGTGCCCCGTCTTGTGTGGACCCCCAGGGCCCGGACTTCCTTGGCGATGGCACGCCAAATGTCGGGCGTTGATGGGCGCTGACCTATTTGACATGTACAGGGTGGGAAAGGAAATTTCAACATTTTTCTGCATGTTAGATGTGATTGCCCCCCCCTCCCCAACCCTGCCATGTGGCACATGCTCTCATCTGTCGTGCCTTGCACTCCTCATTCGCTCCCCACCCCACCATCTTACATCCACCATACACAACCCAGGCATAGCCCATTCAACGTGCACCCAGTGTACTTACCTGTTGGTCTGGAGGACCGTAGAGTAGCGCATACTGGGGCAGGACCCCATCCACAAGTTTCTCCAACTCTTCTGAAGTGAAGGCAGGGGCCCTTTCCCCAGTCGCAGCAGCCATTGTCTCTTCCAGACCGAGGTCACAGCAGCACTTGCAGTATAGGTCCTCTGCTGTGGATGATCAGGTCTCGAGTGATTAAGCAGATAGAAAAAGGCGGTCACGCCCGCGGCGGTGCGTACCGCGACCGCCGGCGCACATCGTCATTGGCTCCTGAGACCCATAGGGTTCAATGTTAACCAATGCTTCGACCGCCTACCGCCACGGTGAGCCACGCCAGCGCAGTGACCTCACATCCCACTGTCACACTTCACAGGTCAGGCAGCCGCCATTTCAAGGGCCCACATGGCATGATTTCTACTGCGTCACACAGGCCTAGGCCTTGCATTGCCACTCATACAAGCCATTCAATGCATAGCGATTCGTGTACTGTGCAAGCTGTGGGAACGAACCTGAGGGTTGCTTGACTCTGTGCTCCATGTTGTCCTTCCTAGGCACCGTCCGCTGGGACTTGCGAGGAGAAGGATGAATCCTCCCGTGTACCGACCGCTGGTGGACCTGTCGACAATGGAAGAACGACATATTATACTTCGATACCGACTTGACCGAGCCACTATGCATGAACTGTGTGCCCAGCTGGAGCCAGACCTGATGTCCCCCATCCGCCAACCCACAGGGATTCCCCCTCTGGTGCAGGTGCTGTCAGTACTCCATTTTTTGGCAAGTGGGTCTTTTCAGACAACAGTGGCCATGTCATCAGGGATGTCTCAGCCTATGTTTTCTAAGGTTTTGTCCAGAGTGTTGTCTGCCCTGATGAAATACATGCGGAGATACATTGTTTTCCCTGAGGAGGGTGATTTGGCCACTGTGAAGGGTGATTTCTATGCCCATGGACATATCCCCAACATCATTGGTGCCATTGATGGGACCCATGTGGCTTTAGTACCCCCAAAAGACAATGAGCAGGTGTACAGAAATAGAAAAAGTTACCATTCGATGAATGTCCAGGTGGTCTGTTTGGCTGACCAGTACATCTCCCATCTAAATGCCAAGTTCCCTGGGTCAGTGCATGACGCGTATGTCATGCGAAATAGCAGCATCCCTTATGTGATGGAACAGCTACAGAGACACCGTGTGTGGCTAATAGGTGACTCTGGTTACCCCAACCTGCCTTGGCTATTGACCCCAGTCAGGAATCCCCGGACCAGGGCAGAGGAACGGTACAATGAGGCACATGGGCGAACTAGGAGGATTATAGAACGGACCTTCGGGGTCCTGAAGGCCAGGTTTAGGTGACTGCATATGACAGGGGGATCCCTCATGTACTCACCAAAGAAGGTGTGTCATATCATCGTGGCCTGCTGTATGCTTCACAATCTTGCATTGCGACGCCAGGTGCCTTTCCTGCAGGAGGATGGTCCAGATGGTGGTGTTGTAGCAGCTGTGGAGCCTGTAGAGAGTGAAGAGGAGGAAGACGATGGGGACGACACGGACAACAGGGACACAGTTATACAACAGTATTTTCAGTAGCACCCAGGTAAGAATCACCCACGCCATTTTACATTTACTTCTGGCCTCCTGCATCTCTACTTTCTGTGTTTCCCCCCAGTTCCTTTTCACTGATTTTTGACTTTCCCTTCCCTTTTCAGAGCTGTATGACCTACAGCGTGACTTCTGCTTTGTTTGCCCATGGACTAATGCTTATTGACACTGGTATGTTGTCATCACAATGTAAATGTACATTATTGCACCATTATGTGTAATACATTTGTAAAGAATACAAGCAGACTCCTGACATTTGAAGTGCAATTGGTGATTTATTTTAAGTGCTGCGTATAGGTCCATGATAGTAAAACGGTGATGGGTGGGGGTGGAGTAATGTCCATGGCAGAGTCCAGTTCTCAGTAGCACAGGTGCATTGTCCATATGCCTGTGGAAGGATGGAGCAGGGGCAGTTCAAGGTTGGACAGGGTGACAATGTGGGACAGTGGGATGACATCAGGGGGTATCTTAGGCTGGCGGGGGTCTTGGCATCCTACTCTGTCTTCTTGTGTGATCTCAGGTTCCGCTTGCGGGGTGGTTGATCTTCAGCAGGAGGTGGGGTTCTGGTGGCCTGTCGTGGTGTGGGGGCCTCCTGTCCACTAGCGCCGGCGGAGGTGGTAGGCTGTTCGTCGTCCGGGCTGGTGACAGGGGCCCTTTGGGGTGCCACATGGTCCCGCAATGTGGTGACTATCTGGTTGAGGGCCAGGACGATGGTCCCCATTGCGGTACCGATGTTCCGGAGTTCGTCTCTGAACCCCATGTACCGTTCCTCCTGCTGTGCCTGGATCTCCTGGAACCTGGCCAGTACCGTCGCCATCGTCTCCTGGGAGCGGTGGTATGCTCCCATGATGGTGGTGAGGGCCTCTTGGAGAGTGGGTTCCCTGGGCCGGTCAACCCCCTCTCGCACAGCAGCCCTCCCAGTTGCCCTGTTTCCCCGGGCCTCTGTCCCCTGGACGGTGTGCCCACTACCACTGCCCCCAGGTCCCTGTTGTTGTTGGGGTGGTGGGTCAGCCTGGGTGCCCTGTAGTGGCGGACACACCGCTGATTGACGCGTCCTGGAGACAGAGGCATGGGCCCGCTGGGTGGGAGCTGTGCTGGTATTCCCAGAGGGGGTTGGGTCTGCTGTGGCCTGTGTCTGTGTGTGGGGAACCGACTGTCCAGAGGTCCCCGATGGTCCGGGCTGGTCATCAGGTTCTAGGTCGACAGAGCTGCTGTCATCACTGGGGGCCTGTTCTGGGGGCGGGATGGACAAATCTGGACCCTCCTGGCCGGTGTGTTGGCGTTCGGGCCCTGCAGGGGTAAAAGAGTATGGTTATTGCTTCTGTGTGTGCCATGGCGTGCGATTTGTGGGTGCCCTTGTCCCCCAGTGCTGGCATTCCCTTGTGGGAGGAGTTGTGAGGGTGGTTTGGGGGGGGATGGGTATGTGCAGTGGTCATGCTTGGGTGATGGGTGTCCATGGTTTGTGTTGGCATTCAGGGATTGGTGTTGTGTTGGGTGGGTTGTGCTGGTGAGACATTGGCAGGGAGGATGTGTGCTGGGGGGTTGGGGGTGGGGGTGGGGGTGCGGGTTGGCATGCTGGTGGTTGGGGGGGGTGAAGTATTTGGGATTAGACTTGCCAGAGTCCATTCCTCCGCCTACTCCAGCGAGGCCCGCAGGATGCAGGATGTTCAAGACCTCTTGCTCCCATGATGTGAATTCGGGTGGAGCGGGTGGGGGTCCGCCGCCAGTCTTCTGCACAGCGATGTTGTGTCTTGACACCATCGACCGCACCTTCCCCCGTAGGTCGTTCCAGCGCTTTCGGATGTCTTCCCGGTTTCTGGGATGCTGTCCCACAGCGTTGACCCTGTCGACGATCCTTTGCCATAGCTCCGCCTTCCTGGCTATTGTGGTGTGCTGCACCTGTGTGTCGAATAGCTGGGGCTCTACCCTAATTATTTCCTCCACCATGACCCTGAGTTCTTGGTCCGAGAACCTGGGGTGTCTTTGGGGTGCCATGGGGTGGTGTGGGGTGGTGTTTGTGGTGATGAGTGTGGTGTGTGTGGTGGTGTGTGGTGTTTTGTGCGTGGATGTAGTGTGGGTGATGATGTTGTGTTCCTCTGTGTGTTGGGGTTTGCGATAGCTGTGCTCTCTCTCTCTCTCTCGCCTTCTCTCCGAATTTCTAGTAGTGGGGGTTTGTGGGTGATGTGGGTGTGTGTTTTATAGTTGATTGGATGTGTGGGTGTGGTGTGTGTATGTGTATCAGGTGTGTGTATTTCGAATTGTCCAATGTGGCTGTGTTTTGTAAAGGTGTGTGTATTTTGACCGCGGCGGTGTGTACCGCCAATGGAATACCGCGTGGATTCGTGGGTCGTAATGGCATGGGCGTGTTTGTGTTGGCGTGACGGTGGAGGTTTGGTCATCTCCAGTTTATCGCTGACCGCTGATGAGGTGGCCTTCCGTGGATGTCGGGTTTTTGGCGGTTTGGCAGTTGTGGGTCAGAATGACCGTGGCGGTTTACCGCGGCCGCGGCGGTAGAATGGCGGACTTCTGACCGGCGGTAAGAGCCTTTTACCGCCGAGGTCAGAATGACCCCCTAAGTGTTCCCCAGCATCTGCTGCCACAGACGGGCTGCTATCTCCTGCCTGGTTGTTGGTGGTCATCATGAAGGAGTAGCCATATCGAGAAAAAGAAGAATAACAAAAGACAAATTGCTCTGAACAAGCACTTCTTCAAATGATAGATAGTGGGTGGTGCAGTAGCACTACATTGCTGGTCCCATAGGGACAATAGAATTTGAAGTGATTATTTATGATTAGAAGAGTCACAGGGCCAATAGTTTATTTGATAACCTACACATGCCTCACATAAGAAGCACTAACAGTTCAGTAGAAAACGAATTAAGGCAGAATGAAACCAGATGGAAAAAAGTGATTTTATTTTTTTCTGTTAAAGGCTTTTCCAGTTATTAAACAGACACTGTGAGAAAGAAGCCTCTTTCTAGCATGGTTATCCCCACTTTTGGCCTGTTTGTGAGTGTGTGTCAGTGTGTTTTTACTGTGTCACTGGGATCCTGCTAGCCAGGACCTCAGTACTCATAGTTTGTGGCCTAATGTGTATGCCTATGTAGTGTCTAACTGTGCCACTGAGGCTCTGCCAATCAGAATTACAGTGCTTATGCTCTCTCTGCTTTTAAATTTGTCACTGTAGGCCAGTGAATACATTTACCAATTTCAATTGGCATACTGGACCCCTCTTTTAAGTCCCTAGCCTATGTACCCAGGGTATTGGGGTTCCAGGAGATCCATATGGGCTGCAGCAATTCTTTTGCCACCCATAGGGAGCTCAGACAAACCCTTACTCAGGACTGCCATTGCAGCCTGCGTGAAAGAGTGCACACACTATTTCACAGTAATTTCCACTGCACATAAGTAACTTATAAGTCACCTATATGTCTAACCTTCACTTGCTGAAGGTTAGGTGCAAAGTTACTAAGTGTGAGGGCACCCTTGCACAAGCAAAGGTGCCCCCACATAGTTCAGGGCCATTTCCCCAGACTTTGTGAGTGTGGGGACACCATTACATGCGTGCACTACATATAGGTCAATACCTATATGTAGCTTCACAATGGTAACTCTGAATATGGCTATGTAACATGTCTAAGATCATGGAATTGTCCCCCCATTCCAAATCTGGTATTGGGGAGCCAATTCCATGCATCCTGGGGGCTCCACCATGGACCCCAAGCACTGCCACACCAGCTCTCTGAGGCTTGCACTGCAGCTACAGCTGCTGCTACCTCACAGACAGGGTTCTGCCCTCCTGGGGTTTGGGCAGCCCAGTCCCAGGAAGGCAGAACAAAGCATTTCCTCTGAGAGCAGGGTGTTACACCCTCTACCTTTGGAAATAGGTGTTAAAGGCTGGGGAGGGGTAGCCTCCCCAGCCTCTGGAAATGCTTTGAAGGGCAGAGATGGTGCCCTCCTTGCATAAACCAGTCTACACCAGTTCAGGGAGCCTTTCTCCCCTGCTCTGGCAGGAAACTGGACAAAGGAAAGGAGAGTGACCACTCCCCTATCTATCACCACCCCAATGGTGGTGCCCAGAGCTCCTCCAGTGTGTCCCAGACTTCAGCCATCTTGCTTTGCAAGGTGTGGGGGCACTCTGGAGGGCTCTGAGTGGCCAGTGACAGCAGGTGACTTCAGAGACCCCTCCTGATAGGTCCATATCTGATAAGGTAGCCAATTCCCCTCTCAGGACTATTTAGGGTCTCTCCTGTGGGTTCTCTTCAGATTCTGCTTGCAAGTTTCCTTCAGGAATCCTCCGCAACAACTTTAGCATCCTCTGACCTCGGATCAACCGCAGCCTCCTCCAAGAAATGCTGTAACTGCAACAAAGTGTTTACAAGAGACAGCTTTCTTCATCTACCTCAGTTCCAAGTCAGCAACTGCAACAGTTTCCACAATGCGCATGCTCTAGGCACTCTCTGCCTTCATCCTGCACCAGAAGGACTGAAGAAATCTCCCGTGGTGTGACGGAGTCACTCCCCTGCTCCAAGCAGGCACCTTCCAAGGCGACGACCAGAACCCTAGGACTCCTCTCATGGCAAAGAGCGTGCTCCGTATGGACACAGAGGGTGGACATCATCAACATAGACTGTCCTGAGGTCCTGCAGACACAATTTGGAGGAGGTAAGACCTTACCTTCCCCGAGAACGATGGTACCCCTGTGTTTTGTGTCTTCTTTGCCTCTTGAGGCCTCTGTGCACTGTTTGGAAAATTCCTTCGTGCATAGCCTGGCCCAGGTCCCCAGCACTCCACCCTGCAAGCTCAACTCGCTGAGTTGTTCTCCGGTGGTGTGGGACCTTCTTTTGTTGTGCTGCATCAACTGCGTTTTTGCACCTCCTTTGAACCAGGATCCTGCGGCTTCTGGGGGTGCTGGCTGGCATCCTGAGGGCTCTCTAAAGTGTTGAGAGCCCCCTCTTCCTCCTCACACAGAGTTGAGGCTCCCAGGTCCCTCCTGGGTCCATCCAATGCCATTTTGATGAAAAGCGCACTTTTGCCGTAGCCGTTGTTGATGCCTTCCAACACAAAATCTCATCTGCAATGATCTTCACGCTGTGGGACATCTTTTGCATCACACAGGAACTCGCTGGCATCTTCCTAGGGTGCATTTCTGCAGTCTTCAACTAACCGGGGACTCTTCTTTTGCACCCTCTTCTGGGTTGGCAGGGGCTCCTGTCCTTCCTGGAACTTCTTTCGACTTCTGGTCTTGGCCCCCTTCCTTTGCCCGTCTTCAGGTCCAATAATCCAGCCATTCTTTGCAGACTTGGTTGGCTGCTGCAAAATCCCAAAAACGAGGTGTAGTGTGTCCTAAGGAAACTCATTCTATTCTCATTTTTCAAGTCCCTTGATGGACCAACTCCGTCTCCTTTTATTGTAATGCCTGCATACTCACATCACTGTGAAATTGCATGGGATTGTACGAGCTACATAATGATACAGAGAATGCTAAATCAATGATCTCATTAATTCACTATGGAGACGGGACGACAGAGGAGTCTGCATTGGAATGGCTTCTTAAGTAATCCGCCAAAGTGAGTGCCTACCTACGAATACAATGATAGAAGAGTCCAAAAGTAACCTGTAATGCAGGGTGTTCATGAATCCGATCATTACAACGTCCTTGTAGCTAGTGAGTAAGTGTAATTGTCAATAAACAAGCAATGTGACTTACCAGCGCCCATCCCTGCCGACGCATCGGCCCCTGCTCCATCTGCTCCTGCAGCGGTTGATCTTTTGGAACCACTGGTGAATGGCATGGCTATCAAAAAACAGAATGCAGGTTTTAGATGCCAGATCCCATTCTTAATTTTTAAAATAAAAAAATGCAATCATTACAGTTCGGTTAGCACTGCAGTATCTTCTGTCAAAAATATTACTCTGGGCATTTTGTTGGAATGTTAGAACAGCCAGGTAGTCAAGCCAACCAAAAGCTTTGCGTTATAGAGATGCAGAGATATAGACTATGATTGATGATGACTCAAAATCATTGAAGAGCAACGAAGGGGTGGAACAAAAGATAAGGCAGGGGTAACAGGAATTAAACAAAACTTGGATGGAGAGACAGTATAAAAAAGTAAACAAGGCAACTTTAAAAGTACTATAAAAGTGGGGAGTGCTAAAAGTTAAGGAAATTATAATAATAATATTAAATAATAGAACTTATTGGCATGAGCAGAGCCATTAGCATTGATGCTGGTAGTCCGCGCCTCCCCAGCTCCTGACGGATCTACCGGTGCAGTGCCCCTTTTCTTGCCCTTGGGTGCTGACGTAATCTTAGAGAGAAGATAAACAAAATACATTAATGGTACCTTCAATCTCCACAAAATTATTACATAACAGGCAAATGCAATAACATTGTACTTAAATCAGATCACCAATGGTACTATACTAGTATGATCAACTATCGTTGAGTTGGCTATATTCCTAAAATCCCTATTCCAAATTTCCTTAACAAAAACTACGTTTGGAACTAATGCATTGCCCTTGCAATGTATGATCTTTCATTCTATTCTCATTTTTCAAGTCCCTTGATGGACCAACTCTGTCTCCTTTTATTGCAATGCATGCATACTCATGTCACTGTGAAATTGCTTGCGACTATATGAGCTACATAATGATACAGAGAATGCTAAATCACTGATCTCACTAATTCACTAAGGAGACAAGACGACAGATGAGTCTGCATTACAATGGCTTCTTAAGTAATCAGCCAAAGTGAGTGCCTACCTACGAGTACAATGAGAAAGCACCTCCGAGCACCTGCCTAGCTCTACTGGATCACATAATAAATAAATAATATTCTTAACGTAAACTAAACTTAACTTACCTCTGAGTGGAAGCTGCATGCTATTTGGAAAAAAAAAAGTTAGCATTTTACAACACAATCACAACTAAATTATAGTAGTCACCAAGCCCCGGGATCTCGATGCTTAACAGGTCGAGAAGGTCCTGCTTGCTCTCGTTGATATCTGCCCAGCGGTGCGTCAGCTGCTGGGTGGTGCACTGGACCTAGGTGGTGGTCCTGACCAACCCGCACAGCCTAACCTGCACTGCCTACACTCCTGCAGGGGGTAACCGCTTCCAGGTCTGCCACCTGCTGCCAGCATGGAGGGGAGATGCTGCTGCACATAATAAATCAGTGCTACCACCCCCTCCTCGCTGAAAATCAGCTGAGGCTGCACCCCTTGACGGTGGCACCACCTATAAGGCAGGTGGCTGCTGTTGCCCCAGTGCTCTGCCATTGTGCTGGGTGGGTAGGATAGGAAAAAAGAAACAGGAAGAAAAGGAACTAAAAAAATAAGGGAAAAATACAAAAATGCAAAAAGTCACAAAAAATATAAAACACTGTAAAAATAATGAGACACAAAAATACACACTTAAACAATAAATGAAAAGATACGGGTAGATAAAGTATGGGGCAGAGGATTACAAAAATTGAGGACAGATTGAAATTGAAGGCCCAGCACCAAAAACAGAGTGAAAAACAAGATGACCACGCCCATGCGAACTCTGTGGTGCTGATCGCGCATGATTTTGAATGCGAGTACTTACTTTGCATTTGATGTCAAATGCAACACGAATGGCCGCAATGGAGAACGCCACCAGCTAGCGGAACTCTGAGTAGCGCAGCAGAGCTTTTTGGCCACTTCACGGAGTTCGGTGTAGCGGGACTCTGCGCACTCCACCCAGGCCTACTATAATCTCTCTAATCCCTTTCCCTACAGACTATAGAAAAAAGTGCCCCTTTTGGCATTGTTACCCCCCCCACCACTTTTTGTCTGGTATTGATGCTAGTTTGACTGAGTCTGTGCTGGGATCCTGCTAATCAGGCTCCAGCAAGTCTGTTCTTTCCCTAAACTGTACCATTGTTTCCACAATGGGCACACAGCTAACTCCCTTGTAAAAGATACCAGTGGTACATAGGGATCTGTGACATAGGAGGGTCCCTAAGGGCTGCAGCATGCATTGGGCCACCCTAAGGGACCCATCATTAAGCAGATGTACATTGCCATTGCAGATTGTGTGTGCTGGTGGGAGAAAAAGGTAAAGATGACATGGCACCCGTTCCAGGGTGCATGCCCACAAACCACTGCCTGTGGATTAGGTAAGCCACCCCTCTAGCAGGCCTTACAGCCCTACGGCAGGGTGTACTATACCACAGGTGACGGCTTAGCTGCATGAACAATATGCCCCTACAGTGTCTAAGTCCATTCTTAGACATTGTAAGTGCAGAGTGGCCATATTAACTACATGGGCTGGGAGTTCATCATTACAAACTCCAAGGCTCCATGATAGCTACACTGAAGGCTGGGACGTTTAGTATCAAACTTCTCAGCTCAGTAAACCAACAATGTTTCCAGTGTTAGATTTATTGTACACTTTACCCAGAGGGCGTTTTAGAGATGCTCCCCTTTAGTGCAGGACTGACCAGTCTGTGCCAATCTGTCACTAACAGACACATGTCTGAGGGGGTGATAGTGTTTATGCTCTCTGGGGTCAGAATCAAAGTCTGCATTGGGTGGGGGTACTTCACATCTCCCCCCTGCAGGAACTGTAACACTTGGTGGTGAGCCTCAAAGGCCTGAAAGGGTCAGGCCTCTTGTTGCAGTGCTCCAGGGCTCTCCAGCTAGTGAAAATGCCTGCCCCCTGGACTAGGCCCCACTTTTGACAGCAGGTCTGGTGAGAAAATTAGGCAAAACAAGTAGGAGTGATCACTTCACCTGGGACCGCCACTAAGGCATCCAGAGCTGAAGAGACCCCCTCCTTGCAGAATACTCATTCTTGGTTTGGAGGAGAGGGACCAATGGGGATAGGAATGTAACTCCCTCTCAAAGGGAGTGGGCACAGATAAGGTGAAGCCACCCTCAGGGGCAGTAGCCATACTGTCCTGTGATCCCTGTAACACTCTTCAAACTAGTACTTAGGGGCACCCCAGAATCTTACACACTATATTCCTGGTGAGATCATAAAGAAATAAGGAAAGAAGGAAGAAGAAGGACTGCTAAGCCGACCCCAGCAATGAAGATTTCAAACAACAACTGATTTGGCCCCAGCCCTATCTGCCTGTCTGCAGCTTCAAAGACCTCTGCTCGAGAAGGCAATGAATCCTGCAGTAATAGTGATCTCTACAAACCCCAAGAGGATTGTCTGCGTAGCAGAGTACCAACAACTCCATAGGACTGCGGCCCTGTCCAGAAGAAAAGCTCCAAAAGGATTCCAGAATGGCCCCGGATCCACAAGCCCTGCCCACTCTGCACCTGACGCCCACGGCCCGAGTCCCGGTTGGCCACTGGTCCAGAGAAGGTCCCTAGGCAATTCCGACCTTGAGTCCACCCTGGGTTGACTTTTCCTGGCCAACACAATGACGCCTGCAGCCTGAATCCAGAGGACCCTCCTGACCATATCCAATGAAGATTCTCGATGCCCAAGGAGATCCCCTGCACCCGCAGCCCCCTGGCCTTGGAGAATTTGATCGGCAGTCAAGCAACAACCGGCCAGCTCCTCTCCTGCCTGTCCAGCCTTTGGTTTTCCGGACCGACGCCCAGCGCCCAGCATGCAGCATCTTTTGTTACCCCCAGGGTCTCCTCTTTGAAAAGCATTGGGCGCCGAGCTCTCTGATTGCACCTGCACCCGGCCACCCCTGTGCCACTGAGGGTGTGTGTTGGGTGTGATCATGTGCCCTCGTGCTGTCTTAAACCCGCAGGCCTGTGTCCTGAAACAGTGGGTATGTACCTGCGATCTGATTTCTACTGAGCACCTGCAGTCCTCATAGGATTCCATTGTAAATCCGACACCAACTTTGACCTCTGCACCCAGCCAGCTCCTTGTTGCTGGTGGTGCACTTTTGGAGTCAGCCTAAACTATGACATGTGCACATCCTAGCTCCCGAAGACTGGAATCGTAAGTCGTGTACTTACCTGTAAATGTGCTAACACTTTTTCCGCCCATGACTCTATCGATTGATATGAAAAATTGCACTCTGTCAACTTTCAAAATGAAAAATTGTTACTTACTTGTAAACTGCTTTATCTGCAAAAAACAAACAAAGTACATTTGATGCATATGCTTGATACCTACTTACAACTGTATTTACCTGCAACAAAGATGTTCTGGTTCTGGTAAGAAATATATATTTTTGCTATATAAAAACAATTGGCCTGGAGTTAGTTATTGAGTGTGTGCCTCATTTCTTGACTGTGTGTGTACAACAAATGCTTTGCACTACCCTCTGATAAGCCTAACTGCTCGACCACACTACCACAAAAGAGAGCATTAGTATTATCCACCTTAGCCTCTATTAAGCCTCTGGGGAACCCCTGGGCTCTGTGCACACTATACATCATTTTGATATAGTGTATACAAAGCCAGCTTCCTACACAGACTGTTCCCTCCTCCAGCTCTCCTTTACTCATCCCAAACCTCATCTTTCTACTATGGTCTCCCAATTAACACTTCTGGATTCTTCCCTCTTCTATCCCTCCATTATTCTATTCAATCCAACTAACAGACTCACATGTCCTCCACTCAAGTTAGCAAATATCTCCCTATACTAATACTAATACCATACTCAGATTTCCCTATACTAATCCTTTTGGGTTCCAGAGTAGAATGCTACTTATGGAAAAGCACTTTGATGCCTCATCAGGGGTAGTAAGCACTATATAAATACAGTTACAATTACAATATTTAATTTAATTATAACTCCCTTGTATAGTGGTATACCTTATACCCAAGGACTGTAAATGTAATGGTGCTGGTGGGCCTGCAGCACATAGTGTGCCACCCAACTAATTAGTCCCTTGAAACATCCCCCCTGTTTGCTATTGCAGCCTGAATGAAGTTTTAAACTGCCAATTCGACTTAGAAATATAACCCCCTTGTCAAGCATTAAAGTCCCCTTTTATTTCTTATAAGTCACTTCTAAGGTAGGCCTTAGGTAGCCCATAGGTCAGGGTGCATTGTAATTTAAAGGTTGAACATGTAATTTTAAGTTTTGCATGCCCTGCTAGTTAAAAAAAAAACAGAAATTCATTTTTTCAGTGTTGTGAGGCCTATCTATCCTGTATAATAACATTGGAATGCCTTACTACACAGCTGAGTGTACCTGACAGTCTTTTCTAATTCCTCCCAGACAGTCACACAATAGAGGGATTAGGTGTGTCTAAATGGGTAATCTGCTTGGAGGATGGGGAGTGGGAGCGCTGGGGCCAGCCCTTTTTGCAACTGAACAGGCTTTGCACTGCCTTCAACAAAGGGCTTGTGACCTCCATATTGTCTCTGCAGCCAGCTTGGAGCCAGGGCACAGGAGTTATGAAATTCCAATCACTTCAAAGAGAAACTTCTAGAAACTTCTACCAACTTCAAAGAAGGCACCAGGCCTAAAAATAGGACCCACTCTTCAGTTTAATCTCTGGATCTGTGGAAGGACTCTCAGGCGACTGTCTGCTGCTGTGGCCTTCTGTTTACCCCACAAGACTGCTTTGCTGCACCTGGAAGGACTGATTTGCTGCCTGGAGCCTGCCTTGAACACTCAGAGGCCAACCCTACTGTTTGAGCACTGCATCTTCACCTGAATCCAGGACTACCAGAGTGACTCCAAGGGCTAGTTTTCTGGCCTCCTGTTCAGAGCTGCAGAGACATATAAGGCTTCCTCCATTTTGAACCCACACTTGGACCCAGCCTGCATGAGTTCTGAACCCCAAGTTGTATCCCTCCAGTCCTGGACCGTTGGTTGTGGTGCTAAAGGTACTTAGCCAAAATACAAAATGGGGGACTTGGGACATTTTTGGCAAAAAACTGCTCTGAGAATCAAAGGAAGACTAGGACCACTTTGCTTCTCTATCTGCCCAAGGTGCATCATAAGTCAGCTTGTCTTTGCAGCTGCTCCTGCTACGTTCTTCTCTGCAGCAGAAAATCATATAAAGCAGTACTTCATCAAAGGAGTATCCAAACCGCTGGAACTGTGTTCGGCCACAACCTCCACCCTCGTCCCTCTGGAGATTTTTGACTTCCAAAAAAGTGAAATATGCCCTCATTATGTTCTTGGTAGTAAATACCGAATACCGTTGTGCTGTCTGCCACCAGCATAGCTCCGCGGAGGCGGACATCCGTCCACCACATTATGACACATACATACAAAATCGACTGAAAACAGCCACAACCACAAATCCGCCAGACCCACTGAACGTGATAAACTGTCAGTACTACCACTCATACTGTTACACCACCAATACTACGCCTGCCAAATAATGACCCACCGATCACCATAGCGGACATTCATCAACGGTAAACCATTGGCGGTGAACACCGCCGCAGGGGATAATGTCACCCACAGACAAAACAAGACAACATTGGCCAGAACAAAAAACCCACGCCTGACACAATTATACACACCCCACACACCCACCAACAGCACTATAAAACCCACACCCACATCACCCACAATCTTTTGCTAACACGAAAAGACCACAACAGCTAGCCACGCAAATCACAGAGACAACTTCATACACACACCACAATCACCCATTCATCCGTCACACACCACACACCCCACAACCCACCACATTACTCAAAATCCTCAGCACAACACACACACCACACAAAACCCATGTCCCCACAAAGGCACCCTCGTTTTACTGATGAGGAGTTGCGTATTATGTTTGAGGAAATAGTCAGGGTAGAGCCAGAGCTGTTTGGAGCACAGATCCAGCAAATATCCATTGCCAGGAAGATGGAGCTATGGCGGAGGATCGTGGACAGGGTGAAGGCCGTGGGACAGCATCCATGAACAAGGGACGGGGCGTGGCCTGCAGCCGATGAAGCCGCACGCCTAGCGTGACACTCCCGAGGCCGTAAGCGTGGCTCGCAAAATCCTGCAGGAATAATGACCCAAAACGGGACCCCAGACAGTGCCTCCTGCTCCTGAGGGATTGGGGCTTGGACTGGAGCCCTCCACTGGCAAAACAAGTGGCGGCGAAGAGGAATCCGAGGCTCGGAGCGCACGACCGAGAAAACAAAAATGGCGGCTATGACCCAGCCCTGAGCCGGAGCTGCGTTCTTCCCGTCGGGAGACTCGGAGGTCCGCCGGAGGCTGTGGACACCTGGAGCAGACCTCACTGATGATGGAGGCATAAGTAGCGGTGCCCCCCCCATCGTTGAGAATCGGAGGAGAAATGAGTGGGAGTTTATATGGCAACAAGAGTGAAAGCTAAATGCCCCGTCTCGATAAAATGACAGGAGCCGTTCATAGAGCTGGAACCGACTGTTCTGGAACGGCAGTGCAATAGAAACTGGTAGGATTGCCCACTTCTCCTTGATTACGGAATCTGAGAGCATTTGGACACAAAGCGCGATTACAGAACACAACACGCTGTGATAGGAAACTGCTATTTAGGGAGACCGAGACTGGAAACAAGAGTATCACAGAAGCACGGGAGAATAGATGTTATTGCCTGAGATTACCATCAGAGTGGATTGCTGTGGGATGGAAGAAGATCATCCACTCTAATAAGGCAGAGGAATCACACATCCCGGTCCCTTGTAAGAGCCCCCTGGGCCCTCAGAACATTGATATAAATATAAAATATACGGAAAGTAAACAATTGCGAAACTGAAACCTCTGGCTCTACTTGCCCTCCCACTCAGACATCTTTTGAAATTCCATGTGGTGGCAGATAAGACCTACCTGTAATGCTCTCTGTTTAAATAAAACCTTGTGACCCACCGGAGAAAACAGCATTTAACTACCTAAGAGAATAGCTTAAGCGGCAATACGATGGGAAAACCAAAAAAACGTGAGGGCCAGGAACTTGAGGAGACAAACGTAACTAAGCCCTCTGAACAATCTTCTAAACTAAGTACCCAAGCTAGTACACTGAATCAAGAAACTACGCTGGATACGATACTTCAAGCAACCAGGGAGTCCCGTGAAGCCCTTGAGCAGAAAATAGACAATCTAACTGTAGATCTTTCATTATTGAGAGATGATCATCGTATACTAACAGAAAGAGTGAGGTCAAATGAAAAAGCGCTTGAACAACTGACCCCAATCCAGAAAACATTATCCACAGACCTCACTGGACTTACCTCTCGGGTAAAAATGCTGGAAGCAAGAGCGGAAGACGCAGAAAATCACGCCCGCAGGAGCAATCTCAGTCTGGTAGGTTTACCGGAAAAAGTGGAATCATCAGAAACGAATATGGAGACTTTCCTAGAGAACTGGATAAGGGAAGTAGTAGCCCCAGAGGGTCTATAATCCTTTTTTGCAATCGAGAGAGCTCACAGAGTTCCTAGTAGACCCCCCCCCCACCAGTTGCGAAATCACTTCACTTCAAAGATAGAGACTTTATTTTAACACAAGTTAGACTAAAGGGTGAAATAGCTCCTGAAAACCAAGGAATTGTGCTCTTCCCGGACTTTACGAAAAAAACGCAAGCACAAAGAGCCTCCTTTAAAGACTCCAAATGTTTGCTCTGTGAACGTGGAATCCAATACGCAATACTCTTTCCGGCCAAACTGAGAGTAGAGTATGAGGGCAAAGCTCACTTTTTCACCTCACCACAACTGGTATGGGACTGGCTTCAATCTCTGAACTCAACTTCTTCAAAACCCCAGAGGAGTGGCATCCGTATGTCCATAGGAAACGCAGTAGATCCAAGAAACGTGGGATGGAGGCAGCTCCTCCGAGACACCAAACACTACAGGAAATGCGAGAGGCAATGGATGCGGCAGCAGCTTTGAGTGGAGGGGGTCTGCCTTTGACTCAATTGTCTGGGGCTATATCTGATCATGACTCGAGCTGTGGGGGCTTCTCTGTTTCCTCCTTATTTGAACATTAGTATATTGAGGGACCGTGAGTAATAATGAACAAACAATCTGCCAGTTATATTAGTTTACAACACTTTAAGAGACCTAGGGTCTGAGTGGAATAATAGGTGACCTGTGGGGGAATGAAGGAAAATTACAATGGCTGAAATAACCTATGACCAGGGTGTTTTTATCTAAGTATATAATATATATTACCACAGTAAACCAGGGAAAAAACTTGAATAACAAACCTGTTGGTCGTTAATACACTCTTGTAGAGCCCTGTGGGCGGCCCTGAGCGTAGCCTCTTGGCTTCTGGCACGTCACACTACCTATCGGATGCTAGTTATAGTTTTCATAGTTTGGACGGGGATAGTTTTAGTTACCGGTCCTGGGGAAAGAGAGTTGGGATTTTGGGTTGTTAATTTTGTGTGTTATAATCGTGCACCCAACACCATAATATTACCCGTCTTTCACATTAAAGAAACACTATTGAGGTGCAAGCCTAAACGCCCTGGAGAGGGTATACATATTAATTACACTACGCTAGAAACTCATGAATGCTTCCTTGAATTATAAAATTGCTACCTGGAATGTCAGGGGTTTAAATAACTTGTCTAAGAGGTATAAGGTTTACAACCAGCTTAAGCGAAGAGGAGTTCACATATCTCTAATACAAGAAACCCACCTCATAGAACATGAACTCAGAGCCCTAACAAAGAGATGGAGAGGCCAAGTAGCTGCTACAACTTACTCTTGTGCCATTACCCCATACCAGCACCACCCTCCCTGTAGTCCCCCACCGAGTTGCTCATGCCCGCTCACCCAGGAGGGTGGGCATCTCCTTCGCCCCAGGCACCTAATGCCCTGCTCGCTCCAGTCAACCCTATTGCCCTCAGTGAGGAGGCTATTGACCTCCTGAGATCCATCTCTGTAGGGCGGTGGACCATTGTGAAGGCCATCCAGGGGCTGGCATTCCAGATTCAGCAATGGAATGCCTTTCTGGAAGGCATCCATGGTGGGTTGGCAGCCCTACAGATCGTTTCAGGCTCTGGCCTCTTCACTGACGGCCGCCAGTGTCTCTGTTTCATTGGCCCCCCCTCCGAGTACCACTACGCAGTCCCAGTCTCCTCACCCCCAACCCATCCCACGTACACATTCTGACAAGCAGGCACCCAAAACAACACAGAAGACTTGCACAGACAAACACAAGCAGCACACTTCAGTCCACAAGCACTCACACAGCCAACACCCAGATGCACACACAACATTATCTACTACCTCCACTGTCCCCTCCTCCTCCCTCACAGTCACATCTGCACTCACACCTGCATGCACACATCTGCACTCACACCTGCATGCACTACATCAACAGTCCCTGAACCTGCCATCTGCACAGTCACCACCACCACCACTTCATGCAGTACACCCACCTCACTTGCAGACACCACCACAACATCCATCCACATGTCATGTTTGTCCTCCCCCACCCTATCTGCCCCCCTCCAGTGACACACACACACGCTCACACTCAGACCCTCAACAGCCATCCACCTCACACACGCACACTGTCCATGCAACTGCACCCGAGTCCAGCACACCTCCTTCTCCTACAACCACTCCCTCTTCCTCCACACCCATCCCTCCTCCCATTTCCCACCCCATTGTCCCTAAGAAGCTTTTCCTTGCCCACCTTGACCTCTTACCTGTCCCTCCCCCCATTGTGCCCATAAGAGGAAGGTCCCACCACCCCAGCCTGGATACCTCAAGCACCTAGTCTGACACAGCTCCACCCTGAAAGTCTCCAGCTGCCACTAAGGGGCACATAAGTGAGAAGCCAGCCTCCTGCACCATTGACAGTCCTCCCCCCAAAATGGAGGGCTAAAGTGCCGCCCCCTTCCAAACAGACTGGCAAGACCATGGGGCCACCTTTAAAACCTAGAGCCATCTGCCCAAGAACGCCCCACAAAAATCAAAGGCCAAGGAGGCCCCCAGAAATCCCTGACCAAGGAGGCCCCCAAAAATCCAAGGCCAAGGAGGCCCCCCAGAAATCCAAGGCCAAGGAGGCCCCCCCAGACATCCAAGGCCAAGGAGGTCCCCCTAGAAATCCAAGGCCAAGGAGGCCCTCCAGAAATCCATGTCAAGGAGGCCCCCAGATGTCCAGGGCCTCAAAACCATTGCCAAGTGGCCCCCACTCAAAATTGTGGCCAAGGAGCAGCATCCGGCACCAGAGGCCAAGGAGCAGCATCCGGAACCAGAGGCCAAGGAGCAGTATCCGGAAACAGAGGCCAAGGGGCACCATCAATAACCAGTGGGCAGGCAGCCCCCTCCTAAACCTGTGGGCAGGCAACCTCCTCCTTAACCTGAGGGAAAGAAGCCCCCTCCAGAACCAGTGGGCAGGAAGCTCCCTCCTCAACCTGTAGGCAGGAAGCCCCCTCATAAACCTGGGGGCAGGCAGTCCCCCCAGAACCAGTGGGCAGGAAGCCCCCTCCGCAACCGGTGGGCAGGCAGCCCCTTCCAGAACCAGTGGGCTTGGAGACCCCTCACAATGAGATGCAACCTCCACCCCCCCCCCCACCGTCCCACCCCTAAGGTGCCTGCCCATTTCCAACATGATGTCCCTGAACAGAGGAGTCCCGATGTCAGGAGTCAAGTTTGGGCTTGGACTTTGTCCTGTGGGCATTAGTGGCTTTCGACTGGCCTTTGGGCCTGCATTTATTTATTTCTGCAGTTATGCATGTTTTTGCCTTTTACCAATTCATAAAAATGGAATACAGTGGTTGGAACTGTGTATGTGTCCTTGGTTTATTTACTCTGGGGTTCTGTTACTGTTATTTTCCTGTGCATGTGTTTCTGGGTGTGTGGTGTATGTATGGTGTGTGTTATGTATGTGTGTCACTCTCCCCCCCTCTCTCCCACCCGTGTGTGCTAGGCGGCTGTATTCACTATCGTAGTCTTCATCAGCATTGTTGCTCTAAGACGGTCATGGCGTGGTACAGCTTCAGGAATACTTGCAGTTCAGGTTCCATGGCAGCCACGGACTCCTGTGTGTCCCTGGAGGTGAGTGTCTCCTTTTAAATGACTTGTTTCCACCAGGCTTTTGGTGTTGTTGCTACTGCCCCGGAAATTGTGGCGGTGCGCTATGTCGTAATATGGTGGGCGGATCCTTGCCTTCTGCCTGCCTTTAGGTAGCTACCGCCATGTTGGGTGTTCGTACCGTGCTGGTGGTTGGTGTGGTATATTGGCTGTCAATGGGAGGGATCACCACCATGGTCATAGTTTGATGGTCATAACTGCCAGCCTGTGGGCGGTGAAACCGCCACGTTAACCCTGGGGGTCACAAGACCACCAGGGTCATAGGGGCCACCATAATCTGAACATAGAAATCTTCACTGCATCTTCATCGAGTGGCTCCTGGGTGACGGCGCTCCTTCTTCGGACTCCACCTGCAGCCTGCTTCAATGAACTTTACCTTCCAAGAATATATTTTTTTTAATTCTTTTTAAGTCCCAAGGTAAGTGCCAACTGGGCCCAATCCACATCTTGTATCTGACCCAGGCTTCATCGCAGTAAGTCATATTTTTCAACTTTGACTCCGTTTTGTGCGACTATTTGCCGCAGTTGACAATTTGATTGTTTAGGCACTAGTTTTTATTAAAAACATGAAAATTCATAGCTCAGGTTCCACTGATTGGATTTTTCTTGTTTTGTGTGTCAAATAATTTATTAAAATGTACTCTATTTTTCAAAATTGGTGAGGGTTTTTTCTTGTATTGTGTTTTCACTTTCTTATTGTTTGTGTAATGCATAAATACTTTACACATTGCCTCTCTGTTAAGCATGACTGCTTTCTGTGCCAAGCTACCCAGGGTTAAGCAAAGATTAATTTAGTGAAAGCAGGTGAGCACTGTGCATGACGTGGTGACGCAGATGGACAGTTCGGCAGCAGTCACAGCAGCAGGAACGGGTGTTAAACCTTGAACGCCAAAACCGCAGAAACTGCCGAAATGCGGAGGACCGCTGCGTTCTTTCCCCTGTGCAGTCCGACAGTAGTAGCAGTGCGGAACAGGTACCGAGCCTCGAATGAGGAGGTCCGCGGTGTTCTTTCTTACCTGTCCCAGCCCCTGCCGCTGCCCCTCCCTCCACCCTCCGATGGATAGCGGACAGTGGGGGCAGCGGGGGCAGCGTTTTCTTGCTGACAGCGTGTTGGAAAATGGGTTATTGGTAAGGGCAGGTAAGTACCCACAATTAGCATTAGCCCACTAACCTCCACTTAGATCCGGTTAGGTCTCAGTAAATTAAACCCAGCTCAACCCTTGGTAGCTTGGCAATGAGCGACAAGGCTTAACTCAGGAGACAGAGGCCCTCATTACAACCCTGGCGGTATATCCCGCTTACCGCCGTGCAGAAGACCGCAAACATACTGCTGCGGCTGCAGAATTCCGCTACAGGTATTACGACCTACAGCCCAGAATCCGCCACAATAGAGACACCCACACAAGTCCGCCACACCAAAGGTCAGTGATAAACTGTCGAAAACAAAACCCACACCATCACACCAACAAGAATACGCCCACACTATCATGACCCACGAATCAACGTGTCAGTCTTTCAACCGCGGTAAGCCATTGGTGGTACACACCGCTGCGCTCAAAATACACACACATATACAAAACACAACCACATTGGACAATTCGAAATACACACACCTGATACACATACACACACCACACCCACACACCCAAACCAATATAAAACACACACCCACATTACCCACAAACCCTTATTACCAGAAATTTGAAAGCAGGCCAGAGAGAGACACTACCTAAAACAACACCAGCATCCACAGACACACAACACCATCACTTACACAATATCCACGCACCTCAAACAACACACACCAACACATCCCCTCACACATCACAACACACACCACCTCACACATCACCCACACCACATCATGGCACCTCAACGACACCCCAGGTTCTCTGAGGAGGAGCTCAGGATCATGGTGGAGGAAATCAT
The DNA here is from genome assembly GCF_031143425.1 of Pleurodeles waltl. Classification (NCBI taxonomy): domain Eukaryota; kingdom Metazoa; phylum Chordata; class Amphibia; order Caudata; family Salamandridae; genus Pleurodeles; species Pleurodeles waltl. The sequence continues at coordinate 921,793,559 of NC_090448.1, forward strand.
CCGGGTAGAGCCACAGCTATGCGGATCACAGGTGCAGCAGACATCCATTGCAAGGAAGATGGAGCCATGTCGCAGAATCGTCGACAGGGTCAACGCAGTGGGACAGCACCCAAGAACTAGGCATGACATCAGGAAGATTTGGAATGACCTACAGGGGAAGGTGCATTCCGTGGTCTCCAGACACCAGATTGCTGTACAGAGGACTGGCGGTGGACCCCCACCTCCTCCCCCACAACTAACAACATGGGAGGAGCAAGTCTTGGCAATACTTTATCCTGAGGGCCTCGCAGGAGTAGCAGGAGGACTGGACTCTGGTAAGGCAAATCTTTACTACCTTATCCCCCCCACCTCACCTGCATGCCATCACATACTCCCACCCTTACTCTCACACCCATCACACCCAACAACCCACAGATACCCCACCAACACAACCCACACATCCCAAAACCAAGCCCTGCATGTAACACCAATGCATGGACACCCATCACCCAAGCATGTCCAGTACAGAGACTCACTCATGCCCCAAAATCACCAATCACACAAGGACCAAGCCAATAATACAAGCACTGGAGTAGAGGGTCACACACCCATTGCACACGATGGCACACACAGATACAATAATTATGCATTTATACCCCAACAGGACCCCTACCCAACATCACCGGATAGGAGGTGCCAGACATATCCAGTCCCCCCACAGAAGAAGCCCACCGTGATGACAGCAGCTCTGTACGCCTGGATCAAGATGACCAGCCCGGCCCATCTGGGACCTCGGGACAGTCGTTTCCCCTGCCACTGGCACACGCCACCACAGAGCCTCCCCCCCCAGGAAACACCACCACAGCACCCACCCAGCTGGCCCATCCCTCTGTCCCCAGGAAACGTCAATCAGCAGTATGTCCACCACTACAGGGAACCCAGGCAACCCCACTAACAGACGATGATCAGGGACCTGGGGGCAATGGCAGTGGGCACACGGTTCAGGGGACAGAGGCACAGGATAACAGGGAAGCTGGGAGGGCTGTGCGACAGGGGAGGACAAGCCCAGGGAACCCACTCTCCACGAGGCACTCTCCAACATCATGGGAGCTTACCATCATTCCCAGGAGACGATGGCAACAGTACTGGCCAAGTTTCAGGAGACCCAGCGGCTGCAGGAGGAACACTGCCTTGGGATCAGGGAGGACTTGAAGACCATTAACACCCCCCTGGTCCCCATTGCAGGGGTGCTAGCAGACCTTCTCAACACCAGGAGGGACACAGTGGCACAACAAGGGGCCCCTGACACTAGCCTGGACAATGAACAGCCCTCCACCTCTGCCGGCGCTAGTGGACAGGAGGCACCGCCACAGGAACAACAGGACACCAGCACCCCAGCCCTTGCAGATGGAGAACCACCCCGCAAACGGTCCCTGAGATCCAGGAACAAGACAGAGAACATTGCTATGACCCCCGTCAGGAAATGAGACCCCCCTGAATGTCACCCTTCTGTCCCACTATGTCACCTTGTCCATCCTTAAACTGCCATTGCTCCACTTCCTATGCCCCTTTGGACAATGCACCTGTGAAACAAATAGACTGGACTCTGCCATGGACATTCCTCCACCATCACCCCAGCCCATTTTACAACCCCCTCCACTTATTAGCACAGGAATAAACACACTTCAATCACAAAACAATCTGGAGTCAGTCTGTGCTTTCACAAATGTGTGATTGCAATAACTATGGAATATAGCAATGTCAATGTACTTGTTCACATACCAATGTAACACAGCTGTAGGCCAGCAGTAAACATAGCAGAGAGCACAAAGTGGGACCCAGATCTGTGAAATGGAAAGTCAAAGTGACAAGTCAGGTTCCATACACTAAATGAAAATGACAGACTAAGGCTAGCTCAAACAATAGTATGAGATGTGGGAAGCAGTGACATCTTCTTACCTGTGTCTCACTGGAAGTATTGCATGATGATGTTTCGGTTGTCGATATCCTCTTCTTCTGCCTCCTCTTCTTCACTGTCCACAGGCTCGGCAGCTGCCACAAGACCACCATCTGGCCCATCCTCCTGCAGAAAAGGCACCTGCCATTGCAAAGATAGGTTGTGCAGCATACAGCAGGCCACGATTATCTGGCACACCTTGTTCGATGAGAAGTATAGGGAGCCACCTGTCAGATGGAGGCACCGGAGTCTAGCCTTCAGGAGGCCGAAGGTGCGTTCGATCACCCTCCTAGTTCGCCCATGTGCCTCATTGTAGCGTTCCTCTGCCCTTGTCCTGGGATTCCTCACTGGGGTCAGTAGCCATGACAGGTTGGGGTAACCAGAGTCACCTGCAAATGTCGAGGGACAATTGTTAGACACACACTAACCCTTAGGGACAGCCCCATACCCAGACACCTATGTCACCTATTAGCCACACACGGTGCCTCTGGAGTTGCCCCATCACATAAGGGATGCTGCTATTCCTCAAAATATAAGCGTCATGCGCAGAGCCAGGATACTTGGCATTGACATGGGAGATGTACTGGTCTGCCAAACACACCATCTGCACATTCATCGAATGGTAGCTTTTCCGGTTTCTATACACCTGTTCATTCCTGCGGGGGGGTACAAATGCCACATGTGTACCATCAATGGCACCAATGATGTTGGGGATATGTCCCAGGGCATAGAAGTCACCTTTCACTGTGGGCAAATCCTCCACCTGAGGGAACACTATGTAGCTGCGCATGTGTTTCAGCAGGGCAGACAACACTCTGGACAACACGTTAGAGAACATTGGCTGTGACATCCCTGATGCCATGGCCACTGTTGTTTGAAAAGACCCACTGGCCAGGAAATGGAGTACAGACAGGACCTGCACTAGGGGGGGGGATTCCTGTGGGATGGCGGATAGATGAAATCAGGTCTGGCTCCAACTGGGCACACAGTTCCTGGACTGTTGCACGATCAAGTCTGGATGTGACTTGGATGTGTCTCTCTTCCATTGCCGACAGGTCCACCAGGGGTCTGTACACCAGAGGATGCCGCCATCTCATGACCTGCCCCAGCGGACGTGCTCTATGGAGGAGAACAGCGAGCAGAGAGTCATCTAACACTGAGGTATCACAATGTGTTATTTGCAGAAACGTTATTAATCCGCAATGTGCCGGTATCTGTCTATATTCCGGGACTAGATAGGTGTGACGCAGTTAACATCCATCCCATGTGGCCTCCTGAAATGGCAGCTGCCTGACCTGTAAGGTGGGACAAGGGGATATGAGGTAACTGTGCTGGCTTTGTACACTGTCGCGGTAGGCGGTCGAAGACCATGGCGCAATTCTGCATTGGTTAACATTGGGCCCTATGGGTCCAAGGAGCCAATGATGATGTACGCCGGCGGTGACGGTACGCACCGCCGCAGACGTGACCACCATTTTCTGTCTGTTCACTCACTTGATACCTGACCATCAACAGGAGAGGACCTACACTGCAAGTGCTGCTGTGACCTGTGTCTGGAAGCGACAATGGCTCATGTGTCTGGGGAAAGGGCCCCTGCCTTCACTTCGGAGGAGTTGGAGAAACTAGTGGATGGGGTCCTCCCCCAGTACACGCAACTGTACGGTCCTCCAGACAAACAGGTGAGTAGACTGTGAGCATGCTGCATGGGCAATGCCTGTTTTGAGTGGTGTGGATGGAAGATACATGGGGGGGCCGAGGCCTGCATGTGCGGATGGGGAGTGTATGTGCGTCAGGGCATGGGTGGGAACTGGGGGGCAATGAGTATGACGGTCCGGACGGGTAAGTAATTTTCTTTCCTCCTGTACCATTCCTCTAGGTCAGTGCCCACCAGAAGAAGGGTATTTGGCCTGCCATCGCCAAGGATGTCCAGACCCTGGGGGTCTACCACGGACGGAGCACCCACTTCCGTAAAAGATGGGAGGACCTGCGCCGCTGGAGCAAGAAGACGGCGGAGGCCCATCTGGGGATGGCCTTCCAACGTGGTAGGGGTGCCCGTCGCACCATGACCCACCTGATGTATCGGATCCTGGCAGTAGCCTATCCGGAGTTGGATGGGCACTTGAGGGCATCACAGCAGCCACAAGGGGGTGAGTACACTCTCATTCAGCAGACTCAGCGCGCATTACGAGGTGACTGGGTGGGGGAGGTGGGCAGTGGGTTCCCCTAGGCCAGGGCGAACTTGGTAGGCAAGGTCCCTTGTGAGGCAGGCCATGTGGCACCCCAAACCCACCAGTGGTAAGAGCTATCTACACCTAGTCAGGCTCCTGTGACTTCCAGGTGTGCAGCAATTGGTCTTAGGCCTCGTTCCCCATGGTCAGCTGAAATTTCTAGGAACTGTCAGTGCATGGCATAGTGCAGAGGGCTGCTCCCTGTGTGTTGTGTCCGCCAACAGTAGTGGTGTTGCATGCACTAAACATGTCTTTCTTCTGTGTTCACCCCCCCTTTTTGTGGTCTCCCTCTTCTTGTGTGCAATAGCATCATCAGGCGGAGGAGCTTTGGCACCGGAGCAGGAGGGAGCTGCAACCCACTTGGCCCTGGAGGGCGAAGCAATGGAGTCTGAACCCACCAGTGGGATGGAGGACAAGGGGAGCTCCACGGCAGGGACAGGAGCAGACAGCAGTGACAGCGACTCCTTCTCTGATGGGAGCTCCGTTGCGGTGGCGGGCACCTCTGTGCCCACCGCATCAACTGGTACAGCCAACACCCCCCCTACCAGCACCGCCCTCCCAGCAGCCCCTCAGTGTGTGTCCCGTGCCTGCTCACTCAGGAGGGTGGGCATCTCCTTCGCCCCAGGCACCTCAGGCCCTGCCCCAGTCAGCCCTGCTGCCTTCAGTGAGGAGGCTATTGACCTCCTGAGATCCCTCACTGTTGGGCAATCTACCATTGTGAATGCCATCCAGGGTATCGAGAGGCATTTGCAACAAACAAATGCATACCTGGAGGGCATTCATTCTGTGCAGGCAGCCCAACAGAGAGCATTTCAGGCTCTGGCCTCAGCACTGATGGCAGCCATTGTCCCTGTGTCCAGCCTCCCCCCTCCAACTTCCTCCACCCAGACCCAATCCCCTGTACCTCAGCCTATCCCGAGCACACCATCAGACCAGCATGCACACTCATCAACACACAAGAGTGGACATGGTAAACATAAGCACCACACATCCCACAGGCACTCACACAAGCACCAGACCCATGCAGACACACCAACATCCACTGCCTCCACTGTGTCCCCCTCCTCCACATCCTCCTCCTCCCTCCCTGTCTCGTCTCCACTCACACCTGCATGCACTACATCCTCAGCCACTACCACCATCACCAGCACGCCCATCACCACACACCGCTCACGTGCACTCACAACCCCCACTACCATTCACACATTCCCTGTGTCCTCTCCCAGTGTGTCAGTGAGCCCTCCTCCCAAGGTACACAAACGCAGGCACACACCCACCCAACAGCCATCCACCTCACAACAGCCTCCGGCCCATGCACCTTCACCCAAATTCAGCAGACGTACACCTCCTACAACCACTACCTCTACCTCCAGTCCCAAACCCTCTCCATCTTCCCGTCCCAGTGTGTCTAAAAAACTCTTCCTGGCTAACATTGACCTCTTCCCTACACCTCCCCCCTGTCCTTCCCCTAGGGCCAGGCTTTCCAGGTCCCAGCCCAGCACCTCAGCCACCACATCCCCAGGCACAGTGATTCCAGCAACTGCGGGGTCATCGAGTGCGCCACCCATCAGGGCTGCCAGTGTGCCACGTAGCGAGGGCAAAGACATTCCGCCACCTGCCAAGGTGAAAAAGGTTCCACTTCCCAGAGGGTGAAGCCGAAACTACCAGCCACCAAGGGCTCAGCAAAAACCAAAGGGGATAGTGGCAAGACAACTGCGGCACCATCAAAGCTGGGGAAGGCCCAAAAGCAGAAGAGCAGGTCAGGAGAGGGCATGGTGGCACCGACTGGGGGACCAGTGTCACACTTTCTGTCCACGACCACGCCAACCTGCATGGCAGCGAACACCGCTAGCTGCCCCGCCACCAGCCCCGCCACCACAACCAACACCTGCACCAACCGCGGCACGTCTACAGCCTCAGCGACAGTCCCCAGCCTCTTCCCCAGTGGGCAGCCGAACGAGGCTGCAGGAGACATCTTCCTGCTGTGTCCCTCAGCAGATGCTGACCCATGCACCGCCTCCAGCACCGCTGCCACAGACATCGCCGGAATCACCGCCGCCACAGACACCGCCGCAAGCACTGCCACCGGCCCCGCGGCGTCCTCGGACACAGGCACCACTGCTGACATGGCTACCATCCCCAGTGGTCAGTCGTCTGAGGCTGGAGAAGAGTGCCTGGACCCTGGACACCTTCCATGAGGCATGACATCCATCACTGTTTGCACCTGCAGGTGGAAGGCTCAGCGGCAGCAGTGTGGGGTATGTCGATGCCTCCATGGTGTATAATGCTACCTGAACCTCGCCAATCTTGTGGCACGCACACCCAGGTGAGGGAATTGTACCGGCCACACTGCACGTGGAACACTCTGGGCACCACGCCCCCTCCAGAACCAGTGGAGTATCACATCCACTACCTCAGTCCTTGGCAGGATGAAGCAGTCTGGGCACCATGCCCCCTCCAGAACCAGTGGAGTATCACATCGACTACCTCAGTCCTTGGCAGGATGAAGCACTCTGGGCACCATGCCCCCTCCAGAACCAGTGGAGAGATACATCCACTACCTCAGTCCTTGGCAGGATGAAGCACTCTGGGCACCATGCCCCCTCCAGAACCAGTGGAGTATCACATCCACTACCTCAGTCCTTGGCAGGATGAAGCACTCTGGGCACCAGGCCCCCTCCAGAACCAATGGAGAGATACATCCACTACCTCAGTCCTTGGCAGGATGAAGCACTCTGGACACCAGGCCCCCTCCAGATCCAGTGGAGAGATCCATCCACTACATCAGTCCTTGGCAGGATGAAGCACTCTGGGCACCAGGCCCCCTTCAGAACCAGTGGAGACTGTTATCCACTTGAGAGACTGTGGCTTTGCACTCCCCAGGATAAAGCAGTGGGCAAACCACCCACTGGAGAGATGAGAGACTGTGGCTTTGCACTCCCCCAGGATAAGGCAGTGGGCAAGCAACCCACTGGAGAGACTTGAGAGACTGTGGCTTTGCACTCCCCAGGATACAGCAATGGGCATGGAGCCGACTCGTGCAGCAGTAGCGTTGTGCGTTCATCAGGCTGAGGTGCCCCCCCTCCCCCTCCCCCTGAAGTGCCTGTGTATTTTCGATCTGATGCCTCAGCAGTGTTCTCTCCGTTTCGAGTCAGGTATCATGTGTGGGCTTTGCCCATACATTTTGGGCCCAGTGGTCCACGGACAATGATTAGTACACTATCCGGACTTGTGTAGTTGGTGTACATATTTGTATATACTGAATTTGGAATTTTGACTAATGGATTTTTCATGATTACAATTGTTACAATCATTTCCTTTTGTCCTTGTGTTCTTCCAGGGGGTGAGTGGGGTGTATATGTAATGTTGCTGCATGTATTTGTGTGTATGTTGTTGTGGGTGAGGGCGAGGGTGGGGGTGTTGTGTGTTGCGTGTGTGTGTGTCACTCTCTTTCCTCCCCACCTCCCCTGTGTTGTAGGTGCAGTACTCACCGTGGTCGCCACCGCCGCCGTTCGTACTCCTGGTAGAAAAGGAGGTAAACCAACATGGGTAACACCTGAAGTTCGGGCTCCATGGCGTCCTGGTTCCTCGTTGGGTGTCGAGAGGTGAGTGTTTTCCCTTCTGTGTACTGTTTCCGCTGTGCTTTTGATAGCGTTGGTTCCGCCCCGGAAAAGCTGGCGGATAGGCCGCTTGTAATACAGTGGGCGGTACTTTGTCTTCCGCCTGTCTGTAGGTGATGTTCGCCGCGCTGTTTCTTTCTACCGCTGTGGCGGTCAGAGTGTTAAAGTGGCTGTCTATGTTGGCGGTTTCCGCTACGGTCGTAATCCCATTTTGTTTTCCGCCGGCCTGTTTGCGGTATTACCTCTGCTTTAACACCGCCCGCCAGGGTTGTAATGAGGGCCAGAGTGATCAAATATCACAAAACAGTAATTAAACAAAACACAGGAAACAGTTTAAAAATCTAAAATCAATTTATAAAAATGGAAAATATTTTTAGCTTTAAAATGACACAAAAATGAATAAAATCGGATAAGGGGAACCAGAGATATGAATTTTTAAAGAATTATTACTTTCTAGCGCATAGAAACAAAAAGCGCCAATCTAGTCATCTGGTCACACCTCAGCCAGGGCAAAGTCAAAGTTTAAGGCCGACCGCGATGGAGCCCGGTTCAGCTACAGGCCACGGGAGGCCTCGGTCAAAAGTTTAACTTAGGAAGAACCTGCCAGACCAATCTGACCTCCTGGAACTCTTCCTTGGATACGCATCGCGGGAGCCCTCAGTGGAGATTTTTACATTCGGACTTAGTTGTTTTTTCGAGGTGAAAATCCTTGGACCGGGGCAAACCTGGATCTTGATCCGACGTCTTTGGAGCCCTCCTCGGATACGCTGACTGGGACGTCCCGGTCAACTTCATACGTTCGGACTTAGTCTCTTTTTTGGAGATTTTCTTCACCGGGATAAAACCTGCAAGTCAGGCCGGGTCGCGGTTGAGGCAAGCCGGCTAGCGTTGCCGTGGCGGGTCGGTCCCTCTATGGAGCTTTTTTCCAAAAGTTCTCCAAACTTCTGGATCTTCTTCCAGGTGTTCTTTTAAGGTTCTTTTGGGGTCCACAGCTCACCCCAAGGTTCCAGAAGCTCTGAGATGCTCCTTGGGGGTGTGGACTACAACTCCAAGAGTGCACCTGGCACACACTCCTTTTTGGCCACTGGACAGTGGTCAGCTGGTTGGTTTCTTCAGGAGTTGGTGCAGGGGACTCTGGTTAGCAAGTTTTCACCTGTACCAAACAGGGAGTCCCTCCTTGAACCAGTTGAAGCCAGGCAAAGTCCTTCTTGTGGTGAAGCCCAAGTGTGCAGCTGGTGCAGTCCTTCAGAGTGCAGGGTCCGGGTGCAGACCAGGGGTCTAGCAGGGCAGTCCTTCTTCTCCTGTAGTTCTTCCTTGTTGGAATCTGATGGGGATCTGAGGTGTGGGTGCAGGTCTGCCAGTTTTATCCCCGCTCCTTGGTGAAAAACAGGGGGGTCCTGGTTCTCCAATCAGGTGCAGGGTCTTTCCCCCTGTGATTACAGCTTCGTGGGAAGTGTGGCAAAAATCAATCCCAGGGAGCAACATTCCTCAAAAATCCATCATGGCTGAAAGTGATTTTTGGAGGTTACATCTGGCTGAGCCCACCCACTTGTGTGGCTAAAAATCCTAAACACACCCCTCTCCTGCCCTCTCCTAATCTAATCAAGGGGGCACTTAGTTGTCTGGGTTTGCAGGATGTGAGGGTGTTGCTGGGCTTCTCCAAATGTCCTTCTCTGCCTTTGAAGACCAGTTTGGCAGCCCTCCCCCTTCCTGCTTCACCGTCTGCTGAGGAGAGATCTCCTGCCCCAGGCACATCTCTTTGTGTGGAGGCAGGCCACTTCACACCTGCCAGAGGCTGGCCAATCAGAGCACAGCAGAAAAAGCACTGCAGGGCTAAAGTTGGCAACTTTTCAGGTAAAGTTTAAAACTCTTTACCTGAACAAGTTATATTAAATCCAACAACTGTAAGTTGTGGGATTTATTATAAAAAATTATTTGATACCAAACTTCTGGTATCTGTTACTTAAGGGGTCTTTTAAAATTAAAATAAAGTCTCCCCATTCTAGCCAATGGAGGCCATTCACTACAATGAGGGAAAAACAAATGTGGCTGTTTTACCTCACCAGGGCTTATAAAACTATTTTTATAAGGTCCCTGCTTATAGTTACATGGCACCCAGTCCTAGGGGCACATAGGGCACACCTTAGGGGTGACTTATATGTAAAAATAAGGTTGTTTAAGACTTTGAACTACTTTTAATTCCAAAGTCGGATTTGCATGTAACTTTAATTTAAAAGCAGCCAGCAAGGCAGGCCTGCCTTTAAAATGACACTGGCCACCTCAGCAGTGCACGTATGGGGGCACTACCTATGCTGGGGTCCCTAAACCTCCATGCCCTACCATATACTAGGGACTTATAGGTAGGTTAATTTTGCCAATTATAATTAGCCCAATTTGCATATCCACCTTACACAGAGCACAGGCCCTGGGACTGGTAAGCAGTACCCAGGGCACAGCCAAGAGTCAGTAACCACCAGTACCTGTCCAAAAAGTTTGGGGGTGACCAGGGCAAAATGGAGGACTTTCCCACACCGGGGGAAGCTCAGAAGGACCTAGCAGAGCTGTGGTGGACAAGGGGCTTGGCGGTGTGCCCTCGCTCCTGTTCCCTCCTTGTTCCCTGTTTCCCCCCTCCGGCTGGAGCCAGGAGCTGGTGGCCAGATGTTGTCCCGAGGCAGTGGACTTGTGCCTATGGCTGGATGTGGCCTGGAATGGTAGCGTTTGATGGCCATTGGAGAATGCCGGGGCTGGAGCTGGACTTGGTGAGTCCCGGTGTTTCCGGAGTTTGGACAGAGTTGGGTGGAGTTCGATACATGCATAGCTTGCTTTACGGTGCACCGAGTCTTGTAAATCATGCATCACGTACTGTCCAACCTCATTATAGGCCACCTAATCCTCACAAAGCGCCCCACAGACCAGTATCATCGACTGGTATTACTCCAGCATTGCATGGTATTGCAATTGAGTACTCTTTGAGTACTCTTTGAGCGTGCTCGTGCTCCCCCGGCCTACGGTGACAGAAAAACAGAACATAGTTGTGGAGGAGCAGGGGGGCTAGGCTGCGCTCAAATTGTGCTGAGGCAGCGGTAGGAGTCAAGTGGTAAGACCAAATTGGCTTAATTTGATCAGTACTTCTGTATTATAAATCTTTCGGTGAGTGTAGAAAGTACCATCTTTCTTGGCATGTTACCCCCACTTTCTGCCTGTTTGTCAGTGTGCTTTTACTGTCTCACTGGGATCCTGCTAGTCAGGACCCCAGTGCTCATAATTTGTGGCCTAAATATCAGTATGTTTTATTGTGTTGTCAGTATGCTTGACTGTGTCACTGGAGTCCTGCTAATCAGAACTCCAGTGCTCATGCTCTCTCTGTTTCTAAATTTGTCACTATAGTCTAGTGACTCCATATTCCACTCCAGATTGGCATACTGGACCCCCCTTATAAGTCCCAAGTATATGGTACCTACGTACCCAAGGCATTGGGGTTGCAGGAGATCCTTATGGGCTGCAGCAGTTCTTTTGCCACCCATAAGAAGCCCATACAAACACTTCTTCAGGGCTGCCATTTCACAGCCATTTGCACTGCACCAGGTAACTTATAAGTCACCTTTATGTCTAACCTTCAGTTCCTGAAGGCTAGGTGCAAAGTTACTGTGTGTGAGGGCACCCCTGCATTAGCAGAGGTGCCCCCATATTGTCCAGGACCAATTTCCCAGACTTCGCGAGTGCGGGGATGCCATTCTAAGTGTACACTACATATAGGTCAATACATATATCTAGCTTCATAATGGTAACCCCGAATATGGCCATGTAAGGTGTGTAGGATTGTGAAATTGTACCCCTAATCCAATTCTGGTTTTGGGGGCCGATTCCATGCACCCTGGAGGCTCCACCATGGACCCCCATTACTGCCAAACCAACTCTCTGAGATTTCCACTGCACCCCCAGCTGCTGCCACCTCACAGACAGGCTTCAGCCCTCCTGGGGCTTGGGCAGCCCAATCCCAGGAAGGCAGAACAAAGCATTTCCTTTGGGACAGGGGTGTTACACCCTCTCCCTTGGAAATAGGCGTTACAGGCATGGGAGGGGTATCCTCCCAGAGCCTTTGGAAATGCTCTGAAGAGCACAAACAGTGCCCTACTTGCAAAATCCAGTCTACACAGGTTCAGGGACCCCCATTCTCTGCTCTGGCGCAGAACTGGACAACGGAAAGGGGAGTGACCACTCCCCTGTCCATCACCACCCCAGGGATGGTGTTAGCCATCTTGGATTCCAAGATGTTGGGATACTCTGGGAGTATCTGAGTTGCCAGTGCCAGTAGGTGATGTCAGAGACCCCTCCTGATAGGTGTTTACCTTGTTAGGTGACCAATCTGCATCTCAAGGCTATTTAGGATCTCTCCTCTGGGTGTTTCTTCGGATTCGATTTTGCAAGATTCCAGCAAGACTCCTCTGCAACCTCTGATTCACCTTCTACCATCGGATCAACCGCAGAATGGTTCCAGGAACTCTACAACTGCAACAAAGTATCCAAGAAGGCTACTGCAACTCTGTAACTTCAGCTCCTGCCAGCAAATGCAACAGTTTCCACGTTGCCCACGCTCTCCATCCTGCACCGGAAGGACCGAAGGAATCTCCTGTGGAGTGACAGTCACTTCCCTGCTTCAGCAGACACCTCTCTGCAGCGATGACTGATACACTGGGTCCCCTCTCCTTACAACGAGCATGGATCCTGGAACACAGGTGGTGGACCGAAGTGACCCAGACTGTCCAAAGGTCCAGCTGTCCAAATTTGGTGGAGGTAAGAGCTTGCCTCCCCGAGCCAGACAGTACCCCTGTGCACCACATGTTTTAAGGCTCATAGGGCTTCTGTGAACTTCTCCAAAGAACCCTTCATGCGCAGCGTAGCCCAGTTCCCTTGCACTCTATCCTGTGATGCTCAGCTCCCTGAGTTGGTCTCCGGCGGCGTGGGATCCCTTTGTGTAGTGCTGCGATGACCACGATTTTCAACTCCTTTGTCCCCCTGTCCTGGGACTCCTGTGGGTGCTGCCTGGTCTTCTGAGGGCTCTCTGAAATGCTAAGAGCCCCCTCTGTCTCCTCAGTCTGAGTTGAGACCCCCAGGACCCTCTTGGGTCCAGGTAGCGCCTTTTCCCGCCAAACACGTCTTTTGCATGAGCCAAGGCTTGTTGGCAGAATCCAATGACGGAAATCAGCCTGCATCCATCCATTCAACATGGGACATCTCTTGCACCAGGCAGAAACATGCATCAGTCTTCTTTGGTGCATCTCTGACTTTTTCTTCTAACCAGAGAATCCACTTTTACACCTTCATCCAGGTTAGCAGGGGTTCCTGTTACTCCTGGACTCTTCAGCTGTACTTGGACTTGGTCTCCTATCTCCACAGGTCTGCAGGTCCAGGAATCCATTGTTGGTGTCTTGCATTCTTACTTGGTTTTTGCAAAACCCTTTATCACGACTCCTAGTGTGTTCTGAGGAAACGTGCTGTACTTTACTCCTGCTTTCCTGGGCTCTGGGGTGGGGTACTTTACTTACCTTTGGTGTTTTCTTACCCTCCCTGCGCCCATCTATACACTACTCTTGCCTAGGTGGGGAACCGACTTTCGCATTCCACTATTTTAGTATATGGTTTGTGTTGCCCCTAGGCCCATTCTAGCCTATAGTGATTTTCTCATTTGCACTATTTTAAGACTGATTGCTTACCCGATTTTGTTTACTAGTCTATATTTTATGTATAATAGTTACCTCCTAAGGGAGGATAGCCTCTAAGATATTTTTGGCCTTGTGTCACTAAAATAAAGTACCTTTATTTTTGGTAACACTGAGTATTGTCTTTCTTGTGTGTTAGTACTGTGTGACTACAGTGGTATTGCAAGAGCTTTGCATGTCTCCTAGTTCAGCCTTGGCTGCTCTGCATACAGCCACCTCTAGACAGCCTGGCTTCTAGACACTGCCTACATTTCACAAATAAGGGATAACTGGACCTGGTATAAGGTGTAAGCACCAGGTTGAGTCAAAGCATGACCCTTCCTTTGGCCTGACAGAGGGTATGGAGCTAAGTGAATCCCGCCAAAAAAGGTCTTTAAAGATGTCTGCCCAGTGGAGAAAAGCTCAGGGGAGGATGTAGAGGAGTTTGTTACCCTGTTCTCCCCACTAATGACTATGGAGCATACTCAGATTTCTCAGAACACTCAAAGCCTGTTTGGAGCACAGCCTCCTCTCCTCTCTCCCTCCCTCCTTCTGTCGCTTGCTAATTCTTCTCCACTGGAACAGCTTAAGTCAGCACTTCAAAAACCTGGTGTTCTGAAAAAAGCTGTGGATTTGTCGGTTAATGGCTTCCAAGATTTTACCCTGCCCGATTTGGACTTAAACCTTTGTAGAAGAAATGGGCATCCGGAAAATGACCATTCATCACCCTCTGGGGGGCCTTTGCCGGCGCTTCCCTCTACTGGATTATTTCTGTTTAATAGCTCTACTTCTCTACAGGATTCCTTCTACTCTCATTTATCCATGAGTCCAGTTGAAGATTTAAGTGGTGTCTTGCCTAGTCATCCTCAAGACCAGGAGATGAGGCTTTCCACCTCTTTGAATAGCTTGGAAAACCTGCTCTCATCAATTCTAAAACTGCTGGAGAAATTTGTAGGAAGGTCAGATTGTATTCTTGACTCTGTGATGGCTGTCCTGAAGGAATTGACCAAAAATAATAAAAACTGACGCCGCCCCTAGACCTGCTGGAGGCATGGACTACATCAGCATGGTCAACAAAGGATCAGGCTTCTCGCAGTAATGGCTCCAGAGAAGAGGCGAGTACACATCTTGGTAAACTTCATAGTAATAAGTCTCATGATAAAAGGCCTTTGCAGGATAGTCCAGCAGACTTTATTAGATTTATCTTTGACTCACCCCAAGTCATCAGTAATCATGAGGAAAATTGTAATCAGCCCGCCCAGGAGATATTCCCTATCTTCAAAACTTCTTCTCATCATAAGAAGGGTTCCTCAGATATGCAGTCTCCCTTAAAAAGAGTGGAAGGAAAACACAAGAAAAACAAGAAATGTAAGAGGAAGAATCTCAAAAGGGAGATGAACCCGAAGAAGCCTATTCTAAGGTTTAATAAAAAAAGGCAGAGGAAGAGTTAATTTTCCTGAGATAATTGAGTTTGTCCGGAGTCTCTAAATTCGATCTCACAATTTACTTTGGAGCCCCAATCCACCCCTGGGTCAACTCATCCAACTTTGCTATCTTCAAAGGAGCTTGGGTGGTCTCATGCTCTGAATCCAACAGCTCCAGCATTTCAGCCTCTCTGCCTCTTGAGAGACACTAATGACACCCTATTTTTGGAGGGTCCCCTGTGGGGGGATACTATGGGACTGTCTTACTCTAGATTTTATTCCACTCTTTGATGTTGACCTAATCTTGAATAGATCTACCATTTTAAATTGTTTTTCATATTCTAGCTCACTGAAGTCAATCCAAAGTGAAGACGTCGCCTTGGTTTTACTATTGAACTCAGATGTAGGCTGTAAATCAAGGATTACATTTCGCTGTAAGCGTGTGATGAACTTGGTCCTCCAAAATGCTGACTTTTTGCAATGCCGGGGTATTAATGTGGTTCCTTCCTCAGACTCTAACCATACTGGGTGATAACAGGGGTGGGGAAAAGTTTCCAGATGGTCTCACAGATTGTTATACAGTCTCTGAGTCCTACAACCAACTTGGCCACAATGAGTTTAGGCCTAGGATGGCCGTACAGGCTCTTAAAGTTTCCCTAGCTGGGAATGATAGGCAGATGTTTTGGTGGGAGATACAGGCTGTCCCTGGGCTAAAAAAAGGTACTGAATTGGAAGGGTGGAGTTTGCTCCCGGGTGTTTTGAGCCAGGCGCGGGGGTCCAGACCCATATCCTTCCCTTCTAACTAACGCAGGCTTAAACATTATTTCACGGAATGTAGCAGCGGTAAAGCATGCTAGGGAAAAATTATCTTCCCTTAGCTCCTTAAGAGCTGATTTGATTTGTCTCAGGAGACATGGTCCGATAGAGATCTACTGTGGGATGATTATTATGTTATTGATTGCAAGACCACCCCCTCTAGAAGGGGGCATGCCAAGGGAGGTGTTGCTTGCCTGCTGTCTAGTACACCTAAGTGGAATTTTGAATATTTTAAAGACCCTAGTAACCTTTTTCTGGAGGTATCTCTCCAGTTCCAAAATAGCACAGGGGATTTTACCTCCCTGCTATTGGTAAATGTGTACATCCCACCTGATTCATCGTATGATGCCTTGTTACAAAAGGGTTTTGTGTATATAAAAAAATGCTACAGTTAGTGAGTCCCCTCCCTTCAGAGTACTGGTAGGTGACTTAAATTGTAAGATTTCATACCATGCCATGTCGCAAGTTTGTGAGGTTGAGAGAGAGGCAGCCTTGCGAATCCCTGCTTGCCTCCTCCCCTCATCAATTAGAACAAATAGAAGAGGGAAACTCCTCCTTAAACTCCTTAGGGAAAGTGATTGTATTATTGCTAATGGAAGATCCTTATCTGATTTCCCTGCCTCTTTTTCTCATGTTGCTCCAGGGGGAAAGGCAATCTATAGATTATGTGATATTAGGGTATCACACTTATTTCTTGTTAATTAACTTAAAGGTTATAAACACCTCAGTCAGTGGGACCCCAGAAGGATGCTAGGTGTTAGGAAGTCGCTGGAGTTTGCGGTTGCAGTCTTGGATACTAGGGTGGGGAACAAACTGCAAAATTATACAAAATATTTGAATTGGTTGCTAATCAACTCTCCCCTGAGTACCCCTAAAAGTAGTCGGAGGACCATTTTGCATCCACTACTTGCTGTAAAAAGGGAAATAAACAGCCTGGTTGCGGCTCAATAATTCGATTACACAGCTAGAAGGAAGGTTAGGGTGATTCCACTAAAAAGGAGAAGAAAGAGCATGAAATTATGTATCGCAAGAAATACTTGCAATAGCCTTTGGATTCTTCTCAGGGAAGCAGTAGTAAAGGGTCAAGCTAGACATTTCTGGGCTCTGGTCGGGCAGGGCTGTGGGGCTAGAATTCGGTTATCTCCTGTTGCCACATCTGCTGCACAGTGGTCAGAATATATCGCCTCCCTGTATGCCTCAAATGGGGCTGAATTTTTTCGGCCCCTGGAAAGAAAGGAGGTGGATTCCATCTCCTTTCCAACAGTGAAAGAGATAGAACTGGCCATTCGCTCCATGCGTTTCTCTGCCGCAATGGGCCTGATATGGTGCCCATTTCTGTAGTAAAACAAGATATCTGCTCTTAGAGTGAGATTTTATATGTGGTCTTTTGTAAGTGTTTCCTCTCTTGAAGTATTCCTCCCTCATGGTCCGGTAGCATTATAATACCTCTATTTAAGAAGGGCGACTGTAACTGCCCTGCCAATTATCAGAAGTTCGCTCTTCTGTATGCAGTAAGAAATATTTTGAATAAATGTGTGCTTTCTAGACCTACTGACTTGGCAGAGGAGAATAATATTATCGCACTGGGGCAAACAGGGTTCAGGGGTAATCATGGTACAATGTTATAATATTGCAATGTTACAAGTCATTACAGAAAAATATATGAGGCTAAGAGGCGAAGTGGTTTATGCTGCTTTTATTGATTTTTCAACGGCGTTCGGTAAAGTAGTGAGAGCCCTATTGTGGAGAAAACTGGCTAATTTGGGTATCCCTTCCACCCTTCTTGAGCTTCTGATAGCCCTTCACCCTTCTACTTGGTGCAGAATTCTCTTGGGGGGGATAGAGGGTTTTCGCATAAGATGCCCATTTTGAATGGACTAAAGCAGGGATTCCTTTTGTCTCCCTTGCTCTTTTCCTTACACATCTCAGATCTGCCCTCCTTTCTCTCTCAGAGTCAGGGGTTTCCCCCACAAATAGGTGATTGCTTGGTCTGTTGTCTACTGTATGCTGATGACATTATTATTGTTGTTCTAACTCCTAAAGGCTTACAGAACTGTCTTCAGTCCCTGTTACAGTTCTCTGAGTCCCACTTCTTAAAGATTAATGTTTCAAAAAGCAAGATTTGACGTTTCCATGGTAATAAGAAAGGAACATTTCTAATCTTCAATTGGGCATTAGGTGTTCAAAAATTGGAAATTGTGAACTTGAATACCTTTTTAGGAAAATCGTATGCAGGAATCTTAGTGATGTAGCCCATATTGCTTCTAATAAATCCAAAGCTGATGGTCAAGCAAGAGGCTCAATGGCGCTGTATACGGGCATAGGAAGATGGCATTTTGCTCACATTTTAGCGGTCTACTGAGCTTCTCCTTTATGGTTTGGAATTTATAGAGTCCTCCAATTCCGGGTTCCTGAATCTTCTGGAAGGTAAGATCCTCAGAAAGCTTTGGTCTGAAAATACAGCTGTCGGTGGCAGCCCTAAGGTTGGAATTGGATTTAACAAGTGTATTTGTCCAGGGACTAGCCTGGGTTGTACGTTGGGCTGCTTCCCTTATCAAGGCTGAGGACAATACTCTAAGGGTCTTGCTGTGCAAAGACATTTTTGCGGAAAATAATGGTTTTAGGTATACCTTTTTAAGAATCTAACATACACCCTAGAAATGCTTGATGTAGAGCTTAATCAGGTCTTGGCTACTCCTCTCTCGCAATTGAAAAGCAGCCTAAAACAGGCCACATGGTCTTTAAGCTATCGGTTGGATTTGGAGATTTGTGCAAAAAGAAGATTTTTTTCTAACTTAGAAAAATCTTTAGTAGTAAAAAAGGCACACCCTTATGTAATATGGAATTTACCATATGGGCTGAGACGGTTTTGGTTGCTGTTGTGCTTGGGATTGTTACCTTTGAATGCGCTGATGGCAAAATGGTATGGCTTAGCTAAAGATGCAATTTTTCCTTTGCTGAAACACAAGATTTAAATCATGTTTTATTTGTTTGTCCATCCCTTGCCCCTTATCGACGTAAATGTATAAGAGCTATTTGTCTCCAGCTCTACCTGCTGTTGGTACCTGAGTTCTTCCAAGCCTTGAACATCCCCCCAAATGAATTGTTTTGTTTTAGAATTTTTAACTTTTAAAAGTGTTTTCTACATCTATTTTAAGGGTTTGCACAATGGCACTTTATGGGTGGACAGAGAAAGATATGAGAGTAAAATGTTTTGATCAGATGCTCAAGATAGTTGATGGCTCTGATGAGTACCTTGTTTTAATACAGTTTGTGTGAATTCCATTTTTGATATACTTTACCTCAACCGGGGAGATTTACTTATTAAGTTGTAATTCTATTATATTTGTGTACTGTGGTAGGCTACTGTCGGTACAGAGGACTCGGACACGGTGATAAGGTAAGGATTGTTTATTTATATGAGTTCTGGTGCAGTTCTATTGATGGGAAGGAGAAAACAGGAGACGGACTTCGGTAAACACAGATCTATTGAGTCTTCTTTGCTCCGATATCAACTGTCTCTTCTTCTCTGGTGCTTTAAGGTGAGGTGGGTGTCTTCTCGTCTTGTCCCCGAGGGTACCGGAAAGGAAAGAAATGGCAGGAACAGGTAAGTCGAATGTGGAGTTTCTTGAGGTTTCTATATTGTTAGTGGCATGCAAAGAAAAAATGAGTACTCCGGGTTGGAGGAGAAAGGTAAAAGGGAAGTGTCCAGTTGTGCAGGGTTTAGGTCACACGTGCTTTTTAATTAGGTATTACCACTCTCTTTCTCTGGTGCGCTGGCCCGTGCTCTTGGTGTGAACCCAGTGCCGTTTTCCCTGTTCCCACCCCCAACCCTCCCCTTGTGCCCGGTTTCCCCTCCTTGCTTCCCTTTTTAAAGATATAGGTTGGGGAGTCCTATAAAGGACTGTACCTTACTGAGCCACGACCCTCCAGGGGCGTGGCTGGGCTCGTTAGCGTTGATTCCTGGGCTCTTCGGGACCTTCTCAGCACACCCCTCGATTCTGGTACTCGCCTCTTCCCTTGGGCCCAGCGTCCTTGTTTCCTTGTTCGGCGTCTTCTCCTTCGTTTCCTTCTCGTCTTCGGATTCCCGGCGTTCGACCCCCTTTTGGGAGTCCGTCGTCTCTTTTCTCTGTCGGACCCGGAAGTCCGGGTCCGACACTTCCGATAGCGTTCCCATGTTGTCATGGGAATGCGACCGCCGTGCCGAAAGGAGGGGTAATTGGCGCCAGCTTCGCGAACCGGTAGACGTGGTCGAAAAGACCCGTCTCCACTCCCGATCCCAAGACCAGGACTGGTAGAGGACCGAAGAGGTAGGAAAGCGGGACAGATAATCTGCGGGGCCCTGTTGGGAACCCGGGACGTGGCGGACCTGAAATATAAAAGGCTGAAGCTCAAGAAACCAGCAAAGGATTCGAGAATTAGTGTCTTTGTGAGAGGCGAGCCAAGTAAGAGGGGCATGATCTGTGTACAGAATGAAAGGCCTGCCCAAGAGGTAATATTGTAAGCTCTCCACAGCCCACTTAATGGTGAGACACTCCTTTTCAATAGCAGGGTAATGACACTCTCGAGGGAGGAGTTTCCTGCTGGTGAAAACAACGGGGTGATCCTGACCCTCCCTATCAGGCTGTGTGAGGACCGCACCTAACCCAACATTAGAGGCGTCAGTATATAGATGGAAAGGGGCGGAAAAATCAGGACATTTAAGGACTGGTTCGGTGGTAAGGGATTGTTTTAAGGTTTCAAAACTGGTCAGTTGGGAGACAGACAACGGGGCTAATATAGAGGGGTGCTGTTTTTGTAGGAGGTCGGTAAGGGGGGCAGCAATGGTGGAGTACTGTGGGATAAACCTGTGGTAATATCCGACTAAGCCCAAAAAGGATCGTAGGTCTTTCTTGGTTTTTGGCATTGGTACTTGTGAAATGGCCTCAATTTTGCTTTGCTGGGGTTTTAGTGTTCCTTTACCAATTAAATAACCGAGGTAAGATCTTTGGGTGTTCCCTAGGGTAAATTGTTTGGGATTAGCCGTGAGTCCTGCTTTCGCTAAGGTTCTGAATACCTCGTCGAGATGGTGTAAATGATCTTCCCATGTATCACTATAGATCACAATGTCATACAGGTAAGCAGCCGCAAAGTCATGGAACGGTTTCAACAACCGGTCCATGAGTCGTTGGAAAGTAGCTGGGACCCGTGGAGACCAAAGGGTAGGACGGTAAAGTGATATAGGCCTGATTGGGTCGTAAAAGCGGTCTTTTCTTTGTCTTCAGGTGGGAGGGGAATTTGCCAGTACCCCTTCGTGAGGTCGAGGGTAGACAGATATTTAGCTTTACCTAGCTTCTCTAATACATCATCTACCCGAGGAATTGGATAAGTATCAAAAAGCGATATATCATTTAATTTGCGAAAATCGATGCAGAATCGAACAGATCCATCGGGTTTCGGAACGAGAACCACTGGGGAGCACCATGGACTCACCGAGGGTTCGATTAATTCCATGGCCAGCATTTTTTTTATTTCCTCCTCAATAAGGTGTTTTCGGGCTTCTGGAATCCGATAAGGACGGAGACGTACAATTTTCCCCTCTGGGGTTTTTATTTGGTGGTGGATTAATGTAGTCCTACCTGGAGTCTCAGAAAAGAAAGGTGAGTGATTATGCAAGAAGGTGGATAGCTGTGATTTCTCCCTGTCTGTAAGTGATTTATTTATTTCTGGGAATAGTTCCTCTTCTTTACTCATAGTGGGATATAGCTCTGATCCTAGTGTCGTGGATGGTGTAACGAGGAACCCGGTAGCGGTGGGGCTACTGCTATCGTCTGGCTGCTCCCATTTCTTTAGCAGATTGACATGGTATATTTCAGTTTTCCTTGGATGTAGGTTTAACTCAATGAGATAGGTGACAGGGGAAACGGCTTTTATTACTTTATAGGGACCCTGCCACTTCGCTAACAGTTTGTTTTCAGAGGTTGGCCACATTATAAGTACCTGGTCGTCGGGGTGGAAGGATCTTAATTTGGTTCCTTGATCATAATACGTTTTTTGGTTGGTCTGTGCTTTTTCTAGATTACTTCGTACGTCTTCCCATATGGACTGCAACTGTGATTTTAGTTTGTGGACATATTCCAATAGGGGTTTCCCTTCCTCCGCTTCCTCTTCCCAGGTTTCTGCCGCCATATCCAGGAGACTACGTGGTTGTCTCCCGAATACTAATTCGAATGGACTGGTTCCCGTGGAGGATTGTTCATGAGTCCGGATGGCGTAAAGGACCAGAGGTAATTTTTGGTCCCAATCCCTTCCGGAATCATCCACTATCTTTCGCAATAGGGTTTTAATGGCACGGTTATATCGTTCCACCAAACCTTCTGTTTGGGGGTGATATACAGAAGTTTTTATCTGACTGATTCCTAATAGTTTACATATTTGCTTCATAAGGCCTGGCATGAAAGGAGTGCCTTGATGAGTAAGAAGTTCTTAGGGAAAACTCGTTCTGGAAAAGACATTTATCATGGCCTGAGCCACTGTTTTTGTAGTCATACTAGATAAAGGAATAGCTTCTGGATACCTTGTGGCGTAATCGACGAATACCAGAATATAGGTGTGACCTCGGGAGGAGGGTGTGAGAGGACCGACTAGATCCATACCCATACGGCTGAATGGAACATCTATAATGGGTAGGGGTTGTAGCGGGGCTTTCCTAGGGACTCCTGGTTCCGTCAGTTGACACCTGGGGCACTGCAAACAATAACGTCTCAGCTGTGCATAGATCCCTGGCCAATAGAACCTTCGTAATAGGTACTCTTCCGTCTTGTCCCGGCCATAATGACCACCCCCTGGCTGGTTATGAGCCAAAAACAGGACCTGATTGCGATAGGATTCTGGAACCACCAATTGCTTTTTCTCTCCCTTTGTGGATTTAGTGACTCTATATAGAAGGTTTTTCTGAATCAGGAAGTAGGGACCCACCTCAGTTGAAGGTTCTGTTTTGGCCGCTTTCCAGGCGTGGCTGAGCGTAGGATCCTGTCATTGGCTATCCCTAAAGGAAAGAGCAGCATACCCAATTTCTGCTACAATTTACTAGAGTTTGGTTCAGTCTTCGATTCTTGATACTTTAGTTTTCCTTGTCTTTTCTCCTTTCGTGTTAGTTTTATGCAAGCGGGAGGGCTCTCAATAATACTATTGGAAAAAGGTGCTTCTGCCCACCAGTCCGGGGTTTGTCGGGGTACTTTTGTCTTATCTAACAACTGAGAGAACCGGATATAGTCAGTGCCGATGATGCAATCTTCTATCAGCCTGTCCATAATCCCTACTGGAAGGAAATCGTAGTATTCATCCCATTCTATCCTAACTAAGCCTAGTGGATATTGTCCCTTATCCCCATGAATACAACAAATAGTGACGCACTGATTCGACTCTTGGTCTATTGGCTCCACTAGATCCTTCTTTATCACTGACTGGCTACAGCCCGAATCCACTAAGGCTTCGGTGGGTTGTCCATTTATTTTAATAATCTGTCTGAACTTGTAATGTCCCCCACCTGTACATAATACTCTACGCCGGGTAACCCCGATTTCCATGGGTTCAACCCCCTCATGTTTCCTGGGACACGTTCTCGCGATATGGCCCCATTCCCCACAGCTAAAGCACTGTGGTTGTTGCATGTGGCTACCTTCTCCCTGCTTATGTGCCGCTGTTTCTTCCGGGGTATGCCTAGGCGTATACTTCAGTGGGGCCATAGGTGGTCTCACAGTGGATCTAGGGGTTATCGCTTTGACATCCGCAGATCGGTGATAGGCACAAGCCAAGTCTATGGCCATTTCTGTATCAACCTTGGGATGTTGCCTTATCCAATTCCTGGTGCTGTTTGGGAGTGAGTCTAGGTACTGTTCTAGAATAATCGTTTTGATTACGTCTTCTCTATTGGTTCCCAGAGGACCCAGCCATTTTAACCCCAAGTCTTTTACCCTGAAGTAGAAAGTACGGGGATCTTCACTCTGTCCCCATTTCACTTTTCTGAACTTCATTCTGTAGTATTCTGCATCATGACCGACCCTTTCTAGGATACTACGCTTGATGTCCTGGTAGGGTGTGGTGCCTCCTGGATTAGCGGCCTGGTAGGCAGTCTGCAGGAATCCCGTTAGCAGTGGTGCAATATACTGTCCCCACCGCTCTTCAGGCCATTTTGCTGACGAAGCCACCCGCTCGAAGTTTGTAAAGAAGGAGTCGGGTTCTTCTCCTTCCTGAAATTTTTGTAAGGCCGAGCTCGGGACATTGGGATGGACCTTGCTGGCTGCTATGGTGTCTGTTAGTTTTTGCAGCGCAGTCTCGTGTACCAGCTGGTTGTTCGCCATGATTGTGGCTTGGCTTTTTAAAGCCGTTTCCAGGGCCTCTCTGTCTTCTCTCGCCTCTCTTTGATGGGCCTCCCAGACTAATTGGAGGTGTCGTTGGCCCTCCGCCAGCTGTTTAATCATGTCCTCTATTGTTGGCTTTTCCTCCATATTTGTACCTCTCAGTAGCCTTGTAGGTCTTTATATCCCACTTCTGATACCACTGTGGTAGGCTACTGTTGGTACAGAGGACTCGGACACGGTGATAAGGTAAGGGTTGTTTATTTATATGAGTACTGGTGCAGTTCTATTGATGGGAAGGAGAAAACAGGGGACGGACTTCGGTAAACACAGATCTATTGAGTCTTCTTTGCTCCGATATCAACTGTCTCTTCTTCTCTGGTGCTTTAAGGTGAGGTGGGTGTCTTCTCGTCTTGTCTCCGAGGGTACCGGAAAGGAAAAGAAATGGCAGGAACAGGTAAGTCGAATGTGGAGTTTCTTGAGGTTTCCATATTGTTAGTGGCATGCAAGGAAAAAATGAGTACTCAGGGTTGGAGGAGAAAGGTAAAAGGGAAGTGTCCAGTTGTGCAGGGTTTAGGTCACACGTGCTTTTTAATTAGTTATTACCACTCTCTTTCTCTGGTGCGATGGCCCGTGCTCTTGGTGTGAACCCAGTGCCCTTTTCCCTGTTCCCACCCCCAACCTTCCCCTCGTGCCCGGTTTCCCCTCCTTGCTTCCCTTTATAAAGATATAGGTTGGGGAGTCCTATAAAGGACCGTACCTTGCTGAGCCACGACCCTCCAGGGGCGTGGCTGGGCTCGTTAGCATTGATTCCTGGGCTCTTCGGGACCTTCTCAGCACACCCCTCGGTTCTGGTACTCGGCTCTTCCCTTGGGCCCAGCGTCCTTGTTTCCTTGTTCGGCGTCTTCTCCTTCGTTTCCTCCTCGTCTTCGGATTCCCGGCGTTCGACCCCCTTTTGGGAGTCCGTCGTCTCTTTTCTCTGTCAGACCCGGAAATCCGGGTCCGACGCTTCCGATAGCGTTCCCATGTTGTCATGGGAACGCGACCGCCGTGCCGAAAGGAGGAGTAATTGGCGCAAGCTTCAGGAACCGGTAGACGTGGTCGAAGAGACCCGTCTACATGTACCTTGGACAGTTGATTATGTACTGTATTGTAGTGCACTTTATGACGCAGAGTGGTTGATGTCGTAGTGTTTTGGTTTATAGGAAATTTTAGGCACGTCTTTTGTTTATTTATGTTTACGTTATTCTTGTTTTTATTATGTGCACCTTGTTCAGAGTTCCTAAACATAAATTAATAAACTTGATTTTGTTTATGTGGTTCCCACTGCCAGGGATTGTGGCTGTTGCTTCACCAGGGGTCACACCATAGTCAACCAACAGCTCAATTTCTTACACAGAGCTAAATGCTTTTGATTAGCTAGACATGGATCACATAGGCACTGGATGCAGTTTAAAAGGGCTGAGGTCTTAATTTGTATCCATCGTTTAGATGATCAAAATGTAACCGTTAAGGAGTTATGTTCACTGGAATCCTTCAAGTGAGAAAGTCACCCTTTTAGCATGTTCACCCCTATGTTTCTAACTGACACTGATGATAACTGACCCTGACTGTGCCCTGGGCTCTGGCCTAGTGCCATTGCTCTGAATCAAAGATATATGGTCAAATGGCACAATGCTATAATTCTAATTGGCAATGACAGACCCTGTAAGTCCCTAGTAGATAATAGTGCAAGGAGGATTCAAACTACCTAGAAGTCCCTGGTATATAATATGACAGGGAAGTTTAGAGGCCCAGTAGATTTTCTGCACTGAAGTATGCACTGTTGTGTGCCTGCTGTCATTTTTTAAAGCCAGCCCTGCCTTGCGGACTGTTTTTAAAATGTAAAATGTATGCAAATTCAACATTGGAATTAAAGGTACTTCTAAAGTAACAATCTAATGTATGTTTACTTATAAGTCACCCCAGGGTCTCCTCTAGATGCCCCAGTGGTGGGGTACCATGTACCTACAAATAGGGACATTGTAAACAATGTGTTATACGCCCTGGTGAAGGAATGACAGCACCTTTCATTGTCCCCATTGTAGAAAGTTGGCTCTGTATGCTATAATGGAAATATTTTTCATAAGCCTTAAAAGTGCTAGGAAAAAGAATAAAATTCCATGAAAGGACTCAAAAGAATGATAATGATAAATGCAACAATTTGCAATTGTTAAATTTGTCATAACTTATCCAGAAAAGAAGTTATGAGACTTTCTTTACTGTAAGCCAAATTACAGCCTGCTAGTGGTCTCTCCTGATTGGTCAGCACTAACAGGATTAGCCAGGCTGCTTTGATAAGTTGATAAGTGGCCTGCACCGAGCAGAGGTTACCTGATGGGGGAGGTAGGCAGATAGTGGAGCCAGGCCAGGAAGGGGGCTGGGTGAATTAAGCTAAGGCTGAAAAGGGATAGAAGGCAGAAAGGAATGCCGCCAGTCCTGCCTTCTCACCCCTGTACCACACAGATAGATGTGGAGCTTAGGAAAGGAAGCTGCAGATGTCAAGAGGGGGGGTAATGGAAATGAGCTACACCAGGGTGTTGGTTTAGCCAGTTCTTTCTCCTCTGGAGGAAAATTATGCATCTTGGAATATTAAAGTGCAGTACTTTATATGACAAGAAGATGCCACACTTCGGACAAAGTTGTCATACTTCTGGGTGGCACCAGGCAGCTCATTGAACAAGGATATCCACAGACTGACTCGCAAGATGATTGAATAAAAGTGGCTGATTTTCATTGGAATTGAGATCTGCTGCCTGAAACCACAAGAAGAAGAAGGTGTGCCCTGTTAAAACCCTGGAGAAGAAGATGGGATGCCCTTCTAAAACCCTGGTTTGCAAACCCAGATGCCTGCACACTTAAGGACTTCACCTGTTGCACATTGAAACCACAGCCAAGGACTTTGCCTTGCTTCAAAGCTTCAAAAGGGACTGAAGAGTGGACTTCCTGGAGTAACAGGTTAAAAGAGCTTCCCTGCACCAACTTCCACAAATGTTGCCAGCCTGGAGTACGTCCAGTGGACTTGCAAGAATTTGGTCAGGTGAATTGTGGGAATTGTAGCCCAAATGTCCCAAGGAGCAACTCTGAGATTCTGGAACCTTGGATTGGGGTTGTGGATCACTTTCCTGCATCAAGAAACACTTCTGGAAGAAAGTGTAAAAGTCTTACATTGTGGACAGCTGTAAATCTTGACTGTGTTCGGCACAGTGCAACCATCCGTGTAAGCGGTATTTGATTCTAAGCATCAGTTTTACTTTTAAACTTTAAAACTTCATATTGCTGGTTCCCTGCATTGGTTTTTTGTTGATTTGCTGTCATTTTAATTATACAAATATTTACTATTGTTATAAACTGGTGTGGGATTTTTATTTTGTATTGTGTGTTACTTAGTTACCGTACTGTTGTATTGTCAATGCTTTACAAATCTGTCTCCTGAGTTAAGCCTGACTGCTGGTTGCCAAGCCACCAGGGGTTGAGTCAGGGGCTATTTTGTGGGACCTTGACTGGGCACAACCCTGTGTTGGGGGTGTATTCTTAGTTGTGGGTGTAATGTAACCCTACCAATACCCAGCCTCTAACACTTCCATACTTGCTATGTTGAGGATCTCACTGCCTTCAAAGGAACTGTGGGAAGAAGAAACATTTGAAGAACAATTGACATTTTGTTTTGACCCACTGAGCTATTTTTTTGCTTTGTTGGAAGTTCAGGCCTCAACAATGATGGCCCCAGACAGGGACAGCGATTGATGGTTGTCTGTCCTAAGTAGTTGGAGTAGTCTGCTAATGCCCTGGCAGTCTATTGGAAGACAGGCCACAATGTCAAGGATTTCCTCTTGCAGACCAGAGGCAGTTGAGTCTGCTAGCAGAAACAAGGAGGTTCCCCAACTGCTAAATGATTTATGCTGTCTCACTCATTCTTCCAAATCGCAAATGAGCTTTTCATTTTCAATTAAAATACTTTTTTGGTTTGCATATAACTTGGTGCTGTTTGATGAGTATGCACCAAACCTACTAATTAGCTAGTGGAAGTGATTGTTTTGGCATATCAGGTTTCTTGCAGATCTGTCTGGGTGATAACATATAGGGAATGTTTTTATTTTCCCATCCATTGGAAACTTTGCTCACTGCTGCAACAAAAAGTAAGAAGAGCTGAATATAAATAAAACAAACTGGGAATGCAACTGTAAGGGCACAGGGGCTTGAAAGTCTCTAGAATCTTACTCTGAGGACTGATTGGCTTGATGTAAATTAGTTATTTAGCCTTTGAGAAATGTGGGTTACAAAAATGTGTTGTCTTCTAAGAATTGATCTGAGAAAGGCTACTATATTTCTTGACCATAAGTCTGCAGAACCCTTTCAAGTATCGAGACCTCAGAACCCTTCAAACCAAATGCCTGCAAAACAAATCCCATTTGAAAAGTGAGCATTTTTTCCATTTGCTCAGTGCCGAATTCATGGTCCCTCGGCGGAATCAAGTCATCTGAGTGGCTAGCCACTACTAAAAATGTTTTGGTAAAAAGTGGCAGAAACGGTATAAGAGGATTAATGTACGGTTCCTTGACACCAGTGTGGATATCACAGGCCCCAAATAGCTAAATACTGCTCATAAAAGTAGGCTAAAACATGTTTTCTTGTCATATTTGTGCTTCCAAATATAGGGCCAGATGTATCAAGCAATTTTGCATTTGATCAAGATGTATGAAAGGCATTCGCTGTGCAATTTTAAGGAATTGCTAAAATAGCGATTCCTTAAAATTGCAACCCCATTTAGAGAATCGCAAATAGGGATTCTCTGAATATGAAATCGCAAATAGGGAATTCCTATTTGCGATTTCCAAAGCAAATGTATCAAGCATTTCCTAAATGCGTACTGGGCATTAGGTGGCTGCACTCACTGCGGTCGTCGTTGGTGCTCGTGGTGGAGCAGGACATAGAAAATCATTGGGAATATTTGAAGTTCGGGCTCAATGGCGGCGTGGTTCTTCCCTGTGTCTCCAAAGATGAGTCTTTTCCCTTCTGTGCAGTGTTTCTGCCAGGCTTTTGATGTCGTTGGTACCGCCCCAGAAAAGGTGGCGCTTCCATGGTCTTAATATGGTGGGCGGAACTGCCTGGATGTAGGTGGCTACTGCCGTGGTGGCTGTTGTTTCCGCCCTTGCGGTCGGTGTGGTAAAGTGGTTTTCTATCTGAGTTGTCACCGCCCTGGTCATAATTTGGTGATAGTTACCACCAGCCTGTTGGCGGTATTACCGCCACTTTATCACCGACCGCCAGGGTTGTAATGAGGGCCTAAGGGCCAGATGTATCAAAATCTGTTTTGCATTTCTTAAATAGCAAATTTTAAGAAATCGCTATTTAAGAAATGCAAAATGGGATGTATGAAATGTGCGATTCGGTAATAGCGATTTCTTATGATTCGCAATAGCTATTACCGAATCGCAATTAGAGACTGGCACACCATTCATCCCTAAGGGGCCATGGGGCAAATGGTTTTGCATTTCCCAATTTGTGAATTCCAGTTAGGATTTTGGAAATTAGGTAATGCAAACCCCAGGGGGACAGGGAAAGGAGGGGCACCTCAGCCGGCAGATGGAACAACACCACTGGTTCTGGAGAGGGCAACGTGCCCTGTGCTTGGTCCTGGGGAGTGCAAGGCCACAGTCTCTCAAGTGGGTGACTTGCCCACATGCTCTGGAGGGAGCAACATGCCCTGTGCTTGGTCCTGGGGAGTGCAAGGCCACAGTCTCTCAAGTGGGTGACTTGCCCACCGGTTCTGGAGGGGGCATTGTGCCCTGTGCTTCTGATCCTGGGGAGGCTGGGGTTGGTGGGTGTCTTCCCCACTGGTTCTGGAGGGGGCATCGTGCCCTGTGCTCTTGATCCTGGGGAGTGCAAGGTCTCAGCTGGGTGTCATACCCACAGGATTTGGAGGGGGCAGGCCGCACAGCAGCCCATGGAGGCAGGACTACATACCGTCCACCGGGGGTGACGGCTGCTCAGTGGTGGTGGTGCTGCTGTTGTAGCCGCTGGTGGGAGGAGGCTCCAGTCCATCCCCTGCAGCCTCGGATGGCTGCCCACTGGTGGTGGTGGTGCTGCTGCTGCTGGTGGTGGGGGAAGCTCCTGCCCATCCCCTGCAGCCTTGGACGGCTGCACACTGGTGGTGGTGGTGGTGCTGCTGCTGCTGGTGGAGGGGGAAGCTCCTGCCCATCCCCCGCAGCTTTGGATGGCTGCCCACTGGTGGTGGTGGTGCTGGTGGTGGTGGGAGGAAGCTCCTGCCCATTTCCTGCAGCCTCGGGCGGCTGCACAACCATGGTTGGTGGTGGGGGCTCCATCTGAGTCCCTGCACCAGGCCCCTTGTCCTTCCTGCCTGCTGGTGCTGGCTCCTTGCCGTTCCTGGCAGCAGCTGGGGCAGGCACCTTGCCCTTCCTGGCAGCAGCTGGGGATGGCTCCTTGCCCTTCCTGGCAGCAGCTGGGGATGGCTCCTGGCCCTTCCTGGCAGCAGTTGGGGCAGGCTCCTTGCCCTTCCTGGCAGCAGCTGGGGCTGGCTCCTTGCCCTTCCGGGCAGCTGCTGGGGCAGGCACCCTTTCCTTGAGGCTGCCTGGTGCCCTGGATCCTTCCCCACCATGAGTGGGTGTGGAGTCTACTGGGCCCATGGACTGGGTGGATGAGGTGCTTGCCTGGGTTTTTGCCACCCTGGCCAGACGTGAAGGACGGGGGTAGGGAAGAGGTCAATGGTGAAGAGGAATAACTTCTTAGGGACATTGGGGTGGGAAGAGGAAGAAAGTTTGGGAGTGGAGGAAGAGGGAGTGGTTGTAGGAGGTGTCTGTCTGCTGTGTTTGGGTGCAGGTGCATGAGCTGGATGCTGTTGTGAGGTGGATGGCTGTTGGGTGTCTGAGTGCTTACGTTTGTGTACCTTGGGAGTGGGAGGACAGACACAGTGGGAGAGGACACAGGGGACGTGTGCATGGCTATTGTGGAGGTGTCTGCCAGTGAGGTGTGTGTTCTGCTTGGTGTGGTGGTGATGCTGGTAGTGGATGAGGATGTAGTACATGCAGGTGTGAGTGTAGACACAACTGGGAGGGAGTTGGAGGAGGAGGAGGGGGACACATTGGAAATTGAGGATGTTGGTATGTCTGCATCTGGATGGTGTTTGTGTGAGTGCTTCTGGGATGATGTGTGGTGCTTGTGTTTGCCTGTGCCACTCTTGTGTGTTGTCCTGTGTGCATGCTCGTCTGCCTGTGTGCTTGGGATAGGTTGGGGTTGAGAGGAATGGGATTGGGAAGAGGTAGTTGGAGGGGGGAGGGTGGAAACAAGGACAATGGCTGCCATCAGAGAGGAGGCCAGAGCCTGGATTGATCTATGTTGGGCTGCCAAGCCAGTGTGAATGCCCTCCAGGAATGCATTAGTCTGTTGCCTCTGGGCTGCCAGCCCCTGGATGGCATTCACAATGGTTGACTGCCCTACAGAGATGGATCTCAGGAGGTCAATAGCCTCCTCACTCAGGGCAGCAGGGCTAACTGGGGCAGGGCATGAGGTGCCTGGGGCGAAGGCGATGCCAACCCTCCTGGGTGAACGGGCACGGGCAACTCAATGAGGGGGTGCTGGAAGGGGGGTACTGGTACAGGGTGTGGGGCTGTACATGTAGCTGGGTTGGTCACAGAGGTGCACGCCACCACCAGGGAGCTTCCATCAGAGGAGGTATCTGTGTCCGAACTGTCCCCTCCAGTCTCCGCCATGGTGCTCCCCTCGCCCTCCGTCCCACTGGTTCCCTCAGCATCGGTGGACTCTGCTTCCTGGTTCCTGTGGGATGCAGCTCCCTCCGTCGCTGGTGTCTCTATTCCTCCGCCAGATGATGCTAATGCACATAAGGAGAGGGTGACAAAACAAAAGGAGGGGAAGAGACAAAGGATACACTGGGTCAATGGCTCCACCAACACCACCGCTGAGGTACCCACCACCGTCACCACCAATGTGCGTAGGAACAGCCCTACGCACTATGCATTGCACTACCAGTTATAATGCTAGCCACCAAGGCATGGGGAGGGGCACATACCGCCAAATGCAGCACACCTGGAACCCACACAGCCCTGACCAGTGGTGGATGCTTACGATCTAGGTAGCAGGATTATCACTTCAGAACCCTGCCCAACATAGGACCTACTCTGCAATATCAAGCCTGGCCTAGGGGCAGCCACTGACACACATCCCCCGCCCGGGTACCCCACTACCATGCGTAAGTTGTAATGATTGGCACTGTACTCACCCCATTGTGGCTGCTGTGATGCCCTCAAGCGCCGTCCAGCTCCGGACAGGCCACCGCCAGTATGCGGGCCATCAGGGGGGTCAGGGTTCGACGGGCACCCCTTCCTCGTTGGGAGGCCATCCCCAGCTGGGCCTCCGCCATCTTCCCTGCCCAACATCTCAGGTCCTCCCACCGTTTCCAACAGTGGGTGCTCCGCCTGCACTAGACCCCCAGGATCCGCACATCCTTGGCGATGGCACACCATATACCCTTCTTTTGATGGGCGCTGACCTGCAGAGAAATACACACAGGAAATGGTGTCAGTCAGACTGTCCTGCCTGTTACACTAATGACCCACTATACCCCTTCACATCGCCATTTGCACACACATGGCCCAGCACACAAACTGCACACCGCCCGGGGGACATCCACCCACCCCCCACACACACCATTCCATGCATTCTTGCCACGTGCATGGTGCTCCCAGTGTGCTCACCTGTTGGTCTGAAGGCCCATACCGCAGTCCGTACTGGGGTAGGACCCCATCCACAATTCGCTCCACCTCCGCTGAGGTGAAGGCAGGGGCCCTTTCCCCAGCCACACGAGCCATGGTAGGTCCCAGACACAGGTCAAAGCAGCACATGCAGTGTAGGTCCTCTCCTATGGAAGGTCAGGTAGCAGGTGAGTGATCAGATAGACAATGGCGGTAACTTCCACGGTGGTGCATACCGTCACTGCCAGCATACATCACCATTGGCCACTGTAACCCATAGGGCCCTATGTTAACCAATGAGGAGTTGGACGGCGGTTCCTGACCCGCCTCCCGCAACAGTGCACAACATCAGCGGAATTACCTCACTTCCACCTGTCCCTCCACACAGGACAGGTGGGCGCCATTTCAGGGGGGGTGGCGGGATAATAACTGTGTCACAGTTCAAAATAGGACATACAGGACAAATACCACTTAACCATTTCAAACTAACATCATGCATTGTACCGTTGTGGCTCTGATGTTCAGTTTGTGACCGGATCCTCACTCTTTTGTCCCTTAGACTGCAACCACTCCAGATGAATAGGAAATGGAGACGTACCCCTGTGTGCAGACCCCTGTTGGACTTGGCAACAATGGAGTACAGGTACTTTATCCTCATCTATAGACTTGACAGGGCCACAATCACAGAGCTGTGTGCCCAATTGGAGCCTGACGTAATATCTGCTATCAGTCACCCCACTGGGATCCCCCTTCTTGTGCAAGTCCTATCTGTGCTCCATTTCTTGGCAACTGTTTTTTTTTCTAAGTGACAGTGGGCTTGGCAGTAGGAATGTCACAGCCAATGTTCTCAATAGTGCTGACAAGAGTGTTGTCTGCCCTGATAAAACACATGTGCAGCTACATTGTTTTCCCCCAGGTGGAGGATTTGGCCAAAGTGAAGGCTGACTTCTATGCAATGGGACATATCCCCAACATAATTGAGGCAATTGATATAACACATATTGCATTTGTCCCTCCCTCCCCCGGCAGAATGAACACGTATTCAGAAATTGAAAGAGTTTCCACTCCATGAATGTGTGCTTGGCGGACCAGTACATCTCCCATGTCAATGCTAAGTATCCTGGGTTGGGCATGATGCCTTTATCCTGAGGAATAGCAGCATCCCAAATGTGATGGGCAAACCACAGAGGCTTCGGGTGTGGCTGATAGGTGAGACCTGGTTCCCACCCAGTCGATGTTGGTGTGTGGGTATGGTGTGGGCTATAAAGGATAGTGTGTGCCTAAATGTTGTCCCTTGATATTTGCAGGTGACTCAGGTTACCCCAACCTATCATGGCTACTGACCCCTGTGAGGAATGCCAGGACAAGGGCAGAAGAACATTACAATGAGGCACATGGGCGAACAAGAAGGATAATCGAACTGACCTTTGGCCTCCTGAAGGCCAGGTTCAGGTGCCTCCATCTAACTGGGGGATCCTTGTGCTACTCACCTAAGAAGGTCTGCCAGATAATTGTGTTACACTGCATGTTGCACAACCTTGCCTTGAGATGCCATGTGCCTTTTTTTGTAGGAGGAGGAGGCTGGAGATGGCCGTGTTGCAGCAGTGGACCCTGTGGACAGTGAGTATGAGTAGGCAGAGGATGAGGAGGCAGAGGATGAGGACAACAGAACTGCAGTGATTCGACAATACTTCCAATGACACACAGGTAAGACAGTGTTACTTCACATTTCATTGTCATTATTTGGATTATTTTTGGCACTGGCATGCTGCTATTTCCCACTTCTATGCCCACTCACTGTACCCTTTGGCAACTCATTTTGCAGATGTTGGTGCTTCGCTATCACTCCTGCTGTGATCACTGCAGCCAACTACAGGTCTTTCCAATGTGAACATTACTGTACAGTTGAATTACAATGTTTGAACCTGGTTAAGCTAATACATACTTAAATAAGTTTGACATACTCCATACTTGTATTTTTTCAAAGGGTGTTTATTGAAGTGCTATGAAGAAGAGGGGCAAGTGCATTGGGATGGGGTGGTGATGGAGGAAAGTCCAGAGTATTGTTCCAGTCTATTTGGTGCACAGGTGCATTGTCCAAGGGGACATAGAAAGGGGAGCAATGGCAGTTCAAGGTGGACAGGGTGACAGAGTGGGACACAAGGGTGACAATCAGGAAAGTCTAATTTCCTGGCGGGGGTCTTGGCAATAGTTTCTGGCTTCTACCTGGATCGCAGGGCACGTTTGCTGGTTGGTTCACCTTCTGCAGGAGGAGGTGTGCTGGTGGCCTGTTGGTCCCGTGGTGGGGCCTTCTGTCCACTAGCAGCAGCGGAGGTGGAAGGAAGTTCAGATGTCTGGTTAGTGGCAGGGGCCCGTTGTCATGAGACTGCCTCCCTCATAATGTTGGTCATGTTTGCCAGCACCCCTGCTATGGAGACAAGGGTGGTGTTGATGGCCTGCAAGTCCTCCCTGATCCCCTGGTACTATCCCTCCTGCAGCTACCTGTTCTCATGCACGTTGTCCAGGATCTGGCGCAGCATATCCTGGGAATGTTGGTAGGCTCTCATGATCTCTGCAAGTGCCTCCTGGAGAGTCGGTTGCCTGGGCCTGTCCTCCCCTGGCACACAGCACTCCTGCCAGTTTCCCTGTTGTCCTGTGCCTCTGTCCCATGAACCGTGTGCCCACTGCCACTGACCCCAGGTCCCTGACTGTCTTGGGTATGAGATGTGCCCTGGGGTCCCTGTAGTGGTGGACACACTGCTGATAGGCGTGTCCAGGGGACAGAGGTATGGGTACGCTGGGTGGGTGCTGTGGTGGTGTTTCCAGATGGGGGAGGCTCTGTGGTTGTCTGTGCTGTGCCTGGGTAACCAGCTGTCCCTGATGGGCCAGGTTGGTCATCCAGATCTAGGCGACCAGAGTTGCTGTCATCACTGCGGGCCTCTTCAGTTGGGGGACTGGATAGTGCTGGCACCTCTTCTCCACTGACATTGGCTGGGATAACTGTGGGGATGTAAATGCTCTGTTATTGTTTCTGTGTGTGACATATTGTGCATCAGTGGGTTGTCCTCTTTGTTTGTATTTGCCCTGGCAGCTTTTACTTGTGTACGTTGGTGTATGGTGGGATGATTAGTTCTCTCTAGTGTGCATGCTTTACTGATAGGTGTCCATGCAGGTCTGTGAGTGATGTCCATGCATTGGTATGGCATGCAGGGCTTGGCATTGGGATGAGTGAGATGTGATGGTGGGGTGTGTGGGCGGTGGTGGTGTGATGGGAGTGAGGGTGAGAGTGGGGGTATGTGATGGCATGCAGGTAGGGGGGTGATAGTGGTACAGAGTTGACTTACCAGAGTCCAGTCCTCCTGCTACTCCGGCCAGGCCCTCAGGATGCATGATTGCCAAGACTTGCTCCTCCCCTGTTGTTTGTTGTGGGGTAGGAGGTGGGGGTCCACTGCCAGTCCTCTGTACAGCAAGTTGGTGTCTTGCAGCAATGGAACGCACCTTCCCCTGTAGGTCGTTCCACCTCTTCCTGATGTCGTCCCTTGTTCTGGGGTGCTGTCCCACGGCGTTGACCCTGTCCACGATCTTCCACCATAGCTCCATCTTCCTAGCAATGGATATCTTCTGCACCTGTGCTCCAAATAGCTGAGGCTCTACCTGGATGATTTCCTACACCATGACCCTTAGCTCCTCCTCTGAGAATCTGGGGTGTCTTTGTGGTGCCATGGGTATTGTGTGAGTTGAGTAGGTGAGGGTGTGTAGGGTGATGTGTTAGGGTGTGTGATGTGGGGTGCGTGGGTGGTGTATAGGTGTAGGTAGTGTGTGGCTCTGGTTTTGTCTGTAGTCTTGGTGTTTGTCTTGTGCCAATGGTTTGTATTCGTAAGGCGTTGTGGGTAATGTGTGTGTGTGTTTTATAGTGGTGTGGGTGTCAGTTGTGTGTTATTTAAATTGACCAATGTAGCGTTGTTTTGTATGTGTGTGAGTATTTTGAGCGCAGCGGTATGTACCGCCAATGGTTTACCGCCATTGAATGTCCACTGCGTCATTCATGGGTCATAATGTGGTGGGTGTAGTTCTGTTGGCGTAACGGTGTGGGTTATGATACTGCCAGTTTATCACTGACCTTTAGTGTGGTGGACTTGTGTCTGTAGCTGAATAGTGACTGATTGGTGTGTGTGTATCATAATATGGTGAACGGATATCCGCCACTGCTGCGGTATGTTGGTGGCAGTCAGCATGGCGGTAAGTGAGATTTACCACCAATGTCATAATGAGGTCCTTAGTTCCTCTGAGATGTGAATTCAAAGAACAGTCAAATCTGTTTGCGTTTATTCTGAAAAAAGACAATAAAAGTATACTTCTACATGGCAAAAACGTTTGGTAGTATGGATCTAGGACTGGCTTAGGGCCTGATAAACGCAGTGTACAGCTGGTCCACTATGCAAGGCAAAAGACTGTGTGGAGTTGAATCAGTGGCACGGAGGCTTCTGCAGGCCTCGTCAAAGTCCATGTGCAGGAAAGTGAGGCGTACAGGAGATTGGATACGGACATTGCACACAAACGTTGCTGTGCCTAGCCTAAGGCTGTGTTCTGCAGTGGTGGGACATGTAGGAAGTTGGGCTATGCACATGTAGGGATTACCTCACAAAAGTATGTGAACTATATCATCCAAAACATTACTTAAAACATGGTAATGGCAATTTATGCACACTTCTGCTCATAGTAAGCCATCAATGTTTGTTTTAAAAAAAATCGCACAAATTCTCCAAAAGGCGCAGTTAGAAGAGGGAAATTGTAACTAACCAAACTGAAAACAACTTTTGCAAGTGGCTACTTATGGCTGGCTGAGCAACAGGTAACTCGGACAGATAGTAGGCAAACCATAATTCACACTTCAAGTGCAATGGTCATGATTTCACAGGGTTAATACCAATAAATAGTAGGACTAACAACACAAAACCATTAAAGAACATTTCATATCTAAACAAAGTAATTTTACTGTTTCCAAAGTGATGACTCAATATAATTGTTAAGGTGCTTAGCAGCAGGTTCTCTGTAATGTTCTTTATTTGGGTTTGCCACATTTTCATTAAATAAACTCTTCTTTCAGTTTGTCCTAAATTGGAGATGGGATAAGGCGCCTGTGTCATCCCTAAATTAGTGGCAAAACATGTCTCCTGTTGAATTATCATTGAGGAAGGATCAGATTTCCATTTTAAATTAGTTCTTGCTTCTGTATGAAGCCCATCACATTGAACGTCTCCTTACTCCTAGACAACTGTAAGTGAGGCTGATGAATTCATACCATGTGCCACTAAGTGGCCCTGGCTTTCTCGGGAAACGAACTTCGCAGCCATGTATTCTGTCAAGTTGCTGCATGATCTTTTACCACTGCAGTATATCCTGTTATTATGTTACTTACTTAGGGATCCAAATGGGTTAATCTGTGAGAATGTGATCACAGGGTCCACCCCTTACCTCACAGCACCACATTAGTG
Source organism: Pleurodeles waltl (assembly GCF_031143425.1). Taxonomy (NCBI): domain Eukaryota; kingdom Metazoa; phylum Chordata; class Amphibia; order Caudata; family Salamandridae; genus Pleurodeles; species Pleurodeles waltl. Next base: position 921,831,884 of record NC_090448.1, read on the forward strand.
AAAGGGTTTGGCTCATTTGAATTGTTTAATATTCAATAATTCAACAACCGTCGATCCCTCCCTGGACTAACAGAACGGGCCCCAGGTACATTTTGAAGCACATACATTACCCCAGGCTACTTAAAGAAAACCACTGAGCAGCTCCTTCTTAGTCTTCAGTTCAGCCCCAATTCCTTCACACACATCCTTCAATCACCACCAGCACCAAGATTCTGTGATGTGAGCACAGTTTCACTACAACTCTGGCTGGCACTCGAAATTTTAAAAATAAAAGGAAACATTGCATTTACAAAGAGTGAACCCAATCAAAATCACAACACCAAAGCATGACAATAACTAATCTGATACAAAATCACACTTAGACCAAAACAACATTGGATTTTAATTCCTCTGCGGCATAATTATTTCCTCTTCTGCTAAACAATTCCCTTCCAAAATATACACCTTGATTGTACACCTTTGAGGGGTTACATATTCTTCAAAACTGGGGTGGGGTGTACTTTAAACATGCCTCACAAAATCTAACAAAGCCTGGAAATTTCACCCTTGTGGAGTACAAACTTTGCAAACTTTGTTGGAGGCAAACATCAGCTTCACCAAATCCTGAAGCCATACATCTAGAATTCCCAGCCAAGACGAGTAGAACTACCAGCTGCAAGGAATTAAGTGGTGAGTGGGTGTTTTCCTTGATGTCACCCAGTGATGGCGTCTTTGAGTGCCTGCTTACATACATACTTTCCCGAGCATGTGTGACTAAACAAGCATGTACATGAATATATTAGGTCTTTCTATTTGTATGCTGCTCTAGGGCATATTATTCCAGGAATTTTCCCCAAACTCATTAGCCTTCTGCCTATAAGAGTCTCAAGGTAATGAAATGTTTTTGAACATATTCTCAAAGACAAAGCAATTTACTTGTTAGGGAGACTTTAGGTGGGTGCTGGCAGTCCTGTGTTGATTCCCTATGTTAACACGTTATCATCGTCTTCTCTAAGTAGAGTCTGCTCTATACTACCGTACTTTTTCATAGTTAGTGATATATTTCACTTTCACAAGAGAATATTATTGGAAGCCTCATAATGTAGAGCATCATCACACACAGAGATCTTCATAAATAATAAGAGTAGTACATAAAAAAAGGAGTTGGGAATACATTATCACCGGGGTCCTCTCACTCAAGTAAAAAAGCATCCCTCAGCACCACCCAGGGAACTATACGATTGACGGAGTAACTCTGGCTGCCATCGAGGATGTGAGCAAGTGGCCATCCACCACATTTATATTTATCTGTTACTCACATCAAGTGAATATTTCCCAGTCGCCTAGATAATTCCTTTTCAAGAGCAGCCTGTGGTTGTAAACCATGAATACAAATGTAGCTATCACATCCTAAGTCAATGTTTTCTTTGTTGTAGGAACTTAAGCTTTATAAGTGTTCTATCCATTGTGCGTTGTTAGACGTCATGATAGGTTTAATAGATAACCTGGATTGATCAGAGGAGGTCATACAACAAACCCCACATATATGCAGGAGAAGCTTTCCTACGATTGTCTGCATAGGATTTACACTGCAGAAAGCACCACTGTACAATGTATGGGTGAATGAGAATTCATTGTTCTTCAATACTGGCCTCTGTAATGAACTTTACATCAAGGGCAACAAATACAAGTCACTACCATGTGTCAATCTTAACTATAAATTGAATCAAATGTATATATGCTCAATAGCAAGTGGATGAAAAAAACAAAATGTATTTTAGATTTTGGGTAGGACACTGATCTATCCTGGGGAGTTGGGTCCTAAATTGTGAATAAAGTTAGCAACCTCTATGTGTTCATGTATTGTGTGTGTGTGTATATATATATATATATATATATATATATATACATGCATAGTTAGGACCTAGTTTTTATAGAAAAAGCATGTATTTACTTGTCTTTATCTTTGGCACCGGTTGATGAATCTTCACAAAATTTTCTGAAAAAATTCACCAGTCACATCAGCTGCTGTCTGAAAAGTTTCAGGCTGATTCGTCAAGCTGGGGCCGAGAAAAAGGGTGGACCCAAATTGCATTTTCCCCATTTATTTTTCCATAGGGATTTTGAACAGTGATAGCGCTGAAAACACTGAATGGAATTACACCAAATTTAGAAGAAAGGAAGCTCTCGATCCCGAAAGCAACCTTTTTGTTATTTGGTCTAAATCCATTCAGTAGTTTTAGATGAATTAAAGAAAATCCTAGTTTGTACTTATAGCGATGCAAAGGATTCGCAACCCCTCACAATCTCGTGCTGAGATCTTATTGGCTGTCAACATTTCAACAAGTAAGTGCTGGTAGTCATCTTGGGACTCATCTTCAGCACAGTCCCAGAAAAAAAGGTTAAAAAATAAAGAAAAGGGCCAGGATAGAGACACCCTGATCCCTTAGCTCTGGTGGACCCTCCCAGAGCTAAAAATACGTTTGTCATGAATTTGCGAAGGGGTCGCAAATCCACGGCAAAAATACAAAAAAAAAAAAGTATGGGCTCTTGCACTTTGTACTCTGAAGCCCCCGGGTGGGCCAAGTCCAGGGAGCATTGTACATTTAAATGTGGGGGACCATCCAGCCTCCCCACAGACCTGGGGACCACCACCTACCGGGGCTTTCATGATTTGTAATGGGGGGGCTGCGCGGCAATTTTCTTTTCATGTGAGGTAGGCCTGATGGCCTCCCCCACAGCCATAGGGACCACCACCACCTCCCCGGGGCATTGTTAATATTCCATTCAGAAGGCGCGCCACAGCTTCTTGGACCAACACCTCCCTGGGACAAACTGTAAAAAAATAAAAAAGGGGTCCATTTCAGACCCCCTGCAACCCTGCAGATCATCACCTCCTCAAGGAGCCAGTGATGGCCCTGTGGACTGCCACCCCCCATGGCCTACTCCTTCTGTGTCCCAGGATGCCCACCCCTGGGACATCACTGTCCGCTGTGGCTTGGTGGCAGCCTTGAGAGATGCCACCAATCTACAGCAAACACTCCAATCCGATGAAGGGAGAGCTGCCAAGGAAAGATGTAGGCAGGGAGACAGAGGAAACAATTGCTCTCACACAGCTCCCTCTATGTGACAACAATTCTGGCTCCGGCAGGAGGCAGGGACCCAGCTGAGGAGCCAGCTGGGTGGCCAGCTTGGACAGTGGGGGCCTTCAGGCTCCCCCCACGGTCTGCAACATTGAGACAGGGTGCTCTGTTGGGCACCAAGGTCTCATGGCCGGGCCCCAGGGGATTTGGTCCCCGGGGCTGAGATCAACCCTGGGTAGGGGGGGCTACGCAACCCACCTTCCCACCTTCCCTCCCAAAAAATTAGGCCAGGCCTCGGGATGGAACCACCGGGGCTGAGATCGGCCTGGGAAGGGGTGCATGGCCCTCCTCCCCAAGAAAAAAATAAAATGTTTGGGCCAGGCTCCAGGGGATGGGATCCCCGGGGCTGAGACACGCCTGGGGGGTGGGGGTGGGGGGGGTCCATGCAACCCCCCTCCACCAAAAAATAAATGAAATAATTATGGTGGGTCCCTGGGATGGGATTCCCGGGCCGAAATCAGCCTGAGAAGGAGGAACATGCAGGGTTAGGTTGTTATAAGGGCCAGGCCTGCAGCCAACCCCCCATGCCCACGGCCAAAGACGGTGCGCAGCGTGGTGCAGAGTGTGGGGCTGGGTGGTTATAGGAGTTGGCCGCAGAGACTTTATTAACTATAACACCCCCGTAGACTTTGTTTTTTTCAGTGAATTTAATTTTTTACAATTTTATTTTATAACTATAACATACTTTAGGTTTTATTTTTTCAGTGAGTTTTTACGTTTAAAAAAAGTTATTTCATTACTGTAAAATCCCTGTAAAGTTTTTGTTTTTTGTGAATTTGAATGGTTTTGTACAATTTGTTTCCTAACTGTAACCAATATGTTTCTGTTTTTTTTTAGTGTTTTTTTAACTTTTCAGGGTGATTGTAAGGTATCTATATCAATATGACATTTACAAATATATATTAATTTAGTGTAAAAGTAGATTTACACATGAGTGACTGAGTGAGTGCATGAGTAGTGTATGAGTGAATGAATGAATGTATTAGTGTGTTTATGTGTGAATAAATAAGTGACTGTACGGTTGTGTGAATGAGTACAGTGCATGTGTGGGGGAGAGAGTGAGTGTTTGAGTTGTGTATTTATGAGTGGATGAGTGTATACGTGGTGTATGGCAGATTATCTAAGTGCATGAGTGCAACTATGTGCAAGTAGGTTAGTGCATGAGTGGTGTATGGGTGATTCACTGCATGTATGAGTGTGTGTATGTGAGTCAGTGAGTGCATGAGTCATGTATGGGTGATTGAGTATGTGAGTGCGTCTGCAGGTGAGTAAGTGTATGCGTGGTATATAGGTGACTGAGTGAGTGCATGAGTGGGGTATGGGGGATTGACTGAGTGCATGAGTATGTGTATGGGTGAGTGCTTGAGTGTATGAGTGATTGAGTGTGCATGTGTACGAGTGTGTGTATGGAATGCAGTATGTATAGGTGCTGTCTGGATGTATTCATGCATCTATAAATGCCTCTGTCAGTGTTTCACTGAGTGTGTGAGTGCTTTGTCATTTTTAATAGGTATATGAGTACCAGAATGCGTAGCAGTGTGCATATGTATCTGGGCATATTAGTATTCAAATGCATATCTAACTCAGTTAAAATCAAAATTATGATTTTCACCTTTGAATCAGAAACCATCCTACTCGATACCTTTCTACAACATACCTACAACATACCTAAGGAGAACGTTTGGTGTATTATACTGGACTGTAACACTTGTCAAGCAAATTCTTTAATGCCAGCTTGAGCTTTAAGTAAAATTGCACCCACAGCTTCACCAGTAGTATGCCCAAACCACGTATGATCAATTTCGATTCTCAAAATCACTAGGTTATTAGACTACTTTAGTGCATATTATACTGATTATATTGTTGCTGACTTGGTAGCATATTGCCCCATACATAGCTGCTGTCTGAATGTATGTATGAATGTATAAGTGGGTATTTCTGTGTGTTATGTCATCTACGAGTAGTCTATGTTTTGTGAGTTGAAGTATCGATAGTAGAGTGCAGATATACCTGGACATACCAGTTTGCAAGTGCACAACTACGTCACTTAAACTCAGAAAGACAATTTTCACCTTTTAATCACTTTGCACTCTGCTATATACCTCTTTATAGTCTACTTAATGGGTACATTTTTTGTACTAAAACAGAAGTATAACACTTGTCAAACAGGTTTACTAATGCGAAGTACACTTGACAGTAAAGTTGGGGACTCAGGCTCACCACTACTAGGCCCAAACCATGTTTAAATGCCTGCTTTTTTGAATCACTGAGTGGGTTATAAGATTTATTGACTACACATCAGAGTGACAGTATCAGTTGCTAAGTATGTGTGATACTGCAGCAAACATAGTGCTGCCTTGATGTATTAACTATTAATATATTAAATGTAGCTATACTTACCCTAATATTATTATTAATAATATTCATTTTTTTTTTTTTTTTTAGGATCTGTGGATCTTCCTCATTGCTAGAAAATGGGACGGTCTTGCTCAATGGATTGGGTGTTTGTTAGCTGTCTATGCTTTAGCAATGTTCAGTGCTTCATCAGTGGGGGAACATCCGGAAGATTCTACCATGGAGGAAGAGGAGCGAACATCTGCTGTGAAGAAGGAAAGTGAATTAAGGAAACACTTTACTATCACTCCAGGGAAGAAGAAGGTCACAACTAAGATTGTCACCTGCAATACTTTCCCGTGGAACATCAAAAAAGTATTCACATGGGACGAGGTCCATGTGGAAGCACCTTAAAACCATTCATGAAAGGGTGTACAACAGGATGATGCATGAGAAGGCAGTTGGAGAAGGTCCTTCAACTTCCATGCTCATGAGGGACAGTCAACAAGCAGTATCACAGTACCATCTGTATGCTAGAAACTGGGAGGAACAGTGACTTACTGCGCAAAGTGCCATGCATTCCTTTCCGCTAAGGTCTCCTCTGTCTCTGAGTTTTTTTGTGCCATTTGCAACCACCATTGCCAGTTTTGTTTTATTTTAAATCCTTGTTTTCCATTTTTACACAATGAAGCTTGTTGCTTCTTTGTTTCTTGTTATGCTATTCTGTTTTAAAGCCACTATTTAAAAAAGACTCAAAAAAACTAAAATAAGTTCAGAAAACCTTTCAAGAAGAAAGGGTTCTTGTTAGAACAACTCCCTCACTCAAAAAAGAGCTGTGTCTGTGTTTTTTTCTCTCACGATAAGTGTGTACATATATGGTTCAATACATGTATGAATGTATAAGTGTATGCGTCAGTGTCTGTTTGGGTGTGTCACTGTGTGCATAAATATGTGCCTCAGTGTAGACATTATTGTGTGTCTGGGTGTGTTCGCAGATATTTCAGGGTGGGCGTGAGTGTGTTAGTTTATAGATAAGAGTATCCCTGTATATGTTAGTTTATATCTAGGTTTGTTAGTGTATGTATGAGTGTTTGGATATGTCAGTGTAAACATCAGTGTGTATGTGTGTGTATATGAATAGGTGTGGCTGGGTGTGTTACAGTATGTGTCAGTGTTTGTGTAGGTGTTTCAGTGTATGCATGAGTGTATATCTGAATGTGTTTATGTATATGTGAGTGTATGCTTGAGTGTATCAGTGTGTAGATGAGAGTGTGGCTGGGTATGATAGTGTATGTGCCTGTGATTGCCTGGGCGTGTCAGTGTATGCATCAGTGTGTGCCTGGTTGTCTCAATGTCTGGATTAGTATGTACCTGCATGTATCATTATATAGATCAGTGTGTGCCTGGGTGTGTCAGGGTATATATTAGTGTGTAGCCATAGAGGAGGACTCATCAGATGATGAGGTCCTCATAGCATTGTGCTGGGAAACAGGTCCAGTTGGTAAGCTGGTGATTCCTGAGGGCAAGAGTGGGCATTTTCACTCCCTTCAGGTGATTGGGATCCTTTATCACTGACCTGAGAGGTACATGTGCCAGTCACAACATAGCGAGTGATAAGCTGGTGTCCCCAGACATGTGTGTGCCAGGAGAAACCAGAAGGGTAAGGGTAGCCCCAGGTGGGGTAAAAACCAGGCCTGTAGCCATAATTCTCCTAGAGAGGGAGGGTACCCTTGGCTGGTATAAGGTGGTGGTTAGTGCTGACCTCCCCTTAGATTGTATCCTGGGCAATGACCTCCCAGAGGTTGGTCTGATCCCAGTTTGGGGGGTTACCCAGGGCTCCCCCAGGCAAAGATCCTGGAAGGCCAGTCCCTAAAGTTAGGATACAGGAGTCCCCAAGGAAGGGGAAAAAAGAAGAAGAAAGGTAGGCCACTGTTAAAGAGTGGTCCAGTGAGTTTCCAGTCTTCTGACCCAGTAAGGGGGACCCCCAGAGTTGACACTGGTAGGGCTTCACCTGACCCCCAGGAAGCCCTCGTAGTTAGGCAGCTGTTCACCCCTGCACTGACAGAAGGGAGAGTGCAGGAAGGTTGTCTGCCAAAGGATGTTGTAGCCCCCACTCTGAACAGCAAGAGAGATGCCAGAATCCCAGAGTTGTCACTAAGGCAGCTCACCCACATCAGAGGAAAGCTTAGGGTGTGGTTCTGGATTCAAACAGCTGTCAGTAGCCTCTGCTGGGTGCTGGCCTTAATGCCAGCACTACACTTGGCATTGGAGACAGATCCCTTAGCTAAAAGAAAAGTGGGCCCACTGTCCCTTTTGGTGGGGTTACTCAAGTGCTGGGTAACCTCTGTGGCTAAGCTAGGTGTTGCCCTAGCAACTTATGGGATAGAGGAGGTGGGTACCTCCATACCCAAACTCACAGAAGGAGAGGAGAAAGACAACCCTAGAGTGAGGTTTCATGTTAAAATTGGTCCAGTTTCTGTTGGGATGGGTCAACTGCCCAGGGGGAGTGGTCCTTGCAGGAAGCTGTAAGCCAGAGTAGGCCCTGCAATAGTACAGACAGTTTTCCTCACTGTCGCCTTACAAGCCAGAAGTCTCTCCCAGGGTTGGGTGAGTCTTCTGGCCATGTTGTCTGGGGCTGTGTGGGAAAACTGGGCTGATTGAAGAATACCCCTCACTTTTTGCCACCATTTTATGCGAATATTGGTGTTTTCTCACTCTGACTGTGCCCTTGGCACTGCTAACCAGTCACAGGACCAGTGTTCTGTTTAAAATGGTATATGCAAACTAGGCCTAATTATAATTGGCTTTAACAACCTACCAATAAGTCCCAAACACATTGTAGGGCATGTAGGTTTAGGGACCCCAGTATAGTTAGTGCACCCGTAGGTGCACTGCTGTGGTGTCCAGTGTCATTGTAAAGGCAGGTCTGCCTTGATGACTGCTTTTAAGTTAAAATTAACACCAGATTTGACTTTAGAATTAAAAGTACTTCCAAGTCTCAACTACCTTATTTTAGCATATAGGTCACCCCTTAGGTCTGCCCTAGATACCCCAGAGATTGGGTGCAGTGTAAATATAAGCAAGGACTTTATAAACAATGTTTTATAAGCCCTGGTGAGGGAAAAACAGCCAAATTCCGTTATACCCATTGTAGTCAATGGGTTTCATATGCTAACATTGGGAGACATTATTTTAAAATAAGTCTTATTTCTGACAGAGAGAAGCTAAATAAATTAAATTTGGTATCAAATGAAATGTTAGTTTAAATCCAACAACTTGCCAAGGTTGAATTTATTACAACTGGCATAGAGAAAGAATTTTAGAATTTTTTCTGAAAGTTATTAAATTCAGCCCTGTAGTACCCTTTCCTAGCTGGTCAGCCTCTGGCAGCCTGAGCCAAGGTACCTTAACAAGGTGTGAAGTGGCCCGGGCTGAGACAAAGGGAGCATCTACTGGGAGGATAACTGCTGCAGCAGATGCTAGGACAGGATGGGGGAAGAGTAGCCAAACTGGTTGGCAAAGAAAGGAAAGTCACTTGGAGGAGAATCTGGACCTCCCCAATTTCCTGCCTCCCCATACAGATGGGAGCCCCAGTGATTAGATTAGGAGAGGGGCTGGGAGTGGTGTGTTAAGGGAGACTTAGCCACACCAGTGGTGGACTCAACCAGATCTAACCTCCTAGGATGAATGTTGTCCATGTTGGAGAATGTTTCTTTCTGGGATTGATTTTTGCCACCCTTCACAGGAAGTGTTCACCCCAGAGGGTGTTGCCCTGATTCCCATCCCAGGAGAATAAATATGGCGAGCTTCCCCACAATTCAGATCCCTGCTGGAAGAAGATACTGGAGAAGAAGGACTGCCCTGCTCGACCCTTGGGCTGCACCTCCAGTCTGCACCCGAAGAACTGCACTCACAAGGTGTTGTGTAGCCATTTTAGTTATAGCTCCATGCACGTTATTTTAGCACACTAGGCCTGCCGCTGTGCACTTTTACCTAGATATATTTTATTCAGCTTTGTTTATTATTTTAACAATATCTAGCTGTTCTTTGCTTAGGCCAGCACCACGTTCTTAAATAAGACATTCTTGTTCACTCTGTGCATCTCTCAAGGCTACAGTAAAGTAGGTTGCCAGTAAAGTGGTAACAATTTTGTCTCTGATATTCATAGAAACATACACATCCTTACGTAGGGACATTTTCTCAGAATATCAGTTGTTTTATTATAAAAACACTTCCCTGTCCCATACACGTTAGTGGAAGATTCCAGCCAGATCACCACAACTGTATGCTGAGTGCTGAATGCTTCGTATACTGCTGCTTATGCAGACTTCAGACCTTTGCTCAGGTATGGGGGATGATGTCTTCCCAGGGGAACCTGAAGGGCAGAACTAGAGCTTAACATGCTGTGCTCTAATATTGCCTGGGTAGGAATTAGTCTATTGACTCTGGTGACGATATGGGAGCGTTATTTCTATGCTTTACTCTCCCTGTCACAATTTTAATCCTGTCAAGCTTTATCGTCCTGGTTATTGCAGTACATGCTTTATTGTCTAAGATGCAGTTGCTTCATTAAAGCCTTATTGAAACATATACTGCCTCTGCTTGTCCTTGTATATGTGAGACTAATGTAATTGAGAAAAACGGATGAGACCAGAGTGACCACGATTTCCCTGAGGTGTCAATTGTGTCATGTGCTTGACTGCCCAATCATCCCTGCTCTTGGGTAGAGATGAGGCACTGCTAGTTAGCCGGAGCAAAACCCGGATTGGGGTGACAGGTGTCACCTGTAGTGGGTTAAGTCTCCCACACCGCAGGCGATTCTGATGCTCAAATCCAGTAGTCTCATTAGATTAATGAGAGCCTACGCGAAAAAGGACTGCACCAGCTGCACATTTTGGGCTTCACTAAAAGGAGGACTTTGCCTTGCTTCTGAAACTCCAGAAGTGGATTCCTTGTAAGCCACAGGTGCAAAGAAGCTGACCAGAGTCCCTTGCATCAAGTCCTGCAAGAAGAGCCCATCTGACCAGGTGCATTCTGAGAATTGTAATCCCAACCCCCAATGAGCAACGCAGAGATTCAGGAACCTTGGATCAAGTTTGTGGACACGTCAAGGCCCTACTGGAAGAAGAACCAGAAGTTTGGAACAACTTTTCTAAAATTCTCCACAAGTTGAAGATTTGCATTGTGGGAGTTGCAGTCCCAGAGCCCAAAAGGCAAACTAGAGCATCTGAATGTTTGACTGGTGCTGTGGAGCACTTTCATGAATCAGGAAACACTTCTGAAAGTAAGTGTAACAGTGTCACATCATGAGTGGCCTGAACTCTGGACTTTGTCCCTGTCCAGTGTGACTTTTTTTTACCCTTTGAGGGCTATTTGCTTCTAAGAGCTAGTTTTACGTTTAACCTTTTAATTCATATTCATATCTCAGGTTCTGTCATTTTAGTGTCATTTTAAAGATAACACATTGGGGTTGGATTTTTATATTGTATGCTGTTTTACTTATTTGCCGTTTTGTTAATACTAAATGCTTTGCTCACCTGTCTTCTAAGGTAAGCCTAACTGCTTGTGGGCCAAGCTACCAAGAGTTGAGAAAGGATGAATGTACTGAGAACTTGACTGGGCCCAGTCAGGATTTACATAAGTATGTGCTTGGGTGGGTCTGTGTAGGCATAAGATCTGCCTGAGTCTCTGTCACTGTATGTGTCAGTGTTTCCCTGGGTGTCTTATAAATGCTTTAATGTGTACCTGACTGTGTTAATGTATATGTAAGTGTGTACTTGGCTTTATGAATATAAGGATGAATTTGTACCTGACTATATTAGTGTATGCATTAGTGTGTGCCTGGGTATGTTAGTGTATGCATCAGTGTCTATCTGGCTGTGTCATTGTCTTGATTGGTATATGTCTCCATGTACTAGTGTATCTATCTGGGTGTGTCAGTGTCAGAATTACTACCTACCTGCATGTATCAGGGTGTAGATGAGTGAGTCTCTGGATATGTCAAGGTATATAACAGTGTTTGCTTTGGTATGCCATTGTATGCATTAGTGTTTGCCTGGGTATATAAGGTTATGTATGAGTGTTTCCTAAGTGTGTTAGTGTATGCATATGTTAAAAATAGGTGTATTTCCATTAGTGTGTATTGGTGTATCAGTATAATTATCTACATTACTGCTATAAATAGGTCATATAATTGGTGTAAAAAGAGAAGTTAAAGTTTCATATTATTCACTTATCTATATAAACTTTACAATCTGTAATAACAAATATAGGGTTAATAACAAAACTCAATAAAGTTACATTACTGTATAACAATTACAAATATTATTTAAGCATGTCATATTCCCTTCTCCACTGTTCTCAGCTTCTATACTTTTGCACTATAAAAGATCTGTGTTTGAACAGTGGGGGGAAAAACAGTCACATGGACTAATAAAAAAAGAAGAACATAATTGCATAGCATATTATTTCCAGTTAAGTTTACTATGTATGGCACTCACTACAAGTATTTACCAAACTCTCTTATTTTTACTTTTTAAGTAATGTATTTTATGTTTTAGTTGTTTAATATATTTAATATGTATGAATCATAGTGGTAGGTGAAAACGGACATAAAAACATCACCTCTGGTATTCTGAATTGTGTCAGAAAATATAGAAATCCATCCAAGAGGAGTAAACTATATCAGTTGTGTTATTATTTTTATATTTTTCCAGGTGTTCTTGAAACAGATGTTTAGCAGCATTCCATTTTCTCTTCAGTAGACCCTTGTCTGTGTTTGCAGTTTGTGATCTGTGTTTCAAGTTTACTGCTGTGTCTGCTGTTTCCTTTCAAGAGTAACTAGATTTGAAGATTTGAACTCCATTATAAATACATCACCCCTGGTATTCTGTTTGATGTCTTTGTTAGAACTTTCGTTCAAGAAACAGAAGGTATGAATTTGGCAATTTATAGGGTAATCCCTGCTTGAATATAAGGCTGCTCTCCTTACACTCTGTCTGTCTGGTTTTATTTTTTAAGTAGATGGTTTAGTGTCCAGATGTTACATTTAGTACTTCTTGAAAAATAATGGCTATACAGGTATATGTTTGTCCACAAATAGAGATTTGTTCAGCTTTAAAATTAGTAATTTGAGTTTCTAATTTAGTTCCATCTGCAGTACAAAGATGATCTACTTGCCAGCTTTTCTTATGTTCAAAGTTGATAGCAGATCTGACTTGCATTTTGTGGAGGTATTACTCTGTGGCGCATCTTTAAACAATTTGTCAAAACTGACAGATTTGAAGGCTGGTAGAGTCATATAGATAAATCGTTTTGAAATTCTTATGCATCTTCTTGAGCGTTTTGAGTGAAGTGTAGAGATCCGGTGCACAGATCTGCAAGATCGCTAATAAAAGATGTAGAATATGTTTTTGTTCTGTCACTGCACAAGTGTTCTAACAAGCTAAAGAGTGCAGAGCACAATCTTTTATCCTTTTTCTGTTTAATTTGATGAACCAGAGTAGGTAAAGAGAATAGTGTATTGAGAACTACATTGGCATAGCCGTTGACTCCAGAGATTTTGGAGATCTAGTAACCTACAATTTCAGCATCATTTTCAGTGTTATTTTGTGCAATACTGCTTTCTTGTATTTTTTGTTCTTTTTCTCAGGAATGTTACTATGATGTTCTAAAATATTTTGTTTTGGTAAGATTGTAGGCTTTCTGTAAACTGGGTACTGCCCTAGATGAGGAGCATATAGGCTTCTCAAATGGTTATACTCAATTACACAATTGGAATCAGCATTTACTCTAGTGTCATCAAACTCTATCATGTATAAACCAGACAAAGTTCTAACTCATGACAAAGCAACATAAGACATACCTTCTTTGACTAAAGTGCTACCAATATTAATAAATGTTGCATACACACTTAGACCATGAAACGTATGTATTGTTAGAGATATCGGAAACTGCTTTCTTGAAACATACACGTCTTTTACAAGTAAGAAATGTGCAACAGACTTTGCTATCTGTTTTACACCTTCAAGATTGTCAAATTGAATTGCTAGGTATTGAACCTCATTTCTGTTTGGATCCAAAACGAAATCTATTATTTTATCCATGGCTCCATTCACTAATCCTTCTTCAATATTTAAATTACACCACAAAATCACCCTACAGTTCTTACACACATGTAAACACTTTTCTAATCCTGCAGTTTTAGAAACAGACTTTTCCAAACTGTTGAGTTTTGATTATAGTTTTTCACTCAACAGAATTGTCACTCCTTGGTGTTCAATTTCATCAATTGTTACTAATTCCAATATTTGTTATTTCTCCGGTTGTAGTAATTCTTCATTGAAAGATGAACATTCTTTAGGAGTAGGTGTAAGATACACAATGGATTTTCCTTGTTGAATTAATTCAAACATTAGCATGCTGCAGATGTTCTTGAAGAAAATATGTCCTTTATAAGTCAGGTTTTAAAGTAGCATTTCCCTTCTTTTGACAGTATTCCTACTCTAATATCCATTAGAATATTTCTATATTGCATATCAGATGTTTGACGCATGATTTTAGTTAGTTCTTTGCATTGGAAATTCAACCAAATGTTAACATTTCCAATGCTTACTAAAGAATTATACGTTTCTTCCTGTAAGTGAGCTTAAAATACAGGCTGTCCTTTTACAGGTGTGAGTTGCAATAATTCACCAAAAACAATTAAATGCTTTCCTCCAAAAAGTACATCATATTCTGCCTTCAATATCTGTTGCATTCTTAAATGTACAAAGGCAAGCATTAGGTTTGAGACCATGCTCACCTCATCGATAATTAAATGTTTCAATTTCTTCAAGACCCTTGAAACTTTGTTACAAGCTTCTCCAGATAACTTTTGGTGATCCATTTTATTATAGTGTTCAACAGGGAGCATAAGTAGACAATGTAAAGTGATTGCTTTGATATTGTGTGCAGCCAATCCAGTAGGGGGCATTTCTACAAACGGTGACAAAGGTTACTATAAAATGGAGTCTGTAGTCTTTTGCAGATAAGTGGGTAGAACTTGTATTGACAAATATATTCCAGCTTGTCCGCTTGTATACGAAAGAATTGGCTTAAACTGGAACATTTACATTGATTCTTTCTGTGGAGGAATCCATGTTCTATTTTTTCTTTAATTTCCATGTTTATTTCTTTCTGCTCTTCATTGAGTTGTTCTACTACGTCAACATTTTCTTCTCTTTCTTGTTGCATTGCTGTCTCCACCTCATTCATCACTATGGCAGCTTCATTTTCGATTATGGGCTGTCCAAGAAGATTTTGACTGAGAGTTTCAGAAATCTGGCTGCTTTGCTATCTCAATAGCAATTGTTTGGTCTTGTTCGATTTCTTCATCTAACATTTTCAGGTAGTTTAGAAACACTCAATGGTATCTTTTATAGCATTGAAAGAGTCTTCATAGCAGTCATACTGTCTAAGTAGCTCTATTTAAGAACACCAGTGTTTGAATAGCTGAAGAAGTGCTAAATAGAAAAATATTTTTTTCTCAGCAGTCTGACAAGTACGTTTTCTATGGTTTTTAAGTTACCTTTTGCATGCCAAAGCAAACAACAATTGCAACCAGCTAGACCATATTTGTCTTTATCAATGAATTCTGAAACATTACTTTTGTACCTGTAGTGCTGCGGTATTTCGTAAAGACACACATTTTTGAGATGTGGACTTCTTCTTGGATAGTAAGAATCTAGTATATTTTTTACAATATCTGTACTCTCTGAATCTGCTAAGTACTGAATTTCTAGATAATATTTCAAGGCTCTGTTTCTCCTGTTGGCAAGGCCTAGACTAACCTAAACAATTCCTCTATACTTTAAGACACGCTACCTGAACTTAACCTACCACAGTACTCAAATGAGCTTATCAATCGATATGAGAGTATTTTCAAGCTGAAACTGTATAATTTCCTTGATGCAGACATTTCTGCAGAAATCTCCTCCCATGATTCCTTCATCTCTGTTTTCTCTGACTTTGTGATGTGACATAGTGAGTAACAGCAATCGATATGTCAGCAGCAAAATGAACATCCATATTTGCAATCCATAATTTCAGGATGACAGGATTATAATCGTTAATATATCTGGAGGCCTCTGATCTTTTCAGATTATATGTATTTTTGGTGATTTTCTTGTCAGTGTGTGCCTCTCTGCAGATGAAAAGCTGTTCATTCTTCCATTTGAAATGATAGGCCTTGGAAATCCAAGCTGACACCTTGTGTAAAATTTTCCTTCACATCTGTATCTTCAGTGGCAATACTTGCCACATCTATGTGTTTGGATCCAGACAAATTGCCGCCACAGTGTTTTGTTATTCTTCTCTCTGGAATATTACATGTCACTTTCTGTTCAGTGAAAGATAGTACACACTCATAAGTATCAGTTCCAAATTTTGGTGCATCCTTTATCCATAAGACCATGTGTACATGAGAAGCACCTCTAGTATTTTTCCCTCCCAAAACAAATCTGTGGATTCTCCAAGAGAAGGATTTGTTTTATTGCAGATAAAACTCATCATCACTTCAAACCTGTGAATGAAACACCTACACACATCAGCAGGATCCAAATAGCAAAGTCCTCCTGCTGTCTTCAAGTGGATATTCTTATTCTTAACATCAGAGTTTGCTTATCTAAGAAATTGTAGTAAATCATCCCATTCATATTCTGCGCAACTAAGCATTACAAACCAATTAGGCGGACCTAAGTTGTGGAGGATACATTTAAGTTCTCCATGACTTTGGTACCAGTATTCATTAGTCCCACGTAGATATGCAATCAAACTAATTAAGTTGTCCTCCAAATTTTCATCCTTACCTTGTATTTTATCGCTAAACTCCCTTGCAGAAAGATTTTGCAGATTGACTCCTTTCTTAGGAATACGGTTCAAAGCATAAGAGAGTGCTGACAAATCACTCTCAAATAACAGATTGAATATATAGGGAATACAAAGTAGAAACTTAGGGTCTTTTGAATATATTCTTGTTGACCTATATTCCGCTGCTGGTATTTGTATAGGTCTGTCATTGTAGTGCCCGACTACTGTGGGAAACAGCTGTGGAAAAAAGCGAGCCTCTAAACATTTTTCCCAGACAGTCATTAGAGCTCCTCTATCTTGTATCATTTGAAGCAGATCAATAACATCCCCATCAACTTCTTTTGAAGGTAGCGGATGGATACTATAGTGCTCATATATTTCTTCTGATTTCTGCATATCCACTTTTTCTATTTGTCCACTTAATTGCAGTACTTCATCATTGATACAACTTACGTCTCCAACATATTTGTAAAAAAACATTATTTTCTTTCAAGTATATTGTAGCTTTTTTGCTTTATTAAATTCCACTAATTCCTGCTGGATTATTTTTTACTTCTGGTGGAAACTCCATTTACTAAAATAATGAATGATTCATCTACATCTTTTTCAATGCCCTCAGCGTCAACACAATTGTTAATCTTGAGGTAGGTACACAACTCTTCCTTTAAGTGCTTTCTGTAGTTCTGTTGGTGGCAGTTTACCTGTTTTTGACTCCATTCAAATAATTGCTCGAAACAGGTGCACAGTTTGTATTAGAATTGATTCATACACATTTAATTGATTGTGTCCTTCTTGAATTGGCACTAATTCAAATCAATTATGAATTGCTTTAGCTG
This sequence comes from Pleurodeles waltl, assembly GCF_031143425.1. Taxonomy (NCBI): domain Eukaryota; kingdom Metazoa; phylum Chordata; class Amphibia; order Caudata; family Salamandridae; genus Pleurodeles; species Pleurodeles waltl. The sequence goes on from NC_090448.1 coordinate 921,849,024, forward strand.
ACTTTATATCATTCTCTAATTTGGTATAACAATACTTACAAATTGTTTCTTTTGTGTCTAAATTACATTGCTATTCTACAAATATATATGCAGCAAATTCCTTCCAATCATCATTGCTGTTTTCTTCAGTTGTAGAAAAGAGAACTATATTAGGAATTTTATTTTTGTAATGAGGGCAGCAACAACAAGTACAAATATACTCAGGTTTCTCAGAACACCATTTATTGACCTTTTCTATCTCCTGTGTAAAGTTATTTTCTGCACTTATCTGTGTATCCTCTACTTCTACAGCTCTCGACTGTTCCTCTTCATTTTCTTCATCATCTTCTTCAGACCAAAGAAACAGAACTGAATTTCTTCAGAAACCTTCTAAACCTCTGCCACATTACCATGTAACAAAAGTCTATTCAAATCTCCTCAACATAAAGATGGACTTTTTACTTAATAAAGTCTCCTAACTAAATTGTGCATTTTTGAATGATGCACAGCTAACATTCGAAGGTGGTGAAAAGTGCTTTCGCAAACTTTCTTTAAAAGACATGCCAATAAATGACCTTGCAAGTTGGTGTATTTTTTAACTTTGCATTGATATAATTCTTGAAGCATCATAATTTTTAGTTTGAGACTTCTCCATGAAAAGTCTCTTAAGAAATCTTTCAAAGTATCAATTGATTCCTGACAAACAGTACAAATACTAATACATTTCCACTTGAACATAGGACCTTGTTTATACCTTCCTTGTACCAATGTGTTCTCATGCAAGTGGCTCTCTTCATTAAAACATGGTTTTGTGCTAGATGTGTGCATCCAACAGCTTCAAAAACTTTAAAAAAATTATTTTTGTTAATAAGCCTCTTCCTTAATGTTCTTTTCCTCATGCATACTACTGTTTTATCTAGTGTCTTCATTCTGTTCAATATTAGGATAAAAAGTTTCCTTTTCAAAACAAATATTTTGTCCACTATACTCTCAATAAGTTGTTTCTGCTTAATTATAGCACTTCTCTTTCTACACCTCGTCATCTTTTTCAGAAAATGTTGTACACTCTAGTTAGAAAATGTTTTACTCCTATCTCCTTAAACTATTTTTGTCTCTAAGACAACTCCTTCCTTTCCTGATTACATTTTCTACTTTTACCATGATGTAATCCTTCCTCTTTATCATTTGATTTACAACTTCTCTTTTTATTGGACAAATTGTTTTCAGTTTGCAATATTCAACATACTTTTTTTTAGAAAGTCCTTAGTGCTCTTAGCATCTTTTCTTTTTTTCTAGTCCACGTTCTCCGCCTTTTCTGGATTTTTGCTGTCCATTTGAATTAGGTAGTATTGTTTCTTCTGTTTCCTTTTTCTTCCTTTCTTATAGGCATTCTGGGTCTTCTTATTCCAGTACAACTGAATATTTGCAATTCAAATGTAAACTAAATTTTCCTCTACAGAAAACAGTATAAAATTAAATACTAGAACCAATTAGCTCTGCGAGTGTGTTCACTACTAAATATGTCTTAGTGATTATCTAATGGAATAATACATTATTTGCACTAAAAGAAGACTTTAACACTTTACAAATGTATTTTTAATGTCAACTCAAGGAAGGAGTAAAAGTTTCTGTGCAGTAGTAGGGTGAAGTCATGTTTTAAGGAGTGGTTGTCTTTATGCCAGACTAGTTTTCTCAGTACCTGGGTGCATATATGAGTGAGTGTATGCATCCCTTATTAGTGTGAGATATGATGTAGAAGTAAATATGAGAGTATATCACTCGCTCTTTTACTAACTCTATGAATCTGTAAATCTGTCTCAAGTGACTCTAGAAAAAAGTTACTTGCTGTGTTGGTAAGTACAATAGTGTGTAACTCTTTGTGCAATTCACTTTGATACTGCTGGCTACCTAACTGCTACCTAGGTATGTGCTTGAATTTTTAAGTAACCATCTCACTATCTGTCTAAAGTAACTATAAAACTATGGGGGTCATCATGACCCTGGCGGTCGGTGATAATGTGGCGGTAGTACCGCCAAAGGGCTGGCGTATATACCACTACATTATGACATTGGCGGGTTGGCTGTAGCCAACCTGCCAATTTACCATACCGACCGCCATGGCGGTAGCAGCTGCCATGCCGGAGATAAGAAACCCAGCCCAGCTGCCGCTATCGTACCAGCGGCGGCATCATGACCCAGCCTACCGCCATGGCGGGAGGCTTACCAGTGACGGAATTCCTTCCCTGTCACTGGTAGGAGGCTCGCCAACCCCCCCAAACACTCCCTAGATGCCCCCCACTATTCACACCCCCTTCCTATCCCCTAACCCCATTCACGCACACTTGCAGACACGCACCACGCATACACACACTCACTCACACAGACATACACGCATTCATTCACGCATGCATCCATTCATTCTCGCACACATCCGTACACACATTCACACTGGCACACATTCACATTTCCATTCATACATGCATTCTCACACATGCATTCACACACAAACAACACTACACACACATTTGCCTTCATGCACACAACCCCCCACACACACAACACCCCCCACCCTCCCCTGTCAGAAACCCAACTTACCTGCATCCAGGGGGTCTTCCAGGAGGGGACAGGATGGGGCACTGCTATCCCCAGCAGCAGTATTATTTTTCAGAATATGGATGGCGGCGGTCTACTGGTGTGGCGCCTCTGGTGGTAGCAGTGCCACCTTAACACCATCCGCCAGTATGGCCACAGAGGGATTTCTGCCCTTCTTGTGGCAGAAATCCAGCTGTGATCATAATTTGGTGGACAGATGTTAGCCGTGCAATGGTCTTTTGGCGGCCGTGGCCACAACAGTAGGCGGCATTTACTGCCAATGTCTTAATGAGGGCCTATGTGTGTCGCTGTAAGACTGGATGTGAGACTGTGTGTGTGGGTGTGAGAGTGAGTGTCAGAATGTTTGGGTGTGAGACTGGTTGTGACAGACTCTTTCTAGGTGTGAAACTGGGTATGACTTTGTATGGGTGTGACAGTATCTGGGTGTGGGCATGGAGTGTTTGCTTTGCTATGAGAGTGGGTATGAAAGTGTCTATCTCTGTAATTGAAGAGCATATGGGTGTAGGAGTGGGTGTGAAAGTCCCTGTTTTGGTATGTGACTGTGTGTGAGAGTGTCATTCTAGGCGTGAGAATGGGTGTAAGAGTGTCTGTCTGGAAGTGACAGTGGGTGTGAGAGTGTGAGTGTGACAGTGGGGGTGACACTCTCTATATGGGTGTGAAACTGGGTAAAAGAGCATCTGTCTGAGTGTGAGACTGAGGTAGTCACTCCGAGTTTGGCGGTAACCAAACCACAACGCCGATGGCTGTCTTGTGACTGCTGGCAGGGTGGCAGTGCAGACCGCCAAATAACGAGTAAGGCGGTGAACCCAACGCAATACAGAAAACTCACTGCCAGCCCCGCCACCGCCTATGAGCAGCATCTGCCGGCGGAAGACAACTTCAGGCAGGAGGCAGCCAAGGTCCCGCCCTCCATATTCCGAGTAACAACTCTTCCAGAATATCCAGTGGGGCCTTACCGCCATGAAAAACCTGGCGGAAACAGAAACTACAAAAGGAAACACCCACCTCCAGGCACAGAGACGCCACCGCAGCCGCCATGGCAAATGAACTGCTAGTGTTCCCAGCGTTGTATCTCACCATACACCTTCAGGACCACAGATGATGACGAAGACAACAACCGTAAGTATACCTAGCACAGAAGGGAGGGAAATGGCAGTGATACACTCCCACACAGTACACACATACCCCATACACACAGTGAAGGCCACACACATGCACACACAACAAACATCCATGCCAAATACCCAATACACACACCAAGCCATGCAGATATGTGCCAAATATACAGCAAAACAAAAAACAACACCACCAACACACCCCATAATCACACAATGACAACTACCCCACAAACACCTCAACGATGGCATAGGCGGGCACGTTGTGCGACACCACACGTACACACACATACCATGAACTCCATGTAGCAATGACACACAATCAATAGCTGTGAACACACATCCAAACAATCATACAGGTGACACAACACATACAACCAACAATCAAGGAAATACAAATCTGCAGCACCAGACACACGGACGCACATAACACCCCATACAAACACACATGTAAGCAGATTCACACATCACAACATCCCCATGGCCCCAACCATCTATCAAGCGCATGCAATGACACAGCCACAATCTGCACACAGACCTCACACACCTCTACACACAGATGTCACACCACCATGTAGAAGGAAACCAGGACAAGCACCTTATCTTGCCAACCACAACAATGTGGGCAGTTGGATTCAAACAATAAACTATATACAAAATGTGGCAATGACAAGTCCAATGTCCACTTCAGCAGGACACATTGTCCATTAATGTGGGCCCAACTTGACTCCTGATTGAAGCTTGGCCTCCACTTCATAGGGGCAGCAATGGGACAGGCAGGCACGTCAGGAGTGTGGGGGTGGTGGGGGAGGCTCGGATGTGGAAGGGTCACGTTTCGGCTTGGGCTTGGGAGGGGTGACCTTGAACCATTAATGGCAACCTTTTCAACTTTGCTTTCAAGGTTACTCCATCACAAAGCCAGAATATCTCTTTCAAATAAAAGCTATGCTATACATCTTCTGACGGAATATCATAGTTAACCTTTTCCAACACTCCTTAAAAGATAGCCCAATTCCATACCTGTTTTGGCCGGATCTGTTGATCCACTGTGGTGCTCAGTGCTGCCCCCATTTAGCTCCATAGTTGGATGCGTGGATCCACGCGGGAGGGCAAAATGTATTTTAGCATATGTTCTAAAATAATGCTATATATATATTCCTCTTTGAATAAACAATTGTGTTGTCACCTAAACATACTTTTAAACAATTTTTCCCCAATGTAACTACCAAGTCACAGTCTTGTCTTTTTTATAGCCTTCCCCCATGCTCCTCTAGCTGTGTTACCCTAGTAACATAGTTTGTATCATTCTCTTACTGCACTAAGTAACAAGTTCATACCAGTTTCTGCAAGCACCATGCTTATTTTTAAATTAAAAATAACAGGTGTGATTGACTTTTTCAAATAATACACATCACAAACAGAAACACTTTTCCTGCTTTCGCAAAAGCCAATCCAACACCCATTTTCTTTTATCACAATAACATTACCTACCTTTATATACTAACATATTTAGAACAACCAATAAAACTGTTGTTTCAAGTTTGAACTAGTACCCTTCCTTTTCAAATATATTTCTGCACTTCATTTCAACACTGCTTCATTCAGCTAAATCCTTGTCCTGAGTGGTATGCCAGCTTCCCTCAAGAATGCTGAGAGTGTGGATTGTGGGCCCCAGCTATGTTCTTTGGGCTAGAGAGAGTGCAAAAAGGAGTGACATCGACAGAGACCTGGGTTTATTTAATGGGGACATTACTTGGATTGGCCAGAGAGGGTTAAAATGGCATCAATTGCTCCCTTTGGTTGAAAGTATTAAGGATTGCCAATATCCAGACCTTATGATGGTGCACTGTGGTGGCAACGACCTAGGCACAGTTACAGGGGTAGGTTTGGAAATCCTAAAAAAGGATACCTTTGGAAAATTAATGGCACTTTTCGCACACATGACCTTGGTTTTTTCCTAACATTTGCCAAAGGCAGAAGTGGAAGTGGTCAAATGAATTCTGTCCACAAATAAACAAATCCAAGATGGTATATATAGAAATTATGGAGTTCACCTGACAGAGAAAGGCAACAGGGTTTTCTTGTAGAACTTGAGAGACTGCATCCTGTTTCATGTGTATGATCACCTACACATCATAAACACAAAGGCTCTTTTAGCATACACATATTAATTTATGTTTAAATAAATTATTTTATTTAAAAATCTCATCCGTATTTGGGGATCCATCCACGGATCTCGGAAACAAACTGAAAACCCCCTCTTTTTTTGCATTCTTCTCCCAATACTTCCTTATGTGCCACATTTATCTGAACCACTCTGGTCAGGGAACTCCTACCTTGACCCCTTCATGTATATTACTGCCCACATTTTTGCCCGGGACCCTTTCCTGTTACCATAAAACGGCACCCACAACTCGGCATCTCAGCTCACAGCTACCCTACTCTGTATGACTATCTCTGTGAGTGTGCATGAGAGTGTGTGACCAGATATCAGAGCGGCTGTAAGAATATGTATCTGGGTATGCGAGTGGGTCTAAAATTATCTTTTTAAGTGTGAGAGTGGATGTAAAAGTATCAATCTGTGAGAAGGATTGTACCACTTTGTAAATATGATGAAGGAGAACGACCTCCTTAACGCCACATTAGTGTAAAAAAAAAAATGCTAATGTGGTACTAAGGGGTATTAGGTCCTTGTAAATCTGGTCCTATATTTTTAAATAATAAAGTCCTATTATCTGTAAGAAGAAGCTAAATGTAACAAGTTTGGTATCAAATTAAAAGTTAAAATGAATCCAATAACTTGCCACTGTTTAGTCTAATATAACTTGAACAGGGAAAGAGGTTTAGAACTCTTGCTAAAAGTTACCAACTTCAGCCCAGTAGTGCCCTTCTCTGATTGGTCAGCCCATGGCAGCCTGAGCCAGGCTGCCTTGATGAAGTGTAAAGTCACCTCAGCTGAGACAAAGGGAGCATTGAGTGGGAGGAGAACTGATGCAACAGATGGCAGAGCAGGATGGGGGAAGAGTAACCAAACTGGACAGCAAAGCATGGAAAGCCACTTGGGACAGAACTGGTCCTCCCCCATTTCCTGCAGCCCCAAACAGCTAGGAACCCCCTGATTAGATTAGGAGAGGGGTTGGAAAGGGGTGTGTTAAGGGAAACTTAGCTACACCAGTGGGTGGACTCAGCCAGATCTAAACTCTAGGACTGAATTTTTGCCATCTTGGATTTTTTTTAATGTTTTCCAAGATCTGCTGATCCACCCACAAATTTACACAGGGGGCGACGCTGAGCCTCGTGGTGGGATTTGCAGATCTCAGAAAACATAAAAAAATAAACAAATAAATAGCATTTAGTCATTTTCTACTAATTATTTACAACTTTACCACATTCATATCATCCCTCTGGTCTCAGGGAATCTGTACCCTACACCTTTTGGCTCCATTTCCCCCACATTTCAGCCCGGGACCATTCCCAAGGAAACAAAATGGTAGGTGCACCTCTCTCAGAATCTAAAATGAAGGAAGGTTGCAGTGGATCTTAAACGGTCAGTGTAGAGCTTCCCTGACCCCAGGGAGATCACATGAATTTAGTGAAACTATATATAACTTGTAGAAAATGCATAAATACTTTTTTCCTTTGGACTTTTCAGAGATCTCAGAAAACATTTTAAAAAATAATTTGTTAGCATTTTTTTGAAATTATTCATTCCTAAGGCACATTAACAACATCCCCCTGAGGTCGGGGAACATCCATCCTGACCCCATCATGTATCTTGACCCCCACATTTCAGCCCAGGGGACCATTCCCCGATGAAACAAAATGGCGGCCACAACTTCCCTGTCAGGTTGCGGCCAGCCAATCATAACCTTCCTATGGCTTGTGGATTCACGGATTGATCCACAATGGATCTGCTGACGATCCGCATTGCTATAGACCAAGACCTACCTTTCTGGAAATTTGGTGTCATTCCGTTCAGCAGTACATTACATAGTGGCAGTTGCCAGTAGGTAGTTATAGTTAGGGCCATGTTTCCATAGAAAAAACTGTTTTTTGACTTGCCTATATCTTTGGCATCGTTTGACGAATCTTCACAACATTTTCCAAAATAAAGTGTTGCAGTGATTCTTGTTCAGCACTGAAAGTTTAGGGGTGATCCGTCAAGTGGAGAAAAAGGTAGAGTGAAAAAAGTTGTGTTTCCCATGTGAATTCATAAAGGACATTGTGACACATCTACAACCCGAACCAATGGACGAAATTACATCAAATTTGGCAGAAAGCTAGGTTTCCGTATGCAGATCACGCTTTCACTTAATTGGTGTACTTCCATCCAGCAGTTTTTGAGATAGTAAAGGGAAAATTAATTTGTATATCTCTGGCTGCTATGACTTCATGAATAATTCAGAAAAAATTGCAAATTTACGTGAATACACATGCAGAAAGAAACATTGCTAATGGCTGACCGCAACATGACTAGAAAGATGTGTTCATGGGACACTGTCCCCGGGGGTGAAAATCCAAATTGAAAGTGGCATACGGGGTCGGGGAGAAGGTACCCTGACCCCATCTGTGTGATATAGGTGTGTTTTAGGGGCAAATTATACATTTAAATTTTATTTTGTCAATATGCATGATAATAATGAAAATTCATGTATTTTAATGAATTTTCATGAATTATTCGCAAAACATTCACAAATATGAAAAAATGTGAAATAAAAAACATAGACTCTTTCATACACAAATTCACTCACTCATAAATGCACTCGGAGACTCAGGCGCCCACTCACACACCAACTATGACACTCATGCAGCCACTAACACCCACTCATAGACTCACACACTCACTTTCAGACCCACTCAGATACTAACGCACCAACTCACAGATCCACTGAGAGAGACAGGCCCTGTGGCCAACCTGTGCTGTGCACCGCCAAAGGTTGGGTGGTTATAAGTGTCTGGCTGCAAGGCCCGGCTGCAGACCAGGCCTTGCAAGCAACCTCTGCCTTTGGTCATGCACGGCAGGGGTTGGAATACCATATAGTAGTTAAAATTACTTTACATTAAAAACCATAGAAATTCACTGAATAATGAAAAAAACAAAGGTCACAGGAACGTTATGGTTAGGTTCTGAATTTACTCGTACAAAACCATATAAATTCAGCAGTTATAGAGTGTTTACAACTAACTATAACTCGCACCCTAGGCTAACTGTAACTTGCACCTTCACCATGCACAGCTAATTACTCTACACATTATATCATTGATGAGATCTTGTATGGCATCTTTGATATTATCACTGCAACATTTGCAAAACAAGTATTGATAAGAAAACTGTGCGTGACAAGGGAGCAAGTTATAGTTACCTTTGGCGCGAGTTATAGTTACCTTAGGGCACGAGTTATAGTTACTTTTGACAGAACCCTAACTATAACTGCTGAATTTCTATGATTTTGAGTAAATTCAGAACCAAACTATAATGTCCCTGTAACCCTGTAATGTAATGTATATCTATCTATCTATCTATCTATCTATCTATCTATCTATCTATCTATCTATCTATCTATCTATCTATCTATCTATCTATCTATCTATTTATCTATCTATCTAAATATATATATATATATATATATATATATATATATATATATATATATATACAGGGACACTGAAAAAAACAAAGGTTACTGTTGCATTGGGTCGATGTCGTGTTGCACCAAACCGTCAGTAGTGCTGTTAGGACGCCTCGTCACTGCATCAGAAAATATTCAACTTTCTCCTTAAAGGTGAGAAAGAGGACAGCACTCAAAATGCCTGTGGTGACCTTTAATTAGTAGTAGTGAAGCAACATAATGCATTTCAGATATGGGTGCCTTTCTAAATCAGTGAGCCACCCTTTTCCCTCTTCTTTTGATGCCACATTTGATAACTTTTCCACCGATACAGTGTTTGAAACAACATCAAATCTAAAACATTTGCGAAAACAAAATAGTTGAGAGCTGGAAAAATCTAATGACATAATATTATGTGGTGGTGTTAGGTTCTAACTTGCTATTATCTTTTTCATGTATTGGTTAAGAAAAAAATGCGATGGTCTTTAGAATATTTGGTAAGCTTCTCCAGTGATACATGACACCAAGCAAATCAAATGTTTCCCAGATCTTATTACCTACCGAGTAGACAAATAGATATTTTACTTACTTTGAACATTCAAATAAATATCAATTTTGCACATACACAAGTGCTATCTGATCTGTGGCTTTATACCAAGATCTCACCTCTGTCATTGTATGAACAGATCTAGTAAAGCAATGCCAGAACAATGGTAAGATGCACGTTCCTCATAGGGCTGGGTGACATTTCAGTTCTGTCAGTGGAACTGGGGGGGGGGGAGTGATCTGGTGTGACTGAAAACCCTCCCCTCTCCATCTTCAGATCACTGTGATCTATGCAAGTTTATACTCACATCAATTGCACAAGAGCCTAGTGCTAAACACCACATAAAAAAGTTATTATTTATATCACAGCAAAGTATATCTCAAGATTCTGGAACTTTCTCAATAGCATTTTTGTTAACACACAACCACAATCCTGTATCAAGATTGGTCAGAAAATAGCATAATCCATTCAACCTCTAATATGAACACAACCAATGTTTTTAACCCCTGAAAGGTGGGAAGCAGTATGAATCTAATCCCTAAACTCACACAAAACTGTGTAAAGTAAGAAGCTAAAACCACATTATTGGGAAACATCAACCAAGTAGTAGGAAAATGCTAACTATGAATCTAAATGGAACAGCTATCTGTTGAATATCTTGCAAAAACCCCTCTGGTTCCTCTTCATGGGTGCTGACCAAAGCATCAGAAAAGTCTGCACTCTGATTTACAGCATAAGATTTTCTTGTGGGAGAGTTAGTTTGAGCAAAAACTGGTAACAATGGACTGCCTTAAAGGAAATGCATGCAAGATAATGGAGCAGTGTAGAATTTGTTGCCACTCCTGACCTCATAATCATAACCTATATGTGCCCATGATGTTTCATATAATGTGTGTTTTTACAGTTAACTAAGGTAAAGTGGTGCACTTGAAGTCATTATTAAAGGCCATTTACTGTAGTGTTAGGAAAATCATATATGGTGTGCTTTAATCTCACTAAATGAAATATGATCTTTTAATCATATTTGCATTATTTCAATATATTTGCATTTAAAATAACAACTTATGTGATGTGTGCACTAATGCTGGAAGATTAACGTTTAAATGTACTTTTGTATCACGTTTATGTCCATGTATTGGTAAAGTCTGCATTCATATTAATTGTAACATGCAATCCTGATTGAGAGAATGTAATTCATATTTTTATTAATGTGGAATTTATTATGTGCACAGCATAAGGTGAAATTAAATCGGTATTAGCTTAACATTAGCTTGAATGGGCCTGAATTTTGTTAATGTTCAAAACTTTATTCCTTTTTTGCTAATGTGTCATTTCTATTGCAGGTGCAATCTCATGAAATGTTATTTTGGAAATGGATATGCTATTGTTTTGCTAATAGAGAGTCTGAGGAAAAGGCCTTGAATGCGGAACATTAGGAACTTGAGAGTGAAATGACTGTCCCTTATTCATACATGTTGCAAAAGATGTCCAGAGGACCAAGGACAGCAGTGCTCCCAGGACTGCTGTGGGAGCTGCATGTGATATTGCAAGTTATACCATGAGACAGGAGAATACAATGGAGCTTGTAGTGGTGTGACCAAGAAGGCGTTACCTGATTGAATCTATGTTATTAACTAGAGTTTTCTAAAACTGATTGTGGAGCAGATTCCCTTGAACTTTGAGAGGTACAGAACTCTGAAATTCCTGTTTGTCTCTATGCTTTGCTGAATGTGGATTAGTGTAAGAAAATGGGTGTACTATATGGTAAGATTGGGGACTTATCGTGCAGTACACTCGCATCTGTCTTCTTTGGTCCAGTCAGAGTTATTTGCTCAATCCTCAGCTCAACCCCTTGGTAGCTACGGCACAGATCAGCAAGGCTTAGCAAAGGAACAATATGTAAAGTATTTTACAGCACCAAACAAAAACATAAGAAAGTCACCAAACAAGAACGAGGCACAACAACAATTTATAAGCAGAGAGCATATTTTAAAGAATTGTTGGAGTCCTTGATGACTAACATCAAACAGAAGGTTCCGGAGATATGAATTTTTAATCTATTAAAAAACTTAAACATCAAGCTCAAACAAGCAATGACAAGTCAAAACTTTGCAAACTTTTGAAAACTTTGTAAAAGTTTGTAACACTTAGCTTGACAACTACGACCCAGGAAGGGAAACCAAATCTACCACGATAGAGGTCTAGGAGTCTAGCAAGCAAACTTTGGACAGTTACCTGGCCACAAGAGCATCTTAGAAGTAAGTGACAAGCTTTAAAGGACAACCAACTTTACCTTTTATGAAGTTTTCCTGATGCTGAGGGATGCAGGTTTAAAGACGCTCAATGGAAGCTCCAGATGCTGTGTGCTCCACATGGTTAAAGTCGAGTTAAAGTCGAGTTCTCAGACCACAGGTGAGTGCGGGTGAGTCCAGCCATGGATCTTAGGGTCCAGCAAAGTCCTCAATGCAAAGGTAAAAGGGCTTCACATGCAGACCTTTTGTTCATGCAAAATAGAGGTTCCAGTGCAAATGTTTGGTGGGGGCTAGTGTCTTTCTAGTCCAATTAATCCAGTCTTTGACAGCTCTCCTGGCTCAGGTGCAGACTTTGGCTATCTGGATTCCTTTGTTGGTGTACCCGGAGAATGGTCATAGTGAAACATCCGGATGGACTACCACTTTGTTGTTTTGGGCTCTGTCCACTCTTGTGTCTTGTGTTTCCAAATACAATTGTATTTTGTAAGTTTGTGCCGTTTTTGCATCAAAAAGTGGTGCAAACGCAGCGCTAAAAAAGTATAAACAAGGGCCTTGATGTCCACTTTAATTTGATATCTTGCATGTCAGGGTTAGGTAGCCTGTGTCAGAAGTTAGATGCATTGGAGTGCCCACCGTTACCTCCGTAATTATCTTATAAGGCTACCTACCTGTCCTCGGCAAACACAAATACTTTAGGGTTTTGCTGTATAGACATATCGAAAATATATGTCTATCTTAAAAATATATAGCTCCTTGCCGTAGGGCTACGTAGGTCTGCCAGAGTGGAGACTTGCGTATATAGTTAAGGGACTTGAGGAGACATTGACCTTAATGGTAATGACAAAGTTGGATGTGAGGTACATGCACAGTCCCTTCAGTCTGCAAATGCAGGTGAAAGTCATGTTTTCACTTGTCACACACAGAGTGGTACAAGGAGTGCTGCAGCTCTTCTGTGGACAGCCAGCCTTACACCCCCTTGGTAGCTGGGTACCATGTTCTAGGGACTTATAAGTAAGTCAGCACATGGTAATTGTTGTTACCCATTACATACACCATTCGAAAGGGGAAAGAACACTGTAATTGAGGTCTGATTATTAGGCCTCCGTGCACGCTCAGAGTCACAAACCAGCAGCTAAAAGTCCAAAAAGGGTTAAAAATGGGGAACACTTGGAAAAAGCGTGAATTCTTACACCTTCTCCCCCAGCTAATACTTTATGGAGACCTCAACCATCTCCTGGTGAGTCTTCAGGGGCATTAAGCGAGAAAGTATGTAGAAACTGACTGTCAGTATTTCAGGGCCTACTCTGCCTTGCATCCCCCTGACAGAGTCATTCCCTCTGGGTATCTGACCAACTTCAAATCTGACAGGACCCATCCTAAACAGGTCTTTAATGACTCTTTGTTCTCTTCACCCTTTCCCTCTTTCTGTCTATCAGAGGTGCATACCTCTGCTAACCCTACCTTAGTCAGGGCAACATCTAGCTTATCCTTAGAGGTTATCCATACTTGGAGTAACCCCACCAGGACCAACAGGGTCAGGGGATCTACCTTGCTACTTGAGATGGGGCCAGACCACCATGCCAATGACAGTCCACCCATAAAGGCAAACACCTAGCAGAGGCTACTGATAGCTGTCAGTACCCAGAACCACACCTTAAGCTCTCTCTGGCAGGTGGATGTGATACTCAACAGGTTTCTAAGGGCTCAAGGAGTCCTTCTGCCTTTTATGAGTGGGATGCTGCCACATCTTGCAGCAGACACCCTCCTTCCACTCTCCTGTCTGTCAGCTGAGATGTCACAACCTCCTGCTTAACAGTTGCCTGACTAGTCTGGACTTCTTGTGGGGCACGTGGAGCCTTACCAGTGGCAAATTTGAGTACTTCCTCACTGGAATAGAATCTTCTCGACCTACTGGAACTTTTTCGCCAAATGGCTAACCTTTCCTACATTTCTTTTTCCTGCCTTTCTTCTGGGGAATACGTTTACTACCTGTAGGATCAGCACCTCTCGAACCCTTGGGTGAGGTAGAACACTGGGCAACTACCTTATTTGTGCTCAGACCAACCTTTGGGAGGCCATTTCCAAGGAGACAATCAAGGGAAAGGTCTGGACTGACTACCCATGAGAAAGTAGCCTCTTTCTAGCCTGGTTACCCCCACTTTTGGCCTGTTTATGAGTGTGCGTCAGTGTGTTTTTACTGTGTCACTGGGATCCTGCTAGCCAGGACCCCAGTTCTCATAGATAAAAACCTATATGTCAGTGTGTTTTGCCTGTCTTACTGGGATCCTGCTAGCCAGGAACCCAGTGCTCATGGTTTGTGGCCTAATGTGTGTGTTGTCAGTAGTGCTTGACTGTGTCACTGAGGCTCTGCTAACCAGAACCTCAGTGCTTATGCTCTCTCTGCTTTTAAATTTGTCACTATAGGCTAGTGTGAATTCATTTACCAATTTCAGTTAGCACACTGGACCCCCCTTATAAGTCCCTAGTATATGGTACCTAGGTACCCAGGGAATTGGGGTTCCAGGAGATCCTTATGTGCCGCAGCATTCCTTTTGCCACCAATGCCATTGCAGCCTGCGTGAAATAGTGCACACACTATTTCACAGCCATTTTCACTGCACTTAAGTAACTTACATGTCACCTATATATCTAACCTTCACTTGCTGAAGGTTAGGTGCAAAGTAACTAAGAGTGAGGGCACCCTTGCACTAGCAAAGGTACCCCCACATAGTTCAGGGCTATTTCCCGGGACTTTGTGAGTGCGGGGATGCCATTACACATGTGCACTACATATAGTTCAATACCTATAAGTAACTTCACAATGGTAACTCTGAATATGGCCATGCAAGGTATCTAAGATCATGGAATTGTCCCCCCATTCCAAATCTGGTATGGGGAGCCAATTCCATGCATCCTGGGGGCTCCACCATGGACCCCCCAGTACTGCCAAACCATCATTCTGAGGCTTGCAATGCAGCTACAGCTGCTGCCACCTCACAGAAATTGTTCTGCCCTCATGGGGTCTGAGCAGCTCACCCTCGCCCTTTGGAAATAGGTGTAACAGGCTGGGGAGGGGTATCCTCCCCCAGCCTCAGGAAATGCTTTGAAGGGCACAGATGGTGCCCTCCTTGCATAAGCCAGTCTACACTGGTTCAGTGACCCCCAGTCCCTACTCTGGCACGAAAAGGGACAAAAGAAAGGGGAGTGACCACTCCCCTGTCCATCACCACCCTAGGGGTGGTGCCCAGAGCTCCTCCAGTGTGTCCCAGACTTCAGCCATCTTGCTTTGCAAGGTGTGGGTGCACTCTGGAGGCCTCTGAGTGGCCAGTGCCAGCAGGTGATGTCAGAGACCCCTCCTGATAGGTCCTTATCTGATAAGGTAGCTAATCCCCCTCTCAGGGCTAATTACGGTCTCACCTGATTCTACTTGCAAGTTTCCAGCAGGAATCCTCTGCAACTACTACTTCATCCTCTGACCTCGGATCAACCGCAGCCTGCTCCAGGAACCGCTGTAACAGCAACAAAGTATCCAGAAGGGATACTTTTCCTCTGGAACTTCAGCTCCAGCCAGCAACCGCAACAGTTTCCACGGTGTGCATGCTCTGGGAACTCCCTGTCTTCACCCTGCACCAGAAGGACCGAAGAAATCTCCTGTGGGGTGACGGAGTCACTCCCCTGCTCACACAGGCACCTTCTAAGTCGATGACTGGTTCTCTTGAACTCTTCTCCTGGTGACAAGCATGCTCCTTGGAACAAAGAGAGTGGACCCCATAGACACAGACTGTCCTGAGGTCCTTCTGTCTCAATTTGGAGGAGGGAAGACCTTGCCTTCCCCCAGAACGACAGTACCCCTGTGTACCACATCTTCTTCACCTCATGAGGCCTCTGTGTACTATTTGCAAAATTCCTTCATGCACAGCCTGGCCCAGGTCCCCAGCACTCTATCCTGTGACGCTCAACTCGCTGAGTTGTTCTCTGGCGGTGTGGGACCGTCCTTTGTAGTGCTGCACCAACTGCATTTTGCATCTCCTTTGTCCCTGTGTCGTGGGACCCCGGTGGGTGCTCTCTGGTGCTCTGAGGGCTCTCTGAAGTGCTGAGAGCCCCCTCTTCCTCCTCACACAGAGTTGAGGCCCCCAGGTCCCTCCTGGGTCCAAATAGCGCCTACTTGATGCAAAACATGACTTTGCCGGAACCAAGGCTTGTTGGAGGAATCCAGCGCCAAAACGCACCTTCTTCCAACTTCACTACGTGGGACATCCAGTGCATCATGGAGGAACCCGCTGACTTCTTCGTGGAGTGCATTTCTGCAGTCTTCGTCCAACCGGGGACTCTTCTTTTGCACCCTCTTCTGGGTTGGCAGGGGCTTCTGTCCTTCCTGGAACTTCTTTCAACTTCTAGACTTGGTCTCCTTCCTTTGCAGGTCTTCAGGTCCAGGAATCCACCATTTGCTGTTTGCAGAATTGGTTGGTTCTTGCAATAACTGTAATCAGGACTTGTAGTGTGTCCTAAGGGAACTTGCAGTACTTTACTCCTGCTTTTCTGGGCTCTGGGGTGGGGTAATTTACTTACCTTTACTGTATTCTTACTCTTCGAGCAATTCTGCGCACACTACACTTGTCTAGGGGGGGATTTGTGATTCGCATTGCACTTTCTTAATATATGGTTTGTGTTGCCCCTAGACCTATTTTCTCTCATTACATTCTCTAGCATTTCCTATTGTTTGCACTATCCTATGTCTAATTACTTACCTTATTTTGGTGTCTAGTGTATATATTGTGTATAATACTTACCTCCAGAAGCATTATTGGCTCTAAGATATTTTGGGTACTGTGTCACCCAAATAAACTACCTTTCTTTTTGGTAACACTGAGTATTGTCTTTACTTGTGTATAAGTACTGTGTATGTCTCCTAGTTCAGCCTATGCTGCTCTACTATAGCTACCTCTATCAGCCTAAGCTGCTAGAACACTACTACATTTCACTAATAAGGGATAACTGGACCTGGTGTAAGGTGTAAATGCCCAAGGTCCCCACTACAAATCAAGCCAGCCTCCTACACTACCACCCTTTGCCAACTATGGAGCATATTTATACTCCATTTGTGACAAATTTGCATCATTTTTTTATGCAAATTTGGCACAAAACTTACTCCATATTTATATTTTGATGCTAGACATGTATTACGTAAAAATATTGGAGTTTGCACCATTTTTTAGATGCATGAACCTACCATCTAAAAATGGTACTAACCCCATAGCCCTATATTTATCCCCCCGTGCCAAAATGACACACGAGTAGGAGGAGGGGCTTAATAATGGTGCAAAACTTTGCCAAAAGCAATGGCAAGTCAAAACTTTGCAAACTTTTGAAGACTTTGTAAATGTTTGTAACACTGAGTTTGGAAACTCTGACCCAGGGGCGGGCAACCAAATCCAAAGGATAGAGGTCTAGGAGTCTTGTAAGTACAATTTGGACAGTTACCTGCTCACCAAAGCATCTTAGAAGAAAGTTCCAAACCTTACAGGACAACTGCTCTTGACTTCTACGTAGTGGTCTTGATGCTGAGGAATGCAGGCTTAAAGATGCTCAATGAAAGCTATGGGTGCTTTTCAGTCCATGGGATAAAGACCGGTTGAGTCATCTGCCCACTGGTGAGTGGGGGCAAATCCGGCCAGGGATCTTAGGGTCACACAAAGTCCTCTATGCAGGAGTCAAAGGCCTGCTGATGCAGACCTTTTGTTTGTGTAACACAGCAGTTCTGGTGAAAACCTTTGGTGGGGGCTAGTGTCCTTGTAGTCAATTAATCCAGTCTTTGACAGTTCTCAGGTGCAGTCTTTGACTATCTCAGATTCCTTTGTTGGTGCGCCTGGCAACTGGTAGCAGTGAAAAGTTCATGAGGGCTTCCACTTTGTTGTTTTGGGCTCTTTCTGCTTCATGCCCTTCAAAAGGGTGCAGAGTGGTCTTCTTCTTTTCTTTAGTCCAAATCCAGTGAGTACTAACTTCTCAGGTGCCAGGGGTGCCCATTATATTCCAGTAAGGTGCTCCAAGGGTACAACGCAGACACTAGACAATAGGATAGTAGGTCCCCTCCTTCCTGGTGACCCAGTTACAGTGATGTGCGGCATCTGGCTATCCCTTAGTGCACTTTGCATGCCACCACCCACATAGCTGAGGTCTTCCCTGAGTGTGAGGACCTAAGTAGCCCACCTCTGGGGGGTGTGGCCATCACAGGCTGCAGGACCATGGATACCTGGTTTCCTTCCTTCAGCCCTCACTCTGTCCTGTCTAAAGAAAATAAAGGTCTTCCTGCATGGGAATGTTGTCACAGCATCCCTTCAAATGTAGTCATCACCTTTCGATGCCTGCCTTTCGGGCTAACACCCTTGCAGCCCATCCTGTGGGTGCGGGGTCACACCTCCAGTGCGGCAACACCCTTGCTCTCAGCCAGGGAGTTGTTCACATGTCTCCCCAGGTGGGCAGTATCCTGTCTCAGTCCTTGTGATTCTGTGAAGTCACTAGACTAGCTGGGTCAAAGTATGGCATCTTTTACAAAACTGACCAGTATTAAAATGGACCTAAATGTCGACTGCACCATTGAGTCACATTTGATGTCCCCTTGAATTGGATACCTTATATGACTGGGTTCAGTAGCCTCTTTCGGAATTAAGTTGCCCTGGAGTGGCAACCATTAATTCTGCAGTTACCTTATAGGGCTACCTAACTGTCCTCAGCAAAAACCAACACTTTAGCGCATTGCTGTATAGACATGTCAGAATATATGTCTGTCTGAACAATATACAGATCCTTGCCGTAGGACTACAGAGACCTGCCTTAGAGGAGACTTACATATTTAGTTTTGGGCTGTAAGGATACTTTGATTCATGGTAATTGCAAAGTTGGGTGTTCAGTGCATGCACAGCCTGAGTGCTGCAGCTCTTGTGTGGACAGCAAGTCTTACATGCCCTTGGTACCTAGGTATCAGATGCTAGGGACTTATAAGTAAGTCAGCACATGCCATCGGGGTTATGTAATTTCATATAACATTTGAAAAGGAGAAAGAACACTGTCACTGAGGACTGGTCAGCAGGCCTCAGTGCACTCTCAGAGTCGAAAACCAGCAGCTAAATGTTGAAAAACGGCCAAAAGGTGGGGAAAGCCTGCAGAAAGCATGTTTTCTTACACTTAGGCTTACACTTTATTCTCTCAGAAGACTCTTGACCAAGCTTCTTGAATGCTGACACCTTCTTCTTCATATTTCCAGATCCTTTCTAGTCTTACACTTCTCTATGCTGACACGTTCTTAAATTTCACTTATTTCCCTAAACTTCATTCCAACCATCCTTATTCTTGACCTAGAACTCTGACTAGAGGATTTTAGAATTATTCCATGTTTATAATAGATTGCAGGGGTTTATTTATGGAACGCTTATTTTTATTTCTCAGTTCAGGATTGCTGTGGTAGTAATTGCTTTGTAACTTAATTTGATGTAGCTGACCCGATTGTGATATTTCAGATTGCCAGCTGTAATTCTGTATCTATTCAACATTTCATGATGTACATGTACGTTGGATTGATTATTGATTGAAAATAAATCACTTAACCTTAATTTCTGATTCTCGGCCCTTAGTGTGCATCCAAATGGGCTTCACAGAAATCTAAATTTGTTTTAGTATTGTTGATTCCCTCATCCTCTCCATCACCGTTAAAAGATCCATCCAGTGAGAGATTGAAAACCCGCATCATAAGAGCTCTCAGATGGAAGCAGAGGCTGGTTCAGTTACTGAGACAGAGGGAGTCATTGTATTCATATGAAACCCCAGTTTTGCCCAAGCCTATTACTGATCCCAAGGCTCATGTCCTAATTTGGAGGAGCAGCGGTATTTCAGAAGTTTGGAATGAAGTTTTAGCAGTGAGAAGTGAGTATGAATAGGATCATGCATTGCAATTGCTTTTGTCTAGCTTGATGTGTTTTGCTGAGATTGTGTGGTGTGATACTGTGATGTTTTAAGTTGCTCAATGGATGAGAAGCTCTCAATATAAGAAGTTGAAGTAGCTCGACATAGCCTAAGACTATGGGATAGCAATAAGCTATCACTTAAGAATACACTAATCTGGGAGATTTCCCACTGGTCAAGGTTTCGTTTTAGTGCAGATCAGAGTAGACCAGAAAGCATTTCTCTAGACCATTTTTTGTGTGATTGAATGCTATTCAATCTCTAGTGGAGCAGACAAAGTTGTTGAAATTTTGCTTGCCATTGTTATTGTGCTTATATTGCAATGTTCACAAAGAATTGTAAAGGAGGGTGAGCTGCTGCGAGGAGTGAGAAAGATGTCACAAAGTGCCGTTATGAGATTGTACAGTTCGTTTGGTGATGCACTGTTATTGATAGTTTACATCATAGAGTATCGCTCTGCTATTGGTTGTTAACATCAACCAAGAATTGTGGAAAAAATAAATTATTTCCAGGTTGAAAAATTAAATTCTATTTGTGATTGTTGACATTATTGTTGGAAAACTTACATTCTTTAAGGCTCTACAAAATGTAATTAAGGGAGATGTGAGAATACCTCCCTAAGAGAGAGAAGAGGCACCACCTGAAGATATGCCAGATGATATATGGCTATAAATGTAGGATTTCACACGTCACTAGCACAACATCACAGAGAAGGAAGGTGCATTGATGTTTTCACACTATGGAACATTTATTTTGAGAATCATTGAAAATTTGAAAAGGGTATTGTACGAAATGAAGCCACCTCCTAGATCCTAGATCTGAACAGTTTGAAGCACTAGATGCTTGGCAGCACACAGCTCATGTTAAGGAAAGGGAAAAATATCAGGGAAGAGTTCGAAAGGCAGTGCATAGTTGTGCTTATGCTAGATGGAATGCAGAAGAGAAGCAATGGAGAACAATATGATAGAGGGAACTAGATTGTACACTGCATTGAAAAGTGAAGAACTTCAGAAAAAGAAAGAGAAGAAGAAGAAGAAGGAGGAGGAAAGGACAGGAAATCCTAAACGTTCAGGCCATCCTGAAGGAATGGATAGTACAGTAGCCAGTTTAAGCTCTAGAACAGCAACAGCTCCAGTAAATACAAGTCAGAATCAGACAGGAGAGAGTATAGAGATTAGTGTCCCTGTTTGGCAATAGCATCAACACATGCAATGACTCCTGGTGGCCCTCAAACCTAGGACCTACACCCACTTCCTCCGATCATGCCAGAAACCTCAGAATCATTGACAACAAGCTCACCATGAAATTGCAGATTAACACTGTCTTCTCCGCCTGCTACCTCAGGTTGTGCATGGTATGTAAGATCTTCAAGTGGCTACCCCTACACACAAGATGCATCATAACACAGGCCCTCATCACCAGCTGATTAAACTACAGCAACACCCTCTATGTAGGAATCACTGCAGACCTCCTACAAAGACTTCAGATAATATAGAACGTTGCAACCAGACCTATTCATGGTCTTTTCTGACAAACCCACATCACACTCCACCTTAGGTAACTCCACTGGCTCCCCATACACAAGAGATGCCAATTCAAGCTGCTGACCCATGCACACAAGGCTCTAAACGACCAAGGACCCAAGTACATTAACCACTGCCTTAACTTCCAAAAACCATTGAGAAAAATACGCTCTGTCTCCTTTTCACTTGCCCAGACTCCCAGCATCTACCGAAACAGAAGTGGAGGACGCTCCTTCTCTCACATTGGAGCAAAAACCTGGAACAGCCTCCCCACGCACCTCCGGACCATCACCTCACTACCGGAATTCCAATTGGCCTTCAAGACCTGGCTGTTTGAATAAGCATCTGGGACTTGCAAGACCTTGGATACCATACCGTATCAGGTGATTAGCCGCGCTTTATAAACACTGATTGATTGTTAACACCACAGTTCTCAATAACCCAGATGCGATTGCTGTTCCAGTCACTATTGCCCCCACAGTTCCCTTTTATAAAACTATAAATCATAACATGTCTCATTAAAATCCAACTCAGGGTGTCATCAACAGTAGTTCCAGAGAAGGGTTAGAGTCTAATATCCCTGTAGTACAAATGGTATTCATTCCCAAGCAGTAGTAATGACAATGGATCCTCAAGAGAGAGTGAAGGTTCACGATCAGGCAGTGAAATAATTCAGACCTTTGTGAGGGAAGATGCAGTGAATGTCAAATTAAAGTTAGAATTAGATGTGATGAAATTTAGATCTTTCAGGCCTAGTCTCTTTCCAAGAGTATAACCTTGTGTCTATGTGTAAAGATGTTGCTAAACGTGCAGGACAAGGTCACAATAAATTACCTGAATTAGCCCAAACATATGAAATAGATTTAAACCAAACAAAATAATTTCAGAAAGGTTTTGGTGAGAGTGAGATTCGCAGCATGAGAACATCAGGATCAAAATGCAAATGAAAAAGTTAATTGATAACATACAAAAATTGAGTGAGTTGGATAAGTGCGAAAGTGACCTTGCATCATTCACTAATGATTTTGCAAAATGAGAGAAAGAACAGAGGAATGGTACAAACATTGATGTTTGAGGGGTTGAGAGGTTTGTGAAGATTTCACAAGTCTTGTGGATGGCTTTGAATACCTCCTTTGACATTGTGGTACCAAGTGACTTGTGGGTAGAATGTAAGGTGGCTGTGGAGTGGCCAGAAACAGAGCCTCAGGGAAATAGGATAACAAATGCCCCTTCACCATTGGTGATGGAAAAGTATCAGCATGTGATAAGCTTTTTAAAATTGCAGCTAAAGACATTGATTGGGTTAAAATTGACAGGACTACTCAAGAACCAATGGGTTTGATGCATGCCTAATATGAGAGATTGTTGCAGGTGTTTAAGCAGCAAATTGGAATGTTGTGTCCCAGGTGTGTCCCTGTTTGTGACCAGATTGAGACCTGAGATTAGCTTGATGATTCAGCAACACTTGATCTGTTGGTAGGATAAGTCAGTCGATGAGATTCTCAGATGTGCTATCCATTGTAGTGCTGAATTGGAAAAGAAACAAAAACGGTTGAAGGAGAAGTTGATGGTGGCACAGATGAAAGTGGCACAGAGAGGAAGTCAAAGTCAACCCCTTTGTAGGGAATGTTGTTTGTTTGCAAAGAGTGTGTCAACAGGGAGTATCTGTGATGCAAGGTTGAATCAGGTTTCCTCAACAAGGTAGAGTTTGTGGTGTTCCAATTGACCCGAGAACTGGGATTGATGTGGTGACTTTGATTCTTGCACTATTGCAACAAGTTAGGCCCTTGGTAGCGGGAATGTCATCTTAATCCCAATAGAATGATGAATGAAAGCCAGGATCAGAATTCAGGGTTTTTACGACCTGAGGGTACAGCCACAGAACGTACAGAGAATGCAAAATTCTAATGTGTCAAAAGCTCCAGTGATGCAGGTTCCACAAGCCCCAGTGCCACAACAAAATGCAACTGGTCTCCAATTTAATTCAAATCCAGTCTCAAATTTAAACCAATATTCCTTTCAAAATCAGAAATTATTTCAGCTGTTTTGAGTGTTTCATGTCTTTAAGGCCACAACTCTGATCAGTCACAATGACTGTGCCTGGGGGGAGGAAGATTGTGTACTTGGCACAATTTTAGAGGTAGACCAGAGTGGTCCATTCATAGAAGGTGAGGTGAATGGCCACCCCATATTGTTCTTGATCAATACTAATGTTACCCGCTCTACTCTTCGAACAGTGGAGATTTCAAACCTATCCCTCTTAGGAAAATTGATCTAAGTTGTAGGAGTTGCAAATCAGCAAATGACAAACCACGTAACAGAAGGAGTACCTATTAAAATAGGTCCTTTGAGGAGAATCACCAGTTTGTAGTATGTGATTTGAGTTCTGGGAGTCTACTACTAGAGCCCCTCAATTCTTAACCAGATACCCAAAAAGAATCTTGAGGCCCTCACCATCCCCTGTAATTCTTTCTTAATTCAGTATATTGACAACCTAATGGTGGTGTCTGATACTCAAGAAGCTTGCAAATGAGACCCCATTGCAATACTGAACCACTTAACGGAGAATGGACCTAAGGTGTCCCCTAGCAAGCAGCATTACTGTCAGAAAGAAGTTCTCTACCTCAGACATCACATTGAGAAGGGAGCAAGGTCACATCGAGTATTTATGATATCTTCTGGTTATCCTATTCATAATCGGGAGTACAGTGTGAGACTATTGGAAGCTCTACAGCTTCCTGCACAAATTTCTGTTGTGGTGTACTGTGCTCACTGCAGTGGTGATGATTATGTGACTGTGGGCAACCAATATGCTGACAAGGTTACTCTAAACTGTGCATATGGGTCACAAACCTTCAGTGGTGAGTATGTAAATGAAACCAAAGGTGAGATCACCTATAACCTTTTGTTGTCAACAGCTGCTGCATGGGAGGAAATGATGAGATTGCACGAAGAAGTGTTGGAAGCAGAACAGTGGGGTTGGATTAGAACAGGATGTATGAAGAGAGATGATGATATATGGTTTTCTGTAGACGTCAGACGAGTGTTGCCAAACAGCATGCTATACCATGGCAAGGCATTTCCATAGATATGCTCATATTGCTCATATTGCTCATATTGCTCATATTGGGAGGGAAGTCATAGGGAAGTTATTTAGACAGCACTGGTTCAATCCACAATTCAGGTTGGTGACTGAAGCATTGTGCCACAGATGTGTTGTGTGTCAACGGATAAACATAGGGAAAAGAACTCACATAACATTGGGTCACGTAGGAAGATCAGGAGGGCTATTCAACAGAATACAGATGGACTTTACCGACTTCATTGAAATGCCAGTGTGCATTGGGCTGAGATATGTTCTGGTGGTTCTGTGCGTCTTCTTGCGTTCAGTGGAACCCGACCAGGAGAAGTGACAGTCTCACAGTAGCCAAATTGTTGTTGAGGGAGTTCATACCTAGGTTTGGTTTCCAGACTTCGCTGGAGTCAGACCAAGGACTTTTTTCAATAATGAGGTACTGAGAATGCTGTGTGCAGCATTACAGGTGGAGCAGAGACTACATTGTAGTTATCAGCTAGAGGAGTATGGCATAGCGGAACAGATTAAATGGGATGCTGAAAGCCAAATTGGCCAAAGTGTGTACACCAACATCTCTGAAGTGGCTAGATGCTTTACCTCTTGTGTTAATGAGCCTTCATAGTGTCTCTGACAGAAAAACAGATTGTTGCCTCATGAGATAATCATGGGGAGAGCCAGAGACTGTTCTCAGTGCTTGAAAATGTGCTTGTGAACATTGTAATTAACAGCGTTCTTGACTACCGCAAGTGATTAGCTGAAGTGGTCCCTTCTGTGTCCTGGCAGGTTAAAGCAGTTACTGCCTCTTCACGTCTGGAGCAGTGTCACAACCTCAGTCCTGGTGACTGGCATGTTTGAAAATCATGTCTGGAGCCTAGATGGTATAAACGACACCAGGACCTATTGAGGAACACAGCTGTCATGCGTGGGGTTCTTGCCAACTGGATTCATACAGCCCACACTCGGAGAGTGGAGTGTTCCCTTGATGATGTGAGAGTGTATCTTCCCACAACTGAGAGACATCCAGAAGAAAGTGAGCAGAGTACTGAGACTTGGTAAGAGCCTGTGAGAGCACACCTTTAGTCTGAGGAGGGTCTTGATGAAATGACATTTGAGGGGTCTTGGCCTGAACTGCTCCCTGAGCCAGACTCAGACCCTGACAAAGGGCCTAGTGCTGTGTCACACAGAGTAGAATTTGAGGATAGTAGCCGAGGTGGCAGGAAAGAGAGAGATTGTGGTTGCCTCCAGAGTGAGGACAGAGCACTGTCCCTGGGGATACTGAGGAGTCTGACCTGAGTGATGGTGAAATTGAGCAACCAGCACTCAGGAGATCAGAAAGAGCTAGAGTGCAAAACCAGAGGTTCTCATCCCCTTAAAGGACATACTTATTTTCTGATAATAATGATAGAGGTTTTGTAAAACCACAGTGAAATTTTAGTTGAGCCTCCATAAATGTGAACTGTAACCTGAACTGAGTTTAAAACTGCACTCTCATCTAAGAAACTAAGTTGAAAAACAATTGATCAGTAGAATTGAAATTTGGTTTCTAAATAATAAAAAGAGCATTGCTTAAAACAAATTAAGAAGAATCCCTAGGCCCGAGGCAGCAGAAGGAGCAGAAGGGTGTCATTTAGAAGAAGACCGAGTAGGGTTAAGGAAGTCTCATGAAGATTTTGTATATAATTTAATTTCATCATGAATGAACTGTGTTTTGCTGTTTGCACAAGTAGAAATATGCAGAGAAGACTCTGCTTGCTGCTAATGCCTACTCAATGGTCTGATTCTAAAGATGTTATGGAACCTCATAACCATAGTAGATGTAGGTACACAATAGCAGGTGTGTTATTAGTTATTGTTGTGGAATTGGTTGTTTTACTCATAGGATTGTCTTTACCCACATCTCGTCCAGGAACTGAGCTTAAGCCTAGTGTTGCCCCTTTCACCCTGAGTCACATAGACAATAGTTTACACACACCAGATTATAAGACTTTACATGTAAACACATCTAGAGGTGACTTTTCTTCAAATGTTTTTATTAAATTGCTTTATGAGTACGTTGACACTATGGATGTAAAGGCTTGCAATGTATGTACGCAATCGCCTGCATCAACTCCAGAGAGAATCATGTACTATCATAATTCTCTGACTTATGGTGTTACTTGTAGTTTTTTATTGAGTATTAACTATGTACAGTCATTTCCTGTATTATATTTTGAACTATGATTTAGTTTTTTCAGAAATTCCCATTTGAATTGGGGCACTGATGTTAAAGAGATAGGGATAAATGAGAGAGCCTTTAAATCCATTGTTAGAAATCGGGTTTCTGGTTTGCAGAGTTGTGGTCCCTGTCCAAGCAGGAACCACAGTCCTAGTGAGGGTATGTCAGGTGCACACTAAAAGTTAACCTGTGCTCACCCTCTAGCAGATTGGCATAGAGCAGTCACTCATAACTGAAGGGGCAATGTGTAAAGTATTTATACAACACTTCAAATAGTAAAACAGTGAAAATACCACACAAAAAATAATCCACACCTTATTAGAAACACGGAGATTAATTTAATTAACAAAAGAGGACCAAAGTGATAAAAATCCAATAAATAGAATTTGAGATATGAATCTTCAAAGAATAAATTAAACTGTAGTGCTTAGAAGCAGAAACTGGGGCTATCTAGTTGTGCTAGATCTGGCCAAAGATAGAAGTTCAGGCCTACCACGATAGAGCGCTGGCCAGCTACAAGATCCACACAGGGTCTGCTGAGCAAAAGTCCCTTGGTCCTTTAAATTTGTCCGATTGGTGCAGCAATATCAATGCATTGGTTCTGGGTCAGTGCTAAAGAAAACAGTGAAGCAATGTGTTTGTGTCAACCTGGAGGAGGGATGTGATGTGTCGATTATGGGTCATGCATAAGATGTGATGGGTCGCTCAGCCAGCAATGCGGTGCTCCGTTTCCTGGCAGCAGTGGCGTGCTGTTAACAGTGATGTGGTGTCCTCAATCCTCGCAGCAGCAGTGATGTGGTGGTTCGCATCGACGGTGAAGGCAATGCATTGGTTCCGATCAGTGTAAAGAGGTTGATACGTAGTTTCTTAGCAGGAGCAGCCAGAAAAACCTACTTCCAGAGACCCTGAACAGGGTTGGCACCACTTGACATGGCAGGACTCACATTTGGCAGAGTCCACAGACTGTAGCATGATGGTTGGAAGTCTTTTCTGACCCTGAGACTTTATAAATAGGAGGCAAGCCAGCAAGCCTTAGTCACTCTAGGTTCAAGTGATGCAGGTCCAGTGCTCCTCACCCAGGCAGGGAAACAGCAGGGAGCAGGGCAGCTCAGCAAGGCAAGAGTCCAGTAAACAGGGTTCCAGCATAGTAGCAGTCCTTTAAGCAGCATGGCAGTCCTCCTTTGTGGCAGAGTCTTCACAGGTCCAGAAGTGTACTGAAGTTCTGGTGTCATGGGTCCAGTACGTATGCTCAGTTGTGCCTTTGAAGTGGAAGAGACTTCAAAGAAGGGTCTTTGAAGTGTACAGAGGTCCATTCTTCCCTGCTCTGTCTCCAGACTATTAGTAGATTGGCACAGAGCAGTCACTCATAACTAAAGGGGCAATGTGTAAAGTATTTATACAACACTTCAAACAGTAAAACAGTGAAAATACCACACAAAAAATAATCCACACCTTAGTAGAAACATGGAGATTAATTTAATTCACAAAAGAGGACCAAAGTGATAAAAATCCAATAAATAGAATTTGAGATATGAATTTTCAAAGAATAAGTTAAACTGTAGTGCTTAGAAGCAGAAACTGGGGCTATCTGGTTGTGCTAGATCTGGCCAAAGACAGAAGTTCAGGACTACCACGATAGGACGCTGGCCGGCTAAAAGATCCCCACAGGGTCTGCTGAGCAAAAGTCCCTTGGTCCTTTAAATTTGTCCGATTGGTGCAGCGATATCAATGCATTGGTTCTGGGTCTGTGCTAAAGAAAGCAGTGAAGCAATGTGTTTGTGTCAACCTGGAGGAGGGATGTGATGTGTCGATTATGGGTCATGCATAAGATGTGATGGGTCGCTCAGTCAGCAATGCGGTGCTCCGATTCCTGGCAGTAGTGGCGTGCTGTTAACAGTGATGTGGTGTCCTCAATCCTCGCTTCAGCAGTGATGTGGTGGTTCGCATCGACAGTGAAGGCAATGCATTGGTTCCGATCAGTGTAAAGAGGTTGATACGTAGTTTATTAGCAGGAGCAGCCAGAAAAACCTACTTCCAGAGACCCTGAACAGGGTTGGCACCACTTGACATGGCAGGACTCACATTTGGCAGAGTCCACAGACTGTAGCATGATGGTTGGAAGTCTTTTCTGACCCTGAGACTTTATAAATAGGAGGCAAGCCAGCAAGCCTTAGTCACTCTAGGTTCAAGTGATGCAGGTCCAGTGCTCCTCACCCAGGCAGGGAAACAGCAGGGAGCAGGGCAGCTCAGCATGGCAAGAGTCCAGTAAACAGGGATCCAGCATAGTAGCAGTCCTTTAAGCAGCATTGCAGTCCTCCTTTGTGGCAGGGTCTTCACAGGTCCAGAATAATACTGAAGTTCTGGTGTCATGGGTCCAGTACGTATGCTCAGTTGTGCCTTTGAAGCTTAAGAGACTTCAAAGAAGGGTCTTTGAAGTGTACAGAGGTCCATTCTTCCCTGCTCTGTCTCCAGACTATTAGTAGAGAGGGTAATGAGCCCTTTGTGTGGGGAACAGACACTGCCTTTTCAGATGTAAGTGTCAGCCTTCTCCTCCATTCCTGCCTAGGAAGAGCCATTAGAATGTAGATGAGTACTCAGACACAGCTAACTTTCCAGCGTCTGTAGCTGTCTAGAGGGAATACTCAGTGTAGCTGTCACCCACCCCAGACATGTATTGGAGACAGACTGCAGGCACATAGATCTGGACTAGAAGAGAAATGTCCACTTTCTAAAAGTGGTATTTCTAAAATAGTAATGTTAAATCTGACTTCACCAGTAAAGACGATTTATTATTACCATTCCATAGATATGAAACATGATGCCACTATTCCTTTCTAATCAGTAATGACAGCTTAAAAGTATTGTAAGGAATTTCTAATGATAACCTATGAGTGGAGTAGGCCTCACAGTAGTGAAAATGATTTTAGGTGTTTTTCATTACCAGGACATGCAAAACTTAAAAGTACATGCCCTACCTTTTACTTGCACAGCACCCTGCCTCATGTGCTAACTAGGGCCTTCCTTAGAGATGACATGTGTAATAAATGGGGTGTTTAAGGCTTGGCAAAGGGTTGTGATTGTCAAGTCGAAGTGGTAGTAAAACTGCACACACACTCATTCTGCAAATAGCAGCCCTGAGCCATGGTTAGGGGCTACTGGAGTGGGTAGCACAATGAGGGCTGCAGCCCCGCTCGTAACATTTAATTTACCGGCCCTAGGCACATGTAGTGCACTTTTACTAGGGGCTTAAAGGCAAATTAAGTATACCAATTGGGGTTAGCTCTATGTTACCATGTTTTAGGGGATAAAGCACAAACACTTTAGAACTGGTTAGCAGTGGTTAAGTGCACAGAGTCCTAAAATCAGCAAAACAAGTTTGGAAAATAGAGGGAAGCAGGCAAAAACGTTGGGAGGAAGATCACCCTAAGGCTGTCAGGTCAAACACCCATCATAACATTGGACACTGTCCATGCTCACCAAAACAATTTGACTTGCATTTTGTCAGGAAGAGAGATATGGAGTGTAAGTCAAATATAGACAAGGACCTTAAGAATCAACATAAGTGTGGTAGAGAAGAAATTGAGCATCAAGTGGCAGGAAGTCAAGCAGAATTGACTTTGTAGGAAAAAGAGAATGGAGCACACAAATAATAATATCATCCTATGAGTAGTGTTCAGGTAGTCATGACTCATTGAATGTATGAGAGAAACATGGTATAAAAATCCCCACGAAAGTGGTATCAGTGCAATATGTATTAATTGAGAAGTTACAAAAGAAGAGGATGATTTTGAGATTAGATAAATCATATACATTGAATTTAATGTGTAAACAGAAGAATTTAAATAGTTGCAAAAAAGTAATAAACAATATAATTAAGGTTCCATAACACAAAGCCTATCCATATATACAATAGATTCACTAACAAATATATGTATCACATCAACCAACGAGTGGTTCATCCCCTGATAATGATCATATAAAGTCCCATAAATTGATAAGAGTGATGAAATTATCCACTCGGATGATTAAAAAGCGGAAGGATTTCTCTTCATCCAATCGAGAGAAGGATAGTTCAGTTCATCCAAATTCAGCCGACACGTGTTTTGTCCTCTAAGGGACTTTATCAAGGCTTAGGGTTTTTATAACTTATCAATGCCTTTAGAGCCTTCATAGTTTAGAGTAGATGATGTATGTCCAAAATGTTTCAATGGTCACAGAGAGTCTGTGATATAAGTCTCCTGCATTAGAAATGAGTTAATATAGGTCCAACATGGTTCTGGCATCCAAAAGAAAGGTGCCTTTGAAAATAGTGCGTAGTCCTAGGTCAGTCCTTCGGTGGCGGTTTCCCAGAATTGACTTTGGATTGGAAATATAAAGGGAAATTGTGCATACTTACAGATAAATCTTCACTTGACACCATATTCATGGGAAAGTGTAAATGTGCTCATACAGTTGAGGCTAGAGGAAATCTGAAATTACTCACGACAAGTAAGGATCCTATTATTCCTGCTGTTTACTATATTTGTGGGGAACCTGCATATATCAAGTTTCCAAAAGGATGGTATAGCATATGTTATTCAGATGGAGCCTTCCCGAAAATATATAAAGCGGAACATTTTAATGATCCTGTATGGCAAGTAAATTTCAGACCTAAACAAAGTGCTAGTATTGGAGACTATCTTTGGTGTAATGATTCCATCTGTATGTGTGATTTTAAATTACAGAAAGATTGGAAAGTTGTCTACTATTGTGGATAAACAGTCCACCAGTATGGCAGGAGCTTCATTGGTTGTAGATACTGAAAAATCGCTATAAGAACCATGGTTATGAAAAATTGTGTTGTGCTAGACATTCTTCTTGCAAATGAGGGCAGAGTCTACAGTATCTTAAAGGTCCAACAATGATGTATCTACATCCCTGACATTAGCAAGGACTTGAAGGCAAATATCAAGAACATTACTGGTTTAAAGGAGCATTTGAAAATGTTAGAAGCTACAGGTGCTTGGGAAGCAATTGGAGATGGGTTTTCTAGGATTGGCAGAAACTACCTAAGAAGTAGAATAGTGCTTTCTGATGTGAGACCTTTTATCTTTATTGCCATCTGTGCAACATGTCTTTTCATCACCTTCAAGAGATATAAAGATGTAAAAGCAAGGACAGATGGACAACAAGCAAAGGGATTGAAAAGACCTGTAGGGGCTATGGAGATGAAAGAGAGTCAGTGTAGATTTTATGATGACCTAAAACATCTAAAAAATACTAGACAGAAGATGTCAAAAACGACAAGGGCTTAGCTTGATCTCACCTGGTGTGGATTCACATGTGTGATATTGTGATGGCTTAAAAAATTGCCATCAGAGGGGAGATTGGAGTAGAGCAATTTAAAGTACATCATTTTCACATCATCATTGTGCACATTACATATTTATATTTGACATGATATTTACTGTGTGCCTTAATATTATTAATGTAGAGATATGGGGCCAGATGTATAAAGCCTTTTTGCATTCGCAAATGCAATTTAAAGGAATCGCTAAAATAGCGATTCCTTAAAATTGCGAGCCCGTTTAGAGAATCGCAATTTGTGATTCTTTAAATAAGAAGTCTCAATTAAGGAATCCTTATTTGCTATTTCTTAAGCACATGTATCAAGCTTTTCCTTAATGCAAATTGGGCATTAAGGAATCGCATTTTTAAAATTGACATGTAACGCACACATGCCCCTTTGGCATGTGTGCGCCTTACGTGTCCTTAAATATTTTATTTGGGATGCAGCAGAGGGGGCATTAGGCCCCCGGCACCCTGGGGTTTTGCATTTCCCAAATTGCGAATTCCAGTTAGGAATTTGCAATTTGGGAAATGCAAAAAATTCACAAATATGGGCCTACAGGCCCATAGGTGCGAATGGGCTCAGAATCGCTATTTGCGATTCAGTAATAGCATTTGCGATTTTTAAGAAACCGCTATTACCGAATCGCAAATATGATACATACCATTTTGCGACTCTGAAATAGCAATTTCTTAAAATTCGCTATTAGAGATCCGCAAAGTGGATTATTGCTACATTTTGCCCATGGTCAACATATTAATGCAAAGTAGTTTCTGAAAGACTGAAGTTTATAATGAGCATACTAATGTTCATATAAAGTGCATTTATTCTCTAAATTGCAATAATGCTAGTAAATTGTATTCCTCTTTTCCATGTTTATGATAATCTGAAAAATTGACGTGTGCATGTTTAACCATGTATTTAAAATACACTTTAAGGCCCTCATTTACGAGGCCCTTGCGCCACTGGAATGTCACTATCAGCAACACTTCAGTGGAGAAATGCCCTGCTCCATTTTTACAAAGTCGCGTTTAGCTACTTTTTGTGACTTAACGCCACCTTGTAAATACATGCCCTTAAAAAGCATCACTTAGGGGCTGATTTAAAAGCCCCTAGCACCTCCCTGCTCCACATTAGTATCATTTTTATATGCATGCATTACACCACTTTGTAACTCTTTGCGCTACATTATGACTACATGAGGCATAATGTATGCAAAGGGGACATTCCCCCATTAGGGGGGCCAAAAAAATTGCGCAAATAAATCTAAGAGATTTCTTTGTGTCATTTTTAACACCTGCTCAGAGCAGGCATTAAAAGGAGGCACACCATTGTTTGCAGTGGACCTCAATTAGCTTTGCAGGATTAGCGTCAACATTTTTGATGCAAGTCCTGCAAAGCTCCGAACTAGCATCAAAACTTTTGACACTAGTTTCCCTGACTACCGCCATGGTGTACAATATCTTAGATACGGCACACACATTGTGGCTTTTAGGAGGGCACAAAAGGGCCCAAGGAAAGTGGTGCTGCACTGGCTGCAGCGCCACTTTCCTTCTATCAGGCCCTTAGTGTGAAAGGGGCTTGCAATGGGTATTGCTGTGGGTTTTGCACTGCAACACCCATTGCATTTTGATGCTGCCCAGATTTACAAGGACTCGTAAGCCTGAGGCAGCACCCAAAGCGATCTTATGTTAGTATGTTAGTATAGCACAATGCGGAGAAATACTTTTTTTTTTTTTTTTTTCTATGTGTGCTGCATTCTGCAGCACACTTAGAAGGAGGAAAATGCCAATAATGATTGTTTGTGTGTAGGATAGTGTCCCTTCCTGCACATAAACAATCATTAAATAATGACGATTTGCTACTTCTTTGTGTGCTGCAGAAGTCAGTACATATAAAACTAGCAAATCGTCATTATTGATTGTTTATCAATAGGGATAGTGGAAGGGATAGTGTCCCTTCCTGCACCTAAATAAGCAATAAACAATGATGATTTGCTACTTCTATGTGTGCTGCAGAATGCAGCACATATAGGACTAGCAAATCACCATTATTGATTGTTAATGTGCAGGAAGGGACACCTTATTGCACTTAAACAATCATTCTGTGCAACGCAGGCACCCTTTCACTGTGGTGCAAGGGTGCCTGTGTTGGTACTAGACATCTAATTTTAGCACCAGCGCTAGGGAAAACACATAGGTGCGCACTATTGTCCTAAATATGGCACACCCCTGCGTTTCTGAAGTGAGGCAGTGTGGTACTGTTAATTGTGGCCCTAAATCAGGCGCTAAATGTTTAGTTAAAGTTAAAGTCAGGCTACCTTAACTGACGAAAGATCTTAGGGCCAGATGTAGCAAACAAAAAATTTGCGACTCGGAATTTGCGAGATGGTGCGACTCGCAAAATGCGAGTCGCAAATCGGACTGCAGGCAAAAAAACAGTGCCAAAATTGCAACTCGCACCCGGACTCGCAACGCAGTGTGCGAGTCCGCCGATTGCGATGTCGCTTTTTGCGAGTGTGCAAAAAGCGAACTCGCAATTAGCGAGTGGATGTCGCAAATTGCGATTAGCTTGTTAATTGATTACAGGTGCAGCAGAACACTCCAGAAACCACTCCAGAACACTCTGGAAACACTTCCTGCCACATGATGATGACATCACAGCCAGGAAGTTAACAAATACACCTGGGAGGAGGGAGGACCACACCCTTTTATAACTGCTGAACTACACACAGGACAAACAGCAGTTGCCATGGAAGGAACTCCAAGGAAGAGGAAGCTGAAGTTCTCTGAGAGGGAGCTGGAGGTGCTGACAGACGAATGCTGTCAGCACTATGACGAATTGTTTGGAAAATCAGCCCTCAATGTTCCTGAAGCCACCAAGAAACAGCTGTGGCAGGACATCCAGGACAAAATAAATTCCCTGGGGGTGAGCCACAGGAGCATAGATGACATCAAGAAAAGGTGGTATGACCTCCGCTCCCGGACCAAGGAGAGGGTGGCTGAAAGGCTCCGGGAGATGAGAGGCACAAGAGGGGGGCCATCGTCTGTGCCACCACCCACACCCCTGGAAGAAAGGGTGGAGGAAACCTTGGAGCAGGAGGCAGTTTCTGGATTTGGAGACCTGGACACCTCAGAGCCCAGCACATCAACCGGTGAGTAGCATGTGACATGCCTTTACCCCTATCAATGCCATACCCCCACCCACCATTTACACAGGGGCATGCACAACCAAGATAGCTCCATTTCAGGGTAGCAAACACCAGAATGATGCATTATGGGAAATGTAGGCAGTTCATAGGCAAATATTTATTAGGAAGTGTGCAACAGATAGTAGACACTGATAGTCTGTTCCCCATGTCCCACAGGTCTCCAACAAGACACCACCACTACTCCAATCAGCCAGCCCCATGAGGACACCTCAGGACCCGCCAGCACTCCCACCTGCACGGCCAACAGCATCCCTGCAGTAGCCACACCTGCTGCAACAGTATCCCAAGAGGCTGCCCCAGCAACAGGCAGGGATGAGACAGGGGAAATCACAGGGCAGCCACCGCTGCGCAGGCGTCGCAGGTCCAGGACATCAGGGCTGCAGTCTGCATCCGGCCAACTACCTCCCAGCACCAGTGAGGCACAGCTGCTGCATGGTCAGCGCCTACAAAATCGAATTTTAGGGAGGATTAGTGGTGTGCTGCACCGCTTCGTGTGCAATAACCAGGCCAGCATGCAGCAAATGAACTCCAGGATGGACATGATCTGCATGAACACTGGGGACCTTGCCCTTGCCATGAGGGAACTGGCGGGAGGACTACTGGCCCAGGCCGAGGGTGGGCGGCGCAGGGACCGTCAGCTCCTGCACAGACTGGACAGGATGGCCACATCCATCGGCAGGCTCGCCATGAACACAACAGGCGTGTCGAGGAGGACAGTTGGGCTGCAGGTGGAAATGGGCCATTTCGCTGGGGATGTGGCTAGGGGCCTGGGACGTCTCACCCACATCATTGACTTGATGGAGGCACGGAATATGTCTAGGGGCACAGGGGAAACACCCCAGGACAGTGAGGAGGGCTCGACAGTGAGCAGTGTCTCTGCCACTGACAGCAGAGTGCTCAGGAGTAGCAGGCAGAGCACCACGGAAGCACCAGGGACCAGCCAGGCTGGCAGGAGAAGCAGAAGGTCATAGAGATCACCCTGGACCATTAGAAGTGGCACATGACGTCAATGTGCCACATGCCTGGTTTGCATTTTCATGCCCATGGACATTCAGTACTTGTAAATAGTTTCATTTCTGCACTAATAAAATAGTTATGTTTTTTCCACTTAACAAATGGAGTTTTTGGTCAATAGGTTAGTATGGTTGGAGCTGACACGTACCTTCCAAAATATTGGTTTGCGATGTGTTCCCATCTCAGTCTGCCTTGATTAGCTATACTCCTATCCCCATGATGGCGATGTGGTTGTTCTTGCTCTTAATCCTCAGGATCTGGGTCTGCAGGGGTGAGAGGTAGCCCACGTCGGGTGGCTATGTTGTGAAGGATGGCGCATGCGACCACAATTTTGAATGCTGTAATGGGGGTATACTGGAGGGCACCTCCACTGCGGTGGAGGCATCTGAATCTTGCTTTCAGGAGTCCGAAGGTGCGCTCTATGATGTTCCTGGTCCTCTTATGTGCATTGTTGTATCGCCTCTCACATTCATTGCTGGGTGTTAAAAACGGAATCATAATCCATGGCCTTAGAGCATATGCACTGTCACCTGTTGGGCACAAAAAGTACACTGTTAAGAAGTCCTAATTGTTGTGCACAGTGACCTGTGTGTATGTCTGCAAGGTGTCTGTAGCTCTACCTAGGAGGTATCCGTCTCCAAATTCCCCACGTTCCAGGCGTTGATGTATCCCACTATGCCTAAACATGTATGAGTCATGGGTACTGCCTGGAAACTTAGCTACAATGTCCGTGATGACATAATGGGCGTCACAAACAACCTGAATATTCAGTGAGTGGGTACACTTTCTGTTGCGGAAAATATGTTCCAGATTTGCAGGTGGGCATATTTGAATGTGTGTCCCATCTACACACCCTATGACATGGGGAAAGTTGGCAATGCGGTAAAAGTCCAGCTTGGTGCTGTTAATTTCTGCCTCATTCCTTGGTAGGTATATGAAGTGAGACATGTGCGTGACTAAGGCATCTAGGAAGGCCCTGAGGAACCTTGACACTGCACTTTGGGATACCCCACCTGCCACAGCAATTACCCCCTGATAGCTCCCTTAGGCCAAGAGGTGCAGTGAGCATAGCACTTGCACATGCGTAGGGATGGCGCAGCCACGCAGAGTCTGGTGTTCTAGCTGTGGTTTCAGTAAATCAATTAATTCTAGTATGGCTGCGCTGCTAAGGCGGTATTTATCGTATATCTCATCCTCAGTTTGCTGAAAAAGAGTCTGCCTTGTTCTATATATCTTCTCCTGTCTGTGGCCCCTCCTCCTCCTCTGCTGTGCGGCGTGGACTCTCCTCCTCACTGCTATCAGGTATATCTCTGCCATCTTGAGTGACCCAGATGCTTTCTGGGTCTCCTTTTATGCTTTGGTTATGGTTACCACCTGCTCTGAGTTAGTGGTAAATGGGACATGCAAACTGGGCTTTTTGCGACTAGTCACAATTTGCGAGTTGCAATTGCATAAGCTTTGCGAATCGCAAATTGCGTCTTGCTATTTGCGGGTCGCAAAATGGGGTCGCAACTGATGCGACTCGCAAACGGCTCCCATCGCTTTTTGCAAGTCGGAAATGGGGTTTTTGCATCCCATTTCCGATTTTGCACTGTCGCAAATAGCGAATCGGCCCATTTGCGACTCGCAATTTTTTGCTACATCTGGCCCTTAATTCTGAAAATGTGCTTTGCCCAGATAGTGTGTTCTTTTTCTTTGCATGTGCATTTCAAGGCTTTGTTAGATATTGAAAAGGAGTATTGCCTTATGTATTCGTTTTTGACATAGAAGAGTCTGAGAGTATAAATTTTAGTACAAGTCATGAAGATTTAATGAGCAGTTGAAGCAACCTAGTCATAGTCTACCAGGAATGTAGGATGCTCCAGGTCGCAGTAGTTGTCTTAGATCTGTGGGATCTGAAATGCAGGTAGTTTTTGCAAATGTAGAAGACAGATCCAAAGTTCTTTGGTTCTTAGAGGCGAGGAAACTGATAACACTCATGTTGATGATTTGTTTGTTTTAGCTAATGCTTATGCTGCAAGAAGTTAGGACACACTTCACTTAGACTTTGTGTGCTACCCTCACTCTTGCAAGTGTTAAGATTCATGCAAAACTCTTAGGGGCATATTCATTAGCCCCTTGAACCACAGAAGCATTACATTTTGTTACACCTTGAGGGCACAAACTACAAAATCATATTTATGATGCCACACAAAACCCCTTTGTGTGACTTTAAATGGCCTCATTTATATGGAGTAAGGCAAGGCAGTGCAAGTCGCTGTGTTGCCTACTGTGCACCAAGGAGACATTTCATGGACTTTGCTGTGGGTTTTCCCCACACAGCACCCATGGATTTTGATGCTACCCCATTTTTACAAAATCACCTAAACCTCGGGAAGTTGAAAAACCGTATGCCTCCCGAGATGAGGCATAACAAAGAGAAATATTTTTATTTCTCTTTGTTTTTTCATTCTTTCCATGTGTGCTACATTCTGCAGCACACATAGATAGAAGAACATGTCTCTCAGGGTGGTTTTGTGCAAGAAGGTACCCCTTTCATACAATAACAATCCTACATGCAACAGAGGCAACCTTGCACCATTGTGCAAGGGTGTCTGCATTGGTGCTAGGCTACCAAAATGGCACCAGGGTAGGGGAAAATGACAGAAATGCACTGTATTGCATAAATACAGTGCCTTTCCTGCCCTATGCCAAATCCCCATGATTGAGGGCCTTATTCTGTTTAATGGAGGTTTTCTACTGAAGCCTTCATTATGCTGACACCTTCACATTTCCTAACTTCCATAAACTCCATTCCAACCATCTTTATTCTTAACCTAGAATTCTGACTAGATTATTTTAGAATCATTCCATATTTAGAAGAGAGAGAAGGGGTTTCTTTATGGACTGCTTATTTTCAATTCTCAGTTTCTGTATTGCTGAGGTTGGCATTGCTTTGTATCTTAATTTAATGAGACTGAACCGATTGTGAAATTTCAGCTTGCCTGCTGTAATTCTGTACCTTTTCAACATTTCATGACATGCATATATATTGGATTGATTATTGTTTGGAAATAAAGCACTTAACCTTAATTTCTGTTTCTTGATCCTTATTGTGTGGCCAATGGGCTTCACAGAATTCTAAATGTGTTTAATAGTGTTGATTCCCCCGTCCTCTCCGTCAATGTAAAAAGATTCATCCGGTGAAGAGATTAAAAACAATTCATGCGAGCTCTCACTAGTCTCTTCAATCAAACACGCTTAGATAATAGACATATGGCTCAGGGTTGGATTTAGACACTGTCACTTCTTTTTTAGGGTCAAGCACGCAAACTGCTCTGTCCTATTGTAATCTCTTTGTGGGCTTTTAACTACAGCCATGTCACGCCCATCAGTTTGGTTGGTTCGTGGGCTTGCCTTTTAAAATTCAATTGATTTCATTAATGAAGGGCATGCTTATGTCATGCCTTTGCCGGTGTTTAGCCTTCCTCAAGCACACCGGCCAAGTACTGAAAACATATGAGGCTCCATGTTTTGGACTACTTTTTCTCTTTATTTTGTAGGCAGCGCGATCTCGCTGGGCAGTAGTCGAGCGCTTTGCATGACAGCAACCCTGTTACATGGATATTTGCGCTTTTGCCGGTTACAGGGATAATTGCACTTTTGCCGGTTACATGGATAATTGCACTTTTGCCGATACGTTTCACTGCGAGCGAACTTCTGTTTCCTTTTGTGTGTCTGCTTCGCACTCATAGTGGCCGTCGGCTCGCTTATGTGAAACTGTTTTACTTTTCATTTTCAGTTTATGTGGCAAGAAAAATCAGGTTAGGAGTTTGCAATGCTAATAGCTGTAACTCGAGCAAATGCGAGACCCATTGCTTTGCAAATGCTTCTTCTTATTAGCATTTAGTTTTTACCTCCCAAACCTAATTCACCTCTTGTAACAATTCAATTATGGTTTAATAAAACATATTGAGCAATGAAGAGTTCGTAGCATAACCAAAAGTAGTGTGTTTAATGTTTGTTACAAGCATATAACCGATTTTTTTAATAAAGCTTCAAGCTTTTGTATCAAACAGACACAGGCCTATCAGAGCCATCGCGAGACCACACAACTGAAGGCAGTTGAGAAATATGTTTTGACCCAATGAATGAGCTGCTGAAAACATTCCATTTATGTAACATGTCTTTCAGTTTTGGGAAGGAAAGGGACTTAGATAAGATAAGGAAATAGAGAAGAGAAGACTAAAGAGGGAGGGGAAGAAAATAAAGAAATAAAGAGATGATAAAGGGCATTCCAGGGAATGAGAAAGGAAAAATGGAGAGACCGATCATCAGAAGGAGGTGCGAAAGAATACGAAAAATTAAGGAATGATGCAAGGTAGGGGAGAAAAGAAAGAAAAAGAGAGCGAGAGAGAAAAAGAAAGAGAGAAAGAAAGAAAGAAAGAAAGAAAGAAAGAAAGAAAGAAAGAAAGAAAGAAAGAGTGAGTGTTAATTAGCCTGGAAATACTCCTAGAAACAAATTAAGGAAACACTAATTCAGAGTTAATGTTGCCCTCTTCACTAAACGTTATGCAGCTAATCACTTAACGAAACACGACATCCAAACTGTCAGATATCTGCCTAGCAGCAATTTAGACTGAAATATCCAAAGGACCTTTTATGGAGCAAAAAAATACTAGAGAACCCAGCTCCTAACACTTCAACCCAGAGGCATAAATATATCTGAATAACAATGACCCTGAGAGACTCCTAGGGCCCTCCTCACTTTAGAAATAGACTCTAATTACACCACTTTGCAACAGGCTTTTCTTCTATCCCCTTCCCCCACATCCCTTACAATTTTCGAACTCACAGTCAAACCTCAATTCATTTACGAACCACGTTTGTTTGTGCATTAGGAATTGAAGCGCGAAGCTTTAGGGTGAAATGTTAGCGTCTGCTGCTATTAGGGCGATAATAATTGTATATGTTTCAATAGTAATGCTATTTTGTAAAATTCTGAGGTGTGCAAAGGGGCACAGATGAACACACGAATTGATGTGTGTTTTTCAAAACACAGCTTTCTCTGTCGCTCATGTTTATTGGCTTATCTCATGAACAAATGTGCACCTTGCGGCCAAAGCCAATAAAGAATGCTTCAGTTCAGCTCACCTGCGAGAAAAGGAAAAACGTAATTTCTCTTTTCATTATTTTGAAGCTTTCAATTGTTTAGCATCACACCAAATTCCCATTTTATACAGAACTCAACTGAATATAAAAATGCAAGACAAACAAATACAATATGTTTTGATATAGACAGACCCCTGTGATTAACCTCAAACTCTTTGTCCTTGCTACGCACAGATCAACTTTTGGAAAGCGTAAAATTCACATCGCATTATAAGCTGCGCTTGCTTAAATCCGTGGGACATAATTAACATTGGGTCGCAGCAATTCTCAGAAGAAAGCCACGGTGGCATATGAGGCTCTCTGTCCATAAAGGACACGGGCTGCACTGTGCTGCAAATGTAATTTCGGGATGCAAGGATGAACTCTACAGAAGGCTGCTGTGGATGTGTCTGCCTTCGGTAATATACTCTGACAAGAGGATTTTCAATTTGAATAGAAGATCCGAGGGTAGCAGGGGAGTCTCTATGTTGCTTTCGAAAGGGAGCACTGGTGTGAGAGAATGCAGGCAAAGAAGAAAAAAAATCTGATGCATATTTTGTTGTGGTTTGATTCTGATGACAAGATTTGATTAGAAACTGGCCAAGGGCTTGGCGGAGCAGCGGATGGCTGCCAAGGTCACAGCCAAGGACGTGAGAGTAAATTGGTATGCAGATCAGAGGAGGGGGGTTCAAAGGTATTGTTCCAATTCAATCACATTAGCCAGGCCAGTAATGAACAAACGCCATGACCTTAATCATGGAGTATGAGCTGCTCCTTAGGGGAGAGGGCGCAGTGTCTATGTTAGGGGGCATGGGGACAAGAGGTGGCATTGTGAGGTAGATTGAAGCTGCATTTTGGTTCAGGCATGTTTAATCATTTTATGCAGAGGCAAGTAAATGTCTTTTTACTATGAATGCATATGCAAATAAGAGCAGATGACATCCAACCATACATAAACAACAAATACAACAAATGCAAAAGACTTTATGTCTGTGGCACATTCTTTCCCGTTACACCACCTAATTCAACCATGTAGGGACTTAGAACGAGAACTGGTATCGCGTAAGAATGCTGAGAAGTTAAGAAATGAGAGTGTTAGGCGTTTGACATATAATGGGAGCTAGGTCCATACTCATTGTTCAATTCTACAGGTGATTGGTGGCGGGTGGGTGGCGAGGTACAAACAATCATTTTGGGGCTAATTTTTCATCATCATATTTCGACCTAGAGCAAGAAATAGAAAGACGAAATAGGGAGAAAGAAAAGCTAAAAGGTAAGGGAAGGTGAGGATCGAAATAATCAGCAAGTGAAAGATAAAGAAACCGGAAATGTGGGTGCTTGAAGAAAGGCATGAGGTTGAATGGGGCATAGGCAGGCATGACATTCAGTAACCTGAGAATCGGCAGCACTTGTCCTGGGCTTTGGAGCCCCAGTACTTATGATTTTTAAGGATTGCATTATTCATACTGCTTATCATGGGATTTGACGTATCATTCCAATGTACATGTTCACTTATACAATTGTTATAGTGAATATAGGAACATGTTTCTATGTAAGTGTTTTCTGGTAAAGGACATCGATTCCCTCCTAGCACAACAACGTTCGAAGTGCAATAGCTGACCAAGAAAGAATTGCTTTTTATCCGTGTTGCCGATGAATCCATAAACGTGTCTAATAGCTTGTCACATTATTAATGCAATTTACAAAAAGGGGGGTAGCTCAGAAAAGGCTGAGTTCTTGATTACTTGATAATCTGTAAGGTAGTCACCATATTCTAATTAGAGACCAACCGCCAGCTGGTAAACATTGTAAACTGCATGCACATATTCAGGCAAATACTTTGAATGCATATGTTCAAATATATCGGAGTTGCCCTTATTTTGATGATATGGTTACTGTGTGTTTTGATGATTGAAGAATTATTATTTCTTAAGATTAATATAAAAAAGCCATAGTAAGTATGAACTTAATCTAACTTGTGTAAAATATAGGGTTGGGTGGAATGTGCATTTTTTTGTTTGTTCTGACCGTGTTGAACTTCATTGAGAGTATCTGATAGATTGTCCTATATTCACTATAGCAACATTACTATTGTTTCTATGTACATGGTACAAATAAGAATGTGGACATATGTCAGGAGACGGATTGTAAAATGGTACATCGCCACTGAAAAAGAAATGGGTTTCATCCGACCAACCATATCTTAATTTTATCCTGATTTCGGGGAACGAAAATCAATTTTACTTGCTTTCACCTCTCCCTATCTACTGCCAGACATTAGCTCAATATAATG
Organism: Pleurodeles waltl; assembly: GCF_031143425.1. Taxonomy (NCBI): domain Eukaryota; kingdom Metazoa; phylum Chordata; class Amphibia; order Caudata; family Salamandridae; genus Pleurodeles; species Pleurodeles waltl. Next base: position 921,892,886 of record NC_090448.1, read on the forward strand.
CCCCCCACAAAATACCTGACGTTGCTCTTTTAAAAGTCAATACAGTAATCTGTCAAAAGAAACGCTAATTCTGAACCTCACTCATTATACGCTCCGCAATCTATTGACAAACCTCTTACAAATTGGGGCTCTTATCAAACGTTTTGAAGACTAAAGAGATATCTTAATAGAGTTCGCAAACAAGCAGGCATCATTTATCAATCATCTTGGCAAAGGATCTCCCTACAAGGAGAACTACATCCTACCTTGGTGAAAGAGTGAAACAAGCACAATTTTGATCTCTTAAGAGAAGAAGACGTTGGGTGTAATACAGTCAAAAATCAATGTCCTCCTTGACTAATTGACAATTACTAAGCTAGATGGCAGGATCAGTGGTTAAAGAGACATTATGCACTAAACTGAATACTTACTGTAAGATAATGTTTAAACTTGTACTAATAATAAATAAAAATATATGTCTCAAGTACCTGTAAGACACCTTCCTATGCCCATTAGGATGAATTCTGAGTTCCTTATTATCTCCGTGGAGAGATACCGGGGCCGGATTTATCTATACCAGGCAGTATCTTTCGTGAGATAAAGGGGATTATGCGTTTTGCCCCACAATGGGGAATCACCCTTGGATCAGGTGGTAGTGAGACCAATTCTAAATGTTTTTCCTCTTCCAGTGGAAATAACGGCTCAAATCAACAAACATTTACCACCTGCTTGGCAGACGTGGTAAACGTTTATTGGGACTTTTTTGCTGGACTGTGAAGGGTGGTCTGGGTGGCAGGCAGCGGAAGCCCAGAGATTTTTTAAAGTCCTCTGGAGGTAGCTAGATAGGCAGGTTCGGACACAGCAGCTGCTTGCAGCCTCTGCAATTCCTTGGTGGTATTCGGGTCTAGTAAATCCAGAGCCAGAAATATCAGGAAGAAACAAGATATTACATGCTTTTGTAACATTAGGGCACTTTTAATTGTCTCATACAGACTATAGCCATCTTAACACTAGTGTCGGCATCTGTGCTTTACAGGATGCACATGTATTCAGCTGTTTCCAGTTTATTTGGAGGAGGAAGGTGCAACATCTATTTATGGCTGGTTGGATTCCACCAGATTCATCAGAAAACCAGTAATTGTATGCAATTCCATTTTGCATCCTGCTGGACTGGGTGAAAACATGCTCAATTCTAACGAAAACCCCATTCTAGAGGGTTGAAACTCAGAATCTGTTGCAAACTCCAAGCTCAATAGATATCGCTCTCTACGGTAGTGGTAATTCTGGCTTGTCATGAGGACCCTTTCTGTACCTGAGTTGGTCACCCCTGTTTCAGCTTAGTTGTACAGTTTGTGTTTTATTCACATTTTATAGACATTTTATTCATGTTAACAGGACTGCATTTAGGAAAGGCTTTTAGGCATTTATCAGTGTACTTTTATTCTAGGAAAGCAAGGAACAGGCTGCTCGTTTAGCTTAGTCTTTGTATGGCATATATAATCAGTACTTTTTGTCCAAGGCTACGGTACAAGGTACACAATATGCTATCTGGTGTTGCCAGTCCAGGAGACAACTTCTATCACCAAGGCACAGCATTACATCAGCACTGTAGACCCAATGCGGTATAGGTTTATTAGATAACTAAGAAGGGTAGAGGGCATTTTGGCCACAAAGATCACATGCCGTGTGTTAGAAATGGGGTTTTTGGTTGGCAGTCAGGTTACCCCCTGTCCAAGCAAAAGCCCTCACTCTATTCAGGGTAAGTCACACACAATCCAAGATTATCCTGTGCCCACCCTCTGGTAGCTTGGCACGAGCAGTCAGGCTTAACTTAGAAGGCAATGTGTAAAGTATTTGTGCAATAAATCATACAATACCACCATATAGCACCACAAAAATACACCACACAGTGTTTAGAAAAATATATATTATTTATCAGGATAATTGTAGGTCAAAACGAATAAAGTTGCAATGTGAATTTGTAGAGATATCACTGAAAAGTGATATAAAGTATCTTAAGTCTTTAAAAAGCAAACAAAGTCTCTTTCAAGCACAAAGTACCTGGTTTGGAGTGGAAAATCTCCTCAGAGGGCCACAGAAGAAGAAATACGTGGAAAAAGGGTGTGTGCGTCGATTTCTCCCCAGCACACACGGACTTGCATCGTTATTTTTCACGCGGGGAAGTCGTGCGTCGTTTTCCGGCACACGGACAGTCTCTTTCTGTGGATCACAGTGATTACCAGATGTCCCGGGTCTGTGCGTGGATTTTCCTGCTTGTTTTCCGGCTGCGCGTCGTTCTGCGGGGCTGCGCGTCGAAATTTCGATCTCACAGCAGGTGTCGCGTCGATTTCTCCTCTGGAGGTCGGGCGGCGTTGTCCTTGCGAAGCCGTGCGTTGAAGTTCCGGTCGTCCCGAAGGCGTCGCGTCGATCAGCGTCGGTGTGCGGCGTTTTTCTCGCCACGGAACAAGCTGTGCGTCGAAAATTTCGGCGCACGGAGCGTCCAAGTGAAAAAGAGAAGTCTTTTTGGTCCTGAGACGTCAGGGAAAAGGAGGCAAGCTCTATCCAAGCCCTTGGAGAGAACTTTCACAGCCAGACAAGAGTTCAGCAAGGCAGCAGGCCAACAGCAAGGCAGCAGTCCTTTGTAGAAAGCAGACAGGTGAGTCCTTTGAGCAGCCAGGCAGTTCTTCTTGGCAGGATGTAGTTTCTGGTTCAGGTTTCTTCTCCAGCAAGTGTCTGATGAGGTAGGGCAGAGGCCCTGTTTTATACCAAAATGTGCCTTTGAAGTGGGGGAGACTTCAAAGAGTGGCTAAGAAGTGCACCAGGTCCCCTTTCAGTTCAATCCTGTCTGCCAGGGTCCCAGTAGGGAGTGTGGCAGTCCTTTGTGTGAGAGCAGGCCCTCCACCCTCCCAGCCCAGGAAGACCCATTCAAAATGCAGATGTATGCAAGTGAGGCTGAGTACCCTGTGTTTGGGGTGTGTCTGAGTGAATGCACAAGGAGCTGTCAACTAAGCCCAGCCAGACGTGGATTGTAAGGCACAGAAAGATTTAAGTGCAAAGAAATGCTCACTTTCTAAAAGTGGCATTTCTAGAATAGTAATATTAAATCCAACTTCACCAGTCAGCAGGATTTTATATTACCATTCTGGCCATACTAAATATGACCTTCCTACTCCTTTCAGATCAGCAGCTACCACTTCAATACTGTATGAGGGCAGCCCCAATGTTAGCCTATGAAGGGAGCAGGTCTCACAGTAGTGCAAAAATGAATTTAGGAGTTTTACACTACCAGGACATATAACTACACAGGTACATGTCCTGCCTTTCACCCACACAGCACCCTGCTCTAGGGGTTACCTAGGGCACACATTAGAGGTGACTTATATGTGGAGAAAGGGGAGGTTTAGGCTTGGCAAGTACTTTTAAATGCCAAGTCAAGGTGACAGTGAAACTGCACACACAGGCCTTGCAGTGGCAGGCCTGAGACAAGGAAAAGGGGCTACTTAAGTGGTTGGCACAACCAGTGCTGCAGGCCCACTAGTAGCATTTAATCTACAGGCCCTAGGCACAGAGAGTGCACATTAGTAGTGACTTATAAGTAAATTAAATAGTCCAATCAGGTATGATTCAAGGTTACCATGTTTTAAGGGAGAGAGCATATGCACTTTAGCACTGGTTAGCAGTGGTAAAGTGCGCAGAGTCTAAAAGCCAGCAAAAACAGTGTCCAAAAAGTGGAGGGAGGCAGGCAAAAAGTTAGGGGTGACCACCCTAAGGCTGCCAGGTCTAACATGTGTCCCCCCCAGCTGAAAGTGGGGAGAGCTACCCGACCTCCTGGGAGCTCTCATCGCTAAGGCGGAAGTATCTGGAGAGACCATCAGCATTGGCGTGGTCAACCCCGGGGCGATGTTCCACCATAAAGTCCATCCCCTGTAGGGAAATGGACCACCTCAAGAGTTTTTGATTCTCACCCCTCATCTGCATGAGCCATCTGAGGGGCCTGTGGTCTGTCTGAACCCGGAAGTGAGTCCCAAACAGGTAGGGTCTTAGCTTCTTCAGTGCCCAGACCACAGCAAAAGCTTCTCTTTCAATAACACTCCACCTCTGTTCCCGTGGTAATAGCCTTCTGCTAATAAAGACTACTGGTTGGTCTAGGCCCTCCTCATTTAGCTGTGCTAGGACCGCCCCTATGCCATGCTCTGAAGCGTCTGTCTGCACGATAAATTCCTGGGAGTAGTCAGGGGCCTTGAGCACGGGCCGTGCACATGGCTTCCTTCAGGGAGTCAAAGGCTTTCCGACAAGCCTCTGTCCAATTCACCAACCTAGGTTGTTTCTTGGAAGTGAGTTCTGTCAAGTATGACACAATGGTACCATAGCCCTTGACAAATCTGCGGTAGTATCCGGTGAGGCCTAAAAAGGCTCTCACCTCAGTCTGAGTTCTAGGTGGTTGCCAGGCCTTGATAGTTTCAATCTTGGCCTGGAGTGGCTGCACCTTGCCACCACCCACTAGGTGTCCCAAGTACACCACGGAACCCTGCCCAATCTGGCACTTACTAGCCTTGATGGTCAGGCCTGCCTGTTGCAGGGCCTGAAGCACCTCCTTGAGGTGGAGCAGGTGTTCCTCCCAGCTGGAACTGTAGACAGCTATGTTATCCAGGTAGGCTGCACAGAATGCATCCTTGCCAGCTAGGACCCCGTTAACCAACCGTTGGAAGTTTTTTTTCAACCCAAACGGCATCACCCGGAACTGGTAATGGCCATCAGGGGTTGAAAATACGGATCTCCCTTTAGCCCCCTCAGTCAGGGCGATCTGCCAGTACCCTGAAGTAAGATCAAATGTACTCAGGAACTTGGCAGCGCCCAGCCTGTCAATGAGCTCATCAGCTCGGGGGATGGGGTGAGCATCAGTCCGGGTGACTGAGTTGAGACCCCAGTAGTCCACACAGAACCGAAGTTCTGGCTTCGCACCTGGGGCAGTAGCCTTAGGGACCAACACCACTGCGCTGGCCCAGGGACTTCTGGATTTCTCGATAACCCTTAAAGCTAACATCTTGGAGACCTCCTCCTTGATGCTGGCTTTCACCTTATCCGATAACCTGTAAATTTTGTTCTTCACAGGGAGACTGTCACCGGTGTCAATGTCATGAACACAGAGGTGGGTCAGTCCAGGAGTAAGGGAGAACAGGGGGGAGAACTGCTCCAACAGCTCATAGCAGTCTCCTTTCTGGTTTAGAGTCAGGGAGTCAGAGAGGATGACCCCTTTCACTGACCCATCACCTTCTTGGGCAGAGAGGAGGTCGGGGAGAGGTTCCATTCCTTCATCTGTGACCAGAAGCATGTTGACCTCAGACCTCTCAAAATGAGCCTTTAGCCGGTTGACATGGAGCACCCTTAGGGGGTTCCTAGGGGTTTGGAGGTCCACTAGGTAAGTGGCCTCCCCTTTCCGCTCCTTTACGTCAAATGGGCCAGACCAGCGGTCCTGGAGAGCTCTAGGCTCTACTGGCTCCTTTACCCACACTTTGTCTCCAGGTTGAAACTCTACCAGGGTGGCCTTCTGGTCATACCAGCGTTTCATTACCTCTTGACTGGCCTCAAGGTTACTTTGGGCCTCTTTTCAGAAGCGGGTCATCTGGTTGCGGAGGGCCAACATGTAGCTGACCACATCCTGAGGGGGTGCCTTTGGAGCTCTCTCCAACCCCTCCTTGACAATGCTTAAGGGTCCCCTGACAGGGTACCCATAGAGAAGCTCAAAGGGACTGAACCCCACCCCCCTCTGGGGGACCTCTCGGTAAGCAAAGAGAAGGCATGGTAAGAGGACGTCCCACTTACGCCTCATGGCCTCAGGTAGGCCATCAATCATGCCTTTCAAGGTCTTGTTGAATCTCTCCACAAGATCATTAGATTGGGGGTGATAGGGTGTGGTGAACTTGTAGGTTACACCACACGCATCCCACAGAGACTTCATGTATGCAGACATGAAGTTAGTGCCTCTGTCAGACACTATCTCCTTTGGGAATCCCACACGGGTAAATATTCCCATCAGAGTTCTGGTCACCACCGGTGCAGTTACGGTCCTCAGAGGGATTGCCTCTGGGTAACGGGTGGCATGGTCCACCAAAACCAGGATGAACCTGTTGCCTAAGGCAGTTTTGGGGTCCAATGGACCAACAATGTCGATGCCCACCCTTTCAAAGGGAGTGCCAATGACAGGAAGTGGAATCAGGGGGGTTTTAACCCTTTTCCCTGCTTTACCACTGGCCTGGCAGGTAGGACAAGATCTACAGAACTTATCTGAGTTTGTCCTCATTCTGGGTCAATAAAAGTGGGTGACAAGCCTGTCAAAGGTCTAGCCTTGCCCCAAATGTCCTGCTAGGGGAATGTCGTGAGCCAGACCCAGTAGGAAGGTTCGGTAACACTGGGGGACCACCCGCGTACGCGCTGCCCCAAAGGCCGGAACCTTAGGCTCACTGTAGAGGAGATCATTCTCCCAATATATGTGGTGATCGCCAGAGGCTTCACCTGCCGCCTGGTCTGAGGCTTGCTTCCTTAGACCCTCTAGAGTGGGACATTCTTTCTGCGCCTTGCAGAATTCCTCCCTGGTGGGTCCACCCTCAACTTGCCAGCCAGCAAGCTCCGGTAGGTCACCTAGGGTGGCAATGTCTTCCCCAGTTGGCTCGGGAGCCTCCTCCTCAGGAGCCCCGTCAACCACTGCGGGAACTTCTGGGACTGGTTTCCCTTGCCCCTTGCCCCTCCTCTTGGCAGCTTTCTGGGCCATTGTTCCAGGCTCCAGACGCCCTTGACTTCCCTCTCGGTCAGCCATGGACCGTGTGGTCATGCACACCCACTCAGGTAACCCTAACATCTCCAGGTGAGATCTGAGCTCCACTTCTTTCCAAGCAGTATGCTCAAGATCATTGCCTAACAGACAATCTACAGGCATGGCAGGACTCACAGCTACTTTCAGAGTACCAGAGACCCCCCCCCCCACTCAAAGGGAACCAGAGCCACTGGTGGGTGACTCTCACGATTGTCAGCGACTATGACCTGGTGGAATGTATTAGGGACTATCTGCTCTGTTGACACCAGCTGACTCTTGATAGTAGTCATACTGGCTCCTGTGTCAGGCAGAGCCTCCACCTTCTGCCCATCAATGGTGACCCACTGCCTGTACTTGGAAGTATTTTGGGGCATGTGGGCTTTGGGCACCATTTCTCCTTCTTCCAGGGACACTAGGGAAATCTCTACCTGTTCCCCAAAGCTATCTGGGTCCATCTCCCCCCGAGCGTTACACTAGTAAACCCAGGTGTCTGTCCAGTAGTGGACGGTGCTCTCTTGGAGCACTGGGGGTCGCCTTTATAGTGACCATACTGGTAACACTCCATGCATTTGGGGTTGGATTTCCCTGACCTATCATATGTCCCTGACTTTTTCCCAAATCTGGAAAAGGAATGGTTGCCACCCCCTCCCTGGGAATTCTTTTGGGGGCCTTTGGAGAGTTCCTTATCTGTAAGTTTATCTCCCCCCTCTTTCTTCTGATGGGAACCCTGACCACCTTTGTGGGTGTCCCCCCCAGGTACCTTCTGGGACACTCTGGTGCTAACCCAGAGGTCCACCTCCTCAGCAAGCTTCCTGGGATCAGTCAGCATACTATCCACTAAGTGCTGGCGCAACTCTGTAAAAGTAGTATTAAGCATATGCTCTCTCAGAATCAAGTCATATAACCCTTTATAATCATCTACTTTGTTGCCCTGCACCCATCCATTCAGTGCCTTACTGGAAAAGTCAAAGAAATCTACCCATGTTTGTGTGGTTTGTTTGGTGCTGTCCCTGAACCTCTGACGGTATCCCTCAGGGGTCAGCCCAAACTTGGCAAGTAAAGTGGCTTTCTGAAGTGGGTATGTGTTTTGATCAGGTTGATCCAATGTGAGAAGTGTGTCCCTCCCCAATGGCGGTACATAACCCCACATAGCTACCCCCCATTGCCCTTCAGGAACCTCATGAGCCCTTAGTGCAACTTCATAAGCAGCTAACCATTTATCTATGTCATCTCCCACCACAAAACTGGGCACCACATTTTTGGGTATACGCACCTTCTTTTCTCCAGCAGGTCCTGTCTGTATGCTGCCACCATTATTGCTGGATTCAGACTGTCTCGCCTTGATCTCCAGCTCCTTGAGACTCAGTTCATGAGCCAACAATAGTTTCTTTTCAGCCAAAACTCTCTCAGCTTCCACCTGTTTGGCTGCTCTTTCAGCTTCAGCTTGTTTGGCTTCTCTTTCAGCTTCAATTTGTTTGGCTGCTCTTTCAGCCTCAGCGTGCTTGGCTTCTCTCTCAGCCCTTCTTTCCTCCTGGTGAGCCTCAATTTTCAGTTTTGCCATTTGCAATTGGAACTCCCTTTCCTCTCTCCTTTCCTCTGCGGTCAGGCTTTGCACAGAGACACTGCTCCCTGGTCTGGAAGGGGGCACAATTGCAGTGGTAACATCATCCACAGATAGCAACAAATCCTCTGAAGGGCCATTTTCTGGCTCCTCTTCCTCATCATCCTCTTCTAAATGGGCTTCTGCCCAGGCCCTCAGCGCCACTTGAAAGTCCTCCTTTTTGGAGGCCCCTTGGGTGGGTACCCTCATTGCCCTGCAGAACCCTCTTAGCTGTTTGACCGTATATGTATCCAACAGGACTAGGTCAAAGTCCCCCATTTGAGACCTAGTCAGAGACATGTTGAGTGAGGATTTAGTTTTTGAAAATTGTCAGGAAGAAAAAAAACGAAATTTTGCAAAAAGAGATCAAAATCAAGTTGACCTTCAACTGTGGGTAGGTAGTGAAATACTTAGCTACTGTATGTCACTGCACAAACACAAGTCCTATCCTCACCGCTGATCACCAATGTTAGAAATGGGGTTTTTGGTTGGCAGTCAGGTTACCCCCTGTCCAAGCAAAAGCCCTCACTCTAGTCAGGGTAAGTCACACACAATCCAAGATTATCCTGTCCCACCCTCTGGTAGCTTGGCACGAGCAGTCAGGCTTAACTTAGAAGGCAATGTGTAAAGTATTTGTGCAATAAATCATACAATACCACCATATAGCACCACAAAAATACACCACACAGTGTTTAGAAAAATATATAATATTTATCAGGATAATTGTAGGTCAAAACGAATAAAGTTGCAATGTGAATTTGTAGAGATATCACTGAAAAGTGATATAAAGTATCTTAAGTCTTTAAAAAGCAAACAAAGTCTCTTTCAAGCACAAAGTACCTGGTTTGGAGTGGAAAATCTCCTCAGAGGGCCACAGAAGAAGAGATACGTGGAAAAAGGGTGTGTGCGTCGATTTCTCCCCAGCACACACGGACTTGCGTCGTTATTTTTCACGCGGGGAAGTCGTGCGTCGTTTTCCGGTGCGCGGACAGTCTCTTTCTGTGGATCGCGGGGATTACCAGATGTCCCAGGTCTGTGCGTGGATTTTCCTGCTTGTTTTCCGGCTGCGTGTCATTCTGCGGGGCTGCGCGTTGAAATTTCGATCTCACGGCAGGCGTCGCATCGATTTCTCCTCTGGAGGTCGGGCGGCGTTGTCCTTGCGAAGCCGTGCATCGAAGTTCCGGTCGTCCCGAAGGCGTCGCGTCGATCAGCGTCGGTGTGCAGCGTTTTTCTCGCCGCGGAACAAGCTGTGCGTCGAAAATTTCAGCGCACGGAGCATCCAAGTGAAAAAGAGAAGTCTTTTTGGTCCTGAGACTTCAGGGAACAGGAGGCAAGCTCTATCCAAGCCCTTGGAGAGTACTTTCACAGCCAGACAAGAGTTCAGCAAGGCAGCAGGCCAACAGCAAGGCAGCAGTCCTTTGTAGAAAGCAGACAGGTGAGTCCTTTGAGCAGCCAGGCAGTTCTTCTTGGCAGGATGTAGTTTCTGGTTCAGGTTTCTTCTCCAGCAAGTGTCTGATGAGGTAGGGCAGAGGCCATGTTTTATACCAAATGTGCCTTTGAAGTGGGGGAGACTTCAAAGAGTGGCTAAGAAGTGCACCAGGTCCCCTTTCAGTTCAATCCTGTCTGCCAGGGTCCCAGTAGGGGGGGTGGCAGTCCTTTGTGTGAGAGCAGGCCCTCCACCCTCCCAGCCCAGGAAGACCCATTCAAAATGCAGATGTATGCAAGTGAGGCTGAGTACCCTGTGTTTGGGGTGTGTCTGAGTGAATGCACAAGGAGCTGTCAACTAAGCCCAGCCAGACGTGGATTGTAAGGCACAGAAAGATTTAAGTGCAAAGAAATGCTCACTTTCTAAAAGTGGCATTTCTAGAATAGTAATATTAAATCCAACTTCACCAGTCAGCAGGATTTTATATTACCATTCTGGCCATACTAAATATGACCTTCCTACTCCTTTCAGATCAGCAGCTACCACTTCAATACTGTATGAGGGCAGCCCCAATGTTAGCCTATGAAGGGAGCAGGTCTCACAGTAGTGCAAAAACGAATTTAGGAGTTTTACACTACCAGGATATGTAAACTACACAGGTACATGTCCTGCCTTTCACCCACACAGCACCCTGCTCTAGGGGTTACCTAGGGCACACATTAGAGGTGACTTATATGTAGAGAAAGGGGAGGTTTAGGCTTGGCAAGTACTTTTAAATGCCAAGTCGAGGTGACAGTGAAACTGCACACACAGGCCTTGCAGTGGCAGGCCTGAGACAAGGAAAAGGGGCTACTTAAGTGGTTGGCACAACCAGTGCTGCAGGCCCACTAGTAGCATTTAATGTACAGGCCCTAGGCACAGAGAGTGCACATTAGTAGGGACTTATAAGTAAATTAAATAGTCCAATCAGGTATGATTCAAGGTTACCATGTTTTATGGGAGAGAGTATATGCACTTTAGCACTGGTTAGCAGTGGTAAAGTGCGCAGAGTCTAAAAGCCAGCAAAAACAAGGCTGTCAGGTCTAACACTGTGTGACACGCAGCTTGGCTGGTGCTGATCTGCCAGCTTCCGGAAAGGATTGCCATGTACACGAAAGGCTGACTCCTGATACTTTATCAAGGTATTGGGCTAGGCCTAATCCCTTAGTTCGGGCTACCAGAGGGTTACTACCACTATGCTTTCAGAGACAGACATAGGCTTAGGCAGGGACTTTTAGAACCTCTAGAACTCTTAGAACCATAAAACATCATGACTGAATTGTTTATCTTCTTTACTCCGACTGTAATACTGATTACCTTGTTTTGTTTCATCTGCCTAATTATCGCAGCCCACTCTTTATATGTTAGTTTGCAACTGTTTCAATAAAGGTATTGAACACTTATCTTGCATCTAGTGTCTTACCTTGGCATGCATGAGTAACTGAGCAGAAGGGGTATAATCTGCTTCCACAGTTTTCCTGGGGAGTTGGAGTGCCATGTTCGGGTTGCCATATTCACCTTTTACCCCATGGGATTTGGGTGAGGCACTGTGAGCTAGCCAGGAGTTAGGCTGACAGCTACTAAAGGCATGGATTGCACACAGTCGCACACAATCTACAGTGGTGTCATCCTAAACAAGCAGTCCTATTACCATAGTAGGAACAACATAACATGGCACCACCATTGTGTCAAGATCAAGTACTTATTTAACAGATCACCTGAGTAGTTCTCTCTTGCAAGCTTAAGGTTCCCTATTCACTTTTTATACGGAGACATCTGTGGTGTTAAAGAGACATCCTCATCCGCTGTATAGGTAGCACCTATATTTGTCTGTGGGTTGTTCAAGCTTGAACACTTAAAGAGATACCCCACTTGGTGTTTTAATATCTGAATTCAGTTTTAAAAATGGTGAATCCAGTAGTTATTCTAGAACATTGTAGACCTGCTGCCACACACCATTTACTTGCGAATGGGCTAGCTAATGGGAGTGGAGATGTTATGTTTGTGGTTGAGACATAATGCTTACAAAACTGAAATATTTTATTCATGGGTAAACTTTTCTGCAGTCGATGCCAGCACAAATACATTTCATACATATAGAGTGGCTAACCCACCAGCACAATACAAAGTATGCAATTATTTAGAAATTCCATTATCATAGCAATAATATCAAGGCACCCTCTCACAGGTAGTTGCATATGTTAGGTTAGGATCCCTTTGTAATGAAGGACCCACATGGCCAGTCCTAACTGCCTATACCCCTCTTAAAAATGTAAGAAATGTACAGGCAGCAGATCTACATCCATGATATAATAATTTAGTAAGCCTATAGACGCTTGATGCAGTTCGTATTGTGAACATTGAATACTGCCCCAGCAAGGGCTGCCCCAGCTGCTCAACAACAATTAGCCACAACAGGGAAAACCCCAGTGGCTATCAGTGCAATTATGGGTAAGGTTCCCACCAAATAGGAAGAAGGTTCATTTTGGATTGCTCATAAAACATGCTGGCTGGAAGCAGTGTTTCCCCTTGCAGAACCCCATGAAAAACATAGAATTCTCACAATTTGCTTGACACTTGGTATGGTATCTCAATCAATAGATCACTGTATTACTTTGGGCACAGTTTTTGCTTTAATATATACCATAACACATGGTACACCATCACTTGCAGTTTTACCAGAAGTGATTAAATAAATTCAGAGCAAATACAGAGCAGCTCCCTACCATGGACCTGGGGATTAAATTAATGGGCAATTTTGCCACAGTAACCTCAATTATTTTAAGCAATATAAAAAGAGAAACAGCATCATTGGCAGTTCACCAATGCCTCATGCATGTTTCTTTAATAGACCAGGAGCGCAAGTTACCAACTATATTTGCCAAATCTTATACATGTATAGGTCTCAATAATTTGGGGCAAGACTAAATAAGCCACAGCTTAAAGGTAATTCTGAAAAGGATAATACGAAGCAAGCACACAGGTCTTCTAAAAAACACTGGGACAAGCAAAAAATAAACAAAGATAAAGTCAAATCATGGGGAGAACCTCCACATACGGAGAGCTCTGAAAAATGTTATTACCTATGTAACTATGATAATTTGAAACAACCTGGCAGGTGTCAGTATAATGATACATTCCCTTCTCGTTCCTTTCAGGACTCATCCCACAAACAGACTGAGATAGGAGAGCGTTCAGAGGGTATACAAGAAGAGCAGGTGAGTCCCCCAAGCAGACCGCATCTGTAAATTAAACATAAAGGATTCACCAACTACTACAGGCTACCACTGCCTGCTGGCTTTAAAGACAATTGTTTTGTCTCCATTGATCATGTTAAATTGCAGCATGTGGCTGATCCTGCACAGGAAACCTAGAAGATTCCTGGGTAGTTCCCTATTCCCTCTCACTGACACACAGAGGATTCCTCTTCAAGCATTAAACAACTCTAAAAATATTTCCCCTAGCCTGGGCAGGGCAGATAATTAAGTTTTGTTGGTTCTAATTACTGCTACAAGCACCAGAAGCACATCTGATGGAAGTCTATAGTCCTCTGCTACATTGCAAAGCAGCTGTTTACAATGAACCACCACTGGTGGTGTCTACCAGTTCTCTTTCACCTGCAGTAGCTCCTGTCTTCACAGAGACTGTGGCCCATATTTATACTTTTTGACGCTAAACTGCGCTAACGCAGTTTAGCGTCAAAAAGTTTAGCGCCGTCTAACGCCATTCTGAAGCGCCATGCGGGCGCCGTATTTATGGAATGGCGTTAGCCGGCGCTAGCAGACCGGCGCTGCCTGGTGTGCGTGGAAAAAAAACACGTAGACCAGGCAGCGCCGGCGTAGGGGGAAAATGGCGTTAGGGCGTCTTAAAATGGGGCAAGTCAGGTTGAGGCAAAAAAATCGCCTCAACCCGATTTGCACCATTTTTTTCGACGCCCAGACGCCATTTAAATGACTCCTGTCTTAGTAAAGACAGGAGTCATGCCCCCTTGCCCAATGGCCATGCCCAGGGGACCTATGTCCCCTGGGCATGGTCATTGGGCATAGTGGCATGTTGGGGGGCACAAATAAGGCCCCCCTATGCCACCCAAAAAAATTAAAAAAAATTTAAAATTATACTTACCTGAACTTACCTGAACGTCCCTGGGATGGGTCCCTCCATCCTTGGGTGTCCTCCTGGGGTGGGCAAGGGTGGCAGGGGGTCCCTGGGGGCATGGGAGGGCACCTGTGGGCTCATTTTGAGCCCACAGGCCCCTTAACGCCTACCCTGACCCAGGCGTTAAAAAGTGGCGCAAATGCGGGGTTTTTTGACCCGACCACTCCCGGGCGTGATTTTTGCCCGGGAGTATAAATACGACGCATTTGCGTCGCCGTAATTTTTTTAGACGGGAACGCCTTCCTTGCATCTCATTAACGCAAGGAAGGCGTTCACGCAAAAAAATGACGCTATTTGCCCATACTTTGGCGCTAGACGCGTCTAACGCCAAAGTATAAATATGGCGTTAGTTTTGCGCCGAATTTGCGTCGAAAAAAACGACGCTAATTCGGCGCAAACGGAGTATAAATGCGGGCCTGTATCTGGATATTTTGTTGACATTCACAACTTACCTTCCAACTCATCAACACCATTGCTTCCTGGTATATGTAAGCTCTTCAACTGGCTTAAACACACTTATCTGATCCATCCATGGTCCTTCTTGTAGATTGTATTGACTTTGCTTGCTTTTTTTTTGTGGATTGGATTTGTGATTGTTTTCTTTCTGCTTATACATTGGCATTATCTTCCTGAATGCTCTGCTGTTGAACTAGTAAAGGATGTTTCAGAGCCTTATTTGTCTTCCAACCAAGTGTGAAGAGGCTTATCCCTAATGAACATTTCTGCTGCTCCAGTTCCTGGTGGGATTGTTCAGGATAAAGTACCATATGATATATTTGGACCTACTAAAACGATTCAAATTCCATATTGTTTTTAAATTTCTATGATTTGTATCATTATACCAGTGCCTTGAGACCCTAACAGGTGAGTAGTTATGCTTTACAAGAACTGATTGATTGATATTATGTCTGATGTCTGGGATGTAAAAAAACAGATGAATCTATACTCTCTGAGCTCAAATATTATACATTATTTGAAAGTAAGACGTACATAAACTTTGCAAACTATGGCAAAATGTTCTGTTATCATTATTATGAACACAAAGCTAGTACCTCCGTACAGTTTTTAATTACATACAATGGGAATATTGTCCAAGTCCAACAGTGTGGAGTTCCTAAACATGTGTAGACACATTTACATATTTTTCTGGGCATGATACTACCAATCCTGAGTCATATTATGTCAAATTGCCAGTGACAAAAGCAAGGAAAACTTTGCTTACCAATGCAAAATTAATGTATTCACATTAATTTGTTTCCCATTGACCATATAGGGCTATGAATATTGGAAGAAAACAATTGATTTAAAATGAAACAGGGGAAAAAAAGATTGGCAGGTAGAAGGCATGGACACTTTGTTTAAAGCATGACTTGTTCCATTAAAATTATTTTTCAGAAACAATACTGTCCAAGAAATGACTTGTCTAGGTTTAGCAAAACTCAAAAGATATGAATGTGCCCAGTATTCCATCAGTTGCAAAGTTTTACAATTGCCAAAGCATTGTAAAGTAAACAGACAATCAGTTCAATGGTATCGTTAAAATGGTACATTTAATTCTGCACTTTCAAGTCCCACCAGGAAGTTATTGTAGCCAGTGGGCACAAATGATTGTCATGCATGCATTATAAAGTCTACACAGGGTTGTAAAGCAAGCAGACTGGACCCTTGTTATGTAATTACACAACATACAGTTATAGTCACCATATCCAGCATGGGCTAGTCATGTCCGCATTGGTTGCAATACTGTACTTTGACAACTGTTAAACAACACTTCTCTCTCCATTCTGAGGACATAGGTATGCAAGATTTCTTGTTAGGTCCTAGGAAACCATGCCCAAAAAGGATCCTGTATGCAATATACAATGAAATATGGACGTTTTTGCAAATGGAAGCTGCTGCTTATTTAAGGCAGATAGATCAGGCAAACATAGAGAAAGCCATAGCCATTGTTGATAATGGTATGAATACATTGTTCACTCGTATTGGCATGTCTGAGACTTCCGGCCAGACAAGATGGCCGCCTAGTCTCTCCATGCAGGGCCCCTTCCAGCTTTAAATAAATTCAACTGAATCCTTGGTCCCGCACTCTCCCTGGGACCCCCTGCTTTGCCATGCAGGCTCCTGGAACACTTGGAGTGTGACTGAGGTGTGGGCTGGCCGGACGAGCCCCACTACCCGGAGCGTTGGAGTTCACCAGAGAGGAGTGTGGGGCCAAGCCCATGTGTGGTGCGGAGACGGTAAGGAGCCTGTGGGCAGAGATTGAGCTGTTGTTATCGCCAGGGCCACCACTGTTTGTTTCTTGGTTGAGCCAGGGGTCTGGCGTTGGCGCGCGGAGACCGGGCCACACCTGTGGCTGCTGAGGTGCTGTAGGAGCAGTGAGGAGGCCAGCTTGGGGCCTTTGCTGTGTTGGAGTGGCCATTTGTGTGGTGCCTCCCCTGGGCTGTGGAGTGAATCGGAGGCAGCATGATTGAGCGGCCTCGCAAGGGAGATGCGTAACCTGTGAAGAGAGGACGCAGCTACAGGTGCCTATCCGCCCGGATACCTGGAGACTGCCAGGCGGCCTGGAAGTGGGGCGTGACACCCAGCGATGTGTAAGGAGGAGTTAGAGACCTGAGAGGGGGTGCCCAGCTGAGTTGTCTTGCGGCCTTGTTGGGACAGGCATGTAGCCTCTGGGCCCCTAGTAAGTGTTGGTCGTAGTGCACAGATGTTGATGCACTGCATGTTGAAGGTGCTGAATGCCAGATAAGCTGTGCCTTATGGGGACCCAGACTGCAGTGAATGGACGGACAGCCAAAGCATATATGAATGTTGGGGCAGCCACTGCATTGCATTGTGAACTGTGCCAGGAGTACTTGGCGCCTTGCTGCTGGTGTGGGATGGTGGGCCCACATAGATGACCCCCCATTCCCTGGTGTTGAGTGCCGGGGAGCGTGTGGGAACCTTGGCGGAAGAAACTGAAAGACTATCTTGAAAAATCTGCAGACCCAACCATAACACCACCTTGCACATGTGGGAAATGCCAAAGTATAAAGCGGCCAAGGCAGTACAAGCAAACAAAATGGACAATTACACCATGCCGCTCTCAACCGGCGGCAGAGAGGGGGGCCAGCAAGTGCAGGCCATTCCAGATGCCGATCCTGTGCCAATAATGGCTTATCTCATGTTTTTTGGGTTTCCTGAGCGGGCAAAGGAGTAGTCTGCGGGTTTATTTTTGGATAGAGATGATGCTCCAACCCAGGTGCCTATCTAAATTTTTCACAATAGAACGAGCACATCAGGTGCCAGTTCCTGTACTCGGGGCAGGGGCACTATCCTGCAGCATGTTGGTATCAATGGAGTGTCCAAATATGGCAACAATACCATCGTGATCTTCCCGGACCTTTTTCATACAGGCCCTCCGCAAAGATTATGGCGGCCATTTTGACATTGGCAGTAAAAACCACCTACCTCCGCGGTGACAGTCGCCAGAATACCGTTACCGCTGCTACCATCCATCCGCCACATTATGATCCATGCCGAACTTCCATGTCAAGAAGACCGGAAATCCAGAACTGATCATGCTGGCAAACGGTGGTAAACTGGTGCTGCTACCACCAACACCGCTGCGCTAGTAGAACACCGCCAGCCATACTATGACAATTCATACGGCCTGGTGGTGTTCTGCTGTCGGGCGCTGCTGGCGGTAGCAGTGCCTCTTACTGTTCCCTACCGGACGACCTCCTTGCCGGACAAGGTAAGTGGGGTGTCCGACAGGGGATGGGGTGGGAGTTTGGGGGTATTGTGTGTGTATGTCTGAGTGTGTGAGTGCGTGTGTGAATGTGTCTGTGTTTTGTGTAGTTTGTGTGTTTGTATGCGTGTGAGTGAATGTGTGTAAGAATGGTGAAGTGAATGCATGTCTTCATGTCAGGGTGATTGTGTAAGAATGTGTGTCAGTATGTCTGTAAATATGCGTGTATGAATGCGTGTATGCAGTGTGTCAATGAATGCGTGTATGGCAGTGTTTGTTAATGGGTGTATGCGTGGTGCATGTGAATGTCTGTGTGTGTGTATGTGGGAAGGGTGTGTGGGGTGAGGGGTGCTGTGGGGGTGGGGAGGCTGGTGATGTGTGTTTATTTGGCTGTGGGGTCAGTTGTGTGGTGCGTGTGTGTTTGCGGGTGTGTGCATGTATGGGGTGGCGGTATGTTTGTGGATCGGAGGGGGTGGGGGTGGGGGTGTGTGTTTGTAGATTGGAGTTGATGGGGTGTGTGTTGATCGGAGAGGGTGGGGGTGTGTGTCTTGATTGGAGGGGTAGGACGGGAGTTTGGATGGAGGGGGTTGGTGACGTCTGATGAGTGTTGTGGGGGTAGGGAAGCTGCCTACCGGTGACAGAATTCCCAGTCACTGGTAGGGCCTACCGCTATGGTTTTCATGGCGTTGCTAATGCCAAGAAAACCGTGGTGGTAGGCAGGCTCATAATGCCACCGGCGGTACTGTGCCGGCCGCCGGGCTGGAGATTGACATATCCAGCCCGGTGGCTGATACCACCATGGTGGTATGAGTGGAGAAGTGGTAGGCTGCCTGCAGCCAACCCGCCATTCTCATAATGTGGCAGTATGTACCACCAGCCTGTTGGTGGTACTACCGCCACATTAACACTCACCACCGGGGTCATAATGACCCCCCTATATGCCTGTGAAAAAAGCTTCTCCAAGACCACGAGTTACGATACAGCCTTATGTTTCCAGCCAAACTGCGGGTACAATATGGGGGCCGAGCATTGTTTTTTATAACCCCCGAGGCAGCATATGAGTGGCTCGATACACTGGGTCACTTGTCCCAATGGTTACAGGGCACCGCTGACACAAGTGGTTTGGGTTGAGTT
Organism: Pleurodeles waltl; assembly: GCF_031143425.1. Lineage (NCBI taxonomy): Eukaryota > Metazoa > Chordata > Amphibia > Caudata > Salamandridae > Pleurodeles > Pleurodeles waltl. Next base: position 921,911,757 of record NC_090448.1, read on the forward strand.
CGTAAAAGCTCACGATGGTGGAGAAGATCTGCAGACTCTGCCCAAAGTGCTACAAGTCTGCGGACTGGGAGAGTGGTTCTGTGCCCAGATGGAACACTGGCAGAATCCAACTGTGTATCTGACACAGTTGAATCGCTCCAAGTGCATAGTGACAAGGGGGGGGGCACAGCAGTGATAATAATGGGTGAACAGGGACCTAGATGTTCTGAGAATGCACGGTATAATTCTTATGGTCTTTGTTGTGCGGATTGGGAGTAGAAGATCGGGAGGGGGGCCCTACTGTGCTCTAGTATTATACGTTTGCTATGACTGGGTGTTTCTTAGCTCGTCTTTGTTTAATTGTTGTATATGCTTGTTGGGGCAAGTACTCATGGGGGAATTACTGCCTACTCCAAATGTCACACATATTTTGCTTCAATGTGAGGGGGGTGACCATGGAGGACTGTTTGACATTTGGCCCGAGGGGTACTCGAGTGGGCTACAATCCCGGTGGGTGGGCTTGAGTGTCATTGGCCTTACCACCTTCTGGGGTGTTGAGCTCACCCAGGAGGATTATTTTTTAGTAAGCCTAAATGTATTTATTGAGGGGGTAAGGGGGAGGCAGGGCTTTGAGTCTGGGCACATTTGTTGGGGGCTCAGTTGTTTGGTCTCAGTGCCTGTGGGTGGGGGGATGTTCTTACGGGATTTGTTGACTTCTGAATTGGTTCTAATAGGTACATTTTGGCTACTCATTTCTACAGTGCTTGCACTTGTCGCCTGGAATGACAGAAGAAAGTGTTGGAGTGTTTCCCCCCCTCAGGGAGGCATACAGTTATATCTGAATCAATTGACAATATGGCTGGGAAAGGGAAGATGTTGAGTTGGAATGTGCATGGGCTAGGTTCCCAGGTTAAATGTTGGAGGGTATATTCCTGCATGAGACGGTATCGAGTCTAAGTTGCTTTCTTACAAGAAACACACACATGGGGAAATAGTGTGTCAGCACTTCATCACGTGGATCTCCTATTTTAATTCCCATAGGCATTTTGAACATGACTGCAGCCCGAACAGCTAGAGGGAATTATACCAAATTTGGCAGAAAGCAAGCTCTTGGTCCAGCAGGCATGTTTTATGTTACTTGGTGTAAATCCATTCAGAAGTTTTTGAAATATTAAAAGAAAACCTCATTTGTATTTCTAGATGCAAAAGCACATTGCAAATCCTCCCGATCTCATGCAGAGATCTGATTGGCTGCCATTATGTCAACCAGGAAATGTTGGCAGCCATTTCAAGACACAGCTTCAGCCGAGTCTAAAAAAAAAAACTGAAAAAAAAGAAAAGGGGGCAGGGTATATGTACACTACCCCCCTAGCCTTAGTGCAGGGATTCCTCTGGGATCCCGCTAGGGCAAAAAAACATTGTTTAGAAAAATTAATGGTGACATTTGTGAACGGTCTCCTGCGATTTCTTTTAATTTTGCCCTCATGTGGGCCAGGTCCGAGGCATGCTTATTTATAATATTGAGGAGGGGGATGCACCAAGGGCTTTCAAAAGCTCCAGGGTCAACCACCTCCCTGGGGGGGATGTGCAAAGAAATGTAGGGGGGCATGCAGATTCCTCTGCACCCAGGGACCACCACTTCCCCAGGACCAGAACAAACAGAAATGCACCACACGGCCCCCAGGGCTCCGAGGACTGCCACCTCCCTGAGACTAGAAAATACAATGATTAGTGGGGATTTAAGCACCCCCTCGGCCCCTTGGAACATCACCTCCCTGGAACTATGTATGACAAATATGTGGGGGGTGCACAGCACCCCCGCACCCAGGGTACAACCATGTTCCTGGGGCTACAATTGAAGAAACTTTAGGGGGAGCTGCAAAGCCCTCCCCGACCCCAGGGACCATCACCTCCCTTGAGTCAAATAGAAAGATAGAGGGGGCATGCAGGCCCCATCCAGGAGATAAACATGGCCCTGGGGACTGCCCCCCCCCCAGGGCTGGCTCCTGCTACCTCCTGTGGTGGCTATCCTTGGGAAGTAGCTGTTTGCTTTTGCTTGGCGGGAGATGACAGCTATGACCAAGCAAAAACAATTAATCCGCTTTCAGTAAGTGGGAACTTTTAAAAAAAGGCTCTTGCTTGCTGAAAGCAGAGTTTTCATCTCTTTTTCTGCCCACTAACATGTCGGCAGGGAAAGAGGTGAAAACATTGCTCCCTCATGATGAGATCAATGCCATCTCTCACAGGAGATGGGAGCTGGCCGGAACTTGAGGCTCCTCCTGTGGTCCCTTACATAAAACAAAAGAAAACAGAAGCACTTGCTTCTGAAAAGTACAAAATATCCAAGTACGTTTTCTTAGTGGTTCCACCCTGTAAAGTTATCTGAAGAAGGCGCTCAAGGAACAATCAAAATGGCAAAGTTACAGACACACCACATCACTGGACACAATACATTACCTCTGCATTCTTTAAGCAGCTGTTGTGCAGGAGATGCACTTTACTCAACGAGGTAGCTCATATTAATTAGCCAGTAGAAAGTACTCCAATTGAGTAGACATCCTGCAGAAAAAGGTGGCCTTTTCTTGGATAAATATGCAGGGCAGGATTCATCCTGCCACAATGTTCATTTCACAGAAATAAAATATAAATGGGAAGCATTTAGAGATATAAACAAAGTAGGTGCTCAAGTTGAAAAATACTTATCATCCTAACTTTGTGCACATGGCCAAGACAAAACAAGTGTGTTTTTTCGACATTTTCACAGTTAAAAGTTATCTGTAATCCTTGATGGAGGTGCTTGCATCCCCACGGTATTGGGTGGTTATAGGGGGCTAGCCGCTGTGGCTGGCCCTAAAGTAGCAGAACTCGCGTCCTCGCCATGCAGTACATATTACCCAAGATATTACAGCACTCATTACATCTATTACAACAGCATCAATAATATCACTGTAACATTTGCTATAAATGTATTCATTAAAAAACTGTGCACGGCAGGAGCATGAGTTATAGTTACCTCAGGGCAAGAGTTATAGGGCCAGATGTATGAAAGTTTTTTTCATATGCAAATGGTGCGAATGCCCGTTTGCGAATGCAAAATGCCATTTCAGAATGTATGAAAGACATTCTGAACGCAATTTTAAGGAATCGCTAAAATAGCGATTCCTTAAAATTGCGACCCTGTTTAGAGAGTCGCAAATTGCGACTCTCTAAATAAGAAATCGCAAATAAGGATTCCTTATTAGCGATTTCTAAGCACATGTAAGGAGCAATTCCTAAATGCGATTTGGGCATTTATGAATCACTATTTACCACCAGGTTGAACCTGGTGGTAACCATGTGCAAATTTTAAAAATGCATTTTAAATGCATTTTTAAAATTTACATGTAAAGCACACATGCCCTTTGGCATGTGTGCACCTTAAATGTTGCAAAAAAATATTTTGGGGTGCAGCAGAGGGGGCCTTAGGCCCCCAACACCCTGGGGTTTTGCATTTCCAAAATTGCGATTTCTGGTTAAGAAATCCCAATTTTGGAAATGCAAAGAGTTTGCAAATTTGGGCCTACAGGCCCATAGGTGCGAATGGGGCTGGTATCCCAATTTGCGATTCGGTAATAGCATTTGCGATTTTTAAGAAATCGCTATTACCGATTCGCAAATGTGATACATTGCATTTTGCGAATCAGAAATAGCGATTTCTTAAAAATCGCTATTTCCGACTCGCAAAAGGCCTCCTTGATACATCTGGCCGAAAGTTACTTGAAATAGCTCTAACCATAACTACTGAAATTCTATGGATTTATAGGTTTTAAATATGAGTCTAACTATAACATCCCTGTAACCTTTGTTTTTTTAGTGAATTTCTATGTTTTTTTTTATTTTGTTTCCTAACTAACTTTTTTGTAACTTTTGTTTTTTTTGGTGAACTTCTATGGTTCTATGAACTTTTTAATTCGATTTCCTAACTATAATCCCTCTGTAACCTTTGTTTTTACTGTATAAATATATACGGGGCTTAAAGCAATTGTAATAAGGGGGTACTAAGTGACCCGCCCCCAATGCCCCAGGGACCACCACCTCCCCGGGGCATTAAACAAATACTGATGGAGGTCCACGCAGCCCCCCTGGACCCCCAGGGGCCACCACCTCCCCAGGGCTATACTAAAAGAGAGAAGGGGGTCACTTTTGGACCCCAGAGCCCTGGGGACCACCACCTTTCCAGGGCTAATTTTGTTAGAGTGGGGCCGAGAGGAGCCACTGATGGCCCAGGTGACTGTGATCTGGCTGATGGCAGCTTTGACAGCTGCTGCCAAGCCATAGTAAGCACTTTGCTTGCAATGAGGGAGAGCTGTCCAACTGCTCTCCCTCACTGTGAGCAGAGGTTTCCTCTGTCTCGATACAGAGGAAACTGCTATCACAGCTCCCGAGCTTTAAAAACCCATGGTTTCACTGTTTAGCAAATTTTTCACTGCTGATGCAGAGTAATGACTTTTCACAGGCATGTAACAGTGAAAAATTGGCTGAACAGTAAAACTATGGGTTTTTATAAAGGCAATAAGTGTAAAGTGTGTCAATTTGTGAGAAACACAAAACCTTTACAGATTATAAAGGAAAAGAGATACACATTACTCAAAGAATCACTTGTAACAGCCAATACGTTGTAAGTATGATCGAATGTGAGTGATGCCTAAGCTATATAGGAAGTACTATCTGTTCATTAAAGAAAAGAATTCTCAAACACACTAGAGCTATAACCAATCAGAATCAAAGTTATGCAGTTGCTTAACACTGTATAAAACACCATACAAAGGATTGGAGAGGGATTTGATTCTTTGGCCTATCACAAATCAATAAGAGTGACTGAGGGGGTGATAGAACCTTAAAATGTCTGCAACTTGAAAGTAGATATATCATTCAGCTACGTACCAAAATACTGTATGGATTAAATAATGGCAAGGAATTGTTTGTTCACTTATGAGTCATAGTTGTTGACAAAATGGCATTTTGAGGGTTAATCATGTCATATATCTATATATATATATATATATATATATATATATATATATATATATATATATATATGGGAAGTACTTGAGAAATTAGTTCATATAATAATTTTTTATAAACATACCCTTGGTTGCATATACAGTATGTAGGTATAATATGGTACTTAGTCGATACTTGGTTGACCTTTTTGATTTAGGAATGATTGTGATTAGTTAATTGTAGTAACAATGATGTTACCAAATGTTTTAGCACTAAGCTTACAAATGTATTCATATGTATTCAATAGTGAAATAATACTGATAGGGTCATTTACCATGAATAATATATATTTTTGCATCTCATGATATTATGTTCTGCCCTTTCCTTTGGACGGAGTGAATATGCAATTAAATAAAGCCTGTGACTAATAACAATAACATAAATACTGATAGCAACACAGTGGACTGCTTGTAATAAGTTGTTAAAAAAGATTCTGCATAATTTAAGAAAGAACAGATTTCATAATGTAGTCCATTTAGAGGTTTATTTTTAACAGAAATTATGTTTTTATTGTTTGACTATAATATCCAGAATGCATCATAATAGGTAGTACAGACATTTGTTATAAAAGGTGAAAGTAAATAAGGACTCCCTTACCGTGAACAAGATTCCCAGTGAGTTGAAACCCATTGGTGATTGCTGCGCTGCTCTTATTTGAAAAAAATATACGTTATTTGGGACTTTGTGGAGTGAGGTGAATTCTTTGTTAAATAATATTTACGAGAGTGGTCTCCTCCGTCATCTGGCACAGGCAGTGAAGTGCGCCGCCCAAAGACCCTATTGAACTCATTGATTTATATATACATTTGTGTACATATATTTTTATATGTGTGTTAATACATATGTATGTGTACATATAAATATTTATAAATATATATATATATATATATATATATATTGTGTTAAAAAGTTTTGTTGGAAATGAGTGCATGGTAAAGACAAATTTGTTGCAATGACCACTAGGTGAATGCATGCTTGGTAATGGCATGCGTGGTTCCGTCATACAACCTAAAGAAAGATATAAAGTGAAATGTAGATATATTTTATTGATTTTTAAAATGTGCTTCACATTTTGTTTCATTTCTCAATTTTACCAACCTAATTCAAAAACCACAAACCAAGAGATGTATGACATCTCACAATAACAACTATCTGCCGATTTTCCTAGTTGATGTAGTCTACACAATAAACTATGTAATACAATGCAGATTAATACATTGTGACAGAATCATAAGAGGGCACTGGTCATTTGCTGAGATATACGCAGCACTATACAAAAAGAGTAAAAATAATATATTTTATTGTTCAATGCAACCTAAGGAACTTCATTTTGCAAGCCACAGCACCCATGCTCTGACTAGCTGGTCAAAGGAATATACTGGACATAACATTTACCAGATGTATTGCTTTTGTTTCCAAAATATGCTAATACCCCCCCAAACTCCTTCACATTGGAACATATCCTTACCAAGGCACACCAATGCTCTCCTGAGTCTCTGGAGCATGGGGACCAGACATCTTTGAGATTCCATGGCTTTGGGCTACGTCCAGGCAATAAACTGGGTGCACTGCTTTTAAATGCAAAATGCCATATTCATCTGCACATTCTAAGGTTTCTTTCACTGGATGCAGGACCTGCTCTTACCATTACTGACACCAAAAGAATGTGTTGAAACTAACAATTGTTAGATGTGAGCAATTTTTCCACAAAACATTATAGTTCCCTTCAGCCTTTCTCATGCAAGAGCACAACACTGACAAGGGTTAGCCCACATCAATGTTCTCCATGGCCCTCTGAATGTGAGAGTATTGGATATGTGTGGATTTGAGCACATCTAGACACCAATACATGTTTTTGATGGTGGGGACATTCCATGACCATGTAAAAAAAACACACTGACACTATAATGATTTCACAAAGTCACACCTGTGGCCTGTTTCTGTCCATTACAATAACCTACTCACTCATGTAAGGTCCTGTGTTTATCAGTAGATGTGGGTAAATGGTAGGTGGGAGGACTTTGGCTGCTCCTCATGAATTTCAAAAATTTTGTGTCAAATAAAATTTAGGAAATGTAGTTTTGTGAAGCAAAGTTTGATGTTTTTATGAAGGCATTCACACAAGCCACACCATGCAGGAATGCACTGTGTGTCTACTTTTCAGAAATGTCTGGTAATTCAGAATTCTGATTGTTTTAAATGTCTCCAATCCCTAAACTCAAAATCATTGTGACCTGCTAGTCTGCAACAGGAAGTGTATGATCTTTGTAAAAGTGTACAGTTTTTGTGTGATCTGCCTTCTCTGCAGACAGTTATAATTGAAAGCCTTGTAATCTATTTCTCCTGTGTCCTTGTTTGTACTCATTATTTTTTTAATTTCAACAATTAGTTTATTTGTATAATCCTTTAGCAGGCTACACAAACACCCACTTCCTGAGTTTAGAATCTTGTCTAATTGCTTTCTGGGATCTCCCAAGGATGTCACACGTCTTGCCCCTCTACAAATTGAAAGTATGTATATGTCACAAAATGGAAAATGTGTTTGCTAAGACTAACAAAAAGTCAGTATAGCATTTGCTCTTTTCCAGGGCACAAACAAATAACTCCTTCCTCTCACAATGCTTCTCATGGAGAGTGACACTTTATGAGAGAATGTACTTTGTCCCACAAATGTGTTAGAAGTGGTCAGGACATTTTCCGTAGGCTAAAACACAGCCTTTGTCTCCTTTCTGTGGCACAGACTAACAATTCTTTGCTTCAGCAAAGAGCCAGATGCTGTTTGACACAAAACTCCATGGATGCCACAGCACAGAACCAGACACTATTTGAATTCTTTCTAGAGACTAAGAAAAAACAATGAGTGTCAGATTCCTTTCTGGGGCACATGGAGGCAATTCTGGGAACCAGCCAGGAGCCAGATGTGGTTTGGATTTTTAAATCCAAACAGTGCCCTGATTTGTTGTGGGTCCATTTTAGTTAGTCGTTTGGGCACAGTAATGGCTTCACTTAGGCTTGCGTCCTGTTCCCTATTACCCAGTTATCATGCTATGTGTCTTGATTTGTTTTATTTTTCTAAAACCCTTTAGTGGTATTGGTTTTCTTTCAATATCAGTTGCTGTTCTGCGAAAGCGTAATTATCAGTGCTATCAATGGAATACTTTGCATCATGTTCTTTTCCTCTGAATGACAAGAAAAGAATGCAAGGCACCCAGAACAATGTTTTGTATTTCTGGTCCACCACTGCGTAAACAAGTAGGTAGGTACATACCCACATCAGGCTACTGCACATAAACATAAACATATCCCCTATAAAAAACATCTCATAGGACAAAGGGAATTAGAGGGGTTCCATTCAGAATTTTCGTCCATTCTGTATGCGGGTTTTCGGTAGACCTCAGCCTTTGTGTCTCCACAGATCCTGATCTGGAAACTGGTGGCCCAAGCTTGTTCCAAGGTAACGGGGATGGGTGTGCTTCTCAAGGATAATGTGCAGACAGATTTGACTTACATCACCATGCTCTCGCTTAGGAGCTAAAGATTAGGCTTTTAGGTAGGAATTGTGTACTCATGTTATGACAATATGTTGGGGTTGTTTAAATTCACATCTCTAATTTTCACAGTCCTGATTTTGTTATTCCTCATTATCCTAATCGTTGCAGCTCATACATTTTATCATAGATTGCAGTCTTTTGAATAAATATATTGAAAACTGTACTGCATCTCATTTCTTGCCTATGTTTGTGTGTGTGTGGGATACGTAGGTGGAGAGAAAAGGGTAAGGCTTGTTTTACCGCGATTCCTCCTGAGGGGTTGTTCAGTGTTCAGTGCAAGGCTGCCACAAATCACCTTTACCAGTTGTGGTGAGGTTCTGCTAGTGAGCCAGGAGGGTTGGGCCAACAGCTGCCAACTGGTGTGGAAGTGACTCAGTCACCTGCAATGCAGAGGTGATGTCCTCCCAATTCCAGCAGTCTTATTGGAGTACAAGAGTCCTTATGACATAGCACCATTAATGATGCTGTAGGCACTCATTTTACAAGTCTCCTGATTATCTCTGTTTCAAACATACTGAAGGTACCCTAAGTACCATTACACAACGACGTTCCTGGTCTTTGGGGCAATCCTTCGAAGCTAAATAGGGAGCACCTATCTAGACTCTAGGTTGTTCAAGGTTGAAACATAAAAGGACTTTTTTCCCCGTTGGTGTTCCCTGACAACTATTCTCAAATATGGCAAATCCTGTAAACAGCACCAACAACGCCACTTATACTGCCATGGCGGTCGGAACTGCTGGGCCATAGATGATCATCTTCGACCCGGCGGTCCAAAGAAGACACAAGGCGGTATTAGGAGCCAGCTTTCCACCATGGTTTCCACAGCTGTAGCACCGCCATGAAAACCATGGCGGAAAGGCTACTGGTGAAAGAGAATTTCTTCCCTGTCACTGGTAGATGGTATGCGACTGCCCCAGCAAGCACTGAACCCCCCCGCCTCCATCCACAGCACCCCCACCCCCCAAACCCCGTTCAGCCACAGTGCCCCCACCCCCATTCAGCCACAGTGCCCCACCCCTTCACAGTGCCCCCGCCCCACATACATGCACACAGACACCCACACACACCACGCATACACCTATTCACCTACACTTACATACATGCATTCACTCACACGCATACAAACACACATTCACAACATTCATACAAGCATTCATACACACGCATCCCTACATGACTTTACTTCAACATTCATACACGCATTCAAGCAAGCATACTCACACCTACCAAAACACGCATACTCACACGCAGACACAAGCATTCACAACAACATTCATACACGCATTCACTCACACACATCTATACACGCCTATTTATTTCAACATTCATACACACATTCAAGCATGCATACTCACACCGATCTAAACATGGATACTCACATGCAGACAAACACGCATTCACCACAACACTCACACCCGCATACACACACGAATAAACACTTACATGCAGACACACACTCACTTCAACATTCAGACACACATACAACCACGCATACACACACACACACAACACACCCCAGCCTCCTACCGCCCTCCCCTGTCGGACAATCACCTTACCTGTTCCCGGGAGAAGGTCATCCGGAAGGGAACGGGAAGGGACGCTTCTACTGATGGCAGCATGCCACCAGCAGGACACTGCCAGGCCGTATTATGCCCCATAATACAGCTGGTGGTGTCCTACTAGCGGTGCGGGGCTGGTAGTGGAGCCGCCAGAGCACCTCCTCCTGCCAGCACGACTACTGCTGGATTTCCACCCAAATGGTGGGCGAAAGACCGCCAGCACTGGTGGTCTTTTTGCACCCGCGGCTTTGACGGTCTTCAAGGAAGACCGCCAACGACGTAATGAGGGCAAAAAGCTCCAGTGAGGGAGATTCTCACACAACTTGAGTAACGGAGTAATTGAACCTTGTGTCTCTGCAATGAATAACCTGTTATTCCCCATTGCCAAACCAGATCATTCATATAGAATAGTCTTAGATTACAGACATTTGAACGGTCACATGCACAGCTATGCAATACAAAATGCACACAGCACATCACTAATTTACAACATAGTGCTAAAAAAATACAAAACAACCTTAGATATTTCCAATGTTTTTTTCCACCAAAGTCTAATGCCTGAAAGTTGGGATCTAAGCGCCTTTAGGTCATTTGGCTTGCAGCGTCACTTTTGCCGATTACCTCAGGGTATAAGAACAGCCCTCGGTTGTTTTCAGCCCGAGTATCATCAATACTACATGAGATTGATCCTGAGGCGTTGTCTTATGTGGATGATATTTATCTTACAGATGAAAACCTCAACATACATCTGGCCAGGGTGGATCAGATCATATTAGTGTTTTCCTCCCAGTGCTACAAATTTAATTTCAAGAAAACTAAAATTGCTTCTTAAGGGTCCTATTTCTGGGATATAAACTATCGGATGAAGGCAAGAGCTGGGCCCCGGTCTTTCTCAGAAAAATGCGCTCAACTTCAACCTCCAAATACCATTATGAAACTGCAGTCATTGCTGGGTTTCTCTACCTTTGGCAGAACCTACAAACCTGATTATGCACAATGCATAAAACCACTCTATGATTTAATTTGTCCAGATTTTTCAAGTAAACACTGGACAGTAGAAAACACATGCATTCTCAGAAAAGTGCATGCTAGAAGCAAAATATGTACACGCATGTACACACATGTGACAACAAAACAAGCATGGTCATTAGAATAATTGCTGGTGCCATTGGCTTCACCTATGTCACATTTTATGAAGGTGACACGGTATCTATAGCATACAAATCACATTTATATTCCAATGCATTACAATGTTTTGCACCAACAGAAACAATACTGACTGCTGTTCAGAAAGCTGTTACTTCCTGAAGAGAAATGCATTAATGTTGTTACCCCTGTGCCATCACTCCGCGAAAGCATTGCATCCATGTTGGATTCAATGAATACCTTCCCTGACTGCTACAGATGTGGATTACATCTTTGACCCAAAACTTCAGACCCAGGAATTTCTCCAATATGAACAGCAGTACCCTGCACCTATTAATATATTACCATTAGACCAATAACTAACTGTCATTTATACTGATGGTTCAGCACAACCAGCTGTAGGCACTAAACATCAATACTAAGCTGCCTGAGCAGTCGTAAGTGGAGTGATGAGGAATGGTATATTCCCCCCTCAAAATACCTACATGCAGACCCTAAGGGACTGCACTGCACAACTGGCAGAACTGAAGGCTCTTGTCCTGCCAATAGAACATACGGATCCTGACCAACAAACACTTATTGTGTGTGGTTCATATTATTGTGTCCAGTACTATACTGACTACCTAAATCACTGATGCCTAAATGGCTTCAGAGATTCCAAAGGGAACACCATCAAACACAGAAACTTGTGGGGGAGGGTAGATGACCTACAGGATAGACTACCAAAAGCTCATGTAGTACACACATAGGGCCATCAACGTGTAGGAGTACATGTTGTAGGAAACACTGAGTGATGAAGCTGCCAAGTTTGCAATAGCTACGGCTTCTGTTGCTACAATAGCTCACTCACAGATGAGGTTAGACAATGAGTCACTGGCTGCTGTGAAAGCATGAGCTAACATCAAGCCTTTACCAAAGGCATTCCCTGCAAACTATTCCTACCATCTCATTTACAACCATTTCAGCGGTTGGAGATATTGTGATCGACAGAGAACAGATCTCATCAAAGCAGCACATGAGTGTGTCGCTTCTGCTCACACAGGTATGGCAGCTACAGTATCACTATTACAAAAGTGCTTTTCGTGGCCAGGTTTTTACAAACAGACCAAACAATATGTCCTTTGCTGTGACATTTGCCAACAAATTAAATGGTCCACCATTAAATACACACACCGCAGACATCCCTCCTAATTTCTAAGAAACCACTGCAATGTACGTACCTGGACCATTGTGGTACTTTACAACTTGAAGGTGCAAACAAATACATCTTAGTCACTGTTGGTTCTTGTTCTAGATTCCTGTGAGTATGGCAACAATAGTTAGTGGCGCTCTGACTGTTATTAAAGATTTGCTAGTCTTTATCAGTACATATGTGGCTGCAGAATTCCACTCGGACCAGGGCCCTGCTTTTGCCTCGAGGGAAATCAGGGACACCATGGGAACAATGGTTGTTCAACTCCATTATTCATTCCCGTACCATACTGAGAGAAACAACATTGTGGAGAGGAAGAACTGAGACTTAAAGCAGTCCTTAACAGCAAGAGTTATAGGTTCAGGCTGTAGTTGGTGTCATCACCTATATGGGGTAGAGAAAGCATTAAATAATCTGTCCGGAAGGTCCTTGGGAGTTTGCACCCCATACAAGGTCCTTTTTGGGATACCTATGTATGTCCCTGATCTTGATGGTTCTCTCACGCTGGTGACAGACACACCCCTTGACATAAATGAACGTGTCGTTGTTTTATAGGAGCTACAGCCATTTCGTGATGAGAATTCATCTGCCTGTGCTACCACCTTGGGAATGAGGGATTTGCTAACCACATCTACAGGCTGGATTCATAAAGTGGGGGATCTCGTACATGAAACTATTGCTAAGGAGAAGGAATTTGACCTTTCCTACAGAGCACTGCTTCAAATCCTGGGAATACACAGTACCAGAACTGTCATCATACCACCGATGCCTGGTTCCAGGAAAAACAGATTTGTTTCTATTGACAATGTTAAATTGCACCATGTGGTCAAATCTGCACAGTAGACTCAGAGGTTCCATGGGCAGTTCCCGCTCCCCTCTCACTATCCGACAGGCTATACCTCTACAAGCAGTAAACTATGTTTCTGCCAGCACCAATGCCACCATATCCTCCTCAAGCATGGGGAGGGTGGAGAATGAGCTTCTGCTGATTTCTGTCAACACTTCATTGTCGAACACTGTTGGAGAAGTGAAACGCTATTATTCCAATTCGACCTAGGCATGTGACATTGTCTACTATGAACCACCACAAATGGTTTCATCCACCAGATTTGCAGTAGCTGTTTGCAAAGACTGCTTCTGGTTAATTCATCAACATTGATGACTTTTCTTCTGACTCATCTGCTTCTGTAGACTGTGCATTCGGCTTAAGAACAATGACTAAATTAATCCATGCTGGATACTGTTGACATTGCTTGCCTTTCTGCTTTGGATTGGATTCATTATTGTCTTTTTCCTTATGAATAAATGGTCATTATCTTCCTGATCACTCTGCTGTTGAGCTGATGGATGAGGTTTTGACACCTTGCCTATCTTCCCAGAAGGTCCGAAGAGGCTTGTCCCTTGTGAAAATTTCAGCTGTTCAGATTCCAGATGGAATTGTGTGGGATAAAGTACCATTTGACATGTACGGTCATACTGAGGTCATTACAATTCCATATGTGTTTAAAATTTCAATGAGTGATGCTATTACACCTGGTATTGTTTCTGATGACTGGGATGTTAAAAACAGTTGATCCTATGCTATCCGAGCTTGAATATTACACTGTTTTTGAAAGTGAAGATGTATGTATGAACTCATCGAATTATAGGGAATTTTTTGTTATCACCATCATGGACATTCCTTTCTGCACCAAACTAGCGCTCCAAGATAAGTTTACAAGTACACACAGTGGGAACATTGTTCAACACCACCTGTGGGAAGTCACAAAACATATATAGACAAGTGTTGGAAAATGGGTTATTGGTAGGGCAGGTAGGTACCTACACCTAGCAACAAGCCACAAACCTCCACATAAGTACAGTTAGGTCTCAGTAAATTAATCCCAGCTCTACCCTTGGTAGCTTGGCATCGAGCGTCAAGGCTTAACTTAGGAGACAAAGTGTAAAGCATTCAAATATCACAAAACAGTAATTAAATAAAACACAGGAAACAGTTTAAAAATCCAAAACCAATTTATAAAAATAGCTTATATTTTTATCTTTAAAATGACACAAAAACGATTAAAATCGGTTCAGGGGAACCGGAGATATGAATTTTTAAAGTATTATTATTTTCTAGCGCTTAGAAACAAAAAGCGCCAATCGGGTCATCTGGTTGCACCAGGACCGGGGCAAAGTCAAACTTTCAGGCCGACCGCGATGGAGCCCTGCTCGGCTACAAGTCGCGGGAGGCCTCGGTTAAAAAGTTACCTTCTGACTTAGTCTCTTTTTTGATGTTTTTCTTCCCCGGGACGAACCTGCCAGTTGGATCCGACCTCCTGGAGCCCTTGTCCGGATACGCGAAGTCGGTTTCCTCGGTGGTGATTTTTACCTTCGGACTTAGTCGTTTTTTCGAGATGAAAATCCTTCGACCGGGGTAAACCTGGATCTTGATCCGACGTCCGTGGAGCCCTTCTCGGATACGATGGCTGGAAGGTCCCGGTCAACTTTTTACGTTCGGACTTAGTCTCTTTTTTGGATGTTTTTCTTTACCGGGACGAACCACGAAGTAAGGCCGGGTCGCGGTTGAGGCAAGCCGGCTAGAATTTCCACGGCGGGTCGGTCACTTTATGGAGCTTTTTTTCAAAAATTCTCCAATCTTTTCCAAACTTCTGGGGCTTCACCCAGATGTTCTTTTAAGGTTCTTTTGGGGTCCACAGCTCACCCCAAGGGTCCAGAAGTTCTGTGATGGTCCTTGGGGGGTGCGGACTTCAACTCCCAGAATGCACCTGGCGCAAACTCCTTTTTGGCCACTGGACAGTGGTCAGCTGGTCGCTTTCTTCAGGAGTTGGTGCAGGGGACTCTGGTTTAGCAATTTTTCACCTGTAGCAAACAGGGAGTCCCTCCTTGAACCAGTTGAAGCCAGGCAAAGTCCTTCTTGTGGTGAAGCCCAAGTGTGCAGCTGGTGCAGTCCTTCTGAGTGCAGGGTCCAGGTGCAGGCCAGGGGTCCAGCAGGGCAGTCCTTCTTCTTCTTTAGTTCCTTTCTTGTTGAATTCTGGAGGGGATCTGAGGCGTGGGTGCAGGTCTGCCAGTTTTATCCTTGCTCCTGGGTGAAAAGCAGGGGGGCCCTGGTTCTCCAATCAGGGACAGGGTCGTCCCCCTGTGATGACCACTTCCTGGGAAGTGTGGCAAAAATCCATCCCAGAAGGCAACAGTCTCTAAAAATCCAAAATGGATGAATCTGATTTTTGGAGGAGAGATCTGGCTGAGCCCACCCACTGGTGTGGCTAAAAATCATAAACACACCCCTCTCCTGCCCTCTCCTAATCTAATCAAGGGGGCACCTAGCTGTCTGGGGTTGCAGGATGTGGGGGTGTTGCTGGGTGCTCCAGATGTCCTTCTCTGCCTTTGAAGACCAGTTTGGCAGCCCTCCCCCTTCCTGCCTCACCATCTGCTGAGGGGAGATTCTCTCCCCCAAGCACATTCCTTTGTGTGAAGCCAGGCCACTTCACACCTCATTAAAGTAGCCTGGCAGAAGCTGCTGCAGGCTGGCCAATCAGAGCACAGCAGCAAAAACAATGCAGAGCTGAAATTGGCAACTTTTTAGGTAAAGTCTAAACTTTTTACCTGAACTGGTTATATTAAATCCAACAACTGGAAGTTGTGGGATTTATTATAACAATCAATTTGATACCAAATTCTTGGTATGTAACATTTAAGGAGACTTTAAAATTTAAAATAAAGTCTGCCCATTCTAGCCTATGAAGGCCATTTACTTCAATGAGGGAAAAACGAATTTGGCTGTTTTTACCTCACCAGGGCTTATAAATCTATTTTTATAAAGTCCCTGCTTATAGTTACATGGCACCCAGCCCTAGGGGCACATAGGGCACACCTTAGGGGTGACTTATATGTAAAAATAAGGTAGTTTAAGACTTTGGAAGTACCTTTAATTCCAAAGTCGAATTTGCATATAACTTTAATTTAAAAGCAGCCAGCAAGGCAGGCTTGCTTTTAAAATGACACTGGGCACCTCAGCAATGCACCTATGTGTGCACCACCTATGCTGTGGTCCCTAAACCTACATGCCCTACCATATACTAGGGACTTATAGGTAGGTTAACTTAGCCAAATATAATTAGCCTAATTTGCATATCCATTTTACACAGAGCACTGGCCCTGGGACTGGTAAGCAGTACCCAGGGCACAGCCAAGAGTCAGTAACCACCAGTACCTATCCAGAAAGAGTGGGGGTGATCAGGCAAAAAAAAAAAGGACTTTCCTACACTGCCCCCCCCCAGATGAAAGGTGATGGGTACTAACCTACACCCTGGTAGTCCTCATCAGCTAAGTGGAAAAACCTGGAAAGGCCATCTGCATTGGCATGAGCAGTCCCAGGTCTGTGCTCCACTGTGAAGTCCATCCCCTGTAGGGAAATGGACCACCTTAACAGTTTTGGGTTCTCTCCCCTCATCTGCATCAACCATCTGAGAGGTCTGTGGTCAGTTTGTACACGGAAGTGAGTGCCAAACAAGTAAGGCCTCAACTTCTTCAGGGACCAAACCACAGCAAAGGCCTCCCTCTCAATGGCACTCCATTTTTTCTCTCTGGGGAGTAGTCGCCTGCTTATGAAGGCAACTGGGTGATCATGGCCCTCTTCATTAACTTGTGCTAACACTGCCCCAATCCCTTCCTCTGAAGCATCTGTTTGCACTACAAACTCCTTGCTATAGTCAGGGGCCAGTAACACTGGTGCTGAACACATAGCCTGTTTTAGGGTGTCAAAAGCTTTCTGACACTCTGGGGTCCAAATGACCTTCTTGGGTTGTTTCTTGGAGGTAAGCTCAGTCAGAGGGGCCACTATGGTCCCAAAATTCTGAACAAACCTCCTGTAATACCCAGTCAGGCCAAGAAAGGCCCTGACCTGAGTCTGGGTTTTTGGAGCCTCCCAATCCAGGATAGTCTGGATCTTGGGCTGGAGAGGTTGTACATGGCCTCCACCAACAAGGTGGCCCAGGTACACAACAGAACTTTGCCCTATCTGGCACTTGCTTGCCTTGATAGTCAGGCCTGCTTGAAGCAGGGCCTGAAGCACTTCCTTCAGGTGGACCAGGTGGTCCCTCCAGGTGGAACTAAATACAGCTATATCATCTAGATAAGCTGCACTAAAAGATTCCAACCCAGACAGGACTCTATTCACCAACCGTTGGAAGGTGGCAGGAGCATTTTTCATCCCGAAGGGCATCACCTTGAACTGAAAGTGGCCCTCTGGTGTGGAAAATGCTGACCTCTCCTTAGCTCTTGGACTTAAGGCAATCTGCCAATATCCTGAGGTCAGATCAAATGTGCTCAGGAATTTGGCAGACCCCAACCTGTCAATGAGCTCATCAGCTCTAGGTATGGGGTGAGCATCAGTCCTAGTGACTGCATTTAGACCTCTGTAGTCCACACAGAATCTTAATTATTTCTTCCCACCTTGGGGATTAGCTTTGGGCACCAGTACCACTGGACTGGACCAAGGACTATCAGAGGGTTCAATTACCTTCAGGTCCAACATCTTAGCCACTTCAGCTTTGATGTTGGCCTTGACCTGGTCAGACAGCCTGTACAGCTTGTTCTTGACAGGCAAGCTGTCACCAGTGTCAACATCATGGACACACCAATTGGTGAGTCCAGGGGTCAGGGAGAACAGACTAGCAAACTGTCCCAAGACTTGCTTACAGTCTTGTTGTTGCTGATCTGTCAATTTGGGAGAGAGTACCACTCCCTCCACTGACCCATCTTTTGCCTTTGAGGACAGGAGGTCTGGCAGAGGTTCACCCTCCTCCTCCTTCCCTTCATCAGTGACCATCAGCATGGTCATGTCTGCCCTGTCCTGGTGGGGTTTCATCCTGTTTACATGTAGGATCCTGTGAGGATTCCTGGGGGTGCCAAGGTCCACCAAGTAGGTGACCTCACCTTTTCTCTCTAGGATTGGATAGGGCCCAGTCCATTTGGCCTGTAGTGCCCTAGGAGCCATGGGCTCCAAAACCCACACCAGCTGTCCTGGGTGATACTCAGGCATGGTAGCCTTTTGATCATGCCAGAGATTCATGAGCTCCTGACTGGCCTCCAGGTTTCTGCTTGCCTTCTTCATATACTCAGCCATGCGAGACCGCAGGCCTAGTACATAATCCAGCACATTCTCCTTGGATTCCTTGAGAGGCTTTTCCCAAGACTCTCTCACCAAGCACAATGGGCCTCTTACAGGGTGCCCAAACAGTAACTCAAAGGGGCTAAATCCAACCCCCTTCTGTGGCACCTCCCTGTAGGCAAACAGCAGGCATGGGAGGAGGACATCCCATCTCCTCCTGAGTTTGTCAGACAAACCCATGATCATGGCCTTCAGGGTCTTATTGAATCTTTCCACCAGACCATTGGTCTGTGGATGGTAGGGTGTGCTGAACTTATAAGTAACACCACACTCCTCCCACATGGCTTTCAGATAGGCTGACATAAAGTTTGTGCCCCTATCTGAGACCACCTCCTTTGGGAATCCCACTCTGGTGAACACACCAAGTAGGGCCCTAGCCACTGTGGCAGCAGTGACTGTCCGGAGGGGTATTGCCTCAGGGTACCTGGTGGCATGGTCCACTACCACCACAATGTACCTGTTTCCTGAAGCAGTTGGTGGGTCTAGGGGACCAACAATGTCAATCCCCACCCTCTCAAAGGGAGTCCCAACCACTGGCAGTGGAATCAAGGGAGCCTTTGGCTTGCCCCCTGTCTTGCCACTGGCTTGACAGGTGACACAGGAGCTGCAAAACTCCCTGACTTTTTCTGACATTTCGGGCCAATAAAAATGGTTGACCAGCCTGTTCCAGGTCTTGGTCTGTCCCAAATGACCAGCTAAGGGGATATCATGGCTTAAGTTAAGGAGGAATTCTCTATACTTTTGGGGGACCACTACTCTCCTAGTAGCCCCTTCTTTAAGGGCCCTTGCCTCAGTGTAGAGAACTCCATCCTCCCAGTAAACCTTGTGGGTACCACTGGTATCCCCTTGTTCTTGCCTGGCAGCAATCTGCCTCAGGCCCTCAAGAGTGGGACACTCTCTTTGTCCCTGGCACAAATCTTCTCTGGTGGGCCCACCTGCCCCTTGCAGTTCTGCCAAGTCAGGCAGAGTTTGCAGGGAAGGTGTCCCTCCCTCAGAGTTCAGATCCTCCCCCTCAGGGTTGGATTCTTCCTGACCCTCTGTACTTGTTGGGGCTGGCAAGCCAGACCCAGTGCCTTTTCTCTTTTTCTTGGAGGTTTGGCCCACTGTTCCAGGGTCCAAGTGTCCAGCATTCCCCTGTTGTGCCGCCTGTGATCTGGTCACAGCACACACCCATTCAGGGAGGTCCAGCATCTGTGCATGGACCCTTCTTTCCACTTCTGACCACTCAGATGCTTCAAGATCATTCCCCAGTAGACACTCTACTGGGAGGGCAGGAGCTACAGCTACTTTTTTAGGGCCAGTCACACCTCCCCATTCCAGACTCACCATAGCCATGGGATGGAGTTTGGTTCTGGTATCTGCATAAGTCACCTGGTGGAAGACACCAGGTAAGACCTGCTCCGGAGAAACCAGCTTTTCTGCGACCATTGTCACACTGGCTCCTGTATCTCTCAGAGCTTCCACTTTAGTCCCATTGACTTTAGGCCTCTGCCTATACCTCTCCATGATGGGAGGTAAGGTGGCCATAGTTGCAATGTCCACCCCACCCACGGATACTAAGGTGACCTCAGTGTACCCTGATTCCACCCCTGGGCCAACTTCCACCCCCAACCCTACACTAGCAATCCCCTGGGATTGCCCACCAGTGGGGGGCTTCTTGGTGCAGATAGCATCTCCTCTTTTATGTCCTGGCTGATGACAGTCAAAACACTTGCCGGCCTTAGCAAGCTCCTGAAACTTTCCTGCTTTAGCAGGATCATAATTCTTTCCCTGATACCCTTTCCCTTTAAAAGTGAATTGGCTCGGGGCTCCCCCTCCCTGAGAAGTTTTTGGGGACTCTTGTGAGGACTCTTTGGGGTTTTTTGTCATCTTTCCCCTGGTTCTTCCCCTGAGAAGAACCATGTCCTCCCTTTTTCTGATCACCCCCTGGGGGTTTCTGGTTAACCCTAGTTCTTAACCAGTCATCTGCTGCCTCCCCCAGCTCACTGGGGTTGGTCAACCTAGAGTCTACTAGATACTGGCGGAGCCTCTCTTGGACACAATTAGTTAGAAGGTGCTCCCTCATAATCAAATTGTACAGCCCCTCAAAGGTACTTACCCTGTTGCCCTGTATCCAGCCCTCCAGTGCTTTTACTGAAATGTCCACAAAGTCCACCCAGGACTGGGTGCTTGTCTTTTGGGTGTCCCTAAACTTAAGCCTATACTGCTCTGGGATTAGACCAAACTTTTTAGTTAAGCAACTCTTCATACTGGGGTATGAGTCTGCATCCTCCCCACTCATGGTTAGGAGCCTATCCCTCCCAGAGTTGGGAACTAACTCCCAAAGGAGTGAACCCCAGTACTGAGGCTTGACTTTCCTCATCTGGAGGGCCCTTTCAAAGGCCCCCAGCCACTTATCTATGTCATCCCCCTCTACATAGGCAGGAACCACCCCTTTGGGTAATCTGGGGGCAAAACCCCCACCCAGGGACACCTCAGTTTCTTTCTCGCTGCCTCCATCTTTTTTTTCTTTGCTTGCCCACTTTTTCTTTTCTAGGGCAAGCTTATCTGCTTCCAAAGCTATGTAGGCTAGCTGGGCTTCCAGCTCTCTTTCTCTGATGGATGGGTTCTCTCCTCCTGAAAGGACCCCCTTCCTACCACTAGCTTTGGGTCTGCCCCTAGTGACTGTATCCACTGAGGACCGTTCCTCCTCTTCCTCACTTGGGGTCTGATGCCTTCCCTCCCCTGAAAGGTTAGAGCTAGCATCTTCCCCTTTTTCTTCCTCCTCTGGAGCTTCCTCTACCTCTACCTCTTGGGCCTCAGCCCATGCTGTCAGGGATTTAATCAGGATTTCCTTCCTGAGATTAGTGGTTGCAGGCAACCCTCTTTCAATACACAACCCCCTAAGCTGGACTACTGTCAGTGTGGGTAGGCTAGCCAGATCAAGCTCCATGGTTCCCTAGTTTTGTGTCAACAAAAACTTTTTGCAAAAATTGGTAACAAGAATTTAGAAAAATTACAAAAATTCAATAATTGAAATTAATCCGAATTAATTTAAAAAAAATTAAATTAAAAATTAAAAACAATTTTTGCACTAGGACAATTTAAAGGATTTTTAATTTGTTTTATCTAAAACTGTAACGTGATATTGAACACAAGTACAGGATCCCGTCGCTGCCACCAATTATGTTGGAAAATGGGTTATTGGTAGGGCAGGTAGGTACCTACACCTAGCAACAAGCCACAAACCTCCACATAAGTACAGTTAGGTCTCAGTAAATTAATCCCAGCTCTACCCTTGGTAGCTTGGCATCGAGCGTCAAGGCTTAATTTAGGAGACAAAGTGTAAAGCATTCAAATATCACAAAACAGTAATTAAATAAAACACAGGAAACAGTTTAAAAATCCAAAACCAATTTATAAAAATAGCTTATATTTTTATCTTTAAAATGACACAAAAACGATTAAAATCGGTTCAGGGGAACCGGAGATATGAATTTTTAAAGCATTATTATTTTCTAGCGCTTAGAAACAAAAAGCGCCAATCGGGTCATCTGGTTGCACCAGGACCGGGGCAAAGTCAAACTTTCAGGCCGACCGCGATGGAGCCCTGCTCGGCTACAAGTCGCGGGAGGCCTCGGTTAAAAAGTTACCTTCTGACTTAGTCTCTTTTTTGATGTTTTTCTTCCCCGGGACGAACCTGCCAGTTGGATCCGACCTCCTGGAGCCCTTGTCCGGATACGCGAAGTCGGTTTCCTCGGTGGTGATTTTTACCTTCGGACTTAGTCGTTTTTTCGAGATGAAAATCCTTCGACCGGGGTAAACCTGGATCTTGATCCGACGTCCGTGGAGCCCTTCTCGGATACGATGGCTGGAAGGTCCCGGTCAACTTTTTACGTTCGGACTTAGTCTCTTTTTTGGATGTTTTTCTTTACCGGGACGAACCACGAAGTCAGGCCGGGTCGCGGTTGAGGCAAGCCGGCTAGAATTTCCGCGGCGGGTCGGTCACTTTATGGAGCTTTTTTTCAAAAATTCTCCAATCTTTTCCAAACTTCTGGGGCTTCACCCAGATGTTCTTTTAAGGTTCTTTTGGGGTCCACAGCTCACCCCAAGGGTCCAGAAGTTCTGTGATGGTCCTTGGGGGGTGCGGACTTCAACTCCCAGAATGCACCTGGCGCAAACTCCTTTTTGGCCACTGGACAGTGGTCAGCTGGTCGCTTTCTTCAGGAGTTGGTGCAGGGGACTCTGGTTTAGCAATTTTTCACCTGTAGCAAACAGGGAGTCCCTCCTTGAACCAGTTGAAGCCAGGCAAAGTCCTTCTTGTGGTGAAGCCCAAGTGTGCAGCTGGTGCAGTCCTTCTGAGTGCAGGGTCCAGGTGCAGGCCAGGGGTCCAGCAGGGCAGTCCTTCTTCTTCTTTAGTTCCTTTCTTGTTGAATTCTGGAGGGGATCTGAGGCGTGGGTGCAGGTCTGGCAGTTTTATCCTTGCTCCTGGGTGAAAAGCAGGGGGGCCCTGGTTCTCCAATCAGGGACAAGGTCGTCCCCCTGTGATGACCACTTCCTGGGAAGTGTGGCAAAAATCCATCCCAGAAGGCAACAGTCTCTAAAAATCCAAAATGGATGAATCTGATTTTTGGAGGAGAGATCTGGCTGAGCCCACCCACTGGTGTGGCTAAAAATCATAAACACACCCCTCTCCTGCCCTCTCCTAATGTAATCAATGGGGCACCTAGCTGTCTGGGGTTGCAGGATGTGGGGGTGTTGCTGGGTGCTCCAGATGTCCTTCTCTGCCTTTGAAGACCAGTTTGGCAGCCCTCCCCCTTCCTGCCTCACCATCTGCTGAGGGGAGATTCTCTCCCCCAAGCACATTCCTTTGTGTGAAGCCAGGCCACTTCACACCTCATTAAAGTAGCCTGGCAGAAGCTGCTGCAGGCTGGCCAATCAGAGCACAGCAGCAAAAACAATGCAGAGCTGAAATTGGCAACTTTTTAGGTAAAGTCTAAACTTTTTACCTGAACTGGTTATATTAAATCCAACAACTGGAAGTTGTGGGATTTATTATAACAATCAATTTGATACCAAATTCTTGGTATGTAACATTTAAGGAGACTTTAAAATTTAAAATAAAGTCTGCCCATTCTAGCCTATGAAGGCCATTTACTTCAATGAGGGAAAAACGAATTTGGCTGTTTTTACCTCACCAGGGCTTATAAATCTATTTTTATAAAGTCCCTGCTTATAGTTACATGGCACCCAGCCCTAGGGGCACATAGGGCACACCTTAGGGGTGACTTATATGTAAAAATAAGGTAGTTTAAGACTTTGGAAGTACCTTTAATTCCAAAGTCGAATTTGCATATAACTTTAATTTAAAAGCAGCCAGCAAGGCAGGCTTGCTTTTAAAATGACACTGGGCACCTCAGCAATGCACCTAGGTGTGCACCACCTATGCTGTGGTCCCTAAACCTACATGCCCTACCATATACTAGGGACTTATAGGTAGGTTAACTTAGCCAATTATAATTAGCCTAATTTGCATATCCATTTTACACAGAGCACTGGCCCTGGGACTGGTAAGCAGTACCCAGGGCACAGCCAAGAGTCAGTAACCACCAGTACCTATCCAGAAAGAGTGGGGGTGATCAGGCAAAAAAAAAAAGGACTTTCCTACAACAAGTTTGTGTATTTTACTGGGCATGACACCAGCAATGATGCTTTGTATTATTGCAAACTGCCACCTTCGAGAATGAGACTGTAAATGCCAACCGATACACAATGAATCTACTCAGATTCCTTTTTTCCCCGCCTTGCTGTGAAAGGCTATGAGTATTGGGAGAACACTATTGAATTAAAAAGTGTATGGGGAACAAAAAATGACAAATACAGGGTAGAGAACCTTGTTTAGAGCATGCTTTATTCCTTCACAAATGATATTTTTAAATGACACCCTCCAGCAAACATCCTGTTTTGGGTTAGCAAAAATAAAAGAATTAAATGAGCCCAGTATCTCCTCACCTGCCAAATTTCACACCATTTTCAAATCTTACCAAGAACAATTAACTGTTTGGGTTCAGAATGGTACCTTTAATTCCTCACTTTTGAGCCACGGTGGGTTTTGTGGCCAATGGACACAAATGAGTGGCAAGCAAGTTTAGTGAATTCCTCCTGGGGTTTCAGAGCAAGCCGGCTCTCCGGTATAGTCACTACATACAGTGTGGGTAAGCTGTGCCAACAATGGCTGCAGTCCTCTACTTTAAGATCTCCAAAAACACATCTTAGTCTCCTCTCTGAGGATGTCAATCTTCAAGCTTTCCTGTTAGGACCCAGGAAGCCACGCTCAAAGTGTGCCCTATATGCTATATATAATAAGATCTGGAAACTTTCCCAGATGGATGATGCTGCAAGTTTAAGGCAAATTGACATGGAAAACAGAGAAAAGGCTTTAGGTGTTGTCAATAATGGCATGAACACTCTGTCCAACAGAATTTACAACTTAAATAATATTGTGTCATCTGCAATTGATATAATTCAGGATGATGTCGTTTTTGCAACATGGACAAAGCCAGCTGCATTGTATCATGCAGTTAAGTTGGACACTGCTGGTTCTCAAAGTGGCAGCATGGCCTCGAAACACGTTAACATTGCTCAATTGTTTGCCACTTTTAATTTGTCCAGACAACAACAGATAATGGCTAAAAAAGAAGCGAGTCACATCATGCTTAACACTGAGAAATTAGAAAAGTTGCCTTTCACTGTAGCAGAAATCTCCTCACCAGTGTGGCTAAAACAATGACTAATAAATTTGACCATTCTCACCTTTCGTTTCACAAAATGCTTAAAGCACTCTGCAGTAGGCAGGTTTGAGTGACTAGGAGACAGCTACATACACGAGGTGTGGAAGTTGCCTTCTCGATTACAAATGCATGTATGGCGAAACAGAGGTCTTTCTTAGCAGAAGTGAATTTGAGACTACTGTTAGTTATTCTATGATTAAGAAGGTGTCCTTGCACAGCCTGAGCAATGCAGAGGTCGTGAATTTGGCATGCTCTCTAAAGGGCACGCCCGTCTCTTTGATTTGTCCAGTATTTCAGATACTTTGTAATTGAAGCTATGTAGTTCAGAATGATCAAAACTGTTCTTTATGTGATTTCAGTTACTCAAATTGTAACTTGTTGCGTCCATGTTTTATTCCCTCCCCACACCAGAGTTAAAAGTGGCAGCCTTGAGGCCCCACATTGCTACTTCTAATGTAAACTTTGACAAGCTCAACAGGCTAAAGGTGCTATTGGTCAAAAAACATGTGGCCCTGACATCAGCCAGAGAGACAAACGATCACCAGATAGCAAGGTCATCAGCTGAGATACAATCCCTATTAAATACAAACTTCCCAAAGCATTTTGGAGAATTGGTCAGCAGAATATTCAATGCATTGAATACTGAGGGGATTGAGCACTTTTGTAAAGCTGTCAGTTCTAGAATAATACTTTCAGCCATACACTTACTATTTTCGAGTGTCTTTGGCGGATTCCTGATAACTTTGGCATTAATTGGTGGAATTCTGCTTCTATTATTTTTGATGCGCAGTGGCTGTTCTCTGTCAGAAAAGCAGAGTAATGGAGCTACCATCAGCCCAGCTGTATCATGAACGCATGATGCAGTATTTCGGAGCTTCCTTGCTTGGGGAGCTGGAGCTAGATTGGTCTTTGATATTCAGACCAGTCTTGACGTGTGTCCATCCCATCTTCTATTGCATCTGGTGCCTCTTCAAATGTGCACCTATGGTGTGTCTTGCCGTGCAGCCTCATCTCCCATGGACACAGATCTGTTAATGTTCTCAATGAGGGTTCATTCACAAACTTACCCCTTGAGACTGCAGTTGATTCACAAGCCATCCTATGAGCCACAGCTTGTGAATTTGTGCGCTGTAGATCCTTCTTCCAATACCTTGATCAACCTGACACCTGCTAAAGAGGTGTCCTTCCTGGTCTCAATCTCCATTGATGATATCAGAGACTTTTTGCAAGAACATTATTATTGTTAGAATTCGACCATTGGCTTTTTTCCGGAAAGTAAAATGTGACACCAATTGCCTTTTCATTCAGCCTGTCTGTTGGCCTGCTTGGCTTATCTATTTAGACATTGTCTTTTATGTATGTTTTTAGCTATACTTTTAGAATTTGTACAATTTATTTTGGGGGCTTTGGCTTTGCACCCTTGTTCCGGCAAAAGGGGAGGGTGTCTGGCTCCATTTTAGTTAGTTGCTTGTGCACAGTGATAGCTTAGCTTAGCCTTGCGACCTGTGCCCTTTTACCCAGTTATCATGCTCTGTGGTTCTAAATCATTTTTTTTTTTTTTAAACCTTTTAGTGGTATTGTTTTAATTTCAATATCAACTGCTATTCTGCAAAAGCTTCATTATCAGTGCTATGGATGGAATACTTTGCATCATGTTCTTTTCCTCAGAATCACAAGAACAGAATGCAAGGCACACAGAATAATATTTTGTATTGCCAGACCCAAGACTGCGTAAATAGTCCAGCACATAGGTACATACCCACATCAGGCTTTCGTACACAAACTTAAACCTGTCCTCTATGAAAATATATTGTAGTAGAAAGGGCATTAAATGAGGTTCCAGACAGAATTTCCATCCCTGCTGCATGCTGGTTTTTGGTACACCTCAGCCTTTGTGTCTCCATGGATCTTGATCTGGAGACTGGTGGCCTAAACTTGTTCCAAGGTATGGGGGGGTGGAGTGTGCTTCTCATGGACACTGTATGGACAGATCTGACTTGCATCACCATGCTTTCCCTTAGGGTCTAGAGATTAGGCTTTTATGTAGGAATAGTGTACTCATGTTATGACAATATGTTGGGGTTGTTTATATTCACATCTCTAATTTTCACAATCCTGATGTATTATTTCTCATTATCGTAATCATTGCATCTCATGCACTTTATCGTAGATTGCGGTCTTTTCAATTATTGCACAGAAACTGTCCTGCATCTCTTTTATTGCCTATTGTTTGTAATAGACTTGTATGTGGAGAGAAAAGGGTAAGGCTTGTTTCACCACAAATCTCCAGCAGAGCTCCATGCAAGGCTGCCACAAGTCACCTTTACCTGTTGAGTTTTGGTGAGGTGCTGCTTGTGAGACAGAAGGGTGGTCCGACAGCTGCCAACTGGTGTGGGAGTGATTCAGTCACCTACAATGCAGAGGTGCTGCCACCCCAATTCCAACAGTCTAGTCAGAGTACGAGAGTCCTTATGACAGCTTTGTGCAGGGGAATCAAATAGTGAGCCTGTGTCCGAGACAGTTTTGTGCCTGCTGTATTTAAATGTATTAGTGTTACAAAATGCTGGAGGAATGTTAATTTATTGTTTTGCATGTTTTTTTAAATAAAAAATATATGTCTTATTAGAACACTGGAATATTGAGAGCTCTTTTTAAGACAATGGATTCGTAGAGGGCTGCTAATGACTGGTACAAACTGCCATCATATATCATATTCATTTTGCTCTTTCTTCCTTTTTAATTTGCAACATTCTGTCCCCAATTGGTGGAGCGTTTTAATAGAATTGTAACCCTTCTGTCTCGGGTTATACCAGTTTTTAAAGGCTGTCACCCTTGAATCAGCCCTAAAACTTGGGTTCAGAGCCTTTAACAACTGGTATAGCCCTCAGCACGTTGCAATAATGCTAAATTATGCTATATAATCTGGACATGGTCATAAGATTAAGTGATATGCAATATACTTTTAGCAATTCGAAATACATGCATATGGTTTTACTTCCATCAGATTCAATTGCTGCCCACACAAAACTGTTTCATTGATTTCTTGGAGAATATTCTTTTTTGTTGGGCTGGGTTTGCAGCGTAATTACTCTCCAAACCCACGACACTTTCCAAATACATACCCAAATTTTTCTACACATTTATTTTCGAAATTGAATCTTAACAGTCATAAACAATTCATAGATTGTATTATGATATGTTTCGTTTATTTGTTTTAATAAGTGTAAACTGGCTACTATTTTATAGTACCATGTCCTGGCATTTAGCTATAAATGTAAGCTTAGCCTAATTATGTTTTCATGAAACACAAAAACGGTTTGGTCTAATACACATGGGCTGAATTTTAAGAGGCATCACACAGATCAGTAATTTGCACATCTGTGTTTCAGTAAATGTGACCTGGAGTTATTTTCATCTTGAAGAGAACTGGAATCTGTGCCTGACTTAAATTGAAGGCATATCTTTTCAGGCCAAAGGCCAGAGCTTAAATGCATTTTCTTTCTTACGTTCATCTATTCTCTACAGCCTGAAGGTACCACACTTTGCAAGATAATTGGTATCCTTGGCTAATTATACATTTGTTTTAGTTTTTTAAATCAAGAATTCCTTCAGGTTACAATACCATAACCAAAGACAGTAACTTATTTAGCTATTGTTATCTCATAGTTTACATTTTTGCTGAACTCTGCCTAATCATTATAATTTGTCTGTATGTTTTAATTTCAGATTTTCCTCTGCTTTCCAAAATGTAAGTCCTGCTACAAGAGGGGTATTTCTCACCATTGTTGGTGACAATGTGAACGATGATTTGTATCTTCATGATGTTTTATCTTGTTAAATAAATATTGCACTTTCAATAGATTATACATAGGCACTAAACTTGCTATATGTTGTGTACACAATGTGTGCTGCACGTTCTTCCTCCTTTTGTTATTTTTTCTCCTTTCTGATTGCCTTGCACTTTATTATGTCATATTTGTGTGGCCGCCTGCAATGCCAACAACTGATGTTTGTCTTATAGTCTCTCCAACTTGATTCCTTACGCTTATAATGATATAATGTTCATCTTCTTAGTACTTCTTCACATTGCTTTCTTTATTAATAGCATATCAAATACATTTTATGATGGAGACCTAGGTCCTGATTTTGAGTTTGACAGAGAGTGTACTCCACCACAAACATGGGAGAGTGCCCTGTCTTGGTGGTCCTAAACAAACAAAGAAATAAAGATGGCCCCTCACACCCTGGGAGTAAACTCCTAGGGAGTCAGGAACATTAGTTGTATTTTTTTTTAAAATAAATTACCACTTTGAGAGTTAGGGCCTCATTTAGAGCTTGGTGGAGGGACTACTCTGTCACAAATGTGACGGATATCCTGTCCGCCTTATTACGATCTCCATATGACATCATGGGATCGTAAAAGGGAGACAGGAGATACGTTTGTGACAGAGTATTCCCCTCCACCAAGACCTAACTCAGGCCATTAGTTTAAAAAAGAAAACAAAAACAAGAAATGTTGTGATTTGGAACATGGTGGTCACTCAACAACAAACCCACGGTGTATTCGGAGGAGTCACCATGGCAGTGGCTCTTATTAAGGCACAGAGATCTCCACAGAACTGGTGGGGAATTCCAAACATGGTGGCCCATATTCCAGTCTGGGAGGCAGAGGTAATAAGTACTGTTCACCTGATGGATGTCGTGACCCCACAAAACTCAAATTAAGAAACACAGTTTAGAGTTCCTGGTGGAAACAGCATCTCTGCCAGTTTCCCACCTTACATCTCGGTTATCAGGTCAGAAGGTGGAGCAACATCTATTTTAACACTCAGCTGACTACCAAAGACTATCAATTAGCTCAGTAAACCCAAAGAAAGAAATTGCATTTGCTTGTGTTTTTCAATTTTATTTGTTGTGTTTGTATTTCGTTGGTGCATCTTCTAGCACAATTCAGAGTATTGTGCTAGCTGAGGGTATGGATCCCAGAGGAAATCTCGGTACTAGAGGGACTACATTCTCCTTGTTTAATGTACAGTTTCTGGTGATTTGGCAGTTCAGGCCTGGCTCTTTGTCAGTAGTTAGAGCATTTATGGCTTGTACTATTTCATCTGCTGTAATCTCATCTCAAGAGCTTGGGGCAGGCCTAGAGGATGAAAGTATGCAAATCAATATGGAAATAGAATTGGTCCTCTTGCTTCCGAGGGCCAGTATTTTCTGATGTGTATTACAACTTAAAGAACACACTGAAGGCTAAAAGCTGTCTTCTCCCCCATCATAGTGACATAGGCAGATGTGAAATAATGTTTTTCTGACACAGATGTCAGTATTGAGCTAAGGTTATGTTTTGTTTTGAGAAGGGACCCTTCTGTATAAGGATTGCTACTTCACCCTCCTACTAATTTCCAATGTTGTGTCAGGGATAGAGCAGGAGGGAGGTTTACAACAGGAATATAGCTTCCACACCCAATCTCTTTATGATTTTCCATCTCTACATGTGTAAGGAAAATTTCTTGTAAAAGGACTGTCTGAAGAACATTATTTAATGTAAGTGAATATCTTATGCCTTTTAATAAAGTGCATCAGCTCATTAGTATTGAGGAAAACCACCAATAGACCATTATTTGGGGGCATATTCTCTGACAGACAACTACAGTAAGTAACACAGGTACGAAGTTAGCTAAGAAGGGATTCCCTATAGTACAAGGTATTGAGGGCACAGTCTGAAATGCGAGTATTCTATGTACGACCAGCTCTATAGGTAGCAAACTATAATATTAGGACAGGTTGCTGTCATACTCAGCTGCGGTTCTCATGAACAAGGGTCCAAGGGGAAAGGGGGTGGTACTTCAAGTGCTTATTTACTTGAGCAAGCAACTACAGGTTCTGGGGAATGATTGGGCAGAATTTCACCATCAGAGTCTCACACCCTAACAGAGCAAATTCTGCTGAAAGTTTCACTATCCACGATGGGGGTGAAAGTAGGGCCACTGGTGGGAGATGGAGGGGGGTGGTCCTAGGCATGTGTGTCTCAGGAAAGCATGTGTTACTCATTAACTAACTACTGTGTGCGAAGGCGAACACGTAGAACATCAGTGATAGTATTAAAAAAACATTGCCATAGACTATACAAGTAATAGAGACTGGAAGTTCCCTCCACCCTTCAGCCCACTCACCCTTCCATGGAAGGTGGCGAGTGAAAAAAGGAAAAAGTATAAGTCTCAGTCAATGGAGGCGAGTGGTGAGGCTTACTTGTGAGGTCATATAAAATGGCTCCACCTACTAAACAAAGATGGAGGAGTCCAAGGGTTCAAGTATATTTGATGTGTTTCTGTGAGGAGGTTGTGGCATCATCACCATGTAGGACTTGCATCGGGTTCTGGGCTTGTCTCTATGAAGATTCGGACAGTGAATTATTTGGTGTGGGCCCCTGAGGCCCACTTATTTATGACCTGATCAAGACATTCCCTCTCAGTTGTCAGTATATCTAAGTCAGCTGTGTCTTTCGGTGGTGGGGATGATAGGAAGTCTAGTATCAAGCATGTCTTAGCCATATCCAATGAAGTCTGATTGTCAAAGTATCCATCCAGGGTAGCAGGGTCCGCAAATTTGGGTGCATGACCGTTGTGCATTGTAGTCATGTTGGCCGGGTCCTACAGCCTAAAGCGATTGTCCATGTTTCAGTCTCAGTGGGGAAGTCTTGGGTGGCATAAAGTTTAATGTCTTCAAACATGAACACTACCTTACTTGTGGCTTCCTGGAGTATTTGTTTTCCTTGTTGACATTGGAGGAAGAAGGCTATTATTTGTTTCAGGGTATTGTTGGGGTGTGTGCATCATGCTCGTGTTCTATGTATGCATTAGAATCCCAGTTGTGGATCGAAAGACAGGCCACCAAGTTCGGTCAGTAGGCTATGAAGG
This sequence comes from Pleurodeles waltl, assembly GCF_031143425.1. Taxonomy (NCBI): domain Eukaryota; kingdom Metazoa; phylum Chordata; class Amphibia; order Caudata; family Salamandridae; genus Pleurodeles; species Pleurodeles waltl. The sequence goes on from NC_090448.1 coordinate 921,944,086, forward strand.
AAAGCCATCATAACTCCTTTTTCCAGCTGTTCTGGTATAGCAGAAAAGCAAATATTGTTTCTACTGTTTCTAACGTCCAGCTCCGTAAGTTTCTCTTGCATCCACCATGGGTCCTATTCTGAGTCTATTGCTGCAGATTTCATATCCTCAACCTTCATCATGTTCTCCTCGATAGTTGCAACTAATACTTTGAGGGCCCAGACTTCTTTCAGAATTGTTTGAAGACTGGAGTCCTTCACCACCATAATGTCCTTTGTCGTAGTTAATTTGACCTCTTACTACTTCCATGAATAGTGATTGTCTCACAGGTTGGACATATGGCCTGAAAGGATATGCTGTGCGTTCACTGATGAAAGACCTTCCACTTCACAGAAGACATGTCACTGTGACCCAGCTCAGAGCTCCATGGTATACACGGAAATGATTGTGCAACTAGAGTTGTGTTCAGTTCCCTAGTCAGCAATGCAGTGCAACTTACTTGTTTGTAAAATGAGAGGGTGTGAAATGGAGCACATCCAGGAAGTCACTGTTGAAAATGGTCACTCATGAAGATAAAGAGATCATTTTAGTAGCCTTGGTAGTCTAAACCCAGGGGAAGTCCTTGCTACAGTTTTACATGCCTTTAAATCTCAGTACAGGAGCCACTGATAGGTACATTGTACAGATGACCACTCCAGGATGGAGGTAGTTGACTTATAGTCCTCTACCTCTGTTTGATTCTATTGATTGGTTGTAGCCCAGTCAGAAGTGTGCAGCTGCGGGTCCCGTAGTCAAGCCTCCAGGAGCTCCACTGGTCACCTCAGTCTCACAACAAGACTGAATGTGGTAGCTGCTGCCCCGGGTGCCACCAAAGTCTCCTTGTGGCCTACATTGGCAGTCCACAGGCCACATTATCACCAGGTAAGTAGAACTGCAGAGGCAGGATCTGGTGTTACGCCACTACTGATTAAAAGGCATTGAAAGCCTCCAAATGCATCTGAGGCCACTCCTCTGCCCCCACAATCGTTCTAGTGCTTGGCTAACTGTGTGTGGGGGACACAGGGTACTCAGGCCCCCGTCCAGTTTTGGCCTCAGGGAAACACTGCCATTGGCTCCGGCATCAAGCGCCACCCTCCACAACTGTATTTTTGATCAATAGCCTGGCCAGAGCACAGTGGTGTTCTTGGCAGCCATATATTTTTGTCATATATGTGGAGGTGTAAATACATGCTACATCCCACCTATGACTTTTAACGTCAATGCCTTTTGTGCATTTTTGCCATTTAACTTGGCCTCATACAAAATTTAAATAAACCAATTGTGTAAAAAAAGAATTTGACAGTACCAATTTAGGCCCATAGTTAGGGTCTGGAAAAAGGTAACAAAAATACTTGGTGGCCATGCGAAAAAGACAGGTGTCTTACACCTTGGCACTTCAACTATGGTTCTGGTGACTGGGCTTAGTTATGGAGTTGAGTGGGTGTATGTGGTGTGTTGCTGTCTTGCCAAGTTGACACTGCAGATGAGATGCAGACATGCAATGTAGCATACTCCACAACTTCGCCCACACTTCTCAGTGCTTTGCCTCACAGGTGGCGACCACCGCTGATTGGTGACACTGGAGGTAGCAGGGGGTGGCCACCACCAGGTTGGTTTTCACCACTGCTGCCATTCCCTAGTGCCAGTACCCACCCTGTGATCTTCTGATTCAGCTCTTTCAGAGTGCTTCTGGAGTCCAAGAAGCCACAGGAGGCCACAGGAGGTGTGCAACCACAGCAAGCGATATGCCGCCATCAAACAGTTGAGCAAAGGCGGCACTTGGAGGAGCAAAAACCATCACCTTAATAGGTGCAAGATGCCTGTCTCTTTGCCTGCCTCTTGCCCCAAGCTTGTCCAGCCTGGTCCAAGTGCCCTCTACCAGATCACAGGAGCAAAGCAGGATCAGGAGAAAGGGAGGTACATCTTGTCCTAGGGGTGTGGGTGGGAGCTAGTGTTCCCCCCTAAGGGTTGAGCTGGTAGAGGGCAGAGACGGCCCATCTTGGTCCATGGTGCAGCCTGCCCTCTACAGTGTGCTTCCCCACACCAGGCCAGGTCCGGTTAGCCCAGGCTACCTCAGGACTCTTGTAGAGGTCCCAGCACTCACCAGCACTCCCAACCACCACTCTATAACAGCAAGGACTGCTGCAGGGATAGCCCTAGCACTATTGGCCCCCAGGGGCCTCCCTAGCAAACTTTGGCTTTACTTCTGACCAGCAGTCAGTAGCTGCTGGCCCCAGTAACAGTAGTAAAAACTGCCTCACAAGCTCTTTGAGCAGAGCAGAGATACCTCGTGCAGCAGACGGGTGCAACCATAGCTGACTCCACTGAACTATTGCCACTGTTTTGCCCCCATTGCTACAACCTAATTGATCATTCGACACACCCCGAGCAGTCACTGGGGTGAACTGTCTAAACCTTCCATCCAGCGTGGGAAGCTCCATGAAGCACTGAGAAGTTTCCCTGTGAGTAGCATGCTCGTGCCTCTCCCCTCACCTCCATTGGGTCCCTGTAGGGCACGCTCATTGAGCAAAAGGTAAGGTGGCACTTCTGATCATTCTCTTCTACAAAACTGAGCCAAAAACCCATAAATCAGCTCCTCAAATACTCAGCAAAGACTTAGCATCATGCCCAAAAGGAAAGCCTTTCCCCAGAATAAATCCAGCACTCTCTCAGATGATTCCTTTATTCCATTTCAGATACCCTTTTCCAAGGAGGCTGAACTCAGTCCTTCTCCCCTAAACAAGTCAAGAAAACAAGTGGTGAAGGAGACCAGTCAAGGATGCATACACATGTACTTACTAGCAGCCACGACACATAGGGTATCAGGGGCCGATCAGCAAATGTTCTTACAGGACCCCAGTCCAAGAAGACTAACTGCCACCTCAGGGGCTGATCAGTGAATACTTTCTTAAGGCCCCTCACAAAGGACCACATTCATTACCCTCACTGGGCCCATGGGAGCTTTCAACGACTCTACACAATAAAATCTGGGAGGCCCGCCAGTTGTAGGGCAAAAATCCCACAGGTCATTCTCCTGCCCAGGGCTACATTGGGAGATCCAGATCAGTGAGGAGATTCTTCCACCTGACCCTCCACTAGGTTTTCAGGAGTTGCCGACCCAGGAAACTGCCTGTGAGAGAGTAGCAACAGGGGCAGTCAACTACCTCACCACCCTATTGGGCACAGACAATTGAGAAATGGAAAGAGAAGTTCTGACCAGTAAACAACACTTTTGCAAAGTAACAGTGACTGCGCAATTGCACAAAAGTATGACTGTGCCTTCGCCTCAGACAACACCAATGAAGCAAGAGTCAGGAAAGAATATATTAAAGGCTAAATCCACTCAACGACCCTCAATTAAGCCTAGCAGGGAAAGCATATCTGACCACGAACTGGGTTATCTATTGGACCACTTTTTTGCCACACTGGAAGCTCAAATTGAAACATCTCTGGCACAAACCCCTGTATTCAGCACTATACAAACAGGGGCACCTGTACCTCTCTTCACTGGGCCTTCCAGCCTCTCCATAGCCTCTCTGACCACCATTAGAATTAAGCAAGCCACAATTGTGAGGACACTTTCATGACAATCTAAAAAAATTGAGCTTCAGATAGACTTAATCCAATCCATCGCCTCAAGCTTAGGGGACCTGGGGCTTAGACTAAGCTTATTGGAAAATGTTATTGGGCAAGCAGGGGCAGACCAACCCTGCCAATGCTCCCTATCGATAGACATTCTAAGCTCCCTCCCTGAAATGCTATGGACACTTGTGGATAGTGTTAAGATCAAGGCCTGCTGCCTTGGAACAAACATAAACATACTGCCTTCAAACAGTCTCACTCCAGCCAAACCAACTGATACCAATTGCAACCCTCCTCCGGTTGTGGCAACATCGACTTTCCTGGGTACTGAAAAGGGGCCTCATGCTCCCATTAGGGAGCCCAATCACACCCCTTGCGCCACAGTGATAGGACCTTCCCAAGTGTGATCGAAGCGGGTGCATGAGCCCATTCACGCAAATCTCTAACATCACCAGCCTCCTTAAAAAAAATTCTAACCTTTCAAGAAGGGCAAAAAAGAAACTGAAAAAACAGGCTAAACAACAGCACCTTGAAAAAAGGAGATCCTTGACTGCAGAGGCTTTTCTCATCCCTCAGGTGCATAAAGGGCAGTGGTCTATGAAGCTCTTTCCCATATTCAACTTAGCACCTAAATCAATCAGGGAACACTAGGGTGACAGATGCACACTGAGCTGTTCGCTAGAACTATTAAGTAACCTCACCCCTATGGATATAGTGCTGGCAGGATCACTAAAAGAGGGATCAGCATATTGCCCCACAATTTGTCCAAACAAATATTAAAAGTGGCTGCGCAAGGGTCTAACCTGGCACAGGTACCAATGGTCTGTAACCACACATCATGGGCTGCTTTAACACCCACACCTACCAGACAGCAGTCTAAAGCATAAATTGAGACCCTGAAAGGCACTTGAGCACTAAGTAGTGAACCAGAAGCAATGGAAAACTACACCCCTCCAGACATAATGCTGGTAGGACTGTGCAGGGCTGTGCACAGAGGTCGCCCCTATGAGCTCAACCTACTTATCAAACCAATTTACAGTGGCCACACAAGGGACCAATGGGGCTCAACCCCCAAAGCCCAAAGTGCAGGGGCCTATGGCTCCCTCATCCACAATTGCCTCTAGGTCATAAATGGTGGAGACAAGTACCAACATTGCCCATTCTTGCACCACCTTATCCAACAGGTCAGCCCTCCCTATTAGCCCACTTAATCTTGCAAGCATCAGCCAAAACATCCTTTGTCCCCATGCCTTTTTGCCCAGCAGTATGAATAAGGGGAGCACACAGCATGGCTTAAACAATAGTCTGCAACTGGTCCAACCAACTAGCAGGCCCACCCCAGACTCGGGGACATCAGAAAGTGAAATCTTTTCCTTTTGTGGTTTCCAAATGTTTGTCTCAGGAACTGAAACTCTTAATTTCTATAATCAGCATAGATTTACTATGTGTACCCCTAGTAGGGGGGTAACACCAGTCCAGTACTTAGGCCCATATTTATACTTTTTTAGTGCTGCATTTGCGCTGCTTTTTGATGCAAAAGCGGCAGAAACTTACAAAATACAATTGTATTTTGTACGTTTGCATCTCTTTTGCGTCAAAGAATGACGCAAATGCAGCACTAAAAACGAATAAATATGAGCCTTAGAGTCAAAGGGTTATCTAGTTACAACAGGGGCTTGTCTGAAAGGAAACACCAGGCTTTTGCAGGGGGAAGACAATTGGGGACATTTCAAATGGGAAGTTTGCAGTAAGATGGGAAAGGGAACCCTGCGAAAGGAGCTGGATTTTTCAAGGGAGAGTTGCCAGAAGTGGGTGCAGGGAATTCACTCGTAAATAGTTAGTACACAAGAGTCACTCCTCATGACCAGCTCCTCAGAACATCTGTGGTCTTGAGAAGAAAGTTAAGAAAAAAGAAGATTTCTGCTTGACTGCTCAGAAAAGAAAACAGTCGTTAAGTGACTGTTACAGCTTTCCAAGGGTTAAGTGGTTAGCTTCATGCTTGTGCTACAGGCACACATATGACAGAAGAGCCTACTGCTCTGATGAAATCCAGGCTGACCACATGGACTGGATGGGATTGGACCCTATGAGATGTCTGACCAGAGAGAAACATAATGCTCAGATGACTTCCTTGAGAACCTGAGACCAGTAGGATAGACCAGGAGTACCTTTACTACGGGGACAAAACTTGTGAAATGTAATTTTTTGACCTGCAGAGGACTATAGTAAGTAACTGAGGTTATCCCACGGAGGATGCACCCTCTGTGTGGGCAAGCCATCCAGGTTCATTCAGCTTGAAGATTTTTGCTATGAAGAAAATGGCTGCAAGACATCATGGAGAAGCTTTCTCCCCCATGGTGATGTGCAATAAATACAGAGGATGCAGTGAAAGTTACTGAGTATGGTAGAAGAGGAAATTGTGTCATACTGGCAGACACAAATAGGCAGACAACAATATACAAATGTTAATACTTAAAGTGGGGTAATGAGTCATTCATCTCCCACTTTTGAGTGGGGATCAGTTGGCCATTCTGGTTGACATGAAACATTAAAGTTGTTATTTATTGCTCCTTTTACTTTAGTCAGGGACATTGGTCTTCAAGAAGCTCATATAAATGGCCTCCTTCAATCAGGGAGGGAGGAGTGCAGCTAAGGAGAGAGATGAATAAAAAGATGGAAAGAGGGTAGATGGATACAGAAATGAAAGGCTGAAGAGGAGGATAGAGGGATGGATGGAAGATTGTGGTTAGATGAAGAGAAGGATGGATGGTGGATTAATGGAGGAAGGATAACTATAGGGAAGGTTAAACAAATAGAATAAATATAGATAAATGGATAAATAGAAAGAAGAATGGTAAGATGGATGGATAGACAGACAGACGGATGGATGGATGATAAAGGAAATAAATAAAAAGGTAAAGAATATGGCTAAAAATGAAAAAAAGTTGAAGAGAAAGATGGATGGAAAAGACTGAAATAAAGATGGATGTGTAGATGAATGGATAAAAATACTGAAAGGATAAATGGGGATAAAAAGCAAGAAGGAAAAGACAGATGGATGGGGAGATGTAAGGACAAAAGAATGACTCAAGGATGGAGAGACGGAAGAACAATTAGGATTTTCAAATTCACTCAAGGGAATCAAACTGCTGAAAGACTTGTGGATTCCCTTGACACCCCCCCCCTTTTGCTCAAAGCCATTTGGAACATGATTCAGAGTTGGGGATTTTTTATTTTTTGGGCTACTCCTTTGCATTAAGGCTTCACACATGCTGGGCAGGATCCAAAATTAAAAATATAAACAGAAAGACAAAAGCTGTAAGTGGGTGAAAGAACACATTCAGTGGCTGATAACTGATATAAGGTTACTGGTTTGCATGGGAGATTTCTCTCTGTGAATTATTTTTTATGGATTCTCTGGAGGCTAGATAGGTTTGATATACAGTACTGATGAGGAAAATCATGTAAGATCCAGAATCTTTGATCAAGGAGTTTACACTGAAAATATTTGCTGAATTGGATTTCCTTTGCACATGTAATGGTTCATCTTCAAACTGGGTAGGAGCTGGTATCTGAATCAATTCATTTTTTGGTGGTAATTTTCCTCTCCTGGAGCAGTAGTGGCAATACAATGTGTGAGAAATTGGTTTGTTTGTTGAGTGGGACGTTAACCCTGCTCAAGCAATAGCCGCAATCCCTGTCAGGGTGAACGCCAAAAGTAATTACACTACCCAGTGCTTAACCTTCTGGTAGCTTGGCACAAAAGCAGTTAGACTTAACTAAGAGGCAATATGTAAAGTTCCTCTGCAGCACACAAATGATAATAAAGTGATAATGCAACACAAGGCAAATCTCACACCAATTTAGAAAAAAAGATTAATTTTAATAAACTATTGGGCACCAAAACAACAAAAAGCCAACCAGCAGAACCAGAGTTATCAATTTTAAAATTTTAAGATAAACAAATAGTACCTAAAAGTTAAAAGTACTAACTGCAGACAGCTAGTCAAGTGAGACTAGTTCAAAGTTGAAAAATATGGCCAACCAGCGATGGAGTGAAAGTAGGTTACAAAAAGTGGATTGGGTCCAGTCTGCGCTAATCTATGAACTTAGAAAACATTTCGACAAAAGTCCCTGAGAAGGTAGAATTTAGCGGGCCAAGGCTACAGGCATTGTGTAAGGGGGAGGCACTGTCACTGGGGAGCTTTGCGGGTATGATTTCGCCTTTCAGACTGAGGGCCTGATTTAGATCCTGGCGGACAAGTTACTCTGACACAATGGTGATGGATATCCCATCCGCCAAAATATAATGTCCATTATATCCTATGGGATTTACATTGCGACAGACTGGACTTCCGTCACCGTTGTGATAGAGTAACTCACCCGGCAGGATCTAAATCAGCCCTTTAGTCTCTTTTTTTAAAGTAGAAAATCTTCAGTGGGATGAATCTGGAGTTAGTAAGCGACATGAGTATCAGGAGGCCAGATACCCCTTTGGTGAAGAACTCCTGAAGAGAATTTGATACTGCAAAGAATAAGGGGGTGTAAGGAAAAAATCCTGCAGAAAAATGTTTATGTTTAAACTTTCCTGCAAGTAGCTTCAGAGGTCTAGCCAACAGCGCGATGAGCTGATGTAAAAGGCACCAGGAAAGAAGGTGAAAAGCAGGGAAAAAGCACCACTCTCCCTGCAGAGCTGCAGTATATGTTTTCAAGCTCCATTTTTTATAGAAGTATAATTTGAGCTCAATTCCTGCCTCCATGCTGCTGTGTCTCTGATTGGAATAACGTCCGAGTTGACGCTTTCACACAGTGAATGGCTACTCTGACGGTTGCCTTTAATCAGAGAGAGACCTGTTTGTGATGGCCACAATTCTGCAGAAGAAAAGGAAGTAAACGTACTTTAGATGTCAGAGTTAACAATGTAAAGGGAAAATCTTTCTGTGTAGCTTGCACCCCCCAGAGGTGTGTCCAATCCCTCCCCCGGGGAGGCATGTCCCACAGTTTGAAGATCTCTGACTTAGGAGGTGAGGACTCGCTCAGGTTGGGTCGAGGTAAGGGTTGAAAATTATTGGAGCCTTTTCCGCCCCTGAGGTTTCTGATCAGTCCAGCCAACTAGTCCTTAAAGTGACTATGGCAGTCCTGTGTTCAAGCAGTGGTACAGGGCTCAAGCAGCAGGACAGGCCTCTGGGAGTTCAAGGCATGCACCAGGTAGCATAGCCATCCCTCAAGTTGCAGCAAAGCAGTCTTGTGGAGTACACAGCAGCAAGCAGTCCTCTGACAGTCCTTCTGCAAGTCCAGAAAATGAACTGAAGAGTGGGTCTGAGTGTCTTATTTTTATACCTGGTGCCTTCTTTGGAGTAAGAAATGTTTCTAGAGAATACTGTTTGAGGTTTTAGATGTTTCCTTCTTCCCCTTCCCTGGATCCTGACTGTCAGCATAAGCTATGCAGGGTTGACAAGTCCTTTTTGTAAAGGCACAGCACAGCCTATTCCATTGGAAGTAGGACTGTGCCCAGCTTTGCACCCCATCCAGCCAGTTGATGGTCCATACAGTCTCACCTAGTACCTCTATTGTGTGGCTGTCTGTAGGAAATCAATAAAGTCCAACTGCCAATTACACTCAGTCATGTGATGCAGGAACAGACTGCAGGCACCAAAAAGTTAGGGAAGGAAAATGCAAACTTTCTAAAGGTAGCATTTTCAAAATTGTAACTTGAAATCTAACTTGACCATTAGAGAGGGTTTTAATGTACCATTTCTCAGACACCAAACAATAATGAATACTGTTTCCAATCAAAGGTTAGCACTTATTAACTGTAATAAGGAAACCCAATGTTATCCTACTGGGGAGGTTGATCTCACAGAAGTGAAACACAAATTTAGGAGTTTTCCCCACCAAGACATGTAACAAGTGAAAGTACATGTATAACCTTTTAATTACAATGCTCACTGATCCTGTGATGCCTAGGACCTACCTTAGGGGTGACCTATGTGCAATAAAAGGGGAGTTTAAGGCTTGGCAAATGGGTTAATTTGACAATTTGAGTTAGCAGTTTAAAACTGCACTCAGGCTGCAGTGGCAGACCGGGGACTGGTTTTAAGGTGCTACTTAAATGGGTGGCACAATAAGTGCTGCAGGTCCACTAGTAACATTCAATTTACAAGCCCTGTGTATATGGTATACCACTCTATAAGGGACTAATAAGTAAATAAAAAATGTGAATCAAGGTGTTTTCCAATTTTACCATGTTTCAAGGAGAGAGCACAAACACTTTATCACTGATCAGCAGTAGAAAAGTGAATTTCAGCAAAAAGTGGATGGTAAAGGCAAACTGTTTGGGAATGACCCTGCAGAGAGGGTGAAGTTCAACACTATGCAATAGGGTTTCATAAATCTTCCAGAAACTCAGTGCATGATGGTACAGCACAGAGATGGCTGCTTTATAAGGCTGTCAAGGGCTTGCCTTCCCAATTCTGATTGATACAAGGGAAGGGAAAAGTGCTGTCTGAAATAAAAAGGAACTGGATGCCTCTAACTCACTTTCAATATGAATTATTATTTAGTATGGCAGAAGGCCGGCACGGTAAACTCCCACCTGTGCCCAAAGCATGATGTTGAGGCCAGTTGCACCACCCTGAAGCCCACTGTTGCACATTTTATTTAGCCTTGGGTGCTGTGTTACACAGCCATTGCTGGAGTAGGGGCTGCTAATCTCTCCATTGTTGCTTTTACTCTTACTCTGATCCTGCTCATGCTGACCCGACTCTGTGACAAGATGAGAAAGGGTGGGTTTATAGGAGGACTACAGGAAAAGGTGCTAGTTGTCAAATTCTGCCACAAGCCTTCTAAGCTTTTCTGTGTTAGCATTAACACCAGTGTGAATGTTGTAACCTTTGCAGCAAACCCTTAGCAAGGGGTATTTCAATCCCATCTAAGGTGTCAAGTCAAGATTCTGAGCCTGGTTCTCTCCATCAGACATTTTTCTTATTAAAGTTGGGACCTTTTCAAATTTTGGAGAAAAAAATTGAAAACTTTTTCTAAGGCCTAACTATAGTAAAGACTTTTAAATTATAATCACTATTTCATGGACCTAATGAGGGTCCTAGCAATTCATTTAAAATTTTTGAACAACAGTCCAATTGAAAAATACAATTAGTCTAAAGACAATTTGTAAAGTTATTTGTGTGATCACTTAGTGACAAAGGGGTATAAAAAAATGCAAAGTCTTGTATCCCACCGCTGATCCACCAAATGCAGGAGACTGGCTCTCTATAAAGTGCAAGAAAATGATGTGCACTATGCAGGTAGTCCACGTAACCCCACTTTGGTATTGAGAGGTAAGAAGCAGACCATCTAATGCTCTGTTTTTGTGGTAGTGTGGGCAAGCAGTTAGGCAAATCCAGGAGATGTGCTAAGCATTTGTTGTACTCACAGTATCAATAAATGTGGACAATGGGACAGCCAGACAACATTGGGTTGTTCCTGATTGAAGAGGGAGCTGCGGCTGAACATCTTAAAGGTGGTGCCCAAAGGGGAAGGAGACCACTTGGAATCACACTGCAAAGATGGACTTAAAGGTAAGTCTGGTGGGTCCACTTGAATGGTGTAGGTTTCCAGGGGTTAGGGACCTCTGGAGCACAGCTGGTTGGTTGATGCAGCCAGGAGTCGGGTGTCTTTGGAGTCCTTGGAGGCAGGAACAGGTGGCTATGAGGGTGGATTACAGGTCAGCAAGGCAACTCAGGGGGGTGGTTCTCGGGTGTCCTGAAGTCTCTCAAAGCCACCAGCTCCTGGCTCCAACTCCAAGATTAGAGATCTTTTATAAATTAGTGATGAGAATTAAGTGCTGGTGCCAAGCACTGGAAACCACCGGCTCAAATAAGCACTGGTTACAGAGAAGCTGGTTGGCTTGAAGCCTGTCGTGAGGGAAGCCTATGTCTTTGCAACACCAGTTAATTAACCATACTCTGGTGCTTGTGTAGACTTTGGGCCAGATGTATCAAGCATTTTTGCATTCACAAATGGTGTGAGATGTATGAAAGGCATTCGCTGTGCAATTTAAGGAATCGCTAAAATAGCGATTCCTTAAAATTGCGACCCCATTTAGAGAATCACAAATTGCGATTCTCTAAATAGGAAATCGCTAATAGGGAATTCCTATTTGCGATTTCCAAAGCACATCTATCAAGCATTACCTAAATGCGAATTGGGCATTTAGGAAATGCAATTACCACCAAATACAATTTGGTGGTAAGCATGTGCATTTTTTTAAAATGCATTGTCAATGCATTTTTAAAAATGACATGTAGTGCACACATGCCCCTAGGGCATGTGTGTGCTTCACATGTCCGCAAATATTTTTTGGGGTGCATCAGAGGGGGCCTTAGGCCCCCAGGATCCTGGGGTTTGCATTACCTAATTTGTGAATTCCTAACTGGAATTTGCAAATTGGGAAATGCAAAACTATTCGCACCTATGGGCCTACAGACACATAGGGATGAATGGATTGCATTCTCTAATTGCTATTCGGAAATAGTGATTGCGAATTTTAAGAAATACATCCCATTTTGCATTTCTTAAATAGCAATTTCTTAAAATTTGCTATTTAAGAAATGCAAAGCAGATCTTTGATACATCTGGTCCCTTGTTCTTTGTGCAATGGGACATGTGAACAGCTACTGTTGTTGCCTACAAATTCTGTGCATGAAAGAAATGTGATTTATTGAAGCATGCACTGCATCTGTATGCCTAGGACAGCTTGGATGCAGAAAATAAGCAACTTTTAGAGCTTTGTCATTAGATAAAATGCGCAATTTCTATCTACTGTGTTAAGGGATTTGTTTGATACCTTCTTATTCGATCTAAAGGTATTTAGCCAATTAGGGCCATATTTATGACCCGGTTTGCATCGCTCTTGCACCACGCAGCATGGTGCAAGAGCGAGATAAACCTTAAGTCAGGTTTTTAAAGCCATGCAAAGCCACTTTGGGTTGCTTTGAATTGCTTAAAAAATCTGGAGTAATGCAATGCAGTGCAAATCACTGTGTTGCATTACTCTGAACAAAAGAGGTGTTTCATTGGCATTGAATGGGTGTTTCCACACAACTCTTAAATGTTTTGATTCATGTCCAGATTTACCAAACCTGGTAAACCTGGATATGTGCCAAAATGAAACACCTCTCCAGGGAGGGTTACAAGACAAAATATCTTTATTTCTACTCATTCTTTTCTCTTTCTTTGGATGCTGCATTTCGCAGCACACATAGAAAGAGGAAAAGCCCTTTCAGGATTGTTTTTGTGCAGGAAGGTTCACCTTCCTGCTCAAAATCAATCATAGACTATCAAACCATGACAAGGGAAAAGGTTAGGAATGCACTGTATTGGATGAATATGGCACATTCATGTCCTTTTCCTATGACGCAGCGCAGCACAGCAAGTCATAAATGTGCCCCTTAATTTACAATTCTGCCTTATAATGCCCTAAAATGTCACAGAGCTGTTTAATCACCTTCATATGGGGCGGGCACTTGCTGCGCTCTCTGTACTGCATTGGTTAGTGCACTTATTCATGTGAAAAATGTGGGTAGTGATTTATGCCCCACCGCTTCCAAAATTCACCAACCACCACTGATACAGCATCTAGGCAATGATCCCAAAATGTACTGTCCAATTCAGAGATTGTCCTATCCTATGCTATGGTCAAAGCTATGAGTACAGATCTCTTGACCTCAGACAGCTCTTGAGGACGTTTAACTCCATTTCCCAGACCATGTTGCCAACTAGCAAGGATGCAGCACTATAAGCATTTGGGATTAAATGAGCAGGTATATAGGACAGGTCATCAAACGAAGACCATCTTTCAGTGAAGGAGTCAGTTAGTAACCACATGGTTCAATCCAATTCAAGTGTCTCTCTATCAGCAGAGACGTATTGAAAAGGGTAATGGCTCTTCTCCTTACAGTAGCTGGAGGATCAGGACTCGTTCTTTCTCTGAACTGTGTACACAGTTTTGTGGTTTAGGTCTTGGAATAAATAGGGAAAGTATCTAAATCTGTTGGTGTAATTGTTAATCCAACTGTGTGCCAATCTGAGTTTTTCCTAAGCTGTTCTATGACCATCATTCCTACATTGTGGCATTGCAAAATTGTGAGAGAAGGTATGTAAGGTTATTTCCTTTAAAGTAAAAATGGCATTTAAAGGACGTCTGGCTAAATCATCTACTTTCAATTATCTCCTAAACTGTAGGCCAAATACCACATCTCATGTCTGGAAAAAAACATAAAAAATGTGAAGCTGTTAACCTTCCAACAGTGATAAAACAATGTCCTAATCCCCTAGCCATAAATCTTCCTCAAGAGGTGCATCACAGAAAAAGCTACATTACAATTGTTGTCAGCTTACACAACAACCTGGACAAGGATAGCAGCAGTTTTAAAACAACTGCCCAATACAGACTTTTCATATTTTTTAGTCACTCATGTGCTCTATTAGAAAAGTTCTAAACTATTTCACCTCATTCCTCACCAACTGCAAACAACTTATCAGGATGGGCATAGCCATTTCAAATCACTGACATCAATTGTGGGACCCCCAAAGCTTTATACTTAGGTCCTGATTAGAATTTGAAACACAGAGCACTCTGTCATAAATATGACAGGTTACACTGCCCACCATACTCTTGATCTACCAACTGTATTCTGAGTCAGGTTAAGCACCAGTTTCCCAACAACAGTGACACCACTGGCCCTGCTGTCAGAAAACTCACTACGAAAGCCCGACAGAGTAGGGGCCTTTGAAGTAAGGACATCAGACGATGTGCCCTATAATGAACAGAAGGTTTCATATCTTCTTTCATGTTCATCAGCTCCAGAAGAAACGAAGCTGTCAAAGACAGAAAAAACAATGACCCCCATGCCCTGTGAAGAAACTCCTACTTCGGGAGTTGTTTCTAAAAAAAAACTAAAATTGAGTGAATGCCTTCTTAAGAGATGGTGCCCATCCACCAGACCTGTAGTGCTGTCAGAGGAACCACTGTGACAGGTGGTTCCTCTAGGGAAGAGAGATCACCACTGAGTGTGCAGAGATCACTAAATATGGCTTTCTTCTCTTCATTACATTAGTGAACACAATATCCTGCACCACCCTGATAGATAAAGTAGAGATCCCATACTTTAAGTCTGGCCCTTTTTACTAAATGCTTAATACTCTATCCCATACTATTTAGTTTGTACATGGAGAAATTGTGGATTCTAATTGTGGATATGTCTGTTGAGATCCATTATCATGCTAATGAATCTCAAATATACCTAGAAACTAACCCTGTGACATAACATGTTTGGATGGCATCCAGATGTTTCAGGCTCAAACCTGACAATTTGGTATTGAATGGCTAAATTAACAAACATGAATGGTCCACTGCCCATCTATCTAATATAAAGTAAGGGGTATATTTACAAGCAGCTTCTGCCGCTGTTGCGTCCTTATTATTATGCTTCAGCAGTAAAGTCATTAGTCCAAATTTACAAGGCAACACATTTAGGTCAATGTATCACTTTTTGTAGGCCTGTATTAAAAAATAACTGTGCCAGAACTGGCTGCCCCACGCACATCCTAAAATATGCAAGATAGACATTCTTCCATGAATTCTAACGTAAATCCAGCACACTGATATTTACTTGTTTTAGAAAAAGTGATGCATCATTGTGCAGCAGTGCACAGATTATGAAATGGGTTGAAAAATCTGGGCATTGGCCACCCAGGCATAAGAAATGACGCATTGGCACTAGTACGTAAACAGAATTCACACAAAGTACTTTGGCAAGCTCAACTATGCCATGGAGGTGCTGAATTTTCAGCTTGGAGTAGCATGGAGATCACAACCACCCTCACCCACACCACCACCATGCAGGCAGCGCAGGAGAAGGGAGTGTGTCTAGTCCACAGAACTAACCTCATTGACTTGAGGGAGGAGGAAGTCATCACCTACTACAGACTCAGATGGGAGTCAATCATATGCCTGATGAACCAGATTGCACCAAGGCTGCAGGCAACAACTCTGAGCTCCACTAAAACCCTCCTCAGGTCAAGCTGATGGCAGTTCTCCGTATGCTGACATTTGGGTCATTCTAGACCACTACAGCCAGATTGGCAGGAAACTCTAAGCCATCTTTTTCTGCCTTCATACCCTCTATCCTGGACACCATAATCCGCTTGACACCCTAGTACCTTATGTTCCCCAAAAGACAGCAACAACAGCTGGACACTGAGCAAGGCTTTTATACCAAAGCTGGCTTTCCACATGTCTTGGGGGCTATCGACTGCACACATGTGCAACTGATTCTACCTGCTGCACCATCACACCTATACCGCAAAAGAAAGCACACATACTTACTCAATGTACGGACAATTGTGGACCATTTGAGGATGTTTAGAAATATGCTGGCCAAGTACCCTGGGAATGCTCATGATACCTACATCTCAGGCACTCCATCCTGAGTACTTCCAGAATGGGCACAATGGAAATGGCCTACTTGTTGGTAAGTAAATTTGAAGTATATAACAGACCTAATAACAGTAAATAATACATGACAAAATAGCCATCTATGTGTTTGATAACTAAGATAGTGTATCTGTAGGTGAGCCTCATACTTGCACCATATATCATGGCACACCACAGGTCACGCATATTAAAACACACAAAGGCACTGTGTGTGTGTTTTGGTAGAAAGTTCCAGGGCAAATCAGCGCTAGGCAAAATGCAGTGTTGTATTACTGTGTGCCAAGAAGTGCTTTCATGGCTGTTGTCAATGTGTCCACATGCAACTCCCATGGTTCATGTGGCATGTCATGTATCCCAAACCAGGTAAACTGTGAAATGTATCAAATCAATTGCTGTTCCCAGGTCATGTGTACCATAGAAAAATACCTTAAGCTGCTTCTTGTAACCTATCTGTGGTGCATTCCATGGCACACAGACATAGGCTATAAGGCCTTCAAGGGTTCATGAGGGGCTTTGCAGGAATGTGGCCCTTCATGCACAAAGCAAATCCCACATGAAATGCAGCCATACAAGCACAATGTTGCACTTGTGCCTGTCTCTGTGCTGAGTGTCTTATTGTGTGCCAGTGCAGCTAAAAAACTCAGGACTGTACTGTATGGCCTAAAATATGTCCTACACTACCATTTCTCAGTGTCATTCTGATAAGTGACCTGCTGCACTGTACAGTGCCACATTTGGTAAATACCTAGGCCTTTTTGTCCTGTCCCTATAGTGGACCTAATGCACTGCAACATGTAGACAATGATGTTACACCTTTACATGCACTCACTAATCTGTCCATGGCAGTAGCTATAGGACATCAGTGACTAATAAAGTGTGTGACTGAATGAGACCACATCATCTGCACAAGGTAATGAAATACAAATAAAACATGTTGCAGGTCAGAATAGCCAACATGAGTACCAAGCCAACACAATAAAGAACTGCGAGATGAGTCTTCTCAATGGCATACCTACTCTTCACATCAGTCTATACTCATCATTTTCAGGGTAGTCAGAAAATGCCTTTTCTAAATTAGTAAGTGTGCCACACATGCCAGTATATTGATATGTGCATTAAAGTGTAAGGAATAACACCCGAAGAATACTTTTGAAAGACCATGTGTGACATGCAATGTCAGTGTAGGCCCCAGACATGGGTAAATGTCTATACTGGTTCACAAAGTGACATCAACAGCACAAAAACGCAAATCTCTCAGCCATACTGACAGTCAATGTACCGACATGACTGAGGTATACATCCACACAGAGAAGATGAAAACAAAGTGTTGGCTCACCTGTTCTGGGGCTATGTTGGACAAAGGAAAATCATATCAATTCAGCCATGTGCAAGTCACAAACATAAACAGAATTTTGCAAAATATGGCATTCACCAGCCATCAACATAGAAGGTAATGCAACCTGGACAAGGCACCACAGCGTACTTAGGATACCAATCTTAACATTCCTTCGACACAGCAATGATGGTAGAATAATTGCAAATAGGCACACAATACACAATAAGATACAGTATAACACATATGTGTGAATACCAATGTATTGTGTATTGTGTACCGACCTGTGGTAGACAGATATAATTTACAACATTCAGTGTGCCCTACATAGAGATGGCCAACATTGCACACCTGTGTGTCAATCCCTGTGCACCATGACATGTTGACCGATGAAAAGCAGCAGCTGAAGGCTGACAATAATTAGCATAACTATCCACAGAACATGCTTTGAATGCACCATGTGTACTCACAACTGAAGTAAGTGAACAGTTCAAAGACTCTGTCATTGTCAGGTAGGGCAGCAACAACATCAGTGGTTCCACAGGGGCATATGTATGTCTGTGTGTGGAAGAGGTTGTTATTTGCACAACCTACCTAGAGATGATGAAAAGCTCAAATTTAAGACAACATGCTATCACTTACAGTGGCAATGGACATTTAAAAACACCTATCACACTAAGTTACTGCATAAATGTGATTGTAGGATTGTAGCAGTGTCAAAAGTAGAAGGGCATGCACATCTTTTGATGTGACACAGAGAACTGGAAGAGATATGTGAAATAAAATGTGCAAATCTATATGTAACCAATATTGTTGAATACTGGCACAAATGTGTATGCATCATTTAGTAAATAGCAGGTGTAAATCACCATCATCAATGATTTTTTCTTTTTTTTTCAGCTGACCAAGGATATGGTCTGCAGCAATGGCTCATGACCCCATTTTCACATCCTTAGACAAAGGCAAAACTTAACTACAGCCAGGCACTGGACAAGACCAAGGGTATTATAGAGAGGATGTTTGGGATCTTAAAGTCTCGCTTCTTGTGCTTAGATATGTCCAGGGGGGAGATTGCTATACTTCCCCCCATGGTGTGCATTATGATACTGGCCAATTGTATACTTCACAACATATGTGTGAGGACATGGCCCATGAGGAGGAGTAAAGTACAGGATGTGGATGTGGATGAGGACAGAGGTGAAAATGTACCAACAATTGAGGAGACCTGTTGATGCAATAACATTGTGAAGAACTTTTTCATAAATGCGATGTATTGTGAAGGCCATAAACAGGTTGTTTTGTAATGATTCTTTCAAAAATGTAACTAAATGTGTGAACACTACCTTTGTGTACACAATTTAATGTCACAGTCACTGTAAACATCAAAACACTCACATCTCATCAACTTGAATTTGCCCCATCCCAATGGTCTGTAGCTAGGTGTAACCTCACCCCATTACAACATCACTTAGACAAATATGTGTGCATCGCATCACCATGTGCCATATGCATGTGCTTCGGGAAGACATACACCATGTGCTTCTGGAAGACATACACCAAACAAAGGTAGAAAAGTGGAACAGTGTGCACATGTTGAGAGTATATGAGCTGTTACAGTGTATTGACCGTCAGACATCCTACCACAATCTCATCAGAGTGTAGATATAAATAGTGTTGATTGACTGGTGTGTATGTATTGTGCATCTTTACATGTTTCGCTGTCTGACGTTTATGGTGGCCAGTAGAGTAACCTTATTGTCCTGTGACTGTGAACAGAGGGCCATAAAATGTGCATGAGCACACAGTGCAGCCAAAATAGTCTACCTAAGCTACATCAAAGTTTGCTAGCACATAGCAAGATAAGTACGCTATCTTACCTAACACATATATATGTTACGTCTTGAGCTCTGCCGGTGATGGATTGACTAACTAGGCCCAGTGCAGGCCTGCATGCCCCATTAGGCAAGGATACAGCTGTTACATGCAGGAATTGATGTATCCATGTTGGTGTGTCGTACTGTTAAAGAAACAATGCTGTGAGTCCTAGGGCTCCATCTAAGCCTGCTGCTGGAAACATGACACAAAGAAAATCAAAGTAAAAATAAAATGTCAAGGTCTAACTACATGTAATTTCTCTCATGTCAAGGTAGCAAATACTGATGCATTCCAGGTTACAGTGGTATCATCTGTCAGTAAATACACATATGAAAATCTGTTATGAATGGCTACACACATTTTAAGTTCACGTCACCCCTCTCAGGTACCGAATAATGTTTTGCAGGGAAATGTGAAACATATTGTCACTTGGATTTCATCACACGTGTATCGCTTACTCAAGCTGGCCTTGTAATAACCAAACTATAGACAAACAATTTTAGCAAGCACCTTTCCACAGGTGTATTGTACATGTGCCAGAAATATTGTGACAGACACCAAGCCCATCCATCAGATGTGTCATTGCCACAACATTATATGTGGTTGTTGGGTATTTTAGTCTGGCAAATGATGTCTGCCCCACAATACCAGGTGTCATATTGTCCTAACACTATACCTTTCATATCTATCCAATCAATCTGTGATCTGTATGTCACATACACTGAAGACTGGCTGAAGTAGCAAGCATATGCAGTTCCCTGAGTGAGTATTGCATCCATAACACATCCTATGACAGGAATGCAGAAAGATAGTATGATTTTTTTACCTTGTGCACAATCATATATAACAATGTGTATTTAATTTACATAGAATGCAATATATTTGAAAGACAAAATGCCTACTACACAGTTACCTACATTCACCCAAACATACTACAAACGGTAATACTTATAACGTATGTAATGGTCTCTACAAATCACAGTATGTATATGTTTTTTCACATAAACCTATTGTCATTCACAATGTCCACACAATGAACACAATGAGTCACACATATGCACGCTTTTAAGACATACATGCAACACATCACAAGTCTTCAAGCTTGTCATGTAAGGAATAATGAGCAAGAAAAGCAATCCCTGGGATTGTTTACCAGCAATGCACAATTCACAATTCACTACAATGTATGACATACTATTGGGTGGGGAGGTGGGGGGCTTTAAAGTTGGGTCAGGTTTTTTTTATATAGTTAGATATGGAAACAGTTATAGTTTAGAGTAGCTTTAGTGTAGTTAGGATTTCAATTTTATATATTTTTATTGTTAAGTGTTTCCATCGTTTTTAGTATATTTATTAGGATTTTAGTGCTTGGGGAGTTGATGTTTAGGATTTATTTATAAAGAAAAGTACAAATACAACATATTTGTTTAGGTTTAATGGATAGCTAGTTTGTGTACATGTGTAGTTTATGTTTGTTTTGTGTGACAATGTGTATTAAGTGGGGTTGATGTTTATCATGCCTTTTGTGGTATGTGTGTAGAAAAGTGTACAATAATGTTAGGTATGATAAGATAGAGTTAAGTTAAGGTAGTGTAGGTTAGTTAGCATAGTTTAGTTTAGTCATAGTTTAGATAAGGTAAAGTTTTACATTTTTAATATTTGATAAGAATTATATTAAACAATGTTTTCTACTTTCATAACTGCTTAATGATTTACTGCGTAGAAGTTGTCATATATGCTTAGGTTGTTTTTTTAGAACACACTGTAGGATTACCCATCAGTTTTTGTATATATGTGTAACTTTGTTAGACCCCTATGGACAAAAGTATGTCACTTTTGGAATGAAGTCACTTAAGGGATCTTCAACCTTGGTTGTGCACTTTGAGTGACCCTCTTTCTGTGAATGGATACACAGCTCAACAGAGTTAGTTACCTACTGTTGCACTGTGTGTGTAAGTTATGCTACATGTATTGTATGGATGAATATGTCACCCCATAGTCACAAATCAAGGATGTGTTGGTTCACACACAGATGCCAGACACTTATACCCTCACAGTTGCACCATTTTAAAGTAACATAAGTGTTGTTTGCTGGCTAGTATCCATGGAGGTAGTTCCCACATGCCCAGAAACGCCAATCACCCTTACCATTGACTATTTTCTAATTGTGGCACTTCATGCTTATGAACTTAGGGAAGTACTTACTAGTTTAGATGCACATATGGCTCACCTTGACTATTTCCCTTGGCATGTGTAGATTTGTCCATGTGTGTATGTCACACAATTCCCTTTAGATAGTAGGGAGTTTCCTTTGGGTGAGCACGCCCACCATGGTCTAGTTGGTCAAATCAGCAAAGACATACAACACACAGGTTAAGGATAGTGATTTTAATTACAGGTGTGAAAATAGACTGATTCACAGTAGCAAGTCTTGCAGTAATAACCAAAACTTTGTTTGAGAGTTAATGGATATCCAGACAGAGTCCATGGGATACATGTGATGTGACATGTGGAGAAGAGGAGTACAGTGAGGAGGAGGTCAAAATTGTTGATAGGGAATCTAGGCCTCATCAACAGTCCAAACTGGATAAGACTAACAGGTGGGCAAACGCAAAGGAGACAGTGCCAGATGACAAGGGTGAAGGCATGTTAGTCTACACAGGTCCAATGGGAAACTGGTCAAGATGCACAGAAAAATGTTATTAGCTAGTTCTCTGTCAGAAAGTGGAAAAGTCACATCGTCCTCCTCTGATGTGTGTTGTGCCTGCTCTGAGGATGGTGGTGTTTGTGCAGGAGGAATCTGAGGCACACACACATCAGGGGCTAAAGATGTGGCTCCCATGTACACAGCAGCATTTACCTGTGCCAACAAGGAATGCAGCACAGTACTGAGAAGGACCTCCCATTGTTGTAATATCCAAATACTACTTCCGCTCCATAGATTATAAGATGGTGTGTATAGCGCCCAGTTGGGTGGCAAGCTCCCTGGTGTCACATCAGCAGGGCTGTTGCTGTTGCCTCTTCCTCATGATACCATTGATATCAGCTAGGAACTGTTCCAATCTCTGGAGCAGACTGTAGGTTCCTCTTATTGCCTCAGAGGTATCCTTATTGGGACTGAGGCAGCTATGGGCTCCCATCCTAGCCCATACCTCACTTACCATCTGCCACCGGATCTCTACTGATTGGCATTGAAAAACAACCTCAGTTTCTTCAGAGTCAAGAGCTGGCCTAGGGCTTGCAGCGAGGGTAGATCACTTTATAGGCAGTTTCTCTGGAGACCCATTGATGCTGTCAGCCCCTCCCACAACTGGAGAAAGTGATACAATGTATCCAGGATTTGCTGAAACTCGTCCTCGTCCATGTGGGACAGGATGTCATTGGCAACAGGTTGGTCATCCAGGACAGGCAGCTAGTCAACAGTAGTTTCTCCCTCTGCAATTAAATGGGGATGTGTTGATGGTGATCTATGCTAGATTTTGACATAAGTAATCTGGCTGACATACAGTATTTATCCTCATTCACTTTCATTTCAACATTGATGTGTAGTATCTATGTGACTTGTATGTATTGAGGCCAAGTGGCACTGTGGTGCCTTTCAGATGGCAGTCTCTGTGCATTGTTCACACACCACTGTGTGACAAGAGAGATTGTGCCATACCACACATTGCAATACAGTTACACAGCTTGCTGCCCTGCCAGTGTAGGTACGTTGAGGTAAGATCAACATCTGACTTGGAGATTAGCATTCTTTTTCATGATGGCTATACTTAATGTGTTTTCTTGTATTGACAGCACTACTGTGAAGATTGCCCCAAATCACCAGGGTGCCATGTATTCCCTCTGGCCACAGCTCCTGTGAAAGTGAAGTGGGTGTGGTGATATATTTACATAGATCCTGCTGTCAGCCTTACACACATTACACCACGACAGTCTGCCTTGTTGTGATGTCTTGCATGCACATTGCGCATTCATGTGGCAAGGATCATATTGGTAATACATCACCACTCTATAAACAGCTAGCACGCTTGCTATACTACAGGAATGTGTAAGTGCATGTATTTACCATGGTTGTGCTATCTGTGAAAACAGTGGCCATAGTGTGCTAACTCTGAGGGCATAGACCCACTCAAATTAGGAAGTTTGGTAGCACTGACACTCACCCTATTTCATCATTGTCAGATTTAGTTATCTAGAGAGTATCACACATTGTTTGACTCCACCCCACTCACTTGTATGTATACATGTCTTCTCTGGCAATCCTCATTTAGGTGCAAGGACCAGTTACTGTCAAACACAGATGGATGCCTGGTCATACATTGAAGACTCAACACTTCCAATTGACCAACATGGGTGCATATACTTGAAGGCTATGTGTTAAGCTCTACCCACACATTCTAGTAGTTTTTGATAATCAGTGACATGTCTACCCTGGTTAGACACACAACTAGACCCATATATCCCTCAAACAATCACAGAATCATGCACAAAGTTGTGGCAAGATGGCTCATTTTGTCACTTTAAAGTTCCCTGTTTGACATCCTCCTGCTTTAACATGTGCAGCCTGGTATGAGATTTGTTCTTCAGTCTCCCTCATAACATGTGCTACATCGTCCCCTGATCCACATCACAAGAGGAATGTAGTAAACCTCTGCCCTCTTCTATGTCATCCCTTCCCAGCTGCAACAGAAGTGTGACACTATCAGACACAGCAGTGCATGTGCATTGCTTGGGCTACTTTGTCGTACACATGCCACTTCTCGTCTTCTTGCTATGCAATGTGCCCCCATTCAAACACAGTGCCAGTTCAATATGCTCAGCCAAACCTACATTAAAAAGTACTACCAGCAGCCTACCTGTCTCACACACCATCAATTGTTTAAACAAACACACTTGGCCCAACTTTATGCATCACTTGCTCCTCCCTAAAGATTTTGTACATCACAGAAGTTAGGGTGTTTGCTACCATGCTAGTCTACACCTATGTACAATGTAGTTTCAAGCTGGTGACTATGGACGTGGCTATTAACATGCTCCTATGTGGTGGTACTTTACATGCCCATCACTTGACTTCCTCTCACATAGGAGTTTTTCCTCTGACAACCCCATTCCATTCCATTGCTTTGCAGATTTGGCTGCATAGCAACAAGACAAACACACTAGCCTCATAGTGCAAGAGCACCATGGTGCTCATTGTTCCAGTGTCCTGCCATGCTGTGGTGTTCCAGTCCAGGGGACATATTTACAAGCCACTTCTTTTTTGATGCTCCAGCAGCGCAGAGTGCATAACCATGTCCACAAGGTCACTTAAAGCCACTTTGCATGGCTTTTCATGACCTCGTAGATATGGAGTAAGGCAAGGCAGCGCATGTCACTACATTGCCTTACTCTGCATCAGGGGGTCATTTCATTGGCATTGCTGTGGCTTTTCTCATGCAACACCCATGGATTTTGCCACATTTTCAGATTTATAAGGACGGGGGAAGGGACAGAAATGCACTGTATTTTGCAAATATGGTGCATTTCTGCCCTTTCCCTGTGGCCCAGGGGAGCGCACCAAGGTCACTTGCTGTGATCCCTGCACCACTTTGTTGTAAATATGCCCCCAGATCTTTTGCTTGATATTGTGAGACTTGTAGTAGTGGTCAGTTATGTGATACATTGCCCAACAAGTCTCATTATACAAAGATGAAGCAGCAGACCACACATGGACTGAACAGAAATGACAGATCAGGACTGGGCTACACAACATGCGACTGATAATTTTGACATACATTTCTGTGATGTGTGACTGGACATGTGGCCATTTCCATCCCTTTCCCATACACTCAGTGCAGTGCAGCACAGGAATGTAGCATGCTGTGCTGCAGAGCATGATATATTAGGTGATATTATCCCTTGTTGCCACTTACCCTGTTGGTCTTATTGGTCCTCATAGGATGCACTGTCAGGTTATCCCACTCCTGCCATCAACTCTGCTGGGATGACTGCTGACACCTGCTTCTCCAAGGGCATCAGCTCCTCTGTGACCTCAGGTCCTCCTCCTTCAGTCCGCATGACTGCCTTCAGGGTGCTGGCCAGTTTCTACTTGGTCCTGCACTTTTAATCATGTCAGTGCTTTTTGCAGTCTGTCACTGTCCTTTTGACTTGCCCTCCATCTTTGATTGTATCCACTCTGGGCTTCCAGATTGCGTCTTTCTTCCCTACAGACAATTTGGAGGTGACAAAAAGTTGATGTTAATACTTTGTCTCTTATGAGAATTTGATTCTCCTCCTCACTAAAATTACTCTTCCGCTTCACCTGGACTTCTGTTTGGACATCCCGGCTGTTGGTGGGGTTGCTGGGGTTGCTGCCTTGTCTGCTGCTGCCTGTTGTCTGATCTACCTCTCCCTTTAGATGTTTGGGAAAGTGTATTTTTTTTAAATACATCACATTTTTCAGGATTTCTCACTCATTATGCACTCCAATGTGGTTCAAATATGATTTGTGTTGCTGTACGTGCCGCAAAGCAACCATGCCTCACTTTTGCTGCAAATGCATCGGTTTTCACTACGACATCCCTCCCATGGATGCATCATTTTTTTTTACACACCATGGGACCTTATGCCATGGTGCACCGTATCATAAATCCAGTGCATCCATGGCATTTAAAACTGTTGAACCACAGTGCAAGTTTGTCTGACACATTGCTGCCTCACCGCAATGATGTGTCAGTTCTTGTAAATATATCCTTAATCTCCTTGGCATCTAAATCAATCATGTCTTATCACTTTCATAAATCACATTGTAATATGCCACCATCTTGGAAGTTGAGAGCATCTTCTCAGTCAACCATCCTGCATTTGGCAACTAGATTGGTGTCAGGCAGCAAAAAATGTGATCACATAATTTTTGCCCTAAACTAATTATATTGACACCCTATAAAGATCAGAATTAAAGTTTAAATTGGCATGTTTCATGTTTAAAGCCATTCATTCCACAAAGCTCAATTATCTTCAGCCCAGCCTAAAAAATCTCAAGAGTAAGCAAACATCTCTGAAGCAAAGATGTATACTGAATTGAGTTGGAAAAAAAATAACTTAGAGAGCCTCCTCTCAGTCCTACGTAGGAGCAGCCTGTCTCTCTGGAACCCCTTCTGAACTGAAAAGAGATGCCAAGAAGATCCGCAAAAATAATAAAACATTTATTTTCAAATGCCACTTGAAAGGAGATCACATTGATGGGCAATTTGCCTTTAAACCTTTGATTTTCCTCTTTGTCTCCTCCCTCTCTCCTCCACATTTTCCCTGCACTTCTCTCTATTCACCCATCTCAACTATATACAAATCTCCTCCTTTGAGCCGCCCTCCTCTTCTTTGCCTCAGTTTCATTCCCTCTACCGATTTCACAATGTGGTTTCCCCACACCAGTACTCCTACTTTTGCACTGTCCTTATAGCCTATGCCATCTCCTACTTACCCACTCTACCCATCCCTCTTCTCCTTCCCTTTTACCCTTCTCGATTAAATCACCCCTGTCTCCTCTACATTCCTCTCACTACTCCATGACCTCAATCTTCTCTTCTCATGTACCCCACTCTGACCATATGACTAACAAAACTCCTTCATACTTGAAGCTCTCCTAACATCTTTTATGTATGATTCTAAATATGTTCAATCCATGCTCAATTATTAGAAATTACTACTAGTTTGCTATATAATCAAGACTTACTTCCCTTGCTAATCAAACTGTGACCAGTCAGGAAAGTGGACCTGTAGAAGAATGTAAATTGAAATGAATAGGTCTGCTCTTTCTTTAGGTTATTCCTTGATAGTGGGTAAGTCTAATGAATTGTTATCAGCAATTAAGGGCAGGGTTGCTGCTTTATAATGGGACTTTGTACCATGCAGAAGGAATGATGCTGAGGTGAGGAAATCCTCTGTGAGAGTTTGCTTAGCAACTAAGTCCTGCCCTGGCCAGATACCTTACCTTCACAGGAGTTGAGTCACCAAAATGACAGGGGTAGTGGAAGTTACATCATTTACCCTGTGACACTGATAGTATCACAGGATGTGATATCATATAACGGTTAATCCTAGTGACATCACAGAAAGTGACATCACATGACATTCAGCACTTATCTCATTATAGGAGGTGCTTTCTCAGCTCAAGGGTAAGATTATCAAAAAAAGAAATGTTAGTAAGGCACAAAAAAAAGCATTATTAACTGAAGGACAGCTATGGTTTGCCAAAGGTGCAAATATGTAATGCCATTGGCACAGTCCCAATTAAACTGTAATAAAAATGTTCTGTTGTTCCCATGTTTTTGAAAGACCTGTGCAGGTTGTTGTCAGGGTTCTCCATACAGTTTTACCATGCATACATTCATGCAATTTTTTCAAGTGCAATTATATTAAATTATCACAAAATTATGCACAATAATATGAAATATATATCACACTCAAAAAATGACCAGAGCAGCCCATTTGGGTAAAATATCAACTTTAAATTATTTTCTAATTATTTTTAGTTGATTTCTGGTTGCTAGTGTTCAAAACACTGCTGCTCCATTCACATTTGTAGTTTTGCACTCACAAATTACCTGAACATTCCACTTGGGTAAAGAAATGTATCTTAAATGTTTGTTGACCAATCTTGCTATAGCAACTGCAGCTTTCATTTTTATTTGTAGTTTTGTACTAAAACATTACCCAAATGGTCTACTTAGGTAACAAAATCTATCTAAAATGCTGCTCATGTTTAAAATTTTGCCAAATTGCACATCTAGTTCCCCAGTGAAATTATGCAATGTGGCATAATGGCATAATCTATGTAATTTCACATAATGTTTCTTACAAAAAATTACCAAAATTATGTCAATTACGCTGATGTATATAGAACTTCACAGGAGCTTAATATTGATGTAGTTTGCAAATGCTTCACTACACTACAGTGTTTTAAATTTTTACTGGTGTTTTATGTTACCCTGCAGCTTAATCATTTGTTTGCATTTTTATATCATAGATACGATCACTGCACTCCAGGCGGTCTGACTGCCACATTATGATCCTTGCTGTCTGACCACAAGGGAACCAGCACCACTGCTTGGAGCCCCTGTATATCTCAGGGAAGTATTCACACGATAGTCAAAGCAAAACACACAGTCCAGAGCTGCTGTGCAACAAGAATTTTTTCGGAAGAGTACCCTGCGCATTTCACCCACGTCTCGACATTGATAAAGGATAGCAACCATAACCAAATTATGTGTTTAAAAACACAACTCAGTGAGCATAGAAGATGGTATATTGCAATTCCTTGCAAGCAAAAGAGCCACCATCTTTAACTATCTTAAATGTATCAACGGATTAATACGGTTTGATCACAAAAATGCAAGATGTCAATACTATGTTCCTCAAAACTACGTCAGAATTAACAAAAGGGTACTACAAATTCATCTGATCAAAGATGATTGCAAATTAAGATTTCAAAAATAGATTGTCGATTGCATCATTAGATAGCCATTACTTTTTAAATCAATACTCTGTGTGATCTTTAAGGCCCAGCTTGAACCCCCAATAAAATATTGTGCATGCATAAAGAAAAAACAAGATGAAAAAATGCGGAGGCTTATTTACCAGCCCCTTGCGCCGCTGGTGCATCACTTATTCCCTTATAAAAAGTGACCCACCTGCGGGGCAAGGGGCTTTTAAAAAAGCGCCACGGTGTTAAAGGTACAAAGTGCAAAGTGGAGCTCGTCCTGAATCCTAACTATTATCACCATATGGCAACATGCCACTTTCTCGTATATAGAATATTGTATTTAACAATATCCACTCTTGAATAACTGGAGCACTGACAGAGTACAATAAAGCACGCCTCTCCCACTTAATTAAGAGGCAAATTATTATGTACAGGATTATAAACACAGAATACCATAACGGTGCTAAGGCAGAACAGAAAAATTCAGTCCTCTGGGCAATTCCCATATCAAAATGATACATAAAGTTAGGCTTCGGAAGACTTCTGCAGTCCACCATTAAGTCCCACCACCTACCCATAAAAAATATAAATCCTGTTAAAAAATACGAAATGCATCCATTACAGTATAGCACACTGAAATCCATTGAACAAAGCATCAAAAGGAAACTAATTCAATTAAAAACACATCCACACGTATACTCAGTTCTTTCTCAGTATTGAGGCCTTGTGTCAACTTGGTTAGATAATGAGCCTTGATTCCAACCTCCTGAGGGACATTTCTCTGCACCTTTGTCTCTTCAAGCGGGCAATCTGGTCATTGGGCGAACAGGTGAGGAGATTCCTGTTAGTGTGTGTTCTGCTAAAATAATGCCTCACCACTGGGTAGTGGCAGTCCTTATTGTGCATTGTTATCATGTGCGCCAACACTCCCTTTTTGACAGGATGAATCATACGCCCTGCAAGGAGTTTGCCACATGGACGTTCCAAAATGTAAATCACATAATCTGAATTACAGCTCAGGTGTTCAGTTATCTGTTTACTTGCCCCTAAGTGTGTGTCATATTCACAAGCATCCTGGCTGAACTTACAGCCCTTACCCTTCCTGCACCTGAAAAAAACAAATTATTGACAAAATGTTCTTGAAAGACAGAAAAATCAATTGACCCCAACATGAAGGGTGTTTTCTTCCTGAGCCGGGGGCTATAGGGCGATTTATCTCCCCTAGACCATTATGCCTCACAACCCTTTGATGGACAGGTCATCAAGTAGGCAGTTTCCAATGATGGAGCCAGGGAAGACTCTACTCTTGAAAACCCAGAGACACGATTACTATTATTTCACTCAACACTGCACAGCAAGGGATCTTGCTGCTCCTTTTTGCATGAAAGGAGAAAACAGGCATGCTTCAAATTTACAAAGATATGGAACATTTCTGCTGTCTCCTTGTGCTGGCACACTGTGTACTGCCTAGCGCCATTGTAGACAGTTTCGCACCATAGTGCAAGGGGGCCTGGGTTATGGTCAGGATTGTTTTTATGTAGGAAGGGACATGTTAATGCACAAAACAATCCTTATAGGCATAATACTTGTTCTATGTGTTCTATGTTTACAAGTCTTTGTAAATCTGGGTTTTTGTAAAAATACATGGAACGTCAATGCTCCAATCATGTAATGCCTACCCAATGTAAAGTAAGGCAGCGCTTTCTGTTGCTTAGTAAAAACCACTAAAGATTTTACACTGGGGTTACACCACAAAAGTGATGCAACTCCGACACACAATCATAGTGAATCTGTGTTCCAGTGTTTTCTCAAATCAAAATAGAACAGGTAAACCACAAGTTTGATGGTGCAAGAGCATTGTCGATTTATGATGGTCTTTCCACTCCACTAAACTCCAAATTACCCCCTTTATATTTTCAGCTGTCAAGCAACCTTAAATGTCATCAAGAAGTCTATTTCAATAATTTAATTTTTTAGTGGTATTATCTGGTAGTGCTAAATTGATGTCTTTCTGAATGCTTCACTAAAAACACCAGCGTGTTCCTTGGAGACCGCAAGTCCACTAGGTAGGTGACTTCGCTCTTGCGCTCCACCACCTCAAATGGCCCAGACCACTTATCTTGGAGCACCCTAGGCTTCACTGGTGCCATCACCCACACTTTCTGACCAGGTTGAAACTCGACCAGAGTGGCGTTCCGGTCGTACCACTGTTTCATATCCTCCTGGCTTGCTTCTAGGTTCTCCTGAGCGAGACTCATGAAGCATTCAGTCTGGTTTCCTAAAGCCAGCATGTAGCTAAATACATTCTGGGGTGGTTTACTAAGAGCTTTCTCCAAAGCTTCCTTCACCAGACTCAAAGGTCCCCTCACAGGGTGGCCATAGATGAGCTCAAAGGGGCTAAAGCAAAGTCCCTTTTGAGGTACCTCCCTGTAAGCGAACAGAAGGCATGGCAAGAGGACGTCCCACTTCTGCCTCAAGGACTCTGGCAGGCCCATGATCATGCCTTTCAAGGTGCGGTTGAATCTCTCAACCAGACCATTACCTTGGGGGTGGTAAGGGGTGGTGAACTTGTAGGTTACCCCACACACCTTCCACAGAGACTTTAAATACATAGATATGAAGTTGGTACCCCTATCAGATACCACTTCCTTGGGGAACTCCATGCGGGTAAAAACACCCATCAAGGCACGGCCTACCACAGGGGCAGTGACGGACCTTAGAGGAATGGCTTCTGGGTACCGGGTGGCATGGTCCACCAAGACCAGGATGAACCTGCTGCCCACGGCTGTCTTGGGATCCAGAGGCCCCACAATGTCAAAACCAACCCTTTCAAAGGGGGTACTAACTACAGGAAAAGGTTGGAGGGGTGCCTTACATATCCCCTCACTCTTTCCACTTGCCTGACAAGTTTGGCAAGACCTACAGTAGGTATCAGAGTGCTTTCGCATTTGGGGCCAATGGAAGTGGGTGACAAGTCTGTCAAAGGTATTGCCCTGCCCCAAATGTCCAGCTAAAGGCACATAATGAGCCAGACCCAGTAGGAAGGCCCTAAAGCACTGGGGGACCACCAGCACACGGGCTGACCCAGTCTCAGGAACCTTAAGCTCGCTATATAGGAGGCCATCCTCCCAGTAGATTAGGTGGGATACTGGCTCCTTGCCAGCCGCCTGGGCTACAGCCTGCTGCCGCAGCCCCTCTTGAGTACGGCATACCTTCTGTGCCTCACAGAATGCCTCTCTGGTGGGCCCCCTTCCTGCTGCCACTGTGACAGCTCAGGGACCTCCCCCAGTTCAGCCACCTGTTCCCCTGTAGGCTCCGGGGCGTCACCCTCAGGATCCACCTCCTCCCGGGCCGTGGGAACTTTGGGACGGTTTCCCGCACCCCCTGCCCTTCCTCTTCTTGGCGGTCCCCTTGGCCACTGTTTCAGGCTCCAGGTGCTCTTGATCACCCTGACGGGCTGCCATTGACCGGGTGGATACGCATACCCACCCAGGCAGACCCAACATCTCCAAGTGAGACCTGTGTTCCACCTCCTTCCAAGGGGAATCCTCCAGGTCATTGCCTAGCAAACAATCAACAGGCATGGTTGGACTCACAGCTACTTTCAAGGAACCTGAGACCCCACCCATTCAAAGGGATCCTGCGCCACTCTGCACAGGTGCTCTGAGTTGTCCACTGCAACTACTTGGTGAAGTACCCGGGATCTATCTGCTCTTCAGACACCAGCTGACTCCTCACTGTAGTCACACTGGCTCCTGTGTCTCTCAGAGCCTCCACCCTCTGTCCATTTATGGTCACCCACTGCCTGTACTTCTTAGTGTTTTCAGGCACTAGGGTTTTCTGGACCATCTCACTGTCCCCTAGTGAGACAAGGGTAATTTCAGCTGGTTCCCACCCACCTGAAACCAACTCCTCCCCAAGCGCTACACTGGCCAAACCCTGGGACAGCGCACCAGTGGGTGCAGGTGTACTTTTGGGGCATTTGGGGTCCCCTCTCACATGACCCACCTGGTCACATGCATAGCACTTACGTGGGGGACCACCTGCCACTGGCTTCCCTTTGGAGAACCATGGCTTCTTCTCACTGGGGGGTTGGGAATTGTTACCCTGGGAATCAGTTTTGGGCCCTTTAGAGAACTCCCCCTGTTTACCCTTACCCCCCACTTTCTTCTGAGTGGGACCCTGCCCACCCTTGGCGTGGTCTCCCCATACCTCTTCTGGACCCTGGTGCCGTCAGTGTATCCCTCCCCTCTACCTCAAAGTGCTTCCACAGAGCCGCCCCCAATGAGCTTCAGGGACCAGATTCATATGGAGAGCAGACTCATACCCCTTGAACCACAAGTATATGTCGTCCTCCCTCTTGTAATTCTTCACAAGATCCTGTGGTATGTGTACTCTTCTTTCAGACTGCACTGTAGTAATGCTGCCACCATCTCTACTAGATTGGCTCCTCTGATCTAACTCCTTTAAGTTAAGCTCATGAGCCAGTTGCATCTTCTTTTCCTCAAGGGCCGCTGTCCTCTCCTCCCTATCCCTCTCCCTTTCCCACTCCATCTTTAGACTGAGCTTTTTCAGCTCCAACTGGTACTCCCTCTCTGCCTGTCTGTCCTGTAACTCTTCAGGGGTCAGACCCTTGGAGGGAACACTGCTACCTGCCCTAGAGACTCTCTCCCTGGGTATAACAGGTCCACCCACTATACCATTGTGAATGGATTGCCCCTCTCCCTCCTCATCCTCCTCATCCTCTGTGTGTTCCTCAGCTTCTGTGGCTGTCACCCATGCCATCGGCGCGTTTGCAGCTCCTCCTTCTTGGATGAGCTATTAATGGGACAGTCAAAACTTTTACAAAACTGCTTCAACTGAGCCTTTGTATAGCTCTCTAATTTCTCTAGGTCAAAAGCAGCTTCACCTGATGCATCGCCAGATTGAGACATGATGAGAGGTTTAAGTGCAAAGTTCCAAAGGCAGAAAAACAAGTTCCCAAATGAAGTTCAAGAAAAGTCAATCAAGGGATCAGCAAAAATGGAAGTAGAACAAAAACAGTCCCAAAGAGAAAAAGCAAAAATCACAAGACAAGTAGTATGTGGTCACGTAGTGGTCTGCACTCAAAATAGTAGTGTACACTTAATCACTGAATGTCAAGTACAAATACAAGTACAAATCCCAACCGCTGATCACCAATGTTAGAAATGGGGTCTTTGGTTGACAGTCAGGTTACCCCCTGTTCAAGCAAAGACCCTCACTATAGTCAGGTTAAAAGAGAATCACCCTCAGCAAACCCCTGCTTACCCCTTGGTAGCTTGTCAGAGCAGTAGGATTAACTTCAGAGTGCTAGGTGTGAAGTATTTGTACTAACACACACAGTAACTTGATGAAAACACTACAAAATGATACTCCACCAGTTTAGAAAAATAGGAAATATTTATCTAAACAAAACAAGACCAAAACGACAAACATCCGACATACACAAGTTAAGTTATGAATTTTTAAAGATTAAACTCAAAAATAGCGTTTAGAAACAAAAAATGCTTCGATGAGGCGTTAACACGGCATCGTGACGGAGTCGTTCCCAACAAGCCGACACCAGTGGCGCCGGACATGGAGTCACGTAGACCCCCAAGTACAGTACTTTTGGTGAAGATTGAAAACAAGTCGATGCACGAAGTCGGGGATCGCGGCGTCTGTGCGAAACGTTGAATACGCACACTTCAAGCAGCGTCGGTCACGACGTGGTGCGGTGACTTCCACGGAGTCGCGGACTTCAGCGGGGCTGCAGCGGCGTCAGGCCTGCGAAGCTCATCGCGTTCCAGCGAAGATCACGGAGTCGGTTGCAGGCGGCGTCACCGGATTCAGCAGCGGCATTGGTCCAAAGTCGTCCAAAGTCGATTTCCTTGGATTTCCACCAGCTTTCCTTTCAAGGGCCCAGGGACTGGATAGGGCACCACTTGTCAGAGCAGGAGTCTCTTCAGAGACTCCAGGTGCTGGCAGAGAGAAGTCTTTGCTGTCCCTGAGACTTCAAACAACAGGAGGCAAGCTCTAAATCAAGCCCTTGGAGATTTCTTCACAAGATGGAAGACACACAAAGTCCAGTCTTTGCCCTCTTACTCTGGCAGAAGCAGCAACTGCAGGATAGCTCCACAAAGCACAGTCACAGGCAGGGCAGCACTTCTCCTCAGCTCTTCAGTTCTTCTCCAGGCAGAGGTTCCACTTGTTTCCAGAAGTCTTCTAAAGTCTGTGGTTTTGGGTGCCCTTCTTCTACCCAATTTCCCCTTTGACGTAGGCCTACTTCAAATGAAAGTCTCTTTTGAATGTGAAATCCTGCCTTGCCCAGGCCAGGCCCCAGACACTCACCAGGGGGTCGGAGACTGTATTGTGTGAGGACAGGCACAGTCCTTTCAGGTGTAAGTGACCACTCCTCCCCTCCCTCCTAGCACAGATGGCTCATCAGGAATTGCAGACTACACCCCAGCTCCTTTTGTGTCACTGTCTAGTGTGAGGTGCAACCAGCCCAACTGTGAAACTGACCCAGACAGGGAATCCACAAACAGGCAGAGTCACTCCTTGCAATCTCTCCTTGCAATATTGTTTCTGTGGCTCCTGTAAGCAACGTGCAACATTTAGACAGCTGTGCATCCTCTGGGGTCAACAAGACATCAGCTGCACCAAAGAAGCGAGAAGGAATTTCCCTTGGAGTGAAGAAGTCTCTCCCGTGAACCCGCAGAGCAGCTAAGAGAACAATGTCTGACTGCTGGCATCTGCTGTCTTCTGGACTTGCGAAGATTCTCTAACACAGGTGGTGGTTCTGATGGATCCTCAGGTCCTCTCTGCCTTCTGTCTATCTTGGGAGATAGTGAGCCTTTGCCTCTTCCTCCAAGACAGAACCTCTGTGCACCATGACTGTTGCAGCAACCAAGGATTGTTGACTCCTGCTTTGAGGGATCTTCTGGCTCTAGGTAGCTCCAGTCCCCAGCGTTCTACCTCTGCAAGGACAGTCTCCTGTCTGCTGCTTCAATGACTTGGGACTCCTCTGTATGTATGCTGCTTGGGCCTCACTGTGACTTAGTGTGTTTGCTGCCAGTGGGTTGCACTGTGGCTCCGACTGCTTCTCCTGGCTTTCCTTTCTTCTCAGGGTCAGCCCAGACTCCCCTCCAAGGGTTGAGTCCCCAGGGCCTTGCTTTTCTTCTTCAGCTCTGCAAATCTCCAACAGCTCTAGTTGCATTTGCTTGTTGGTGGTCCTACTGACCACTGACCCATGTGCAATACGGTGACCGCCAAAGGACAGCTTCGAGGTGACTTCAGGGACTTCTCTACAGCTACTGGGCCCCACAGTTGGACTTCACGCATCTTGGTCGAACCGGATCTTCACCCACATATGGGCGGGCATTGCTTCATGCCCCACATGGACACTCCTGTGTGGACTGAACTCTGTCCCCTTCTTTTGCAGGTCCTCTTCATCCAGAATCCACTGTTAGGTTCCACCGGCCTGATCCGGCTTTTGCAAAATGTCATTTACGAGCCCCTTTGTTAGCCTATGGGATGCCCAGGTAACTTACCTCTCCTCTCCTGGTCTCTGGGGATCTTCTAGATACTTACCTCTTGGGGTTTCACTCTCTCTCAGCCCTTAGTTAACCACTTCATATACTCTGGTGGGGGACCCATTCTTGCATTCCACTTTTTTAGTGTATGATTTGGCCCCTCTATAAGGCTTTTGCCATTTTATGCTATTTCCCAATACTTACCTGTATATATTTTGTGTGTAACTACCTCTAGAAGGGGGGTTATGCATGGTAATCTTATTTGGTGTTCCTTTAATAAAGTACCTTTATTTTTGCAACACTGTGATGTTCCTTTCATGTGTGATAAGTTACTGTGTGACCACTGTGGTATTGCACCTGCTTCATACTCCTCCTAGATAAGTCTTGACTGCTCACCAGAGCTACCACTAGAGAGCCCTGGCTATCTGGACACTGTGTAATAAGGGTTGCCTGGACCCAGATTAAGCTGTAACACCATAGGTGTCCATCGCACACTGGGCCAGCCTCCTACAAGCTTCTATGCATAAAAAATAAAGCAGCACAGGTGAGTGTGCGTTGGGAAAGCAAGCAATGTGTTGATTCTTCATTCGCAAGTGAAGCTGTGCGTTGATTCTTTCTCCGCTGGGCAAGCGATGTGCCAATTCTTTCCTCGCAGGGAAGGGATGTGTCGATTTCAGGACAAGCAGCCTAAGTTCCTTGCAGAGTTGCTGAAGACTTTGACGCCCAAGGACGCGTGGAAAATCCAGATGCACAGCAGCAATGAACTCGCCCATAACTGGTGATGCGTCGATTTCACCAGTGCTGCATCGATTTTTCTGCTATTTGCTCCGGTGCATGGATTTTCACATTGGGTTCACCAGCTTCTCCTTTCAAGGGACTAGGGACTGAATGTGGCACTACTTGGCAGGGTAGGGGTCTCAGCAGAAGAGCCCAGGTGCTGGCAGATGAAGTCTCTAATGGTCCTGAAACTTCAGAACTGGGGGCAAGCTCAGTCCAAGCCCTTGTGGAAATTTCACAAGCAGGATTTCAGAAAGCAAAGTCCAGTCCTTTCCCTCTTACGGCACAAGCAGCAGCAGGACAGCACAGCAAAGCGACAGACTGAGTAGCAGGTCCTCCTTAGGCATCAAACTCTTTTCCTTGGAATAGGTTCCTCTTGATCCAGAAGTAATCTAATTTGTGAGGTCAGCAGTCCAATACTTATACTCATTTCTGCCTTTGAAGTAGGCCAACTTCAAAGGAATGTCTTTGTTGTGCACAGGACCCTGCCTCTTCCTTGTCCTGCCCAAGACACACACCAGGGGATTGGAGAGTATATTGTGAGAGGACAGGCAAAGCCCTTTCAAGTGCAGGTGTCAGCTCCTCCCTCCCACTCTAGCTCATGAAGATTCATCAGGATATGCAGGACACACTTCAGCACCCTTCGTATCACTATCTAGAGTGAATTCACAAATAGCACAATTGTCAGTCGGACCCAGACGTGTATTCAGCAGCCAGGTAGAGGCACAGGATGGTCAAGCAAGAAAATGCCCACTTTCTAAAAGTGCAATTTTCAAACTTACAATCTAAAAACAACTTTACCAAAAGATGTATTTTAAAATTGTGAGTTCAGAGACCCCAAAGCCCATTTCTCTATCTGTTCCCAATGGGAAACCTAAAAGAGAAATAAAGGCAATCCCCAAGTTAGCCTGTGGGAGAGATGGGCCTTGCAATAGTGAAAAATGAATATGGCAGTATTTAACTACCAGGACGTGCAAAAAGCACCAGTACAGGTCCTACCTTTTAAATGCACTGCACCCTGCCCATGGGGCTACCTAAGGGTGACCTACATGTGGTAAAAGGGAAGGTTTGGGCCTAGCAAGTGGGAACACTTGCTTGGTCAAATTGGCAGTACAAAACTGCACACAGAGACACTGCAATGGCAGGTCTGAAACATGTTTACAGGGCTACTTGTGAGTGGCACAATCAGTGCTGTGGCCTACTAGTAGCATTTGATTTACTTACCCTGGGCACACATGGTGTCCTATACTAGGGACTTACCAGTAAATCAAATGTGCCAATCAAGGAAAACCAATTGCCAACATCTTTTAGACAGAGAGCACTAGCACTTTAGCACTGGTTGGCAGTGGTAAAGTGCCCAGAGTATCAAAACCAGAAGAAAAAAAATTACAGCACAGGATCCAAAACAGCAGGTCAAAAGCAAAAAAGTACATGGAAACCACAACAAGAACTGCCAGGTCTAACAGTTTATTTAGAAGGGATCGGATCTTTGCATGTTTCGATCTGTCCGGGAAGACTGCCATGGTAATGGAGGTGTTGAGGATGCTGGTGAGTTCTGCGCTGATGTGATTGGCTTCAAGGTTAAAAAAGTGGTGCTGGCACGGATTGGTGAGTGCTCCGGAGTGAATGAATGACATGATAGCCAAGGTGGATTGTGCAGTGAACAGTGGTGATCTTTTGCCTGGTGTGTGCTGGTTGATCGAGGCTGTTGATGTTCAGGACCGTGGATTTGGTGTTGAAGTTGTTGCATGTGGTGGTAATCTTGCTGTGAAGATAGTTTGTAGGTATGTTGTATGTGGTGGTAATCTTGCTATGAAAATAGTTTGTAGGTATGTCACAGAGTTCTTGGGAAGGGTGGATAGTGATCTCTGTGGCTGCCGGGTTGGAGTTTCACCCTTGTATGTCATATGCTGATCAACCTGCAGAGCAAAGTTTTCAAAAGTCCATTTTACAAATTACAGATGTAAAAAATAACCCCATTAAAGGCTAAGGAGCCCATATTGGGAACCGATGCACGTCGAGCACTCACTCCTTATACCTCACAAGCAGAAATGTTGCTCTTTTGATCCTCTTGATTGGAGTAATGAAATTAAAAAGCTAAATATATGGATGGATTGGAATAAATTTGCCATGAAAAAGAGGTTTTACCTCGAAACTTGTGCTAGCTGTTTGGTATTTATGATGAATGAAAATCTAATAATCGGAACTGAAGAATAAAATTGGAGTATATTTTTGAATGTTAATTCTAATTATTCCTTTTTGACTATTACTTTATATTTATCTCCCTGGGAGGAAGATTGTACCCCATGAAATATACTCACCTTACCTCATCTGGTAGTGACAAATAACACTGAATATTTTTCACAGAAAATGTATTTTGTTTTGCTTTCTTGGATTCAGAAATGGTGTTTTATTTGTAAATTGAAAATTATCGCTTATTTGAACATTTTGCAATCTTAAATCAGTTCAATGCAATGACTTGGAAGTGCAGGTAAATCTGAATCAGTGAGTGTAAAGGTTCAACTCTGTTTCTGAGGATGCAGAGTACAGGCCTACTGTTAATTAAATAACTCAAAACAAGTATCCACAGATCTTGTGAGTCTTTTCTAAAATCATTTTTTTGTAAAAAAATAAGCCAGCTCCAGTGAAAAAAAACAGAACAATAAGCACGCACATCTAAGAGATAAAGAATGCAATGATTGATTATGCAGTGTACTGTTTAGGTGTAAAATAGTCCCTTTTGCATTCCAATACATTGCAAGCACGCCGTAGGAAGTGGAAAGACGAGGGAGCTGGATGGGGAGGTGATGTTAGAGGAGCTACAGGAAGCTTTGGGCACCATGGCGCATGATAGGACGCCAGGTCTGGATGGGCTCCCAACTGGGTTTTACCATGCGTATTCTGCAACGCTCCTCCCCGATTATTAGAAACTTTCTGTGAAGCCCGAGATGTAGGCACGCTCCCACCACACATGAGGGAAGCACTGATAGTTATGACTCCGAAACCAGGGAAGGATCCAATGGATCCTGGCTCCTACAGACCATTATCTATGCTCAATGTCGATGTGAAGTTGCTTGCTAAAGTGCTGGCAACCCGACTGCGGTGAGTCGTTGCCCATCTAGTTAGACATGATCAATGCAGGTTTATCCCATTGAGGGGAACCCATATGAATCTGCAGAGGTTATCGCATGTAATACATGAGACGTCTGAATCTGCAGCTCATGCCGCATTAGTCGCCCTACACATAGAAAAGGTGTTTGATACTTTGTCCTGGGATTACCTATGGGAGGTACTATGCAGAATGGGTATTGGACCAAACTTCCTGGCATGGGTACGCCTGCTTTATACAGCACCGTGAGCATGGGTGCGAACGGGGATGATGGTGTCGGACCCTTTTGATATTGAATAAGGTACATGGCAGGACTGCCCGTTGTCGCCACTGCTATTCGGGTTGGCTATGAAGCCTCTAGCTATACAACTGAATGCAGGCTTAGAAGGGTGGGGCATCAGAATGGGGACCAGAACGCATGTTGTATCGCTGTACGCAGACAAAACTCTGGAGTATGTCACTGATCCGGAGAGATCGATGCTGCTGTGGTTACAAATGATGGCAGACTTTGGAGAGATATCTGACCTCAAGGTCAATCGCCGAAAGACGGTATTGTTCCCCATGTCAGGGCTGGCGACGGTTGAGGCAGCGGCGTTGCCGCAGGTGGGGTTGACATGAGAGAACAAGTCTTTTCAGTACTTGGGCATGCAAATAGCCCACTCCCCTCAGCTTCAAGACAAATTGAACATGGGAAGAATAATGGATGGTCTCCGGCCTCTGTTCAGTTCTGGATCACTCTACCATTATCAGTAATGGGTGGAATAGCACTCAGTAAAATGGCATTACTCCCACAGTGTCTATACGTCATTCAAAATTCCTTCTGTGATTTGCCTTCTTCGCTGTTTCGGCAAATTGATAAACTACTGCAATCTTTAATTTGGGCAGGCAGGAGATGCAGAGTCTGCCTTGAGGTTTTGAAGCTAGACTTAGCTGATGGGGACTTGGGCTGCCAGAACTCCATTTGTATTATACGGCAAGTTTATTACGATATGTGACCATGTGGTGTAGTGATATCCCCAATTGGGAAAATGAGTTACTAGCAGGTTCTA
Source organism: Pleurodeles waltl (assembly GCF_031143425.1). NCBI lineage: Eukaryota > Metazoa > Chordata > Amphibia > Caudata > Salamandridae > Pleurodeles > Pleurodeles waltl. The sequence goes on from NC_090448.1 coordinate 921,985,320, forward strand.
TATATATATATATATATATCCCCATTGCCAGGCCTGCTAATTAGTGGAGCTGGACTACCGAGGGATAGCCCATCTTGGTGTTACAGGTGGCGAAGATGTGGGAGAAAACTGTCACACAGGTATTGCAGAGAGCGCCATATGCATGCCTTCTCCCGCTCTGGTGGATTTGCCCTTTTGCTAAGGCCTCTGAAATACTGGATTTTTCAGGCTGGCAAGCAGGCGGATGTAACAATGCAGGGATTTACATCAAAATGGCACATTTGTCACACAAGAAGAGGCTGAGGACCTCTTTGGCATAACCCAGCGTCAGTTCTTACAATACGCCAGCTTACTGCAGAAAGCTCGGGAGATCTGGACCTTTTTCCCTGCGGAACCCACTGAATCCCACCTCGTGACGGATATTATAGACCCGGGATGTGATCGTGGGCTTCTTTCTAGCACCTATAAGGCCCTAAAGAGAGATAGACAGATCAACATCACTGGGAGAAGGTCTAAGTGGGAGGCAGATCCGGGATCTCCGCTTATAGACGGGGAGTGGAATAGGGCCTGTGCATTAGTGCGTGAGAGGACTAGCAATGCCAGGTTTAAACTGACATATTTTTACTATTTGCATAGAGTATATATGACACCGCAATGCCTGAATAGACTGTTCCCGTCGCGCTCTGATGGCTGTGCTCAGTGTGGTGTGTCCCCTGCCAATTTTGAGCATGTCACATGGACATGCAATTCTACTATGCCTTTTTGGCGCCAAATACTGCAAACGCTAAGAGGGGTAACAGCTATGAAACTGCAATTAACGATGAAACATTGTTTGCTGGGCCTCCTCCCACTCCCTAAAAAAGGGCATAAAATGGTGTTCAGATTCACCCAGCTGGGGCTTCTTTTAGCTAAGAGGAGCATTGCGATTCGATGGGTGAGTCTGGCCCCTCCGGTACAGGAGACATGGCTGAATGGCCTCATTGAGTGGGCCTCTGCAGAGGAGGGTCACCTTTGTAAGACTCATACGGATGAGCATGCAGAACGCAACCTTGAATTCTGGCGTGGCATGATTGCACGGGGAGCCTATGCGGGAGGACGGAGACTCCTCGGTGGACGATCACTAAATAGCGGGATATGGGTGCTGTCATACCCTATTGGGCGGTAAAGGGGTAGTGTGTGATAAATGGTTGTGTGTCTGACTGATGATGCACCCTCCACCCTCCTGCCTTCCCAGTCGACTTTGTTACATGGCCTTGGTCTTCTCTCATTGTTCACTCAGCTTATGTAGTCACAGCCTGGGGTTGGCTACCCATTTAGGGACTGCAGCCTAGATATTGTGGACTGGTCTAGTAGTGCTCGGCAGCGGTTCTTTCTCTCCGTTTGTATCTAGTAAAATGTATTACAGTATTGCCATTTAGTTGTTATATGTTGAATAAACTATGCAATGTATTGACGTGATCTGGATAGCCCACCCCCCCCAAAATATGCCTCTGTTATGTAAATACGCCAAAAATGTGTATAAGTATTATTGTACTACCTGACCATATACCTCATGGATAATACTACAAACAAGCCCTCAAATGACTAACTTACTTAGGCTAATGTTATAATTTTTGGAGCACAATAGGGTGTTGGGTTTTAGTACAAGGCTCTATATATGGCACAAATGTATGTACACTGTGATAATTGCATAAATAAAATTGGAAATTGTTAGAAATGGGGTTTCTGGTTGGCAGTCAGGTTGCCCTCTGTCCAAGCAAGAACCCTCACTCTAGTCAGGGTAAGTCACACACAATCCAAAATCAGCCTGTGCCCACCCTCTGGTAGCTTGGCACGAGCAGTCAGGCTTAACTTAGAAGGCAATGTGTAAAGCATTTGTGCAATAAATCATACAATACCATAATATAGCACCACAAAAATACACCACACAGTGTTTAGAAAAATATATAATATTTATCTGGGTATTTGCAGGTCAAAACGATTAAAGATGCAATATGAATTTGTAAAGATATCACTGAAAAGTGATATAAAGTGTCTTGAGTCTTTGAAAGGCAAACAAAGTCTCTTTCAAGCACAAAGTACCTGGTTTCTGGTGGAAAATCTCTGCAAAGGGCCGCAGAAGAAGAGATACGTGGAAAAATGGTGTGTGCGTCGATTTTTCCCCAGCACACACGGACTTGCGTCGTTATTTTTCACGCGGGGAAGTCGTGCGTCGTTTTCCGGCGCGCGGACAGTCTCTTTCTGTGGATCGCGGGGATTACCAGATGTCCCGGGTCTGTGCGTTGATTCTCCTGCTTGTTTTCTGGCTGCGCGTCATTCCGCGGGGCTGTGCGTCGAAATTTCACTCTCACGGCAGGCGTCGCGTCGATTTCTCCTTGGAAGTCGGGCGGCGTTGTCCTTGCGAGGCCGTGCGTCAAAGTTTTGGTCGTCCCGAAGGCGTTGCGTCGATCAGCATCGGTGTGCGGCGTTTTTCTTGCCGCGGAACAAGCTGTGCGTCGAAAATTTCGGCGCACGAAGCGTCCAAGTGAAAGAGAGAAGTCTTTTTGGTCCTGAGACTTCAGGGAACAGGAGGCAAGCTCTATCCAAGCCCTTAGAGAGCACTTTTACAGCCAGACAAAAGTTCAGCAAGGCAGCAGGCCAACAGCAAGGCAGCAGTCCTTCGTAGAAAAGCAGACAGGTGAGTCCTTTGAGCAGCCAGGCAGTTCTTCTTGGCAGGATGTAGTTTCTGGTTCAGGTTTCTTCTCCAGCATGTGTCTGATGAGGTAGGACAGAGGCCCTGTTTTATACTAAGTTGTGCCTTTGAAGTGGGGGTGACTTCAAAAAGTGTCTAAGAAATGCACCAAGACCCCTTTCAGTTCAGTCTTGTCTGCCAGAGTCCCAGTAGGGGGTGTGGCAGTCCTTTGTGTGAGGGCAGGCCCTCCACCCTCCCAGCCCAGGAAGACAAATTCAAAATGCAGATGTATGCAAGTGAGACTGAGTACCCTGTGTTTGGGGTGTGTCTGAGTGAATGCACAGGGAGCTGTCAACTAAACCTAGCCAGACGTGGATTGAAGGGCACAACAAGATTTTAGTGCAAAGAAATGCTCACTTTCTAAAAGTGGCATTTCTAGAGTAGTAATATTAAATCCGACTTCACCAGTCAGCAGGATTTTTTATTATCATTCTGGCCATACTAAATATGACCTTCCTGCTCCTTTCAGATCAGCAGCTGCCACTTCAACAGTGTATGAGGGCAGCCCCAATGTTAGCCTATGAAGGGAGCAGGCCTCACAGTAGTGTAAAAACGAATTTAGGAGTTTTACACTACCAGAACAGATAACTACACAGGTACATGTCCTGCCTTTTACCCACACAGCACCCTGCTCTACGGGTTACCTAGGGCGCACATTAGGGGTGACTTATATGTAGAAAAAGGGGAGTTCTAAGCTTGGCAAGTACTTTTAAATGCCAAGTCGAAGTGGCAGTGAAACTGCACACACAGGCCTTGCAATGGCAGGCCTGAGACAAGGTTAAGGGGCTACTGAAGTGGGTGGCACAACCAGTGCTGCAGGCCCACTAGTAGCATTTAATCTACAGGCTCTAGGCACATACAGTGCACTCTACTAGGGACTTATAAGTAAATTAAATAGCCAATCATGGATAAACCAATCAATAGTACAATTTACACAGAGAGCATATGCACTTTAGCACTGGTTAGCAGTGGTAAAGTGCCCAGAGGTCAAAAGCCAACAACAGCAGGTCAGAAAAAATAGGAGGAAGGAGGCAAAAAGTTTGGGGATGACCCCGTCAAAAAGCCAGGTCCAACAGGAACTAAATAGTTTCACATTTAGCAACAAATGGTCTGCAAACAAAGAGCTGTGCTCTTATGCCACACCTTAACAAGATTTATGCCAATGTGCCCTTTGAGATAGACGCTCACTTTGATAGTAAACTTTGACTACCTGTTACATTTGTAAATGTCTGCTTATTTGTACACGCCTGCTTTGCTGTTTCTTGGCCGAGGCCTCTCAATTATCTGAGAGGTAACATTTGAAAAATAACTATTTTTTTAAAGTCCCCTTACAAATCCTCTTTCATGGATTTTCACCAAATTAAGAAATAAAACGTCGGAGTTGCCCAAACAAATTGTTGCCAAAATTGACACAGATGTGTAACAATATCAAGATAAAGGCTGTCAAAAATGTGCCCAAATGCAGTATCATCAAGCTGTCCTTAAAAATCCAACTTTGAAAAATGTACTTATAGCAGGTGAGAGTCTCAATTTTCGTGCTCTAGCATACTGTGTAACATCTCAAAACGGTATTACGGAGCATTTATAGATGTTAAAATAGCAGACTTATACACAGCACAGTCCATTCATGAGTTGCACCCCCTCTTGTGACCACTGAGAGAAGCCACTCCCTCTAATCCTGACACTACTTTCATGCTGGTTATCCGCATGAAAGCTGCACCAGGATTGGTTACTGCAGTTTTCTTGGTCCCTCGTTGGAGCTTCCAGGAGAGAAGGAGAGATGATGAGAGGAGAGGAGGACGCCCAAATGGAAGTGTTGTTTCTTTTTATTATTGTTATTGTATCCCCCCCCCCACACTGTAAATCCAAACCAGCCTCAACTGCTGTAGAATAATATTGGTGTGGGTTAAAAGGTCAGGTGACAGTTACACTGTCAAACCATACCTAGAAATCTATGTAAACGAATGACTGTCCCACTCACATCTGTGCTGCTGAAAGTTAAAAAAAATATATATATCAATGATCTAATTACTTTAGACACTTTAATAGCATTCTAATGCTGTATGTGCCCCTGAAAGTTCAGGTTTAGGCAGCTGGAAAAGTAAACAGAATTATCACAGCTGCATGAAGGCCAAGCACTTTTTTGTGGAAGCACACAAAGTCTGTCCAAACTAAACATTGACTTCTGGTTCACAGCATGGAGGTAAACCTAAAGGCCCTCTGTAATGAGGCTCACATAACTGTCTGGTAAGAGACGCACTATCAAGCCAGATCATAAAAACAATGCACCTGCCTCTTTCTTGTGAATAAGCGAGATCTAATGTTATTATGATATTCAATGAACCTGTATAACACATTTTGTCTAATTTTTCTTTTATGTTTTGCCTTTTCCCTTTAGTAGATTGAATTTTACTGTGTTCTGACTAGGTTGCCGCCAACTATAACATTTATATGTTTTAGCTTAGGGCACTTTGTGATGGTTCCCTCATGTGAGCCCCTCGCCCCCCCCCCCCCCCCAAAAAAAACCTCTCCCTTCTGAGACCCGCTATAGTCCAACTGCACAGGTTTGAAAATTCCTGGTAACTTTCATGGAAATTTCACATAACTCCTCCTAACTGGTTATTATGCGGTTGCTTATCCTATTTGAATTTCCAGTTGTGGTGTACTATTGGACCAGGCAGCAACTATACCTTGGGGCCAGGTGCAATGATTTTGTAAGTTTACTGCAAAATGGTGAGAGTGAGCGTGCTTGAATGTCTGTTGTGGGCTCGTGAATTGCCGACACAGGGGCTTTTCAATATAATATTTCTAAGTAAAACTTAGTGAAAAGAAAATTCTCATTCACGAAGGATGCCCAGAATTTAGAAAGAAAGGAGACAACATATTCTGCTACTTAAGAGCAAAGAGAACATATGATAACCGTATGAAAATACAGTTTAAAATTAAGGTGAGCTATCAAACGTTTTTTGTTTTTTCCTATTTTGTGAGAAGCAATGTATTTAGGAATTCTTTTTTTTACACAGAATTCTAAACCATGGTTCTCGATTGCAATTACACAATTGGTTAGTCAACCTGACACCCCGAGTCATAATCCGTGTATATTGCATCATATCACTTCGTTGAAAAAAAAAAGCAAAAACAAAGCCATTTTTTACTTCGTTCAGAAGGAAAAAACGGCTCCTGCTGGATTAGTGATGTGTTTTGAAATTATTTCATTCTAAGTGGGCTTATTTCCTTCCCTTTCTTTCCCAAAGAAGGTCATGCATTGTTATTATTTTTCATATCAAACAAGGACTCCAATATAGGAGCACCCGATGAAGTGGGTCCCCCCTCCTGCGTTATAAAAGTAAGTGCTTTCTCCCCCTTTCTCCAATAAAAGGTGTTTAAAAGGTTCGCTGCAGCTTTAAACAGAATTACAATTTACTTCTTTCAAGTGTCCAGGCCATAAATTCTTCTCAATTCCCTTTCCCCTCTCCTTGTCGGAATTAATGAGATCAGATTTGATCAGGGCAGTGATGTGTTCAGAGCCAAATCACACAACAGCGCGCGTACGGTAATGGAATTTGCATCTAATGCATACATAAATCAAACATCTTTCTGGACATTTTCATATGCATAATGTCATTTCATCCCGTGCTCTGTGCTGTGCAGGGGGAGTGTGGTGGGGGTCCTGCTTCTCCCTCGCCACTGCTCTCGCTCTGTGGCGGTGAACGGCTTCCTCTCACGCGCCGTGCTCATGACCGGCGATAGGAGCTGTGGTGCCCTGGGCGAAGTGACATTTTAAAGCCACCCCCACACCCTGTAAATTGGGCCATATTCGATGCCCCTGGATGCAATCTGGCACAGCTTTTATACTGGCGAAAGAGGGGGCTCTGTAGCACTGGCTTGCAGCAGCACCTTCACTGTGTATGTGGTGAGTGGTGAACGGGATGACAGGGCATGGGTTTAGGTCAGCTACTTGTACCAGCTGCTCTGTTTTTATACTTTTTTCCCCCCTAACAATGTTAACATATTTTGGGACCCTGCACTTACATTTGGAGCTACTTCTTCCTTAAACTTCAAATGACATTCCAGACTTTTTATTTGTCAAAATCACCACTTTTAATATAAAATAACCATCAAAGGGCTCATGTAGAGTGCCAGTCCCAGGATGGTGAAGGGGTATTGCGGGAAATCCCTTTTCTGTCTTTCTGCTGCTTATTATCAATGAAAGGGAGGGAGAGCGAGAGCGAGAGAGAGAGACAGACAGAAGTTCAACTCAGCCTTTCATCCTTTAGGTGTTTATGAAATTAGTACCACTAGGATGGGGAATTTAAAAACTTATCATGCAAGACACAATTTACTGACAGGTGTGTGGTTGCATTGGCCTTTGTCACTACCACCACATTCCAGAGCATTTTATCCCCATCTTCTATCGTGAACAACGCAGATGAGCTGTGTGGGTTTGAGCCTTTTGAAATTAAAGCTGTCACAAATACGTATGTGACAAAAGCAAACATAGCTACGTTTTAATTTCAACAATTGTACTGCGATCTATTTCTGACATTGCAGGACATAATCTTTCTCGTGCAAATATCCTCTGTTCCGCTTTTCACGGTCACCTATAATTTTTTTAAATTACGGTGTATATTTTCATAAAGTCGCGTGCTTTCTCAGAGATCAGGATAATACATAATTCTTTCCAGTCATGAGAAAATGCCTTTCTTGAGGGCATCCATCTGCTAGTAGAAAGGATATGTCTTTTCTTCTTACACAAGCACCGCTCCAGTCTGCCTCTGCTGTCCTCTCTCGTCGTCTCTCAGCTTGTCTCTTTCAAGCATCCTTCATCTCTCTTTCGCTCTCTTTCTGTCGTTAGTTCTTTCTCTACCTCTCTTGCTCTTTCTTTCTATCTCGGACTCTCTGTCTTCTCCCCCCAATTTTCTGTCCACCTTTTTTCTGTCTCACTCTGCCCACTCTTGTTCCTTAACAGTCTCACGCTTTTTGCTTATCTGCCAGAATTCATTTTTGGCTTATCCAGTGCACTCTTTCACTTTATTTATCTTCCTTACTGCTTCTTTGTGTCTCCGTCTCTGCCTCTCTGACTGTTTCTGTCTTCTATCCTTTCTCTCTGTTGCACATTCTCTCTGTTTACAACTCTCTTCACCTGTCTTGATCCCTCTGCTACTACTTCTCTCTCATTATCCTCTGTTTCTCGCGGTCTCTCTTCCTTTTCCATCCCTCTTTCTGATTCTGCACCTCTCACGCCCTCCATCTCTCACATGCTGTGTTCTCTTTCCTTTATTGCATATATTTTCTGCATCTTTCTCTCCCCCTTACACTCTTTCTCTGCCCAGCATCCCCTCTACCTCTTCCTTAGGGGCTTTGTTATGCAAATGGCGAGGACTGAAATTGATGATTCCAAAGTGCTCCATTCCGAGCTCCTCCGCGCTGCTGGGAGATGGGAGATAAGAAAGAAACTGACAAGACACACTGATTGCCCTCAGTGCTTGTAACTCTCTTGCTAACAAGGCTCGATATTGTTAAAAAAATCCCCATTGTTATCAGGGTGGCAGTTTGCATTATGCAGGCCTTGCAAATTTCTGATTTGAATATTAACCCTTTCATCACGGTAAGAAATCAATGGCCATCAAAAAAGCTTAGAGGGGAGCCAACCAGCAAATGATGTCCCCATTACAGTGAGGAGGCATGCATTAGGAGCGCGCAGCTTTATACGGTCATTTACCAAAAACTCCATAATGTTTAGTTTGTAAATTATAAACAAAAAAAAATATCCTAATAAATTAAAAAAATGACCTCAAGGAAACATGGCAATAAGAAAAGTTGACAGGAGGAAGAAAAGAGGGAGCGGGGGGAGGAGGGAGGGAGCGTTATCTCAAGAGGTGTGGGCTTGTTCAGCCAGCTAATGAATGGTAAACTCTGCAGGTACTGTAATGAAATAGTTCCTCCCACCCAATCAATCATTTTATTTCAAATTGTCTACACATCGAAGTTTTAATTCCTGCTTAAGGTAGATTTAAGGGGCTGGGTATTTTTATGCACATCACGTTTCTTTTTCCCTCTTTTTAAATTTTCTTTTGACCTCCTAGTTAATCGCTGATATAGGCACTCCTGTTATCATGCGACAAAACTTAAAAATAACAGGGATATGTTATCCAGTTGCATAACATACCTCTCCCTCCTTCCTAATAGTACTCACATTGTCTTGAAGCTACTTTTCTCCGCATTAAACACTAAGCAATAACTCAACACTAATACGTTAATGCCTATTTTTCCAGCAGTATATGCCACTCATTGGTCGCTCCAAGCGCACGTTGTAAAAAACATCTAAAATACACCATGAGCTGCATAATGGACAACTGGCTGGAAAGACGACGTGGTTAAAAACTGTATTAACTATTAAAACCCTACAATGCAGTATGAAAAGTGATTGCCACCTAACGCCAAAGGGGAGGATGAGGTGTCCTCAAATGTGCCTACAACAGATGCATATTTCACAGGAGTCAAAATCTGATGAATATGCAAAAGAGAATAGAAGTGCAAGTAACACGCTTAAGTGTGAGCATAAGGCATGTTACAAATATGTAACTTATGTACGCAGTGCTTCATTTGTAAAATAATAAGTGCCAAGGCTCAAAGTGTGCAACACTTTTCAATTAAGGTGGTGAACGCCAAGGCGGTGTAGTCTCGTTTCCACCTCATGCCTCTTTCATCCACCATCAGACACACTCCGCCCCTTTATCTCACTCTTTTAGATTCTTTTTCATCCCTCCTTCATTTGTCACAGTTTTTCTGTCTTTCTCCACCTCCTCTTTTACTCTTTTGTGTTTTTCTTTCTCTTCAGCACTGGGTCGATTCTGATGAAGAAAAATAAGTGCCGGCCCACAAAAAAACCCACCAATGGACCTCACCTGCAAGCACCAACTTGAATTAGGCATTCTATGTATGCTTAAAATATGAATGAACTGGGAAAATAGGGATTACCGAAAGGAAAACAAAAGAGAGTGAGTTTGATGATTAGCAAAACACAAAACACCATTTGTACCTTTTTCCTAGTTTTAATGTACCTCTCATTTTACCTGGGCTTGTGCCATGGGCACCTTTAAGCAGGTGTGCTAGCTACAAACAGTGAATGCGATGCTTCCAGGGCAGTTGCAAATTCATGCTGCCCTTGGGGCAGGGCATTACATGAAATATGGACCAGCTGCAACAAAACTGCTTGGTGTTTCTCTGTGCAGGTGGCATCCGCCTGCACTTTAAAGAAGAGTTAAAGCACCCACCTGGAGGGGGATGTTGAGGGCAGTCCATGGGACCCCATTATAGATCTGCTCTCGAGACGCACTGACAGAGGAGCACTTTCAGTTCACCATTAAAGGACATGTTTGTCTGTGTGCCCACGTTTGTAATAGGGTGCAGGTGCAGAGGCAAAGTAATTCTTATATTTGCATGGGGTCACTCCTCCATACAAACAAGGCAACAGCCTTTGAAGATAGCACTAATGCTACATGTACACCAGGACTATCAGTATTACAGACGGGGCTACACTAGCATCTGCGGCCCCTGATGTAATACCATAGTGCCCTGATGATGCTAAAAAGTGGGCATGCACAGATGTAATGCCCAAGGGGCACTTTGTGTAATATGGACCATTGGGTAAATCAGAAATTGTAGGTGTGTGGAAAGTCTGCAATTTAAACTTGTAGGGTTATAATTTGCATACATTTACAACCTTCCAGGAATAAGCAAATCATTCCTGGAGTACATATTAGAATCTTCATTCTTCCAAAAGTCCCAGAAGTGCTCACATACATAAGCTTACACAAAGGCAGAACGGCTACACTGGTGCGTGCATGATTGAAATGCTAAAAGGAGGAGGAACTTTTATTATGTATATTCCCATGGGGAAAACATTTCTCTATAACACCATCAAATGTAGGGGTGCTCCCTATCTGTTTCCACGCTAAAAGAGTAAAAGCCTCCAAATATATGTACTTTGGGTAAGTGCCTGCCAGAGTTTGTGAATACTGACACACTTACACGTTTCTGGGTGTTTAGCCTTCTTTGATGGATAAACCTGACCTGTAACAAATAAAACACTTACAACTGAGGACATTTACTAAAGTAGCAGCAGAAATATGCAGGAACATACATCCATGTATGAATGCAAATTCTTGTTTTGTGAATCACTGACCTGAATGTGCGCCCATAAATTATGACTTTTGCATCCCTAGCTTCACTTAAGGGAGGAAATAACTTTAAGAAAAGGGGCCTTTTCTATTTGATTACAATTTCATGAAAACAACTCCTTCCTATTTGAAAACAAGGGGTAGAGAATATGATCAGTTCATTTTTTTGGTTATACAGGTACACACATTCTGCTCATGTCTTAGCAAAGGACCCACGATAAAATGATTAGTTCGTTTGTTCTGTGACTCAGGCACTTTCAGTGTGAGTGGTTTAAGCATGGAACGCATGAAAATATATGTAAAATAGCAAACATTAGTAAATTACTCGAAGGCGTAACTTTCTCATGATACTTCCTCAAATTTCCCTGAACATTTGGAAATCAACCCCAGAGTTATGTTTGGAAAATATTACCCCAAAACAATTGGAAACGACATTTCAACCTGCATAAATCGCAGTGTTATATGTTTGATACTCTATTACATGGGTTTTTAACTCCTCTCATAAAAACCTTTCCCAATATGTTTCTTAAAGATAAAGCAATATTGCCTTTCCCACATCTGCTGCCGTTACACCTCAGCAGTGCATTAGGAGTCTGTACATCGCAGGGAGTACATCTGAAGTCACTGCATTGAAGGTAAATTTACATCCATTTCCATCAGGATGCACTATTTCGCAGGCTCGTACTTTAAAAGATGAAATGTTGACCTTGAGGATGGTTGTGGTGAGTCTGGAGCTTTTCTAAAAGTGTGTATATAACTGGGAAGTAGGTTTATTGTTGGGACGCTTAATTTGTATTAAAGAATGATCCACCCAAATAGGTTATAAAACTAATCTCCTCAGGATCATCTTTCTATGCAGCTAAAATGCATAAAGTATTCTGGGTAAAGAACTTAGTCATAACAGGCATCTCCAGATTTTGATGCCAGCATGAAACAAATAGGCCAAGCCTGTTTTTATATTCTATAAATCATTTTGCAGTAGAGTGTGAGGCTCTGAAAAGCAGACTACCTAGCTTTATGGCCTTCTGCTTGGTATGGCCCTACTGAACATTAGACTATGGCCCTCATTCTGACCCTGGCGGTCAAAGACCGCCAGGGCGGAGGACCGCGGGAGCACCGCCGACAAGCCGGCGGTGCTCCAATGGGGATTCCGACCGCGGCGGTAAAGCCGCGGTCGGACCGGCACCACTGGCGGGCTCCCGCCAGTGTACCGCCGCCCCATTGAATCCTCCACGGCAGCGCAGCTTGCTGCACCGCCGCGGGGATTCCGACCGCCGGGATCCGGATGGCGGTAGGGGGGGTCGCGGGGCCCCTGGGGGCCCCTGTAGTGCCCATGCCACTGGCATGGGCATTGCAGGGGCCCCCGTAAGAGGGCCCCTACATGTATTTCACTGTCTGCTGCGCAGACAGTGAAATACGCGACGGGTGCAACTGCACCCGTCGCACAGCTTCCACTCCGCCGGCTCGATTCCGAGCCGGCTTCATCGTGGAAGCCTCTTTCCCGCTGGGCTGGCGGGCGGTCTGAAGGCGACCGCCCGCCAGCCCAGCGGGAAAGTCAGAATTACCGCCGCGGTCTTTCGACCGCGGAACGGTAACCTGACGGCGGGACTTTGGCAGGCGGTCAGAATGAGGGCCTATGTATTGTGTGATCCTATTTCTAGCGGTGTGACATTAAGCACTCCATAGGGCTTGAAGATCTCTAGCCAAGTGTCTGGGGCCTGCTGAGTTCTTCCAGTCCTGCTAGGGACAGAAACATGATCCCCACATCTTTCCAGGAGTATGATTACTGTTTGTAGAACATTATATTTAGTATTGAGCTCCGCTCCAAGATAAAGGATGGCCTGCATGATAGCTAGTGATTAACAACTGAGTGTTAATGAAGATAAATTGGATGGAAGATGGTGTTAGTTTCAATTTGCACATATGTTAATGCATGAAATTAATTTGTATACCCTCAAATGCATGGTGCATACATGCTTTTATAAGATGTACATCTAATTCCTCCCAGTGCAAATAGTGTACTCGGTGTATATCTGGTGTGCAGCTGACTGCTTTCATTAATCACAGGGTGATGCAGTTGGATATACGCCAGACACCTCAACTTGCCATATCACATTCTCAAACGGGCACTAGAATAGACAATACAATTGGAATAATGTACCTGCATTGGCTATTTAATGCTTGCACCTGGGTTATGCTTCCTTCAGTTACATGCGTGAAAACATGAGAGCCATGTATGTTCCTATTGGGGTATTTGGAGAACCGGACCCCACCTAGAAAGCAGCAAAATGTAAACAAGAGCAGTTGGTGGACAGCGATGCTCTGATCAGTACAGAAAGCTGCAAACACAGCTTCTGTGTTCCAAAACCTGACGATCCCAAGTCTACAGGCCTTACGTTCATACTCAGGAGGACAACGCAGCCACATATTTAATATGATTAAATTGCTCATTCATTCCAAAACCACTGTCTATTTTGTCATGATTCTGTCTCCAAATATGTATTTAGTTCTAAACTGTGCATAACTAAAATTGTCCAGAACATCATATAATTATCTTCCAAGGATAAAAAAGACTTCAACAGTAAATAACACAAAGCAGATCCACACAATATCCCTTTATAAGGTCCAGATTCATTAAAAATAGCAATAAAAAAGACTGGTTCTCCTCCCATATTCAAACAGACTCTGTATGACAATGTACGTTTTTCATAACACAGGCCCTGACACTCAAGAAACCCCGCAATATTAGTGTAACTTCTCCTAAGTCTTGGGCTAGGTGGAATGCGACATCGCTAGCCCCCGGGAGTGTTAGTTTCTTCCAACAAATTTAAAAACATTTGTTAAAAAATGTGAATACATGTAGTCATCAGCTTCAGTGATCTTAAGTTAATTCCTTTATTTGTAACAGTAAATGAAGATATCTAAGCCTGTGAATAATGTGCTCTCTCCATCCTGTACTACATACAAAATAGAGAGGGGTGTTAGGAGGAGCATGGTATTTAAACACGAAACACATTGGAAGCATTTCTTGCATTGAAGTCAATAAATACATGTTGGTTGAAATGCTAATTCTTGCAACTGCAAGGTCTGTTGTTGTGAGATAGGTATGGACATAGTCCAATAGAATGAACACCTGAAACCTTGTCTAAAATCAACTTATGCATTTTCATTAGACACTCTCCTAGGTCCTCGATGTTGTCTACACTGGTAAGCTTCAATTGATTGTGAAATTTGTATACGATTATTGGGAAGTCTAAACAAGTGCCATTATTTTTCATGGCAGTATCAGAATGTTGGCATATCATAATACAATGAATATAACATAACGGTGACGAGAATGTTGAGGCAACATTCATTAAAACATGTATTTGATTATCATAAGGAAGAAATATACCCATAGTGACTGTTCAATCTTAGTTTGTCAACTACTGATTAATAAAATAATAGCTAGGGAAAAGATAAAAAAGGAAATTGAGAGAGGCATTCATAAGCAGCTTCAATTTTGCTAATTATGGCAGTGATCTTAAGCACACGAAGTTAAAACGTTTTAAAACGTTTTGCACAAGATCACACACTTTGGTTAGGTCGAAAACTGGGCTTAGAACTCGGTCATTCGTATTTTACATCCAGTATAATAGTCAAAAGACCACACTTGGTTGTAAACTCAAGTATGAAACAAGAGAAATGCAATACTAAACTGAAAATTAAAAGCAAATGTTGCAGTGATGTTGCATATTTCCCATACTCTGGAGTTCCAATGTATTAGAACATTGTTTTGTAAAATAACTGGTTATTGACACCAGAGGAGGCACAAAAATGAAATAGGGTATTTGTCAGAGTGGGTAAACAAATTCATATGTTGTTGGGCGTCACTGGAGAGAAGCAGTGCTCTTTCGAGGTGTGGTGTTTCATATTAAGGATCATGGCGCTTGAATTTGAGTGTGGTTCCTTTACCAGGGTGATGGAGTATTTTACTCCTTTGCCCTGACTGAGTAACCACGCTACATATTTAGAGATGTTCGTTGCCCCAGTGGGCATCTCTTGCAGTGGCAGGAACTCACATCCAGGTATTCCTATCAATGCATTGAAGGTGTGTCCCGTTTTGGATTGTGGTAAGCAAAAGCAAAAACTTGCCATTTGTTTGCCCACTTTAAATAGGGAAAGCAAGCATATTTTAAGACGTCCAATGACCTTTACTCTGTGAGGCTGTTGGAGGCGTATGTCAGTGGTAGAGATGTAGTAGTCTCCTCTGCTGGCATACTGAAGGCCCACCTGACTCTAAATGTGGTGTGCAGACCTTTAGTACAGTGGAATGGTTCTCTGTCACCTTTGTAACAGTATTACCTTTCCACCATGATCTAAATCAGTCCCATAGTATCTCAACATATTGTTGGAAAAGACAATAACAATGTGGATTTTCATTCTTGGGCTAGATTGTAGTTTTGTAGTTAGAGTGCCTTGCAAACTCTTGGGGCACAATTACACACATTGTCTTAATTTGAGCCAATTGTTACAGATGGGGCCTACCGGCACTCATTTTCCGGGAGAAAGAAAGAAGAAAAAAGGGGAAAGTAGAAGAGGAGAAAGATGGAAAAATAGTGAAAAGAGAGCAGTGTTGAAAAAGGGCAGAAGAAGAACCTGCAAAACTAAGAAAAGAGGTAGGGGTGTGTGGTTTGGTGTGGTGAATGAAGGGGACACGAGGTGGAATGAAGATTGCATAGTTCAGGTATTCAGCAACACAAAATGTTACACATAAAGAGAGCAAAAAGGATTACATAACTTCCTCATCATTAGAGTAATTTAAGCAAGCACATTAGCACACCTACTAACCTTTAAAATATGTCCACCCCGTGAGTGGAGAGGAAAAGTCATAGAGGAGGTGGGGTTAAGAAGAGGGGATGGGCTTAGAACTTTGTAGCTTCTGGGCAGACTCTCATGTCTTCCTCCCGAATTGTAGTCAAGCCTTATTAAGCTGAAGGTCACTCCACAAAGAGGTTGCAAAACTATTGGTGCATGTCAGCTGTGCAGAGCCTCCACACTTGAGCTGGAAACGTTCTCTCTTCAGAAGTATCCACCTTGTGACAGTGACTGTTCATGGGCGATCTTGTGCAAAGAGCAGATATGATGTGACACTCAGGAGTGTCCCATCGGTACGGGCTGAAGGGCCATGCCCCCCTACTTTTTTCCTGACATGAAAAGTGTCTGTCAGGCTGAACAAATGTCAGCCTGACAGATACTCTTCTGGTTAACGTCAGGCAGCCACGAGTTGGACATGCGCTAAATGTGCAGACTCCTGGCTGCCTGAGCTGAACTTTGCTGGACTGTAGAAACCACAGCACCTGTGGGCGTGACCTCTTCAGCCTGGCAAAAGTGCCTTGAGGCCCTCCCCCTCATGATAAGTGGGAGCATCACTGATTGCTTCTGACCTGGACGTTTCAGTTTTAAGCTCTAAAGTGTCCAGAGCCAAGAGTCAATCAGTGACACCTCATCACAGAGTGGGGTGGGGTCAGCAGTATCACTGACTCCATCTCACTCTGTGACGAGATTTGGATTGCTGCCTTCCCTTATTGGCTGAGCTTAGGTCAGCCAATGAGGGAAGGCAGCAGTCTCAACCCTCCTGCGACCTGGGAGGCTTCCTTGCTGGAGCTGCTGCTCTTGAGGTAAGTTTTATATTTTTTTGTTTGGTGTCTGTGTGCACGCATTTATGAGTGCATTTGTATTTGTCAGTGAGTGTGTGAATGAATGGGTGTGAGTGAAGTGTATGTGTGCATATATAACCTCCCTCTCCCCTTTTCCCCTCCCTTGTAAAATTACAGTCTGACACTGGTGACACTCTTGAGGCAGCGTGTATTAGCAGTTTTTAGTTAACATCTCCCTTCATGCGCTAAAAATGTTGCTATAGGATTCTCTCTACCTCCTCTCTTCTGGTGTATTTTATCTTACTGCTGCCAGAAGCACAAGCAACGTTCTCCCCTTACCTAGGCCTTCAAAGTTGCACAATGTGATCTTTCCGTTACATTCACTACAACAGACTCCCGCTGTATAGAGTGAATCTCTTGTTTTCTTGAGGTAAGGGGAATTGCAAATGAGGATTTTCAATGCTGACTTTTTTAGCTCCTGCTTTTTTACCCATTACACCTTCATTGTGCTAATGTCATTTTATATGCTAGAATTATTCATTTAAACTAAATTAGGAATTAACTTTGAGCTGTTACTAGAGAGCACAAGTAAAAAAAAATGAACTGAAAAATATTTTTTAAAAATCTGAATTTGAATTTCAATAGCACCTGAATCCCACTGTTAAATAGAGCCATTTTGCACATTCTAAGGATATCTTTCAGGAACGACCACACACAAAGCCAAAAGATTTCATAGAAGCACATTAGCATAGTTGTTATCGAAACGATATTTCCTGCTGTGGTATGTAGAATTTGTCTGTAAATCCCGAAACTTTTGTACAAGAGGGGTTTGCCCACTGCAATCTGCTTGTCATCTATAATTTACAATACGGTATTGCTTATTAAAAGTTAAATAAAATTGTTAAAAACTCCCCGTACTCCATTCTGTAGGGAAAAGAAAAACATTGTATGCCTTTGTAAAAGGTTTCCCCAGGGCTCCAAATCACCAATTTAGAAATGCAGTCTCTGGCGAATGTTATATTTTTATTTTAACAATTAATTAACTGCACCTATCTTTTTACTTTCTGTTGCCGTGCTCTCTAATAATTATTAAGCTCTCCACTTTCAAACGTAGCGCTAAGAATACATTTTTTAACGTGTACTGTCTTTAATGGTTTCTTTAAAAAAAAAAAAAGCTATTCTGCCGCAAAGCCCGAAGGAATTAATGTGACGTAGACTAATATTACACATCAGCAGTAAGTGCTGCGGTAGTATTAAAGTTATCATGGATCAGTAGCTGTGTAACTACTTTACAATATCCAGTCTGCGTAAAGGAGTCACCGCTACCTCTGACACGCCGCCTCTGACCCCAGCCCCACATCCCCTGAAACAGAATGTAGTCAAGGCCTATCTCTATTGAGAGGATGCCGGATTAAAGATTAGGAGATTCACTTGTACGAATTTAATGTATTTTTTATTTTCAATTACATTTGCAGTGAATGCGAAATAGCCTGAATACATAATGTTATCTATAGAATCCGGGATACATAAAGACACCGGCAGTGAGGCTTTGTGCAGCGTTGCAATTTTCGTAGACTTGGTCTGCTGAACTGTATTCCTGCTGGTGAAAAAAAGTAGTGACATATTTTAAGTGATTAGGGTACTCAGGTGTTCATCCAAGTTTGAGACTTAAAAATATACAACCGAATAGTAATAATAATAATAATACCAATAATTATTATTAGCGGTATTAGCATTATTCCTATTATTACTATCTTTATATCTTAATAGTGGAGGAACTGAAAGTATTAATAATAATAACGAAGACTACGTTAATATTAACGATGACAAAGACGCTTTGAAAATGATAGCAACAATCACAATAAGGTATGTATAGATTTCTTTATATTTTCATATAGAGATTTGTCTTCAGAGCAAAGTAAAATAATACAACTATAAATACTACTAATAATAATAACATTAGTAATAATATTACATAACAGCAGTGAAAATAACATTAATATTAATTGTTATTATTTGTGATATAAATAGTAAATCAACAGTGGAATCAAAGCCATTTAAACAGCTTTGCCTCTGTGATTAGCCCACATGCATATCAATTGAAACTACCTCAGTACTTAAATGTTAGGCAAGCCAGAGCCAAATGTGAAGTGAAATAAAATCGATCACGAGGTCCCTTCCTCAGCAGGGTGCGAAAGTGAAAACATACCCCGCTCCTTGGGTTTGAAGCCAGCAGGTGCCTATGCAGTGTTCCTCCTTGGCAGTTTCACTTCTAATCAGAAAGACAGGCTGTCACACTGAGTCTCGGCTGCGTACTGCTGAAATTGAGAACTCTGGCAGATTTGCAAACACTAAACAGGTTTGAGTTGTTGTGATTAACAGTTAAACAGAAAATCATTGGCAAGTCCCTTAATAATCTACTGAGAATGTTTTTATTGGCATATATCTGCAAAGACATGCACCTTGTTTATGGGGCCGTGCAGCACCTGGGTTAACACTCCCAGGGTTCTCTGCGCTGTGCTCTGTGGGGTAGAATAGGTGTTTTACCTGTAATGGGAGTTCACCTGCTCGACCGCTGGGGGCCTCTGGTTTTACAAATGAGAACCACTGAAAGGAACATCGTAATCGTGGGCGGAACAATCACATAAATACATAACGAGTCTAGCTTTACACGCGGGTCTTTCTGTTCTGGAATAAGATGTGTAAAAATAATTTGTGATGCATTAAAATATTTATGCAAGTGAAAAACGTCTAATAAATTACCCTTCAGACATATAGGGGGTTATTCTAACTTTGGAGGAGTGTTAATCCGTCCCAAAAGTGACGGTAAAGTGACGGATATACCACCAGCCGTATTACGAGTTCCATAGGATATAATGGACTCGTAATACGGCTGGTGGTAAATCCGTCACTTTTCCGTCACTTTTGGGACGGATTAACACCTCCTCCAAAGTTAGAATAACCCCCATAGTCATAATTCTGTATAACTTCTTTCTTCTGAACTATTCGCTCGTTACTCTAATCTTTCGTACGTTTATTAAGCATAGACAGTTGTGTCATACATTATTTCATTTAGAAAGTAGTGCTGCTATCCAGTCAGACGAAACTTGATTAAAATTACAAACTACAGGCAATTCTGATTGGTTCATAAATTGAAGATGGAGAACTGTAGCTGCCAGGAAGCAGCCTTTTTAAATCCTGACTTTACCTTTCCCCTTCTGCCAATGGATGTGGCATATTTTAAATTTCAATGTGGCAATTTTTCCCAAAAAGTTGTTTGCTGCCCACGCTGTTAGTTAAAGACTTTGCAGGCCGTGGCAAAACGGATGTGATCACATGCGAAATGCATTTTGGGAGCCAAAGAAAATTCTGCCACCTGCCTCACAGGCAGCACTCAATGAAGCCACCTCGCAGTTATTCAAAGGCACGCCCCCATGTGTAGTGCACCACTGGGGTTGTGTGGACCCGCTGTATGACCCTGTCGATCAGAAATTACTGTCTTTCAGGCTTGTGGATATCCAGAGCTCTCCAATGAAGTGGTACCTGGAAGTGTTATTTAAAACTAGGCCTTTGTCATACTGACTGGTCTTAAATAGTCGAAGAGCTAAGGCAGTAGTATTTTTCCACCTTCCATAGTAGTAAATGGCTGTCACTGAACCCTCAACGAATATGTTGCTTGTGCATTTGTTGCCAATTCAAAAGATTTTACAGAACACAAAAGATCACACAATACCAAACAGGACACATTAAGAAAACAATCATATTACAGGATATAATAGAACAAACCAGCCAAAACAGAATGCAGCACAATAACCATAGCACAAGAGAGAAGCACAGGATAATGATACAGAACAAAAAAACGTAAGCACATAAATCACTACAGCATATCAATACAATCACAAAATACAGCACAAAACATACGCACAACATTCTTCTCACGTTTTCACCTCCACAAAATAGCTTTCAAAATATGGTGACAAAAGTTGTTTGCAACGAGTTTTGCCAAACTCACAACTGAGGACAGGAAATAGTACCAGCGGATGAAAACTGTTCAGTGAGCTGGTACCTAGTGTGCAGCCATGTGATGAAGCAGAAAAAGAAGGTCCGACATATATTCATACATATCGTGTAATCAAAACATATAATGAAGTGTGATTTTAGTGAAGAAAATAATGTACGAGGGAAATTGTGCCCTCGGGGTAGTTCGCCATCATTGTAAACGAGCTTTATTAATCATGAAGTATTGAAAATGTAGTAATCCGTCATAATTGCAAATGTATGCCATGATTTCTTGTTTGAAAACTATTTTGCTTAGCTTAAATTTAGTACAGGCTTTGGCCTAGTTGCCTGGTTTCAAATTTTAACTGCGTGGTTTTTCCTTGAACTAATGAAACATATATTCTTGCTTGAAGTTGTATTTTTCCAGTAGAGCTGACTGATACACTTATCTCCAAGGTTTCGTACTAGGCCGGTTTCATCCCCTTTGATACAAGGTCAGTCTCTGCAGGTGCGGACAATGAAGGTACAGATAGTAAAATAATTGGCAACCCATGTTACAACGTGTGTTCCAAGGCTCCAAGGACAGTGTATGCATAAATGAGCGCTAGTAAAAGACAATTTTTCTTGGACAATTTGAAGCCAACCTATGAACCCTCCAATGGAAGACCCTGCAGAATTTGGAATGTTTCTTACTTAAACCCACTGGACAAAGAGAAGTCAGCCATTTTCCACGATGCCAGTTTGAAGCCTGATGCCAGACTCCATTTTGGACGACACCCTGATGCCCTTTTCTCTATCTGAGAGAAAGGGACTTTAAGAATTCTCACCCTAGAGACTTTAACTTTGATTTGCCCCGTCTTGCCCATGCAGTAACTTTGCCCCATTCTCCTTGCCGCTGCAAGGAAGTTTGCCCTTAACTTTGCCCCTTTGAAATTTGCCCCATGCTGATCAACCGGTACCTGAAGGACGAAGACTTTGCTTGAATGCTGATTGTATTTGGTAAATATGAAAGGATAAATGTATTATGCATTGTGTTTTTTTTTCCTTTTAGGTACCAACTGCTATTTTGATAGGGTCCTAGTTAGAAGTTTTCCAAATTTGTGTTGACTAAATTCGTTTTGCATGAAGCCCCACATGCCAATGCTAATTAGAGGTTAGTCGAGGTATTCATTCAATGTACCATGCTCTTGTTATGCTGACCAATTTATGAAATTAGTCAAATACAGTTAGTCATATTAGTGATTTGCATTGCGATAACTGAGTGTATCATCATCCAGATTTTGCGTAGATTGCGTTTCTTCTGCCGTTATGGACAGCCAGTAATGTTCATATACATATATCATTTGGTTTTGGGACTTATATACATCGTGTTAGCTTTGTTAATATAGGGAAATAAATTCACTAACTTTTAATAAACTGGTGTGGTTATTCATGACTGAAAGGTCATGGTGCGCCGAAATACCAACTGTTATTGATTTCTGATGTGCTATATTGATCTATTAATTGAGTATTGATTACCGATTACAATAGTTATTGATTATTGATCTGAGTGACTCGACTATTTTAGGATGAGGAGAGCCCGACTCGGTTAAAAGATTCACCGACCTCCAACGTGTCCAGGTACAGGAAATGTATAAGGGCTGGACGCGTTATCAGTAGATGGTAGCAGAGATTGATGGTTTAGCCCTTTGGAACCCCATCTGAACAATAGACAGAGTCAAGTTAAAATTTTCTTTGATAAAACAAGTTGGAGGGATGATGATGCCCTAAGTCCCCCAATGACTTTCCCGGAATCTCGGAGCTTGCGAATTAGGAACATGGAGGTATGAGAATGGTCTCGGCGTTTCTAGTGACGGTATGAGTGAAGTTAGGGTTTTGCGCTTGCACAGCTTATTGCCGCAGACTAATTGAGAAGTTTGTGAGGATTTAAGAGGTTAAAAGATATTAGAGGAGTGTTACTCCAAAGGTGTGAGAGTAGGGAAGTCGTCGAACTTCACGTGTGTGTAGCGCTTTGAGCAGAAAAATTGTCCACGTGGTTGTTGATGTTGAGACGGGCCCTGCGAGGTCAAGAGACTCCGGAGTATGTTGAAAAGTGTATGTGACACTTGTTTGATGTTGTGATCTGGTCAGGTTTAATAGGTTGATCGGGCGTGGTCAACAAGTCGGTATGAATGTTGCGGAGTGAAATAAAACTTCAACTTTGAGATTTGACGAATTCTAAAGTGCACTAGAATAGTTCATTGATCAGTTGAGAGTAAAGTTTGCGGGTCAAATTTTGCTTGCGAAAGTGGGAAACCGAGAAAGATGGAATAACTGCCGAGGCTAGTGAAAAATCCCTAAGGTTTCTGAAGCGATTGTATTACCTTTCCTGTAGTAAACCGACAGATCTGTTTTATTCTTTTGGTTAAGTGCTCGCGTTATATTGCAGAAATTAGTTTATGAGTGAAGCCGAATGAAAAGAGGACAAGCCGCGGGACTTTGTCAGCCGCAGTGTGTGAGTGTGACGTCACTAGGAGCCGCGCTGGGATAGGTCGGTTGGTGAGAAGGGTCGCGCACGGATTGGACGCAGTCCGTGAAGCGCAAATGGAAGGGGAAAGGCAAGCGAAGAGTATTCCGGGAATTAAAGTCGCTTATTGATTACATATTTTAGAAAAACAAAAGACGGAAAAATGAAATTTTTCAAAGCATTTAAGAGTGCAATGAGGGGAGATGTTTATATTAAAGCAAATGTAGGAGAAGAAACACCGCCTGAGGGTACACCAGCTTACATTGTCATTGAAGAAAAGGGTGTAGCGCCATGTCTTTGGTTAAAACAATGGTGCAAATTAACAGAGAAACATGGAAGTGTAGCGTTCCCTATCCATGGGTCGTTTAATCTAAGAGTTTTAGAAAATCTGAGATTTGCGCTATACGACATGAAAGTACCTCCAAGACCAGCACAATTTGAGGCACTAGCAATTTGGGAGCTAATAGCTAGAAACCAACAACAAAAGAAGTTCGAGACCAGAATAAGAAAAGTAGAAAAGACACTAGCGGACGCTAGATGGGACAGCACACAAAAGGTTTGGTGATCAGACGTATTGCAGGGAATTAAATTGTTTCCAGCAATTACCGATGAAGCAGAGACGGAAAGAAGGAAAGCCACCTATAAGACAAACAGGAGTCAGTCCAGAGATAGAGAGAACAATAGAAACTCGAAAAGGGGAGACGAGTCAGATGATGAGGAGTTCATTATACAATTGCTGAATGATCGCCCACCACCATACGTGGAAAGCGAAAAAGGCTCAAGCATTAGTACTGCCCCTCCAGAACCAATACAGGGTAATGTAACACCAAATTTGAGAATATCTCAGAGGCCGAGCAGCTCCGACATGCCTTTCTCACCACAAATACCACAGATTCAGAGAATATACCCAGACGTGCCGACACTGAAACCTGCTGATAACTATCAGCCACAGGTTCAAAGGCACTGTTGTGATGAGCATAATATGGGAATGACTTCTGATTCAATGGCGCAGGGAGGACAAAACTATCAGAAACCGACATTGATTCAAGCTGAATCAACACAGTTCTCGATGCCCCAAAAGCAGACACAAGAAGTGCGAGTAATAGAAAGCCAGTTAGGTATGCCAGCAATGATGAACCACAATGTGGGGATTAACATGCCACAGAATTCGGGGAACAGACAGAATCCAGACGCAATATCTCTGCCTATCACTGTAGGTCCACCAGTACCACTGTACATACAGGCAAATTCAAGCACAAGCGACCAAGGGTTAATGATACAGAATGGGACAGGGAGAAGATGCATAGAAACTACTCCAGAGACAACTCCGATAGCGGCACTGCCAAATGGATCTGGGTCCTTGTCAGAATTTAGTCCAATTCCAATTTGTGCTCCGTCAACCGTGGTAAGGTCACATCCACCACTATTAGTACAGTTAACCTCACAGACTGAAACATTACAGAAACCGTCAGTGGCAGTTGATGTAACTGCTACACTGATGGGACTGAACGCGCAACAGTTAACGCAATGGTTCAACAGCCTGAATTCCCCACAGAGTGCATCCAGTGGGAAGGGAGAAGAATACCTGAATAAAATAAGGTTGGGTATGGAGGCAGATGAACTGGTAGAGGGAACAATGGGTTTGAACAGATTAGAATCATACACAGAGGAAGAACTAAGATACATGTGCCCTAGGATTACAAGAGAAGTGAGCAGCATACACAAGAAGTTACATGAAATTGCAGACAGAAACGAGATCGATATAGGTAAGACTAAACACCTGAGCAGAAGTTACAGGTTAGACTTTGGGACAAAAGATTTTGAACACATGAGATCCGCAGGGATGAAAACACACCTTAAGGAGATACTGCAGAGTGCACAGGTCTGGAGATGTTTAGACAAGTGGGAAAGTAGATGGGTTAAGAAAAAGGACAAAAAGAAAGAAAATACTCTAGAGCGGAATGAGAAAAAACAACAGAATGACGATCTGATAACTATGTTACCAATGAGAGAGACAGCAGGGGGAAAACTTGTACATGTACCATGGCACAGGTGCGATATTCAATCCTTTACGGATGACTTTCCCAAATTGAGAGAGAAGCCGATTGAGTGGTATCAACAAACAGATAGATTTGTGAAACTCGCGAAATGTCTCTGGGAAGACCTGAATACTTTGTTTGAAATTGTGGTTCCGGCGGATTTGTGGGAAGATTGTAAAAGGGCTGTAGGTTGGCCGACGAGTGAACCAGAGAGAGACAGGGACACAGATGCGCCATCACCCACGGTAATGAGCTTGTACCACAAGGTGATCCAGCACTTGAAAACCAAGGTTGCGTCGAAAAATCTGGATTGGCAGAGGATTGACAGAACAGCCCAAGAGGTTAAAGAGTCTATACATGCGTATTATGAGAGGTTGTTGAAAGCGTTTAAAAATTACAGTGGCACGGAAACGATTGAGGCAAAGGACATGCTCCATTTTGTGTTCAGGTTTGTGGAAGGGTTGAGACCCGAAATCAGCCAGATGATTAAAACGCATTTGATTTGTTGGCAGTCGAAGTCGATCGATGAAGTGTTGAATTATGCGAAATACTGCAGTGATGAGATTGAGACCAAACAGAAAAGATTGAAAGAAAAGGTGATGGTGATGCAGCTCAGAGCAGCTCAGACAGGTTTACAATGTTTGCAAGGTTTTCAACAACAGATGCCGCAGCAGCAGCAGCAGGGAAATGCTATGTTTCAGCCACAGATGAGAGGCAGAGGCCGAGGAGGTTTTGTGAATAATGGTCCTGATTTGAATACTGTTATGATTCCAAATGGTATACAGGCAATGAAGAAAGTGATGCCATGTCACACGTGCGGAATTGTCGGGCATTGGAAACGGGAGTGCCCAATGATGGTGCAGGAATGTGTAGGTCAGCAAAACAATGATGTCAATGCATTCCAGACTATAAGAGGACCGAAACTGAGAGGTCCAAACCCAATTTTCCAAAACAATATGAACCAGCTGCAGGGTTTACAACCCATGCAACCGCAACAGGTGCAAATGCCCTGTGTGCAAATGACACAATTGCAGCCAATGCAACAGCAGTTTCCTACGGTACCTAATCAGCAAATGCAAATACCCTTAGCACCAATGAATCAGCAGCAAGCAATGCTTCCTCAAGAGGTCACGGGTCAGGGAATGAGTCAAAATGACACAGTACACCAATTCCCACTACACAGCGAGAATGGAATAAACGATGTATGGGAGAGTGAAAGTTCAGATGAGGAGGGAAATTGTGTGCTTGCAGCATCCTTGGAAGTTGATCAAAAGGGTCCGTATGTGGAGGGAAGAGTTATGGGTCATCGCGTTTCATTCTTGGTTGACACAGGAGCTACACGTTCCACTGTCAGGAGCATTGAAGTACCGAATTTGCCACTTTCAGGGAGAACAGTTCAAGTAGTGGGAGTAGCAAACAGGTACCTGACGAACCCAATCACAGATCCAGTACAAGTCAGAATTGGTAACTATCAAGGGACACATAATTTTGTGGTATGTGACTCAAGCCCGATATCACTGTTAGGGAGAGACCTATTGTGCAAATTGGGATGTTCGATTATGTGTTCGAACGATGGAATTAGAATTCAGACGAGCAGTGATGGGGAAGAAGAGGACAGTGTAGAAGGGGATGAGATGGAGACTGTCGATGAAGAGTATCCCCTGATTACCTTTTATCCGATAATCACTGAAGCAGATATTCCTGCTGAGTTACAGGAAACAGTCGGAAAAGAAGTGTGGGATATGACAGAAAAAGAGGTGGGATTGGTGAAAGGAGTGGAACCAGTGAAAGTGACTGTAAAACCCAATGTAACCTTTCCCCAGACCCCACAGTACCATATGGCACAAGACACCCTCATGAAAGTCGCCCAACTCATTGATGAGTTTGTAAAGCAGGGGGTACTGAAAGAAGTGTTAAGCAGTCCATGTAATTCACCAATCATGGGACTAATAAAACCGAGTGGAAAGGTCCGAATTGTTCAGGATTTGAGGAAAATAAATGACATAATAATCAAATGTTGTCCTGTAGTACCAAATCCAGCTGTGATAATGTTTCAAGTCCCTTGTGATGCTGAGTGGTTCTCAGTCATCGACTTGTCACAAGCATTCTTTTCGGTGCCTCTTCATGAGGGCAGCCAATTTCTCTTTTGTTTCAAATTCTTGGACAGAGTTTACAGTTGGTGTCGAATTCCTCAAGGGTTTTCGGAGTCACCGTCAATTTTCAATCAGATTCTAAAGAAAGATTTGGAAGCGTTGGAATTGCCATTCGAGTCAACCCTAGTACAGTACATTGACGATTTACTGATTGCATCCAAGACAGATAGTGACTGCACAGCCGACACCATTGCCCTATTGAACCATTTGGGAAGGAATGGACACAAGGTGTCTCCTTCGAAATTACAATTCTGCCAGAAGAAAGTGAAATATTTGGGTCACCAAATAGAGAAAGGGTCACGAAGAATTATGAAGGAAAGAATAACAAGTGTACTTCAAATGAGTCCCCCAAAGACGAGGAGGGAGGTGAGGAAGTTTTTGGGAATGGTGAGCTACTGTCGCCAATGGATTCCCAACTTCTCAACCCTAGCAAAACCTTTGCTGAAACTGACCCAGAAGGATGCATTGGATGAAATTGAGCTGAAAGGAGATGAGATGCATGCTTTTATTGAATTGAAAGAATGCATGTGCAGGGCTCCAGCTTTAGGTATGCCTGACTACACAAAGCCTTTCACATTGTTTTGTCATGAACGTGATGCATGTGCCTTGTCTGTCTTGACTCAAGCCCATGGTGGGGTAAACAGACCAGTAGCATATTTTTCAGCTACTTTGGATCCGGTCGCAGCAGCACTGCCAGGGTGCTTGCGTGCCGTAGCCGCAGTTGGTATCAGCCTCACTCAGAGTGAAGGAATAGTGATGGGACACCCTTTAACAGTCATGGTCCCTCACTCAGTCGAGATACTTTTGACACGTTCCCGAACACAGCACATGACTGGTGCTAGACTCACAAGGTACGAAACAATAATTCTGGGATCACCTAATGTGCAGCTGAAAAGGTGCACTACGTTGAACCCAGCAACCTTGTTTCCCAGTGAAAATGCCGAAATTGAGAACGCTGAAGACATCGAGCACAACTGTCTTCAGGTGACTGAATTTTGCACCAAACCAAGACCTGATATCAAAGATACCCGATTGGAAGAAAATGTTCAAATTATTTTTGTTGATGGTTCATGTTTAAGAGATGCACTGGGTATATTGAAAGCAGGGTACGCTGTATGTACAGTAACAGGTGTTTTGGAAGCATCTTGGCTTCAAGGAGTTTACTCTGCACAGGTAGCAGAATTGGTAGCCCTTACTAGAGCTTGCCAACTCTCTGCATTAATGAAAGTTACCATTTACACTGACAGCCAATACGGGTTTGGAATAGTGCATGATTTCGGACAATTGTGGTCACAGAGAGGCTTCATGACCTCTTCAGGATCACCAGTGAAAAATGGTGAAAGAATAAGAGAATTGTTACATGCCATCCAACTACCAGGAGAAGTAGCAGTGGTAAAATGCAGTGCACACTCGAAGGGACAAGACTATGTTTCTCTGGGAAATGGATATGCGGATCAAGTCGCAAGGTTTTGCACATTGAACTGTATATTGCTTAGGGATTAATGGAATTTGATAAGTGAACCAGAACTCGAACCAAGCGAAATATTTGCTCTAAAGGTGGTAGATACGATGGACGAATTGAAATCCTTACAGAATGATGTCAGTGAGGATGAGAAACTCTTGTGAACCAAATCACAATGTGTAAAGAGACTAGATGAATTATGGGTTTCAAGTGAAGGGAAATTCGTTCTTCCAAACAGCCTTTTGATACAGATAGCCAGATTTTTACCATGGACAAGCTCATCTTGGGAGGGATGCCATGATTAGATTGTTTAAAACTGATTGGTTTAACCCCAAATTCCGTCAAGTTGCTGAAGCAGTTTGCCACCGTTGCGTCATTTGCCAACAGATGAACGCAGGGAAGGGAACCGTAGTAAATTTGAGCCACATTGGAAGAGTAGGGGGTCCCTTCAGCAGGATGCAAATGGACTTTATTGAGATGCCTGTGCATGGAGGCTTGAAGTATGTGTTGGTGGTTGTGTGCATTTTTAGTCACTGGATCGAAGCATACCCTACACGAAGGAATGACAGTCTCACAGTTGCAAAACTACTCTTGAGAGAGCTAATACCACGTTTTGGATTCCCGATCTCTTTAGAATCAGATAGGTGAAGTCACTTTAATAATGAGGTAATAAAATTGCTTTGTGCAGCACTGAACATTGAGCAAAAGCTGCATTGTAGCTACCGCCCTGAAGCATCAGGTCTAGTGGAGCAAATGAATGGCACATTGAAGTCAAGAATGGCGAAAATATGCGCATCAACAAACTTGAAATGGCCTGACGCATTGCCTTTGGTACTAATGTCAATGAGAAACACCCCTGACAGAAAGACTGGACTGTCCCCACACGAGATTCTCATGGGCAGAGCTATGAGACTTCCAGCAGTTCCTGCAAATGCGCTTTTGAATATTACAGATGATATGGTGTTAGACTACTGCAAAGGTCTAGCTGATGTGGTTCGCTCTTTCTCTCACCAGGTGGAGGCAACCACCTTGCCACCGATCCAAGGTCCAGGACACGCCCTGAAAGCAGGTGACTGGGTCGTGATAAAGAAGCACGTGAGGAAGTCGTGTTTGGAACCCCGTTGGAAAGGACCTTTTCAAGTGATTCTGACGACTACCACCGCTGTGAAGTGTGCGGGAGTTCCCAACTGGATTCACGCCAGTCACACAAAGAGCGTATTGTGTCCTACAGACGAGGAAGTTGAAGCGCTGAAGTTGCCAGTACCTGATAACAAAGTACCAAGCGCTGAGACAGAGCGAAAAAGAACTAGAAGCGAACAGGCAGAAATAGAGGAGGGAGAAATATTCTCTGAGGACGAAGCAACTGATTCACTTGGGGAAGACCAAGGAGGAGCCTCAGAAAGCGACGAAGCAGCTGAAGGTAACAAAGAGCCTGAAGCAGCTGAAAGTGACAAAGAGCCTGAAGAAAGTAACGGTGACAAAGGGCTCGAAACAGGTGAAGAAGCAGGAGAGCCTGATCAGAGGAGGGCTTTCCCAGAAGCAGACGATACAGGCAAAGAAAAGGAAAATCTGATTGACTCCCCAGAAGGAGGGGACAAGGCAGAACAGAACGAAACTGCTCAAACTCCTTCAGAAGAGACTGCAGGTCCACCAAGTGGACACAGTGCAAAAAGAAGACCAAGCATATCGCCAGTAAAATTAAGAACTAGAGAAATGTTGAACGACAGTGAAGGGCAAAGAGTGAAAGAGAAAAGAAAGGAAGTGTCTGTCGTAGTACCAACACCAAGTGAAGAAAAGGACTTGGCCAAAGAGGAAAGTACCAGTGAGAAAGAATCAAAAAGAGATGCAAAATTTAAAAGAAAAAGGATACCGAGCAGGAGGTATTCCGGTCCGGAGTGGGCATACGTAGCCAATAACGATTGGTCAGACAAATTCGTATCCCTCAGTCTTGAGAACGAAGAGACAGAACTTCATTTTGGAAATAAAAACTTTATGAACTCTGTTGATTGAAGACATTGATCACCTGATTGACTTTTCAACCGGCTAAGACATTGCTAACTTGATTGACTTTGAAACCGATCTTGAGACAACGCTGCTAACCGATAAGAGACTAAGCTGCTAAAGAAAACTGTGTGAACATTGAAGTGTCTTCAACTTTATGATTCTATACAGATCATGAGTAGCTTCACTACACAGGGGCGTAAAATAAAGTGTTGTAAATACATGTGTATAGGTTTAATAATCGCATGCGTACTAATCATTGTAGCAATAGTTCTTGGAATGCATGGTAAAAATGAGAGTGAGACGAATGATGCTTCTACTTCTAAACCTATTATCGTTACTGAACTAACAGCCCTAAAGAGACTCAAACAAGACGAGAGACATTTGCATGAGAAAAAGGAACTTTCATCTAACATTTTCTATCGCTTGCTGAGTGAGTATGTTGAGACCATGGATGCGAAAGATTGTTATGTGTGTACACAAATACCTACCTCAGTAGTGGAAGGGGTAACGTAACACAGCATGCCTCTTCCGTATGGAATTACATGTAGTATAATAGCTTCCAGATTTTATGGTCAAACGTATATTCATTATTTTTACACTAATTATGATGTTACTTTTGCATATGTCCCCATAATAGGGCACCTGAGTAAAATAGCTAGAGATTATTATGCCAAATTAATGAGGGAATTCTTCGAACCAATGTCACCTTTTCACACAGCTCACGCACATAGAGAGAACCTTACATGCTTGCTTTCACCAGTATAAATACATTTCTTAGACCGCACTGATGATAGGAGGAAAGAAATGAAGGAGGAATTAGAAAGGGAATTACACAAAAGGACATCTGTAGATAACTATGCTTTTGCCGCAATAAAGACACAAGGAAAAATAGCTTTAGATACATTGCACGTAGGGAAATTTTGTATATATAGAGCTGAATCATATTATGACACAGTTTTCGTGGGAACGAGTGAATGTAAACATACGTATGCATTTAAACCTAAGTGGACGTTCATGCTGAATGGACAAGACCCAGTTATTCCTTGAATATATTACATTTGTGGACTCAACGCCTATTATCGTCTTCCTAAAGGATGGTATGGGAGGTGTTATTTGGGAATAGTGTTCCCAAAGATTTACCAACTAGACGACTTAAAGAAATTTCCAAGGCTGTCTGAATCACATCATGTTCAGAAAAGAGAGACAGCTTCTGGTGTGGTAGGAGATATATTTGGAGCATTGATTCCTTCAGTGGGAGTCATATTGAATTCAATCAAAATACAAAAGTTGTCTACTATTGTGGATAACATGCTGACAAAGTTTTCAGGAGCTATAATCCTGATGGATGCTGAACTTGCTGCAGAAAGAGCTATGACTCTTCAAAATCGTCTTGCCTTAGACATTCTTTTAGCAAAGGATGGTGGCGTTTGCAAAATGCTTGGTACACATCACTGTTGTACATATATACCAGACAGCAGTGGAAAAATTAGAACGATGCTTACAAATTTAACTAAAGAAAGTGTAGATTTAAAGGAATTGAAAGAACCAGGAGTTTGGGAGAAAGTTGGAAAAGGATTTGCTTCTGTGGGAAATTGGCTCAGCAACGTTTGGAACGGATTGTTACTAAAAATAGTAAAGGGAATATTAATAATATTAATTTGTCTATTAGGTTCTTGGGGAACATGGAAAGCTTTCAAAATGTTAAAAGCAAGGAACAAAAGAAAAAGAGAAGAGAAAATAGAGAACAAAATGATGGAAATATATAGAGAAAAATCAAGAGGGACTAAAGGAAAAAGGGAATTGACTGAAGTGCCAAATTACTATACAGAATTTAAATGGAATAAAATTTGTGGGTAGATTTGATGTGATGACATAATTAGTCATCAGAGGAGGGATTGATGATGCAGAAAAAGAAGGTCCGACATGTATTCATACATATCGTGTAATCAAAACATATAATGAAGTGTGATTTTAGTGAAGAAAATAATGTACGAGGGAAATTGTGCCCTCGGGGTAGTTCGCCATCATTGTAAACGAGCTTTATTAATCATGAAGTATTGAAAATGTAGTAATCCGATATAATAACAAATGTATGCCATGATTTCTTGTTTGAAAACTGTTTTGCTTAGCTTAAATTTAGTACAGGCTTTGGCCTAGTTGCCTGGTTTCAAATTTTAACTGCGTGGTTTATCCTTGAACTAATGAAACATATATTCTTGCTTGAAGTTGTATTTTTCCAGTAGAGCTGACTGATACACTTATCTCCAAGGTTTCGTACTAGGCCGGTTTCATCCCCTTTGATACAAGGTCAGTCTCTGCAGGTGCGGACAATGAAGGTACAGATAGTAAAATAATTGGCAACCCATGTTACAACTTGTGTTCCAAGGCTCCAAGGACAGTGTATGCATAAATGAGCGCTAGTAAAAGACAATTTTTATTGGACAATTTGAAGCCAACCTATGAACCCTCCAATGGAAGACCCTGCAGAATTTAGAATGTTTCTTACTTAAACCCACTGGACAAAGAGAAGTCAGCCATTTTCCTCGATGCCAGTTTGAAGCCTGATGCCAGACTCCATTTTGGACGACACCCTGATGCCCTTTTCTCTATCTGAGAGAAAGAGACTTTAAGAATTCTCACCCTAGAGACTTTAACTTTGATTTGCCCCGTCTTGCCCATGCAGTAACTTTGCCCCATTCTCCTTGCCGCTGCAAGGAAGTTTGCCCTTAACTTTGCCCCTTTGAAATTTGCCCCATGCTGATCAACCGGTACCTGAAGGACGAAGACTTTGCTTGAATGCTGATTGTATTTGGTAAATATGAAAGGATAAATGTATTATGCATTGTGTTTTTTTTTCCTTTTAGGTACCAACTGCTATTTTGATAGGGTCCTAGTTAGAAGTTTTCCAAATTTGTGTTGGCTAAATTCGTTTTGCATGAAGCCCCACATGCCAATGCTAATTAGAGGTTAGTCGAGGTATTCATTCAATGTACCATGCTAAATTGAAATCTTGTTATGCTGACCAATGTATGAAATTAGTCAAATACAGTTAGTCATATTAGTGATTTGCATTGCGATAACTGAGTGTATCATCATCCAGATTTTGTGTAGATTGCGTTTCTTCCGCCGTTATGGACAGCCAGTAATGTTCATATACATATATCATTTGGTTTTGAGACTTATATACATCGTGTTAGCTTTGTTAATATAGGGAAATAAATTCACTAACTTTTAATAAACTGGTGTGGTTATTCATGACTGAAAGGTCATGATGCGCCGAAATACCAACTGTTATTGATTTCTGATGTGCTATATTGATCTATTAATTGAGTATTGATTACCGATTACAATAGTTATTGATTATTGATCTGAGTGGCTCGACTATTTTAGGATGAGGAGAGCCCGACTCAGTTAAAAGATTCACCGACCTCCAACGTGTCCAGGTACAGGAAATTTATAAGGGCTGGACGCGTTATCACATGTAACCTAAAAACAATGACAGAAATGTTAACACTGGTTCTGCTCTTGTTTAGCCAACAAGAGTGCATCTCTCTTAAGATAAGAATCTGTTTAAGGGAGTAGGATACAAAGGTTTTGATGGCAGACCTTCACACATTGTATTTTGATATACTCTAATTTTTTAATTTATGTCATCTATTTTTATTAGAATCCATTTTTATGTGTGTTAACTTCTGTCTTTTTTCCTTTTGGCCATATGTAGTTGATAGATATAAAGTGGAGTGAGGAATGCAGAGCGAAGAACTTGGAAGACGCGAGGGGAGTGGTGTATGAGGGGCGCGAGGAGCTGCTGTGAGTACAGGTGCGCTGGAGGCTCCCAGCAGGCCAGTAGTTACATAAAGGGAGCAAAAGAATGTGAAGCAGCTCACAGGAAGAGCGGAGGGTGGGAGGGGGTACATTAGGAACTGATGGCACTGTGTAGAGGTGGCCAGCATTGCATTTATGTGGCTTGCACCCGAGGCGGTGGTATTGTTCCCCTGCTCCAGTAGTTCAAGCAGTTCCAGCTGAGAAAGAGGTGGAGTGGCATTGAGCTCCTGGTGCAGGTTTGTCTTTGGCTTTGTGCCCGCCTCCCAGTGGAATCCCTGATGCCCACCAGTAGCTATTTCCCTGATTATGAGTTCAGAAATGGAAGAGTTGATGCTTTGAGGAGGATTAATTGCAGCATGATGCAAATTGCCAGAAGTGGTTCTGGTAGCTCTACCACCCTCCTCAGCTCTTTGCTTTTTGTTGCTTTCTTAAGTTCTAAATTATTGTTGCAGTCTTCTGAGTCCACAGGCTCAGAAGGGGCCATTTCAATCATTACAAAGACTGCAACTACAGAAAAGACATTGTAAAGATGGTCTAAAGTAAGACAAAGGGACCTGGCAGTTGTAGGGGGCATACATGTTGTTTGCCTCTAAACAGAAGCTATTGACGTCCGCTGTAAGGAAGGTGCAAGAGTTTCTGAGGCAATGTCAATCCTAGTAGAAGATTTATCTAGTGTTGAAAATCACCATAGCCTATATCTGGGCTTCCTGCACTTCTTTTCCAATTTAAAAAAAACAAAAAAAAAACAGGTTCACAGACTAAATCTTGTAATCAACGAACAGCTTCACTAAAGGCAAAAAATAGAGATTGATTTGCCCCCAATCTCATTTCACAAGATCAAACATCAGAAGCTTCTGTTGATATTGCAGCCCCTTCATATACTAGCCGAACAACTTATTTTAAGGGCCCAATCTCCCAGGCAACAATGTTGAAATTTGGGTGGTGGTGAATCCATACAAAAGCAGTTTCCCCAACCCAGCATTCCTGAAGTTAAATCAGGTTTCTCATTCCCACTCTTGACGCGAAGGCTCAGGTTTTCAGTCCTAGTTTGGACCATCAGCTATCTGATGTACTTCACAATCAGGCGATATGAAATGGAAATTACATTACTGCCTCTTACTCTCACGTTTATTGATTGTTTGATGATGAAATTAATTGCTTTCTAGCAGTGATCTCATTAACTGAACTTATATCGGAGCTAGAGACATGGAGGATGGTGAGGAGGAATGATGTTTCAATATTGTAATTATTATACCCTCCCTTTGAGAAGAGATCGAGAGTCATCTGTAATTAAAAAAAAATTGCTAATTTGATGTTGAAAAACAGTGACTTTTTCTTAAGCAAAGGCATAAATGTAATCCCCCAGATATTATCTACGTCCAGGAGACTTGGTGCACATAGGCCATGGAATGCAGTAATTTCTATGTAATTAGTTGTCCAGCAAAAAAAAGTGCTGATAAGTCAACCGGGTGGGGGAATTGCAAACACTGCTGAGTACGGAACACACATGGCATACAAAACCTTTTATCACACTTCTAATTTAGTACAAAGCACACCGTTTAATTGGAATGGTGATATGACACCGGAAATAGATACCTTTCTCCTGACTAATATATATATATATATATATATATATATATATATATATATATATATATATTTCTCTCCTAGACTGAAAAACAATCTTTTTGTTAAATCCCAGTTTCATTTTATATATCAAGTCACTGAAAGAGAAAACTTTAATAATCTAATTGTTGTAGGAGACTGAAATGCTAAGGTCTCCAACCATGTTGTAAGATTGTTTGGAGACATAGAATGGGAAGAAGCCTTAAATATTCCTATTCAATTTTTTCTGTCATTGTGTAGTGCAAACAAAATAGAGAAGCTCCTATTATAATTCTGCGGGGATAATGTGGCAGTTATTGCAAATGGAATGTTGAATAACATCCCAGTCATAGCTGTATAAAACATAGTCAAATAATTGGGTGTATTATTACATCTTTCCCCTCATTCAGTGTAATACTTGATTAGAATGTTGTTGATACTCCTCAGACTAATCATAACATTTTATCATTTTCCTTTGACATTGTCCCAGGAGGCATCTTGTCTTGAATATGATGAGAGAAGGTGCACTTTTGTGCATCTAATTATAGAGTGCATTGGAATGTCTCCATGAAAGAAAATGTAAAGGTAGCTCTAAAAATGCCCTAAAAGATACAACAGAGCAAGTAGTAATCTCACTCAGTAACTCTGAGCAGGACATGATGACATTTATGGCTAATAGACCCTTGCCGCAAGGACTCAATTTGCTAGATTGAAGACATTCTAAAGACCCCCGTAAAGAGTTTAGTTCGAATAAATTGATTACTAAATTACAAAAATGTCAATTTTTATATCTCTAGGGAGAGAAGGAAAATGATTAACCTTCTAAAAAGAAGACAGAAAAAATAGAAAGCTTCTACAACAAAGCAACAGACTGATAATATCTTGATAGATCTCCATGAGGCAATAACCCATAAAGATTCTGGAATTTTTGGGGGAATTATCACATTGAAAATTGGGAGAGGTTCATTTCCGAAAATGTGCACTACTACAAGTGAGGAGTGGTCAAACTACATCTCTAATCATTATGCTTCTAATTCGTTGGACAAGGCAAACTTTCCTCCTCACTTACCTCCTATTACGGGAGGAGGTTTTAATTTTTCATCTAAAAGAACAGATTAAGGATGTTATTTATCAAGCTAGGGTGCCATGTGATAGAGTCTCAGACTAAATACCTGTTACAATTATAAAGTTGAATAAAGATCTGTGCCTAAGCTAGTTGGCACCGTTATTTAGATATTGTTATCTCACCAAAGAGGTTCCTATCTGATAAGGAGTGTTAATATCCTTCCATTACATAAGACATGCTCCTACTAATCACAGGCAGGTAACACTATTTGACTTCATTGGGAAAATATTTATCAATTGCATTTTTTTATAAACTGCAAAGTTAGGCCAATGATAGTATTACACCATTGAAGCATGATGAACTGAACCCAATAGTTCAACACTTGATAATATTGCATCTCTCCAAATGATCTTGGAGAAATATGTATCATTGCAAGGTATGTCAGTCTATGAGGCCGAAAAGCGTAGAGGCTTGAATCTACCAGAGACTCTGCTTCAAATTATTATAGCACTTTATTCTTTCACCTGATGTCACGTTTTGCATGAATACGACAATGGGCTATCCCAGTGGTTCCCAAACTTTTTCGACCGGCGGCTCCCTTCACCTACATTGGCCATTGCCCGCGGCTCCCCATTATGTTACTTTTTTTTCTTTGGGTGGGCGATGTAAGCCCAGCCTCAGGAGTACTTCAAATTTTCTCCCTTTTAATAATTGGGATATAGGCGATGAAGGTATTATCATATTGGTAACAAAATAAAAATAATAGTTGTTTACTTTTTTTTTTTATTCAGTTAAGTCAGAAACAATACAATATTAAGAGCCAAAAATGTTTCCACGAATTAGCAACCTTTTTTGAACACATGTAAGATTAACCACACAACAAAGTTCTGTAGTAAATGTTTTTTTAATTAACAAGAAAAACCAGGGAGTCTGAATGTAAACAAAATAGAAAGGCCTATGTTTGGAAAATCCTAGTGAGATGGATGTGCTTGTTTTTCTTTACAAAGCTCCTCAAATCTTGGTGTTATTTTTGAGATCGCAACACGCATTTCTTTTTCAAGGTGAATTTTTGCCCTATATTTTGACTTTATCACTGCAACTGCTGAGAAACCAGCTTCACAAAGGTAGGAAGTAGCAAACGGGATCAAAACACGCAGGGCAATCTTGCTAATCACTGGGTATTCATCTTGAGTTTGGCACCAAAACTCAAGCAGTGACAGAGACTGGAATTGTACTTTCAATGTTGAGTCACTTGAAATGTCAATGAGCTGTTCTGCTTCCTCGTTATTGAAATGCTGAGGTATCTCAGTATTGAAGGGGTCTCTCATCCATTTTATTGGCTCCACTTCATCCTCTGGGAAATATTTCTGAAGGTAAAAATGCAGTTGTGACAAATACAGAACAAAAACTGTCCTCAGTTCCTCCTTTAATGCCATCTCATTGTCTTGCAGAAACGTGTCCAATGAAGGAAAACATTTATAGTCACCTTTGCTTATACTGCCTTTCCAAAGGGTGACTTTTTTCTTAAACCCTGAAACTTTGTCTGAGAGCTGCAAGATGTTAGTATTATTACCTTGCAAGGACTTGTTCAGTGTGTTCAGTTTTTCAAAAAGATCCGAAAGAAAAGCCATTTGTATTAGAAAGTCTGCATCAATAAATTTGTCGGCAAAACAATGTTCATCATCGTGTAGATATGAGTATACTTCATTCCTAAGCTCATACAGCCTAAGCAGGGAGTTACCGAGAGACAGCCATCGAGAACTGCTGTAGAACAAGAGGCATGAGTGTTCGGCACCCATGTCTTCACACAGCTTAGCAAAAAATCTTGCTTTCATTGGTCTTGTTTTAATAAAATGTATCACTTTGGTGACTATTGTCAGAATATTATGCAGTTCTTCACTGAGGTTTCCTGCTGCTAGTGCTTCTCTGTGTATTATACAGTGTGTCCAAATAGCATTAGGTGCTTTAGACCATATGCGAGCTTGAAGTCCTTGGTAGCATCCAGCCATTGAACGACCCCGTCTGTACAAACTCCAACACATCTCTCCCAGTCAATCTGATTCTGTACCATAAAATCATCCACAACCACAAACAAATCTTGACCGGTAGTTCCACTTTTCATTTCCTTACAGAACAACAAATCCTCAACTATTTTTTTTTCATTAACAAACCTGACATAGCAAATAAGATGGGTGTCTTTTTGGTTGTCTGTTGCCTCGTCCAATTGGAGTACAAAGTCTTTGCCTTTTAAGTTACAGATGAGCTGATTGTTAATATCGTCAGTCATATCGTTTATCCTCCGGCTGATAGTATTGTTAGAAAGATGCACTTTGAGCAGCTGTTTACCAGCATCTTCGCCAAGCATGATGGTTACCATATCAACAGCAGCAGGCAAAATCAGCTCTTCTGCAATTGTGTGTGGTTTTTTACACTGTGCAACACGATAGGCCACTTTATAAGAAGACAAGAGGGCATTACTGTTAACTTTGGCTTGTTTTGAGAAAGTGGTCTTTTGTAACTTGGCTTCTGTTAGTTTCCTTTGGAAAAATTCCCTTGGCTTTCCAACCACATTTGGGTGAAGACTTTCAAGATGACGCTTTAGTTTACTTGGAAGCATGGATTCTAAAGCCAAAACTTTTAAACAGATTACACATTGAGGACGCTCCTCATTATTAACCTGTACACATGTGAAACCATAATCTAGATACCTGTCATCATACTTTCTGTACTTGGTTTTTCGCTTCCCATCCTCTTTTTTCTCTGAAGAACCTGAGACTTCACTTTGCTCAGACAAACTTGAACTCGGTATTAAAAATCTCTTCATTGTCAATCATAAAGATGCCAATCAGTTCAGACATAGAAGAGAAGAGAAGAAAGGGAAAGACTGAGGAAGAGAAAAACGAAATAGTGTCACAATGGGAGAAAACAGAAAGCTGCAAGAGTGAGCTGAAGGGGAAGGAAGTGGTTTTAAAATCATTGAAGAGGCCTGAGATGGATTTAGTATCACACTGCCTCAGTATTCCGTTTTCCCACATTTAATTTCAGCAGCCCATGTTTAAGAGGAGGACTTTGGGCACTGGCACATTTTTATTGACAAATTAAGCAATGTCGTTCACACTCCCACTCTGCAGTTTCTTGAGAAAAGGGGTGGTTTCTGCAGGGTGCAATATTTAGCATCAATATAGGGGCAATATGTGAAGGCATTAAC
The DNA here is from genome assembly GCF_031143425.1 of Pleurodeles waltl. Taxonomy (NCBI): domain Eukaryota; kingdom Metazoa; phylum Chordata; class Amphibia; order Caudata; family Salamandridae; genus Pleurodeles; species Pleurodeles waltl. Next base: position 922,025,719 of record NC_090448.1, read on the forward strand.
AACTATGGTGCAAGGCAAAGTTGTTACCCCTTTAACAACAAATAGAAGACTCTCGATGGGCTAAAGGTGGGACAAGCATTTAACTCAGCAATGTCATTTGGGTCACATGGTGTATGTACGGTGTCAATCTCCAACTGGAACTTTGGTGAATCGTAATCCATGCCTGACTATGTCAAACCATACCAGCATGTGGTTTCATTTTTAGCAAGAAACTGTCAGGAAGGCTCACTATTTTCCCATCTGCTCTAACTGCTCTGTAAATACCTGTACTCGAGCCGAGGCATTCAAATAAGAGACATGTAAATATTACATCTAACCAAGTCATTTAAAGTTTCTTAAAATATCACATGTGCATTTCTTTGTCAAACAATATTCACTTTCCATATCTCTCAAATTATGACTGCAGTATACATTCAACCAGGAATAAAAGTAAACTACATACCCCCTAACTATCCTCCGCCAACGCCATTACAGATCTTCATTTCTAAGTTTACATGGCACTCAATATATATTTGGCTTTATAGCTTTTTTAGCCAATGTGCTTGAAAACGTTTTTATTTTTTTTAAATTGCCAATATATTCTACTTTTTTAAAACGTTCTTTAGGAACTACTCCTTGAACATCCCTGGGGAGAGCAGCTGCAGTAGGAAATCCTCAATACATGTGATTATTTCACAAGTATAGAACCATCTGGAAAACGTCACCGTTTTAGGCAATCGTTTTAAAAAATTGAGGCATAAAATGCACTCTTTAAAAATGTTTTCTATCTTCAATTAGGGAGAGCAACAGCCCTGAATAAGTGCCAGCTTCACTTACTTGCTCAGTTCCATTTTGTTTATGTTTTAAAGTTATTATGCGGAAAACGCTGCCGCCGCATAACCACATAACTCTAATGGCCCTACTACTTAGTATAACCCATCTCACACTGGCATGTTTTCCCCCTGTTACATTATAGCAGCTTTGATACGTCCTACTTCTGTACTGTTTTATACATTTCAAACAGTACTGCATTTCAAATGCGGCTGCTACTGGTGTTCCATCATTGACAGAGACACCATATCAGAAATGCTTACCAGTGCCACAGTAAGGAACGTGGTCCTGTACATTTCATTACATGGCTTATTAAGATGGGCCTACCCATGCCTCAAGAATCCCCAGAATCTTCAATAATGCAAATAGGCCTGCAATGCGTAGAATGGCTTCTATTTGCAGCGTTGTAAAATCGGGAACAGAAGCCCTAGATTCCAAATTCTAAAAACAATAATAATTACCTGACAATGAGCTGAAATTCGACTTGGAACGCTGAGGATCACAGGGGTAGCAATAACACTCTCTGAGTCTCTTCTGAATTGCCGCGCGCCTGTAAATGCCGAAGAACGTAATCACGCTGGGTGAAACCATAATGCAAGACGTTGACAGGTGGGGCTCATGTAATCCCCCCAACATGAAATGCTAATGTCTACTGCTCGACTGGAAAATAATTACCTCCCTGCGTAAGTTAAGCTGGTATAAACCGCGCGCATAAATCTTTTCTGAAGTGTGGCATTTCATGTTTTACAAAATGCGCACGGCGCCCCTGGCAACTTGTCACGGCGCACCGGGGTGCCGCAGCGCACAGTTTGGGAACCACTGGGCTATCCCCTAAAATGTTAACAAATAATGGTTTAAATCAAGAGTGCTTGTTATCCCCTTTATTTTCTCACTTTATGCTGAAGAGTTGTCTATTGCTCTGAACTGTCTGTTCTACATGTTGATGATATTTTGCTTTTAGGTCTTACCTCAAAGTTTTGAAACAAAAAAGTTGGATTGCCTGCAAAAATACACAGCTGGTCAATATTTGAAAATCACTATTACAAACTTAAAATAATGCCTTTGCAGAATAAGAGATGTAGAAAGAAATATAAATAGGAAATATAAATGGTTTTGGGGAGTGAGGAGTTGGATGATGTTAAAACATACCATTATCTAGGGATTCTTCTTTGCCAATTTATTTGACAAAGAGTATATTTCAGATCCCTCAAGTAAAGCGATGTGTCACTATACAAGGCAACAAGTCCAAGATATTTTAATCATCTTGGTATATCATGCAAAAGTTTCACCTACACTGTTTTATGCCTCTGAATTTTTAGATATAAAGTACTGGAACTGTATGCAAAAGATGGGGATAAAATATTTTGAAATTTTTGTAATTTAAAATATCTTTGGACCTATATAAGCAATACACCTTGCAATAGGTCTATCAAGAAGTTACATAATAGGGTTGACTGTAATGCTACATTGGGGATGTAATGTGTAATGCGTAATGTAATCTGCGTAGTAATGAAAACAAGATCCCATAATGGTTAATAGTTTTTTAAAAAAAGTTTTAATTATGCAATTTTGCACTTTTATCTGAGTTAGACTCGTCTAATAAGAATGTCTTTTCTCCAACTTAAAACCCATTTAAAACATTTTAATAGGAGAAGCTCTGTGAATCATGACATGTAGGTTTGTAAGATAATATAAGAAGATGGATGTTATAGTATACTTATGCAATGAAGAATAGCCACAACCCTATTTAATATGGGAGTTAGATCACTGAGTTTGTCGATTTTTATTATGGTTTCATATCAATATTTTACCATTAAAATGGTTATAAGGGCTTGGAAAAGACTACTTATTGGGGACAGACTATGTGATTTATGTCAAGAATCAATTCAAAACCTCGGTCATATGTTATTTGTTTGCCCCATTTTGCACTTAAATCATCATCTTTTCCTGAAGCCTTGTTTATGAAATATGTTGTTTGCAATGGAAAAGAAGCATTTCAAGTGTTATTTAACCTAGTAAATGAAAGTATGTGTTTCAAACAAATTTAAAATATCAAAACATTTCTTAAAGTTGCATTGATCATGCACTTTTGAACGTAGTAACGTAGATCCCGCTGTAGACTCAAATCTTACTAAAATTGAATTAAATTTAATAGAACTTAAATATATATGGTTGAAAAATATTAATATATTACTGTAATTTGGATTTCCAAGCATTATTTAATTGAACAGGAAAGTTGAGTGATTGATTCAAAAAATTAACTAGTGCATCATATGTTTCCTCTGAAAGCTCTTGTTGCATATACATTTTCTTACCCAGCTTTCTTGGGGAATACTAGCTTACCTTATACTGCAAAGGCCAAACCACAAAATCAAGGACCGGCTGCAAAAAGTCACAGCACAATTTGGAATGACTTTTTGCAACCCGTCTGTTAGTGCATCTGGCTTAAAAAGTATAAGAAACCCATGGTTGAGTAAAGGGTAAGCGAGATTCCCAAAACTGTTACAATTGAAATGTACAACAAATGGCACCTTTCTCTTAAAACATTTTGATCTTTATTAGTTATGTGAAAAAGAGCAATGTTTGGTCTTTCGAAATACCCATCCCATTATTGGACATTGCCTACACTTTCAGATATCTTGCACTTTGTAAAACGCCTTCGGTAAATACATTAATGCATCCATTTATCACACTGCAATGCCATAATATATTTTAATTTAAACCTGAATATGTAGTTGTAAAGAAATGGTTGGTTTGCAAACTAAGTAAAATTTTCTGAGCTTCTCATAACAAATTTATTATTAAAATAAATGCTTGTAAGAGTCAGCCAACTACCTTGTCCAATATCACTTAGTTTCGCTATTATATCACTTCTAATAATTACCTAGATTCAGTGCAACTTGGAATACTCTGGAACTGCCCACAAAAACTAGATACAGAATAAAAATAAAAATGCATACCACTATGAATAGAAGGTAGGCAAAATCCATACATATTTTAATAATTTAAAATCTCATTACTTTAAAATCAGGCTAACAGTTTTAAACGACTGAAAACAAACTTTTGTTTTTTAAATAAGAATAAAATCATTGATGACAGTGTATTGTTGCCTTACTAAGTAGTGATCTCATTTTGAACTAAAAAAATAATCTAAGTGACTTCACCACAAATCGACAACTTACTCTTGTGGTGCACAAATATCCAGTATAATAATATAGGGAGAATTCCATATTTGGCAGATTAAGAAATCCATTGTAAAAACGCAATATGCAAAACAGAACATCTCAGTCTTGCATGCTGTTTTATTTGTCGTTATGTTTTAAAAAAAATATAACATTAAGTAATGATTTTTCCACTTTTATTGTACAAAATATACATTCATTATTAGGTCTAGTAGAAAAATGTATAAGCTTTGGGCAGAATGTCCAGTACCTAACTACTCCGATGTTTAGACTGACACAATATTGAATATAATAAGCGAGTGAGCTACCTTTATATTTACGATGGTCTATGAGCTGTCTTCCCATTTCCCATTCCCTGATTTATCCCTTATTCTGACCTTTTCAGCTACTCTTCCATTTCTGATCCTGTGAGCTAACTTCTCATTCCCAACATTTTCTGTCCTACTCCATGATTGTGAAGCGTATTAGTTATTCCTCTTCAGGATACTGCTATTTTTCATTTTTCCAAGAATGACTGACCTCAGCTTCTTGGATCATACACTGCTGTGGTCCCATCAAAAACAATTTGTGAAATAAGACTTGGAAATCTTGAGAGAAGCTTCTTGCAAAAGATGGTTGGACGCCTCCAACTGCAGTCCCCACTTATTTGCTTCATTTTTCATACATTTGGGTCCTTACTGATATCTAAACTCAGATGTAATCTGGAACCAAAATAGAAAACTTAGTTCAAGATACTCTAACAGTATTATAGAGTGCAAGTCCACTTTGTAGCAATAGAAAAAATTTGTATGTGATTTCTCATTGTTTATGTAGTGCCCTGGCCATGTTCTTGGTGATGTAGTCCAGAGAAATCCTTTCCTATCTAGTGAAAAGCAGCAATCCAACCCTCAAACAAAGAATACGATGGGCAAATAGTTAGTGGAGGATTTCACCTCGTGGGCTGGATCAAAGCTGGTATGTTGCAGGCCATATAATAGAAAAACACATACAAAATTATATATAGCTCTGCATCACAAGAGCAATACTCTTGATGGGAAAGCAAAATGTCTCGTTATGGTAACCATGGTTAGTGCATTTTGGAAATGTCTAGACTTCTGTTTTTCTGTTTTTACTTAGTTATTAAAATCACAGATATAGGACTTACTGTTGCCTTTTACATAACTGTGGTAGTATAATCATCTCTTGAATTATCATACAGTTTTCTCAAGACACCATATCTATGGAAACAGGTCACTTATAGTTTCATTCAATTGTCTATAGTGAATGTACATTCCACCCGATACTGCAGTGATTCACAAATATCCTTTCAGATTACATATTGCTTCATTGAGGTACTTGTCCAGTCAAACATGATGCTAAATCAGGCCATGTTAAGATGTGTTATATTCTGTTATACTGATTTTACTCACCTCTTAATTATTGCAACAGTGATTCACTCAAATGACTTTACTTTGTATTGTCCAGCCCGTGTCATGAATATGTTCCATTAAAATAGTATCCATTTTTGTGTTGTACATTAAAGGTCTGTGACTGAAAGTGTTGCTGTAAACTTTACTTGACTAATTACATGTTAATGACCATCTCACTAGTGTTTAAATGTTGCTTATGTAAACATTGAGTTTGCTAAACACTCCCTATGTAACTGAACATTTAGGGCCTCATTTGGAAGAATCTGCCTCATCGGCTCCGATGTGTCAGATTTCTTGTGCTACCCTACAACCCCTAACAATGACATGGATGCACTCTATTTACAATACAGAGCTCCATGGCACACGTTTTCACAGATCCGTCTGACATTTTGATGCATCTGTGCCTATAAACTCACGCATTGCTGGACTACCATCAAAAAAATGTCAGCACTTCAGCAATGCCAGGAGGCCCCTATTGAGAAAAGCCCTGTGTCAGTTTTACACCTGCTCTGAGCAGGCAGTAAAATTTTGATGCAGTGAAGTTGCAGAATGACGCAGTAAAATGTAAATTTCACTGCTTCAGTTCTGCGTGTCTTCTCCTGTGGGAACGCCTATCTTGCATGCATGTTACCTGGCGCAGGTATAATGTGACAAAAGGCTTTACAAACTGATGCATTGGGCCAATGCATCAGTTTGTAAATGTGGAGCATTGTAGAACACTGCTTGTGCCACCTTTGCGTCAAACAAATGACGCATTGGTGATGCAAAGGCCTTGTAAATGAAACTCTTAATGTTTTACATGAGGCATGGTTATGCAATTTTGTGGCCCCTACAGAAAGCAGTTTGTTTGGGTATTGCAATTAAAAGATGTATGGAGTTTACCATTCCTGCTCAACTCAGGTCAAATCTACCTATATTTCCCTTGGCAAATTCCCAGAAAATATTTAAACATTCAGCTTTTAATGGGACCTACCAAACTCTGCATGCTATGCCTCATTTTGAATAGGCTATAATTATTGCAACTATTAAATTCTGAACCCCACAGCTGGGGCACTTGTAATCAAGGCCTTAGTCATGTGGTGTATTCTTAACCATTACGTTGTCAACTTTTGCATCCATTTCCTTTTCAAATTAATCACAATCAATTAAATATCCATTTCTTGATGGCCATTTCTGGGTGGGTGTGGCCAGCTGAAGATGGTGCTGAACGTGAGCCTTTGAAACTCCACAATATCGGCCCTCCTGGTGGCATACATGAGAGTGGATGAACGGGGTCCCAAACTCCCAGCCCAAACTCCCAGATGAAAAAACTCAGCCAGATCGGCCAAGGTAGACTACATCTTAAATGTCAACATGATCGGCTATGGAGCTGAGCTCCAACCCAAGCTAGCGGCAGCTAGTGGCTCGGACCACGTGTGAGGTGATACAGGAACGACCTGGTTGCACCGCAGGGAACCTGAGGAGTGGTGAGTGGCTCCAAAGGGGGCCTAGAACAGAACAATTAGCAGCGGGTCCCTCTGGGCCACCGCTTGGTCACAGGACAATTTTGCTGACTTCCACTTCTGAGTACCTGGCACAAGATGGAGGTGACCTGCGGCCAGGCCCCCAAGTGAGGGATATTGGGCTCACTCAGACAGGCTACTATGAGGACTGAGTGGAGGATATCAGTGATCTACCTTGTTTGCCAGCCCACATACTGATGGCCTGGTGCAGCAGAAGCAAGCTGGCCTAGCCAGTCCCGTGTATATAAAACAATGGCCTCTAAAGAGCATTGATGGAGAGGACGGGCCCAGGAAGGCAGTGACCAGTGCAGTGCAGGTTGTTGACCTCCGATGGCAATGAAGACTGAGGTGAGCTGGGGGCACTTGTGCCAGCTGGCGAACATGGTTGACCTAGAGGGGTTCGTTTGCACTGTGGACCGGGGGACTCCCCCTTGATGGGTGGGAGAGCTGGGGTGGCATGTTGCAGACCTTTCTGGAATCTGGTGGCAGACCCTGGCATAAGGCGGTCCATGTGCCCCCTAACATTAATGATAGTAGGTCTGACACTGCAGACCCCGCTATGGAACTCAGACATTTTAAGTGGTCTGTGGAAGATAGAGAGACACTAGAAGTGGGATCTTTTGGGCATCTCCAAACTGGATGACGTATGAAAGGAGGGTGCAGTGATCTTGTTACTGATTTGCTAGCTAAACAGGAACTGTCAGGGAATCCATTTGTGAGGTTGCATCAGATGTGATTTATACTGGGCAAGTACGAGGCTCTCCGGGGGAAGTGGAGGACGATTTTCCACTGGAATACAGGGTACAGACTGCCCCACTGACATATCATGCGGTGTCCCGACTCTACTCCATGCTCTTCAATAATAGCCTTCATTCGCTTGAACCTTTGAGAGAGATGGAAAAGAGATCTGGGAAGGCTTGACGATGATGACCGGGGTTAGGCGTGTGGATATCCTGGAGAGGTCAGAGTTATGGTAGGATTCTGTTTGATCCAGTTAAAAATCTTTCAATCTCATATGTCTCAGAGCGACACCATTCAGTTTTCTATCTCATGAGGATGAATTTAGTCTACAGGATCATTTCTGAACGATGTTCATCGTCATGGTCTTTCAAATGGGAAGCAATATCGTAATTTCTCAGAATAACATTTTTAAAGCATCCTGGACCTGAAACAACAGATATTGCAAGACTTGTCTATGTCCAATTTGCACTTTGAACACAAGACTTGAAAAAGGTTTACTGGTGTAGATGGTACCCAGCAAGTGTGTTTTTTAAATAAAACGATTATTGACAATGTAGTGGGTGTTACTGTGTCACTTTATGCACCAAAACCGGAGGATGGAATTTAATTACACACCTGTGTTGCAAGTTAGAATAGTTTTTCTAGAGCTGCTCTGATGTATCATTTCAAAATCGAGATTAATTGAATTGAGAATCTGATAAGATTCTGGAGATTTCATCCCGTCTGGGTGTTGGAGAGTAAACTGCAGTAATGACGGCATTAACAAGTGGTCTGAGTCAAAAAGTTAAAAAAAAAACGTAAGACCTTTTACTTTTGTTGTAGCCATTGTCTTCTGTTTCCAAAATCATGAAAATGTAGGCTTCAGTAGGCCTGTGTTAGATTCAGTAAAGCAGAGGTCGCAACTTACATTTCAAAGTTCAAAGCATGCTCGCTATTTTTTCCTGTTCTTCAGAGCCTGGCTCAGAGGGAGAGTCATTCAGAGGTGACTCCAGGGAATAGATAAGATTTCTGATTCCTGAGATCAAGAGGATGTAGCAGACATAGTAGAGATGCCTCCCTAAGGGTGGAGGAGCGTTAACCCACCCTCCCGCTGCAGGTGCAGAAGTGAAAAAAATAAAATGGTGATACAATTATTTTATTACCATTTCATTTTTTTACTCTGCCAGCTCAAGCTGAGTGTGAGGAAGGGGCTAATGGGCCATTGCTGCTGATTGGCAGCAGGGTGAAGTGGACACTTCAGTTTTAAGTGCGTATTCTGGTTTGGCAGGCTGTCTTTCGACAGTCAACCCCACATGCCCACTTCAAACCTTTCCAATCCGAGCTGTTTTAGACAGCTGTGTGGAGTGCAGGCACAACCTTCAGTGCCCGTAGGAATGCCTGCTTCAACCAATGTGCTGCAGGCTGCTAATGGGTAAGCAAACATTTACTTTTTCTTTACAAAAATGTGAGTTATATATTTAATGTAATGTAACTAGTGTTCATGTTAAGCTCTCTAATACCTTTGGGTCTGTTCACACAGCAAACTATATAAAAAAAAACCTGCTTCTATAGTGCATTCTTTGAACGCTCAATGCGCCATCATTTTCATATGTCACCAACCGGCACTGGAAAGACATGACCTATATGAAGGTTACAGAAAATAGGAGTTACATGTTAAACCGTAACCATATGTGAAACATTTTGCTTTCCCTTCTTCCTTTCAGTTTTCAACTCCTCTTAGAAATTAAATACCCAGGAAGCCATGCTTCCTATTGGTAAGCTTGAAAGTGCTGACCTTGGTGATGCTGGTTGTGCCTTTAACGTCCAAACATGGATTGAGGAGCATGGAGAGATGCAAGTGAGGATGAACTGTAGGTTTATCTGGTGCACACTCCCTTGAGAAATTAATGAGCAATATTACCACAACAGATGAACACGTAAGAGAGAAGTAAAAAAACACAACATTGTGACAAACCGTTCTTGTCATTTACATTGAGACAAAGCAAATTATGACTTAATTACTTCAATATTGTCCACTCAATTGTTCAGTGCTCTAAAATTCTAAGCCTGACTTTCCCACATACACTCAAATTGTAGCAAAATAATCAGCTTTCAAGTAGTGTAATTGAAAGGATCTTTTATCACAAGAACTATTTCATTTCTAGAAGTAAAGCTCTTCAGTTGCATTCTTGTTGGTTTGTGAGAAAGACGTATTTCATTTCTAGAAGTAAAGCTCTACAATTACATTCTTGATGGTTTGTGAGAAAGTTAATTATAAGGTGGGGTGGTTAGTAGTCCACCACAAGTAATAATGTCACTATTCTTGTTAGGTCCAGTAAAGGTTTAAGTAATTTAAATCTGAGCTCAACCACTGGTAACTATGGCACAGAGAGACAAGCTTAATAAAAGAAAATTTGTAATAATTTAAAAGTGTCAAAACAGTTAAAAAGTGAAAACACAATACAATAAAAATTAAACTCCATTTTATAAATATAGAGAATAATTTAATAAACAAAATGACACTAACTCTATGAAAGTTCAATGGAGGAAGCGGAGATATTAATTTTTAAAGTTTTAAATAAAAACAGCTGCAAAATGTTAAATAACAGCAATGGTTATCTGATTGCACTTGACTGGTATCTAGATATGATTTAATGCTGACTACGATGGAGCATGTGCTGGCTACAGAAGCCAGGTTCATCCCAGCTGGAGGTTTACCTTCTGACTTAGGGCCTGATTTAGAATTTTGTGGATGGGTTACTCGGTCACAAATGTGACGAATGTCCCGTCTGCTGTATTACGATCTCCATAGGCTATTATGGGATCATAATACAGAGGACAGATGTCCTTCATGTTTGTAAAGGAGTAACCCCCTCTGCTAAACTTTAAATCAGGCCCTTAGTCTCTGAAATGGGAGTCACAAATCCTCAAAAGACAGGTAGCAGGATGTGGTCAGAAACGGCTCCATGAGACCGGATAACCATCAGAGGAGGTTCTGGTAAAGCCGTTGACTTTTAATGTGAAATCTCCAAACAGAAAAAACTCAAAATGTGCCCTCAATGAAGGTCCCTTGCTGACCAGATACTTTTAGCACCTTCACCCCATGAAGATTTATACATCCGAACTCAGTCACTTTTTTGGGGTTCAAATTCTTCCTGCAAGGCAAGGCTGAAAGCTGCAGTCAAACAGGGCTCCTTGCACCTGGATAATCACTCAGCCAAATCCAGATAAAATGGATTTGATGCTGTGGAAACGCTCTGAGCAGGAACAACCTGAAATTTTGCCCCAGGGGCAACACTCCTTCATAAAATTGACTTGGCAGGTTTGTGCTGGTCCTCTGGAGGTTGTTGGAACCAGAACACTTCTAAGTCCCAGGTTTTTCAGGATTGTAAGAGGAGTACATTTTGACACATCCAAGGGACCCAGAACCTCAGGACAGCACTTTGAGGGGATGGAAGAGGGGGACTCAAAACTCGCTCCAATAGAAGTCAACAGCAGGGACTAGGACAGGTCCTGTTGGACCTAATCTGCTAAGATTTTCATCAAAATGGCTTCTAGTAGCTTGCTGTTTCCCTGTAGCTTAACAGGAGGACAGCCTACTGACCCTTGGAGTTCACTTTTTTGTCCTAGGTACAAGCGAGAGCAGGTCTAGCCTTTCTGGTCCCCTCCCAGGTCTTATGAGCAGGTGCAGTCCGTCTTGTGTCTTCCACAGTTCCAGTTGTGTTCTATAGGGGGTGACCAAGGTTGTTGCATGTATGCCTTGCAGTAGCCCGTGGTTTGGGGTGTCTCCTACCCTCTCACTGCCAATAGGGAAAAGTTTCCAAAGTTAATCTACATACATTTGCAGCAGTTCCTTTGTGCCCTACTGCGGCAAACTCACAGTTCCCCTCTCTACCAAAAACCAAGAAGAACCTTTCTTCCCTTGTGCACTGTTTATGTTCCCACCGCAGGGTTATGACCAGAGAAATGAGCAACTCCTCCTCTGTGGTCACTTCAAACCAGTTCTTGGGGTAGCTCCTTTCCCTCTGGGATTCACCTGTCTGACTAGGGGGTCAAAAGAGGTCTCTGTCCAGGTGCCAGCTATCATTTGCCTGTGACAGATAGGCCTCTTTGGGGATAATTAAGTTCCTGAACACAGTCCAGATGGTCCTCCCCACACCCAAATCCTTTGTCTCAGCTCTGGGGACAAGTTCACACCTCATCAAGTGGCCTATTCAGAACATGGATTACAGTTGGAAGTTCCTGGTATATTAGTTCAAGATTATAGGTTCCGGGTTTTCCAATGGGAACATTTTGTGCCTGTCGAGACTTTTTTTGCATGCCTTGAAGTAGGTTATAAGGAGTCTTCCATATTGTGAAGAAATGCACATATTACTAACTGAATGTGCAGGAAAGCTAAAATATAATTAAAGATATATATGTAAATATTATCCCTCCAATACTCCTGCACACAGTTCATAAATCTCAATAACATGGAACACGTACCAAACCAGCACTCATCCTATAACAGTCTATAACAGAATATCTGTTTTTTTATCTGCCCACCTTCATTAATGGTGGCCACTTATGAACCATTGGTGCCTCTAGTGGCAGTTACAGGCACCACAGCAGATATAAGATCGTCGGGAATACTGTGGATATGTTTACTTTTAAGCTGAGATTTCGGCTGCCCCTAGTAAATGAAATATTCAGATGAAAATCTGTTAGAAAATGATGAATTACTGGAGGTAATGGACCCAGAATCACACCTTGCCATGATAATACCTCATTTCTTACTGAACACTCTGGGTCCAACTCAAAATGTGCTAGACTCCCTGCACTGAGTTACTGATATCCCCAGTATTGATAACTTTGAGGTTGGGGAATTATCAGCTAATTGCAAGTGCTACTTATATTGGGGAACCTTAATGGCTTTAAGATAGGACAGATGAGCCTCCATGGACCTTATGAGTGCCTCCCCAAACTAAAGATGTGAGTCAAAGACTCACACACCCAGTGCCCTGACCCCTTATCCCAAAGCCAAACTGGCAAATACATTAAACAATGCTAGGGACACAAGATACCTCTTCATTGATATGAATCTAGAGGCCCATCCAGTAGAGCGTCCCTTTAAAAATGAATGGCATTCACACCTGAATAAAGTAGAGGTAGGTAGAATGCAGTGTGAGTGAGTTCTGGCCAAAAATGATTCAGTCCACACAAACCAGTCTAAATTTGTAACGGATCAATTGATTGCTCTGTAGTGTTCTGTTTTGATAAAACGCATGTCAAGCACAAAGTCAGGCACCCTCTTCATTGATAACACTGGCACATGTTCCAAGGTAAGCCTAGGCAACAGACATTACTGACACCTCCTTCAACACCTGCGCCCATGCGCCTATTGTAGCCTGTATTTGCTACACGCTGAAAGATCTTTTTTGTCAATGGGCAGATTTCAGACATTATACATGCACAGTCTTTGAAGAGAGTCGAAAGTATTTCTTTGTGGGTTTCTGATAGAAAATCTTCAGGTGAATTTAAGCATAGATTTACTTTTATTGCAGTGCAATCAGAAATGTGAAAGCGTGTTTTCTTTTTTTAATAATGTTCATTTAGTTAGAAAATATATATGAATTTTACATAAATGTTCACCAATTTCAAAGCAAGATTTATCAGAATTACAAAATGTGTACATTCTAGAATAACTAGGGTCAAACTTTCTTATAGGGCAATCAGACAGTGTCCAACGGGCTGGTCTGATAGGTCAGTATGTGGGCTGGTTGTTTGGCTAATTATGGGCCTGTTTTATGGTCTGCTTGGATAGTCATTACTGTTGATTTTCCTGATTTTATAAATGGGTGTAGCATACTCAAATCCGTGCAGGCTCCATAACTTGCAGAACACTTATACTTAGCCTTTTCCGGTGTTTAGCCCACCTACACAGCACCGGTAAACTACTGAAAACATACGAGGCTCCATGTTTTCACCATGGATTCCAGACTACTTTATCCTTTTATTTTCCATGAATCGCGATCGTGCTGGGGTTTACGTAGCGCAATTGCGCTCTGTTTTTCAGTTTTCAATTTCAGCGCAATCGTGCTGCCTTTTACATAGCACGATCGTGCTTCGTTTTTTTGTTTTAATTTGTGTGGCAAGAAACGTTGGTTAGGAGTTTACAATGCTAATAGCTCTAACTCGAACAAATGCAAGACCCGTTGCATTACAAATGCTTGTTTAGCTATGCAATTCACTATTGAGGGCACTTATACTTTGGTGCCCGAGACTATTTTGTGTTCCAGTCCGACCATGAGAATTACACCATTGGTTTACTTAAATGTGGTCAAGTAACAAGCCTGGTCTCTAAAATGCAGTTTGTGGATCTATCATTTAGTGTTTCAACACTCTTAGTTAGTACCAGTGCTTAATTTGTGCTTGTTGTTTCCGGTGCTGAGCACTGGCTCTTATTTTTGAGGGCCGGGGCTTGCTCTTCTGCCTCAAGCATTTGCTGCAAGCAAAAGACACATTTGGGAAAGAGGGAGGAAGGGAAAAACGAAAAAGCGTCACAAAGGGAGAAAACAGCTGCAAGGGTGAGCTGAAGGGGGAGGGAGTGGCTTTATATGGATTATAGAGGCCCGAGATGGCTTCAGTATTGCAGCAGCAGCGTGTTTAAGAGGAGGGCTTTGGGCACCTGCACCTCTTTATTTACAAATTAAGCACTGGTCAGTACCTTAAGCCTTATGTGTCCGTTTTTTGTGGCTTTATCGAGAGTTTGTCAGGTCTGTACTCCTCCTTGGATATGGCTGCTTCTTAAACTTTATGAACAAGAGTTATCTATTATAGCAGAAAGAGAGGCATGCAGATTTCACGTCTTAGATAATTCATGATGGATGCTCGCCCGATAACCATTAATGTCTTTAATTCCTAAAGGACCAGATTATTCCAAGGTTAAAGAGAGAAATACACTAGTCGAAAATGACAGGGAACACAACACACCAAAGCATGATAATTTACTACCAAGTAAGAAAGCTGCATAAATTAGCTGTGCATACACTACTCCCTTGTGACTTACAGTAACGGAAACATCCAAAATAATTTTGTAAATAGTCCATGTGACATTATAGAATTAGAACAGTGGAAAGTTATTTATTATACAAATACAAGGGATACCTGTAAGTGGGGTATATAACAGATGCATCTTTCAAACGTTCATTTAATTCCGCTGTGTATGCTAATATTCAATTTCGAGTTAAAGGCATTTGGCGTGTACACAAATACACTTACACATTCCGTGAGTAAACCCTTTAATTCTATGGCAAATCCCCAGCTATTATCTTGTCTTCTTTAAGGTACAGAAAGGTCTGTTCTGCACAGGTTTGCCATAAAATGGCAGTAGACTTTTTATTGCTGGCAAATCTGTGGGTTTTTTGGAACCGAATGGATGAATTAATTATGAAAAAATTTGATTATCGTTCCAGAAATGATAGAAGAAGTAAACTCTTAACAATATTCTTCTTTGGTCTCCAAATTAATGTAGAATCCTTCACTTCAGAGTTTAATACAGCTGTGTCCATGAAGCAACTATGCATACTCAATTGGTCGCATAGTTAAGAAAATAGGGAAAATATGCCTTCTGTTTGAATTGTGCACGCTGTTTGTCAGAACAAATAAAACGCAACCATGTCTAAAATGCTATATTGTTGTGGAATAATATAATTTGTATGCTACGTTAATCACAAATAAAGAGAAAGACCCGTTTTTATTTCTGTAATATTTGGATTCGTCGGTTTTTAGTGGAACGTTCTATTTACCGACTAATATAATCGTCAATGCATACCAGAGGGAGGATACAGTCTCTATGGAAGAACCATGGGCCATTTTTAATGCTTTTTCAATGGGCCCCCTTTCACTTTGCAGGATCAGCGTCCACATTTTTGGCACTAATCCTGCAAAGCGCCAAACTAGCATCAACATTTTTGATGTTATTTCCCTAATATCATAAATAAGGCACACACATGTGGGTGTTAGGGGGCCCGCAATGGGGCACAAGAAATGTGGCGTCATTACATGATGCAACACTTTTCATAAAAATGCCCTCATGTTTCTCAGCCTATACCGCCTCATTTCAAGTGTGAACGTTAAAAAGTGTACAACCCCTCCTTGGTCAAATAGTGTTTGTGTCCTGAATGAAATTTCAGCAGTAATCAATCAATATTTGTGTGAGGTTCCATATACTACGCAGTGTTGCAAGAATAGTTTGATGCAGTTAGGCATTAGAGGAAACTGCTCAGGTAGAACTCCAAATGTAACTATATTTGCACTTATGCTTTAATGAGCACAACACATAAAACCTGGTGCACAAAAAAATGTGTGCATGATGTTAATCTTTGCACACAATTCAAAGCGAGGCTCATAATTTCGAAAAGAGCAGGTTGCAGTGTATTGTAGCACTTTGTCTCAATGAATAGAGTAGCAGATTCCTTGCTCAATACTCCAGTGTTCTCTTTATTCAGCGAATTCTACCTATCTATAGGGCAACAAGGGCTCCTGACTTTAGTTGTGATTAACTTAAATTGCATCATCACACATGCTTGCAAGGACAAAAGATATTACTGATTGGGGAAATCATAAATACCAAGGACCGGGTTCCTTGAAACACAACCTGCACTTCTTGTCCCTTCAATATTGGGTGGCTATTCATTTCAACCTTCCAGTGGGTCATGATGCAATCAATCAATCAAACAGTAGGGCTGGGTGGATTCACGGAGTCTGACTCAACGGAATTCCGCAGAGTTGAAAAAAGACTCAGTGGAATACGGAGGGGGAGTTTCATGACCTGTGGAGTCCTGAATGTGCCTGAACTTGGAAGCACTAAGCAGGGTTGGGCCTGACCCTGCTTAGCGCTTCCAAGATCGGCACATTCAGGAGAGGGCCACAGGCAGTGAAAGCTGTCATTTCAGGCCTATTGTGCACCATGGGACAGGCTGGTGCACAAGAGGCCTGATACAGCAGCTTTCATTGCCTACGGCCCTGGCCTGAATTCAAGCCAGGGCCTTAGGCAGTGAAAGCTGCCATTTCAGCCCTTGTTTGTGCATCAGTGTGCACAAACAAAAAAGAGACGAGGACTTACCTGCATCTTCCAGGGTGTCCTCCTCTCCTCATTGTCCGACAGCGACGAGCCTGCAGTGGCTGCCTCCCTCTCCCCTCTGCTCAGGTGCATGCTGCAGCCCAGTTATGGGCTGCACAGAGCTAATGCAGACTGTCTGCACTTGCACTGTGCAGCCCATAACTTGGATGCAGCACGCATCAGGTGAGCTCCACTGCGTTGGTGGAGCTAATGGAATTTCTGACTAACTCTGCACTCCAAGCGGAGTGCGGAGTTCCAAAAACTCAGTTAGCTCCACCAGCAGAGCAGAGCTTCCTGCACACCCCTAGTCTAGAGGGAATGGAGCTGTATGCTGCTGTGTGGAGGTATGATCATTTGAACTTCCAGGTCTTTAGTTCTTTTCTGAATCGCTGAAGTGATGGTGCAGTCCTAAGGTACCAAGCAGCCAAGCCTGGGCTGCCAGGTGCAAGAAGGCGTGTCGTCCACAGTTGGCTCAACAGATCTGTGGGGTGCCTGTGGGGGAGAGGGAAGCTAATCAGATGTGTCTCGTCTGTCGGTGGAAGGTTAGGCATTGTTGATGTATGCTGGTCCTTCTTTTTGCAAGTCCTTGTAGGCGTGGGTCCTGCTCTTAAACTGACTTCTCTTTTGAATCGAGAGCCACTTTAGCTTCTTGTAATGGGGTGTGATGTGGGTGCTTCTGGGGAGCTCGAGTATTATTCTTGCCTTTGAGTTCTGTTTTGTCTGGAGTCTCTTCAGGAGACGTGCAGTGATTCCTACATACACCGTGTATCTATAGTCCAGTCTGCTGTTGATGAGGGCCTGTGTGACAATCCTTCTGATGTTTGCTGGGAACCACCTGAAGATCTTGTAGAGCATGCAATAGGTGTGGAAGCAGGCGAATGAGACGGCATTGACTTGTTTCTTTATGGAAAGCTTGCTATCCAGGAGGATGCAAATGTTGTGGGTGCTGTCTGTTGGGGTGGAGGCGCCGGGAGGAGGGTGCCAAGCTCTGTGTGCCACCATGTGTCGGTCCATGCCAAAGTGTTGTTCCCGAAGATGACGACATCTGTTTTTTTTGGTGTTGAGATTGAGACAGTTGTCCTTCATCCAGTCCTCTACGTTCATCATGCATCTGTGGAAATTAACTTTTGTGGTGGAGGGTTATTCAGAAAGTGAGGTGATGAGCTGTGTGCTGTCAGGGTAGGAGATGATGTTGAGTCTGTGTCATCTGACGGTGACGGCAAGGGGGGTCACTTAGGTTTTGAAGAGGGTTGGGCTGTCCCTTGGGGTCTCCACAGGTAATCTTCTTGGACTATGAGGTGAATAGTGACAGGTCCTTTGGGTTCTGCCTGTGAGGTATGAGGCGATCCATTTGAGGACATTCCCTTGAATACCGATGTGGGGGAATCTGTTGATCAGGATGTGGTGGGAGACGGCGTCAAATGTAGAGGTCAGATCCAGGAGGATGAGGGTTGCTGTTTCCCCAAAGGCCAGAAGGGCTCTGATGTTATCTGTGGCTGCAATTACAGCTGTCTCTGTGCTGTGATTAGCTTGTAATCCAGATTGGGAGGGGTCAGAGGAGGTTGTGGTCTTTTAGGTGCTGGGTATGTAGCTGGTTGATTGCTTTCTCAAAGACTTTTGCTGGATAGGGGAGCAGAAAGATGGACTGGTAGTTCTTCAATTCGGCTGGGTCGGATGATGTTTTTTTCAAGATGGGCCTCATTTCAGTCCTCCGGGAAGGAGGCCGCGTTGAGGTATTTAGGATCTTCCTGAGTTCGTTATAGATTGTCTTGCTTTTGAGGTTGAAGACATGGTAGGAGCAAGGGTCCGTGGGTGGTCCCGAGTGCAAGGAGTTAATGACGGAGATAGTGTCTTGCATGGTGTGGAGTTCGCAGTGGGTGAGAAGGTGTTCAGGGTTTGTGTTCATGCATGTGATATGCTTTATGCTGTCTGCGGTAGAGGGTTGGCGCTTGAAGTTTTCGTAGATGGCCCAGATCTTGTCGTGATAAATGTCTGAGAGGTTGTCATATAGTTCCTGGGAGAGAGTGAGCTTTTTCTCGATGGCTGCAGGTATGGTGAATGTCTTTACAATGTTGAAGAATTCTTCGCTGGATTGCGCTGGCTTTGATGCTGTTTGCTAGTGCATTCTTCTTTGTTTCTTTCAGGAGGCGGTGGTACTGTTTGAGAGCAGTCCTGAAGGTGGTCTGTCTTCTGTTGTTTTGCTGATGCGACACTTCCTTTCAAGTTGTCTGCAGTTGCATTTGGTGGAGTGCAGTTCCTCTGTGAACCAGCTTGCTCTTTTGCTTTGTTCTTCGATTTTCATGTGATGGTACCTCTCTAAAATAAAAACCAATGAGGGATTGGAATTGAATGCTAATTGGAAACATAAGCAGTGGACAGGATTAGTTCAATCATTTCCTTTTATTTGCTCTTCCAAAGACATAATACTTTGTCTGTATATAATTTGAAGTAGAAAGGTCTTGAACTCAAATGATCGAAAATGAGTGAAGAGTCTGCTGCCTGGCTATTGCCAAAGAAACCTAGGTGTATATAGTCTGGCTTGCCATTCCCATTCCACCCGCATGTCTCTTGGTGTCGTAAGTTCATTCATGAATGACTTGGGCATATACTTTATTTCTACGTTTTAGTTAAGTGCCACAAACCAACAAGGCAGTGATTACAGGGGTTGTTAAAAAATATAGGTAGACATTTGGCTTAACCCAGGAGGTGATGTAACAAATGGGAAGTAGATAAACTGCCTTGGAAGGGGGAAAATGTCAGAAGGTGACCCTATGAATTGGTGGGGCTGGTTTTAAGTATTTAACTAGACAGAATCAAGCTTATCAGGGAAAGCAAAAGAGATAACCATATGTTTATTTTCCTTTTATTTATTGGAATTTACAATTAGCAACATTTCCACTGATTTGCATCCATCATCTGGTACATTCTTGACATAGCTAAATAAAGAAATCAAAGGGGCACATTCAATATTGTAACCAACGATAGCTGCAATAGTGTCAAAGACCTCCCCCACTATACCTGTATTCTGGGGCAGCGCTATGAAAGGTGGAAAAAGTCTGCATGTAGTGCTGCACATTGTATGCAGTATGCCTCCTCATGCAGGCCTAAAATGTGTAAGCGCTTGGGCGAGTAGTGGAGTCTGTTTATGAATTTGAAGTTAAGCAAGAGTAATCTGTACTTAGCAGAAAGGGCTTGTGATTGTGTATGGCAGTACTTCCAATGTCCATCTGTGATTGGGGAGCCTTGGTCATCAGTCCATTGCATGTGTGATTGGGGTCTGCACACAGGCATTGTCGTCGCCTGCATTGTAGCATATAATTTTGTGATTAGGCAACATGAAGATGGTGTGGTTAGTGTCATCTCTAATGCTTGTTATGTCTCTGGAGCTTGTGGGAAAGAACTATGTTATGAAGGGTAGCCCTCAACTGATGATAAGTGAGTTTGTTCAACATGCTGTCCATTAGACGCTGAAGGGCCTGCTCCGAATCAATGAAGGTACCTTCTGGATATACTGCCCCCATAGTAGTCAATTGTAAGGTACGAAGTCTAATGCAGGTGCTAATGTCTGCTGTCATGGGTAATGAGGGGTTACTCAGCAAGGGTACCGAAGGGGCAAACAGATGCTCAATTTAGGCTCTACATCAAAGTTCATTCCAAGCCCACACAGTTTGAGTGACGGTGTCAACTCGAGCCCTCAGCCAAGTGAGGGGAAGGTACACTGCTGTATTCACGGGGCACGGATGCACCTGGTCATGTTCTGGGGCCCTGTGAGGCTGGTATTGTATGGGGTGGATCCAGAAATAGGCAAACTTGCCCGGCGTGCAATTATAGTAAAGCTCCATATTTGGAGCTCCAAGTTCACCCAGCTCAAAGGAGAGTGTAAGTAATTCCCACTTGGCTCAAGGGGGCCTGCCAGCCCAGGTGAGTGAGACAAGAGAGGAGTGCAGTATCTGATGGAAAATAAGTGGCAGGGGCAGAAGAAAATTCACAAAGAGATACAGAACTTTCAGGAGCACCACAACTTTAGCAATAGCTAGTTGGCCTCTCAGGGAGAGCGTCAGTTTACTCCACTACTCCAGACAGTCCTTCAGCCAAGTGAAGGCCCCACCATAATTTGCTTGCGACAGTTCATCATGGTCTCAACTTAACCAGATACCAAGGTTTCGGATTGGTTCTCAAGCCCAGCATTATGGAAACTCTGAAGTACTTTCATCAGTCAAATCCATGAATGGAAATATAATGGATTTAGCCAAATTAATCATGAATCCAGAAAGGCCTCTAAAGCCAATGAATTCTCAAATTAAACCATCCAAATTGTCTCACAAGTTATTCACATACAGCGTGACATCATCAGCATACATGAAAACCAATATAGCCTGAGGCATGAAGGCCAGACCCCTATGGGTATGATGCTGGCGCAGCCTCGTTACAAGGTGTTCCATGGCAATTGCAAATAAAATATGGGAGAGGTGGCATCACTGACAGGTGCCTCTCGTCACTGAGAATGGGTTTGAAATCACACCATAAACGTGCAAACGGGCCATAGGTTATTGGCGGATGAGAAACATTAAGCAAAGAAGCTTATGACTGAGGCCAAGGCAGCCAAGTAGAGCAAGTAAAAAGGCCATCTGAATGAGTTGAGTGCCTTAGTGGCATCCAAGAAAACAGCAGCAGCCCGGCAAGTTGAGTCAGTCATCCATGCAACAGCAAAAAAGGTACGTAAATTGTAGGCTGTGACTCTGCCCGGCACAAACCCAGCTGGACTGGGATGAGTAATCAATGATAGGAGGGGCAACAATCTGGTCACTATTAAATTCACAAGTATCTCGTTATCAATCTTTATCATGGAGAGTGGGCGGTAGGACATGCATTGGTGCTGGTTCTTATCGGGCTTCAGGATGGCGACAATCAGCGCTTTCAGCAAGGATGGGGGAGCACTACCACCAGCAGTGCTTCTGTATATCTTTCAAGGAGGTGGGTGGCCAGTTCCAATGCATACTCCTTATAGAAGGTGGCTATAAGGCCCTGTTTAAACAGTTGACAGCGATACGGGTGGTCTTCTTTACTGTTATGTTCAATTACATCTTGGAAACAGACATAATCTTGGACAGCTGGAAGGGCTCTATAACCCATCCTGTTCATAAGGGAGGGAAGCATCCGAACCATCCAACTATCGTCTAATTGCCCTATTGGATGTGGACCTTAAATATTTGTCAGGTCTTTTGCAGCATTTAGAACGGTGGGCCTTGGACAATGGTATGCTCCCCATGAACCAAACAGGCTTTTCTAAAAAGCAGGGCACCCTAACTAATCTTTTGGCTCTTAGTTTAATAGTTAACAGAGCAAAGGCTACAGGGACACCTCTTTAAATGGGATTTGTGGATTTTAAAGCAGCGTTTGATTGTGTTCCTCGAAACAAACTGTGGCCAAAATTACAGCAATGGGGGCTTCCAGCAAATTTATTGAATGCCATTCTTATGTTCTATTCAAATACCTGGTTAAAAATTAAACTTGGGGACGGCTCCCAGCTATCTAGGTCTATTAGGATCTCATCCAGATTAAAGCAAGGTTGTGTTTTAGCTCCACTCCTTTTTAATCTAGATATATCAGATTTATCTCCAGTTTTAGACAACCAGTCAGCTCACTCCCCCCCGTTGGCGGCCACCAAATATCTAACCTACTTTACGCAGATGACATGGTACTGTTTAGCAACTCAAGAGCAGGTCTACAGAAGCTCCTGGTCAGTTTAGGAGGATATGTGCAGGCCAATGATCTGGAAATAAATGAAGGTAAAACTAAAATTGTCCACCTTAACCATAAACCCTCTATATCTCGGATGTGGTATTTGAACGGGTGCCATATAGAGGAAGTGGCAGCATATACATATCTGAGGGTCAAGTTTGACTCAAAAGGTACATTCGCGGGCCACAGAGAACTAACTAGGGAGAAGGCACAAGCGCTAAATCGTGCTTTTTGGAATTTAGCAAAATCAATCCTTGGTGCCCTCTCAAGCCGATGACCATAGTTATGAGACCTAAATTACTACCTACTCTCTACTGTGGTACAGAAATAATGAGGGGAGAGGAGGTGGCCCTGTTAGAAATGCTATTAATCAAATCGTATAAACAAGTCTTCTGCCTACCCAGATTGGCCTCGCCGGCCCAAATTAGATTTTAATTTTCCCTAGTAAAGCAATCCTTGGATAGGTCCCCCAATTTTATTAAGGCTTGCTATAAACTAAGTCATGCTACTAAGAGAATGCTAGCTAACCTAGTCTCAGAGAATTTTAATTTGGAAAGGGGTAATAGTAATTTCAAGGAGCATTTCGAAAAAAAGTATTGCACAGTTGGAGCTGGGTGAATTATGGGGTAAATCACTGCCGTCCTTTGCCTTTAATACAGCAGTAAATAAATCAGCTAAAATCTTAAGCTGGCTAGGAGATATGGAAGAGCTATCCAAAAGATCTAATGGATGGTTGGTTTTAAACTCATAAAGATTAGGTATGGAACCATCCATTCTGTCTGCTCCTTTACCCCTGAAATATAAACAGAGCCTTTTATGGCATAGATTGGGAGTTCTTCCAACCCTAGATCTTTTACCTAAATGGAAAAAGGAGGCTGAGAAACAATCCCAGGATTGCAGGTTATGTCCAGATGAGGGAGACTTTGATCCATGTGGTCTGTGTATATTCAGATCTCCAAAGACAGAGAAGGGACCTACTGAGAAGGGAATTTAATGCTCTAGGAGTTTGGTCCTATTGGCCAGCGGTCATGTCAGCATTGGACCCAAGTAATGGAATGTTAAACATCAGGCTAGTCCAATTCCTGAGAATCTTTGTTTCCCTTGTCACCCCTCCTTGCTACCGCTTACAAAAGAGCAGGGGCTGTCATCCTATGCCACGGTGTGCGAGGGATAGAGATGTTTTTATGATCATGCTGTTTTACTATGCCAAATCATTGTTTTAACACTGGGCAGGTCTGTCTGTAAAGACTAAACGTGATATGTAAGGTCGTAATGGACACTAGGATCATAGTCAGTGAATCGCCCCTGGGTTTTAGGTGTTTCTAATATCGGGTACTGCACTCTGGGATCGTGAGTACGATAGTTTGGCTTGCAAAGGCTAAGGCCCTCATTATGACATTGGCAGTAAATGCTGCTTATCGCCGCGCTGACGGCTGCCAACTTACCGCTGCGCTGGCGAATATCCGTTCACCATATTATGACACACACATACCAATCTGTCAAAATACAGCCACATACAGAAATCCGCCAGACCAAAAGTCAGTGATAAACTGGCAGTCCCAAAACCCACACTATTACGCCAACAGAACAACGCCCATCACATTATGACCTGCAAATTACCACGGCGGACATTCAACAGTGGTAAACCATTATTGATACATATCACAATACACAAACATATATAAGCAAAAGTTGGCAGGGGAACAACAACCATAAAGGGGAAGCTACAGAATTACAAATGTCAGACACCTGAAGCATAATACATCATTTACATCCCCACAGGTACCTCAGCCAATGTCACTGGAGAGGAGGTGCCACCACTATCCATTCCTCCAACAGAAGAGGCCCACAGTGATGACATTAACTCTGGACTTCAGGATCTGGATGATCTACCTGGCCCATCAGGGACCACTGGACAGCCAGTCACCCAAGCCCACTCACAGGCCACCACAGAGCCTCCCCAATCAGAATCCAACACCACAGAACCCACCCAGCATACCCACACCTCTGTCCCCAGGACACATCAATCAGCAGTGTGCCCACCGTTACAAGGACCCCAGGCCACACCTCGCACACAAGACAATCAGGGACCTGGGGTCAGTGGCAGGGGGCACACCGTTCAGGGGACAGGGCCACAGGCCAACAGGGGACACTGGGAGGACTGCTGTGCACCAGGGGGAGGACGGGAGCAGGGAACCGACTTTCCAGGAGGCACTCTCCTATATCCTGGGAGCCTACCAACGTTCCTAGGACAGGATGGGCCAGATCCTAGACAACGTGTAGGAGAACACGCGGCTGCAGGAGGGACAGTGTCAGGGGATCAGGGAGGATTTGCCACAGGACCCACAGGCCACCTGCACCGCTCCCCCTGCAGAAGGTGAACCACCCCACAAACGTTCCCTGCAAATCAGACAGAAGCCAGAGACACTTGCCAAGACCACCGCCAGGAAATTACTCTCCTGATTGTCCCCCTTGTGTCCCACTCAGTCACCTTTTCCACCTTGAGCTGCCATTGCTCCCCTTCCTATGTCCCCATGGACAATGCACCTATGCTACAAACAGACTGGAACAATACCCTGGACTTTCCTCCATCATCACCACATTCCATTGCACTTTCCCCTCTATATATTAGCACAACAATAAACTCCCTTGGATAAAACTCGACTGCTAGTATTTCATGTAATACAAATTGTATTGATTGAAACAGTTACAACTATTGCAAATGAACTGTAAATACTATGAGCATAGAATTAGTGACCTGTAGCTGGCTGTTGTGATCACAACAGGAGAATGTTGTCATATCACCAACATCTGCAAAATTAATATCCATAGGTAACATTAAGTAGGGCAAAGAAGGTGGTAATACCAGCATGCCAATGCCACACAGAATACACCATAACTCATTGAAATGTGAAGTTGCACTGTCTCACCTGTGTGTCATTGGAAGTACTGACGTATCACTGATGTTCTGTTGTCCACATCCTCATCCTTAGCCTCCTCATCCTCACTGTCCTCAGGGTCCACTGCTGCTACAGGGTCATCTCCAGTCTCCTCCTCCTGCAGAAAAGGTACATGGTGTCTGAGGGCCAGGTTGTGCAACATGCAGCATGCCACTACTATCTGGCAGACCTTCTTGGGTGAGTAGCACAGGGATCCACCTGTCAGATGGAGGCACCTGAACATGGCCTTCAGGAGGCCAAAGGTCCTTTCAATTACCCTTCTGGTTTGCCCATGTACCTCATTATAACGTTCTTCAGCCCTTGTCCTGGCATTCCTCACAGGGGTCAGCAGCCATGATAGGTTTGGGTAATCAGAGTCACCTGCAAATATTGAGGGACAACATTTAGCCACACACTAGCCTATATGGCCAACAGCATAGGCATACACCAACATATACTGGGTGGGAACCAGGGCTCACCTATTAGCCACACCCTGTGCCTCTGTAGTTGGGACATCACATTTTGGGATGCTGCTATTCCTTAGGAAAAAGGCATCATGCATGACCCTGGATACTTAGCATTGACGTGGGAGATCTACTGGTCCGCCAAGCACACCATCTGCACATTCATGGATTGGAAACTCTCACGATTCCTGAACACCTGTTCATTCTGGTGGGGGGTACAAAAGCAATATGTCTTCCGTCAATCGCTCCAATTATATTGTAGATATGTCCCATTGCATAAAACCCGGCCTTCACAGTGGCCAAATCCTCAACGTGGGGGAAAGCAATGTCCCTGCAAAGTGTTTTATCAGGGCAGACAAGACTCTTGCTAGCATGATTGAGAACACTGGCTGTGACATTCCTGATCGCCAAGCCCACTGTCACTTGGAACCAGTTGCCAGGAAATGGATCACTGATAGAACCTGCACAAGGGGGGGATCCCAGTGGAATGACGGATATCTGATATCAGGTCAGGTTCCAATTGGGCACACAGCTCTGTGATTGTGGCCCTTTCCAGTCTATAGGTGAGTATAATGTGCCTGTCCTCTAGTGTAGCCAAGTCCACCAGGGGTCTTTACACGGGGGTATGTCTCCATCTCCTATTCATCCACAGCGTGGATATCTAAGGGACACAAGAGTGAGTAGGCTGTCAGAAACTGAACAATGGGGCCACATCATCAGTCCACATCGTGCAAACATGTTATGGGACAGTGTAATTAATAAAGTATGTGCCTATTGACCCTGTGACTCAGCAACTATCAATAGGCCTGTTCACCCCCCCTGAAATGGCGACCACCTGTCCTGTGTGGAGGGACACGTGGAAGTGAGGTAATGCCGCTGATGGCGGTAGGCAGTTGTGAACCGCCGTGCAATTCCACATTGGTTAATATTGGGCCCTATGGGGTACAGTTGACAATGGGGATCTACGCTGGCGGTGACGATATGGACCGCCGCTGACGTGACTGCAATTTTCTATCTGATTCCTCACTTGTTTCCTGACCTTCCATAGGAGAGAACCTACACTGCAGGTGTTGCTGTGACCTTTGTCTGGACTTACCATGGCCCGTGTGACCGGGGAAAGGGCCTCAGCCTTCACTTCTGAGGAGCTGGAGCGGCTGATGGATGGGGTCCTACCCCAGTACGGTCTGCTGTATGGGCTTCCAGACCAACAGGTGAGTACAGTGTGGGCACAATGCATGTGGCATGAATACATGGAGTTGTGTGTCAAGGCCTCGTGTAAGGGGGGTGGGTGAATGTCCTCTTGCCAGTGTACATGTTGTGGGCTGGGCTATGTGTGTGCCAATGGTGATGCAAACAGGTATGGTGGGCCATTTGTGTGACAGGCTGGACTGTTTGTCTAATGGTGTTCTCCTGTCTGTATTGCCTCTGCAGGTCAGCGCCCATCAAAAGAAGGGAATAAGGTGTGCCATTGCCAAGGAGGTGCTGACCCTGGGGGTCTATGGCAGGCGGAGCACCCACTGAAGGAAACAGTGGGAGGACCTGAGACGCTGGGCATGGAAGACCACGGAGGCCCAGCTGGGGATGGCCTCCCAATGAGGAAGGGGTGCCCGTCAGACCCTGACCCCCCTGATGGCCCGCATACTGGCGGTGGCCGACCCTGAGCTGGATGGGCGCTTGAGGACATCACAGCAGCCACAAGGGGGTGAGTACAGTGGCTATTGTTACAACTTACGGCTGGTGGGGTGGGATCCAGGTGGTGGTTGTGTGTCCCTGGGTGCCCCTAGGCCAGGCCAGACATAGCAGTTCCCTGTGTGTGAGGGTGCTGTGTACGTTAACAGTGGTGCTAGTGCAGTCATTGACCCTGTGTATCCTTTGTCTCTCCCCCCCTTTCTTGTTTTGTCATCCTGCCCTTATGTGCATTAGCATCATCTGGCGGAGGAGAGGAATCAGCGACAGAGGGAGCTGCATCCCACAGGATCCTGGAGGCAGAGTCCACCAACGCTGAGGGCACCAGTGGGATGGAGGGTGAGGGGAGCACCACGGCGGGGACGGGAGGTGACAACACAGACTCTGATACCTCCTGCAATGGGAGCTCCCTGGTGGTGGCGAACACCTCTGTGACCACCCCAGCTGCAGGTACAACCGCCACCTCTTTACCAGCACTGCCCTCCCAGTAGCCCCCAGCGAGTTGCCCGTGCCCGCTCACCCAGGAGGATGGCCATCTCCTTTGCCCCAGGCACCTCAGGCCCTGCTCCAGTCAGCCCTGCTGCGTGAGGAGGCTATTGACCTCCTGAGATCCATCCCTGTAGGGCAATCAACCATTATGAATGACATCCAGGGGCTGGCAGCCCAGATGCAGCAATGCAATGCATTCCTGGAGGGCATTCGCGGTGGATTGGCGGCCTAACAGAGATCGATTCAGGCTCTGGCCTCCACGCTGATGGCAGCCATTGTCCCTGTTTCAGCCGCTCCCCCTTCAACTTCCACTTTCCAGTCCCATTCTCCTCAACCCCAATCCATCCCAAGTACACAGCCAGACGAGCATGCACACAAGACAACACCCAAGAGTGGCACAGGCAAACACAAGCACCTCACTTCATCCCACAGGCCCTCACACAAACACCATTCAGTTGCAGACACGACAACATCCACTGTCTCCACTATCTCCCCCTCCCCCTCCTCCTCCTCCACATCCCACCCAGTTACGTCTACACTCACACCTGCATGCACTACATCAATATCCACTACCAACATCATCACCACACCAAGCAGAACACACACCTCACTGTCAGACACCCCCACAACATCCATGCATGCGTCCCTAGGGTCCTCTCCCACCGTGTCTGTCCCCCCTCCTAAAGGACACAAACGAAGCACTCAGACACCCAACAGCCATCCACCTCACAACAGCATACAGCCCATGCACCTGCTGTAGGGGGCTGGCCTGGTTTGTAGTGGGTACCTTGGGCACTTACACCTTATACCAGGTCCAGTTATCCCTGATTAGTGAAGTAGTAGTGTTCTAGCAGCTTAGGCTGATAGAGGTAGCTATAGCAGAGCAGCTTAGGCTGAACTAGGAGACATGCAAAGCTCATGCAGTACCACTTATAGTTACACAGTACCTTTACACAAGTAAAGGCAATAGTCAGTGTTACCAAAAATAAAGGTGTTTATTTGGGTGACACAGTACCAAAAATATCTTAGAGACAATATATACACTAGACACCAAAATTATATAAGTAAATGTCATAGAAGAATGCAGATAGTAGGAAATCCTATAGAATGCAATGGGAGAAAATAGGTCTAGGGGCAACACAAACCAATTGAAATTGGTAAATGTAGTCACTGGCCTACAGTGACAAATTTGAAAGCAGAGAGAGCATAAGCACTAAGGTTCTGATTAGCAGAGCCTCAGTGACACAGTTAGGCACTACACAGGCATACACATTATGCCACAAACTATGAGCACTGGGGTCCTGGCTAGCAGGATCCCAGTGACACAGTGAAAACACACTGACACACACTCACAAACAGGCCAAAAGTGGGGGTAACCATGCTAGAAAGAGGCTACTTTCCTACACCTGCAACCAAATCCAGCAGACATACACCTCCGGCGACCACTCCCTCATCCTCCACTCCCATTACTCCTCCCTCTTTCTGCCTCAACATACCTAAAAAGCTTTTCCTTTCAACGATTGACCTCTTCCCTACCCCTCCCCCCCATCCTGCACGTATGGGCAGGGTAGCAAGGACCCAGGCCAGTACCTCAGCCAAACAGTCCACAGGGACAGTGGTAGCACCACCTACTCGTGGTGGTAGCGATACCAGATCAACTATACTAAAGGGGAAGAAGGCAGCACAACCTGGGATGAGTCCGGCACCACCTGCGAAGAAGGGGAAGGAGCCTGTACCAGCTGTGAAGAAGGGGAAGGAGCCTGCACCAGCTGGAAAGAAGGGGAAGGAGCCTGCACCAGCTGGAAAGAGTGAGAAGGAGCCTGCACCATCTGGAAAGAAGGGGAAGGCACCTTCACCACCAGGCAAAGGGGGAAAGAGCCCATCCACCCCTTCCAGGAAGGATAAGGGATCCCCAACCCATGACCAGGAGGAGAGGAGGCAATCTACGTCAGCGGAAGCTGTCAGCCAAATACTGCCACCACCAGCAGCTGTCACAGGGCCCCCACTGCCAGCCGTGGTTGTGCAGCCATCACAGAGTGCAGGGGCTGACCAGTAGCCTCCCCCAACCACCACCATAGTGCAGCCATCACAGAGTGCAGGGCTGACCAGGAGCCTCCCCAGCCACCACCACAGTGCAGCCATCACAGAGTGCGGGGGATGCCCAGGATCCTCCTCCAACCACCACCACAGTGCAGCCATCATCGCTGGCAGATGCCATGTAGTCCACCCTCCAGGGGCTAACGTGCAGGCTGCCCCCTTCAGAACCAGTGGGAAAATGAACCACTTGAGAGACTGTGGCCTTGCACTCCCCAGTACAAAGCACAGGACATGTTTCCCCCTCCAGAACCAGTGGGCAAGACACCCACTTGAGAGACGAT
This sequence comes from Pleurodeles waltl, assembly GCF_031143425.1. Taxonomy (NCBI): domain Eukaryota; kingdom Metazoa; phylum Chordata; class Amphibia; order Caudata; family Salamandridae; genus Pleurodeles; species Pleurodeles waltl. The sequence goes on from NC_090448.1 coordinate 922,056,143, forward strand.
GGCCTTGCACTCCCCAGGACAAAGTACATGGCATGCTGTCCCCTCCAGAGCCAGTGGGCATGACAACCACTTGAGAGCCTGTGGCCTTGCACTCCCCAGGACAAAGCACAGGGCATGTTGCCCCCTCCAGAACCAGTGGGCTTTTTCCCGCATCCGGCTGAGGTGCCCCCCCCCTTGAGCTGCCTCCCTATTTGACAACTGATGCCCCTGCAGTGTTCTATCCAGATTGTTGCAGGATTCAAGTTGGGCCTTGGACTGTGCAACTGTGGCTATTTGGGCCCTTTGAACTATGGACTGGGCAGTGTCCCTTTCTTATACATGTGTACATTTCTGTTTCATGGCCAAATCTGATTTTTTTGTTGAACTGATTACAATCACTTTCGGCAATTCCTGTTGTCCTTGCATTATTCTGCAAATTTTCGGGGTCAAATTGTTTTTGTAATGCAGCTGGGTGTGTGTATGGTGTGTGTTGTGCGTGTGTGTCATTCTCTTTTTCCTCCCACCCTCCCTTCTGTGCTAGGCGGCTGTACTCACCATCATCGTCTTCGCAGGCATTGGTGTTCCAGGTGGAGCATAAGGTAGAAGATCATTGAGAAGACTTGCAGTTTGGGTTCCATGGTGGCGTGGTTCTTCCCTGTGTCTCCAATGGTGAGTCCTTTGACTTTTGTGCTCTGTTTCCACCAGGCTTTTGATGTTGTTGGTACCACCCTGGAAAAGGTGGCGGTTTCCTGTGTCAAAATATGGTGGGCGGTACTTTGTCTTCCACCTGGCTGTAGCCGGCTACTGCTGTGGTGACTGTTGTTTCCGCCCTGGGGGTCGGTGTGGTACATTGGCTATCGGCGATATCACCACCATGGTCATAATTTGGCAGTAATTACTGCCAGCCTGTGAGGTTGATTGGTGAAAGGGAGCTCGTGAAGAGATTGGTGGACAACGGTGAAGTGGTATTGGTCGACAGAGGCAAGCAAAAAGGATTTTGGGATTGAATCACTTCCTGTTTTGAGTTTAATTTGGAGTTTTGGGTCAAATGTGAGTAAAAATGAAATTTTTCAAAACGTTAAAGAGTGTGCTAAGGGGGGATGAGTATTTTCCAGCTAGAGTACGAGAAAGTTGCCCACCAGAAGGTACTCCGGCATATATCGTAATTGAGGAGAAAGGTACAGGAGCTTGTCTTTGGTTAAAACATTAGTGCAAAATTACATGGAAGGAAGGAAGTTTAGCGTTTCCTGTCCATGGAACTTTTAATATGAGAATTTGACAACATTTGAGAAAAGTGCTGTTGGACCTGGACTTTTGCAGGGTCATCCCTAAACATTTTGCCTCCTGCCTCCTATTTTTGCTGACCTGTTTTTGTTGGTTTCAGGACTCTGGGCACTTTACCACTGCTAACCAGTGCTAAAGTGCATATGCTCTCAGTGTAAATTGTATTGTTGATTGGTTTATCCATGATTGGCATATTTGATTTACTAGTAAGTCCTTAGTAAAGTGCACTAGAGGTGCCTGGGGCCAGTAAGTCAAATGCTACTAGTTGGCCTGTATCACTGGTTGTGCCACCCACATTAGTAGCCCTGTAAACATGGCTCAGACCAGCCACTGCAGTGTTTGTGGGTGCTGTTTCAAACTGCCAGGTCGACTTTGCAAGTATACCTACTTGCCAGGCCTAAACCTTCCCCTTTTATACATACAAGGTATCCCTAAGGTAGGCCCTAGGTAGCCTCATGGGCAGGGTGCAATGTATGATTAAGGTAGGACACATACTAATGTGTTTTATGTGTCCTAACAGTGAAAGACTGCCAAATATGGTTTTCACTGTGCAAGGCCTATCTCTCTCAAAGGTCAACATGGGGGCTGTCTTTAAATATTATTAAAGTGTAGATTCCCTTTGGGAGCAGATAGAAATGTGGAGTTCAGGGTCTCTGAATTCACAAATTAAAGATACATCCTTTGGTAAAGGTTGTTTTTACATTGTGTGTTTGAAAATGCCACTTTTAGAAAGTAGGCATTTTCTTGCTCAAACTTTCTGTGACTCTGCCTGTTTGTGGATTCCCTGAAGTTTGCCTACTTCAAAGGCAGAAAGGGGTTTAAGTAGTGGACCCAAAACCCTTGAAGATTAGATTACTTCTGGAACCAAGAGGAACCTCTGCCACGGAGAAGAGCTGGAGAGCTAGAGGAGGAGTACTGCCCCCTTGCCTGTGACTGTGCTTTGCTAGGTTGGCCTGCAGTAGCTGCTTCTGCCTGAGAGAGGACGAAGACTGACTTTTGTGTGATTTCCCACTAGTGAAGAATCTCCAAGGGCTTGGACTGAGCTTGCCTCCTGTTGTTGAAGTCTCAGGGATGTGAAAGACTTCTCTCTGCCAGCACCTGGATTCTGTGCTGAGATTCCTGCCCTGCCAAGTGGTGCCCTAACCTGTCTCTGGGCCCTTGAAAGGTTACGCTTGTGGAAAAGGACAGAAATCTACGCAAAGACCACTGTGCAGGGAAATTTTCAACCACCATCCGCAACACTGCTGATAAACAATGCGTCACAGGCCTTGTGGCTAAAACCCACATTCCAACTGCATTACGGCTGGGAAATCAATGCATCGTGGCTGGAAAATGACACGCAACCCCCGCTAGCGGCTGCTGATAATGACGCAAGTCCCATGCAGTTTGGTTTCCTGACACCATGTGGCCAGATTTCAGACGCAACATCGCTGGACATGAAAAATCAATGCAAAGCCTGCCCAGACCCGAGGTGCCCATCTGGGAATTGACGCATCACTCTCTTGCGGGAGAGAAGAAACGACGCACGCCAACCCCACCAGAGAAGGAACGATGTGTTGATTTCTCACTCGCAAGTGAGACCGTGTGGGTCTCACTTGCGAGTGAGAAATGAACACATTGCTGGCCATTTTTGATGCACGCTCACCCATGTGGCTTTATTTTTGTCGCTAACCAGGTATTTTGGGTAACAACAGCATTCTCACTGTTTTCAAAGGATTAAGGCCCACATTATGGCATTGGCGGTAAATCCCACTTACCGCCAAGCCGACTGCCGCCAACATACCGCCACAGTGGTAGATTTCCGCCAACCATATTATGACACACACATACCAATCCGTCACAATACAGCCACACACACAAGTCCGCCAGACCAAAGGTCAGTGATAAACTGGCAGTATCCAAACCCACACCGTTACGCCAACAGAACTACGCCCACAACATTATGACCCACGAATCCCACGGCAGACATTCAATGGCAGTAAACCATTGGCGGTACATACTGCTGCTCTCAAAATACACACACTACCAAAACAACACCACATTTGACCAGTTGAACAACACACACCCATACACACACCACACCCACACACCCACAACACAATAAAACACACACACACATTACCCACAACCCTTTATGACTACAAACCATTGCCAACAGAGAGAGAGAGAGAGCAAGAGCACCCACACAACCAGAGCCACATACCATCATCACCTATACATCACCCATGCACCTCACAACATACACCCCAACACATCACCCTATACACCCTCACCCACACCACTCACACCACACTCATGGCACCACAATGGCACCCCAGGTTCTCTGAGGAGGAGCTAAGGGTCATGGTGGAGGAAATCATCCGGGTAGAGCCACAGCTATTTAGATCACAGGTGCAGCAGATATCCATTGCTAGGAAGATGGAGCTATGGTGGAGAATCGTGGACAGGGTCAACGCCGTGGGACAGCACCCCAGAACAAGGGATGACATCAGGAATAGGTGGAATGACCTTTGGGGGAAGGTGCATTCCATTGCAGCAAGACACCAACTCGCTGTATAGAGGACTGGCGGTGGACCCCACCTCCTCCCCCACAACTAACAACATGGGAGGAGCAAGTCTTGGCAATCATTCATCCTGAGGGCCTGGCAGGAGAAGGAGGAGGACTGGACTGTGGTAAGGCAACTCTTTACTACTATTACCCCCCTACATGCATGCCATCACATACCTCACCCTCACTCCCATCACTCCACCACAGCCCACACACCCTACCATCACAACCCACTCATCCCAATGCCAAGCCCTGCATGCAGCACCAATGTATGGCCACCCCTCAGAGACCTGCATTGACACTTATCACCACAGCATGCACACTAGAGAGAATCACCTAGCCCACCACATAACAATTCACACAAGGCAAAGCTGCCAGGGCAATAACAACCATAGAGGGCAACACACCCATGTACAATATGTCACACGTAGAAACAATAACAATGCATTTACATCCCCACAAGTAACCCAGCCAATGTCACCGGTGACGAGGTGCCAACAACATCCAGTCCCCACCAGAAGAGGCCCACAGTGAGGACAGCAGCTCTGGTCGCCTGGATCTGGATGACCAACCAGGCCCATCAGGGACCTCCGGACAGTCGGTTATCCAGGCACACTCTCACACCACTACAGAACCTCCCCCCTCAGAAAATATCACCACTACACCCACCCAGTGGGCCCATACCTCTGTCCCCAGAACACGTCAATCAGCAGTGTGTCCACCACTACAGGGACCCCAGGGCACCCCACAAACACAGGACAATCAGGGACCTGGGGTCAGTGGCAGTGGGCACACAGTTCAGGGGACAGAGGCACAGGACAACAGGGAAGCTGGGAGGACTGCTGTGCGACAGGGGGAAGACAGGCCCAGGGAACCTACCCTCCAGGAGGCACTCACCACGATCCTGGGAGCATACCATGATTCCCAGTATACGCTGGGCCAGATCATGGACAAGTTGCAGGAGAACTTGCAGCTGCAGGAGGGACAGTACTTGGGGATCAGGGAGGACTTGAAGGCCATCAACACCACACCTGGTCTCCATAGCAGGGGTGCTGGCAGACATGGCCAACAATATGAGGGAGGCAGTGGCACACAACCAGGCCCCTGACACTAGCCAAACCACTGAACAGCCCTCCGCTGCCGCTAGTGGACAGGAGGCCCTGCCACAGGACCAACAGGCCACCAGCAACCCTCCCCCTGCAGAAGGAGAACCACCACACAAATGTTCCCTGCGATCCAGGCAGAAGCTAGAGACTATTACCAAGACCCCGCCAGGAAATAAGACTCTCCTGATTGTCACCCTTGTGTCCCACTCTGTCACCCTTTCCACCTTGAACTGCCATTGCTCCCCTTCCTATGCCCCCTTGAACAATGCATCTGTGAAACAAATAGACTGGCCTCTAACCTGGACCTTCTTCCATCATCACCCCAGCCCATTGCACTACCCCCTCTTCTGCAATAAACACACTTTGAAAAAATACAAGTATGGTATATGTCAAATGATTTAAAAAGATATTAGTTTAACCAGGTTTGAACATTGCAATTCAACTGTACAGTAATGTTTACATAGGAAAGACCTGTAGTTGGCGGCACTGAACACACCAGGAGCAACAGTGGGGCACCCCCATCTGCAAAAAGAGATGCCAAACGGTACAGTGAGTGGCCATAGAAGTAGGAATACACAGCCTGTCAGTGACAATGTTACACATCAAACTGTCAATTTTATGTGTATTAACACTGTCTTACCTGAGTCTCATTGGAAGTATTGATGAATAATTGCACTTCTGTTGTCCTCATCCTCATTCTCTGCCTCCTCATCTTCACTGTCCACAGGATCCACTGCTGCGACATGGCCATCTCCAGCCTCCCCCTCCTGCAGAAAAAACACCTGGCGACGCAAGGCAAGGTTGTACAACATACAACATGCCACAATGATCTGGCAGACCTTCTTGGGTGTGTAGCACAGGGATCCACCTGTTAGATGGAGGCAACGAAAACTGGCCTTCAGGAGGCCGAAGGTCCTTTCTGTAACCCTTCTTGTTCGCCCATGTGCCTCATTGTAACGTTACTCTGCCCTTGTCCTGGCATTCCTCACAGGGGTCAGTAGCCATGAGAGGTTGGCGTAACCAGAGTGACCTGCAAATATCGAGGACAACTGTTAGCCACTCATTCACCCTTAGGGCCCACACCATACCCATACACCAACATTCACTGGGTGGGAACCAGGGCTCGCCTAATAGCCACACCCTGTGCCTCTGGAGTCAGGCCATCACATTTAGGATGCTGTTATTCCTCAGGATAAAGGCATCATGCACAGACCTAGGATACTTTTCATTGACGTGGGAAATGTACTGGTCCGCCAGGCATACCATCTGGACTTTCATGGAGTGATAACTTTTTTTCGATTTCTGAAGACCTGTTCATTTCGCATAGTAGTTAGCTTTCACTGTGGCCAAATCCTCCACCTGGGGGAAAACGATGTAGCTGCACATGTGTTTAATCAGGGCAGACAACATTCTTGTTAGAACTTTTGAGAACATTGGATGTGACATTCCTGCTGCCAGGCCCACTGTCACTTGGAAAGAACCAGTTGCCAAGAAATGGAGCAGTGACAGGACTTGCACAAGATGAGGAGGGATCCCAGAGGGGTGAGGGATAGCAGATATTAGGTCAGGCTCCAATTGGGCACACAGCTCTGTGATTGTGTCCTTGTCAAGTCTATAGGTGAGGATAATGTGCCTGTTCTCCATTGTTGCCAAGTCCATCAGAGGTCTGTATAAGGGGGAGGTGACTCCATCTCCTATTCATCGGCAGTGGTTGCAATCTATGGGGCAAAAGAGTGAGCAGCTGGTCATTATCTGTACATTCCAACCACTATAGTTCAATGCATATTGTGATTATAACATAATTTTGTTTGAGATGTCCAAATAGTGCATTTGTGTACTGTGACACAGTTAGGATCCATGGCCTGCACCCCACCTCCGAAATGGCATCTACCTGTCCTGCATGGAGGGACAGGTGGAAATGAGGTAATTCTGCTGACATTGTGTGCCGTTGCGGGAGGCGGTCGAGAACCGCCGTGCAACTCCTCATTGGTTATCATTGGGTCCTATGGGGGTACAGTGGCCAATGGTGATGTACGCCAGTGGTGACGGTACACACCGCCGCGGACGTGACCGCCGATTTCTTTCTGTTCACTCACTTGATACCTAACCTTCAACAGGAGAGGACTTACACTGCAAATGCTGCTGTGACCTGTTTCTGGAACTGACCATGGCTCGTGTTACTGGGGAAAGGGCCCCTGCCTTCACCTCAGCAGAGTTGGAGCGACTGGTGGATGGGGTCCTACCCCAGTATCGGCTGCTGTATTGGACCTCCAGACCAACAGGTGAGTGCACCGTGAGTACGATGCATGGGGCGTGAATGCATGTAGTGCTGTGTGTGAAGGCCTCATGTGGGGGGGTTGGTGGATGGGCCCTGGGCAGCGTACAGCATGTATGGTGGGGCATGTCTGTGCTATCAGGCAGGACGGTCAGACTAATACCTTTCCCTGTGTATATTTCCCTGCAGGTCAGCACCCATCAAAAGAAGAGTATATGGCGTGCCATCGCCAAGGATGTGCGGACCCTGGGGGTCTACAGCATGCGGTCACCCACTGTCGGAAACAGTGGTACGACCTGAGACGCTGGGAATGAAAGATGGGGGAGGCCCATCTAGGGATGGCCTCCCAATGAGGAAGGGGTGCCCGCCGAACCATGACTCCCCTGATCGCCTGCATACTGGCGGCGGCCTATCCGGAGCTAGCTGGGTGCTTGGGGGTATCAAAGCAGCCACAGGGTGGCAGTACAGTGCCCTAATTTTCAACTTGCACCTGGTGAGGTGGTATCCGGGTGGGGGGTGGGGGCCCTGAGTGTGCCTCTAGGCCAGGCCTGGCATTGCAGAGTAGGCCCCATGTGGGGCAGGATTCTGATGTGAAAGTCCTCCAACCAAGCTAGTAGGCATCCACTACTGGGCTGGGGTCTGTGGGTCTCAGGTATGCTGCAATTTGCATTGGATTTCCCTATCCATGGGCTGGTGACTAGCATTGTGACTTGGAGTGCATTGCCTAATGCTTAGGGCTGTTCCCTGTGTGTGAGTGTGTTGTGTACGCCAATGGTGATGTTGGTGCCGCCATTGACAAAGTGTATCCTTTGTCTCACTCCCCCATTTTGTTTTGTCACCCTGTTCTTATGTGCATTAGCATCATCATGGCGGAGGAGCAGAGGCACTGGGAAGGGAGGGAGCTGCATCCCACAGTACCCAGAAGACCAAATCCACCAATGGTAAGGGCACCAGTGGGACGAGGGTGAGGGGAGCACCACAGCGGAGCCTGGAGGGGAAAGTTCGGACATGGATGCCTCCTCCGATGGAAGCTTCCTGGTGGTGGTGGAAACCTCTGTGTCCTCCCCAGCTACAAGTACAGCCACCAACCCCGTACCAGCACCGCCCTCCCGGCTGCCCCTCAGGCCCTGCCCCAGTAAGCCCTGCTGCTCTGACTGAGGAGGCTATTGACCTCCTGCGATCCATTTCGGTTGGGCAGTCAACCATTGTGAATGCCATCCAGGGGCTGGCAGTCCAAATTCAACAGACCAATACATTTCTGGAGGGCATTCACACTGGCTTGGCGACCCAACAGAGATCAATCCAGGCTCTGGCCTCCTCTCTGATGGCAGCCATTGTCCCTGTTCCCACCCTCCCCCTTCCAACTTCCTCTTCCCAGTCCCATTCCCCTCAACCCCAACCTATCCCAAGCACATAGTCAGACCAGCAAGCACCCAGGACAACACACAAGAGTGGACATGGCAAACACAAGTTCCACACTTCTTCCCACAGGCACTCACACAAACACCATCCAGAATCAGACATACCAACATCCACTGCCTCCACTGTGTCCCCCTCCTCCTTGTTGTCCACCTCCCTCACAGGTACGTCTACACTCAAATGTGCATGCACTACATCCTCATCCATTACCACCATCACCAGCACTCCTTTCAGTACACACCCCTCACTGGCAGTCACCACCTCCATATCCATGCACACGTCCCATGTGTCCTCTCCCACTGTGTCTGTGCCCCCTCCTCCCAAAGTACACAAACTCAAGTACTCAGACACCCAACAGCCATCCACCCCTCAACAGCATCCAGCCCATGCACCTGCACCCAACCACAGAAGGATGACACCTCCTACCACCACTCCCTCTTCCTCCACTCCCAAACCATCTCCCTCTTCCCACCCCAATATCCCTAAGAAGCTTTTCCTCGCCTACATTGATCTCTTCCCTGGCTCCCCCGACCCTCACGTCAAGCCAGGGTGGTCAAAACCCAGCCAAGATCCTCAGCCACCTAGTCTACAGGCACAGTAGTGTCACCAGCCACTCCAGGTGGGAAAGGATCCCAGCCACCAGTCAGCCAGATGGATGGGTGCCTGCTCAAGTGCGTTAAGAAAGGGCAAGGAGTCAGCCCCAGCTGCAGGAAGGAAGGGCAAGGAGACATCCCCAGCTGCTGGAAGAAAGGGCAAGGAGGCAGCCTCAGCTGCAGGAAGGAAGGGCAAGGAGTCAGTCCCAGCTGCAGGACGGAAGGCCAAGGAGGCCCCCCCAGCTGCTGGAAGGAAGGGCAAGGAGCCAGCTCCAGCTGCAGGAAGGAAGGGCAAGGGGCCTGCACCAGCAGGCAGTAGAGACAAGGGGCCTGGTGCTGGGACTCAGTCGGAGTCCCAACCACCAACCATGGTGGTGCAGCCTTCCGAGGCTGTAGGTGATTGGCTGGAGCCTCCCCCCCCCACTGCCAGCACCGCCACCTGAACCGCCACCAGCAGCAGCAGCCCCAATGGGCAGCCGTCCGAGGCTGCAGGGGATGGGCTGGAGCCTCCCACCCACCACTGTCAGCACCACCATCATCACTGCCACCAGCAGCAGCAGCCCCAGTGGGCAGGCGTCCGAGGCTGCAGGGGATGGACTGGAGCCTCCCCCACCACTGCCAGCACTACCACCAGCACCGCCACCAGCAGCAGCAGACCCAGTGGGCAGCCGTCTGAGGCTTCAGGGGATGGGCTGGAGCTTCCACCCACCACTTCCAGCTCCACCAGCAGCACCACCACTGCCACCACTGAGCAGCCATAATAGCCAGCGGACAGTGTGTAGTCCTACATCCATGGACTGTTTTGCGGCCTGGCCCCTGCAAATCCTGTGGATATGACACCCAGATGAGAGACTCTGACCTTGCACTCCCCATGATCTGCATCACAGTGGAGAAGTCACCCACTCACCCCATCCTCTCCAGGATGAAGATCACAGGGCACAATGCCACCTCCAGAACTGTCTGTATGGTGTTGGGGGTGGAGGTGTTGCATTTTGCATGTGTGTGTCACTCTCTTTTTCCTCCCTCTTCCTCTGTGTGCTAGGCAGCAGTACTCACCGTGGTCATCTTCGCCGGCGTTGGTGTTCATAGTTTAGCAGAATGTAGAAGAGCATGGGGAACACATGCAACTTGGGCTACATGGTGGCGTGGTTCTTCTTTGAGTCTCCAGAGGTGAGTAATTTTCCTTCCGTGCAGGGTTTCCGCCAGGCTTTTGATGTCGTTGGTACCGCCCCGGAAAAGGTGGGCGCTTGGTGTGTCATTATACAGTGGGTGGAACATTGTCTTCCGCCTGGCTGTAGGCGGTTACGGCTGTGGTGCCTGGTGATTTTGCCCTGGCGGTCGGTGTGTTAAAGTGGCTGTCTGTCTGAGTGGTTTCGGCTGTGGTCATAATTTCAAAGTTATTACCGTCGGCTTGTTGGCAGTATTACCGCCACTTTATCACCGACCGCCAGGGTTGTAATGAGGGCCTAAGACTCTTATTGTTCCTAAAATTCAGATCTTGACTTGTGTATGTTGGATTTTTGTCATTCTGCTCTTGTTTGATTTAGGTAATTATTACCTATTTTTCTAAACTGGTGTGGTGTCCATTTTGTAGGGTTTTCACTGTATTACTGTGTGTGTTTACTTTACACATTGCTTCTGAAGTTAAGCCAGCCTGCTCGTGCCAAGCTACCAAGGGGGTGAGCAGGGGTTAACTGAAGGTGATTCTCCTTTACTCTGACTAGAGTGAGGGCCCTTGCTTGGACCAGGGGTAACGTGACTGCCAACCAAAGACCCCATTTCTAACAAGTGCTGTACAATTTAAAACCTCTTCTGAGACCAGCTGATTTGAAGCTTTAGCTACTTGGGAATTAGTGGCCAGACAACAAGAGAAATAAACATTTGAGAGAAGATTGATAAAAGTGGAGAAGACATTAGCAGAAGCTAGATGGGACAATGAGCTAAACCCTTGGAGAACTGAGACTTTACAGGGGATTAAAATGTTTCCTGCAATTACACAAGAGAAAGAGTGCGCTGTCAAACAAAAGACTAAAAAGAAAAAGAAAGACTCTTCTGAAGAAGATGAGTTGAAGTCAGTTGAGGCTAGAAAATCACTGACTTATGATGAGGAATCAGATAATGAGGAATTTATAATGCAATTACTGAGAAGTCGTACTTCACCATATGTAGCACAAGAGATAAGTCCAACTACTAGTACTGATCCAAGTGCTCCAGTTCCAGTTGTAGTAACACACAGTCAAGTACAGGTCGCAACTGATGTTCCTGCTACTACGGTTACTCAGACACCTATGATTCAGACTGTTCCACCTGTAGTCTATCCTACTGTTCCTGTTGTAAGTTCCACACCAAGTATAACAGGGCCTATTGTACAATCATCACAGATATCACAGCCTCACCAGAAACCAGTGATGGTCCAGATGGAGTCTACACCTAGTTTAGTGTCTGTTGTAAGTTCACAGACGAGTTCCACAATTTTGACAGGTCAGAATTCATCAGTGATATACTCAAGAAATCAGAATGTTCAGACAAGTCCAGAAGCATTGAGAGTACCTGTTACTGTTGGGTGTGTTGTACCATTGTTTATCCAGGGAAATAATGAGAATAATGTACAGAATGTTTTCAATTCAAATGCAAAAATGGAGAGATTAAATGTTCACATGGGTCATGTCTCCAATGAACCAACATTTTGAGAAGACAGGTCCACTAACTGATTTGAGTTGTTCTTCAACTTCACACATTCCAGATTCCATGTATTACTACACAGAGCATACCAAATGTAAATAATAACGTCCCCAATGTAAATAATATTAATGTTTAATTATAAGGTTTGATAGCTCAGCAGTTAACAGACTGGCTAGAAAAGATGAGTGGAACGAAGATGAATGCAAATACTGAGAGGGAAAATTAATTGAACCTTGCAATGCTTCAATTAGAAATAAAGGAAATAATTGAGGGAACAATTTATGTAAATAGAATAGATTCATATAATGAGGATGAGTTACACAGAGCAGGACTGGTACACCGGAAATTATCAGAACTTGCAGAGAAATATGACACAGATTTTGGGAATACAAACCAGTTGAGAATAAATTACAGATTGGAATTTGATTCAAAAGGTTTTTAGAACATGAGAGTACCAGGAATGAAGATTCATATTGCCGCGTAGGCTCTCATTATCCTAAGGAGACTACTGGATTTGGGTGGCAGATGAATGGTGAATTTTTTTCCGAGATAAGTACCACATATGGGGATTATCCTTTTAGAGTTCAAGCTTGAACAACCTACAGTGTTAGTTAGGTACTCCCTACTTAGCTGAGGAGGAAAATCCTCAATACCACAGACGTCTCTGACTATAGTATTGAGGTGTCTTTGCATTTAGTGAGACAGAGATACTCAGGAGGACCCGAATATTAGTGCCTGACCAAACGTTGGGTGCGGAATGTCACGTAGGCACTCATTATCCTAATGAGACTACAGGATTTGGACGCAGAATCACTTGCACTGTGGGAGACTGAGTCTGAACTCACTACCTGTCAGACAAATCTGGGTTTTGCTACGGCTAACTAGCAGTGCCTCATCTCCACCCAAGAGCAGGGATGATTGGGCAACTGAGTGCATGACACAATTGACTCATGATGGAAATCGTTGTCACTCAGACATCATCCGTTTCTCTCGGGTACATTAGTCTCACTTGTGCAAGGACAATCAGAGGCAGAATATAGTTCAATAAGATTTTATTGAAGTAACTGCATCTTAGATAATAAAGCGTGTTTTGCAATAACTAGGATGATGAATCATGACAGGATTCAAATTGTAACCAGGAGAGTGAAACTTACCAATAACGCTACCATATTCTCACTAAAACCATTAAGAATAGCTCCTACATAGGCTATGTTAGAGCACAGTTTGTTAAGCTCTAATTATGCCCTTCAGGTTCCCCTGGGAAGACATCATCCCTCATACCTGAGCTAGAGGCCTGTAGTCTACATAAGCAGCTGCAGTGAAGCACACAGCAATCAGCATACAGTTGTGGTCATCCGGTTGGAATCCCCCTCTAACGTACATGGGCCAAAGTAGTGTTTTTATAATAAAACAGCTGATGTTCCAAGAAAGGATCCCCACCTAAGAGTGTTTATGTTTCTGTGAACATTAGAGACAAAGCATACCACGTTTGTAAGCAACCTATCTTACTGCAGCCTTGAGAAAATCACAGAGAGAAAGAAATGTCTTGTTTAAGAACGCAGTGCTGGCCTAGGCAAAGAACAGCTAGATGGAGAAAATAAAACAAGACCCAAATGTGGCTATTGTTAAAAGAAAGCTGAATAAAATATGTCTAGGTTAAAGTGCACAGTGGCAAGCCTAGTTTGCTAAAATAACATGTATGCAGCTATAACTAAAATGGCTACACACCAATGTTAAAGAGTTATTTCAGAATATCCAATTATGGGAAGCATTAGATAAATGGGAAGGCAGATGGGTAAAGAAAAGAGATCAGAAGAAAAATGAGTTAGCGAATTTCAATACTAATGTACTGCAGACTGATAATACAGTAAAAGTATTCCCAATGAGATAAATTCCAGGAGGGAATTTTGTACATGTCCCTTGGAGCAGAAGTGATGTTTTGTAATTTACAGATGGCTACTCGAGATTGAGAGAGAAAAAACAGGGAAATGGTACCAGCAAACAGATAGGTTTGTGAAGCTTGCAAAATGCCTGTGGGAAAACTTGAATACCCTGCTAGAAATAGTGGTTCCAGCTGATTTATGGGTTGAATGCAAGAGGAGTGTAGACTGGCCAACAAGAGAACTTTCATGAGATCCAGTTACAGGTGCACCATCACCTGATGTGATTAAAGTACTGATACAAATTGATCGAATTTTTCAAAACGAGAATATCACCCAAAAGTATTGATTGGCTGTGAATTGATAGGACAGCACAGGAAGTGAAACAGTCAATACATGCATACTATGAGAGACTGCTGCAGGCATTTAAACATTACAGTGGTACAGAAACAATTGAGCCAAAAGACATGATTCATTTTGTGTTTAGATTTGCTGAAGGTTTGAGACCTGAAATTAGGCAGATGCTTAAGAGTTATTTGATTTGGTGACAAGCAAACCCGGTTGATGAAGTGTTACAGTTTGCAAATTACTGTAGTAATGAGATTGAAATGAAGCAGAAGAAATTGAAGGAAAAGGTGATGGTGATGCAGTTTAAAGCAACACAATCAGGGATGCAGGGAATCTATCCTCAGCAACAGGGAAACGTTGTTTCAGAATCAAGCAGGAGGTAAAGGTCGTGGTGGAAATGGAGGTGGTAATCACGTTGATTCGAATGTGATGGTCAATTCAAGTGATATGCAGACAATGAAAAGGATGTTACCTTGTCACAGTTGCGTTTTTTAAGGCATTGGATGTGTGAGTGTCCAATGTTGGTACAAGAAGGCATGGTTACGCAGATGAATGAAAACAATCAGTTTCCAAATTTGAGAGGTCAGAGACTGAGGGGTCATAATTTAAATGTCCAAAATATTCAGATGCAGATTCCTCAGCAAATGCAAAGTTCTCAACCAATGCAGCATATACAAATGCCATGTTTTCAGGTTCCACAGTCACAGTTAATTCAGCCTCAGGTACAAATGGTACCAAAGCAACCAATGCAAATACTTCAAGCTCCAATGGTGCAGCAGCAGATGATGCTTCTTCAGCGGAACACAGGTCAAAAGTAAAATCACAGTAATCATACAGTCCAACCGTTCACACTTCACAGTGAGGATGAATTGAATGATGAAGTGATGAATGATGGAATTATGGGTGAGAGTGAAAGTTCAGATGAAGAAGAATGCATGTTAGCAGCTTTATTAGAAGTGGATCAAAAGGGTTCTTCTGTAAATGGAAAGGTAATGGGTCATGATGTCTCATTCCTAGTTGATAAGGAGCAACACGATCTACAGTGAGAACAGCAGAATTTCATAATGTGCCACTGTCTGGGAAAACAATTCAGAGGAGTTGCAATTGAGTTTCTGACAAACGCGATTACTGAACCAGTCCCTGTTAAAATTGGAAACTTTGAAGGACTACACAAATTTGAAGTTTGTGACTTGAGTCCAGTTTCCTTGTTTTGAAGAGATCTATTGTGCAAAACAAAATGTTCGATTACCTGTTCAAAATGATGGAATTGCTATTCACATGAATAATGATGAGGAAGATGATTTATCTATGCAAACTGAATGTAAATTCAGTAAATCAAGAGTTTCTACTGATTAGTTTCTATCCTGCTTTCACAGTAAAAGGCCTGCTGACTGATTTACAGGATACAGTTGATTTAAAAGTTTGGGATTTTTCTGGAAAGGATATTGGTCTGAAGGAGCTGAACTAGTTAAGTTCACAGTCAAACCTAATGTAGTTTCTTCCCAGATACGGCAATATCACATGGCACCAGATGCAACTGAAGGATTAATTCCTGTCATTGAAGATTTTGTGAAGCAGTGAGTTCTAAAAGAGGTGTTGAGAAGCCCACGTAATTCGCCTATTATGGGTTTGTGAACACCAAGTGGCAAAGTTAGAATTGTTCAAGATTTGAGGAAAATTAATGATATAGTGGTAAAATGTTTTCCAGTGGTACCGAATCTAGCAGTGATTTTTTTCAGATTCCATGTGATGCAGAATGGTTCACAGTGGTGGATCTTTCACAAGCATTTTTCTCTGTGCCTCTTCATGAGGATAGTCAGTTTCTTTTCTGTTTTAAATTCTGTAATACGGTCTACAGTTGGTGCAGAATTCCACAAGGTGTTTCAGATTCACCATCAATATTTATTCAGGTGTTGAAAAAGAACTTGAAACCATTGGAAATGCCTTTCTAATCTGCATTAGTTCAGTATATTGATGATCTTCAATGACAAAAGAAGCATGCAGGCACTATACAATTGCTTTGTTGAGTCATTTGGGAGAGAATGGACATAAAATGTCCCCAACAAAATTATAGTACTTTCAGAAAGAAGTGAAATATTTGGAGCACCAAATAGAAAAGGATGCCAGGAAAAATTTCCATAGAGAGGGTTACAGCCATTTTGCAGATGAATCTTCCAGTCACACAAAGAGATGTAAGGTTACATTTTTTACGGATAGCCAGTATGGATTTGGAATTGTCCATGACTTGGCCAGTTGTAGTCATAAAGAGATTGCCTGACCTCTTCTGGTTCACCAATTAGAAATGGTGATAGGATTCATGATTTGTTACAAGCTCTACAATTACCTGAGAAGATTGACATGGTCAAATGCAGTACACATCAGAAATCAAATGATTTTGTTTTCAAGGGGAGATGCTTATGCAGATCAGGTTGCTAAATACTATGCATTGAACTGTATTGCAATTCATGAAGAATATCAGAAATGTGAAAATAATGAAACAAATGCAAATTGCTTGTTAACCACAATTGATATGTGGGATGAGATTAAATCACTCAAAGAAAAGTTGTCTGATGAAGAGAAGAGAGATTGGATCAAATTAAAATGTGTTCAAAGAGATACAGATAATATTTGGGTCACAATTGAAGGACAGGTAGTTTTGCCAAACTGTCTACTGATGCAAATTTGCAAGACATTATCATAACGGTCAAGCACATATCGGCAGAGATGCAATGATTCAAACCTTTAAAAAATGTTGGTTCAATCCGAAGTTTAGACTGGTTGCTGAAGCAATTTGTCAGAAATGTATGACCTGTCAAAATAGTGTGGGAAAAAGAACAGTTGTCAATTTGAGTCACATTGGAAGAGCAGGAGGACCTCTTAACAGAATGCAAATGGATTTCATTAAGATGCCAGTGTTTGGTGGTTTGAGATACATGTTGGCGAGTGTTTGTATTTTTAGTCACTGGATTGAAGCTTACCCTACATGTAGAAATGATAGTCTCACAGTAGCAAAGCTCTTGCTTAGAGAATTGATACCAAGGTTCGGATTTCCAACCTTTTTAGAATCAAATAGAGGAAGCCACTTCCACAACAAAGTGATAAAATTACTATGTTCAGCCTTAAACATTGAGCAGAAGTTGCTCTGTAGCTATAGACCTGAAGCATCTGGATTGGTAGACCAAATTAATGGCCAACTAAAGCACGTCTTGCAAAGATGTATGCCTTTTGAATCTGAAATGACCAGACGTGTTGCTTTTGTTTTTCATGAGCATGAGAAACACACCTAATAGGAAGACAGGACTGTCTCCCCATGAAATCCTCATGTCTAGGGCAATAAGTTTGCCTGCTGTTCTTGCAAATGCTCTTGTCAATATAACAGATGATATGGTGCTGGATTACAGCAAGAATCTAGCTGATGTGGTTCACTCTTTCTCTCATCAGGTGGGTGCTGGTCAAGAAGCACGTGAGAAAAACTTGTCTGGAACCTAAGTAGAAGGGTCTGTATCAAGTTTTACTTGTGACTACGACTGCTGTGAAGTACACTGGGATCCCAAACTGGATTCATGCCAGCCACACGAGGAAAGAGCCCTATCTATTAGAAGATAAAAGTGAGTTGTTGAGAGTACCAACAACTATTTAACAGTCTCAGGAAGCAAGAAGAGAAACTGTGAAAACAGAAATAGAGACAGTGCAAACTGGTAAAGATCTAGGCACACCACTGAGAGATGAACTAGAGGTTCCTGAAATTGCTTGAGCATCAGCAAATGAAGCAGGAGTGTTAAGTCAGAGGAGAACTCTCCCAGAAGCAGACAAGTGGGAAGATCATTTTAAACACATTACGTTTCTTGAAGAAGCAGCTGATGAGGGAGTTCAGTTGGATCAAAGTCATACAGATTTGACCCCTCCTGATTTGACAAATGATGCAGTCAAGTCAAAGTGAAAACCCTTTTGAAGCAAGAATAGCTATAAGTCCATCTTTGTAAAAGACACTGTCAAAGAAAACTGTGGAAGGAGACAAGTGGTTTGAATTACAGACAAATGAAAACGTTTCAGATGTACTGGAGACGATAAATGAAGAGCCAGACACAACATCAAGAGTGCTGATGCAAATATGCTAATTAGAAATTATTAGTCAATGTTTTTGTGTTTGATTAATGAAAGTTCATAAAGAAATTAATAGTAGAGAAAATGAAGTGTACGTTTAAAAATTGTGATCATGGGGAGTGGCAGCCATTTATGCGAAGTTATGCTAAAATAACTAAAAGATGTGTGAAGTAATGAAAATGTGAAAGAATAATGTAGTAATATGTCATAATAAAATGTATAACCCATGTTTTGTATTAATTTGTAGAAGTTAACTTAGCTGAGGTTAAGACCTAGCCTTTCCAGGCCTCACAAGAGGGGCTGAAATACTAACGCGCTGCAGAGAAGTTGATGCATAACCTGACCCTGAACCACCCGATGTTAAAGTTGCTTAGCTAGAATTTTCCTACAATGTATGGACAGACAGATAATGAAGTCAAATTGATACAAGGTTATGTGTAAAGTAGGCTAAATGTACTTTCACTGGACTTGAACAATGAGAGCACTGACTGAAGAGGAACATGCAACATTTTCGATACCTGAAGAGCCGGATGATGAGGACATCGTATAGTGGACCAATCTGTGTGATGTGAACGGACTAATATTAAAATGTATAGATTTGGTAAATTAATATTATAAATTAGAGTAATATCTGCTGAATGACTGGCCAATTGTGAATTAGGGGGATGGACTGGAAGACCTAATAAAAGGTCATGACAAGGGGCTAAAACTTTAGATGCGGGGGAATAGGAGTGAGACGTTGATGATGTCAGGAGACGCGGTTCGAGATTCTATCATTGGGCTCATACTCTGAGAGTCTGATGCGTTGCTGATCTATTGATGACCTGAAAACAAAGACTGACTTTGTTGCTGATCCATTCTGTGGATCGGTAGCTATGACAATGTGACTGATTTTCTTCTAGGTACCAACTGCACTGTTTATAGATTTTCTCATAGTAAGATGTTTTTTCCAAATACATGTTTTTCTAAATTGATTTTGTATGAAGCCCCACATGCCAATGCTAATCTTTGTTAGGTAGGCTTTCTAGGGGTGACGTTTGACTGTGACAAATTACTGACGAACTACTTGCTGAACTCTTCTATTAATGCATTCTGTATTCATTTTATTTGGCTTATGTTGGCGCATTGGAGTATATGTTTCCTAAATTTCTGATTAGATTATGTTATTGGTGTTCATTAATGAACTAATTCTGAGTTGATTGAATAAAGTTTGACCTAACTAATGACTTAGGCCCTCATTACAACCCTGGCGGTCGGTGTTAAAGTGGCGGTAATGCCACCAACAGGCAGGCAGGAAAAAATTGAATCAATCAATCAGTGTATTTGTAGAGCACACTACCATCCGTGAGAGTCTCAAGGTGCTGAGGGGGGGAGGGGGCTGCTACTGCTCCAATAGCCAGGTTTTGAGCCGCTTCCTGAAAGTCAGCAGGTCTTCGGTCTGTCGTAGGGGCAAGGGAAGGGTGTTCCAGGTCTTGGCGGCGAGGTGGGAGAAGGATCTGCCTCCGGTAGCCGCTCTTCAGATGCGCGGGATGGTGGCGAGGGCTAGGTCAGCTGAGTGGAGTTGACAGGACAGGGTGTAGAAGGTGAGTCGTCTGTTGAGGTGGGCTGAACCGGTGTTGTGGAGCGCCTTGTGTGCGTGGGTGAGGAGCTTGAAGGTTATCCTTTTGTTGACGGGGAGCCAGTGTAGGTCTCTCAGAAGGGGAGTGATGTGGCTGTGGGCATCGAGGATCAGGCGTGCAAAGGCGTTTTGTATGCGTTGCAATTGTTTGAGGAGTTTGGCCGGGGCTCCTGTGTAGAGGGTGTTTCCCTAGTCAAGTTTGCTGCTGACGAGGGCTTGGGTGACTGTTCTTCTTGTATCTGTGGGGATCCATCTGTAGATCTTGCAGAGCATGCAGAAGGTGTTGAAGCAGGTTGAGGAGACGGCGCTGACTTGCTTGGTCGTGGAGAGTGTTGAGTCGAGGATGATGCTCAGGTTACGTGCGTGGTCGGTGGGTGTTGGGGCTGCTCCCAGAGCGGTCGGCCACCAGGAGTTGTCCCAGGTTGAGGGGTTGGCGCCGAAGATGAGGACCTCCGTCTTATCTGAGTTCAGCTTCAGTTTGCGGTTCCTCATCCATTCGGCGACGGCCTTCATTCCTTCGCGGAGTTTAGATTTGGTGGTGAGGGGGTCCTTGGTGAGGGAGAGGATCAGTTGGGTGTCGTCGGCGTAGGAGATGATGTTGAGGTTGTGCAGCCGGGTGACGCGGGCGAGCAGGGCCATGTAGAAGTTGAAAAGTGTAGGGCTGAGGGACGAGCCTTGGGGAACGCCGCAGATGATCTTGGAGGCTTCGGAGTGGAAATGGGGGAGGCGGACGCTCTGTGTTCTGCAGGAGAGGAAGGAGGTGGTCCACTCCAGAGCTTTGTCCCGGATCCCTGCTTTGTGGAGGCGTGTGCGTAGGATGCAGTGGCAGACGACCATGGCAGAATCTGCCAACATAGACAGCCACTTTAACACTCCGACCGCCACGGCGGTAGAAACAAACACCGCGGCGGTAACCACCAACAGACAGGCGGAGGCCAAAGTACCACCCACCCTATCACAACAGGCCTATCCGCCACCTTTTCCGGGGCAGAAACAAAGCTCTCAAAAGCACGGCAGAAACAGTACACAGAAGGGAAAACACTCACCTCTCGACACCCAACGACGAACCAGGACGCCATGGAGCCCGAACTACAGGTGTTACCAATGCTGCTTTTCCTCCTGCTCTATCAGGAGCAAGAGAGACGCCGTCGACGACCATGGTGAGTACTGCACCTACAGCACAGGGGAGGGGGCAGGGAAAAGAGAGTGACACACACACGCAACACGCAATACCCCCACCCCCTCCCTCACCCACAACAACATACACACAAATACAGGCAGCAACATTACATATACACCCCCCCACCCCCTGGAAGAACGCAAGGACAAAAGGAAATTATTCTAACAATTGTAATCATGAAAAAATTGATAGTGAAAGTTCAAAATTCAGTATATACAAATGTGTACACCAACTACACAAGTCTGGATAGTGTACCAATCATTGTCCGTGGACCAGTGGACCCAAAATGCATGGGCGAAGCCCACACAAGAGACCTGATTCGAAACGGAGAGAACACTGCTGGGGCAGCAGATCGAAATTAAACAGGCACCTCAGGGGGAAGGGAAAGGGGGCACCTCAGCCGGATGGACACACGACGCCACTGCTGCACGAGGAGGCTCCATGCCCATTGCTGTATCCTGGGGAGTGCAAAGCCACAGTCTCTCAAGTCTCTCCAGTGGGTGGTCTGCACCCCTGCTTTATCCTGGGGAATGCAAAGCCACAGTCTCTCAAGTCTCTCAAGTGGGTGGTTTGCCCACTGCTTTATCCTGGGGAGTGCAAAGCCACAGTCTCTCAAGTCTTTCCAGTGGGTGGTTTGCCCACTGCTTTATCCTGGGGAGTGCAAAGCCACAGTCTCTCAAGTCTCCCAAGTGGATGGTTTGCCGACTGCTTTATCCTGGGGAGTTCAAAGCCACAGTCTCTCAAGTCTTTCCAGTGGTTGGCTTGCCCACTGCTTTATCCTGGGGAGTGCAAAGCCACAGTCTCCCAAGTCTCTCAAGTGGGTGGTTTTCCAACTGCTTTGATCCTGGGGAATGCAAAGCCCCAGTCTCTCAAGTCTTTCCAGTGGGTGGTTTGCCCACTGCTTTATTCTGGGGAATGCAAAGCCACAGTCTCTCAAGTCTTTCCAGTGGGTGGTTTGCCCACTGCTTTATCCTGGGGAGTGCAAAGCCACAGTCTCTCAAGTCTCTCCAGTGGGTGGTTTGCCCACTGCTTTATCCTGGGGAGTGCAAAGCCACAGTCTCTCAAGTCTCTCAAGTGGGTGGTTTGCCCACTGCTTTATCCCGGGGAGTGCAAAGCCACAGTCTCTCAAGTCTTTTTCAGTGGGTAGTTTGCCCACTGCTTTATCTTGAGGAGTGCAAAGCCACAGTCTCTCAAGTCTTTCCAGTGGGTGGTTTGCCCACTGCTTTATCCTGGGGAATCAAAGCCACAGTCTCTCAAGTGGATAACAGTCTCCACTGGTTCTGGAGAGGGCCTGGTGCCCAGAGTGCTTCATCCTGCCAAGGACTGAGGTAGTGGATGTCAATCTCCACTGGTTATGGAGAGGGCCTGGTGCCCAGAGTGCTTCATCCTGCCAAGGACTGAGGTAGTGGATGTCAATCTCCACTGGTTCTGGAGGGGGCATGGTGCCCAGACTGCTCCACATCCATTGTGGCCGTTCCCATTCCCTCACCTGGGTGTGTGGGCCACGAGATTGCCTAGGAACAGGTAGCATGATACGCGATGGAGGCAGAGACATACCCCACACTGCTGCGGCTTCACCTTCCACCTGCAGGTACAAACAGTGATGGAAATCATGACTCATGGAAGCTGGGCAGGGTCCAGGAACTCTCCTCCACCCTTGGACGACTGACCACTGGGGATGGTAGCCATGTCAGCGTGGTGCCACTGTCCAAGCACGTCGCGGAGCTGGTGGCAGTGCATGCGGCGGTGTCTGTGGCAGCAGTGCTTGCGGTGGTGCATGGGTCAGCACCTGTTGAGGGGCACAGCAGGACATCTCCTGCAGCCTCGAGTGGCTGCACACTGGGGAAGATGCTGGGGACTGTTGCTGAGGCTGCAGACATGCCGGTGGCTGTGCAGGTGGCAGTGCAGGTGGCGGGGCAGGTGGCGGTGCAGGTGGCGGTGCAGGTGGTGGTGCTGGTGGCGGGGAAGGTTGCAGTGTTTGCCGCCGTACAGGTTGGTGGAGTCGTGGACAGAAGGGGTGACACAAGTCCCTCAGTCAGTGCCACTGTGCCCTGTCCTGACCTGCTCTTCTGCTTTTTTCCCTTCCCCACTTTTGATGGTGCCAGGTGTCTTGCCACTGTCCCCTTTTGTTTTAGCTGAGCCCTTGGTGGCTGGTAGGTGCAGCTTATCAATCCAGGATGTGGGCACCTTCTTCACCTTGCCAGGTGGCGGAATGTCCTTGCCCTCGCTACTTGGCACACTGGCAGCCCTGATGGGTGGCGCACTCGATGACCCCGCAGTTGCTGGCACCACTGTGCCTGGGGATTTGTTGGCTCAGGTGCTGGGCTGGGACCTGGAAAGCCTGGTCCTAGGAGAAGGATGGGGGGGAGGTGAAGGGAAGAGGTCAAGGTTTGCCAAGAAAAGTTTTTTAGACCCCCTCGGATGGGAAGATGGAGGGGGTTTTGGGAGTGGAGGAAGAGGCAGTGGTTGTGGGAGGTGTACGTGTGCTGAATTTGGGTGAAGGTGCATGGGCCGGAGGTTGTTGTGAGGTGGATGGCTGTTGGGTGGGTGTGTGCCTGTGTTTTGTACTTTAGGAGGAGGGCTCACAGACACACTGGGAAAGGATACTGGGGATGTGTGCATGGTAGTGGGGGTGGTGATTGCACATGAGCGGTGTGTGGTGATGGGCCTGCTGGTGATGGAGGTAGTGGCTGAGGATGTAGTGCATGCAGGTGTGAGTGGAGACGAGGCAGGGAGGGAGGAGGAGGACGTGGAGGAGGGGGACACAGTGGAGGCAGTGGATGTTGCTGTGGAACGTGCTTGTGTGAGTGCTTGTGGAATGTGTGGTGCTTATGTTTGCCATGTCCACTCTTGTGTATTGATGAGTGTGCATGCTGGACTGATGGTGTGCTTGGGATAGGCTGAGGTACAGGGGATTGGGTCACAGGTGGAGGAAGTTGGAGGCGGAGGCTGGACACAGGGACAATGGCTGCCATCAGTGCTGAGGCCAGAGCCTGAAATGCTCTCTGTTGGGCCACCTGCCCAGAATGAATGCCCTCCAGGTATGCATTTGTTTGTTGCAAATGCCCCTCAACACCCTGGATGGCATTCAAAATGGTAGATTGCCCAACAGTGAGGGATCTAAGGAGGTCAATAGCCTCCTCACTAAGGGCAGCAGGGCTGATTGGGGCAGGGCCTGAGGTGCCTGGGGCGAAGGAGATGCCCACCCTCCTGGGTGAGCAGGCACGAGACACAAGCTGAGGGGCTGCTGGGAGGGCGGTGCTGGTGGGGGGGGGTGGCGGCTGAACCTGTTGATGAGGTGGGCACAGAGGTGCCTGCCACTGCAAGGGAGCTCCCATTAGAGGAGGAGTTGCTGTCACTGGGCTATGCTCCTGTCCCCGTCGTGGAGCCCCCCTCGCCCTCCGTCCATTCAGACTCCGTTGCTTCACCCTCCAATGCCAAGTGGGTTGCAGTTCCCTCATGCTCCGGTGCCACTGCTCCTCCGCCAGATGATGCTATTGCACACAAGAACAGGTAGACAAAACAAAAATGGGGGGGAGACAGAAGAAAAACATGTTCAGTGCATGTTCAGTGCATGCAACACCACTACCATTGGCGGACACAACACACAGGGAGCAGCCCTCTCCACTATGCGATGCACTAACAGTTCCTGGCAAATTCACATGCCCATGGGGTACGAGGCCTAAGCCCAATTGCGGTATCCCTGGAAGTCACAGGAACCTGACTAGTTGTAGATGGCTATTACCACTAGTTGGGTTGGGGTGCCACAGAGCCTGCCTAACAAAGGACCTTGCCTACCAAGTCTGCCCTGGCCTAAGGGAACCCACTGCCCACCCCCCCACCCAGACACCTCGTAATGCGCACAGAGTCAACTGAATGAGAGTGTACTCACCCCCTTGTCGCTGCAGTGATGCCCTCAAGCGCCCATCCAACTCTGGATAGGCCACCGCCAGGATCCAGGACATAGGGGGGTCATGGTGCGACGGGCACCCCTTCTATGTTGGGAGGCCATCCCCAGCTGGGCCTCCGCCGTCTTCTTGCTCCAGCGGCGCAGGTCCTCCCATCTTTTACGGCAGTGGGTGCTCCGTCTGTGGTAGACCCCAAGGGTCTGCACGTCCTTGGCGATGGCATGTCAAATACCCTTCTTCTGGTGGGCACTGACCTAGAGGAAAGGTACAGTAGAAAAGGATTTACTAACCCGTCCAGACCGTCATACTCATTGCCCACCAGTTCCCACCCATGCCCTGATGCACATACACTCACCATCCGCACATGTAGGCCTCAGCCCCCCCATGTATCTCCCATCCACACCACTCTAAACAGGCATTGCCCACGTAGCATGCTCACAGTGTACTCACCTGTTTGTCTGGAGGACCGTACAGTTGTGTGTACCGGGGTAGGACCCCATCCACCAGTTTCTCCAACTCCTCCGAAGTGAAGGCAGGGGCCCTTTCTCCAGACACTGTAGCCATTGTCACTTCCAGACACAGGTCACAGTAGCTCTTGCAGTGTAGGTCCTTGTTGGACCTGGCTTTTTCACAGGTTCATCCCCAAACTTTTTGCCTCCTTCCTCCTATTTTTTCTGACCTGTTCTTGTTGGCTTTTGAACTCTGGACACTTTACCATTGCTAACCAGTGTTAAAGTGCATATGCTCTCTGTGTAAATTGTACTGTTGATTGGTTTATCCATGATTGGCTGTTTGATTTACTTGTAAGACCCTAATAGAGTGCACTACATGTGCCTAGGGCCTGTAGATTAAATGCTACTAGTGGGCCTGCAGCACTGGTTGTGCCACCCACTTCAGTAGCCCCTTAACCTTGTCTCAGGCCTGTCATTGCAAGGCCTGTGTGTGCAGTTTCACTGCCACTTCGACTTGGCATTTAAAAGTACTTGCCAAGCCTAGAACTCCCCTTTTTCTACATATAAGTCACCCCTAATGTGTGCCCTAGGTAACCCTTAGAGCAGTGTGCTGTGTGGGTAAAAGGCAGGACATGCACCTGTGTAGTTTATATGTCCTGTGTTAGAAATGGGGTTTTTGGTTGGCAGTCAGGTTGCCCTCTGTCCAAGCAAGAACCCTCACTCTAGTCAGGGTAAGTCACACACAATCCAAAATCAGCCTGTGCCCACCCTCTGTTAGCTTGGCACGAGCAGTCAGGCTTAACTTAGACGGCAATGTGTAAAGCATTTGTGCAATAAATCATACAATACCATAATATAACACCACAAAAATACACCACACAGTGGGCCATATTTATACTTTTTGACGCACAACTGCGCCAACGCAGTTGTGCGTCAAAAAATGTAACGCCGGCTAACGCCATTCTGAAGCACCATGCGGGCGCCGTATTTATTCAATGACGTTAGCCGGCGTTAGCCGGCGGAGCTGCCTGGTGTGCGTAAAAAAAAATGGCTTACACCAGGCAGCGCTGGCGTAGGGGAAAATGGAGCTTGGGCGTCAAAAAATGGGGCAAGTCAGGCTGAAGCAAAATTTTCGCCTCAACCCGATTTGCGCCATTTTTTTAGACTCCCAAACCCCATTGAAATGACTCCTGTCTTAGCGAAGACAGGAGTCATGCCCCCTAGCCCAATGGCCATGCCAAGGGGACTTATGTCCCCTGGGCATGGTCATTGGGCATAGTGGCATGTAGGGGGGCACAAATCAGGCCCCCCTATGCCACAAAAAAAAAAAAAAAAAAATACTTACCAGCACTTACCTTAATGTCCCAGGGGTGGGTCCCTCCATCCTTGGGCGTCCTCCTGGGGTGGGCAAGGGTGGCAGGGGGTGTCCCTGGGGGCATGGGAGGGCACCTCTGGGCTCCTTCCGAGACCCACAGGTCCCTTAACGCCTGCCCTGACCAGGCGCTAAAAAACGACGCAAAAGCAGCTGGACGTCATTTTTTTTGACCCGCCCACTCCCGGGCGTCATTTTTGCCCGGGAGTATAAATAAGGCGCACATGCTTCAGAGTCATTTTTTAGACGGGAACGCCTACCTTGCCTATCATTAACGCAAGGAAGGTGTCCATGCTAAAAAATGACGCAAACTCCATGAACTTTGGCGCTAGATGCGTCTAACACCAAAGTATAAATATGGAGTTTGTTTTGCGTCGAATTTGCGTAAACAAAACGACGCAAATCCGGCGCAAACAGAGTATAAATATGGCCCAGTGTTTAGAAAAATATATAATATTTATCTGGGTATTTGCAGGTCAAAACGATTAAAGATGCAATATGAATTTGTAAAGATATCACTGTGATATAAAGGGGGTCATTCTGACCTTGGCGGTCCATGACCGCCATGGAGGAGTGCGGCGGAAGCACCGCCAACAGGCTGGCGGTGCTTCCTGGGCGATTCTGACCGCGGCGCAAAGCCGCGGTCGGAAAAGGGGAGCCGGCGGTTTCCCACCGGTTTCCCGCTGGCCCAGGGAACCCGCCATGGCGGCGCTGCTTGCAGCACCGCCATGGGGATTCCGACCCCCTTACCGCCAGCCTGTTTCTGGCTGTGTCCACCGCCGGAACCAGGATGGCGGGAACGGGTGCTGTGGGGCCCCTGGGGGCCCCTGCACTGCCCATGCCACAGGCATGGGCAGTGCAGGGGCCCCTTAACAGGACCCCACAAAGATTTTCACTGTCTGCTTAGCAGACAGTGAAAATCGCGACGGGTGCCACTGCACCCGTCGCACCCCTTCAACTCCGCCGGCTCCATTCCGAGCCGGCTTCATTGTTGAAGGGGCTGTCCCGCTGGCCCGGCCGGCGGTCTTCTGGCGGTCGCCCGCCGGGCCAGCGCGAAAGCTGGAATGACCGCAGCGGTCTTTTGACCGCGGTGCGGTCTTTCGGCGGGAACCGCTTGGCGGGCGGCGACCGCCGACCGCCGCGGTCAGAATGACCGCCAAAGTGTCTTAAGTCTTTAAAAAGCAAACAAAGGGCCTCATTCTGACGTTGGCGGGCGGCGGAGGCTGTCCGCCAAAGTACCGCCGTCAAAATACCGCTGCGCGGTCAAAAGACCGCCGCGGTAATTCTGAGTTTCCCGCTGGGCTGGCGGGCGACCGCCAGAAGGCCGCCCGCCAGCTCAGCGGGAAACCCCCTTCCACGAGGATGCCGGCTCCGAATGGAGCCGGCGGAGTGGAAAGGGTGCGACGGGTGCAGTTGCACCCGTCGCGATTTTCAGTGTCTGCTATGCAGACACTGAAAATCTTGGTGGGGCCCTGTTAGGGGGCCCCTGCAGTGCCCATGCCATTGGCATGGGCACTGCAGGGGCCCACAGGGGCCCCACGTCATCCGTTACCGCCAACCAGGTTCTGGCGGTCAAAACCGCCAGAACCAGGCTGGCGGTAAGGGGGTCGGAATCCCCATGGCGGCGCTGCCTGCAGCGCCGCCATGGAGGATTCCTCAGGCCAGGAGAAAACCGGCGGGAAACCACCGGTTTCCCTTTTCTGACCGCAGCTTTACCGCCGCGGTCAGAATTGGCCTGGATGCACCGCCAGCCTGTTGGCGGTGCATCCGCGGTCCCCGGCCCTGGCGGTCCATGACCGCCAGGGTCGTATGACCCCCAAAGTCTCTTTCGAGCACAAAGTACCTGGTTTCTGGTGGAAAATCTCCGCAGAGGGCAGCAGAAGAGGAGATGCGTGGAAAAATGGTGTGTGCGTCGGTTACGCCCCTTCACACACAGACTTGCGTCGTTATTTTTCACGCGGGGAGACGTGCGTCGTTCTACGGGAGGAAAAATGGTGTGTGCAGCGGTTGCGCCCCTTCACACACGGACTTGTGTCGTTATTTTTCACTCGGGGAAGACGTGCGTCATTTTCCGGCATGCGGACCGTCTCCTTCTATGGGTCGCGGGGATTACCAGATGTCCCGGGTCTGTGCGTGGATTCTCCTGCTTGTTTTCTGGCTGCGCATCGTTCCGCAGGGCTGTGCGTCGAAATTTCACTCTCACAGCAGGCGTTGCGTCGATTTCTCCTTGGAAGTCGGGCGGCGTTGTCCTTGCGAGGCCGTGCGTTAAAGTTTCGGTCGTCCCGAAGGCGTTGCGTCGATCAGCGTCGGTGTGCAGCGTTTTTCTCGCCGCGGAACAAGCTGTGCGTCAAAATTTCCCCCCACGAAGCGTCCAAGTGAAAGAGAGAAGTCTTTTTGGTCCTGAGACTTCAGGGAACAGGAGGCAAGCTCTATCCAAGCCCTTGGAGAGCACTCTTACAGCCAGACAAGAGTTCAGCAAGGCAGCAGGCCAACAGCAAGGCAGCAGTCCTTTGTAGAAAAGCAGACAGGTGAGTCCTTTGAGCAGCCAGGCAGTTCTTCTTGGCAGGATGTAGTTTCTGGTTCAGGTTTCTTCTCCAGCAAGTGTCTGATGAGGTAGGGCAGAGGCCCTGTTTTATACTAAGTTGTGCCTTTGAAGTGGGGGTGACTTCAAAGAGTGTCTAAGAAATGCACCAAACCCCCTTTCAGTTCAATCCTGTCTGCCAGAGTCCCAGTATGGGGAGTGGCAGTCCTTTGTGTGAGGGCAGGCCCTCCACCCTCCCAGCCCAGGAAGACCCATTCAAAATGCAGATGTATGCAAGTGAGGCTGAGTACCCTGTGTTTGGGGTGTGTCTGAGTGAATGCACAAGGAGCTGTCAACTAAACCTAGCCAGACGTGGATTGAAGGGCACAGAAAGATTTAAGTGCAAAGAAATGCTCACTTTCTAAAAGTGGCATTTCTAGAATAGTAATATTAAATCCGACTTCACCAGTCAGCCGGATTTTGTATTACCATTCAGGTCATACTAAATATGACCTTCCTGCTCCTTTCAGATCAGCAGCTGCTACTTCAACAATGTATGAGGGCAGCCCCAATGTTAGCCTATGAAGGGAGCAGGCCTCACAGTAGTGTAAAAACAAATTTAGGAGTTTTACACTACCAGGACATATAACTACACAGGTACATGTCCTGCCTTTTACCCACACAGCACCCTGCTCTAGGGGTTACCTAGGGCACACATTAGAGGTGACTTATATGTAGAAAAAGGGGAGTTCTAGGCATGGCAAGTACTTTTAAATGCCAAGTCGAAGTGGCAGTGAAACTGCACACACAGGCCTTGCAATGGCAGGCCTGAGACAAGGTTAAGGGGCTACTGAAGTGGCTGGCACAACCAGTGCTGCAGGCCCACTAGTAGCATTTAATCTACATGCCCTAGGCACATGTAGTGCACTCTACTAGGGACTTACAAGTAAATTAAATAGCCAATCATGGATAAACCAATCAATAGTACAATTTACACAGAGAACCTATGCACTTTAGCACTGGTTAGCAGTGGTAAAGTGCCCAGAGGTGAAAAGCCAACAACAACAGGTCAGAAAAAATAGGAGGAAGGAGGCAGAAAGTTTGGGGATGACCCTGTCAAAAAGCCAGGTACAACATCCTGGTAGTGTAAAACTCCTAAATTCGTTTTTTACACTACTGTGAGGCCTGCTCCCTTCATAGGCTAACATTGGGGCTGCCCTCATACATTGTTGAAGTGGCAGCTGCTGATCTGAAAGGAGCAGGAAGGTCATATTTAGTATGGCCAGAATGGTAATACAAAATCCTGCTGACTGGTGAAGTTGGATTTAATATTACTGTTCTAGAAATGCCACTTTTAGAAAGTGAGCATTTCTTTGCACTTAAATCTTTCTGTGCCTTTTAATCCACGTCTGGCTAGGTTTAGTTGACAGCTCCTTGTGCATTCACTCAGACACACCCCAAACACAGGGTACTCAGCCTCACTTGCATACATCTGCATTTTGAATGGGTCTTCCTGGGCTGGGAGGGTGGAGGGCCTGCCCTCACACAAAGGACTGCAACACCCCCTACTTGGACCCTGGCAGACAGGATTGAACTGAAAGGGGACCTGGTGCATTTCTTAGCCACTCTTTGAAGTCACCCCCACTTCAAAGGCACAATTTAGTATAAAACAGGGCCTCTGCCCTACCTCATCAGACACTTGCTGTAGAGGAAACCTGAACCAGAACCTGCATCCTGCCAAGAAGAACTGTCTGGGTGCTCCAAGGACTCACCTATCTGCTTTCTGCAAAGGACTGCTGCCTTGCTGTTGGCCTGCTGCCTTGCTGAACTCTTGTCTGGCTGCAAAAGTGCTCTCCAAGGGATTGGATAGAGCTTGCCTCCTGTTCCCTGAAGTCTCAGGACCAAAAAGACTTCTCTTTTTCATTTGGACTCCTCGTGCGCTGAAAATTTTGACGCACAGCTTGCTCCGTGGTGAGAAAATCGCTGCACGCCGACGCTGCTCGACGCGACACCTACAGTGCGACCGGAACTTCGACGCATGGCCTTGCATGGACTACGCCGCCCGACTTCCAGAGAGTAAATCGACGCAACGCCTACCATGAGAAAGAAAATTCCACACACAGCCTCCAGGAACGACGCACAGCCGGATAACAAGTCGAGGAATCCACGCACAGACCCTGGGACATCTGGTAATCCTGCGATCCATAGAAGGAGACAGTCTGCGTGCCGGAAAATGACGCACGTCTTCCCCGAGTGAAAAATAACGACGCAAGTCTGTGTCAGAAGGGGCGAAACCAACGCACACACCATTTTCCCTCCCGTAGAACGACGCACGTCTCCCCGCATAAAAAATAACGACGCAAGTCCGTGTGTGAAGGTGCGTAACCGACGCACACACCAGCTGTGCATCTGATATTGCTGTTATTCTGTATGGTGATTCTTGAGTGCCTAATGATTCATATTCTGTCAAAGCTGAGATTCTGTGTTATACATGTATCTTTATAGTTTGGTTTTGTGTTTGATTTACATGATCATAGCATTGTTCATTTAAAGGGCAAAAAAACGTTTGAACTTTACTAAACTGGTGTGGTGATTCATGGCCAAATAGGTCATGGTGCATATACATTATTGACTCTAATGTTGATTAATGATGGTATTGTTTGGTTTTGTTTATTGTTGACTTTGTTTTGTTTCAGAGCCAAACACTCACACCTATCTTAGTCCAAAGGTTCATTCGATCTCGTGAGGGTAAATGGTTGTTTACCCTTATGTGTCCTCTTATAACTGAATTATCAAAACAAATATAAGGTAGGACGTGCCCACATAAGTCAGGTGGCTGAAGTGGATCTTTAGAGAGAACCAGCACCCCACCAGAGAGCTTGTCATCATGTGGATGGGGACCCTATGGGGGGCACATAGTCCTGAATTTTAACCAGTAAGTAGATATCTTTAAACATTGTCACTTAGCTGGTCATTCAGAGCATTCTGATGCTCTGGCTTGTTACCGTCTGCAGCAACTAACTAGGTCTTGATAAATTTGGTGGCCAGCCTAGGATCGGTGAAGAAGCGAGTGCTTTTCAGGTGTAAAGTCATGCCGAATGGACTGAACAGCAAGGGTGTAATACGGAAAAAGAGTTATTGCATTGCCTTAATATTGAAGCAATTTCTTTTCATGGTCCAGTCTCAGGGGGGTATCGCGATCACAGTATTTCAATAATCGAGTTATGATGGGTCAAACAGGGGAGCTCAGTGGGGGCCTCAGGCGCAGAGATCTATGCACCCTCTTAACCAGCAGCAGAGTGGACATGGCCTACCTGAACAGTGGGTGGAGCATTGACTCAATGTAGGTTTCCACTCAACCCACTTCAGTAGATTCCAGGATTCCAATAAAGCAGAGGTTATTCCACCTGGATCTCGCCTCCAAATCTTAATTTTTACTGCAGATGAGTTCTAACACCATTTCCATCAGACGTTTTTCCACTGCCTCATGGTGGCCATCATTGAGATCCGATGTCCGCTGTTCCAGGTGATTAATACGACCCTCATAGCACTGACTTTCTCCTGGAAATGATCTAGTCAGTCTATCAATTGATCAATTATTGAGTCTACTGTGGTAAGTCTATGTTTGAGGTCCAGAAACATGGAGCAGATGGTTGGCGTTGGAATAGAAAGATCTTCCTCAATTGGATTGTGCTGGGAAGTCTCAGTCATAGAGTTTGCTCCCCTAGTCAATCTGCACTGCTCAAAGGAGAGCTTGAATTGACTGGTATCAATTTTACTCAACTTTACCCTGCCAGTGGACAGGAAATGGACAAGGGTTGTTAGACTGCCCAAATGGAGGAAGAAGAGTGGACAGCAGTGACAAGTCCCACCACTCCCCCAGAAAGAGTCCAGTGTGGGGGCACAAGCAGATTGGGCACCAGGAACCCAAATTTAACGGTAGGCTAGACTGAGCAGTGACCTTCCTTCATGAGCACAAGTTAGCAGAAGGTGTCATGTCTGTCACAGTTCAGGTGCTACAGTTATCCGTAGGTCCCGCCTCACCCCATTTCCCCATCCCCAGGGGCCCACGGGGGGCACAAGAAGACCACCTTTTCTCTGTGTCAGCTGATTGTCTAAGGGGTCAGACAGTCATCCCCCGTGGCATCCAGAGTGTCAGCCCATCTCACAGTCTCCACTGTTCCAGTAAAAAAATGGATCCTCAGCACTTATTGCTCCTCACTATGTTTCTATGAAAGGTGTCTCATGGGAGCCACCCGGGGGTGAACCACTTTCATGCAAAGGGAAGCTCAGAGAGGCAGGTAAAAGCACAAGCCCCCAGTCAAGCACAAGTGATAGGCCAGCCGTAAAAAATATAGCACAACAAATTGAGTGTAGGCCTAGACTCACAACTGTGAACGCTTCAGGCAAGGGTCTAATATCTGGCCTCACTGGTAAGTAGTATAGCAAAGCTTCTCACCCTGTCTCACAGCCAGGCAATCCAAGTAAAGGTATCCAGTGATCTGAGGGCCCCCCAGGCTGCACTGAAAGTAAGGATTATCAGACACAAGTAATAAGTACACAATTGTGAAATGAGCCAGGCCCCTTATCCGATTTCAGTAGGGCACCTCAACTCCAGCAGTCCGCAGTGATGTGTGCAGGTGGCGGCACACTGTCAACGTCCACCAGTACTCATCAATTGGGCGGCCTGAATGGCACAGCCCACCCCAGATGAGGCAGTGGCCCAGGAGCCATGAGGCGACCAGGAGCCATGGCGGGAAAAGGACCTACTGGCCTTCACTGGCAGTCACCCACAAGCTTCCAGAACTCACAGGGGCAGCTCAAAGAACACAAATGGGGGATGCCTGGGTGTAGCCCGCAAGGGAACACCGCTAATCCAGGAGCAGTGCTCACACTAAGCGGGCAGCACCCATGAGCTAGGCCCCGCCCGTCAGCGAGTGATCACCAGATGGCCCAGAAAGCATGCAGCCAGGTCCACGGCGACAAAATGGGGGCACCCACTCTGCTCCCTAGTCACAGTGGAGATGCGGCTGTGGTCGGAGGGTGCTGGTGTGCTCTCAGGGGGAGGATAAATGTCAGATGTAGCACTTTGACTGGCAGAGCCTCACAAAGTGGCAGCCATCTTGCCGTCAGGCTCTTAACCATATGTTTTTTTAATAGGTGACTTTTTATCTTTTAAATCTGATAAAGTCATGTTCAAGTTTTGATGCTGTGGAGGGAATTTCATGTGATTTAACCTTGTACGTTTGTATATTGAATTGTATATTTGTAATCAGTCTCATTATATCCTGCTATGATCGATCAAAATCACCTTTCACACTCTACTTATTTCTGTACAGGCAGGGAAACCCCATTCATTCTTCTTAATTCTCAAACAATGGTTTTACTCATACTCCAATAAAAACTGGTTTGTAAAGACAGTGCTGGCATATTTTAAATCACTGAAGCTGATCACTCATTTCCATCACTCTCCAAGTTGGAGTGTATGGCAGTGGACATTGTTGTTAAGTAATTTGTTGATTATATTGTTTTGTATTCTGGGGTTTCTCAGAAATGTGTGCACCACCTGGAGAATATTCAGAATTCGGCAGCATGAATGAACACTAAGATAGGTTTGTTTATGTTCTTATTTAAAGTAGCATGCACTCACAAGAACTCTCTTAGTGCTACATTCAGGACATTTCTTAATAAGGATATATTCTGTAAAGAAGTAACAATTGGATCAAGAGATAAGCTCTCACTATTGAATGAAAAGCTATGCTTTTATTTATTTTTTAAACTGAGGATAGAGAGTTCTTAATGAATGAGTAACAGAATTTGGTTCTATAGTTCTGAAACTTGACTCATAAAGCCCTACCACCTTGCCTTTGTACTTGATTTTCATGTTAGCAAAAAGGGCAAGAGTTTGAGATCTAAGAAAGTGCCCAACTACATACTTTGTGAATTTGATTTTTAAGTTGCTGTCACGCACACATACACGCACTGCTTAATTTGAGCCGGTGGTTTCCGGTGAGGAGCACCTGCACTCATTTTTAAGGGCAGGCACTTATTTTTTGCCTCAAGCATTTACTGTGAGAAAAAGACCACTATGGGAAAGATGCAGGAAGAGGGAAAACGTAAAAGCATCACAAAGGGAGGAAGCAGAAAGCTGCAAGAGTGAGCTGAAGGGCCAGGGAGTGGCTGTAAATGGATTAAAGAGGCCCAAGATGGCTTCAAGATTACTTTGCCTCAGTATTCATTGCTCACACATTTAATGGCAGCAGCCGCATTTTTATTTACAAACTAGGCACTGCGTACATGTATAGTTTAGAGATGGGCTATGAAAATACTTTTTCACTGAATAACTTCAGCCAAAAAACAGTTATAAGATAGTGCCCCAAAAGTGAAATCAGAGATTAAACTTGCTTTTAATTTGGTGTAACAATTATTGCGTGCACCTTGCCAGGGGCGTAATTTGGTTGTTAATATTTGGAGGTGTAAGATTGAGATTTTCCATCAACCGTTCTGGTAGATCATATTAAAATACATTATAAGAAGCAGAGTGCAAAATGCAAGGGGTATCTAAAACACAATGAGGCATATTTAAGAGCCCCTAGTGCCTCCTTGCGCCACAATATTTAAGAACGTCATAACAGGGATGACAGAAGACCGAGTGCGTGTGTGTGTGTGCAGGTGTGTGTGTGTGTGTGTGTGTGTGTGTGTGTAATCGGACAGACGGTGAGAAGTCTGTCTAATTACACACACACACACACACACACACAATAACTGTACTCAACAATCACTGTACCCAACTATTTACTAGAGTATAAATTTGTAACGTCACAAATACCCCCTTGAAGCTGAGCTCCTCTGTCTAGCCGCCTGATGATTATTTTATTGAAGATTTGAGATGAAGCTTTACTTCCAATCAATTGTAAGGCTAGCATAATCTCCAAACCCTTCTTCAAACATTTAAAAAATGATAGGTCGAAAAAAAACGTCACTTATTAGAAGCAAATGGTTCAATTTACTAGATTAATAAGTGCCTGCCTGTGCAAAGATCTACGAGGTTCCAACCCACAAAAAATTGTCTTCGCCTAATTACACAACTTGCACTGACAATAATATGGTACTATTAGGAGGGTGCTAAATATTCGTAATTTCCTTTTGTGTATTTACACAGAGTTTGAGAAAATGATGCAAATTTACACGAAATGCAAATCAGACCTCTTAGCATGAAATTCGTCCTCCCATCCATTTTAGATATAAGGACACATTTTACACTGAACAAAAGATGCAAAAAACACGTGTTTCATTCTTATGCGCTGTTCTAAAGCTCCCGTGACAAGATTTTTACCTGAACAGACTCTAAATTAAATGACATGTCATAATGGTATAAAAAACAGAATGTCAATTAGCAAGTGTACCACAAAGCCCTGGAAATTACGGTGTAACGAAAAATGTGCCTTGGACTAGTACTAAGCACCACTATGGAAATTCATAGTCTTGCAAGTGGGACGCTGATAGTATTATTGTGCACATTTCGAAAACACAATCCAACATAAAACTCTTGACCTTGTAATGCTTCATTTCCCAGATCATCTCACTTTATAACAGTGACCACACCTGGGCTCCTACAAGCACATTACTATTGCAGCATAATAGTTACATTATTTCAATACCTTGCCATCTCAGCCCCTTTTGGCCCCCAACCTGTATGAAAAAGCACCCAAGCAATGGTGTTGTTAGGAGATGGTTTGCCTTGAATTCGTAGGAAGCTGAAGAGATGCAGTAAAAATATAGACGGCAGTGTTCTGGAGCAAGACTGAGTATTATACTAATCAAACAACTCACTGGTGTGGGTCCTAGCCAGAAAGTTATTATCTATACTAATTACAAAGAGAGGACTATTTAGTTAGTTAGCTAACTATCACACTTTCCATTCAAGGACTTACAGATAGTTCAGTTTACAGTGTATGCTTCATGAATAGCCGGTATTATTGTGGGCCTTTCACTAAAGCTAGCATTGAGAGGTCCCATCGGTCACCACTGGTCATAGTTTACTTCAGAACTCCTGACAGCAATCAGAACCTGTATTAGTCACTGTTAGAAGCACGCTTGAGTAGCCACTCCTGTTCAAGTTTAGAACTTGAATGCTCTACCCAAAGTCAGCCATGATAGGTTGTATCAGCAGTCTTGCCTAATGCCTTAATGTGCATAACAAACTCATACCAGCTGCTCCATTAACACCAGCTGCATAGATTGAAATAGTTATACCACTGGATATAACCTGCAGCCATTGCTCCTGCCAGCTGGCTGAGGTAGCAAAGCCTATTGTTGTAGATGAAATAGCCTGCACTTTCAATAAATCCAGCAGACATGATGCGTACTCCAATTTTCCCTCCTTGAGAAATGGAACAAGAGTCTTTGAATTACATCCATAAACCACACAAAACACAACTGATACCTCTCAGAGACGCCACAAACTGGGCATACTACCAATCGGAACCCCGTTCGACTATCGAGTAAGCACCCAAAATGTGTAAAATCGCCATTTGTCATTAAACACAGCGTACGTGAAACGATTTTTCAGACATTATGCTTGGAACTGTCGCTTCCACCATATATAAGTGCTGACACATTGAGCTAAGCGACCAGCAGGCCTTGCTCAGACCACTACGGATAATAAGGGGTTGTCCTTTTGTTCCAAGCATTTTATCCGTTTCAAATGTGCTCAGTCAGTGTCACCCTAACGATTTATGGGGCCACAAGAAAGACTCAGTTTGAGGCTACCTGTTATGAACAACTTTGAAATGTATTCCCCATTTCCTGCTAATTCAAGCTCCATTGATAGCAACCAATATCGATTTCGACATTCCATTTTCAGAAAAGAGGTCACACAAAACCATTTGAAATATATGTTGACTGTGACCAAAAATCCTTAAAATGACACTGGTTCATGACAGACAGAGTCTGAGATATAGGTAGTAACTCAGAAAGAAAGTCTGAGCTAGGAAAATAAAAGTTACATGGGGAGAAAAATTACTTGATGGGGGCCCTGGTCAATTTCACTCTTAAACACGCTGTCCTCATTCTCTCATCTTCGCTGTTGCAACTTGATACAAAGGTTCATCAAGTTAACCTTAACTTCCACAACCAACGGTTCCAATTTTACCTAACATTTCTGCTGCACTCCGACTTAGAATATTTTACTTTTCTCAGCATTCTGTGCCGTTACCTGCTAGTTTTGATAGCATGCATGACTGTCGGCCGCCGCCCTTATCAGCGTTTACTTAACTTCGGCTACTCTTGTCAAATGCATAAACCACTAGTAGGTTTCACTACCTAGTCTTCGACCAACAGCTATATGGCCTTATTCAGCTCAGAATATCTAGACTAGCCTCTCTGGCCAGTGATCATATTTTTTTCTGTCAGATGTCTGCACCTGCAAATGCTACTTTTAGGAATCAGGCCCTGCACAAGGCAGTTTGGTCAGCATGCACATCTTGAACTAGACATACCTGGTACTCAACTCAACAGCTGTAACATTATTATTTATCAGCAACAAGAGCTTGAATGACACATTCTTGTCGTCAAAACGTTCATCAGTAGGTTAAGACCTTTGGCACAGATTGACAGCAGCAGTTTACTGTGTATTCTAAGCCACTCACGTTGCTGACAGAGTTGAACCTACTCATTACAAATAGCTTCCACTAGCTGCTGTTTATAGTTAGTTTATGTAAACACTTGCAACCATCACCATATACCTACTGCTACGACCCTGAGCTAGAAACAAGGGTTTGTAGGAATCATATAAACACAGTTTGCAAAGAGCTTGCACCGTTCATTCATGTAAGCATTCAAAACATGTTTTAGCTTCTAAAAACGGTGGCAAACTACTGTTGGAGCTACTTTTAAAGGCAACCTTGAATTGTGAAACCACATCTTAGCTGTCAGAGCTTACAGCACGCTCTCATCCAGTAGTGAGTCTGCATAGTCACTGTCTGCCAACAGTCTGAATTTGATCTCGCCATTTCTGTGAACAATAACAGTTGACAATAACCAGTTGTGCTAGAAATATTACCTTTCTTTAAACATTCCTGAAGGCTATCGGGGATTTTTTTCCTTGTGTATGTCAAATGATTTTATGGCTTGTAAAGGTGCTTCAATGGCATGTATTGATTACCCTCTTTAGTGCCGAGGATTTATCCTACAATGCTGAGCACTTCTTAACATTTTGAGTAATTTCTGTTAAGCCTTCATAACTTTATTTCTGCAAAAGCTATCTAGGCAAAATGTGTCCCCTTTTCCCCCACATATGGAAAATTATAGAAGTAGTACCCAGGGTTTGTGATTTACTTCGGGGGACATGTAAAAATAGCCACAATTTGGCAAAAGTATTTTGTTCACAAACAATGGGATAAGTATTGTGTGCAAGAGAGAGAAAGAGAGAGAGTGTGTGTGTGTGCATGTGTGCGTGCGTGTGTGTGTGTGTTTCCTTCTAAAAAAAATAACAAAAAATTCCTGGACAATAATTGCTGTCTGTCCCTTTCATAAACAGGCAGAGCAGAAAATATTTTTTCAGTACAATTTCTTCAATTTTCTAAGTGATTTGTGTTTCTTATCTATTTGCAATTTGTGGTGGAAAGATGTATGACATCTATGTGTGAACCCAGAAGGCTATAAGTTTCTCAGAGCTAGGCAAAATTCTTAATTTTCCAAGGGGTTATATTTGTATCTTGTTAGAAATAGAGGACAAGATTTTCATATGTATGTTTCTTCAATGAAGGATAATTTATAGTGGTAGTGTAATGTTACATTCATCAGATTCTTTATGAGATACTTAGGGCCTGTGGACGCCATGGTGTTGTGATGCTCGCGCTCAGTGACACGGGCGCTTGCCTCTAATGTGTCACTGTTCCGAGCATAGCAACGGGGTAGAAGGGATTCCAAGTTCGAAGCAGAGACGTTGGTTCTCGTCACTTGTCCGGTGGTGCTAGGAGCGCTGTGCTGCCCTCTTGTGTCGGGGTCATTTTCTTTGTCAAATACACTCGCCTGCGAACTTACCTGAAGCGGTCCTTCTTAACAAATTTGGCGACGAGCGTGGCCCCGACTGCGAAACCACGCGCATTCATTTGGGAGTTGTTCTGTGCGCCCTGGATCATCGAAAGGACTTCCATCGTTCGGCTGGCTACTGCGGTGCTGCTTACGGTGAGCGCTCAGTTTGCTTATGGACTTTTGTTATTATTTTTTTTGTTAACAGCCACTCATCGTGCAGGTGCCTGTTATTTCATACAAGGCAGTTGGGCATGATCTTTAACCTAGATCCTAGACCCGCTTCTCACCATGACCAAACAAGTCAACGCCGTCTCGTCTTCCTGCTTCCTCACTCGCCGCATGCTCCGAAAGATCTTCCGCTGGATCCCCGCCGACACCAGAAAAACCGTGACCCATGCCCTCGTCACAAGCCGCCTGGACTACGGAAACACCCTATACGCAGGAACCACCGCAAAACTCCAGAAACGCCTTCAGCGAATACAAAACGCCTCCGCTCGCCTCATCCTCAACATACCCCGCAACAGTCACATCTCCGCTCACCTGAGACACCTGCACTGGCTACTCGTCA
The DNA here is from genome assembly GCF_031143425.1 of Pleurodeles waltl. Taxonomy (NCBI): domain Eukaryota; kingdom Metazoa; phylum Chordata; class Amphibia; order Caudata; family Salamandridae; genus Pleurodeles; species Pleurodeles waltl. Next base: position 922,097,017 of record NC_090448.1, read on the forward strand.
ACAAAAGGATCACCTTCAGGCTCCTCACCCACCCACGCACACAAAGCCCTCCACAACAAGGGACCCGAATACCTCAACCGTCGCCTCAGTTTCTACACGCCCACCCGTCAACTTCGCTCCGCCAGCGTCGCACTCGCCGCCGTCCCTCGCATCCGCCGCACAACGGCAGGTGGGAAATCCTTCTCCTACCTGGCGGCCAAGACTTGGAACTCCCTCCCCGCCAACCTCAGGACCACTCAGGACCACCTCACATTCCGGAGGCAGCTCAAAACCTGGCTCTTCGAGCAGCAGTAACCCCCTCCCCTAGCGCCTTGAGACCCTCATGGGTGAGTAGCGCACTTTATAAATATTATTGATTGATTGACCTTTCGTGCACTTTGTTGTATTTCTGCTGGCACGCTCGCTGCTTTTCCACTTCCTTTCAAGGCCGTTTATCACTCGCACTACCTCTCGTGTGCGTTTTGTTGTTTTTCCATTTTGGCACACGCGCTACTCCTCGCGTGCTCTGTTGTTCGCCAGCTGGAAGTCAAGCGTCTTGTTAGTCACGCACAGATGTGAGCGTGCAGTACTATTCATGAATGGATTCTAATGTGTTTGGATTCTGGTAAAATTCTATGAATATATGTCACGCCTGAAAGTATCGACAATTTTAAATATATTAATTTCAATACAACGTTTGCTGGACCCTGCAAAATATTCATTTTATTCATATCTGTAAATATTTACACTTTGTAATTTTTCCTTCAGTTTTTTTTAATAATAACCCCGATGGCTGCAGGAAACATTTGAAATATTTCTGCCCCGGAACCTTTAATGCCTAAGGATGGAGAACCTTTGCTGAAATGGGAAGAGTGGAGACAATATTTTGAGAATTATATTTCTACATTTGAGGATGAAGAAGAGTTTGCACCAGAGAAAAATAAAGAAAATATTGTTGCATTGCTTGGGCGCAAAGGGTTTAAAAATGTATAACAGTATACATAAAAAAAACAAGATTGCCAGATCAAAGTGACGTTTATAGTCACGCTCGTGAAGACTTTACCGAGTATTTTAAACCCATGGTGTGTGTAGCTGTGGATCGGTACATGTGTTTTCATAGGAAGCAACAACAGGAAGAATCTGTGGAAGACTTTGTGGCTGCACTTAAAAATTTGGCACTTTCATGCAAATTTGGAACATTACACAACGATTTGATCAGAGATCAAGTGATAATGCACACACCGAACCCTCAAATACAAGAGAAATTATGGGCTAGAGGAGAAGCATTGTTACAGAAGGTCATTGAAATGGTCAAGACTGCTGAATTAACAGGAAGATGTGCCAAAGCTGTATTGCGCAGCGAGGATAAGCCTTTGCCAAATGTGGACGATAACTCTTCCATTAATTTAGTGAAGAAAAGCAACAAAGTCTATAGTAGGGCTAGTGGATTTTTACACAAAAACATACATGATGTGTTCGTAAAAGACAAGAGATCTTGTTTTAGATGCGGCAGCAAGTTTCATTTGGCAAATGATAAGAAATGTCCTGCTCGCAATCAGAAGTGTTAAAATTGCAGGGTTTTGGGACATTCTGCTAGAGTGTGTGGTAAAAAGAAAACGGGTGTTCACAAGTCTTATGTTAAGTGCTTGAATGAGTGTAAATTGCATGAAAATAGTTCTTCTGAAGATTCTGATTCTAACTTATGCATTTTGAATGTGATTGACATTGATCAAAATGTAAAAGGTAATGGTAGTAGACCTTTATGTCAAATTTCGATAGAAGACATTGACATTTCTGTGGTTGCTGACTCGAGTTCTCCTTACACTATTATCAACAGAGAAGTTTGGAGGCAATATTTTGAACCAGTGTTGGGGAACTGTTTTGAAGTGTCCGATATTGCTCCAAAAACGTTCACTGGTGAATCCATTAATATTGTGGGTTATAGGAAACTTTTAGTTAAATTCAAACATAAGCAGGCTATGTGCAAGGTGTATGTTTCGGACACAGGGCCATCTGTGCTTGGTTGGAGGGACCAAGGAGAACTTGGTATAGTATTGGATCCCAATAGTGTGACTCCTGTATCTGTGGTCCAGCAAGGTGCAGAATTTGTGGGAAGAATTGCAAAAAACAAATCCTAATTTTTTTCAGGCAACATTGGGAAACTTAAAAGTTTCCAGCATAAGATACAATTGAAAGCAAATGCTACTCCTTTTATACATAAAGTCAGATGTATTCCTGTCTCAGTAAGGAAACAGGTAGAGAAGGAGTTACTTAGATTACAGAAGGATGGTATTATCGAATCTGTAGAGTATTCAGAGTGGATTTCACCTTTGGTTGTTGTGAAGAAAAAAAATGGAAAACTGAGGTTATGTGTTGACCTTAGGGATCTCAACAAAAGTATAGTAGTGGATCAGTTTCCCTTACCCAGGATTAATGAAATGCTAGCTAGAACCAAAGGTATTAAGTGGTTCTCAAGTATAGATCTCAAAGCTGCATATCATCAAATTCCATTACATGCAGATAGTAGGAGTTTGAAATCTTTCATAACCCCTTTTGGTTGTTTTAGGTTCAAGAGAGTACCTTTTGGATTAGTCTCTGCAGCTGCCATGTTTCAGCGATTGATGCATAAGGTGTTGTCAGGCATGGGAAATGTACTGATTTTTCAGGACGATATTTTGATAATGGGAAAACATTTGGAGGAACATAACCGAGTTTTGCAAAGACTAAGCGAGCATGGTTTGAGAGCTGAACTTAGTAAGTGCAGGTTTGCAGAAAATAAGATAAACTATTTAGGTCACAAGATCTCAGAGGTTGGCATCAAACCTAAATCAGAAGTGGTGGAAGCAGTGAAGGAAACACCTAGACCACAGTCCAAGGATGATGTAAGGGTCTTTTTAGGTCTAGCTGAATTGTATGCTAAATTTGTACACAATTTTTCTGAAAAAACCTTTGCTTTGCGACAACTTCTTCAAACTAGCAGCAAACTTGTATGGGATGAACGGTATGATAGTGCATTTGAAGTTATTAAAAGTGAGATTGCTAGTGCTCCACCGCTGCATGGTTTTGATCCCAAGTTACAAAGTATTGTGACCACAGATGCCAGCGCCAAAGGTATTGGTGCCACCCTATCTCAAATTGACAGTCGGGTGTTGAGAGAATCATAGCTTTTGCCTCACGTTCTATTACTCCCACTGAAGAAAGATGTTCAGTAATTGAACGAGAAACATTAGCTTGTGTGTGGGTTTGGAACATCATAGACACTACATTTGGGGTTACCATGTATTGTTGAGGTGCGATCATAAGCCCCTCACAAAAGTGTTGACGACGAAAGGCTTAATTACGGCTTCACCTCGCATAGCTTGCATGTCTGTTAGACTTTTGGATTTTAATTACAGTGTACAATATGTGCCAGGGGTCAAAAATGTTGTTGCAGATTTTTTAAGCAGAATGCCATTACCTGCGCAGGATTGTGAGGAGGTGGATCTTGACTCATTCACAGTCGCAAATATAGTAGATGATTTACCTGGCATCTCTAAGATGGAGTGGGAACAAGCACTTATACAGGATGATGAGCTCATTGTTGTGAGTGAGTATATTAGGAAGGAATGGCCAATAAAGAGCATGTTAGATCAGAAGAGTCGTGTGCTTTGGGAGTTGAGAGATGAACTTTCTTTAGAAGGTAGTTTGGTATTGAGGAATGGCAGAGTTATTCCCCCAAGTTGTCTAAGACAAAGAATTGTTGATTTATGTCATGAGGGACATTTAGGCATTGGGAAGACCAAAAATAAGGTAAAATTTGCGTATTGGTGGCCTGGATTGGATTCTGATATTGAAAAGAAAGTTAGGAACTGTCAGGCTTGTGTTAATTCTGATAAATCACAGGTAACACTAAAACTACCTTTGCATCAGTTGAAGTGTCCAGATGGACTATGGGAACAGATTGGAATTGATATTGCTGGACCGATAATGTATAATGATAAGCAAAAGTTTTTACTGGTGTTGATTGACCATTTTACCAAATGGCCTTAGGTGGAGATTGTTAACAAGGCAAATGTTGAATCAATAATTCGTTTTTCGACAAAGTGTTTTTGAGAGAGGGCTTACCTAAATACATCGTCAGTGATCATGGTCCACAATTTGTTTCACATACTTTCAAGGAGTTTTTGGAAAGGAAGGGTGTGTTGCATATCACCATTTCTTTATATCACCCGGCAGGGAATGGTGCAGTTGAGAGATTTAATCAAATGATTAAGACTGTCATTCAGTTGGCCAACAACAGTAATGAGGATTGGATGAGCGAATTAATGAGAAACTTGTGGTCCTACAGAACTACACCTTGTGATTATACTGGGTTTTCCCCTTTTGTATTGATGAGAGGTAGGATTCCAGTGGGGAAAGATAATGTAGGTTGGTCGACTGAAGGTAAAAAAGTGGACTGGACTCTTAAACAAGTTACACAGAATATTAAGTGCTCTCAAGATTGAGGTAAACATTATTTTGATGCAAAACACAAGTGTTCAGAACAGATCATTAAAATTAGGGATTGGGTGAAGGTTAAGAAACCCGGTTTCATTAGGAAAGGTTACAATCGATATTCAGATCCTCTTAGGGTGGAAAAGATTTACTGTAATTCAGTTTTGTTGAGCGATGGGAAGGTTTAGCATTTGTCCTCTGTATCTATTTGTGGCAATGGGAATTCTTTTCCAGCTGAGAAGAAAAAGGAAGAAGTCAGTCAAGCACAGGAAGTCAGTCCGGCACACAAGGAATGCAAATTTGATTGGCTGATGGACTGGAAGAGGACAAATCATTTGGATTCTGGCTTGTTGGCTAATGAACAGTCAGTCTCGAATAGCCAAATGGAGAACTGTGCTGAGAAAATCAGTAGATGTGGTTGTGTGGTCAGAAAATGAAGCAAGTTTCAAGATTAAGTTTGCAATGTACTATGAGTATTTAGTTAACGTATTGTTTTCTTTTGGGGGTAAATGTCTGGCTGGGTTAAAATGCATATATACACGTGTTTACTGTTTTGTTTTGTTAAGGGGAAGATGTGTTGTGATGCTCGCGCTCAGTGACAAGGCGCTTGCCTCTAATGTGTCACTGTTCCGAGCATAGCAACGGGGTAGAAGGGATTCCAAGTTCGAGGCAGAGACGTTGGTTCTCGTCACTTGTCCGGTGGTGCTAGGAGCGCTGTGCCGCCCTCTTGTGTCGGGTCATTTTCTTTGTAAAAGAAACTCACCTGAGAACTTACCTGAAGTGGTCCTTCCTAACACATGGTGATGGCCGACCACCATTGGCTTTGCAGTCGGATCACTGAATTACGATGTATGTGGTTCTTTAGAAGAAAGACTTTGGTGGTCCTGCTGGCACAGCCAGGCAGTGCAGATCGCTGCTGTGGTGAGACAGGCCACTCAGTCCGTTGGAGCCAGTAATTCAACCAGACATATTATGATGTTGTTTTCCGCCAACGTGAACATGGTGGTACAACAGCCACATTCCAGGAGGTGCAAATGGAGAGTATATAGGAAGAAACTCACTTCCAGGCAGTGTCACACATCCTGTGCTGTCATGGCGCTGATCACACACATCCTGCCACTGCTGCCACTCATGGGTTGAGCCCAAACTCCACGCCGCCCTGGATGCAACTGATGGTAAGAAAAAACACCTATCTGTGTCTTTAAGCTCAACAACAGATCGTTGCACTGTCATTCACATGATATGGGGTATACACTACATGGACCAAGTGCAATTGTCATTGTGTCTCAGGTAGGTGTCATTCACAATGAATGACACATTCACAGCCATAAAAGCCCCCTTGGGTAGGTCACTGACACTGCACCTCCACTCTCCTCAAAAACACATGCCTGATCATCTTAGTCACAGGGACAGTGAAGTCTACAGAACATAGGGCCAGATGTAGCAAGCATTTTGCATGGTGCAAACTGCGAAAATCGCAGTTTGTGCCATGCAAAATGCTGTTTGCGATGGTCATTCACAATTTGCGAGTCGGTAGCGACTCTCAAATTGAGAATGCGACTCGCAAATAGGAAGGGGTGTCCCCTTCCTATTTGCGACTCGCATCGCTATGCTAAATTGCTTTGTGACCGCGAATGCGATCGCAAAGCAATTCACAGTTACCACCAGTGTCACACTGGTGGTAACCCATTCGCAAAAAGGAAGGTGTCCCCATGGGACCCCTTCCCCTTTGTGAATGTTGCCAAAAAGGGGTTTTCAGAGCAGGCAGTGGCCCAATGGACCACTGCCTACTCTGAAAAACTGAAACCAAAAGGTTTCATTATTTTTTTTATTGTGCAACTCGTTTTCCTTTAAGGAAAACGGGCTGCAAAATAAATTAAAAAACTGCTTTATTTAAAAAGCAGTCACAGACATGGAGGTCTGCTGACTTCAGCAGGCCACCATCCCTGTGAGTGCAGGGACTCGCTATCGGGTCGCAAAATGCGACCCACTTCATTAATATTAATGAGGTGGGTCTTTGCGACCCCATAGCGACTCGCAGAAGGTGTCTGAGACACCATTCTGCATATGGTTTTGCGACTCGGAAATTGTGAGTCGCTCCGAGTTGCAATTTCCGAGTCGCAAAACCTAGTTTTGCTACATCTGGCCCATAGTGTCACACACCAGCAACGCCACATCAAAATCACATCTACCAATTGAACTGACACTCTGACATTGCTCACATGCCATGCACTGTCAGCAGATTTAAGACACATATGTATGGATGTGTAATGTAGCACAAATAAACCTTCCATGAAACATCACTGTAATGGAACCACACATATCACCCACATTGGAACACAATAGAAGGCTAATGGGATGCACAATATTTGGTGAGAAAAATATCAAAAGCTCACAATGCAAACAATACGTGCACAAAAGGAATGGGGTATCAGGAGCACTCCCGGAAAGATACTGCCCTGGGACACATTTCAATATTCACATGGGTCTTCATGTATCTCAGGGGTGAAATGCCAATCTGCCAAATGGGCTATACATGTAGATGAAGTAGCTGGGAGGTACACACATCAAAATGGGCACATGGTCAGTCAAATGTAAAGGAAGGTAGCACAATTGAACACTATCCATGTGTGGACATCAGAACTCTAGCTTGCACACATGAGACAAATGTCCAATTCAATTCAGGGGGGCAATTCCAACACTATACATGCTGATATTGGCCAACCCAAGATGAAATACTTACAATATCTAACATAACACAATGCAAAGACACCTCTGTTGGATTAACAAATATATCCATACAGTGAACATCTACCCTTGTCCTGGGAGACACCAGCACTGCCCTCAAAGTAAGATTTTGCCAACAGCACAAAATGGATCCGCCATCAGGGTGAAACACACGCAACTGTAGACATACAACACAAATCAATCAGGAACAACAAAAAGGTAGAAAATTAATGGCAGGACAAATGTGTACCCAACAAAACGACAACTTGGGTTTATTAATAGCAAATGCTGAAGAGCAAAGGCCATTGGCCAATCCAAATACTAGTCCATGCACATGATTGTGCCCAAGCTTGACTCCAATCGCTGCCAGGGAACCACCACAGGAAGGGGCATCAAGTGGGGGTGCAGGCTTTTCAGGGATCATGCTTGGGTGGGTGTGTCAAATTTGGGATGGGTGGGTTTGGGTTTGTGAGGGGTGGACTGTTTCTTTGGAGGAGTGGGCTTCTTCTTGGGGGGAGGTATGGGTGCTGACAGGGGAGGACTTGGATATGGAAGGGATGGGTTGGGATGTGGGTGGGGCTTGTTGGGTTTAGGAAGAGGTTGGAGGTAACAAGGGAAAGAGCAAGGTCAAAGGGAAAGTTTCTTTGGAAAAATGGGTAGGGTCATCAGAAGGGATTGGGGATTTGGAGGTAAAGGGATTGATGGTCTTGCCTGTGGGTGTTGTTGCCTTTGGTGTGTGCATGTGTGAGGTATGCTTGGTTTTGGGTGGTGTTTGTTGCATGTGTGCATGTTTTGGGGGCTGTCAGGTGGAGGTGTGGGTGATGTGGGAGTGGTGGATGCGTGTGTGGCTGTTGAGGTGGTGCCTGTGGGTATGGTGGATTGGTGTATGTGTATGTGTGTGTTGGGGTGGTGTCTGTGGGGATGGTGGATGTGGTGGATGTGTCTTTGTGTGTTGGGGTGGTATCTGGGGGTATGGTGGATGTGTCTGTGGGTTTTATGGTGGTGTCTGGGCTATGGTGTCTGAGGTGTGTGGCTCTGTGATGTGTGAGGTGTTGTCTGGGTATATGGTGGGTGTGGTGGATGTGTCACTGGCTGTTGTGGTGGTGTCTATGGGTATGGTGGTTGTGGTGTGTGGGTGGGTTGGGGTTGTGTGAGTTTCTGTGGGAATGATGGCTGCTGTGGTGTCTGTGGGTGACTGTTGAGTGCCTGCATGCCAGTGTGCCTTGTGATGCTTGTGTCTATGTGTGCTGCTTGTGTGTGTTGAGGTGGTTGAGTGTGAATGTGTCTGTGTTCTTGGGACAGGAGATTGGAAAGAGGGAGGTGGTTGGGGGGGAATGCAGGGGATGTATGGCTGCCATCAGTGAGTAGGCCAGAGCCTGAGAAGATATTTGTACACCAGACATATCACTATGAATGCCTTCCTGGTACGCATTTGTCTGCTGAAGTTGGCTGGCCAAACACTGGATGGCATTCACAATGGCAATCTGTCCCACAGAGATACTTCTCAGAAGGTCAATAGCCTCATCAATCATGGCATCATGGGTAACAAGGGCTTGGGATGAGGTGCTTGGAGTGAAGGAGACGCCCACCCTCTTGGATGAGTGGGCAAGGACAACTGGTTAGGGAGCAACAGGGAGGGTGGTGGACAAAGATGGTAGAGCAGCAGGTCCTTATTGGTCTGCCACCACTAGAAAGTGGCCACTGGAGGTAGAATTGGATGATGAGGAGGTCGATCTTGTGTCCTCCGTGGCACTCCTGGTCCCTCTGTGTCAGTGGTGTCATGGCTGGAGGCACCATGGCCAGATGCTTCCCTGTTTGGCTCCACTCTGTCTCCTTCACTTGCCTGGGACGATGTTGCAATTACAAAAAGAAATAGGGTCACTACATGCTCCTGATCACACTTGAACAACAGCTGTGATTAGTAAACATTACCATGACGTAAAGTAGGCCCCAGCAGCAATCTCCATCAAAGTGGTTCCTACATTTACCACACCATATGAATACTTGCCACATGAAATGTCAGCAGTTGCCCACAGGAAAATCCGAATCTCAATCAACTCCAATTGCATGGGTGAAGTTGTTCCACACAGTAACCCTTGAACAAGTAGGAGACCTCATCACCTTCAATGTTTTTTTGCTCATGCCTAATACTTCAGTTTCTTGTTGTCATACAATAGAAGGGCAATGCCAAGTTCATTCCCACATATCCCACACAAGATCATCCATACATCTGTTTGTCACATACACAATCCCACAATAATAAGAACTGATGGTCCTGGCATGTTGCTGACAGAAGCACAGTAGCCTGAAGAAGGTGACATGGAAATGCCCATGTCACACTGTAAACAGATCAACAATTCTCACTTCATCTTTGGTAAATTGGACTACTGAAGTCATGGAGGTTGTACTAATGTTGCTCAGATATATTACACATCTAGTATGGAAATGTACACTGTAGACAAATTGTGCAAAATGTCAGGGAGATACGTCTCCAAAATCCAAAACACAGTGAATCAGCTGACCTCGGGGAAATCACTGGGAAAATCACCTGTCTCGAATGTCACTCCTGACAATGGCATACTCTGATTGCACCAGTAGAAGCTAATAGTCCTTTGAATGTTGAAGAGGCCCAGGGATTATCAAGTACTCATAGAAGGCCCTTGACATGTTGCCCAATAAGAAGCTATATCACTGTCTCCATTTTGGTCATGCACACACAGATTTCCGTGGATGAATGGTTGTACACAAACACATATGATTTCCACATAACTGCAAGTTACTCCATGATGCATGCCCACAGTCAGGTAACAAACCTTTCCCATTTCGCATGTGCAGAGCACTTAGCCACATGATGCCACATCAATAGCATATAAATGCTTATTGTGGCTAAAAACTGTAGTCCTAACTGCCATGTCCTTCATCGCTACTGCAGTTGTTCATGCCAAATGGCATGCAATGACAGGTGAGGGTATGTGTGAGCCAACAATCAATGGTGGCACACTCTTGTCTGTGGTGCCACATGAAATGTAGCCCATGACATATGTCCAATTCCAAACACATGTTGGCATGCACATATATATGAGGGACTACAGAAATCATTCCATGAAGACAGGTACACCATGAATGAAACAGCAGTGAACATTAATTGTCAAAATTGAAAGGAACACCTGCTAACATGTAGGCACAAGGAATGTTGGCACCAGTGATGTCAGACAAACCATGTCAAGGGACATTCCCCACTTACCAAGGGGAAGTATTAAGCTCTAGCTGCACCTGAAGAAAACCAGAAGAACAATGTATGCTCTTTCACATGTCTGATGACCACCTTCACATAACAGATAGTAGTGAGGCACCAGCACTCATGACACACTGAAAACAAGTGGCCTCTGTGGGACAGATGCAAATATACTCACATGAGCAGGAACATGGCTGAGAACAGTGATTCATCACTTCATTTTGTTTGGGCTGTAACACTGAAGAGTAGTGGACTGTTGGGTACAAATTACACCCACGGCAACAACCAACATTACTTGATTGATCACTGTACACAGCCACGTGTTGGCACAGGAGATCAAATTGTTTGTGGACTTTACTCTGGTGTGTCCAAGGTTTCTGGGCTAATCGACAAGGTACATCAGCATGCACCAACTTCCATACCTACACAAGTAGCTACTCATCTTGTGTGTCACTATTCAGGGGAAGGTGGTCAAGCCTAAAACATCATCTCAGTAATGTGACAGACAAGAGTATGCCCTGGACACACCCATTTGTGGGTGCAAACGCCCATCAAGCTCCGGGCAGGCCACTGTCAGGATTAGGGCCATTAGGAGGGTCAGGCTCTGATGTGAACCCCACCTATATTGGGAGGACAGCCCCAGCTGAACCTCAGCGATCGTCCAGGCCCAGGGTCTCAGTCCCTCCCACCTCTTTCAACAGTGAACACTCTGCCAGCTATGGACCCCCAGGGTCCTCACCTTTCAGGTGATGGCTTTCCAAATTCCCTTCTTCTGATGGGTGTTGGCCTGTATGAATACAAGCGACAAATCAAAAGATTACAAACACAAGGTTTTGCACAAATGGTCTTGCCACACACATGTCATAAACACCAAGCACAAAATGTGTAACTTGTAATCACACAACAACAGTAAAGCACACATGCTGAGAAGTACAGTGACATGACTACACACTTTTGGCGTCCTCTGCAGACTATCCAACTACTCTGCTCATGGCCTACAATGAGTATACAAGCCTACTGACATCAATGAGCCCAGGCTCAAGCAACATGTACTCTGATGCAAGCCACAATGAAACACTACACACGATTGTGGCTTCTGAAGGGTAAACTCCTTGGGCCTGACTGGACCAACACATTCACACTCTGCAACATTGACTCAATGCATAGAGTCCCTACAGGCAAATTCCATAATACAGACTTCATCCTAAGACTTGAGTGACAATGAAAGGGCTGGCATGGTGGCCGTGAAAAGTCTTTACCATGTGCATGTGTGGACATGTGGCCTACCAAACGCCAACTCATGCCACTGCCTACACAATCACCAGTGTAGTGTGTTGCAGGGCACAGATGGCATATGACGGCAGTGCATTGTCCACCACCGCTGGCGGTATTTTTGGCGGTTGCAGAGTAGCAGATAATTGGGTGTCTCCCGAATCAATGTTGTGGACACATTTGTTCACAACTATGAGGGTCACATTTGACCCTTGAGAAGCTGACAGCTGTGATGTTTACTGGGTGTAATGTATTTCAAGTCAGAAATGCTTTGTCACATGAGTTTGTTGGTATGTGTCATATATGTTGGTGTGGACACAGTGGCTAGTGCCCAAACTCATGTATTTTCACACATAGGAACCCTGGGGGAGGAAGGCTGCAACATCCTGTTGTCTACTGTCCATTGCTAGACCTTCACCCCATGGAGGAATGCCATATCATCAAGCTGTACCATTAAAATAGTCACACAATAGTGGATTTATGTTGTCAGTTGGAGCCAGATGTGATGCCAGCAAACAGTAATCCATACTGCATGCCACCCATTGTTCAAGTCATGGCAGTATTGCACTTCCTGGACACTGGGTCCTTCAAACATACAATGGCCCTGTGTGGTGGAATGTCCCAACCTATGTTCAGTTTGGTGTTGAGAGATCTCCTCTCAGCAGTTTTGAAACACATTGCCATTTATATCACGTTTCCCCCCTATGTGAGGATTTAGCCAATGTGAAGGTGACTTCTATGGCTTTGCTCACCTCCCATATGCCGCCATTTATGACACACATGTTGCCTTGGTGCCACCACAGGCCACTGAACAAGTCTATCACAACAGAAAAAACTTCCATTCCATCAACGTGCAAGTTGTCTGCTTGGCAGATCTCTACATCTCAAATGTCAGTGCCCATTTCCCTGGATCAGCCATGATTCCTTTATAATGTAGAACAGCACCATACCCCAGCTGATGTCACAACTGCAACCATAGATGGCCTGGCCAGTTGCTAAGTCACATCGGTCCTGATTGTGTGTGAGCATTGTCAGGTGCAATAACCAGTGTAGTGACTCATTGTTGCATTTATGTCCCATTCCTTAACAGGAGGCTCAGCATATCCAAACCATCCTTGGTTATTGACGCCACTGAAGAATCCAATTACGCTAGGGTATGTCCACTTCAATGAGGCCCATGGAATAACTCGACGAACATTGGAGTGGGCTTTTGGGCTCCTGAAGACCAGATTTTGCTGTCTGGTGAAGCCCTTCTCTACTCAACCGGAAAAGTGTGTCAGATCACTGTGGCATGCTGCATACTTCACAGCATCGCCCCATGGAGGAATATCCCATACATCCCAGAGGAGGGGGAGCCTACAGTGCCACCGGAAGAGAATCCTGAAATACCATCTGAAGATGACAGTGGTGAAGAAGTAGGTATTGACTTGCAACAAGATCTCATCCAGAGCTTCTTCTCATGAGCGTATGGCATGTGATGTCATGACTGTGACTGTACAATGTACTGTAGTTGTGAGAATGTGTGGAGTTAATTTTTTAAATAGTCAAACAGCTGATACTCAGCCAAATTCAGCCAAAGGCTGTTTGATTAGATAGCTTTTGACACATCCCTACCTTGATAATATTGCTTTGTTTGTGTCAGATTTATCGCATTGTACTTTATTGTCCAGATACTTGCTATGTGGCTTGTGTCATATGGATGGTTTCATGCTTACACTCCTTGTTTTGTTATTTGTACAGGAACCTCCACCATGACACCTTCATGTGGGCATTTCAGAATTGTGACATTGACAGGTATATGATTCTGTTCTGAAATACGAAGTGGACATCAAATGTTCCAAGTAATGTAGGTCACTGAGTTTGGGTGTAGGAGACCTGTGCCAACACAGCTTGCACAGTATTAGAGTGGATGTCTAGAAGAGTCCATTGGATTTATTTCATGTCCTGTGGTGGCCTAGATGTGTCATGTGTGTCATATTGTGGTCAGAAAATGTGAAGTCTGAGGCTAAGACAATGTCATTCACCCTTCACATTGGCTAAGTACCCTTTTGTATGACCTGTATGTAGCTGTTGATGCGTTTCATCATTGTAGGCCACAGTGCCTGTGCCAAATCACTGACATATGTTTGTGTCATACCACCAGATGCCTGCGCACTGGATGACTAGTGACCCTGTGATCAGAAATTGTTGTACTGCCATCTGTCTGAGATTTGTATTATGTGATGGTGGATTTCTTTGGTGTGGTAGGTGATAAGGCTCCAGCTGATGACAGCAACCCTTCGAAGTTTCCCTATTCTGCAGGACAACTTCTGGCAAATTGCTTCCTTCCATGGTCTGGAGGCCTGTACCTGTAAATATGTTCATTAACTCAGTAGGATTCAGTCATTTATGATTTTGAATATTTCAGACATGTTGACAGCCAATGTGCTGAACCCTGTGGTTACATTTCTTCTTTGAGCAGATACTTGTATGTACATGTTTGTGTGAGATGATTGTAATCCTGAGCTGTACACTGTGTACATGAAACATATCCCATCCTGAACGAGTACCTTGGATAATCATCATATGGTTCACATGGTCTGACATAACCACGTGGCTAAATGTGAAATAAATTAAAAACAGCTGACAATAAGTCAGTCGTGGCTGACCTTATTGGGAAGCTACGACTAACAGAAAATACATGTGATATGACTCAACAAAAAAACAAATGTGAAGGGGTCAGTCATGATGAATGAAATCATTGGAGTATGATGCCACACCATTGGAAGTCCAAAGTCCAGAGTAATCCTCCCATTGGAAATAGAAGGTGGTTCAGGATCAGTCCACAGAGTAAAGGAGGACCTAAAGGAAGAGGATTACTGCTGGCAGTTGTGGGTGTGTTGCCATCCGCACGTCCTGGATTCTTTTCTGGCTGTCCCCACTTGCAGGGTGGGATCAGCTACTGCACACGCAGAGTTCTCCGTGGTTGTTTGTGCCTCTGTCAGGGCCTTCCTTCTTGTTCTGCCATAGACGTATTTTGGCATGATGCACTTGCCAAACAGGAAGCAGTAGATGTTGGGACTAAAGTCCTGTTTAGTGTGGTTAATTTCCCACAACACCTCCGTATCCTGGGAATCCATTCCTTCTATCATGACCCTCTGGACCTGCTGAATGTCCCAAAGTTCACTGCCCACCTGGCCCATCACATCTTAGGACTCCTGATAGACCCACAAGACATGGCTGATGGTGTCCTGGTCAACAGCAGCCCCAGTGGCCTCACTCTGCTGCCCCATAGCATCCCTCCTACGCACCCCAACCAAATAAGCCTGTGCCCTTGGCACAGGGTGCCCTCTCCAACTGGGTCCTGGACCCTCAGTGTCCAGAGTGTCAATTTGCACCTCAGGCTCCAAGGCTGGGAAGCCCAGGATGGTGGAAACTGTAGTAGGTATAGAGGTTGGTGAGCACATCGTTGACAAGGATGTCAAAGCAACAGGGCTGGGAGGTGATATAGTGGCCACAGTGATACTCACTGTTGCCACCGAACCAAGTTTGCCAGATGGGCCAGGACCTTCCTCTACATCCACAAGTCCAGGAGTGTTTTTGTCACTGAGGGCTTCCAAGGGTTTTGTGTTGCAGTATGCGGAGACATTGGACATAGTTAAGCTGTGGGTAATCCTTTTGTGCCAAGTTACCATGGTGTTTGGTTATTTGACATGACACGTGTGAAGCATGCCTAACCTATTTGAATCAAGCAGCTGATGAGATGTGCACATCAGTTGCAGTTTGAAAGATGGTCTGAAATGCCATCTTACCACCAGTGAAGCCAACATAGTGAAGAGGCAACATATAGCTTTGACCATGTAGAGGCCTAGTTGAGTGAGATGCAGGCAAACACAGGACTGGAGTCATCATGTGCACAGTGCTCTGTCAATGTGCCTGCTGCCAATGCCCATCTGGTGATGCAGATTGAGCCCTTAGGATACTTGTTGCATACATAATGACATAATGTGTCTTTCCTGTCTTCAATAGTTTCATCTTGGGTTAGCAGGTCAAGGTGGAGCTAGGTAGACAATCACGTCTCTGAATTGAGCATGATGTGCATCTTTGTCACTTCCAGGTGAGTAAACTTCAATTGAGAGTTACTAAACGGTGGTCTTTCATCAGGTGCACACTGGGCTAGTGGTTGGAGTTCTGGAAACAGGGCCTCTGGGAGTAGCAGTCAGGTCACTCTCTGTACTACACACACTATACAAATGGTATCCTCCAAGATGAGTACACATGAATTGAGAGTTAGCAAACAAGGGTTTTTGGACAAATGACTACTGGGCTGATGTTTGGAGTTACAGGCATAAGGCCTCCTGGGAGCTGCAGTCGGGTGACTCTTTCTATGACACACCATACAAATGGTATCGTCTCAAGTGAGTACACATCAATTGAGAGTTAGCAAACAAGGGTATTTGGACAATTGACCACTGGGCTGATGTTTGGAGTTACAGGCATAAGGCCTCCTGGGAGCTGCAGTCAGGTCACTCTCTCTATGACACACCATACAAATGGTATCGTCTCAGGTCAGTACACTTCAATTGTGAGTTAACAAACACGGGTATTTGGGCAAGTGACCACTAGGCTGGTAGGTGGAGTTACAGAAGCAGGGCTTCTGGCCTCATCAGTTAGGTTACTCCCTCCACTCCCCAATACTTGGCATATGGTATCCTCCCAGGTGAGTAAACCTCATGTAGGAGTTCACTAACAGATGTATTGGGCCAAGTGAACACTGGGGTGGTGATTGGGGTTACAGAAACAGTGCCTCCTGGGAGTTGCAGTCAGGTCACTCTCTTTCTTACACACACTACACAAATGGTATCCTCCCAGGTGAGTACACTTCAATTGAGAGTTAAGACACAGGGATAATTGGGCAAGTGAACCCTGGTCTGGTGGTTGGAGTTCCTGAAACAGAGTCTATTTAGCTTTGCAGTCAGGTCACTCCCTCTACACCCCAACACGTGACCAGTGGTTTGCTCCCAGGTGATTGACCTTCAATTGAGAGTTCACTAACAGATATACTGGGGCAAGTGATCACTGGGCTGGTGGTTGGACTTACAGAACAGAGCCTCCTGGAAGTTAGTCAGGTCACTCCCATACACTTGACAAATGTTGGGTACTACATATCTGTTTGCAGGCTCATTTAAGTGTGAGTATACATTTATATTTTGGGAAATACCATGAATCCTGGAATTCTTTACATTAGAGATTTACATGCAATATTTTGACATATGGCATATGATAGGATTTGGTAGCTGTGATGTTGGGTCCAAGTATACACACTGACAGTGTTAAAACTCAGATACTCAGGGTAGTGAATGTTGGCGAGGTACATGAACAAGACAGTGGCAAAAGCCGAGCTGTGAGCATGCATGACATTGCAGTTTTATGGCTGTTTTTTGTGCTGTAACTTACCAGAATCCACTCCCCGAGGTATTCTTTTCAAGCCCTCAGGAAGCAGGATGGCCAAGACCTTCTCTTTCCAGGAAAGAGTCTTAATGTGACACTGGAAGAGTCACATCAGTCTTCTTGGCCTCTAGCTGCTGCCTGGAGACCAGGGAACAGACCTTGCCCCTGAGGTTGTTTAATCTCTTCCTAATGTGCTCCTTTGTGCGCAGGGTCGCACATACAGCATTCAATCTGTTGACTACCCTGTCCCACATTTCCATTTTCTTTCTGAGAGAAGTGTGCGGGACATAGGCTCCAAACAATTGTGGCTCTACTCTTATGATTTCATACACCATGATTCTCAACTCTTCTGAAAACGGGGATTTTCAGAACATGACATGGTGGACAAAGAAAGTTGTTGAGAGGGACTTTCTTAACAGGGGGAGTGCAATAGGGAGTGACTGGGCAGAAGAGTGTGCAGAAGTGTGTTCTATGGGATGGTGGGAAAAGGGGTGCCTAATCTATGAAATCTTCAATAAACAGAGTTGGGGTTCTTTGGCTCCCTGTGGAGATGAAAAACGAGTGGTCTGTAAAGGGGTCTGTTTTATAGTGTGATTTGCAGGTGTGTCCACTGGACCAATTTGTGTCTTCTGTATTGTTTTTTAATTCATTCAATGTGCAATCGTCGGTTACTTTGCTGAACGCATACAGGGTGGTAGTCTGCCATTGCCTAACCACTGCAAAGGCTACCACCAATGGGACTAAATGTTTATAATATGCTCGGTGGTTGGTTGGAGCTGATGGTGCTGGAGCTCAGACCGCCTAGATACAAGCTGCTGCACGGCTGGTGGTCTGCCTCTTTTGCTTGGAGGTATGCAGTCCTGCCTGTTTGCATCGTAATACAGCGGTCTGGGGGCCTCTGGTGTTGCAGTCTTTTTAGGACCGTCAACATTGCAGTCTGGTCGTCCGATGGTCAAACTCGTAGACAGGCCCTTAGTCTCTGCTTGTTTCTAAAAAAACAGAAGTACCCCTGACATGGATTACTGTTAGACTTGGCATCCTTGCCGTGGTCTCCCCTAACTTTTTTGCCTCTGTTTCCCAGGTTGTTGATGTGTGCTGGACTCTGTTTTTGCTGTTTTTGTTACTCTGAGCACTTTACCAATGCCATCCAGTGGTAATGTGCAGGTGAACCTATATAAAATGTGTATGTAATTGGTTTTCCATAATTGGCATATTTTATTTACTGGTAAGTCCCTAGTACAGTGCACTAAAGGTGCCCAGGGCCTGTAAATCAAATGCTACTAGTGGGTCTGCAGCACCGGTTGTACCACCCACATCAGTAGACCTTTAAACATGGCTCAGACCTGCCACTGCAGTGTCTGTGTGTGCAGTTTTAAACTGCCAATTCGACTTGGCAAGTATACCCACTTGCCAGGAATAAACCTTCCCTTTTCTTACATGCAAGAGACCCATAAGGTAGGCCCTAGGTAGCCCCATGGGCAGGGTGCAGTGTATGTTTAAGGTGGTACATATACTAATGTGTTTCTATATGTCCTCAAAGTGAAATACTGCCAAATTCGGTTTTCACTGTTGCAAGGCCTATCTTTCTCATAGGTTAACACGGGGGCTACCTTTAAATATGATTAAAGTGTAGATTCCCTAAGGGGGGGATGGACATGTGTAGTTTGGGGTCTCTGAACACACAATTAAAAATTACATCTTTTAGTAAAGTTGTTTTTGAGATTGTGTGTTTGAAAATGCCACTTTTAGAAAGTGGGCATTTTCTTGCTTAAACCATTCTGTGACTCTGCCTGTTTGGGGATTCCCTGTCTGGGTCAGTTTGACAGTTGGACTGTTTGCACCTCTCTCTAGACAGTGACACAAAGGAAGCTGGGGTGTAGCCTGCATAACCTGATAAGCCATCTGGGCTCGGAGGGAGGGGAAGAGTGATCACTTACACCTGAAAGATCTGTGCCTGCCTTCACACAATGCAGTCTCCAACCCCCTGGTGTGAGTCTGGGGCCTGGCCTGGGCAGGGAGAATTTCACAAACAATAGAGACTTTCCTTTGAAGTAGGCCTACTTCAAAGACAGAACTGGGTAGAAGAAGGACACCCAACCCCCTGAAAATTAGATCACTTCTGGACATAAAGAGGAACCTCTGCCTGGAGAAGTGCTGCTCTGCCTTTGACTGTGCTTTATGGAGCTATCCTGCAGTTGCTGCTTCTGCCTGTGCAAGGGGACAAAGACTGGACTTTGTTGTGCATTCCTGCTTGTGAAGAAATCTCCAAGGACTAGTCCTGAGCTTGCCTCCTATTGTTGAAGTCTCAGGGCCATCAAAGACTTCTCCTGCCAGCACCTGGACTCTCTGCTGAGACTCCTGCCCTGCCAAGTGGTGCCATATAGAGTTCCTAGGGCCTTGGAAGGTGAAGCTGGCAGACACAGACCGCGGTGCAGGGAACCTTTTGATGCACCTTCCGAGACGCGCTTGAGAAACGACACGTCACCACTTCGCGGCTGAAATCAATGCTCCACCTGCATCGCGGCTGGATGATCGACGCACTCAGCTGGAGAACCGACGCACAACACCCATTGACGGAGGCTGATAATGTCGCAACCCACATAGCGCAGTTTTCCTGATACCATGCGGCTGGATTTTTTATATAATATCGCTGGGTGCAGAAAAACGACACATCGCTCTCCTGCAGAGAGAAGAAACAGCACACGCCAACACAACCGAAGGAAGAGAAACTCCGCACGGTCTCGCTTGCGGGTGAGAAATCGACGCATCGCTAGCCTTTTCCAACGCACACTCACCGTGCGTGTTATTTTGACACTACTCAGGTACTTTTCAATGCTAACAGTGTTTTCACTGTTTTCTCAAGGATTTAAGACTCTGGTGGTCATTCCAACCTCGGCGGTCAAAGGCGCTTACCGCCAGACAGAAGATCGCCATAACACCGCCGCGGTAAACCGCCACGGTCATTCTGACCCACACTAGGCAAACCGCTAAAATACCGCCATCCACAAAAGTCCGCCACACCAAAGGTCAGCGATAAACTGGCGATGACCAAACCTCCACCTTCACGCCAACAGAAATACGCCCATGCCATTATGACCCACGAATCCACGCGGCGGTCTTTCAACCGCGGTATTCTATTGGCGGTACACACCGCCGCAGTCGAAATACACATACACCTACAAAACACTACCACATTGAACAATTCGAAATACACACACCTGATACACATACACACACCACTCCCACACACCCAATACATTATAAAACACACACCCACATCACCCACAAACCCTTACGACCAGAAATTTCGAACAAAGACCAGAGAGAGACACCACAATCTACAAACAAGCATCCACAGGCACACCATACCAATACCCACAGAACTTCCACGCACCTCACACAACACACCACTAAATAGCACCCCACCTATCACTACACACTCCACCCCACACATCATCCACACCACCCCAGGGCACCTCAAAGACACCCCAGGTTCTCAGATGCTGAATTCAGGGTCATGGTGGAGGAAATCCTACTAGTAGAGCCCCAACTGTTCGGGACACAGGTGCAGCACACCACCATTGCCAGGAAGATGGAGCTATGGCAAAGAATAGTGGACAGGGTCAACGCTGTGGGACAGCACCCAAGAAATCGGGATGACATCAGGAAGAGGTGGAACGACCTACGGGGGAAGGTGCGTTCCATGGTATCAAGGCACAACATCGCGGTACAGCGGACTGGCGGCGGACCCCCACCTCCTCCCCCCGAATTTACAACATGGGAGGAGCAAGTCTTGAACATCCTGCATCCTGAGGGCCTCGCAGGAGTAGGCGGAGGAATGGACTCTGGTAAGTCTCATCTTCACTACTTCATCCCCCCCACCCCATCTGCATGGCATCTCATACCCCCACCCTCACCCCCTTCACAACTCCCCCTTGCAAATGTCTCACCATCACAACCCACCCATCCCAGAACTTTGCCCTGCATGCGGCCCCAAAGCATGGACACCCATCACCAAAGCATGCCCAATGCACGTACCCATTACCCCCCCCCCCCCAAAACACCGTCACAACAGCCCCCACAAAGGAATGCCAGCACTGGGGTACACGGGCACCCACCCATTGCACGCCATTGGCACACACAGAAGCAATAACCATACTTTTATACCCCTGCAGGACCCGAACGCCAGGTCACCGCGCAGGAGGGTCCACAAATGTCCCCTCCACCCCCAGAAGAGGCCCACAGTGATGACAGCAGCTCTGTCTCCCTGGATCTAGATGACCAGCCCGGTCCATCGGGGACCTCTGGACAGTCGGTTCCCCTCAGACAGGCACAGGCCACAGCAGACCTTCCCCCCTCTGGGAACACCAGCACAGCACCCACCCAGCGGGCCCATACCTCTGTCCCCAGGACACGTCAATCAGCGGTGTGACCACCACTACAGGGAACCCAGGCTAACCCACCACCCCAACAACAACAGGGACCTGGGGGCAGTGGTAGTGGGCACACGGTCCAGGGGACGGAGGCCCAAGGAAACAGGGGAACTGGGAGGGCAGCTGTGCGACAGGGGGGGGACAGGCCTAGGGAACCCACTCTCCACAAGGACCTCTCCTCCATCATGGGAGCATACCACCACTCCCAGGAGACGATGGCGACGGTCCTGGCCAGGTTTCAGGAAATCCAGCTTCTGCAGGAACAACAGTATATGGGGTTCAGGGAGGAATTGAGAAACATCAGTACCGCCATGGGTACCATCGTAGTGGCCCTGAATGAGTTAATCTCCACATTGCGGACCACTCTGGCACCTCAAAGGGCCCCTGACACTAGCATGGACCAAGAACTGGCTACCACCTCCGCCGGCGCTAGTGGACAGGAGGCCCCGACAGAAGACCAACAGGCCACCAGAACCCCACCCCCTGCAGAAGGAGAACCACCCCGCAAGCGGGCCCTGAGATCCAGGAAGAAGACAGAGTAACATGTCAAGACCACCGCCAGCAAAGGATACCACCCTGATTGTCATCCCACTGTCTCACATTGTCATCCTGTCCAACCTTAAACTGCCCCTGCTCCACTTCCCACAGGCATTTGGACAATGCACCTGTGAACCTGATAGTCTGGACTCTGCCATGGACAATCCTCCACCATCACCCCTCACCGATTTGCTACCACCCATCCAAATTAGAGCACTTAAATAAACACACTTATTGCACATAAACAATCTGGAGTCTGTCTGTGATTTTAACAAATGTATTAGACATGACAGTGCCAAAATTGTTATTCACATAGTGACGCCAAAAAAACGCTGTCACACAGCTGTAGTCCATGGGGAAACTAAGCAGATGTCACACAGTGGGGTCCACAGCTCTGAAAACGGAAGGGAAAGTCACAACACAGTTACCATACACTGGGGGAAAAAGTCAGACAGTTGAGAGGTAGGCTCCTTAAGTAAATGTAATATGCCGGTGTGTACTCTTACCTGTGTGTCACTGAAAGTATTGCTCTATTACTGTGTTCCTGTTGTCTATGTCGTCCTCTTCGGCTTTCTCTTCTTCACTCTCCACAGGCTCCACAGCTGCTACAACACCACCATCTGGACCATCCTCCGGCAGAAAAGGCACCTGGCGGCGCAAAGCCAGGTTGTGAAGCATACAGCAGGCAACGATGATCTGGCACACCTTCTTTGGTGAGTACATTAGGGATCCACCAGTCATATGGAGGCAGCGGAACCTGGCCTTCAGTAGGCCGAAGGTTCGCTCGATCACCCTCCTAGTCAGCCCATGGGCCTCATTGTACCGTTCCTCTGCCCTGGTCCTGGGATTCCTCACTGGGGTCAATAGCCAGGAAAGGTTGGGGTAACCAGAGTCCCCTAATAGCCACACACGGTGCCTCTGGACTTGCCCCATCACATACGGGATGCTGCTATTGCGCAGGATGTAGGCGTCATGCACAGAGGCAGGGAACTTGGCATTAACATGGGAGATGTACTGGTCTGCCAAACAGACCATCTGTACATTCATCGAATTATAGCTTTTCCTGTTCCTGTACACCTGTTCACTTTCTCTGGGGGGTACCAAAGCCACATGGGTCCCATCAATGGCACCTATGATGTTGGGGATATGTCCAAGGGCATAGAAGTCACCCTTCACTGTAGGCAAATCCCCCACCTCAGGAAAAACGATGTAGCTCCTCATGTGTTTGAGCAGGGCAGACAACACTCTGGACAACACCTTGGAAAACTTAGGTTGAGACATCCCTGATGATATGGCCACTGTTGTTTGAAATGACCCACTTGCTAAGAAATGGAGTACTGACAGCACCTGCACTAGAGGGGGGATCCCTGTGGGTTGGCGGATGGGTGACATCAGGTCTGCCTCCAGCTGGGCACACAGTTCATGTATAGTGGCTCGGTCAAGCCTGTATGTCAGAATGACATGTCGTTCCTCCATTGTCGACAGGTCCACCAGCGGTCTGTACACGTGAAGATTCCTCCATCTCCTCGCATTGCCAAGCGGACGGTGCCTAGGAAGGACAACAGCGAGCACAGAGTCAATCAACCCACAGGTACGTTCCCACAGCTTGCACACAACACGATTCACTATGCATTGAATGGTGTGTATGAGTGTTGAGGAAAGGCCTAGGTATGTGTGACGCAGTAGAAATTAAGCAATGTGGGCCCTTGAAATGGCGGCTGCCTGACCTGTGAAGTGTGACAATGGGATGTGAGGTCAATGTGCTGGCGTGGCACACCGTGGCGGTAGGCGGTCGAAGACCGCGGCGCAAAGCCGCATTGGTTCACATTGAATCCTATGGGTTTCAGGAGCCAATGACGATGTGCGCCGGCAGTCGCAGTACGCACCGCCGCGGTACGCACCGCTGCGGGCGTGACCGCCATTTTCTATCAGCTTAATCACTCGATACCTGATCTTCCACAGGAGAGGACCTACACTGCAAGTGCTGCTGTGACCTAGGTCTGGAAGAGACAATGGCTGCTGCGACTGGGGAAATGGCCCCTGCCTCCACTTCTGAAGAATTGGAGAAACTCGTGGATGGGGTCCTCCCCCAGTATGCGCTACTCTACGGTCCTCCAGACCAACAGGTAAGTACACTGGGACCATGCTTTGTGGGCAATGCCTGGGTTGAGTCGGGTGGATGAAAGATGGTGGGGAGGGGACTGATTGAGTCATGCATCAGACGACAGATGAGAGCATGTGCCACATGGCAAGGGTGGGGATGGGGGGCCACTCACATTGAGCATGCAGAAGGTGATGACAATTTTCTCTCCCTGTACATGTCACATAGGTCAGCGCCCACCAGAAAATCGCGATTTGGCGTGCCATCGCCAAGGACGTCTGGACCCTGGGGGTCCACAACAGACGGGGCACCCACTGCCGGAAGAGGTGGGAGGACATCCGCCGCGGGAGCAGGAAGACGGCGGAGGCTCTGCTGGGGATGGCCTCCCAACGTAAGAGGGGTGCCAGTCGTCAATTGACCCCCATGATGTCCCGGATCCTGGCGGTGGCCTACCCCGATTTGGATGGGCGCGTGAGGACATCACAGCAGACACAAGGGGGTGAGTACACTCTCATTCTGGTGACTTTGCGTGCAGTGGAGGTGTCTGGGTGGGGGAGGAGGGCTGTGGGTCTCCCTAGGCCAGGGCGAATTCTGTAGGCTAGGCCCCTCCGTAAGGCATGGCCCTGTGCCCCCGCCCACCACCTCTGTAGGGTGCCAAGTTCAGGTATCCATGGCCCTGTCTCATCTATGTGTGCAGTTGTCGTCGATAGGCTTGTAGGCCATGTCCCACGGATTGCATAGTGGACCCCAAGTGCGCAGCGTAGTGCAGGGGGCTTCTGTGTCTGTCTTGTCCGCCAACGGTAGCGGTAATCCATGCACTCAACATGTCTTCATTTCCACCCCCCCTTTTTTGTGGTCTTCCTCTTCATGTGTGCATCAGCATCATCAGGCGGAGGAGAAGTGGCATCGGAGCACGAGGGAGCCGCATCTCACATGGCCATGGCGGGCCATGCAACTGAGTCGGATTTCACCAGTGAGACGGAGGGCGAGGGGAGCTCCACAGCGGGGACTCGTGCTGATGTCAGTGGCAGCGACTCGTCCTCTGAAGGGAGCTCCCTTGTGGTGGCGGCAACATCCGTGTCCCCCGCAACAACAGGTACAGCTGCCACCCAGCGCACCAGCACCGCCCTCCCAGCAGCCCCTCAGCCTTCGCCCCGTGCCCGCTCACCCAGGAAGGTGGGCATCTCCTTCGCCCCAGGCACCTCAGGACCTGCCCCAGTCACCCCTGCTGCCCTCAGTGAGGAGGTCATTGACCTCCTGAGGACGCTCATTGTTGGGCAGTCTACCCTTTTGAATGCCATCCAGGGTGTAGAAAGGGAGGTGCACCGGAGTAATGCATACCTGGAGGGCATTCATTCGGGTCAGGCTGCCCATCAGCGATCGTTCAACGCTCTGGCCTCAGCACTGACGGCAGCAATTGTCCCTCTCTCTAGCCTCCCCCCTCCAACTTCCTCCACCCAGACCCAATCCCCTGTACCTCTGCCTATCCCAGACACACCTACAGACCAGCCTGCACACACCTCAACACCCAAAGGAAGCTCATCCAGTCATAAGCACCACACATCACACAAGCATTCACACAAGCAACATCCACATGCAGACATACCAACAGCCACTGCCTCCACTGTGTCCCCCTCCTCCTCGCCTCCCTCCTCCCTCCCTGTGACGTCTCCACTCACACTTGCATGCACAACATCTTCAGCCACTACGTCCATCACCAACACACCCACCAGAACACTCCGCACACGTGCAGTCACCACCCCCACTACCATGTACACGTCCCCTGTGTCCTCTCCCAGTGTGTCTGTCACCCCCTCTTCCAAACCACACAAACGCAAGCAGCCACCCACCCAACAGCCATCCACCTCACGACAGCCTCCACCCCAAGCACCTGCACCCAAAGACACCAGACTTCACACTCCTACAACCACATCCTCTTCCTCCACTCCCATACCCACTACACCTACCCGTCACTCTCTTTCCAAATTGCTTTTCCTTGCCAACTTTAACCTCTTTCCAACAACTCCCCCACCCGTCCATCTCATAAGACGGCAATCAGCACCTCAGCCACCACCAAACCAGGACCTATCAGGACTGTTGTCCAAGGACTGTGGAGTCTCCCACCCTCAAGGGCAACAACTCCGGTGAGGAGCCAAGGCACGCCCAGCCCACCCCCTGAAAAGCACCCAAAAGTGAGCAGTGCCCGGCGCGAGAGGCCACGGACACCAGGGACCAAAATCCCTACCCTGGCTCCGTCTGGAAGTGGGGTGCCACCTGGCACACCGCCAAAGGGGTCAAAGGGCCACAGACGACCAGGGAAGGGTGGGAAGGGCAGCACGCCCGACAAGTCCGGCAGCAGGCCAGCTGCCCAGGAGTGCCCCACCAGCCCCCTCCCAGGTGTGCAGGAGGACACCCAGAGGCCCGGTACGGCAGCCCAGGAGGGCCCCGCAAGCCAAGGGACAGATGGGCAGGAAGGCCCTGCCAGCCACATGCCAGATGGCGAGTGACACCCATGCCTGCGCCGGAACCGCTGAACTGGGCCCTTTCAAACAAGCACCGCTGAACTGGGCCCTTTCAATCAAGCGCCGCTGAACAGGGCACCTTTATCACAAGCACCGCTGAATTGGGCCCCGCCGTCTCAAGCACCGCTGAACTGGGCACCTTCATCTCAAGCACCGCTGAACAGGGCACCGCCGTCTCAAGCACCGCTGAACAGGGCACCGCAGTATCAAGCACCGCTGAACAGGGCACCGCCGTCTCAAGCACCGCTGAACTGGGCACCGCTGCCCAAGCACCGCTGAATTGGGCCCTTCATCTCAAGCACCGCTCCGCTGGGCCCTTCATCTCAACCACCGCTCCGCTGGGCCCTTCATCTCAAGCACCGCTCCGCTGGGCACCGCCGTCTCAAGCACCGCTGAACAGGGCACCGCCGTCTCAAGCTCCACTGAACTGGGCACCGCCGTCTCAAGCACCGCTGAACAGGGCACCGCCGTCTCAAGCACCGCTGAACTGGGCCCTTCATCTCAAGCGCCGCTCCGCTGGGCACCGCCGTCTCAAGCACCGCTGAACAGGGCACCGCCGTCTCAAGCACCGCTGAACTGGGCACCGCCGTCTCAAGCACCGCTGAACAGGGCCCTTCATCTCAAGCACCGCTGGCCCATTGGCGGAAGGGGCAGGCCCCCATCTGTGTCGGGCAGGGCTGCACGAAGCACTCTGGGCACTAATCCCCCTCCAGTACCAGTGGAGACTGTTATCCCCTTGAGAGACTGTGGCTTTGCACTCCCCAGGATTGGACAGTGGGCAACCCACCCACTGTAGAGACTTGAGAGACTGTGGCTTTGCACTCCCCAGGATATGGCAGTGGGCAAGCCACCCACTGTAGAGACTTGTGAGACTGTGGCTTTGCACTCCCCAGGATGGGACAGTGGGCAGGCCACCCACTGTAGAGACTTGAGAGACTGTGGCTTTGCACTCCCCAGGATATGGCAGTGGGCAAGCCACCCACTGTAGAGACTTGTGAGACTGTGGCTTTGCACTCCCCAGGATATGGCAGTGGGCAACCCACCCCCTGTAGAGACTTGTGAGACTGTGGCTTTGCACTCCCCAGGATGGGACAGTGGGCAACCCACCCACTGTAGAGACTTGTGAGACTGTGGCTTTGCACTCCCCAGGATGGGACAGTGGGCATGGAGGCCCCTCGTGGATCTGGCATTGTGTACTCATGTGGCTGAGGTGCCCCCCTTCCCTTCCCCCTGAGGTGCCTGTAGTTTTTCTAGTGTTAAAGTGGCGGTCTCTGTTGGCGGTTTCCGCCAGGGTCAGAATTCCATTTTTTTAACCGCCAGCCTGTTGGCGGGTTAGCCGCCGCTTTAACACCGACCGCCATGGTTGGAATGAGGGCCTCTGTCTTGCTTTTTAATTCATAACTTGACTTGCGTATGGTGGATTTTTTTTGTTTTGGTCTTGTTTTGTTTAGATAAATATTTTTGATTTGTCTAAACCTGTGTTGTGTCATTTTGTAGTGTTTTCACTGAGTTACTCTGTGTGTTGGTACAAATACTTTACACCTAGACTCTGAAGTTGAGCCTGCCTGCTTGTGGCAAGCTACCAAGGAGGTGAGTTTGGGTTAACTGAGGGTGATTCTCCTTTACCCTGACTAGAGTGAGGGTCCTTGCTTGGATAGGGGGTAACCTGACTGCCAACCAAAGACCCTGTTTCTAACAATTACAATAACTTTATTGCATACCAACCATGCATTACTACCTAATAATTTAAAAATAAATAATCAGGAATGCTATTACTTTTTTTAAAAGGCACTCAAGAATCTGTCCTTTGGGATGTGATTTGTACTACTGCAAATTTCGCTTATGTCTAAGGGATTTTTTTAAACTGCATTTTGTGTTTTTGTGTTTAAGGACATGACCTCTACATCTAAAGGGTTAACTAGGACCTGGATATTGTTTACTAAACAACAATTGCGCCTGCATTGAGATGAAACACTCTTTGCTCACTGATGACATTTCAGTGTTGACTCGCTTTCCCCATTCATAGCCCAGCAATATCCTCCTTAGGAACTGACATGTATGTATGTATGGTGTATTTATAAAGCGCATTCCGGCCCGGGGGCATCGAAGCGCTAACTAAGGTGAGGCAGTGCACTAACTGTAAAGAGAAAGGTGCCGGCTATCGAGGAATCAGCCAGGTCTTAACCCGTTTCCTGAAAATAAGGTGATTGTGCTCTTTCCTGAGATTCAACAGGAGAGAATTCCAGATCCTGGCAGCGGCGATAGTAAAAGCTTTGTCCCCCCACTTCACCTTCATGGTGCGGGGGACTAGAATTTGAAAGGTGCTTGCAGAGCGCAGCAGGCGTGTAGGTCGGTGCCACTGTAAATTGGTAGTCAAGTACTTGGGACCAATCCCGTGAGTGGCTTTGTGTACGATGCAGAGTGCCTTAAAAGAGATCCGTTGGGCTATAGGAAGTCAATGTAGATTCCTAAGGCTCTCCGTAGCGGAGGCTGATTGTGGCAAGTTCAATATTAGTCTGGGAGCTGCAACGTAAACTGCAGAAAAGAAACATTGCTCTTATGTAGCATTGGTGACATTTTTACACAGTATTTGTTTGTCTCAGCTGGCATAGGGTCACCAGAAAGAAAATATTTGACAAAGGTTTTAAAGATCTATCCTAATTCTCATGTGCTAATATTTTACACGACTCTCATGATGCATTGTCTTTGGAGAATGTTATGCAGTGTGAGAGTGAAACAGAAGTCAACTTTTTAGAGTTGCTGTCACAGTGTGTGTATGACTGAAACTTGATTTTATCACTATTTGGAGACACATTAAAATCTCAACACTGACTGAATTTATGTTGAATCTGAAACGTTAAAGCAAGTGGAAGCAAGCAAAAGCCTACACGAATCCAGAGTCCTAAACATGCAGGCATCCAGTATTCTGGCATGAATGAGATTAAGGCTTTTTTCTGGGCCTGGATTTCTTTGGGAGCTGAAACTATCCTGATGAATTAATGCGGAAAGTCTCATAAATGCCTTACTTTGACAATTTAAGAACACGTTTAATTCCGTAGCATCATTCCAACCTTTGCTGAGCTTGGTAGAACCCTATATTGTATCTCTGGAGCAAATCAACCATATTGAGTACAAAGAAATATGAATAATAATTTTTCACAACTATTTATCTTAGGTTTGAGAGCAAATTCTATGCTACATTGGTGCTATCAAACTTAAAAATGCAAAAAACATTTAATAAACATAGATTACAGTGGTGTGGCATGACTGGAAATGGAGTAGGAGGCTGCTGGTCTGAGCTCTGGGTTCTTGAGGGCCTCTAAAATCATCTGCAGATTGTTTAGCAGCTTTGATTCAGTCCAGCTGGGAGGTTCCTGACGCCCTAGGGGGGACTTTGAATTTGAGACCTGGCCCTCTCTTGGTGGTGGTTGCGCTGCCTGATTCTCTTTTGGGCTGGAGAAAAGATGCCATTTTGGGGAGGCAGTGAGGAGGGACAGGTGCCCAGTGGTGAATAAGTTAGCCTAGCGACACTGGCAGCTGGGGTGCGCCTTAAGGATAGCAGAGGCCAGCGGTAGCGAGGGCAGAGGGGGAGTGATCCCCCTGGTGCTGAGCACACCAGCAGGCTTACAGAGGTGTGAGTCACCATCTTGTGGACAGCCCGGCCTGTGTCCTTGGGGCCCTGAGAGCAGTGTGCAGCTGGACTCGGAGGCAGCTATTTGGCCTTAATATCTCAACAGAATGAAGAAAACCCCCTGCTGGGAGAGGCACACTGTGGCCTCTGTGACCTGGCCTGTCAGGGAGCAACCACTGGGCCTGATCAGGACTGGAAGGACAGACAGCTTAGATCAGCCCCCCCCCCCCACCTGAGCCAGTAGGGCGGAATGGCAGTTGTGTCTAGAGAGGTGGGATTGTGAAATCTGCCCAAGAAGTGACAGAAGCCCAGTTTTGGACACGAGACCCAGCATCCAGTAAGGCCCTGAGGGAGTATTGTTCATGCTGGGCAAGGGGAGACACCCCTGTAAGAACCACTAGATCATGGGGGTCATGCCAAGGGGTGTTGGCTGAAGTGTTGCCCCCTCCCTTGACTGTCTTAACACAGAGGGCACAGGGACCTTCTCATTGCAGAGTTCTGGGGTTTTGCCCTGCTCCTCCCTGTGCTACAGATAGTGGCGGGCCCTCCCAAAGGGGACCTGACTCCACCTCTTAGAGGCCATCAACAGAGACTCACACCCCTTCTTAGGATGAGATTGCACCCTCATCGACCCCCTTGACTCACTACCTGATCTCTGCTGGACAGTGGCCTGCATGAACAGATTGGTGTCCTGCCTAGGCCAGGGATAGCCTGATCCTAGGGGAACTGTTTCCCCCTACTCAACGACAACTATTTAGATTTCCCTCTTTATCAGGCAGTGGGGCAATGCTATTAAGGATAGCTCAGTCATTTCTCTCTGGTCCAAATCCTTCTTGGGAAACATGAGAAGCAAGGGTGAATCACCCTCACAAGACCTAGGGTCACCTATTACCCAGACCATCACCCAGGACTACATAGACAAATTTATAAATTAAATTAGATGTGGAATTGGCTCCCTCAAAACTGATTTAAAGAGCTATCTACAGGATCTCTGCAGGGATAGTACAGAGGTAGGCACAAGAGTGAAAGATATTGAGTGAACAGTCGACTCCCACACAAAAGACCAGGAGATGCTTTGGCTCGCATGGCTGCCCTGAAGAACCAACAGATTGAATTTCATGTCAAGTAGGAGGACTTAGAAAATCACAGCAGCAAAAATAACATCTGCATTGTGAAGGTCCCTGTGGCAAACAGTGCCTAGTAAGGTCCCTGATGGAAGCCAAACACATGTTGTGCTTGCCCGAGAGGTCCTCTGCTGGGAGACATTGACATTCCCACTAGACAGACAAGACAGCTAGTGCCACGGGTAGTGGCCACAGTCACGACTACAAGGTCAATGCAAAGGCCCTCCATGCAGCAAAAGAGGGCATAGATCTCACTTTCAAAATATGAAACAGGAAACCTCATATTCCTCTGTCGAAAAAATTGAAAACCTCTATTGCAATTGACTTCATGTTTATTTTGGAGCATAATGGCATACTAACCTGTTTCCTTTTACAGCAGGGTCTGTGGACCGGTACCCATACTCTTATTTGCACTTTTTTTCTTTGCTTTAAGTGATTTAACACACTTTTGTCACCTGCTATGTAGGGCTTGACTTTAGTTCCTCCATCCCAATCTGCCCTCCCAAACCAAGGGTCTTGACTCCAAGGGTGACACATATTCAGAGATTGATGGGACTTCACATCAGTCTGGAGATGGAAAAGTCCACCATATTGGGCACTGTTGGCTCTTTTGGTTTGTTTAGGTTTCAATTGTGCCTGTGTATCTGAAGGTGATAGAACTGGGAGGGGGAAGTTAAGGCTGTTTGCTCCTGCCTTTACGCTCTGCCAGAACCAGGGCAGTTACTGATTTTCACCACCCACTTCTAGTAGGCTATGGGGACCCTGCCCAATATTAAACTCCTGTCTCAGAATGTCCGAGGGATAAAGTCCCCCAGCAAGATTCATCAGACATGGAGCTATCTCCTTAAACAGGATTCTGACATCATTTTCTTACAAGAGACACACCTACATAAGGAAGACTGCCACCGCATGGCCAATCCACGCTCATGTTGTCAGAAATGAGCTTACACCAACTCTAAAACACTAGGAGAGTCTATCCTGTTGAAAAAGGGCTTCTATTCTAAGCATCTAAGAGTTACCAGACACCCTTGGGAGTTTTTCCTGACCATGATGGTGGGGAGATGGCACACTACTTTGACTTTCAATCTAGACGTCCTAAACCAGGTGCAGAATGCATTCCTTCACAAAGTGCTTAAGAACCACTTTGTTCAGCCAAAGGGGACCTCATTGTGGGAAGCACTTTTAATCTAGTTTGTGACCCTAAACTTGACAGAAAAATTGCACACGTCCAGGGCACAGGGGTCGTGTCAGCCCAGCTAATTTAGTCGATGCATAGCTGTACCTACACCCAGAGGCACAAGACTACTCCTTCTACTCCCATGGTAAAATGTCCGACTATGTATTCCTTACACACTCCCTCCTGAGGGGCCTTGAATCTGCACAGATATCTAATATCTCCATTTCAGATCACACCCACATAGAACTCACCTGGTCACATCATGTAGACCCCTCTCGTGGTTTCCCCCCGGCACCTCCTCCCAACTACTGCACAACCCAGTAGGTAAAACCTCAATCAAAGATGCAATATCTGAATATTTTGAACTCAATGCCCAGCAGAGCTCTGGGGCCGACTGGGGGCACACCGGGTTAACAAAACAGAACAGCCCCTATTGGCACTTAAACAAAAGTATTTTGATGGGGTTGACAAGGTAGGGGCACTCCTGGCCTGTGGGTTGTGGCATCATTACGCCCTCGCCAATATTGCTAAATTACACCTGGAGAATTCTGGATGGGTGATTCAGGAACCAGATAAACAGGAGGCCTTCTGGGCCTATTAACTGTTACTTTACACCAGTGGAGGGGAGGATCAGACCCCTCTCGACTTCTATCTTTGGGGCTGCCCTTGGCCACCCTTAGAACTTCAAATGGCCCAGGACCTGGAGTCACCATTCACAGCAGCAGAACTTAAAAGAGCCCCTGGGTAGCTCTCAGTGGGAAGACACTGGGCACAGATGACTTTCCGGTTCGTTTTTACAATGTTTTACCCCTATTTGAAAGACCATCTGCTGGGACTCTACAACTCCCTTACCCATGTCACTGGTCTCACCCCAACCATGTCAGCGGCAGAAATTATGCTGCTCCCCAAACCCAGCAAAGATCCTATTCCCTGCTTCTCTTACATTCCAGTAATATTACTGAACACTGACACCCAGATTTACACTGAGATGTTGATCAACTGGTTACAGTCATTCTGTAAGTTCCAAGTGAGTTTCATCAAGCACCGGCAAGGCTCCGATAACATCAGATGCCTTGTGCACCTGGTGGAAAAGGTTCACATGTTTAATATCCCTGCTCTCCTTTTGTCCTTAGATGCCAAGAAGACATTTGATAGGGTCAGTTGGACCTTCTCACGTGCGGTCCTCCTCAAGATAGGTCTAGGCCCCAATATGAGTAGGAAGATCTTGGTCTCATATACTTAGCGCACTGCAAACATCTAAGTGACCGCCCTGCTCACCAAGCTTTTCACACTTCAGTGTACCTGCCTGGGTTGTCCCTTTTCCCCATTACTTCCTGATTTGGGAGTTGAGCCATTGGTGATCAGCCTCTGGCAGGCTCGGAATGTAATTGGTATTCTGTTTTGGGACAAAAACCATAAATATCTGCTTTTTGCTGAAAATCGCTGCTGACCCTAACAGAACTGAAGTCCTCCTCCCTGTGGTGATCCAGAGCCTGTGGGCATTCAAAGTAGTGTTGGGTTATAAGATTAACATGAACAAATCATAAGGACTCATCCATAACATCCTGCAACAGCAGCACCTGTGCTTGTAGGGTCTGAACCCCTTCCAATGAGTGACTCACTCCATCCAATATCGAGGCCTCACTATCAGCAACTCGTTGAGTATTTGGCCCTGGGGCTTCTGGCCACGCTACTGAAGGGCCATCCTAGAGGACCTAAGCTGCTGGAAGCCATTGCATTTCTGTTGGCTAGGCCGGACAAATGTTGTTAAAATGAATATCATGCCTAGGCTGCTTTACCTCTTCCTGCCTTCATTCCAACCGAGGACATCAGGCATATGCAAAGAGATCTTTGATCCTTCATCTGAAAAGGGAAACAGTTGTGTATTTCTAATGCCCTGCTCATGCTCCCCAGAAAATGAGATGGCCTTGCCTGCCCCAACCTATTAGGCTACTACCAGGTAGCTCGGTTGAGCTTCATATCAGAGTGGGTGGTCAGTGAGTACAAAAAACATTGGTTACATATGGACCTGGCGGTAGCCTTTTCTTCACTATGTTACCTAGCCTGGCTCCAAAAACACCACTGTCACCGTAGTGTGTTCATAGCAAACTGGATGGTCCTCGAAGTGTGGGATAGGGTGGCAGTAAAAAAAGGCTTGACTATGTTCCCCACCCTGAATACTCCAATTGCCTGTAATCCTGATTTTACACCTGCACTCTGCATGGGCTCCTTCCTTCATTTGGAAAGGGGTGAGGGCCGGACTTTGCATGACTTGTTTGAAGAGCAGTGTAAAACTGACTTTAACATTCCCAACAACCTGTGACACCAATTTTTTTAATTACACCACTGGGCTCTGTTTCCCCAACACTCTAGGTACCACTTGGCCTCTAATAACCTTCGAGACCCTATACTGCAATTTTGAAGGTTTGAGGGGCCTCATATCCAAAATGTGCAATGTTTTTCAGCAGTCTCGCTTCCTTCACAGTCACACACATCAGACAAAATGGAAGCATGGCAGAATACAGGGCATCTCATAGAAACAGTGGAAACTTCTGTGGTGTGAGACTCCCAAAACTTACTTAATACTTCCTCTTCCCTTCCCATTTATCTTAGCTCATAACAGTGCTATTTCTTTATCTGACTGGCTGGAGAGTTCCTGCATAGGTTTTAACTTTGGGATTTTCCTGTTCTAACCCATTAGGCCTGTTAGCGCGCCTTGTCCTTAGTAAGTAAACTTACAAGGGGACGCGTATAGGTTGATGAATCTTTTGGATCGCATAGAGTATCCTAGCTAAGTGGTGACCAGAGAAAAATTCAACAATAATCCCAACCTAACATATAACACCAAAAACCTTGTCTAATAAGTAAATACCATCACTCTCAAGAAGATTAGTTTGTTTTCTTCCCTATTAGTTACAATTCTAATCAAAACACTTATTTCAATGAATCCATGGCTAATCAACTTTATTAGCATCAATGTGCAATAATTCATCAAGATTTGATTAATGAGCAAAACAGCATCAATCTAGGCCGGAAATTTTTATAACATTGATTAATTCAGCAATACAAGTCAGTCAGTCAAAGTCAAAGTCACCCTTTAGTCACCCTTGTCAGCCTATCTAACTCTGATTAGCATCAGCATGTGGGAATTCATGCGAAAAACAATTTAGTCAAAAAACAATAATTTAGAAAAATCTAACTAAAAGAGAAATAACATTTCTAAGCAGTGCAGTTGGTACCTAGAAGGAAAAAGCACACATTAGTCAGTCAAGTTATATCTACCTATCCAAGGTAGATCAGCAACGAGTCTGTCTTCGTCTCCAGGTCATCAGTCATCAGTCAGGCTCGGGCTCACAGGGAGTAAACCCAAATTTTCAGCATTTCGGACAGCGTCTCCTGACGTCATCAACTGTCGCCTCTCCACTCTGATTTCTCCTCTCGTGTCATGAGTTTTTATTAGGGTCTCTCAGTCCATCCCACAAATTGCTAATTGGTCAGCCTTATCAGGGGTTATGACTCTAACCTATAGTTTTGTATACCACTTGTTCGCATCAGTTCAAGCATCAAGTTCCATTAATATGACTGGTCCTTCTGTCGATGAGAACATCATCCGACTCTTCAGGTAACGAAATAGTTGCCCACTGCTCTTAGTCAGTGGTTCCATTGTTCAAGTCCTGGGAAAGTACATTTAGCCTACTCTACACATAATTGTATCAATTTGTTCTGATTGTCTCCTGTCCGCTGGTGAGTTTGCAGAATTTCGAGCAGAGCTCATTTTGAACTCTGTACAGTTCAAGGTCCTTTTCTCCAGTTCCTGTCCTCGGCAGCCCATCACGTTTCCACTTCTAAGCAAGTAAGGCCTAGCGCTGACCAGGCCTCTAGTTCGGCTAAGTTATGGATACAAAGCATCATAAAACATAGGTTATATCATCAGTTATGGCATATTAATACATAATATTAAAACTTTCACATTATTTAGTACTGTTAACACAGATGGTGACCACTACCAGTGGGCACATTTTGCACATTATTTTCATTTATTAGTTTCAATTGTCATTTTTCTCATTAGTATGTATACGCAAATGATTAGAATATTCTCATATTAGCATATCTGCTGCAACAGTCCCTCCTCTGATGACTAAATATGTCATCACACCTTCTCTTTGGCACTCATTACAAATTTCTTTCAGCTACATTTTGACTTCTTCTATTCACATTTTTCCTACAGATTCTTCTTCTGGTTTGTTCTTCCCTCCTCTGATTGTTTTTAGCCCTTTTTAACTGAATTTTGTTCCATAATTTACATGCCCCACATAATCCTAATATAGCAGTGATCACAATCAATATTCCCTGAACAATTTTCCACAATATCCTACCCCAAATTCGACTAAACCAATTGCCTGTTGTGATAAATCCATTTCCAACCTTTTCCCAAACTCCTGGTTCTTTCAGCTCTTTCAAATCCTTACTTGCATTAGTTAAAT
This sequence comes from Pleurodeles waltl, assembly GCF_031143425.1. Taxonomy (NCBI): domain Eukaryota; kingdom Metazoa; phylum Chordata; class Amphibia; order Caudata; family Salamandridae; genus Pleurodeles; species Pleurodeles waltl. Next base: position 922,134,142 of record NC_090448.1, read on the forward strand.
TAATATGCAATTATTTTACTTCTTTCCCATTTGCAGGTATGTATGAACAACAGTGCCTTTCATCAATCATTTTGCAGACTCCTCCATCTTTCGCCAATATTATGTCTAAAGCAAGTCTATTTTGAAGCGTCATAGCTCTATCCACAGCTAATTCAGTGCTTAGTAAGAGTATAGCCCCTGTAAAATTAGTTAACATATTATCTACTATAGTTGACATCTTTTGAAACTTGTTTGCCTTTAATATAACTCCTACTGAAGGAATTACTGCTCCAAAAATATCCCCCACTATTGCAGAGGCTGTTTCTCTCCTTTGTCTCATTCGGTGTAACTCAGTCATTTTCTATATTTTCTTCAAATCATCTATTTGATAAATCTTAGGGAACACTATTCCCAAGTAACATGTCCCATACCATCCCTTAGGGGGACGTTAATAAGCATTAAGTCCACAAATATAATAAATCCCAGGAATCACAGGGTCGTCACCATTCAACATGAATGTCCACTTACTCTGAAACAAAAACACATGCCTACATTCACTCGTTCCCACAAATAAAGTGTCAGTGCGTGATTTTGGCTATATATACAAAGATTCCCTACATGTAATGCATCTAAAGCTAATTTTCCATGAGTTTTAATAGCAGTGTAAGCGTAATCATTCTTGTAAGTTCTTTTCTCTAGTCCTTTTTCTAATTTTTCTTTTAATGCTTTTCTCCTGTCGTCAGTATGCCCAATAAAGCTCTTTTCCATGGGTGTTAATAAGCAAGTCGAATAGTTACGATGCGCTTAGGCTGTGCCAAAGGACAGTGTAGGTTCAAAGAATCCTCTAGCCAATACTATATCATGTTCCTTAGCTATTTTACTCAAATATCTAATTGTAGGAACAAAGGAAAACACTAGGTCATAATTTGAGTAAAAATACTGAATACACTCTTGGTTATAGAAGCGAGTTAGTAGCAAACTACAAGTTATACCATAAGTCAGAGGTAGGCTATGATAGGTGACCCCTTCTTCCACAAAGGAAGGTATTTGCATACACACAAGACAATCCTTTGCATCCATCGTTTCCACATACTCACTCAATGAACGATAAAAGACGTTAGAAGACAGCTCTCCCTTTGCGTTAGTATAATCATGCAAATATTGCTCATCTAATTTAAACCTTTCTATAGCTGTAAGTGTAGTAGTCTCATGAACAGGTGTAATTTTTGCCTCTCTCATCTCATGAATTGACATTCCCACAATCATTATTATAAACAATATTCCACACACAATCGCCATTCCTACACTCAAATATCTACAATACTTAATATGCCTAACGTTATTATCTAGACTAGCCATGATCTGTAAAGAATCAGGAAGCAGATTTTAACTCTTAAATTAATATTCAACACGAAAAATCAAAAATCAAAAATAAAAAATATGCTTCAACTTCACACAATGAGGACCCATTTTATTTCCTTTGTCGAATTCAGTTAGCAGCTGGTCATTTCCAGGGTTTAAGTGTCATATCAGGCTATTAATGTCTTTTCCGGTAGAATCAGTACTCTCAATTTATTTTCTTTGTTCAACAACACAGTCTATTTAATTTTCTACTTCAAGTTGCATCAAAATACTGATTTGGAACTTCTCTGTCAAAACAAAAGGACATAAACTCGTTTTGCCAATCACTTGTTGCGGCGTCTGCCCACTCTGGTCCCGCGTATTTTCGACTTGCCACTCTCTTTCTTTTCAACCTCCTTTCTCCTGTCAGTTCACCATCGCTCAATTCATCTTTCTTTGTGGTGTCTAATTCTTCCTCTATTGTTTCATTTATTACCAAGTCCTTTTTCTTGCCTATTTGAGATTCAGGCCAGTGATCTCCTTTTCTTACTCCTTCTGTCAACAATCTCTTCTAGATCAGACTTTTCTCTTTCACTTTGTCTGGCGTGCCTTCTCTTGAAGGACCTGCAATTGGTTCGGGAGAAGTCAGATAATTTTTGCTTTGACCTGCCTCAACTCTTTCCCCCTCAGGCTCTGGCACTGGATCTCCTTGTGTTTCAATCCCTTTTGCTTGCACTAGCACCTCTCCTGTACATGGATCTCTTGTCACTTCTGCTGCAATAATTTCTCGATCTGCCTATGGATTTTCTACACCCTCGTCTCTCACTGGAGTGATTGATCCTTCTTCCACCAGCTCTGGGCCAACTTCTGGCTCAACCTGTTCTGGCTCTGGTTCAGGCAGAATTATTTGTTTTGCTGTTGCTGGTGTCCTGAGCAACACCTCTTCATGACCCTGAGGACTCACCACCTTCTTTGTATGGCTTGCATGTATCCAGTTAGGCAATCCTGCATACTTTACAGCTGTGGTAGTCATCAACACCACTTGGTATGGACCTCTCCAATGTGGCTTTAGGCAAGTTTTTCGCACATGCTTTTTGATCACGGCCCAGTCTCCAGCTCTCAGGTTGTGACCTGGGTCATGGATAGGTGGCAGGGTAATGGCTTGTACCTGCTGAGAAAAAGATCGAACCACATCAGCTAATCCCTTACAGTAGTCCAACACCATATCATCTGTATTATTGACAAGAGCGTTGGCTGGTATTGCTGGCAGTCTCATTGCTCTCCCCATAAGAATCTCGTGTTGGGACAATCCTGTCTTCCTGTCAGGTACATTTCTCATTGACATCAACACTAAAGGCAATGCATCCGGCCATTTCAGATTTGTGGCAGCGCACATTTTGGCAATTCTTGATTTCAGGATACCATTCATTTGCTCTACCAACCCTGATGCCTCTGGACGATAGCTGCAGTGGAGCTTCTGTTCAATGTTCAGTGCTGCACATAACAGTTTAATCACTTCGTTATTGAAGTGCGTTCCCATGTCTGATTCTAAAGAGATTAGAAATCTGAACCTTGGTATTAGTTCTCTAAGGAGTAGTTTTGCAACTGTGAGACTATCATTTCTACTTGTGGGGTATGCTTCAATCCAATGACTAAACACACATGCAATCACCAACACATATTTCAGTCCACCGCACGCAGGCATCTCAATGAAATCCAATTGCATTCTGCTGAATGGTCCTCCTGCTCTTCCAATGTAGCTCAAATTTACCACTGTCCCTTTTCCCACGTTTACTTGCTGACAAATCACACATCTGTGGCATACTGCCTCAGCTGCTTGCCTAAATTTCAGATTGAACCAATCAACTTTGAACAATCTAATCAAGGCATCCCTTCCAATGTGTGCCTGACCATGGTAATACCGAGCCATCTGAGACAACAGACAATTCGGCAATACCATCTGACCCTCCTCAGATACCCAGATCTCATCTGGTCTCTGCACACATTTCAGCTTTGCCCACAGCTTTTTCTCTTCCTTGTCTGCATTTTCTTGCAATGTTTTTAATTCCTCTAAGGTGTCAATTATTTTTAATGCAAAATTTGCACAACTGGTTTCTTCTTCTTGCATTAGTTCCCACTTATCCTTAAGCGATATACAGTTCAGGGCACAAAATCTTGCAACCTGATCTGCACACCCATTTCCCAAGGAAATGTAGGCTGGTGTTTTCTGGTGTGCACTGCATTTTACCACAGCAATCTCTTCAGGTAACTGTATAGCACACAGTAAGTCTTTTATCCTGTCACCATTTCGTACTGGGGTTCCACTGGAGGTCATGAACCCTCTTTGCGACCATAATTGACCAAAATCATGAACAATTCCAAATCCATATTGACTATCCGTGTATATTGTCACTCGCAGCCTGGTAGAGACATAGAGCATATCTTGCTCTCAATGTGCCTGTTCCAACTCTGAGACATGAACCATCAACAAAAACAATTTGATCATTTTCTTCCAATCGAGTATCTCTGATATCAGGTCTAGGCTTTGTGCAAAGGTCTGTCACTTCAAGACAATCATGCTCTATATCCTCTTCTTTCTCAACTTCAACAGTATCACTTGGCAATATTGTTGCTGGATTCAACACTGTACATCTTTTCAAAGTAACATTTGGAGCTCCCAATATGCTCGTCTCATACCTTGTCAGTCTTGCCCCGTCAAATATTGGGTTTTCGTTCTCGTCAGTAAGATCTCAACATAATGTGGTACCATTACCGTCACTGGGTATCCCATGACTACCCCTTCACATTGGGAAAGACTTTGACCAACTGCGGCTACTGCTCGCAGACTACCTGGTAAAGCTGCTGCAACCGTGTCCAAGGTAGCTGAAAAATAGGCTACTGGGCGATAAGCACCTCCATGGACCTGTGTCAAGACAGACAAAGAACAAGCATCACGTTCATGAAAAAACAATGTGAAAGGCTTGGTGTAAACAGGCATTCTCAATGCTGGAGGTCTGCATGAACTCTCTCTCAACTCAGTGAAAGCCCTCATCTGATATTCATCTAGAGTAATGGGGTCTGTAACTCCTTTGTGTGTCAACTGCTGTAGGGGCGTTGCAATCTCAGGAAAATTCGGAATCCATTGTCTACAGTATCCAACCATTCCCAAAAACATGCATACATCTTTCTGGGAAGTCGGAGGATTTCTCTGTAAAATCATTGTAATCCTTTTTCGGGAGATTCTTTTCAGCCCTTTCTCAATTTGGTGACCCAAATATTTAACAGACTTCTGAAAGTATTGCAACTTCACAGGTGAGACCTTGTGACCAAAGTCTCCCAGATGATTCAACAGGGCAATTGAGTTGTGCATTACACTCGTCCCTTGTTCTAGATACAATCAATAAGTCATAAATGTACTGCACTAGAGTCGATTGGCAGGGTAATTCCAATGACTCAAAATTCTTCTTCAAAATCTGATTGAACAAGGATGGTGACTCCTTATACCCTTGTGGAAGCCTGCACCAACTGTAGACTTTATCTAGGAATTTGAAACTGAAAAGAAACTGACTATCCTCATGAAGTGGCAGTGAAAATAAAGCTTGTGACAGATCAACTACAGTGAGCCACTCTGCCTCGCATGGCATCTGAAACAGTATCACCACTGGATTGGGCACAATCAGACAACACTTAACCACCATGTCATTTACTTTTCGCAGATCTTGTACAACTCACACTTTCCCACACAGCTTTTTCAATCCTATTATCGGTGAGTTACATGGGCTGCTCAATACTTCCCTTATAACCCCCTGCTTAAAAAAATCTCCAATTATCTGCACTACTTTCATCACATCCTGCGCCATGTTATACTGTGGAAGTTTCGGGAACTCAACATTCGGCTTCAAAGTGATTTTAATAGGTTCCACTCCTTTGATTAATCCCACTTCTTTCCCTGTCAAATCCCAGACTTTCTCCTTTACTGTTCCCTGCAAATCTGCGTGCAACTCCTTCAGTGTGAGCATTGGAAAAATCTCAATCAAAGGGTACTCTTCAAATGCGTCATTAAGAACCATAGCTGACGCCTGCTCTTCCTCATCGTCACTGGTAGTCTGGACTTCTATCCCTGCATCTGTACAATTTATGGAACATTTGGTTTTGCACAATAAGTCTCTTCCTAACAAGGATACAGGACTTGGGTCGCACACCACAAATCTATGCAATCCCATATAATTTATAATTTCGATCTGCACTGGTTCTGTGACAGTGTTCGTTAACAGCCTATTTTCCACTCCTGCAACCTGAACCGTCCTTCTGGACAGAGGTAAATCTGGTACTTCCACACTCCTCACTGTGGAGCGCGTGGCTCCAGTGTCAACCAAAAATAAAACCTTATGTGCCATCACCTTTCCCTTTACAAAAGGCCCTCTCTGATCTACCTCTAGGGATGCAGCAAGAAAGCAAACTCCATCATCCAAACTGTCACTCATCCATTCATCGTTTCTTTCTTCCTCACTGTGAAATGGGAACTGGTGTACTGTGTTGTTACTGTTACCTGGTCTCTGACCATTAACCTGTTGAGTAAACATAACCTGTTGCTGCTCCATCGGGGCTTGGGGTATGTGCATTTGCTGTCTAGGCACCATAGGAATCTGCTGCTGTACTGGCGTCAATTAAGTAATTTGTGCTCAAGGCACCTGCATCTGTTGGACAGGCAAGAAACTCTGACCTCGATTCTGAACATTTGGGACTGGGCCCCTCATTCTGGGGACTCTCATGGTTTGAACTGTACCAACATCACTTTGCTGAATTATTCCTTCCTGCATCATCAATGGGCACTCCCGCTTCCAGTGTCCCACGTTTCCACACAGATGACATGGCAACACCTTTTTCATGCCCTGCATATCATTCTGAACAACCAAAGTACTTAGATCTGGACCACGCATCATATCCATACCACGTCCTCTACCCCTCACTTGAGGCTGAAACATGACTGCTTTCTGTTGCGGCGACATCGTCGGCACTAAAGCTCCTTGCACTCCTGATTTTTCTGCCTTAATCTGCATCATCATTGCCTTTTCCTTCAGCTTCTTTTGTTTCAATTTAATCTCATTGCTGCAATATTTAGCATTTTGCAACACCTCATCGATCGGCTTTGCCTGCCAGCAAATCAAATGATTCTTAATCATTTGCCCTACTTCAGGTCTCAACCCTTCAACAAATCTGAACACAAAATGCAACATGTCTTTCGGTTTGACTGCTTCCTTGCCACTGTACTCCTTGAAAGCCTTTAACAATCTCTCTTAATAAGTATGTATTTTCCTGGACTGTCCTGTCAATTCTCTGCCAATCAATGTTTTTCAGAGAAATTCTAGTTTTCAGGAACTCAATCACCTTATAATAATTTTTCATTACCTCAGATGATGGTGCGCCTGTAACTTTGTTCCTTTCAGGTTCACTTGTTGGCCAGTCTAATGCCCTCTTACATTCGTCCCATAAATCAGCTGGCACAACTATCTCAAACAAGGTGTTCAAGTCTTCCCACAAACACTTGGAAAGTTTCATTAACCTTTCAGTCTGTTGATACCATTCAATTGGTTTCTCTCTCAATTTGGGAAAATCGTTTGTAAAAGACAATGGTGGTCATTCTGACCCTGGCGGTCTTTGACCGCCAGGGCGGAGGACCGCGGGAGCACCGCCGACAGGCCGGCGGTGCTCCAATGGGGATTCCGACCGCGGCGGTAAAGCCGCGGTCGGACCGGCACCACTGGCGGGGTCCCGCCAGTGTACCGCGGCCCCATTGAATCCTCCGCGGCGGCGCAGCTTGCTGCACCGCCGCGGGGATTCCGACCCCCCCTACCGCCATCCAGATCCCGGCGGTCGGACCGCCGAGATCCGGATGGCGGTAGGGGGGGTCGCGGGGCCCCTGGGGGCCCCTGCAGTGCCCATGCCACTGGCATGGGCATTGCAGGGGCCCCCGTAAGAGGGCCCCTACATGTATTTCACTGTCTGCTGCGCAGACAGTGAAATACGCGACGGGTGCAACTGCACCCGTCGCACAGCTTCCACTCCGCCGGCTCGATTCCGAGCCGGCTTCATCGTGGAAGCCTCTTTCCCGCTGGGCTGGCTGGCGGTCTGAAGGCGACCGCCCGCCAGCCCAGCGGGAAAGTCAGAATTACCGCCGCGGTCTTTCGACCGCGGAACGGTAACCTGACGGCGGGACTTTGGCGGGCGGCCTCCGCCGCCCGCCAAGGTCAGAATGAGGGCCAATATGTCACTTCGATGTCTTGGAACATGAACAAACTGACCCCCTGGAATCTCTCTCATCAGTAGTATTTTAACTGCTTCTCCCTTATCAGTTCCCTCGGTTTCTCCTTATGAATCTCATTTTCGTTTCTCTTTTTTCCTGGCCCATCTGCCTTCCCACTTTTCTAGTGCTCCCCAAATCTGCGCACTCTGCAACAAGTCCCTCAAATGTGCTTTCATTCCTGCTGATCTCATGTGTTCAAAATCCTTTGCCTCAAAATCTAATCTGTAGCTTCGTCTCAAATGTTTCCTCGTCTTAAGATCAATGTCATACCTCTCTGCTACTTCTGCTAATTTTTGGTGTATTTTCCCTACTTCTTTTGTAATCCTCGGACACAAATACCTCATCTCTTCTTCAATATAGGATTCTAACCTATTCAATCCCATTGTCCCTTCAAGTAATTCATTTGCCTCGATATTTTACCCTACTCGATTCAGTTGTTTTTCCCCTTTCGAGGCACCTTGTGAAGAATTTAGACTATCCAGCCAACTAGTTAACTGCTGTGCTGTTAACCCTTGTAATGAGATGTTACTCACATTAGTCGCTGGCAGCTGCTGTGCCCCTGTTCCCAAAGCCTGTGGCATCAAAAGTCTCAGACTCTGATTTGCATTAGGGACATTTGATGCATCTGGCACTGCTACAAGAGGACTAAATCCTACAGGAGATTTGAGCTCACCCGGGCAAGTACTTGAGGACGATGTTGAATGTACTGCATCCCCCACTCCCCTTCTCACCAATTTCTGTGACGTCTCAATCTGTCCCCGACCTCTGTTTTCTTCTGGGCATATAAGGGTACCGCTGGACCAACAGTAATCGGTAGCGTTATTGCATCTGAGACTGCTCTAGAACCTGCACTCTGTGCGAGTGATACTCACATTGCCTGATTCATAACTGGTGCGAGATCCACAGACATTCCTGTCAATTGGTTAAACCTCGACATACCCTGTATCTGTGCTGGTGGCAATAACATTGGAGTCGGGTCAGTCTGAACCAACATTGGCTGCGGATGCACCTGCGCCCTCGGCACCACAATATTTGAAACAGTCTCAAGAGATGGTACATCTGGATAAATTCTTGGTGCTGAAGGTGTAGGTATCTGCGCCTGAGCTTCCACACTCGTTCTTGCAACTGGTGTACTCTGCACTGCTCCTGGTTACTGTCCCCCTCTTGCTTCTACAGTGCCCACGGCTCCCTGGGATGTTCCAGGAGTAGCAGGAGGGGCAGTAGCACCAGTCCCTGGACCCCCTGCATAAGTCGTCATAGGTGGAGGTCTATCCCTCAACAACTGTGTAATGAGATCCTCAACATCAGAATCATCATCATCCACATAGGACTTATTTCTTTTCTTCGTTTCCTCGCTCTCCCCTTCCTTGCTATTATCTACCTTGTCTGAATCATCACTTTCTGTGATTGCAGGAAACATCTTAATCTCTTTCATAGATGCCATTCTCCATCTCTTCTGTTCCCAATCCCACCTAGCTTCAGCTAGTGACTTTTCTATTTTCTTTACCCTTCTGTTTGTTTTCAGCTCATGCTGCTGTCTGGCCACTAACTCCCATATGGCTAAAGCCTCGAACTGTGCTGGTCTCGGTAACGGTCGCATGTCATACAATGATAATCGCAACTGATCCAAAACTCTCAAATTGAAAGTTTCATGTTCTGGAAAAGCTAGTGTCCCTTGATTCTTAGTCAGTTTACGCCTTTGCTTCAACCAAAGACACAAAGCTATGCCCTTTTCTGTCATCACAAGATGTGCTGGACTATCCTCTGGTGGGGTTAGTTCCCCCACTGAAGCTTTAATGTAAGAATCACCTCTCACCACACTCTTTAATGCCTTGAAAAACTTCATTTTGCCTGTCTTTGTGTACTATAAATTCAAAAAATGAAATGACTTTTACTCCCAAGATTCCCTTCACCCATTTATTCAACCAATTGACTCTCGCGGACGGTTGTGAATCTGGTTGTGGCTCTTCTCAGTAACCGGCCTATCCCAGCGCGGCACACACTGACGTCACACTGACTCACAGCGGCTGACAAAGTCTTGCGGCTTGTCCTCCTCAACTAATTTTCACTTAACTAATGCAATTTTTTGCAAGCGTCTTCACCAAATGATAACTTAAACAAACCTGCTGGTTTGCTACAGAAAGGGACACAATTGCTTCAGGGACCTTACGGATTTTCACTAATGTCACTTTCTAACTCCCTAGCTATTCCTCTTTCTCAGTCCTCCACATTCACAAGTAAAATTCGACCCGTAAATCTTACTCTCAACTGATCCTTGAGTCTGTCCTGGTGCACATAGGACTCGTCAAATCTCGGTCGAAGCTTCTTTTATTCATCTCACATTCTCTCTGACTTGTTGACCACGCCCGATCAACCTACTAAACCAGACAAATTACAACATATACCCAAGTGTCTCCTACACTTGTCAATATACTCTGGAGTCTTAGACCATGCAGGGTCCGTACATCACCAACAACCATGTGGACATTTTTTTAGCACAAAGGGCCACACACATATGAACTTTGACGATTTCCCTGCTCTCACACTTGGAGTACGCACACTCCTACTAACCCTTAACCGGAGTACGCAGACTCCCTACCTTTACCTCACATCCATCACAATTCACCTGCGATCTGCTTAAGCCTGTGCAAGCGCAATCTACTACTCACATACTATTTCAAAAACATGCCGGGAACATACTCAATGTTTACCAATAGGATCCAGGATCTGGGAAAGTCATTTCTGGGTTTAAGGGAACATCAACTTTGCTACTATTGCCATTTTAGAAAAACAAAATTTAAACCTCATAAAAATAGAAAAACTGTGCTTAACTTTAAACTACTACCATAACCACTACTCACCACTTAACTAGTTCCCTAAGGAAACTAAACAAAAACTGCTAGCGCGCCTTGTCCTTAGTAAGTAAACTTACAATGGGATGTGTATAGGTCGATGAATCTTTTAGATCGCATAGAGTATCCTAGTTAAGTGGTGACCAGAGAAAAATTCAACAATAATCCCAACCAAACATATAACACCAAAAACCTTGTCTAATAAGAAAATACCATCACTCTCAAGAAGATTAGTTCATTTTATTCACTATTAGTTACAATTCTAATCAAAACCCTTATTTCAATGAATCCATGGTTAATCAACTTTATTAGCATCAATGAGCAATAATTCATCAAGATTTGATTAATGAGCAAAACAACATAAATCTAGGCTGGCAATTTCTATAACATTGATTAATTCAGCAATGCAAGTCCGCCAGTCAAAGTCACCCTTTAGTCACCCTTGTCAGCCTACCTAACTGATTAGCATCAGCATGTGGGACTTCATGCAAAAAACAATTTAGTCAAAAAACGATAATTTAGAAAAATCCAACTAAAAGAGAAATAACATTTCTAAGCTACGCAGTTGGTACCTAGAAGGAAAAAGCACACATTAGTCAGTCAAGTTATAGCTACCTATCCAAGATAGATCAGCAATGAGTCAGTCTTCGTCTCCAGGTCATCAGTCATCAGCAAGGCTCGGGCTCACAGGGAGTAAACCCAAATTTTCTGCACTTCGGACAGCGTCTCCTGACGTCATCAACTTTCGCCTCTCCACTCTGATTTCTCTTCTCGTGTCATGATTTTTTATTAGGGTCTCTCAGTCCGTCCCACAAATTGCTAATTGGTCAGCCTCATCAGGGGTTATGATTCTAACCTATAGTTTTGTTTACCACTTATTCGCATTAGTTCGAGCATCAAGTTCCATTAATATGATTGGTCCTTCTGTCGATGAGAACATCATCCAGCTCTTCAGGTAACAAAATTGTTGCCCACTGCTCTTAGTCAGTGGTTCCATTGTTCAAGTCCTGGGAAAGTACATTTAGCCTACTCTACACATAATTCTATTAATTTGTTCTGATCGTCTGCTGTCCGCTGGTGAGTTTGCAGAATTTCTAGCGGAGCTCATTTTGAACTCTGTGCAGTTCAAGGTCCTTTTCTCCAGTTCCATTCCTCGGCAGCCCATCACGTTTCCACATCTAAGCAAGTAAGGCCCAGCGCTGACCAGGCCTCTAGTTCGGCTAAGTTATGGATACAAAGCATCATAAAACATAGGTTATATCATCAGTTATGGCATATTAATCCATAATATTAAAACTTTCACATTATTTAGTACTGTTAACACAGATGGTGACCACTCCCCGTGGGCACATTTTGCACATTACACGTTATTTTCATTTATTAGTTTCAATTGTCATTTTTCTCATTAGTATGTACACGCAAATGATTAGAATATTCTCTTATTAGCATATGTGCTGCAACAGGCTCATTGGCCTCTTCGCTCACGCCTTAGAGTGATACCTGATAAAACTTAACCACCAACCCAACTAGCCTCATTGATACCTCAGGGCTCTCTTTATGGAGCACAGGGCAAGTGACTCAAGGCAAGCTTTTATTTCCTTAAATGCGAGACAGGTGACACAGAATCAGAGTTCCCCATACTCCAGTTGCCCATGCACATCATGGTGTCCTTCTACACTCTTCTTAGATGCTCTTCTCTATGGTCACTTTGTTGATGCTCAATTCATGAACTTGTTAAACTTTGTGCACACGCCATGGCTATGGCATACTGTAAGAGAGAACATTTACAAATGCTTAAACATTGTTTTGCCGCTTGTTTCTGTGGAATTTTACTGCCGGCATTTGTATGGCTTGTTAGTTGAAAACTCAATGAACAGATTCTGAGCAAGAAAAATAAATAAGTAACCATAGATAACAATAATACCCAATACTTGTTACACTCTTTTAGCTGAAAAAAAGAAAAAAATGCTTTAATCTTTTTAGGCAATAAAAGTTGACTAATTTGAGGCACAACAATATATGCTGTCAAAACCTTAAGCAATGTTAAAGAGAAAGAATAGTCCCTATTCGTCTACTGAATCAGCACACAAGCAATATGCTCCTTTGCATCCTGAGCCTATTTCAATTATTTTATCTCTACTCATTGCACACTTGTTTTGTTAACAACATGTTTCATTTGATATTAATTTCAATGTAAAACTCTAATTTGTTCCTTTCTGTAGGTAAATCGCCGAGAAAGGCCATGTGTATTTATTTATCCCTATATAGTGCAATTTATGAAAGCCATGACTTTCATGTAATCACTGTTTGACGGTGGTGTATGAACATCCATGGTTTATTCAAAGAAAATATTCCAGGGTACTAAGCAAATTCATTAGTTTGTAATTTTGCATTGGCATGTACTCAGATGTATTTGTAAGGGATGTACTAGCGTGAGATCAATTAAAACTGATTTAATTTCTATGAACTTTGAAGCGATTAATCAGGCAAATGTGGTTAGATAAGTGTTAGTTGCACCAGTGGCCGTGCTGCACTAATAATCTCAACCATGAAGTGTAGAAAATGTTATTGGAGCTGCTAAGACATTGCCTGAAAAAACACAGTGGCATTAATATCCAGCAAATAAGCTTTAATTAAATGGCATTCCCAAGCATTAATTTGTACTGCTGGGTTCCCCATGGAAATAAGCATCGATATGCAGTTTGTTTTGATGATTAAGGCTTGAAACAGAAACCTTCCTTTTCATGCTGATGATTTCTTCGAGGTTGCAAAGTGCATTCGTGCTGAGAAAGCATTCCTGGACACATCGATAAAGATGTGTTGACTGCAGATGAGGTGTCAATTTTCCTGTCTATTGTAACTTCACAGATTCTGCTGTCTAGGACTAGGGTTCTAGAAGGCTATTTCAAAGCTTCACCTTGAACATCAGTGCTCTCTGCCCAGCTGCCCGTCATATAGGGCCACTTACCAGACCCACAGTGATGGGATCTCAAAATAACTGACCTGTATTAATAATTCCAGAAAGTACCTGCAATTGTGCACCGTTAAATTAATGATGAATTGAAGTCTCCAGAATTCGGGGAAAGGGGTGGAGGAAATTGTGTGCCACCGTTTGGTGAAAGAACGGTTTAGGCAAGGGCTGGATAATGCCTGTGCATACAGACACTTCCTCTGAGTTGAAGGTGGTTTTAGGGGATGCAGATTTACTTTGAACCCAGTGAAACCAGGCCCACTGTTGTCACAACTGGTAATTTTGGGTGTAGTAATATTAAACTGCATTGCATCGGCTGGGTTAAGATCACATGGGGGATAGCACTCTAACTTCTAATGGTCAGGTGGCCTCCTGGTGCTTGCTTTCACTGGACTAAGGTACTGTTGATTTTTTGGGGTCCATAGTTACCTGTCTAATCGTGCCTGATGTACAGCTAAATACATAGTTAATGTATACAGAAAAGTGTTTGTTAAGATTACAGAGACTGGAGGCTAGTTGCCTCTTACTTCTTTATTCCACCAACATAGCACAGCTCCTCAGTCATCTCTCTGCTCCACACTCAAGTAGATTCCCAAATCCCACACCTTCAAACGTTGTCATAGCACCCCTCCCCCCATGAGTCACTGAATAGAATGTACAGGTTCAGTGAATACTCAAAGTGAAGGTTACAACACATCTCCTTCCATAAACATTTGTAGTTAACATCTTATGGACACATAATATCATGCAAACAAATCATGGTCATAACACATATAACTAAAAATAAAACATCTCTTTATGTACTGCCCCTAAAATGGATAATAAGGGTGGTCTTGACTGCAGGATATCAAGGTTAACATCACAAACAGTAAAGAATCACAGTGAGGAAATTGTTGTAAATATAATTGTACCTAGAAGTTCATGAAATTGCACTTGGCATAAATTTGCAATCATTGCCATTTGTAATAATTCAAATACCTTGGTAACGTCCTTGGTCTAGCACTACAATAAAAACTCAGAAATTGTGAGGTACTGGCAGTGCCTGTATCAGTACCTACATCCTCACACTGGTGTGTTCTAGAGGTGTTCATACCAGGAAGACTTGTGTCTACCTCACTTCTCTGAGGTGAGTCCACATTTCTATATTTTGCCAATCTGGCCATACTCCACCATCACTTAGAAGCACCACATTCTTTCTCACTTTTGTAATGTGCCTCGGACCTCAAAACCCTGATTTCACTTTTGGGGTACACCCTGATTTCTTGATGTACCCCAACTATCATTTCTGGGAGTGAACATTGTTTGTCATCAAAACGTTTTTTTGTACTTCCCTTGGTATTTCTTAATCTCACCAGAATCCACTGCTTTCAAAGACTCTACTATTTAACCAGACTGGCTTAAGCTTGGATCCCGCACAACCTCACCTTAGGCACTCAAATGGTGAGAGTTTTGTCACTATATTCAGAGTGTTGTGGTGAACCCTTCTTTTATTGGGATTTGTTGTCAATTGTGTTTGAGCAGATGCTTTGAACAACCAGTTCATGCTTTCAACAAGTCCATTTGCTTGTGGTGAGTACAGTGCTGTAAGAGGATGAGTAATGCCTAAATCATTAAAAAATCCCCTCATTTTGTTCAATCATCTCTTCTCCATCATCGAGTCAATTGCCAACCGCCATACCTTCCAACGTTGTCATAGTCACCCTCCACGAGTCACTAAGTAGAATATACAGGTTCAGTGACTTCTTAAAGGGAAGATTAAAACAGTGTTGAGGAACAAATTCTGTTTTTTCAGCTACACAGACAGACTATATAATTATGGTGCCTGTTTTCACATTCTTTATTTTGAACAATGTAAAAATATTGTAGTAATTATGGTGGCCATTTAGGCATTCTTAATGTGTGACTGAGAGAAATGGATGCTTAGAAATAGCGCAGACAGGTTACTGGACAAATCATTGGAAGAAGGGAATTCTAAACATACCTGCATATGCATGTTGCAGTGTTGATCTAGCAGAGGATGTGTACCACTTATGACCCTTCGAGGAAAGACAAATCATGCTGGCTATTGCCACAGCAAAGGGCTGGTGGCCCCTCCACACGGACCAAATTTGGACTTAGACCAAACAACCCAAATTTCTCAAATCATTTGGGTCTTCCAGAGGGATGATGAAAATGTGGAGCAAGGTATTTGTGCATGGAGTCATCTAGCCGTAGTAATGTTCTTATATGGAGTGTCAATTGAAATTGAGTATGATGTGGGTTAACCATAGTGTAAAGTGCTCTAAGTAATTCTCTATAAATGAATACTCAACTCAAAGTTCTCAAAGTAATCAAAGTTCCTATGAAGTTTCTGAAAGAAGAAGAATCTTGTTTTTGATGTCATGTTGAAATGGAGGGACTTCCAGTGTGAAAAGCCTCTTTACTCCAAAGAGCTAACCAGTATTTGTACCCGAATAGGCATTCACGTTTATGTTGACAGATAGTGCCAGCCTTTCAGTATCCTGTTCCTTTATGCACAAATTACTTATGAGAGACAACGACAGAACATATATGATTGATTTTAATGTAAGATCGATATGATCATGTTTTTTTCAAATGCATATCCTGTCTAGTTGCCAGAATCTTTACTATTTGAGTGTATAAAAGAACATGCTACACAATAAGGTCCCCACTCTGCAGATTGCTTTGGGATAGGGTTGGATTATGTGCATCAGTGAATATGTGAGATGTTCACCTTTTAACCAAGCATTTTTTGTTCAAACAATTTTATGATATTTTAAACTTTAGTTCTTGAGTGCAGGGCCCAAAAAGGTTCATGCCACTCTAACAATGAGAGGTCTCTGCCAGAACAGAGCAGTGGACATCAAACACATGGACACCAGTTTTAGGACTTTTATGACCTTTAGGTCAAAGATTGTAGATTATCAGCAATTTTGATTTCCAGCGGAGCGCTGCTTGGGCAAAGCATGGCATTCTTCGAGAGTGTCCCCTTACTTTGTGACCACATAGGAGGCATGACAGTGATTTAAGCTGCATTTTCTTTCTTTTAATAATTCCATAAACAATTTGACAGCAGCGCTGATTAATGTTACTCTTGGTGTTCCCTTTCTCAGCTGTGTTTTCACTATCTAGACATGTTAAACTTAAAAGTACATGTCAAACTTTATAAATACACTGCACCCTGCACTTGGGAATAACTTGGGCCCACCTTAGGGGTGACTTACATGTAATAAAAAGGAAGGTTATGGTCTGGCAAGTGCATGCGCTTGCCATGTTGAAATTACAGTTTAAACTGCACACACAGGCTCTGCAGTGGCAGGCCTGAGACAGGTTTGGCAGGCTACTGTAGTGGGTGGCACAATCAGTGCTGCAGGCCCACCAGTAGCCTTTAATTTACAGGCCCTGGGCATATAGAGTACACTTTACTAGGGACTTAAAGTAAATTAAATATGCCAACTGTGGATAAGCTAGTGTTGCCATGTTTTAGAGTACAAAGCACCTGCACTTTAGCACTGGTCAGCAGCGGTAAAGAGCCCAGAATCCTAAAAGCCAACAAAAATGAGTCAGAGAAACAGGAGGTCAGAGAGAAAAATGTTAGGTGAAACCACTCTGAGGATGCCAGGCATAACACTGGTGTAGAATCTTTTTGTGTGGTGGTTTACACATTGCATCTAAGTTAAGCCTGACTGCTCTGTGCAAAGCTACCAGAGGGTGAGCATGGGTTAATTTAGAGCTTGTTTGACACTTACCCTGACTAAGATTGTGGTTTCTGCTTACACCCCAGTCAACCAGCAACACAATTTCTAACAAGGAGGCAGAGTCATAGTGTTCCTCCTGCGTTAACTCTCTCATATTGCCCAGGATATGTTTTTGAGGAATTTATTGAAATTGCCGTAATGTACTTGGATAATGGCTTTTAGAAGATTATGAGGAGTTGTTAGAAATGGGATCTTTGGTTGACAGTCAGGTTACCCCCTGTTCAAGCAAGGACCTTCACTCTAGTCAGAGTAAAAGAGAATCACCCTCGGCTAGCCCCTGCTTTCCCCTTGGTAGCTTGGCAGAGAAGTAGTCTTAACTTCAGAGTGCTAGGTGTAAAGTATTTGTACCAATACACACAGTAACTTAATGAAAACACTACAAAATGACACAACACCAGTTTGGAAAAATAGGAAATATTTATCTAAACAAAACAAGACCAAAACGACAAAAATTCGACATAAACAAGTCAAGTTGTGAATTTTTAAAGATTAAACTAAAAAATAGCGCTTAGAAACACAAAATGTTTCGATGAGGTGTTAACACAGCATTGTGACAGAGTCTTTCCCAACAAGCCGACACCAGCGGCGCTGGACACGGAGTCGCGTATACCCCCAAGTACAGTGCCTTTGGTGAAGAGTGAAAAAAAGTCGATGCGCGAAGTCGTGGATCGCAGCATAGGTGCGAAACGTTGAATCCGCACACTTCGAGCGGCATCGGTCACGACGTAGTTCGACGCCTTCCACGGAATCGCAGACTTCGGCTGGGCTGCAGCGGCGTCAGGCCTGCGAAGGTCGTCGCGTTCCAGCGAAGATCATGGAGTTGGATGCAGGCAGCGTCACCAGATTCAGCAGCGGCGTCGGTCTGACGTCGTCCAAAGTCGATTTCCTTGGATCTCCACCAGCTTTCCTTTCAAGGGCCCAGGGACTGAATAGGGTGCCACTTGTCAGAGCAGGAGTCTCTCTAGAGACTCCAGATGCTGGAAGAGAGAAGTCTTTGCTGTACCTGAGACTTCAAACAACAGGAGGCAAGCTCTAACTCAAGCCCTTGGAGATTTCTTCACAAGATGGAAGGCACACAAAGTCCACTCTGTGCCCTCTTACTCTGGCAGAAGCAGCAACTGCAGGATAGCTCCACAAAGCACAGGCAGGGCAGCACTTCTCCTCAGCTCTTCAGTTCTTCTCCAGGCAGAGGTTCCTCTTGATGTCCAGAAGTGATCTAAAGTTTGTGGTTTTGGGTCCCCCGTTCGTATACCCAATTTCTCCTTTGAAGAAGGCCTACATCAAAGTAAAGTCTCTTTTGAATGTGAAATCCTGCCTTGCCCAGGTCAGGCCCCAGACACTCACCAGGGGGTCGGAGACTGCGTTGTCTGAGGACATGCACAGCCCTTTCAGGTGTAAGTGACCACTCCTCCCCTCCCTCCTAACACAGATGGCTCATCAGGAAATGCAGACTACACCCCAGCTCCTTTTATTTCATTGCCTAGTGTGAGGTGCAACCAGCCCAACTGTCAAACTGATCCAGACAGGGAATCCACAAACAGCAGAGTCACAAAAATGGTATAAGCAAGATAATGCTCACTTTCTAAAAGTGGCATTTTCAAACGCACAATGTTAAAATCAACTTTACTAAAAGATGTATTTTTAAATTGTGAGCTCAGAGACCCCAAACTCCACATGTCCATCCGCTCCAAAAGGGAATCTACACTTTAATCAGATTTAAAGGTAGCCCCCATGTTAACCTATGAGAGGGACAGGCCTTGAAACAGTGAAAAAATGAATTTAGAAATATTTCATTGTCAGGACAAATAAAACACATCACTATGGGGGTCATTATGACATTGGCGGGCGGCGGTAACCGCTGTGCGGCCCCCATTATGACATTCCCGCCGGACCAGTGGGGATGAGGCCGCAACATAGGAGCCGGCTCCTAATGGAGCCAGCGGTGTTGCGGCCGTGCGACGGGAGCAGTTGCACCCATTACGCTTTTCACTGTCTGCTATGCAGACAGTGAAAAGCTGGCCGGGGCCATGTTAGGGTGCCCCTGCACTGCCCATGCCAGTGGCATGGGCAGTGCAGGGCCCCACAGGGGCCCAAGGACACCCCTTAACGCCAGCCTCTTCCTGGTGGTGCAAACCACCAGAAACAGGCTGGCGGTAGGGGTGTCATAATCCCCAGGGCAGCGCTGCTTGCAGCGCTGCCCTGGCAGATTATCACAGCCGGGGCTAAAACGGCGGGAAACCGCCGGCCGTAGCGCCGCGGTCATAATAAGGGCCTCCGTACCGCCAGCCTGTTGGCGGTACAGACGCTACATTACCCCTGGCGGTCGCGTAATGACCCCCAATATGTCCTACCTTAACCATACACTGCACCCTGCACTTGGGGCTACCTCGGGCGTATCTTAAGGGTGTCTGACATGTAAGAAAAGGGAAGGTTTAGGCCTGGCAAGTGGGTACACTTTCCATGTTGAATTTACAGTCAAAACTGCACACACAGACACTGCAGTGGCAGGTCTGAGACATGATTACAGAGCTACTTATGTGGGTGGCACAACCAGTGCCGCAGGCCCACTCGTAGCATTTGATTTACAGGCCCTGGCACCTCCAGTGCACTTTACTAGGGACTTCCTAGTAAATCAAATATGCCAATCACAGATTAACCAATCAACAATACAATTTACACAGAGAGCATATGCACTTTAGCACTGGTTAGCAGTGGTAAAGTGTTCAGAGTTAAAAAACCAACAGCAACAGGTCAGAAAAAATAGGAGGTAGGAGGCAAAAAGATTGGGGATGCCCCTGCATAAGCAAAAAAAAGTCCAACAGGAGTCAATCTGTATAATAAGCTGCACTGCAATTAAGTTGTTTACTTTGTTATATGTGTTTATGGGCCTAGTTGAGTGAAAATGATTTCCAAGATGCCCTTTGTGAAAGTCTGTGTTTTAAAAGTGCTTTTTTGGCAACAAAGGACATCTTAAATTCAGAAAATCCCGAATTGCTTGACATTTCGAAATGTGTGGCTAAACCAGAACTGATTGATAACTCATTTGTAAAGTGGTACAAAGTCATTTGAAGCAAGGGGATTAACAGTACAAAAATTATTGAGGTAGGCGGAACTCCATGGAATTCTGTGGAGTAGAACTCTGTAACTACCACCCACCCCTTGTTGTTATCATGATCACCCTTGTACCAAATATCCATTTTTTTCACACTAAGCTACAAAAATATTGACTCCTGAAAGTAGACTATCACACTTCCACTACTAGATTGTCAAGTTACATAGCTACAGGGCAGTTAGATTTACTATTTTTAACTCCACATCTAGGGACAATCCTCAACGCAGGCATCCTTGCATGATTGAGGGGTGTGAATGTTTATGTGCAGGAAGGTGCCCCTTCCTGCGTATAGACAATCATCTATGGCATTTTGCGTCTTCTATGTTTGCTGCAGAAAAATCAAAAAATGACAAGGAATAAAAGTATTTCTCCTCATTGTGCCATGCTAACACCACCCCTGGGGTGGCGTTAGATGTTGGCGCTGCCTCAGATTTACATTTGCTTGTAAATCTGAGGCAGCATCAAAAGCAATGGATATTGTGGTGGAGCACCCACTGCAACACCAATTGCACCCCACTCTGACAATTCCTCACCACAGCAGCAGGTGTGCTGCCGGTCTTTAAATAACTGCCAGAATATTGGTTGCTCACAAGGTAGCTTAGTGGGTTGATAACATGCAAGTGAAATCTCTATGTAAGGTGGAGTTTTCAGGTTCTATTCCTTAATTTAACTTAATTTATGGAGTTCATGCATAGAACAGTGAGTAACATGCAGCTTCAAATATGAATACAAATTTAACCCTTCAACCTTTCCTCATTTACTAGTTGATAAAATTAATACTATTTACCATCAAAAACAATGTCCGGAGGTTAAAAAAAACGAATTTTACAGACAATTTCTACCTAAGTGTATAACCATTTGCATAACAATACAACCGGCAACAGTGCATACAAGGACAAACCTCTTGGTAACTAAAAAAGGAGGGGACATTTGGAAAAGAACATCAGGGGCCCCACAGGGTACACTGACCCACTGTGCACCTAAATTGGGTTCACCAAGCACAGAAATGGAAAGTGTCTCCTATTACACTGAGTGCACTGTTTGAAGTAGGGCACAAACCTTTGCCTGCATTATCAACGCCATATGTTCAAAGATGGACCAGCTGTTTGAAGCCAATGTTCTGCCTTTCACTTCAGACAGCAACTCGGCTTGAATTTCAAGGTGAAGCAGAGATCCCCCCTGAGACAGGTGCAGGAGGTAACCCCTGCAGGAGGATGCCTGGTCCTCTGCCACCCACATGCTTCAAATCCAAGGGGTACCCTCTGGAAATTCATTGGCTCTGCACCACCTCTATATGATGCACTTTCACGGAGTCTCTTGATTATTTCTTTAACATTGCATTAACATCGCACCAGCACTTGTAAGCGGTGCAGATACAAAGGCAAGTATTTCATTTTTTTCCTGGGCCACTCTCCCTTCTAAATGAAAGCATGACTCATTGGTATCACACAAGTACATATGGTACAAGCACAATTCATATTACAATACACTACGCAAACATTTGTGGCTCTGTCTGTAATACTAAAGAGTCCTGGGGTTCAAAAGTGGGTGAACATACCTCTTGCAACCCAGGCACACTTTGTGTAGAAAGGCCAAAGTCTCAAAGAAAGCAGCAAGACGAAAATCCTGCCAAGACCTGAAGACAGGGAAGAACCATCAAGAGTACACATACAACATCTTAATTACAGTGCCCTTGGTCCTATAGGCTGCCTAGGGCCTACCTAAAGTGTGGCGCATATGAAATAAAAAGGGAATTTTGGACTTGGCAAGGGGTATATATTGCAAAATTTAATTTATTTAAACCTTCATACAGGCTACAATGGCAGACGTGTGACATGTTTTAAGGGGCTACTTTACAGGGTAGTACACTACGTTCTGCAGGCCCACTAGTAGCATTAAATGTACAGGCTCTGGGTATGTGGCATTCCATTTTACTAAGGACCTATAAGTAAATTAAATATGGCAATCAGGTGGAAGTCAAGTTAATCATATTTTTGGTAGTGAGCTGAAGCACTTTAGTACTAGCTAGCAGTGGTAAAGTGCAAAGAGTCCTAAGGCCAACAAAAACGATGTCAACAAAAATAGGAGAGTGAAGGCAAAAAGCCTGTGGGCGATCCTTAAGAGAAGGCAAAGTCCAACAGTTATGATACATATAGGAGTATGTTGTGTTCCCAAAACCGCCTCCAGCTGAACTCAAAGACTACTGGCAGCACTGGGAGAAAGTCTACTTGACAAGCCAGCTTTAGAATCTTATGTTTTCATTTGGCTCAATATGTTGATGATCATGGTTTTGCTGCTAAGAATTTTAGGACTAAAGGAGCCCCCAAAACATTCTTAATATTTATTTGGGTGTTTTGCCAATATGTGAAAATTGTTTTAAACTGTGTTGTACATTCTAGTAACCACTGTATCCTAAAATAATTTCCTGGTTGTGTCCGATGGATACATTTGTGCATTCACTGAAAATGTGCACTTGATTTACATAGTGCCACCTGTTCATGTGTGGGCCACTGGCAGGCTTTCACTGCCCACTTATCCAACTTGATACTTAGCTTATAACTTTACGAAACTGGCAATCAGAATGTGGAGGAGGTGCGGCAAGTCAAGAAGGCAAAAGGGGCACTGATGAAAGGGAAAGACAGGTTGGGGCCAAAGATCACGGGTCCCAGGAGCCACTGGTTGTGGGTGCATACAGAGCTAGGAGATAGAGTTTAGGCAGGGGGAGCTGGTGCTGCTCGTGGGTCCAGTGACGTACTAGACACACCAGGTTGGAGAGGCCTGGCGGGTGGTGGTGTGAGGCCAGCAGACAAGGCTAGCAGAAAGTCAGCGACACCAGCAGGGAGCATGACGGCCCCTGGATGTTGGTTTGAAGAACTAGGGGAGTTCTCAACTGCCCTCCCTACCACAAAGGTCTGCGTGCTCAGTGCAACACCCATGGAGCGGACTACCCGGGAAGGTGGATTCTTCTAAAGCAGGGGAGGCAGTAAGTGAGGAAGATAGGGCGGACACAGTCACAAGAAACGCCTGCCATACATGGGCTTAGCCATTCCTTTGGGGTTCCATTTGTCAGACAAGGCAAAGGGTAGAATATGCAGACATGAGTATGGAGGTGTGTTCCAACTCCTTCCTAGGGGCATATAGGTGATGGAAGGGTCAATGGAAGAAGAGTGGGAACTGAATAGGAGACCCAGACTTCCCATTACTATGGAGAACTGGACATCCGCATTCCTGATATACGCTAGCGTATATTGTGATAAATTCCCAGATAGGGAAATTGCTTTGTTTAAATACATGGAAATCGTAAGGAAAGCCCAGATGCATTTTGGGGAGTTTTCTTGGCTCAGTTATGATGAGGAATTCAGAGCGAGGGTTAGTGTAAACCCTGAGAAGCCATGGGGGGATGTGAACTCAGAATTATGGATGCAGTGGATGTCGTCCACAAAATCTACAGCCTCGACGCACACAGCGAGTGGCTTACCTATTACATACAAGTCCTTTCAGCCACATTCCACCCTACAAGGGGCAGGTGCCACACCAAGCAGTGCAGGCAGAGGTACCTATACAGGAGGTACACCAGGAGCCTGTTGGAATTTCAATAGGGGATTTTGCAACAGGAACCCTTGTAGGTTCCAGCGTGAATGCTCGAAGTGTGAGGGCAGACATCCCATTACACAATGCTTTACACTGACCAGCCTGGCAGAACAATGGGAGATGGGGAGGGACTGAGGACAGCAAGGCCCTGCTGGTCCAAGGGGCTCCTATGCCAATTAAGTTAGAAGCACTCTTGCCATGGTTGGCGCAATATCGGGAGGCAGATTCGGCTTTGCGACTGGAGTGGGGGTTCAAGGAAGGTTTTCGGGTGGGTTGTCAAGGACCCAGAACGCAGAGGTGGGCTGACAATCTGCGGTCAGCCAAAGAGCTTCCAGAAGTGGTAAGGAAAACATTGAGCAAGGAAGTGCAGGAAGGGAGGATTGTGGGCCCCTTTTCGGAATGGCCTTTATCTGATCTGATCATATCTCCTTTGGGGTTGGTGCCTAAAAAGCAGGAAGAGGATTTCCGGTTGATCCATCATTTATCCTGGTCTGAAGGGGCATCTGTCAATGATTTTATAGCCACGGAGGATACCAAGGTGGTACACGCATCAGTTGATGATGCCATTGGCCTGATCAGGTAGTGTGGACAGGGAGCGGAGTTGGCAAAGTGCAACATTAAATCGGCATTTCATTTGTTGCCCATTCATCCTAGGGATTTTTCCTTGCTGGTGATGCAGTTTGAGGGAGCCATCTATGTGGACAGGGTTCTGCCTATGGGTTGTGCTATTTCTTGTGCTCTTTTTGAGGCTTTCAGCTCCTTTTTAAAGTATGTTTTCACGAGAGGGAGTGGGCACAATGAGGTCACGCACTATCTAGATGCTTTCTTGTTCATGGGACAACCGGCTTCCGGTGCTTGTGGGAGGGCACTGCAAAAGTTTGAGGATATGACAGAAGCATTTAGAGTTCTTTTGGCCCCAGAAAATATGGAGTTCCCCAGTACAACCTTGTTTTTTGGGGAATTGAATTGGATATGATCACAATGGTTGCAAGATTGTCAGGGCAGAAAGTACTGGAGATTCAGACGATTTTGGAGACGGTGATTGGTGAGTGTTGCCTGGAGCTTCGGAAGGCACAAAAACTGGGTCTTCTCAACTTTGCTTGCAGAGTGGTGAGCGGCTGGGCATAGCCATGTCAGGTGCCACACTTCCACACCACAAGATTCGACTTTACTTGCCGATAAGGGTAGATTTGAGGGTGTCGCTCTCCTTTCTGGGAGACTTCAATGGTGTGTCCATGTGGTTTCAGGAGGAGAAAGTAGTGTGGCAGGTCCAAATATTTTCAGATGTATCTGGAGTAAATGGGTTTGGATTGTTTTGGGATGGCAGATTGTGTACGGAGCGCTGGCCACAGCTGTGGTTGTGGCAGGGGTGCAGCATCGCACTCCTGGAGTTTTTTCCATTGCTGGTGGCATTGGCTATGTGGGGTGACGAGTTGCAGAACAGGATGGTGATGTTTCATGTGGATAACATGACTGTGGTGGAGCAGGTCATCTGTCATGCTTTATGTTTTAGAACTAATGGAACCTGGCTGGTCTGTCCTTTTATGGGAAGCTCTTGTGGGACCAGGTACTGAAAGTGTGGGGCAAGATGAAGGTGGGCACTGGGAGAAGATTGAGGGAAGCCATTATATTTGACTTGTTGGGGAGATTTTGGGATGCCTGGATGGATGCTGCTATGACAAGTTCGAGGTGGCGTTGTTCCGTTTGTGCATGATTTTGATGTTTTTTTAGGCATTCCGGATGTCTGAAGTTCTAGGATTGGGGAGTGAGGATGATGTGCGATATGAAGAGGTGAGGATGGATTCTAGTCCCCTGGGGATATGGTTGTGAAAGTCCAAGATGGACCAGGCAGGGAGAGGAAAGTTAGTTTGACTGAATGAAGGGGGGTGTGAGACGGTGTGCACTGTGAGAGAGTGGCTGTTGTTTCACACGTGACCGGGGGGAAAGCAAAGGGTGTTTTTTTGTCATCAGGATGGCAGCAGGGTCACGACTTTTCAGCTTTTGAGGGTATTGCGCAGAGCATTGATGGTGCTAGGCCAAGATCCGGTTGCAGTTGGGAACCACTAATTTTGGATTGGGGCAGCAACATCAGCAGCACGTTTGTGGTGGGGTATGATGAAGGTTCACAAGATTGGGAGGTGGAGGTCCAAGTGTAGCGAGCGTTATGTTCAACCGTGAAAGGGTGTTGAGGGGGGGAGTTTGTGGCTTCTGTGGATGGTGGCGAACATGTTTTCTTTTTCCCTAGAGTGCCTGAGAGGTCCAATGAATAACAAGGCTGTGAGTTGGATAGTGGGCCACTCGTTCATCTACTGGCCAGCAAACTACGCTGAACGGCAGATATATGGACGCAGCCTGGGACTGCCTAAGAGACAGCATGAGGTGCCCTGGTAGGGAAAGGTTGGCATGCAAAGGGGTAGTTTACTGCCTTGGCTAGCAACGATGGTGCCTACGAAAGGATGTCCAGACAAGTTGGTCTTGCATCTGGGGGAAAACGATTTGGTACAGTTATCGGGACTGAACTACTGCAACATATACAGAGGGATTTGGAGATTCTCAAGCACAGACTTTCTGGGGGACGTTTGTTGTGGACAGAATTTATACCACATAGGATATGGAGAGGGGTAGTTAAACATGTAGCTATCGACAAAGCATAGAAAAAAGTGAACAGGGCAATGAGGTTTTTTTTTGCTGGAAAGGGCATTAATGTGGTGTCACATGGGGATCTCAAGGAAGAGGAAGGGTGGCTTTTCCGGGTGGATGGTGTGCACCTATCAGAGCTGGGCTATGCCTATTTCATGTTGGAACTGAGGGAGGTTTTGGGGCAGTTGTGGAATGAGTCGGTGTGGTGAGAGTGAAGTCCAGGGGATGATGGTGTTGCAGCAGGGAACGCGAATTGTGGTGGGGCAGAAAAACACCTGCCAGGGTTTTTCTGGGTGGCGGTACAGAGGGGGGTGGAGAGCCATATACGGGCGGATCCGAACCTTGGGAGGAAGAATGAGGTTTTCGGATGAAGGAAGATCTCGGGTAGGTTGGCTGGGACACGTGAATGAAGTGGTGGTTGGAGGATGTTTCAGAAAGGAGGCGAGGAGGATGACGGTGATGAGAGAGAGTGATGGGGTGAAAGGCAGAAGGAAGGTGTGAGTCATTATGTTGAGAGGTTGAGGACGGGAGGAAAAGGAGAAAACAGTTATTATGTTAAGGATTTAGTATGTTGTGTTGTGACATGTTATAATGTTTATGGCAATCCTGTCAGGACCCAACAACTCTGCCTAATTAGTCAACATCCTCAGGGGCGTTGTTTTAATCATGTGCGTGTAGCACCACTGGGTTGCTTTTAATGTAATTGAACTGTCTGCATTTCAGGATAGATATTGCCAATGTTTGATATGTACTTGATGTTACCAATGCCTGTTCCACTATATAGTTGTTTTTACCAATGCTTATTGAACACATGTGACTGTGTTAAGTCCTCGTTAAGTCCTTGTGCTTCTAAATGTGTCAGGTTCAGTTGTTTATTGGTTGACAGGCAACCACCACACCCCCAAATTCTCCAGGCATCCGCTGCCTCGTGTTTTCAAAAACATGAGCCATGCTGGCTCTAAATATTGGTACTGTGCACATGATTCTGCTTGGCTTTCTTCAGGCCTGGCAAGGAAAGCCCTCTGCACTCTGGATTCCCTCCAGACCCCACCCACTGCCCTCTTGACTCACTGGCAGCTAAGAGCCTCAGCAGAGATCTTCTGGAAAGAACACACTTCTGTCAGCTAAGTGGAGCATGCTCTCTGGAATCTGTTTGTGTAAAGTTTTATTATGGTTGCTTTGTTTTTTGGTGAAAGCTGAAAAAAGAGAATGATTGCCTTCTTGAGACTTTGAAAGGCCTTTTCTAAGGACACATACATGATTTATGAATGGGGCCTTGATGGGGGTTGAATAACAGATTTAACTTTGGGGTCTTGTCAACTTTCATTTTGTAACGAAGAATTGTGACAGAACTTCACTATCCTCTGCTTGTTTATTTTTGTACTAATAGTGATTATGCAATTTGGTTCTAGGATTACTTTATGTGTGAGTTTATTGGCTTTTGGGATTGCAATTCATTTTACGTTAATAGTGATAATGCAATTCAGTGCAACTTGTTTTATGTTGTAGTTTTACCATAGAAAACCTAATATGAAAGTGGAGATCCATGAAAGAGACTTGCAGAACTTACTAATTTGTTTAGTGACATTCAAATGTTGTCATCTTTTGAATATATTAATCCTTGAGAAGAGAGAGAGGGCCACAATGCTGATATTACCAGGTGAATGTGCTATGATAACCAAATTAGATTAATTTAATGAGATCTGTGCATGTCTTTTTGAATGCTGTTTAATGAGACCAGTCCATGCTTTATTGAATGTTGTGAAACCGTCTCTTAATAGCACATAGCTTCACCAATACCGTAATTCATCATAGAAAGGCAACTTCCAGGGGCTCCACTGACAGTCCTCCATAACCTGAAGAACTGCACCCGGCTGGACCTGGTGAAAAGAAGTACAGTGTTTCTTTCTCTCTTTTTCCAAACCCCCTTCCATTTTGGGGCACCTGCCGGGGCTCCTGGTACAATCAGCAGTACCGAGAGGTGCATCAGGAGGACGGGAGAACAGTCATCGCCCTGCAGACAGCCTGGTTTTCAGGTGAGTGGCCACACCCCAACAAATCCTGTCCTAATAAATGGTCTTTTGTACTAATACTGGAGCCAGGGTGATTGTCCCACAAAGGAACCAGTACTGATAAGTGCCATCTTCTCCATTGGGATTACAGGGTGGACAGTGTGAAAAACAATAGTTGCTTTTGTTACTTGACAGCATAAGCACATCATGATCTACAGTTTAGAATTTGGTACAATCCAGAAGAAAAGGTGAAACAGAAGGAGGGCAAAAGAAAAAGAGCGGAAAGAAAACAAATGTAAATTTACAGATGTTGCACTAATATTATTAAACCATGTCCCAGTAAGTTTTTAGTACTGTATTGATGAGAAAGCAAGAGATGTGGGGGCTTAGAAGAAAGAGTTACATACTCTAATGAGTCAGGATGAATTTTCCAAAGTAAGAAATATCTGCATCCGCAAAAGTGAAATAGACCTATGAGTGTAATCACCATGAGATAAACATTTATCAATAACTACTGAGAATAGCTATGCTGAGATTCCTGGATTGGGTTGGACAATTATGGTGGATTGAATTGTTAGTTTTGGCCACCAGGCGTCAATAAACCCCTGTAGCTGATCATTCAGTGTGTACACTATTTCTCAAATGTAACCAAGGTGGACAGAGCTTCCATCCACTCTTTATGTATAGGAGGAAAGAAAGATATCCATTTTCTAGGCATTAACATTTTCACTGCTGTTAACGAGCAGTCAATCTATCTATTTTTGTGGGCATCGATACCTAGCATAACCCCATGTTCTGGAGGATCACCAGTTCCATCAAGAGGCCTTCAAGGTTCACCAAATGTCTTCCCAGAAAGTAGACAAAGAAGGATATGACCAAAGGATATGGTCTGTTTGGCCACATCTCCAACAAATAGCATCGGGAGTGAGGTTAGCTTTGTAGATCAAATACAGTCATGCAGTATTTTAAAATAGATTAACTTTACCCAAGTCTAGGTAGACGTGCATTATGGGTCTTTAGAAGGTCCTCCCAGTCTTTTTCTGGGTAAGATTTATGGCTTCTGTTCGGCCCCAGGATCTTGAAGGGTTGTTCGGTTGGATTAGAGAATAGATCTTCGATGATCGGGCAATAAGGGTCCAAAATCATTTTCTTGTATTTGTCACACTTAATTAGTCATGAATTGTAAAAAAGATTATAAGAGATATAAAAGATTCTTCCCTTCTGGTGCAGACATGTTTTCAGTTGGATATATTTCCATTGCTGTCAACAGTTAGGTTGAATTCCATCTATAATACTGCAAAGTCTTTGATGGACCGTTCAGCAAGTAGTTGTTGAATGTGTTTTAGACCAGTTGTGGACAAAAAATTAAGCAATTTATTTCCAAAAAGTAGCTCAGCATTATTCCATGTAAATGCATCTAGTTTCAAAAAGTAGTTTTGTTTTAGAAATGTATGGATTGATGACCAAATAAATATGGAGTTGGCTAGTATAGTCTTGTTTAAGTTTCTAGTGTCTTTTTGTTTTCAATCTAAGATTTTGGGATCTTTTGGTTATTTGGTTATTGGGAAAGTATCTCTCAATTAGTGCCAATATGGTGTTTCTAAATCTTCATAAACCTGATACACTAGTTGTGATATCTGACAGATATTATTAAAAAGTTCAATGCTGGGTAGTCGAAGAAGTGTTTTCAATCAGAAGTTCATGTCCCCATATCTCTGATGTAATTCCCTGGACATTACAGCAGAAATGTGTGTTTGCACTGGCCATAGCAACATACTGAATAAAACAATGATTTCAAACCTGTGGTCCGGGGATTCCTGGCGGTCTGCGAGTCCTACTCAGGGGGTCCACAATTACTTAGAAAATTAAATACTATTAACTGATTAATAAAGTGTATATAAATACAGGAGCTTAATGTACAATTTCATAGTTTAAAATGTTATCTTCAAATCATTGAAAATGCTTGGGCCAAGTTCCCCGGCTTCCAGTAATAACTTAGTGGGGGTTCCAACTACAATAATAATTCAGTGACAGTCCCCGGTTTCCAGTAATGATTAAGAAGGGGTCCTCAGCAGTCAAAAAGGCTTAGAACCACTGGAATACATAAATAAATCAGGGTGCCACCACCATTGTTAGGGTTTGAATTCTCCCCTTCAAGGCTAACTGAATGTATTCCCATTTATCAAAGTTAATTTGCATTATAAAATTGTCTCAAACCAAACTTTGGCATCGCCACTTATAAGGATGTTGAGGTTCTTAAGTTTAGTGGAAATCCATTTAAAAGGCAGACCTGGCAGTGATCCTTTAAGGATAACCCTTTTATTGGGCATTACTCCACTTTTGGACCAGTTAATTTTGTAGCAAGAAAAGGTATAAAAGAGTGTCATAGTTTCCATTAGAGCAAGAATGAACAGTTGTGGCAAGGACAGTGTCAGCAGGACATTGACTGTGTATAAAATAATAATCAATTCTTTTGCTGATGTTTGATTGCTCTTCATGTTGGGGTGCTTTTGGTTAATTACTGCTGCTCAGGGTTGGAGCTCTAACAATCATAGGAGTGGTGATAAGGGACAGCCTTGCCTTTTTCCTCTGCTGATCTTGATCTCTTCCAATAATAATTATTGCAGTTCACCTTGGCTGTCAGGTTCTTATATATTAGTTGGACCATTGTTAAAAATTTGAGCCGAAAACCATCCTTTTCATATCATGAATTAGCTAGTCCCACTCCTCTCTAATAAACAGTTTTTCAGAGCCAAGTGAAGGAAACACAACCTCATAATTGTTATACTTAGCCTGCCAAAGGTGGGGAGTTAATGATTCTATGACAAACTGCTGGGTACTAGACCATCCTTGAAATTGTATGACTAGAAAAAAATGTGATTCTCATCAGTCCATTGGCAAGTACCTTATCTATCTATCTATCTATCTATCTATCTATCTATCTATCTATCTATCTATCTATCTATCTATCTAACCTTGTGGTGGTAGTCACTAGGTAGTTAAAGATAGGACCTTTCTCTATAGGAAGAACATTTTTTGTTTTACATGTAACTTTGGCGCTGCTTGAGGAAGCTTCTATAAAGTATCTAAACTTATACTTTGCTAAGTTCAGCTTCTGTCTTGAAAGTGTTGGGGTGATCAATCAAGTGGGCAGAAAAAGAAGGGGGGGTCCCAAAATGCATTTTCCAAATTCATGTTTCCATAGGAACTTTAGACACGCCTACATCCTGAACCACTGAAAGGAATTACACTAAATTTGGCACAAAGCTAGATACTGTTCTGCAGATCATGCTTTCTGTGATTTGGTATGAATCCATTCATTGGTTTCAGAGAAATAGAAGGCCAAAAAATATAGATATATAGGGACACAGATTCTCCGTGGATCCAACTGTCACTGTGCTGATATCTGATTGGGTCAGAAGACTTCAACAAGAAAGTGTTGGCAGCCATCTTCGGACTTTGCTTCAGCGGACTCCAAGAAAAAAAGACAAAAAAGCAAAGGGGCCACGGTAGAGCCACCCTGACCCCTTAGCCCTGGTGCTGGGATCCTTGAAGGACCGCCCCAGGGCCAAACAGCATTTTTTTTTTTTAAACCTGCATATTTTTCTGATGTTTAAAAAACAATTCACAGTCTCCTGTGCTTTTTTTTATTTAACCATGGGTGGGCCAGGTCACGGGGCATCATAGAGGAGGGAAGCGCACAGGGCCCTCCCCCATGGGCTTTAATAAGCCCTTGGCGAATGTCCAAATAAGAGCCGGGGACGAAGCCCCCCCACACCCCAGGGACCGCCACCCCGAATCAAAAATGGTTTTAAGTAAGTGGAGGAGGTTCAGTCTCCTCCCCCAAACCACCGGGAACTACCTCTTCCCCAGGGCTAATTAATTTATGCAAGGGGGCCTGTCACCCCCGCTTCCAAGATACCACCACCCTCCAGGGCTACCCTTTA
This sequence comes from Pleurodeles waltl, assembly GCF_031143425.1. Taxonomy (NCBI): domain Eukaryota; kingdom Metazoa; phylum Chordata; class Amphibia; order Caudata; family Salamandridae; genus Pleurodeles; species Pleurodeles waltl. The sequence goes on from NC_090448.1 coordinate 922,166,649, forward strand.
TTTGGAGCGGTAGGGGGGCACACACCCTCCCTGCATCCCATGGACTACCACCCCTGGGGCAAAAAGCAAATTATCTGTGGGAGGGTGTGGCCTCCGCTGCCCTGAGGACCACCAACCCCCCTGGGGAAATTTTCAAGAAAGAAAGGGGATCCTATGGGACCACCCACCATGGGGACCACCACCCCCCAGGGCTAGGTGATCGTTGGATGGGTGTTGCGCACCCCCAATTGCCCTGGGGACCACCACCCTGGGGCAAATCTTCAAAAAAAGAAAGGAGGTCCTATGGGACCCCTGTGCCCGGGGACCACCACCGCCATGGAGCTAAGCCTTTGTTGGAGGAGGACAACACGCCTCCCTCATGGAGGTACTGATGGCCCTAGGGACCGCCACCCCCCAGGGCCGGCCCCTACTATATCCCAAGGGGACCACCCCCGGATATAGTTGTTTGCTGTGTTTTAGCTGCAGCGCAGCAGCTAAGCCACAGCAAACACTCTGCTTTTTGACAGTGGGAACATTAAAGCAGGTCTGCCAAACAGCAGAACTTTCATCGGTGTCTTCTGCATGGGTGCAGGGGACAGAGATGAAAGGCTTCAGTAAGTACGGAGCTGCTGTCAAAGTAGCTCCGTGCTTGCTGAAGCAATGGCACTGTAGTCTTAAGGCTTCCCCTGCAGTGCCAGGTAGCCGGTAAGGGCATTTTATTCTCATTTAAAAAAAAAAAAAAAAAATATGTAGAGACCACAGGGAAGCCCTTGAGGGATCCCTCCGGGTCCCATAAAGCTCATAAGGGGCTAAAAGAATGTTAAATTAACAAGACCTTCACACTGAGCTTTGGGTGTTCAAGTCCAGCTGGAGTCATTACCATTATAAAAAAAAAAGAAAAACATAATTATTTTAATTTGGATAGAAATATCTGATTCTAAGTATATCAGACATCAAAGCCTGAAATACTCTGTCTCTCTCCCTCTTACTTTCTCTCTCTGCCTCTCTTTCAATCAATTCTCTCACTCACACACCCACTCAGACACTTACACACCAACTCACAGACCCACTCAGACACTCATTCACCCACTCACAGATCCACTCAGAACCTCATGCACTCACTCAGAGCCACAGTTGGACCCTCACACACTCACTCAGACCCACCCAGACATTGGCACATCCACTCACACACCCATTCAGACTGTCAAACACTCACTCACAAAACCATTGACACTCTTATGTATCCACTCACAGACCCACAAACACACTGACACACCCACTAAAACAATGATGTATGCACTCTCACTGTAGCTGATCATTCAGTGTGTACACTATTTTCTCAAATGTAACCATGGTTGACAGACTTGCCATCCACTCTTTATGTGTAGGAGGAGAGACAGATTTCCATTTTCTAAGCATTAACACTTTCGCTGTGGTTAAAAAGGAGTCAATCTATCTATTTTTGTGGGCATCAATACCAAGCATAACCCCATGTTCTGGAGGATCATCATTTCCATCAAGAATAATTTTTGAGTTTCCAAACTGGCCTGCAAGGTTTACCAAATGCCTTCCCAGAAAGTAGACATAGAAGGACAGGACCAAAGGATATGGTCTGTTTCTCCACTAGTTTGGCCACATCTCCAACAAATAGCATTGGGAGCGAAGTTAGCTTTGTAGAGGCTAGCTTTGTAGATCAAATGCAATCATGTAGTATTTTAAAATGGATTTTGTAAGCAAAAACATTTTCACTGTGGTTAAAGTGGTTAAAGAGGAATCAATCTATCTATTTTTGTGTGCATCAATACCTGTCATAACCCCCATCTCCTGGAGGATCACTAGTTCCATCAAGAGCTACATAACCTGTGCCCTAAGGTAACTATAACTCGTGCCCCCGCCATGCAGTTTTTTTCATCAAAAATGTTACTACATTGAGATTATCAGTGATGTAATCAAAGATGTCATAAGTGTCATAATTTGTTGGTAATTACCAGTGCATGGTGAGGGTGCGAGTTATGGTTCCAGTAGGGCACAAGTTATAGTTAGTTGAGATACCTATAACTAGCAAATTTCTAAGGTTTTGTACATTTAAAATGTGAGCCTAACTATAATGTTCCTGTAACCTTTGTTTTTTTCTGAGAATTTCTATGTTTTTTTTACATTTTATTTCCTAACTAAAATGTCCCTGTAACCTTTATTTTTTTCAGTGAATACATACATATTTCTTATTTGAAACTGTATGTATTACTTTTCACAAAACAACAACAACAGAAACAAAACAAAAGTGCCTCTAGATACAGAGAATGCACACAGTGTATATAGCACAATGACAATAAAAAAAAGCATAATTTGAAACAAAAGCATAGCGAACCTGATGTGGCATGCCAGAATAGAGGTAAAACATGTGGTACTGGTAAGCAGAGAGAGGGATTGGATGGGTTATAACTCAGCAGTGTGAGTGAAGAGGAGGGGTGTGGGTTGGGTGATTGGATGTGTTACTTCAGCCCGAGTCATTGGAGGTCAAAGTAAACAGATAATCATGCCGGGGCTGCTATATGTCCTTGGGTCTAGATGTTTGAGGTCAGCAGCCAGACCTTGTTGCCATCCCTCTGTAACCAACCAAACCCACGCCACTCGAAGCCTTCGGCCATGGACGGTGGATGTTGGACGCAGGGCATGGCCTGCAGGCAGCACTTGCGGCTAACCCTCTATCACCACACAACCTATAACCACCCAATCTCTAAATGGTGAGAAGCTATACATTTACATGACTATGTGGACAAGTACATGGTCCCAAGAGGGTTACGCATATATGCAGTTCCATCCTATGAATCTCCAAATCCTAAAATGTTAGAGGAGTGGGCAGACAATGCAGCAGCAAGTTTGAGGAAGATATTGGAGATATTGAATTAATACGCTTGGCTTGATAGAGAAACTTTATTGTAAGAAAACAAGGCTTCAGAAGCTAAATCATCCAATAATACAGAGAAGGACATTATTGCCAAATTTATGACTAAGTTGGAAGTCTACCTTACAAAACATTAGGAGGATGTAGAAGTGAGGAAACAGGCCAAATTACAATGGATGGTGATGATTATTAGAGCAGAAGATTTTTGACTTTTAATTGTAAATTTGACAAAAGCTTTGGCTCCAGCAGAGAATGACACTTCCTTCTCTAAGAGGGTGCAACTATAGGAACAGATACTGATATCCTAGGATCTAATAAGAGCATCACCTCCAGAATTGAACATAGCACAAAACATGCAACTTTTGGAGACCATAATTGGCTCCGCAGGAGGGTCTGTCAAATTGCCAGGGAAATGGCAGCTGCAAGAACCAGAGGAAGAGGGACAACAAGCAAGAACAGGGGCAGAGGAAGAGGTCAGGGAGGAGCCACCAGAGGAGACAGAGGATCTGCCAGACGAGGAAGAAGAGGTGAATTAGAACAACAAGGGCTCATGGGACACAGCACAAGCCCAATAATAGTACTATAATGGATATAGAAATGGTAAATAAGACTATTGTCAAACTGTCAGAGAGGACATTGACTGATATTGAGAAACAGCTTTTATGCCTGGGGTTGTCACTTTGTCCACTGCGGGATTTTGATTATGTTAATACTAGAATTGATATGTTTAAATTCCTAACAAACATAAAATTAATGAAGTGGCATTGGCTGAAAACTTACCCCTATATCTCCAAGGAGTTTGATCAAAGGGGCATCACTTTTGATGAAGTAACTATAAAAGATTCAGAAGTATTAGCCACCTTACATGAGTTATAAAATGAGTCAATAACCCCAGAGGACCCTCATACCTTACTAGACACCTGTAGCATAATATACAATGACTTGTTTCCTAGTGGTTTTAAGCCTGCCTCCACCATTTTCCTCAACATGCCCAAAGATAATATCAGCACATTTCATGATATGGTGATAAAAGACCTCCAAAAAGTCAGGAAATCTAAAAATAAGGTGACTAAACATAACATAACCCTTGAACAAATTCGGGCCCTGGAATCTTTAGATAAGCATGACAGCATTGTTATCTTCCCTGCGGACAAGGATGGGAAAATTGTTGTGTGGGAGAGGACTAAGGGGGTCATTACGACCCTGGCGGTTGATGGAGAAGTGGCGGTTTTACCGCCAACAGGCTGGCGGTAAATAATTTGGAATTATGACCATGGCGGTTACCGCCATGGTCATCCGCCACTTCTCCCATCAGACCGCCATGGCGGAGACGACTGCTGGGCTGGAGACTTGGGTCTCCAGCCCGGCGGCCGTCACAAGACCACCGGCGGTATCATGACCCGGCTTACCGCCATGGATTTCATGGGGTTTGGAATCAGCATGAAATCCATGGCGGTAAGCACTATCAGTGCCAGGGAATTCCTTCCCTGGCAATGATAGGGGTCTCCGCCACCCCCCACCCCCTCCCCCGAGTCCGTCCCAAACACCCCCCACCCCCCTGCCACCCCCCAAAGGTGGCAGGACCCCCCTCCCCACCCCTATCCCTGACATCACAACACAGACACACACCCGACACGCATGCAGGCACCACCAACACACATTCCCGCACACACACGAACAAACATGCCAACAAACACACACACAGTCATACACGCACACCCTCATTCAGACATACACGCACACATCCATACAGACATACATACAGACAGACACGCACACATTTCCATTCACACTACACCCCGCATGCATACACGCACTCACACACCCCCTCTACATATTCACAAGCACACCCCCATACACCCACACATCACACAACACCCCCCCCTCCTCTAACGGACGATCAACTTACCGTGTCCGTTGATCTTCCAGGAGGGGACGGGATCCATGGGGGCTGCTCTGCCGCCACCACAGCGTCAACAGAACACCGCCACGCCGAATCACAGAACGTGATTCGGTGGGCGGTGTTCTGTTGACGTGTCGTGGAGGTGGAGCAACCTCCACTTTCCCGCCGCCCGCCAGTATGGCTGCTGGCGACTCTCCGTCCGGAAAAGGACGGAGGGCTGCCAGCAGTCATAATACGCCGAGTGGAAAACCGCCACCACTGGTGGTCTTCAGCACAGCGGTCCCTCGGCGGTCTTGTCAAAGGACCGCTGAGGTCGAAATGACCCCCTAAATGTATTGAAAAAGCTATGCGACAGCTTAATGATGTCACCTCATATGAAAAAACTTACCAGGAGCATCACTACATTGTGGGGCAGTGTCACTGAGTGAATACATAAAGGCCTATTGCAAAGTTCAGAATACTGTTTTGTGAAAAATGAATTCTCCAGGGTACCTACTCTTTAGCTGCTCCCTAAGATCCATAAAAACAAATCTAATCCCCCTGGGAGAGCCACTGTGTCTTCCAGCTGCAGTGCACATGAGAATGTATGTTCCATCTACCATGATATGTGCAGAGCACAAAAGAGTTTCTTGGAAAGAATTATGGGATCCAGTGGGAAAAGGAATTCCTGCTGGTTACCCTGGATGTGAGGTGCTTTTATAAGGTCATTGACCATAAATTGGGCCTCTCTGCCTATCACCATTTCCTATTAGCCAAACTGATTAGATTGTTGAACCACACTGACATGATGAAATACTATCTTCAGATCAACATATTTCTGTTAAACGGCACCTTGTATTGGCAAATACTTGAGACTGTGATGTGCATCTGCTTCACCCCCAGATTTGTAAATCTTTTCCTGGGCTGGTGGGAGAAGTAGGTGTTAAGTGATTGCCAGTTACGTGTTTATTGTGACATCATTTTATGGTAGAGGTTTATTGACTTTCTTTTTGTCATCTGGAAGGAATCAAAAACAGAAGTGAGGGAATTTGAAGAGATTTTGAACAATAAGGAACATAATTTAGAGTTTACATTGACAACCAATGAAAGGAGTTTAGAATTACTTGATGTCACTATTGAGGTTGTCAATGGAAAAGTACACACCCACCTTTTTTGCAAGCCAACTGCAGGCAACAGTCTGTTACATACCCTTAGTGGTCACCCTGACAATTTGAAGTGGAGTATTGCCTTTAGTGAACTGCTAAAGGATAAGAGGAATTTTGATACTGAGGGCGCATATATAACGGAATGCAGTGTGGTGATAAAAAGATTTATAGAGAGGTGCGACCCCAATTGGGTACTTGACAAGGCTCAAAAGAGTTGCTAGTATTAGGAGAGAGGAGGTTCTGTTTACCAATACTCCTGACAAGAAGGAAGACTCCATGCGTAGAGTGATTTTCACTTTTAACAGCAGCTTCACTCAGGTGTGACAAATAGGGGGATCTTAAAACATTGGGTGATTTTAAGGAATGATGCTGTGATTGGTCAAGGGATTGAAGTGAACCCTGGCATCACCTATCACAAAACTAAGGGCCTCATTACAACCTTGGCGGGCGGCGACCGCTGCCCGCCAAGGTTGAAGCGCTGTGCGGCCGCCAATGCGGGCGCACTCCCACCGTGCCCATTTCGACATCCCCGCTGCGCTGGCCGGCGGAAACAGAGTTTCTGTCCCGCCGGCCCAGCGGGGATGTGGGGCGCAACACGGGAGCCGGCTCCAAATGGAGCCGGCGGTGTTGCGGCCGTGCGACGGGTGCAGTTGCACCCGTGATGTTTTTCACTGTCTGCAGTGCAGACAGTGAAAAGCAGTGTGGGGCTGTGCCAGGGGGCCCCTGTACTGCCCATGCCCAGGGGCCCCGCGACTCCACTTCCCACCAGCCTTTCCATGGCTGTTCTTACCGCCATGGACAGGCTGGCGGGAAGGGAACTCATAATCCCCTGGGCAGCGCTGCAAGCAGCGCTGCCCTGACGGATTAAAACCGCCAGCGTCGTAATCCACAAGTTGTACCGCCAGCCTGTTGGCGGTACAACCTCCAAAACAGCCCTGGCGATCTTTGACCGGCTGGGTTGTAATGAGGGCCTAAATCTTTAATGGTGACATTACATTGAAAAAGGGGACAATGAACTTGGTCTTAAAGGCTTTTCCCTTGCAGCTGCTGCAAAGCTTGCAGATATAGCTGCATGGGAAAATAATACATTACTGATGGACAATATAAATAGCCCATTATACAATTCCTTACTTGCAGTACCCAATTGGCGATTTACATTTTAGAATGCCCTTGCCTTTTGAGATATGTTGGCAGCACTACTTGTGTTGTCATAAAAAGGATTATGGAACATATGCATTCCATTGATCATGTTGATCCAAAATATCTAGTAGCACAACACTTTCTTGAAACACAATTCAGTGATCGTACTAAGCTATCCTTGTCTACTATTGAGCACATTAGCAGAAATCCGAGAGGTAGTAATCGTATTTTACAATTAAGAAAGAGAGAATCACAGTTAATAATTGATCTGGAAACACTGGTCCCTATGGGCTTGAATCTTGATGAAGAATTAAATGTGTATTTACTCCAGGATTAGTTATAGGATGCATTGATTTGAATATCCTTTTTAAAGATGCTGATACAGATGGAAACTTTCTTGTATAATGTATGATGTTATGCTTATGAGTTTTGTGCTACTGTGATCTCTTTTGAGATTTATTTTAGATTGTTGTGTCTTATTTCACAGGAAGAAAGGAAGGGGACTAGACCACCTCCCATCTCTGGTGGCAGGCCAGAAGCACCCCTATTCTTTTCTTCATCTACGCTATGGCAGTGTAGGGATTCACTCAGATAAGATTTGACACTTTAATATAATTTGTCCTAGTGTGTACATTTTATTTTATTTTGAGCCAATGAAGTGAAAGGGAGGATTTTCTGTACTAAACTTACTAATTGACATTATGTATTGTAATGCAGACATGTTTTGATTTCTAATGAAAATAAGAGTAGGATTTTCTCTGTATTCTGATATTTAATTATCTAGGTATGGTGCATTACCTAGTTACTAATATACAGCCCATTTAACATACATTTTGTAGATCATATATTGGACTGATTGTGAAATTTGAAAGTGAAAGTCATTTGTAATTTAATTTGGATTTATGTAAGTGACATGAGCATGGTTGTTCCAAGAAGGACACGTATACAGTTTATGCTTAGTGGCATATTGACTGGGAGCCTAGTGCAAACATTAAACATAAACTCATTTTTTATTTTCTCTGATTACACTCTGTAATATATTTAAGAGCCATTATAGTAGTACTGATTCACATTTCAGAGGAGACGTCATATCAAATATTATGTCCATGAGAAAATATATATAGGCATAATATTTTTTGTCATGGACATAATATGTTTGTCTAATGGACATTATTTTCCTCATGGACTTTATATGTAAGCTCCAACAATGTGAATAATAACATTGCAAATGAATGCAGGGTTTTTTCTTTAACTTTTTCTTCCCTCTTTTAGAGCATATCATTATGACACTATGGCCCTCGTTACATCCCTGGCAGACTGCGGTATTTTGGAGAAAGGTACTGCCAACAGGCTGGCGGTACCTTTCCCCAAAATATGACATTGGAGGTTTGGCTCAAGCCAAACCACCAATGTACCACTCTGTCTGCCAGGGTGGTAACAGCAGCTGGGCTGGAGACATTCGGTCTCCAGCCAGGCGGCCTTCACTGTCCCAGCTGCGGGATTAGGACCCGCCTACCACTATGGTTTTTGTGGGACTCTTACTGCCACTAAAACCATGGTGGTAGGCACTATCAGTGCCAGGGAATTCCTTCCCTGACACTGATAGGGGTCTTCCCCGCCCTCCCTTCCCCTCCCTATAGTCTTCCCCCACCCTCCTTCTCCCATTCCTGACCCCCATGATATGCATGCACATTCACACACCAACATACACACGCATACACATACCCATACCCACATTCACCCACACACACAACACCTCCATCCCCCTCCACTGTCGGAGCATCCAACTTACCTGCTTGCAGGGGGTCCTCCGGCAGGAGACGGGAGGTGGTGCTGCTGCCAGCAGCAGCGTCCGCCATCAGAACACCGCCAGGTTGGCGGTGGTCCACTGGGGTGGCGCTGCTGCTAGCAGCAGCACCACCTTACAACCGTCCGCTGCCATGACCGCCAGCCTTCTGGTGGAATTCCTGATACGGTCATAATATGGCGGACGGTAGGTAGCCAAGGCAACGCTCTTTTTGCGGCCGTCGCCATGGTGGTAAGTGGCATTTACCGCCTATGTCATAATGAGGGCCTATGTTTTTTATTTGCAAATGTTAAGTATCTTTGATTAGACATATTGATATCATGCTCTATGATATGTGCAGTGGTTTTTTGATTTGATGATTCTTGTTCTATACTCTATTCCAAGATGGGGCTTATTGTCACCTGGTTTTGTGCACGGGGATAGAGTCTGTTGTTTATTTTGTTTCCACTGCATGGGTATACACCGGTCTGTTCACACTTCCTGTATGCGAGCAATGCCATTCTTTGTCCAAAACGGTTTATCAGAACTAAACATCTGTCTGACTCGTCTCAGAGTGAGTGCTTTTTTTACTAACACCTTCTCTAAGTTATTTTAGCCGGACGTCTCGGCTGGCACATCACTTCATCCTCCTTGGTTGCAGGCTCCATCTTTGAGCATGGTTCTCTATTCTCAAGGCCCCCACTGTTCTAGCCATCTCCTATTCTCCTGCAGGAGCTGGCATTGCTCACGCAAGCAGTGAGCTGCTTTAAATAGCAGCTCCCTGCTTGCAGGAGCAATGTTTTAATCTCTTTCCCTGCATGCATGTAGTATGCAGGGAAACAGATGAAAACTCTGCTACAGCTCTCGCTTGCTTAAAGTTGAGTTATGTTTGCTTTTGCTTGGTGGGAGCAGTCAACTTCCTGGTTGAAGTGTTCACAGCTAATCTGGTCTCTGCTCAAGATTGAGAGGGTAAGCAAAACCTTCATGCCTCTAGATATACAAATGTGGTTTACCACTAATATCTCGAAAACTACTGAACTGACTCACACTAAATAAGAAAAAGGGCGCTTTCCGGACCAAGAGCTACCTTTCTTCCAAAAGTGTATAATTCCATCTAGCGGTTCAGGCGGTAGTTTTGTCTAAAGTTCCTATGGGATTTAACATTAGAAATGCAATTTTTTTACTCCCCCCCATTTTCAGCCACCACCTCATAGATCACCCTGAAACTTCCCATGCACAACAAGATTTTGTGATACTTTCGGGGGGCAAATTTCAAGAATATTTGTAAAACAGAGGCAAATATGTAGGCAAGTCAAAATGTGCTTTTTCTCTGGAAAATAGGTCCTAACTATACCTACTGGCGAATACCAGTAGTAATATATATATATATATATAAATATATATATATATATATACACACACATATATATAAATACATATAAATACAAATATTATATATATATAAATGTGTGTGTGTGTAGATAGCCATCTATATATCTTTCTATCTCTCTCTCTGTCTGACTCTCTCTCTCTCTCTCTCGCTATATATATATATATATATATATATGTATATATATATATAAATCCACGAAAACAAAAACTGTAAAAATGCACACTCAGGACGTCCAAAAATGCAAGAAAGTGGAGATTTTGATCCAAAAATGCACACGTTTCGGCTGAAATCCACAGCCTTGATCACATGCACCATTCCTCCAATCACAATGCATAACCATAGAAATGTGACAACAACATGATAGTAAAATTTACCAGTAGTGTCGACGTTCCCTGTATATCAATATTCACCCATAGTGATAGATTGTAAACTGCACATATTTCATTATTATAAATATAATACAATAATCTTGACTTCAATGTTCAAAACACAACAATTTAAAAAAAAAAGTTTTCACAGGGAGTAAAATAATTTGTTACTTACTTTGTTCGAGGCATCCGCCACTGTAATAACACTATTTCTCTCAATCCTAGCACTATGTAAAAATATTGTTAATTCACGTCTTACTGTTGCTTGAATTATCTCTCTGATATTTCAAAAACATCGTGTTGATGAGACACTCCAGTCATGATGATTATTTAAATCATAGAGGGGGATGAACCTTAATCCTAGCACAATGTAACATTAATTAGCATCTTATTGCTGCCTTGATAGTATCGTGTTAATGAGACACCACAGTAACATATTGATTATTTGAAGCATTAAAGGGAAATCCCTGTATCATCTGTTTAAAAAATTTCATATCTATCTGTGAGTTGTCAAAAAGACATATACATTATAAGTTGCAACTTTAGCGTACCTAATGTAAAACCCTAATGGGCAAATCCAGTACTTCACCCCACATCATCATGCACTAATTATGTTAGTATTATAAATAAAGAAAGAGTACAAGTGCAAAATTCCTTATCTGTGAGTCACGAAACCCCTGCTGAACAAACCATGTAGTACAGGAGAAGTGGGAAAGTGAGATGGGAGATCCATTTCCTAACAGCCATCAGGCCCCCTTCTTCCTGTAAAATATGTACATATGATGTTATTAAAAACCCAAATGACATTCATTGCATATATACAATAAAAAAAAACATTTGAGTACATATAATTTTTTTATTTTTTTATGGAAAATTGGAAACTTTTATGGAAAATTTAGTGCAGACTATAAATGCACAAGAAACCCTGATTATTGCAAAATTTCACTTGATTATCTAACGACTTCCTCATCCTTCATAGAGGTGGATATTTAACTCCTCGTCAGTATTCAATCCTTTCAGTATTGTAGTTTTTAAATTTAGTATATATTTTGATTCCTTCTTTCTTAATTGTAATGTTCTATCACTACCCCATGATTAGATGACACATGTTCTATAGAGAAATAGGACAGTACAGCGTTATCAGAATTGTGTTTTTCCCAGAAATGTCTAGCCACTGGATAGTGGGGATCATTAGATGTAATTGCTTGCATATGTTCGAGCACTCTTTTCTTAACCATATGTTTCATGCTTCCCACATACCACCGATGGCACATACATTCCAATACATAGATAGTAAATGTAAGTAAAAATGTGTTTGATTTGTCTCATTTCACCTGGTTTACATGTGGGAAATCCCTTCTGCATAAAGCTATTATGATATGCCTTACAATGCCCGAATGGGAAAAATTCCTGTAGGTTATGATTTTTAATTTGGGGAATAGTGGTAATAACATTTAATCTCAAAATGTCTCATAAACTACGTCCTCTTCTGTAGGTGATTAGAGGCCTCCTTTATATTATTGAGCCAATAATAGGGTCACTTCTCAGGATATACCAATTCTTCACCAGAAGCTTTTTAATATCTCCTACATCTTTATTGTATGTCATGATGATCCTGGTCTCATTCTCCCCAGTTATACTTTTGTAATGTTCATTGTTACACAGAGTCTGTGTTCTATCCACCTGTTTGACTTCGTCAATCACCTTCTTAATAACCCAGTCAGGATAACTGATTTCTTCAATCTAGTACTCATATTCTTTTGTTCAATATTGAATGCTTCCTCTGAACTGCACTTGCGTTTAGCCCTAAGCAGCTCACCATAAGGGATGCTCCACTTCAAATTTTCAGGGTAGCTGTTGAGTGCATGAGGCAAGCTATTACTTGCAGTAGCTTTTCGAAAAAGTTCAGGGCCATATTTATACTTTTTGACGCAAAACTGCGCTAACGCAGTTTTGCGTCAAAAAAATTTGCGCCGTCTAACGCCATTTGGATGCGCCGTGCGGGCGTCAAATTTATACTTTGACGTACGGCGGCGCAACCAACAGGTGGGCGTCAGGATATTGTGACGCACACAGCGGCGTCAAGTCGTAAGGAAAAACCACGTAAAGGCGACGCACATCACCGTGGGCCGATTTACGACAGCGCAATCGTGAAAGCGCTGGTTTTTCTCACGCAATTGCATCAAATTCTAGCACGAAAACTGCAGTGTTACCAGAGAGCCAACATGGATCCCAGTGGACACAACAGAGCCCAGGATGATGACAGCAGACCAGGAACCAGCCAAGAGGTCCCACAAACAAACCAGGATAACCAAAAAAAGAAAAGAAAGTGTCGCTTCAGTGAAGAGGAGCAGGAAATCCTGGTGAGAGAGGTGACGGAACACCAGCACCAACTTTTCATTACATCCAAATTGCCACTCAGTAGGAGAGAGGCCATATGGAAGCAAATAGTGGACAAGATCAACAGTGTGGCTGAAGAACGCCGCACAGTCACTGAGTGTAAGAAACGCTGGCATGACTGTAAACGCAGGACCAAAGAGAAAATGGCCAGGAACAGGAAGGCAGCAATGCAGACTGGAGGTGGGAGTCCAGCACAACAGGAGGCCCTGGACCACATGGAGGAGATGGTTGCAGCCGCCATCCCCGAGGAGATCGTCACAGGGATTCAAGGGCAGGACAGTGCAGACTACCAAGACACAATGCACATGCAGGGTAAGTCGCATGGGGAATTATAATGCACTAATGTTAACTGCAACCAGGGGGGGAATACCTACTACACAATGCATGTAAGTCAGCATATACATAGAGTGGCATGGGTAAAGGAGCACAGTAGGGGGGCATGCCTAGCACACACTGAAGCTGGGGCACCACCAAACACAGCAACAAGTACAGCCCCATGGGGACATCCTGTAAGTACAACAATAGAGCCAAGGGAAAGCAGCGACAGGTAGGAAGGCCACTACAGCAAACTCACATCCAGGCACTTATTTTGTAAAATCTATCCTACAGCAACTAGGTCCCTATCAGTAACCCAGTAGGCAAAGCAACAACTGCAATGTAACTGCCACAACACCTTACAATAACGCCTCTCATCTCTGTGCAGCTACAGTACCAAATGGCAGCAACCTCCCCATGGAATATACATACACAAATTAGGGGGTGACATTGACATCCGCAACAAGTCAGTGTAAAAATACAAACGCACCAGTACACTCAAATGCCCAATGTCCATACCTGACACATACATAAGCCAAAGTAAACAGCAATAGGACCCACACAGCACCAACCACACACACATGCTGCATACGTCAGGGTCCCTCACATGCCTGGATAACAAGGCTACATCACTAATGTCATACTGCTCAGACAACACCTGAGGAGGAGACATAGGCAACTGGTCACTCAAACACACCTGCAAAGTCTGACAAACAAATCGGACCTTCATACGATAAACAGGCTTATACAATCAAACACACATGACCCACCTTCATCTTCAAACATCAACAATGTTTACATCCACACCACATCCAAACATGAACATGCATAGGAAATGGCACGGAACATGTACACTAGATGCAATGTGAATCAAAAGTGAATGGGCAGGTCCTGAGAGGCAAGTGTGTTGGCAGGGCACTCACAACACCCACAGTCAGTCAATGTGTATTCTGGCAAGTGTAATGTATACTTTGCGCATTAGCCTCAGGCTGTAGGCCTTTCTGCACCTTACCCTGAATGTACTCTTACGCATATGCTCACATCTAAGAGCCTCTGAGCACTTTGCACTACATGCTTCTCATTGGCCTTCCTATCAGGAAATATACCAAATAGCCAGTCCTAGGGTGTTGTTAATAAGTCCAATCCCACTGTTTTGCCTACATCTGCACTGGAGTGTGCCAGAACAGATACACTCTGTGCCCCAGTCAAGGATACAGTCTGGTACTTTGCGGATAGATGGGGTAGGGGTTCTGATTTGGCATTCCTGCGTAGGGAAACTATCTCATCACCATGACTTATGACTTATAAAATCACTTCCTTGTCCCAAGACACACAAGAGGGAGTCTCCAAACAGAGAAACACCAGACGCTGCCTGCCTTGCTGCAGATGCAAAACCAGATCACAGGCCATTGCTCAGATATGACGGATGAAGTCTCCCCAGTGATTCAGACAGGCAGGCTAGAAGCTTAACATGCTGTGCTATAAATAGAACAAGCAGAGGGAGAGTACAAACTGTTAGGCACCATGATAGTTTTCGACCAATGTCCTACTCTCCTGCTGACTATTTCAAGTCTACCATGTTGAAGTATTTGGGTTATTGTGGCTCACACCTAAATATAGACAAGTCAGTTGTTCAAAGAGATCATCATATGAAACAAATACTGTCTTTGACTTTTGTGTATGAGTTCATACTGGAAAAGAGTGAAGATGTTGGCATCTGAGTGACCACAACTTCCCTGAAAAGTTCCAAAGATGTCATGCGCTCGGATGTATAATCATTCCTTTGCTGTGGGAGACATGAGCCAATGCTAGTTAGCTAGAGCAAAATGAAAGAATCAGGGTGACAGAGTCAATTAAAAGTGGGTCAGACTCAGTCCATCACACCATTAGCTATCCTGCTGCCTCGTAAGCAAGTCAGCTCAGGTCGGATAATGAGAACACACCCTCGAAAATGTCTCTACATAAGAATAGTTAATCACGGAGGGACTAGTAGGACACAAAGATGCCTATTCCCAAAATGTTACAAAGCAACACCTAGCGGCAATTAGGCAGACAAGTCTGGTAGCTCCACATCACACATGTGACACACAGGTGGGCCATAGGCCTACAACAATGCCCATATGAAGGACAGCAGATACCCAGAAAAAAACAGAGACCAAAGATAAGGCATCCAAACGCCTGTAACTGTTTGCAAACTTGTTACAACACAGACACACTAATTGTACCCTGTTTCATTGCAGAGGAACATGGATCTCCTGCCGATATGCCTGACCCTGATTTCCCTGATGACATCGATGACGACCCCATCAACCTCTCCCCACAAACCCTCAACATGGTCTTTGGAAGCCTCCAAACCCCACCTTCAGTCCCAAGGAGGAGCCCAGAAGAAGCAGCCACCCCAGTAGACCCACCTGCCACCCCAAATGTAATACCTGCCAGCTCCAACACAGCTGAGGACTCCGACGACACTGGAACCAGCTTTGAAAGAACCGTCGTTGGGGTCCAGCGGGAGCTGGCCAAGGAGGTGCGGGTGGGGATGCAAACTATGGCAGCCAGCCTTGAGGGGGTGCGTTCGTGCATGATCCCTCCTGCTGATCAGACAGCTGTGATGCAAGCACTAACATCGCACATGCAGGAACTTGTAGAAACACAAAAGCAAATCGCCACAGCTGTCATCCAGTTGACGGAACAACTAAGAATGCAAGCCAGTCAACGGGTGCACGAATGCAACATCGAACCCCTCAGGGCTGACCTGGCTGCCTACCATCGGGATGTGGCTGCCATTCTGAGAAACCAGCAGGCCCTCCTTGCTGCAGTATTGCCCTTCCTAAGTCCACAGGGACTAGCCCCCGGGATGTCTGCCTCCATGTCTTCTAACACTGAGGTGTGTGTTGCCCCTTCACAACCAACAACAACAAGGACAGAGGAGGCAACACACACATCAGAAGAAGAAGACGTGGAACAGATAACCTTCACACAGAGGAGTACCCGGAAGCCCTAGTCCCTGCACCATGGCCTACTCTGACCAAGGTCCTGCGTTTAGTCAAAGCCCAGTTTCTGAACACCTACACTCAATGACTGTTTGGCAATCCACTGTTTGACTTGTCCACATTGCCAGTGAATGTCTCTCTCCTACAATTTGGTAATCCTGTCCCTCTGCACTGACACCTTCTATAGGCTCACCAAGAAATGATGCCCCAGAACGGACTCAGCAAAAATGTTGAATGGACAATTTGCACTACAACACCTGTAAATAAATCGCACTTGCTCACCTATTGTGTCTCTGTGTCATTTCACACTTCAACTGTGCAGTACCTAACTCCAAAGTGGCTGTGTGGCAACCCTGTTGAATCTCTATACTACTGTCCTGATGTCATATATTCAGATCCATCTGTGCATTGGCCAGGATTGCATCATAGCCCTACCATACTGAGGGAAATAACTGAGGAAGGAACTAAGCACACACAATCATGCTGTGTTGGTCAGAATGATGCACCATCTATCGCTATTCCAGAGAGCAAATGGTGGCTGGGAAATGTAGGCTCCATGCAAGACTTAAATAAGAATGGATGCCGCTTAATGTAATGAATCGTGTACAAATCACACTGCATTAACTTCCCTTACAGAGTAGGCTTCCATGAAGGAACTTCATGCTGCTTCAGTACACACATGATGTAGCTCAGCAATGAAAGCAGCAATACATGAGTGTGAACAACTCCTCATCTACAAAGATCTCCCTGAGCTTCACACTGCTGTCCGACCTAACAATTAACCCACATTGACATGTAATGAAGCACTCTTTGTGAAGTTGGACACATATCATAACAAAAGCTTGGTGTACAATGCACACTACCAATGGGGAGTCTCCCAATTTGAGGATACTTAACAAGTGAGCACACGGGTAGATGGGATGTTAAACATCCATTCCCAGGGGATGCTGAGCATAGGACACAAATGTCACACTAAATCATTCTGCAACATGGATGTCAAGGCCATGATAAAGTAGCACCTAACGCATCAAGTAAAGGGTTAACAAAATATTTATTTATATCTAGTACTACAAGAGGCAACTAAGGGAAAGGTACACCTACACTAATCTAACCTGACTACTAATAACCCACAACTGTCCCTATCTAACCTAAGCTAAACTTACTCTACACATGTAACGAAACGATCTAAACATCAACCCCCCACCCACCATTATGAGACAGGACACATGCAGGACAAAACATACTAACCTACACACATACTACACTATCCTAAACAAGCAGATATTTTTTTGTTTTTTTTTTTATTAAATTTTTTTTTTTTTTTTTTTTTTATTAAACATGAATCCCAACATTGCCCACCACCCACCCACCCACACACAAATATTTGAGAAAAATAACAAGGACCCCCCACCCTCTTCCCTAACACTAACTAAGCTACATACCTATCCTAATCCTAATACTAATCCCCAAAGCCCAACTAACAGGATAAAAAAAGGAAAGAGGTGAGAGGGGAGGGATAAAAGTTTAAGAGGGCAAACGAACTAGAGGTTTGCCCTCCTTAGTGTGCGCCTGATGTCGCGGACCCGGGTCTTTACATAGTTCATGTCATCAGTCAGGTTGTCCACCTTCCTCAAAAGTTGGTCCACTTTCAGGGACAATGCCTGGAAGGCTGCAGGGTCCACGGGAGGGTCTGTGGGGAGGGTTTGTGTGCCAGCAGAGGTCGAGCTAGTGGCAGCTGTTGGTGGGACATGTGACTGTCCTGCTGCCAGCACACGGCTGGGTCCAGGTCGTGCTGCATGCGGCAGGTCCATGGCAGCCGAAGTAGATGGGACCACTGGGCCAGACCTGGTGGCTGTGTCGTTGGTGGCTGTAGGTGGCACACTTGTTGGAGGCTGTGGTGTGGCCCACCACGCCCCGGAGGCCCTTTCGGAGTGATACCTGCCGCCCATCCGCCGATACCCAGACTGCACCTGCAGGATGTGCCTGTAACGGATGGCACGCCGCTCAAAATGGATGCGATCGGCCGCCCTCATGTTAGCAGCTGTGAAGAGAAAAGGCAGATATTTACCTTTGGCTTTGCATTGGGTGGGATAGCACAATGGGTTATTTGTACATTACTAGAAATGTATAGGTTGCAGCAATTGTCACAACATAGTTCACAGAAGGGCTCAGAGGAAGTACATGTGAAGCATGCATACATAAGGGCATATCACACCTAGAATATCCAGGTCTCTACATGATGGATGACATCACCCTACACTACTCATCCTAATCATCCCTACGGTTTTGTACATCATGGCTGCACCTCTTCCGCATACTTACTTCACTACATATGTCACTATATGTGATAACTATCACACTCCTCACTCTAAGCCATCTGGAATTGGTTGTGTGCTAAGATTGAACCAATGGGCTATAACCCAATGTCTACACTAGGGACCAGATGTAGGAAGATGGGAAATGGGACGAACAATCTGGAATGCAGAATGGGGTATCTGACACCGTCTGTGAGTTGCTATGGGGTTGCTAAGAGCCACCTCATTTACATCAATGATGTGGGTTGCAAGTTGCTCCACCTTTGCAACTATGGGCACTCACGGGGATGGAGGCCTGCTGGGAACAGCAGACCTCCATGTCCGTGACCGCTTGGAAATAACGCAGAACATGTTCCCCAAGTGTAGGCCGTTTACCTCAACGGGAAATGAGCAGCACTTAGAAATAAATTACGACAATTTCAATATTGAATAATTTAAGGCACTTAGGCCCGTATTTATATTTGTTGTTGCGCCGCATTTGCGTCACTTGTTGACGCAAAAGCCGCGCAAACTTGCAAATTCCAATTGTAATTTGTAAGTTTGCGCCGTTTTGGCGTCAAAAAGCTGCGCAAATGTGGTGCAAAAAAATTATAAATACGGGCCGCAGTGGTCCCTTGGACCACTGCCTGTTTTGTACAGGATTATTTTGGTACACTCGGAAAGGTGATGGGTTACAATGGGGACCCCTTACAGCTAGCAAGTGGGTTACCATCCACTTCAAGTGGATGATAACTGCGACTCACTTAGCAACCACAAACTCCATTGCAAATGGACTTGCATACCACTGTCAGTTGCAAATAGGACTGGAAAAAGCCTTCATATTTAGGATTAGGAATAAAATCTCCCATATATTTTCATGATCACCTAATACATTTCGGAATAGGAAACAGATGTTTGCAACTCACACACAATAATTATGAGTTTATCAACTTGTACACAGTTCGGCACATCTGGCCCTAGGTTCTGACTCACGACACAAAAGGTGTCAAGTAAGTGTGAGATACTGGTTGCTACAGTCCAAGGTAGCCTGTTTCACATTAACATCCCAGTCGTTGAGGGTGGTGTGGGAAGAACAACCACCAATCCCATGTGAAATGCACACCCAGGAGTGTATTGAACGTTCACCAAGTATGTGCCTTCACACACAAGACCTATGAATGGCTAGCAACACGTTGGACTTAGGCAAACATTGTGACATCCATGGACCACACATGTCACAATGATATGACTTTTGCCAACATGACATACTATCAGTGAGGCATGTTTTACTACACACACAGAGGAGGTGGAACACCCATTCTCATGATTCAACAGAACACATAGGCCATTGCACTCAAGTCACACACACTCCTAGTTCAGCTTGTGTAAGTACATGCCCCCGGAAGATCCAACCTACAGTGTGCACAGTCCATCCTCAACTAGGAAGATGCACTTTTCATCACAGCCATGTGCCTAAGCTATATGGGAGAATGTCAGTCTGATATGCAGACTCAGTTCATGTCAAGTCCCCGACCAAGTCTTACTTTGACCAGTGTATTCTAAGTAACTCATCCCATTCCCCATTGCGGCCCAACTGTAATGTCCTACAGCCCCTCAATCTCAGAGATGGCTAGGTGTTGCTTAACAGAAACATAAGTCCAATTTGATATCACACTAACACGACAATGGCAATGAACGGCCAGCGCATCACATCATGATTTCTCTTGAACACACAGTAGTCCATTTTGCGTCATTGGCAAATAAATATATCAAATAGCACTCAGGCAACACTCACTGTAGGTATCGGGGTCGTCGAAGTGTGCCACCTCTCCCACGGTGTAAGGCTCTGGTCCACCTGTAAAGCATGACAGGAAGAATGTACTCAGACTGGGTGGACTGACAAAATAATTATGTTACAATGACACTGTGAGAATATGACATGGTAATGATACACTTTCACACATGCTCATACTGCATGGATGAGTTTGTATTCAACATTAACATTGGATGATTCTCCTGCTACAGTTACACACCCTACTACACACATGCAGTGGCCAGGACAGTCAGGTGTCGTCCAAGTTTACTCACAATAATTATGCCCCGACAATATTGTTATCCAAACATCTCAGCATGTGCATTCCAGAGAGACATCCACACACTTGTTCCATGAGGACTGCATGACCACTCACAGTCAAACAGCCTATGTGGACATGTTCAACACACAGCAACCACACACACATGTGACATATCTGTGGAAAACATATCTGACTTCATGTGACGTGTATAAAACACACATGTATATCATCATCATGGGATTCAAATCAGATTTCGAGCGATGGGGTCTACATATGTAGGTATGTTGTTTCGACATGACTTACTCATTGCCCATTATGACATGTAGAGTACAAATAGAGCCGTTAACGTGTTGCTTGTCTGACACAAATGCTACACTACATTACATACAGCTACAGCCATCTGGTATGTGTAGAACAACTGAGCCATCTGACTGCTAGCATAGGTCTTCATACACATTGTGCAACACGTACACATTAGGGCACATATGTAAACATTAGTAAGGCAGCATTTGCATCATTGCATCACGCAGAGATGGGCCACACCTGCCAAATACAGATATATGTATTAAGTTTCTGCTGTTTGAGGGAGAAAAAGTGTAGCCAATTTGGGGATATCAATATATATTGACAAGGGCCTAGGTTTCCCTAGCATTACACATAGGCAGCTCCTTATCTAGCAGATTGGGTAACATTCATCACATGTTCACACACAGATTACTATCATGTCCATGTAATTGATTGCTACTCACCAACATGGCCACCAATCCTGACTCCCAGGTGGTCCAGCAGGTCCTGTTCCCTCGTGATCAGATCGGCCCAGCGGTGTTTCAACTGATGGACATTCCGCATGGTCCCATGGACCCGGACCATGTGATGGCGCACCTTCTCCCAGCGAATTTTCCGGGCCTCCGTGTGATACCCCTGTATCACACGGCCCCCAGCCTCCAGCATCAGCGGGAGGAAATGGCACACTAGCCAGATAAATCCCCCCAATTCATCTTCGCCCATCCTGGACAGGCGAGGCCTCCCTGACATTATGACTGATGACTAACAGAAAAAATAAAGTAGGAAATGGGGAAAGGGAGAGGTGTGAATGTAAGAAAAGGAGAAAATAGCCCAACTAACCCCAATAACTACCCTACCCACAACAGACTCCCACAGACAATACAAACAAATACAGGAATGGACAAAACTAGACTTAACAGACTGAGACAATGATACACAACAATATTAGACTGAACAAAGTACAAAAGACAAGCTACACAGGACAACAAAGCAGTAATTCACAGGACAACACTCTTCACTGAACCACACAGTCTAGAAAAATCTGAGACTGCAAAGTGAAAGTGAAAGTCAACTTCCAATACAGATTTGGCAAACAGGATATCCTATTACATCACTTCCTGCATAAAATGGCCGCCGTTTTTTAATCCCGGTTTGCGTCGTATTTTCACGCATACATAATTTCGCGTCATTTTTTATGACGCATAATATTGCACATGCTGCTGAGTGTAAAAATATGATATGAATATTAATATTTATTTACTGTACGAGATGTCCAAAAATATGTGCATGTTGCGTCATTTTTTCCGACGCATACATGATGGGCGTCATATTTTATCCACCTACAGGAGTGCTAATGCTGCTGAGTGAAAAAATATGATATGAATATTAAGATTCATTTACTGTACGAGATGTACGAAAATATGTGCACGTTGCGTCATTTTTTCCGACGCATACATGATGGGCGTCATATTTTTGAAACGTACAGGAATGCACATGCTGCTGAGTGAAAAAATATGATATGAATATTAAGATTCATTTACTGTACGAGATGTACGAAAATATGTGCATGTTGCGTCATTTTTCCCGACGCATACATGATGGGCGTCATATTTTTGAAACGTACAGGAATGCACATGCTGCTGAGTCAAATCTGAAATATGATGTAACTTATATTTTGCTGTCTAAATCTGTGAAATTTTTGTATACATTCAGATTTGACTCTGCATTCTGTGCACTCATGTACGTGACCAAAATATGACACCCATGCTGTATGCGTAGAATTATGATCAAATCTTTTTGTTACGTCTTCATGTTTTTAACTTGGGGAAGGTGATTTGTCAGGGTCAAACGGGGCAATGTGATACACATTTGTGTTTGGATATGCCACATGTCCATTGTTGTATGTATGGCAGGCATTCACACAGTAATGGTGTGGATACGTTACATAATGTCTTTTCCATATTTGTCAACATATTTGTGGCAATTGCTGATGGCTGTTTGGAAATGATGGATGGGATACCATGATGTATTCCTTCTCCAAATTTGGTCCACACTTATGATGGTGATGCTTTTATCTGGAGTCCTAACAGGGAGTGCAATGGTCACTTACAGTTATTATGGGGCTAACCATGTCCTAGCCTCATTTTGTGTTTGTGCTTTGTGTTCTACTCTTGACATGTAGGCCACACATGTACCTTATGCATGTGTTTGGCTCACAAGTACAGGATTTGTGTATGTTTGTGGGACCGTAGAAGTGGACTTAGGCCCCCAGCACCCTAGGATTTGACCAACCTGATTAGTTACAGTATCCATGGCTTGGCTTAATATTTTATGGGAAACCTGCAGCAGCAGGCTAATGTAAGGCCATATGGTATGTATGACTGTTGACCATTCATTCATCTCATTAGCCCATTAGAAGTTTGCAGTAATGATGATTTTGAGCTGACATGCCTACCATTTCCCAATGACTATGTTTGGAAGACTCTGAGCGTTCCTGATGTTCTGGGGAATATTCTTTAGTGGGTGTCTGTGTCCCTTTCTGCATTAACTGGTTAAGTGGCATGTCACATTCTTCCTGCTAGGTTCAAACTGGGACCCGACTGTGATGGTCTACTTTCAATAATTTGGTTGATTGTATGACATATGTGTACATGTGTGTTGGTATGTGGATCCACTATCACCTGTCTGGGTGTATGTTGTCACTGTGACATCCAGGTCTCCTCCTGAGTTAGTGGCAGCTAATGTTGTCCCAATTGTGTTTTGCTCATATCACCCACTGGAGAGAAGCCATTGATGACATGGTGACGTACACATGGATGGTCCCACCCTGTCTCTGACCACATGTGATGTGACTTTCACATGATCTACTTTTTTTGTCTGGGTGCAAGACTGTCTCAGGTGTTTTGATGTAGCATGTGGATTTGCCACATTTGTACTCATGTGGGCCTCTGTGTATGGCAATGTATCATGTCACATCCTACCCTCTGTGCATACAATTGAAATGTTCTTTTTTGTTGTGATGATTGTTATGGCATTGTTGGTCAAGGAGACCACATTCTTCGTCAGCATTTTATAAGTAAAGGTGCTCAGTAATGCATGGACCAAAGCATGATGTGGTGTTTGATATCTGTGTTTATTTACAATAGTGTAATACAGGTGATTATTATACATTAAGCAAAAAAATTATTTACAAGCTGCTGGCGCCTACGCTGTCCTGCTGCCGTGTTGGGTTGTCCCCCCTCCTGTTGCGGCCCAGCATCCTCCTCTTCGTCATCCTCAGGCATGCCTGGGTCCAGTTCAAGGAGGGGAATGTTCCTCTGGACACATATATTGTGCAATATGGCACAAGTGAGGATGATTTTGCACACCATCTCTGGGGAATAGAGTAGGCTCCCGCCAGTGATGTCAAGGCAGCGGAACCTAGACTTTAGGATCCCAAAGGTCCTCTCCACAATGCTGCGGGTCCTCTTGTGGGCGTCATTGTATGCCCGCTCTGCAGCAGTGATTGGGTTCCCGAATGGTGTCATCACCCAAGGCTGGATGCCATACCCCTGATCAGCTGAAAGAGAAAGAGAATGGATTGAATTAGATGTAGGAGGCAGTGTTGTACGGATCTTTGATGGCTGTAGTTGTCTTGTGTTGTCTGTGACTCTTTTGTGTACTAATGTTCCAACCTATGGTTGTTGTTGAAAAGTTTGCTTTGATATATTTTCCCTTGGCTGAGCAAGTGTTTGTTGGCTAACCGTTTGTCAGAAGGACTGTTTTTGTTGTTGCAGTAGAGTGTTCCCTCCCTAGCATTGTGACTAGTGATACAGTTGTCTGTGTGTCCTCACTGGGGGTGTGATGTTAGTTCCATGCCGAGTTAAAACGTGAAAGTGTATTTGACACCTTCATGTGTATGAGCCCAGGCCATCCCATACCTTTTGACTTATGCATTGTATTAGTGTACAGGTTATTTTGAGACTTCCAATCTGTAAAGTGACATTTGGCCAACCACACTCATTGATGTCTTCACATTAGGCTGTGGATTAAATTCCAATGTGTGACAGGTTAAATGTTGACTTCTGACACATGGCTAGTGATGTGAGTACCTCAGTGTGTTCCTGGCTAGGTGTTGCTATTGTGGTGTATGTGTTGTTTGTCCTAGAGGGTTTGTGTGCGGTGTGTGTATGGGTTTGTTTTTTGTCCTTACCAACAAGTAGTCCATTGCCATAGCGTCCATCCTGGAAGTGTTGGTTGATGGTGGAGTGACGGAAGATGAATGCGTCATGTACACTCCCAGGATATTTGGCCACGATGTTGGTGATCAGTCCTTGGTGATCGACTATGGCCTGGACGTTGATTGAATGTGTGTGCTTCCTGTTGCGGTAGAGGTGTTCTGAATCAGCAGGTGGCACAAGGCGTACGTGTGTGCAGTCGATTGCACCAAGGACGTGCGGGAAGCCACTGATGGCGTAGAACCCATGTTTAATTTCCTGCTGCTTCTGCAGTGTGTTAGGGAAGCAGATGTGGCGGGGTGTCAGGCGAATGATGGCATCCAGGACTTTAGGCAGGAATGCAGAGAATGATGGTTGGGATATTCCACCAACCAGGGCACCAGTTGTCTGAAAGGAGCCACTTGCCAGCAGGTGTAGTACGGCAAGCAGCTTTGTTTCAGTTGGGATAGTGCGGGGTGTCACTAAAGTGGGGGCCAACTGTTGTTCGATATTTGCCAGCAGCTGCTGAATGGCCTGCCAGTTCAACCGGTACCTCTGGATGATGTCCCGTTCCCTGAGGCCATGCAGGGTTGTTCTTGGGCGGAATATCCTGTCCTGCCTTCTGCGCTGTCTTTGGGGTCCCTGCTGTTGTTGTTGTAGCTGCTGTTGTTGCTGCAGGGCTCTGCGTCTACGTGCACGTTGAAGAAAAAGCACCTCCATAGCTCCCTGTTGCTGCTCTGCTGCTCTGTTGTTTGTTCTGTGTGTTCTGCTTAAGTACAGGTGTGTTTGCCCCATTTTAACGCCTGCCCTGACCCAGGCGTTAAAATTTCACGCTATTCGTGCTTTGCGTCATTTTTTTGCGCTGCCTACGGCCCGGGAGTCATTTTTGCCCGGAAGCATAAATACGACGCACCGCTGTATGCGTGGGTTTTTGGACGGGAACGCCTACCCTGCATGTCATTAACACAGGGCGGGGTGCCGCTTCCAAAAACTCACGCACATAGCGCCATTCCCCTTGTGCGCCGCATCGGGCGTCAGGGTATAAATATGGGGCATCGTTTGCGCTGAATGTGCGTCAAAATTTTTGACGCACATTCGGCGCAACCGGAGTATAAATATGGCCCTCAGTGTTTGTCTTGTAGTTATGTATCTGTATTTTAACATCAAGAAACTCAATTGCAAATCTACTTAATTAAAGGTTAAAACAATATTATGATTTTTATCATTGAGTTTCTTGATACATCTTGTGGCTTCCCATTCAGTAGCACTAACTAAGACCTCTTAAAGCACATAAAACATAAAACAAACAACTATTTTCCACAGAAAAAATTAACGCATTTTGACCAAGCCATGATTCAAGCTATTTAAAAAGTCTATCACACTCAGCCCTGCAAGGCTGCTACTATAATTTCAGTCAAAGCATATGAAGACATCTCCAACAATCTGCATCAATAATAGAATGCACAACAAGAAGTCAATTTGCCGTTGAGATAAAAAATGATAGTAGCAGCCCATGTCCCTATCACATTACAATGTAATTATAGAACCTCTTTGCTAACAACAAAACTAACCACAACTAAGTTCCACATTGGATTATTTTGAAGACAGATGGGCTAGCAGACTACATCGCTCTGGGCACAGAACCTAATCCAAATTTCAAATACCATGGTGGACTATCTATGACAACAGCTTGGTTTTGGAAGCCAAAACAAACAATGCAGTAGAAGGATGGCAGAATGCCTTCCAATCCACACTAGGCAGAACCAAACCTGTGAAGGGAACAGTCAGTAACCCAAATTAAACCTAAAATTTGCAAACAAACTGATAGAATGTGTGACATGCTTCAAGTAAAACTCTTCATAAACGACAAAGCAGTAGACTACTTAAAAGAAATAGCTAGAAGACTATTTTGAGATAAATACTAACGTACAAAATGTCAACACCAGAGCAGTGCGCGCTCTATTGGCGACTAGAATGCAAAAACCCAGCACTCTCAAAACCACGTAATTTATGCATTGTGCTGATATGTTGTTGTTTAACCTTTTGCATTGCAGAGTTTAATCCTGAAGACTTATTTTTAATGTGTTTACAAATACTGTTCATTTGCAATGTATTGCTGCAGGCTTTCAGAGTGTGTTAGGGTGTGGTCCCTTTCCAGGGCCTTCCAGAGACTTTCCCTGCAGCATGCCTGGGTGTGGTTGTGGGCTGGGCCAAGACTCTATAAAAGGGAGCCAGCCCAGCTCCAAGTGCTCACTATTCAGAGGTCCCGGTGCAAAGCAGCAGCTACTTCCTGAGCTCCTGTCCTGGTGGCCTATTTAATCTTCCAGGCCTCTGCCCTTCATTCTTCATTGGTGATCCTTGTTCTGGGCGGTAAGACGGTGGTTGGGCTGACCTCCCGACGCCGTTATCGAGAACTTTCAGATTCTTGGCCTAATCCTTTAATGATTAACAGATTACTTTGCGCGCTACCCTTTCTTGACATTTACAGGGTGGCTTACGAATCGGCAAGACCCGCGATTCGTTTCATGCTGATCTAATCTTGTTATTCGTTGCGCGCTATCATTTCTTGACATTTATATTCTGGCTTACGAATCGGCAAGACGCGCGATTCGTTTCATGATGATTTGACTTTGTTATTCATTGCGCGCTACCATTTCTTGACATTTACATGGTGGCTTACGAATCGACAAGACGCGCGATTCGTTTAATGGTGATTTAACCTTGATATTCATTGCAATCTACCATTTCTTGACATTTTACATGGTGGCACTCGAATCGGCAAGACGCACGATTCTCTCTTCAAGCTTAATTCGTGTTGTTCATTGTATGCCATTTATTCTAAGACATTTATTAGGTAATATTCGAGTTGACAAGTTGTGTGATTTGTTTCTAGAATCCATATTGTGTTATTCATGGTGCACAAACCTTTTATGGTGTTTTACTATATATATGAAAATCTGCAATCTGCACAATTCGTGTTGAAACATTTCAAGAAAACACAGAAGACCAGAGTTTCTAGATGAAATATTGCATAGTCCTAGTATGCATTCTCAAAAAAGGATTCATATGACTGGTTTTGAACTTATTCAGAATGTTTTCCTGATTCTCATGTAAAGGAAAGTACTTGAATTTGAAAGTTTCATTTAATCCATCTTGATTCCCTTACAGGTATCCAGCCATCTTGAAATTTAGTCATTTTAAGCCTAATTCTTAGGTTGTTCATGTTTTCAGAATGACTAGGCTTAGAGTCATAGTCTAGTATTGATTTCATGAGATGTAATTTTCATATTGTGTGTTTTAACCTTTTTCTTACTACAGGTCTCCTTCCCAGCTGTTCCCTTCCTAATCCCCTCTTCCCCTCTTGAACTCTCTTAGCCTCTGTGATTTATCTATCAGAGTCTTGGAGCTGTTCAGTGGTGGACCTGTTGGGAACGTGCGCAGACCCCGAGGATCTGGTGACTCTGAAACAAAACTCACAAAAATTTAAAAACATAATCCTACCCAACATAGCAAACGTTTCAGAATAAATATTAACCAGATTTGTAATATAAATAGTAAACATCTTAACCTATTACATCAGCCAAAAAAAAATAATTAAATCAAAAATTTTAAGAGTGGTAATGTAAAATAATATACATATTCATATATAAAAAACCTAAACCTCGATCCCAGAAACCAAAATAACAAAAAGGTAAAACTATCATAAATGATAAAATATAACATTTCCCAGAACAAATAAATTAAATATTTTTACCATTCTTTTGCTGCACATCATGCTCCATATTTATGTACTCAAAAAGTATAATCCAACAAAACTGAAAAAATAATTTCCAAAATGCCACAGAAACACAAAAATAAAAACAGTCAACTAGAGATCCATTGAAGCAATCCTAAGTATCCAGGAACCATAACAAAACCAAAAAAGATTAAAAAAGGAAATGCTCAGGGAATTCCAAAAAAGAAAGGAAATCAAAGTTAAAAAGTGTGGTTTACTAAAAACCAAAAGTGTTTTCCCTTAATTTCAAAGATGCTAAGAGACTTATTATGCATGTGATGGCCTGAGGACTGCCACACTCGCACTGACGGTCGGACCGCCGACAGTGCAGCAGTCCAATTACAGCCTTGGATCGTGGACCTGCCAGGGAACTGCCATCGCCATCTGGAACATGGTTCCCAATGTGGTGACGGTGGTCTGAGTTGTACTCAGCCAGGGTGGCGCTGGACTAAGCTCCGCCTTGCTTATTAAAACTTCCCTCACCGCCAGCCTTTCCATGGTGGTTTCACCGGTATGGAAAGGTTGGCAGTGAGGGTGAGCTGGGGGCTATAGGCATGGGTAGTTCAGGGGCACTCTGCCTAGCACCATTGGAATTCACACTGTCTGCAAAGCACCATGGCAAGGGCAGTGCAGGAGCCCCCCACCCATCACTATTGGAATGCGCACTGTCTGCTTTTGCAGACAGTGCACATTCTGAGGGTGCTGGTCAGCCCCCGTGCTGTAAGATATTACTTGGCTCCTTTAAATTAGATGAGTGCTATCTTATATCACTGTTCCCGCCAGTCTGACCGACTGGAGCGCTCTATTACCATGTTTTTGTGGGTCAGACCGGCTGGAACATTATATTAGTGTAGAGGGGATGCCACTGCCGTAGAGGGGATGCAACTGCCATGGTGGTGGCATCCTCACCGTATGTTTGGTGGTCCGTGTTGAGACCGCCAGACTGGTAATGAGGCTGTAAATCCAAAAGTCCAAATTATACATTTGAAAAAGAAAACCTGCAATGTAAAACAAAATACCCACACACAAAAATATTAAAATCAAAAACAACATATACATTACCATTTACCCTAAAAAAGTAAGTAACAAAACACAATATACCAAAACATAACAATACATTACTGAAACAGTGTTCGAAAACTTAGACCAACACACTGGTGAACCACACTACAATTACCCCTACTACATTTAGTAAAAATCCACAAACAACACTATTACTGACCTCTAGAACTCCCACTATATCCTCCTACCCTAAAAACTCTAGAAATGCCTTGACAAATGACTTACCTGTTCTGATGAGCAGCCACACCTTCCTGCGACTTGAATCCCACAACATAGACTAAAATTGAGACAAATAGACTACAAAGTTGAAGGCAGAAGTACAACAATTGCCAGCTAAATGCAAATTTAAAATAAAGACTATCTTCACATAGAAATGAGTGTGAACGTAAGTTAAAAATTATTAAAAGATATTTAAAAAATTATAAAGAAAATGCTAAAAATGTAGCAAATGTTGGAAAATGTAGAAATATGTTGAAAGATGTAAATTATAAATTAAAAAAAACTGTATACAAATATACAGGTCTGTAATATACACTAAAAAGATTAGGCCACCATTATGATATTGGTGGTAAATGCCGCTTACTGCCACGGTGACGGCCGCCAACATAGCGCCGCAGTGACAAAAATCCATTCGCCATATTTTGACACACACAAAACACCACTCCAACAGAATACAGCCACATAAATAAATCTGCCAGCCCAAAAGTCAGTGGAGAAGTGGCGGTCCCAAAACCCTTACCATTACATCACAAAAATACACCCATCACATTATGACCCACGAATCACCACAGCGGACATTCAACTGCGGTAAACCATTGGTGGTACATACCGCCGCACTCAGAATGGACACCAACATACAAAACAACACTACATTGGCCAATTCGAAAAACACACACCTGACATTCATACACACACCACACACAACCACCCACAGCACTATAAAACACACACCCACAGTACCCAAAACCCTTACGAACAACAATTACTGCCAGGAGATTGACACGAACAGCACAGAGCTTGGGCAGTGCAGGGCCCCACTGTGTCCCCCAGTCCTGTGTTTCAGCCACCCTTTCTATGGTGGGTCCCTGTCATGAAAAGGCTGGCAGAAACTGTTCTTGTGATCAGCCTGCCAGGAACCTTGTTCCCGGCAGTGATGACTGTCCCCTGGCGATCCGACCTCCATGGTCGTAATGTGGCGGTTGGACTCCATGGAGTGCAGCGGCCCAATCACCACCACGAGTCTGGCAGTCCTTTGACTGGCAGTTTCATAATGAGGCCTATAATCTACTCCTACTATATTGAAATACATATTAACTAAGGAAATTAACACTGAAAGGGTTAATTCAAGTATTCCTAATCATATATAAGCCATTTTGAGGAAGCTGTTGGGCACTGATATGGTTACACTTTCTAATCCCATGCCAGCATAAGCCTATTTGAGGAAGCTATTGGGCACTAAAGGGGTCATGTTAACTATTCCCTCTCTAATTTAAACCATTTTGGGGAATATATTGCACACTTAAGGGGTCACATTTACTATCCCAACTCCAATAACACCGTTTTAGGAAAGGTGTTGGACACTTAGGGCCTGATTACGAGTTTGGTAGTTGGACTACCAGACTGCCAAGGTGGTGGTCCCAAAAAGACCGCTGAGTCAATGGTCTCCCACCCGCCGTAATACAATTTACCTGACAGCTGTGGATGCTGTGGAAGCAGTCAGCAATACATGGTAGAATTTTACATTTGTGTTGATGCAGGTGTGTACATTTTGACCAAAAGATCCACATATGCATGACACATGTGCAAACATACTTTGTGCCTGTACCATTCCATTGCTGGAGACTGAGCCATATAGGCCCAGTCCAATCAATGGCAGAAAAATTCAAATTGTACTTAAATGTATTTTTGGGATTTTTTCAGGGGTGAAGTTGCTGCTGTGAAGGGTGGGTCCTGGACAAAGGGTCCATGTTGGAGACTGAAGCTAACAGAAGAAAATGGGTGAGCTAACACCCCATTTCCCTTGTATCCACTATCTCAAAGCAGGTAATCTTCCTGCCACAGTCATGCTCGACAAAAAAGTACATCGTAATGTGGACATTGGTACCCTTGTCTATACCGTCCTGTGGTAGCTGTGTTTCTCCAGCCACCGTCTTGGCGGTCTGCAGATGCCTGTCAGGCAAGCTCCAGTGGTCTCTAGTTCAGCAAACCATCAACATCGGAATTCGGCTGGCAAACCACCTAGTGAGAGGTTAGTGTTTCCCATGCCACAATGAAGGCAGTGAGAAGACGGCCAAACTCATAATCAGGCCCTAAAAAGGGGCTATTTCCTGTTACCACTATAATGTAAACCTATTTAGGGAAAGTGTTGGACACTGAAGAAGTCAGATTTACTATTCCTACTCCAATCAAAACTTATTTGGGGAGGGTGCTGGACACTGATGTTGTCAGATCACTATTCCCACTCCTATCTAAACCTTTTAGGAGAAGGCATTGGACACTAAAGGGGTGACATTTACTAGTCCCACTACAACGTAAACCTGTTTGGGGAAGGTATTGGACACTAAAGGGTAAGATTTATTAGTTTCATTACAATCTACTCCTATTTAGGGTAGGTGTTGGGCACAGAAGGGATCAGATTTACTATTAACACTCTAATGACCATTTTGAGAAAGTTGTTGGACACTGATAGGCTTTGACTTACAATTCCCACTCCAATCTCAGCCATTTCATGTAGGTAGTGGGCACTGAAAGAGTGACATTTACTATTGCCACTCCAATCTTAATGATTTTGAAAAAGATTTAGGACACTACACTAAAGAGATAACATACATAACCAATACTCCATAGTAACCCCTAGATTTTTCTGTATACAATAAAATAAAAAGTGCTTAACAAATACAATAACCACAACTACAATGCTACAGATTTAAAATGAACCATTCATATTTAAAAACATGTTAATTATTAAAAAAGTATACAGTATTATTGTCCTTCGTTAATATTTTTAACTTAAGAAAAATAATAAAAAATAAAATAAATACACAATTCAAAGTAAAAAATCAATTATTATGAAATTTATAAAATTAGATCATATATATAAATTATGTTACATTTAAATTTAAGCATATTCCAGTCTATGCTCTCAATAACATCTTTTATTATAATAATATGAATATCAACATTGACATTTTAAAAATATTTGTTTTAGATTTTTTTTTAAATCCTACAACATATTTGCTAATAATGCTTTAGTAATAAATCAGAAATAGACTATATATTATAGTTTCATACTTTCATTTTACATAATTTTAAAAATGTTGGCAGTGAGTTGGACCTAATGGCCTTGCTGGTGGGTTGTTGACTTATGGCCTTTTCAACATCCAAACTCTTCACTTGTCCACACAGGACCCGTTTTGTTTTCTCTGCCAATTTTCGTAACCTCATAGAATTCAGAGGGCCATCAATTTGTGTCTGGTAGGCCACACAACCTGTGGACTACCTCTTTACCTTCAGTAATGCCAGAGACTGCCTGACCTTTCAAATTAAAAAAATACTCAAAATAAGATTATGACTGCTCTTTCCTTTACTTGGAATGCTAGTAGTCACTCCATGTCCTCACTATTTTCAAACCTGAAGCTCTGTTGCAAATAAGGCTTATGGGCCACCCTAACTGAGATCTTGTTTTTAATCAACATCTGTAGTGTTGTTAGTCTCTCCAGTATTTAATCTTCTCTAGAAGTCCAGGATTCTTTTACACTTCAAGTGTGCTCAATCTCCATTTGTAAAAGTTGAGATTGAAAGCATGCTACAGCTCATCTTTCTGCCCTTACTTTTTGTTCACTAAAGCTCAATGTATGATATTGTACAAAAGTCTTTATGGTATCCCATGTAATTGTTGTTGCTGCTGAGCCCCCATTTATCTCAAAGAATTTGTTAAAACAATCTTTCATGGAGCTTATGAATATGGAATCCAGCAGCAGCTTGAGATCATACGTGCAATGGCATGGATATATTTCTGGCATAAATTAGTTAGCCTTAATGCATAATGAGAAAGAGCAATGGTCATATACAATTAGAGGGTTATGTTTGAGGGAAACATAAGGAAGGAGTGAAAAATTAGAAGAGAACATGTCTGATCAAGAAAACACTCAATGCGGCACTGCTAGAAAATGTGTAGCCTGGCCTCATTATGAGTTGGCGGTTGGACCGCCAGACCACTATGTTAGAAGTCCTCAAAAGACTGCTGCATTTGCAGTCCCCAGACTGCTGTATTGCGATGCAAACAGGCAGGACCGCCACCTGTCAAGCAAAAAAGGCCGGCTGCCAGTGGGCAGCGGTTTGCATCTAGGTGGTCTGACCTCCTGGGCTCTCAGCACTGCAGGCAATAACCGAGCATATGACAAACAAACAGTCACCGTGGTGATCTCCTTACGGTGGTTAGCCAATGGTGGTTGACCACTGCAGTACGTGTCCAGCAAAGTAAAAAACTAGTACACATTGGATAAATTCAAAAACAACACAGCTGACACACACTGGCACAGTGGACACACCTGCAAAGCACACTATAAAACACACCCCTTCACAGACCAATCCTTTGCATTTCCACAGGGAGCCAAAGAACCCCGACCACTGTTTATTGAATTTGTTATTAGAAAATTGAAATGTGGGACAGGATAGTTGAAAGAGTGAATTTTGTAAGCACCACCCTGCAAACAAAGGAAGACATTAGAAAGAGGTGGAATGACCTCAGTGGCAAGGTCCATTCTGTGGCCTTCAGGCAGCAGCTGGGAGCATACCATTTGTATAGTGTGTGTAGTAGAGAGATTGACCCTCCAACTCCCTTGAGGCCCTGTTTCTAGAGCTCAAACCACTAGCCCAGTGTCCACTTACCCAAATACCCTTGTTTGGTAATTCTTAGTTGAAGTTTACTCACCTGGGAGTGACCAAGATACAGATCATACTCAACTCAGATATGTGACTGTCTGTCTAAATCCCTCTACCAGCACCTACCGGCTCCTAACGACACCATGGTAGCACTGTATTTACAATGTGGTGCACCATGTGGCACGTTAGGAAAATAGTGCCATAAATTAGGATGCTATTTTGGTACTTTGCAGGATTAGTGCCTGTTAGAAATGGGGTCTTTGGTTGGCAGTCAGGTTATCCCCTGTCCAAACAAGGACCCTCACTGTAGTCCGGGTAAAAGAGAATCACCCTCAGCTAACCCCTGCTTACCCCCTTGGTAGCTTGGCACGAGCAGGAAGGCTTACCTTCAGAGTGCTAGGTGTAAAGTATTTGTACCAACACACAGTAACTTAATGAAAACACTACAAAATGACCAAACACAAGTTTAGAAAAATAGAGAATATTTATCTAAACAAAACAAGACCAAAACGACAAAAATCCACAATACACAAGTCAAGTTATTACTAAATATGCAAAAACAGTCTTCATGTAATTTTAAACACACACTAATGCTGTTAGCATGAAAATGTACTTTGGGTGCATCAAAAATAACCCCACACGTGCACGTGTGTGTCAAAAAGGGCTTGCTCTGCGTCGATTTCACTCACGAGCAGGACCTTACTTCGTTTCGTCTTTAGTCAGGTTAGCGTGCGTCATTTCTTCTCTCACCAGGAGAGTGATGCGTAGATCCGGTCGGCACACTCGGGTCCGGGCAGGCCTTGCATCATTTTTACATGCCAAGCGGTGTTTGCGTCGGAAATCCAGCCGCACAATGATCCGAAAACCACGCCGCACAGGTTGCGATCTCACCAGCCTCAGTCAGCGATGCTGCGCGTCGTTTCTCCAGCCTCGTGTGTCGATCTTCCAGTCGCGTTGCAGGCGAGCGTCGATTTTCAGCCACAAAGCCGCTGGCGAGTCAATTTTTCAGCCGCAGATCGGAGTCGCATTGATCTTTTCCCCGCATTGCAGTCTGTGCGTGGGTTTCTCACTCTTGGGATGCCAGCTTCTCCTTTCAGGGTCCCATGAAATGGATGGGCATAACTTGGCAGAGTAGGAGTCTCAACAGAGGCTCCAGGTGCTGCAGAGTGTAGTCTTTGCTGTCCCTGAGACTTCAAACAACAGGAGGCAAGCTCTAAATCAAGCCCTTGGAGAGTTCCTCACAAGAAGGAAGGCAACGCAAAGTTTAGTCTTTGTCCTCTAGCACAGGCAGAAGCAGCAACTGAAAGATAGCTCCACCAAGCACAGGGCAGCTCTTCTCCAGGCAGAGGTTCCTCTTGGTTTCCAGAAGTGTTCTAAAGTCTGTGGTTTTGGGTAACCTTCTTATACTCATTTTGCCCTTTGAAGTAGGCTTATTTCAAACAAAAGTCTCTCTTGTTTGTGAAATCCTGCCTTTCCCAGGCCAGGCCCCAGACACACACCAGTGGGTTGGAGACTGCATTGTGTGAGGGCAGGCACAGTCCTTTCAGATGTGAGTGACCACCCCTCCCTCCTAACGCAGATGGCTCATCAGGAAATGCAGACTATATCCCAGCTCCCTTTGTGTCACTGTCTAGTGAGAGGTGCAACCAGCCCAACTGTCAAATTGACCCAGACAGGGAATCCACAAACAAGCAGAGTCACAGAAATGGCTTAAGAAAGAAAATGCTCACTTTCTAAAATTGCCATTTTCAAACACACAGTCTTAAAATAAACTTTACTAAAAGATGTATTTTTACATTGTGAGCTCAGAGACCCCAAACTTCACATGTCTATCCGCTCCCAAAGGGAATCTACACTTTAGTCATTTTTAAAGGTAGCCCCCATGTTAACCTATGAGAGGGACAGGCCTTGCAACAGTGAAAAATGAATTTAGCACCATTTCACTGTCAGGACATATAAAACACATTACTATGGCGGTCATTCTGACCGCGGCGGCCATTCTGGCTTTCCCGCTTGGCCGGCGGGCGACCGCCAAAAGAGCGCCCGCCTGCCCAGCGGGAAAGGCCCTGCAACAAGGAAGCCGGTTCCGAATGGAGTTGCAGGGGTGCGACGGGTGCAGTTGCACCCGTCGCAATTCTCACTGTCTGATAAGCAGACAGTGAAAATCTTTATGGGGCCCTGTTAGGGGGCCCCTGCACTGCCCATGCCAGTGGCCCCACGACACCCGTTCCCGCCATCCTGTTGCTGGCGGTAAAAAACGCCAGAAACAGGATGGCGGGAAGGGGGTCGGAAACTCCATGGCGGCGCTGCAAGCAGCGCCTCCATGGAGATTCAGCCCATGCAGGGGAAACCTGGCGGGAAACCGCCGGATCCCCTTTTCTGACCGCGGCTTTACCGCCGTGGTCAGAATGGGCTGGGAAGCACCGCCAGCCTGTTGGCGGTGCTTCCGTGGTCCCCGGCCCTGGCGGTCTTGGACCGCCAGGGTCGGAATGACCCCCTATATGTCCTACTTTAACCATACACTGCACCCTGCCCTTGGGGCTACCTAGGGCCCACCTTAAGGGTGTCTTACATGTAAGAAAAGGGAAGTCTTAGGCCCAGCAAGTGGGTACACTTGCCAAGTCTAATTTACAGTTACAAACTGCACATACAGACACTGCAGTGGCAGGTCTGAGACATGATTACAGAGCTACTGATGTGGGTGGCACAACCAGTGCTGCAGGCCCACTAGTAGCATTTGATTTACAGGCCCCGGGCACCTCTAGTGCACTTCACTCGGGACTTACTAGTAAATCAAATATGCCAATCATGGATTAACCAATTACATACACATTTTGTATAGGAGCACTTGCACTTTAGCACTAGTTAGCAGTGGTAAAGTGCCCAGAGTAACAAAAACAGCAAAAACAGAGTCCAGCACACGTCAATAACCTGGGAAACAGTGGCAAAAAGTTAAGGGAGACCACGCCAAGGATGAACAGTCTAACAGTGTCATAAATAATGGCGCTAATCTTGCAAAGTACAGGGAGGCCTATTGAAAGTAATGGGAGTGTCATTTTAATGCCTGCCCTGAGCAGGCTTTTAAAAATAACGCTAAAAATTGTGCAGTGAAATGTTGTAAATTTCACTGCACCATTTTTTGTGGGCCTTCCACCGCTGGAAAACCCCCCTTTCATACATTATGCGTGGTGTAAGCATAATGTGGTGGGAGGGGTCGCAAAGTGGTGCAATGCAAGCATTGCTCAACTTTGTAAATATGGTAAAGGAGAAAGGCCTACTTAATGCCACATTAGCATAAAAAATTATGCTAGTGTGTCGCTGAGAGGCGATAGGGTGCTGTAAATCTGGCCCATTGCCTGCTGCTTTTAATTTCACATTTAGCCATGGAGATATGTCAGACCATATGACCCAAACGGTGATGATCCAAGGTACTTGTTCAAGATGGGATAAGTAACATGGACACAATGTACACATACAAGTTTCTGGTCAAAGAAGAAATTTTATTACAGTGTTCAGCAAATAGGCTGTCAATTTGTCTGAAATATTGGAAATCATAACTGATTGAATCATGCTGAGTAAATTAACATATTTACAGGTACAGACCTCCAGACCATGGAAGGAAGGGATTTGCCAGACATTGTCCTGTAGAATCGGCAAACATTGAAGTGGTTGATGTTATCAGTAGGAGCCTCATCACCTTTCACACCAAAGTAATCCTACATCACATAATACAGGCAGTACAACAGTTTCTAATCACAGGGTCATTATAGTGCAGTATGCATTCATCTGATGGTATGACATAAGCACGTCAGTGATTTGGCACAGTCACTGTGGCCTACAATGACAGCTACATACAGGTCATACAAAAAGAGTGTTTAGCCAATGTGAAGGGTAACTGACATGATCATGGCCTAGGCCTACATGCTTTCGACCACCTTATGACATGCATGACACATCAGGGCCCCCACAGGACATAAAACAAGTCCAATGGACTTTTCTAAACTTCCATCCTAACACTGTGCAAGCTGTCTTCACACAGGTCTCCTACACCTAAACTCTGTGACCTATATTACCATGAACAATCCATGTCCACTTCGTATGTCAGACCAGCATCACATACCTGCCAATGTCACAATTCTGAAATTTCTACATGAAGATGTCATGGTGAAGGTACTTGTACAAAGAACAAAATAAGGGGTATAGGCATGAAACCAAACATATGACACAAGTCATATAGCAAGCATATGGAAAACAAAATACATTGCATTAAATCTGACACAAACAAAGCAAAATTACCACGGTGGGGATGTATAAAAAACAATCTCATAAAACAGCTTTTGACTGATTGTGGCTGAGTATCAGCTTCCTAACTATTTTAAAAAATCAACTCCACACATTCTTTCAACAACAGTATATTGTACTGTCACAGTCATAACATCACATAACCTACTTACACTCATTAGAAGAAGCTGTTGATAAGACCTTTTTTCTCAAGTCATCTCCTTCCTCGTCACAACTGTCATCTTCAGTTGGCATTTCTGGATTCTCACCTGGTGGCACTGCAGGCTCCCCGTCTCCTGGCGATGTTGTGGAGCATGTAGCATTTCATTGTGATCTGACACACTTTTCTGGGTGAGTAGAGGAGGGCTCCACCAATCCTGTCCAGACAGTGAAATCTGGCCTTCAGGAGCCCAAAAGCCTGCTCCTCTGCCTGCCATGTTCTTCCATGGGCCTCATTGAAGCAGACTTCCCCTGGAGCAGTTGGATTCCTCAGCGGCGTCAATACTCAAGGACAGTTTGGATATGCTGACTTTCCTGTTAAGAAATCTGATATAAGTGCAACAATGAGACACTGACTTCATGATTGTAGCACCTAACATTGCACACTCACAAACAGGACAGATGTGACTTACCAACAAGCTAGCACCTCTTTGGGTAATCACATGTGAAATGTGGATTTCCGCAAAACAGAGAACTTGCATGTTGATGGAAGGGAAGTTGTTTTTGTTGCGATAGACTTGTTCAGTGGCCTGTGGTGGCAACAAGGCAACATTCGTGGTATCAATGGTTCCCACCACATGTGGGAGGCGGGCAAAACCATAGAAGTCAACCTTCACATTGGCTAAATACTCATGTGGGGGAACCTGATATAGCTGTCAATATGTTTTGACATTGCTGAGAGAAGATATCTAAACATCAGACTGAACATAGTTCAGGAGACACCACCAGATAGGGCTGTTTGTTGGAAGGACCCTGTGTCCAGGAAGTGCAATACTGCCATGACTTGAACAATGGGTGGTACGCAGTATGGATTGCTGTTTGCTGGCATCAGATCTGGCTTCAACTGATGGCATTAATCGACTCTTGTTTGTCTGTTCAGATGGTACAGCTGGACAATGTGGTGTTACTTCATGGTTTGAAGGTCTGGCAATAGATGATATACTAGAGCGTGTTGCATCCTCCTTCTCCCAGGTGTACCTATGTGTGAAAATACATGGGTGGGAGCATTCGTTACTGTTTCCACACCAACATACATGATGTATCCCAACAAAATTATATGACAAAGCATTTCAGACTTGAAATAGATTACACTCAATGCACATCACAGCTGTCAAGTACACACGGGTCAAATGTGACCCCCAGGGTTGACAATACAAGTGTCCACAAGATGGATTTGTGCAACACCCAACAATCTGCTACTCAATAGCCCCTCTAAATTTAACAGTATTTTACGACTGCCAAAAAAACGTCAGTGGTGGTGGACAGTATACCGCCATCATATACCATCTGTGCCCAACAATACACTACCCTGGGGATTGTGTAGTGGGGCCTACACAACAAGACTGATTTGGGATGTTTGTGATGATCCCACACTTACATTGTTGTTGTGACTCATTTAACAGGATCATATACTGTATTTCCAACTTCCGAAATGACAGATGCCTGACCTGCTCCACTGGACATCAAGAACTGCCCTGGCCGCCGCTGGAAGTCGACCACGCAGTGGGTGATACCAATCATGGTGGCACAGCCGTAGGCTATCGTTGCCAGTGTTGGTGGTGGCCCAATGGCTGTGTCCGTCTGCGGAGATGACCGTGTATGTGGCATACGTCTATACTGCGTTTTGAAAAATCAAGTCCTTGCCTCTTGACACTGTGGCCAGCAACACATCCACTACTTCAGCTGTTGTGTGTCACCTCTGGGAGCAATCATGCCATGGCCAGCAAGCAAAACGGCCCCTGCTTTCTCCCCACAGGAGCTGGAGAGACTTGTGAACAAGGTCCTTCCCCCGTATGGTCACCTCTTTGGCTCACCAGAGGAGCAGGTAAGTACCTCACAGCCACAAAAGAATCTATTCAATACCATTCTTTCCCTCCTCATAGGCTACAATGTGCCTGTGTGTGCCAGTTTGACTTCTTGTGTGCCTGTTGTTGCAGTTTGTGTGGTATCAATGGGATGGACATGGTGTAAGTATTGGAGACCAGTACTATATGTTGTGAACTTTCACATTGTGTTGGGTGATGTGTTTTGAGGCCCCAGATCCCCCCTGTGCTGGATGCATAGGAGACTTTACTGCCACACAATGTCATTTCTTTGTTTATGGTGACTGTAAATGTCAGACAACATGTATGTGCATGACAGCATGAGCTGTGTATGCATCTTGTCTGAGTCATTTGAGGATCTTCCAAGCAATATGTACTGTGCCACAGATCTTTGAGCCCACATCTGGCCTTGCCAAACTGTTGTCAGAAAGGCATATCATGACTCACTGTGTCACTCAGGCCGCACGCCACAATGATGATGGCCACATGATGTACTATCATGCATGGAAGTGAGGTAAATGTGAGTGTCATGTAGTTTCTTTCTGCTCAGCCTGCCAAGACGAGGGCCTCTTAAATGTATTTTCCAGTATGGGACATACTCCAGGCTGTGGGAGAGTCACTGTGACTATGCAACTATGGCACTGTACCCTCTCCCTGTAGACCTGCAGATCCTGTTATGTGGCCAATATGAGGCTATAGTGGCAAAACCGGCCCTGAATGCCTCAGACCATTGACTAGATTAGGAATGGGTACCTATGTAAATCCATGAGCTGGTTCATTTGTGCATTTTGCATCATTGTCAATGTGTGTCTTTGACTCATGAAAGGTCACTTACTCCCACAGCTCTGTTGTCACCTTCATATAAGTCATATTTGTCCAGTACAGGCGTATTGCACAATTGACAAACCCACAGTGAAGATAGTGTGTAGATTCCAGGGAGGCCATGACCTCTGACACAGTAGCTTGGATTCATAGCAGAAATTGAACCAAACATACATTAGTATGTTGGATGTCATCTCTGTAGGTTTGCCACACAAGTTCAAAGGTGTGGTCTGTGGTACATGTACATACCATAGAAACCCACTCTGAAGTGGCGTGAGTTGGCATTTGATAGGCCACTTGTCCACACATGCATAGGGTAGAGACTTTCCGTGCCTACCATGCCAGCCCTTTTATTGTCACTCAAGTATTAGGGAAAAGTCTGTATAATGGGCAGTTGCCTGTAGGAACTGTATGCATTGAGTCAATGGTGCAGAGTGTAAATATGTTTGTCCAGTCAGACCTAAGGAGTTTACACTTCATAAGCCATATTGGTGTGCAGTGGTTCATTGTGGCCCACATCACAGTATATGTTGCTGGAGCCCGGGTTACCTGTTGTCAGTAGGCTTACTTCATCATTGTAAACTATGAGCAGGGTAGTGGGGTAGTCTGCAGATAAATCCAAAAGTGTGTAGTCATGTCTCTGTATTTATCTGCATGTGTGCTTTGCACTTGTGGTGTGTTAACAAATTACACATTTTGTGCTAGGTGTTTCTGACATGTGTGACTCAACCATTTGTGCAAATAGTTGTGATTGTAATCTTTTGATTTGTCTCTTGCATCCATACAGGTCAATGCACAACTGAAGAAGGGGATTTGGAGAGCCATAGACCGGAAGGTGCAGACCCTGGGGGTCCATAGCAGGCAGAGCACCCACTGTCAGAAGAGGTGGAAGGATCTGAGATGCTGGGCCTGGAATATCATTGAGGTCCAGGTGGGGTTGTCCTTCCAATTTTGGGGGAGGCTCATGTCAGAGCCTGACCCCCCAATGGCCTGTTTTCTGGTGGTGGTCTACCCAGAGCTTGATTGGGGTTTGAGGGAGCACAGCAGCCACAAGGGGGTGACTACAGGGCATATTCCTGCCTGTAACATAGCCAAGTTGATGTGTTGGGTTCTGACATATCCCACTGACAATTGGTGATGGGCCATGTGCGACACACAAGATAAGTTACTGTTTGTGTAGGTACAATTTGGTGCATACTGATGTGCGTTGCCTATTAGCCCAGGGTCCTAGGACACAACCCAGTACAGTCCATAGACAATGTGCTTTCCAGGGCCAACACATGGCTGTGTACAGTCATTGATCAAGTAATGTTGGTTGTTGTGGGTGTAAACAATAAGCAGCAGTCCACTACTCCTCAGTGTGACAGCCCAAACAAAATGAAGTGATGGATCACTGTCCTGAGCCATGTGTCTGCTCAAGTGAGTAAATTGTCACTTGCCCCCCCCAGAGGTCCCTTCTCTTCAATATGTTGTGAGTGCTGGTACCTCACTACTGTCTGTCATTTAAAGGTGGCCATCATACATGGGACAGAGCATACATTGGTCTTTGGGTGCAGCTACAGATCAATACTTTCCCTTGATAAGTGGGGAATGTCCATTGACATGGATTGTTTGACGTGTTTGGAATTGGACATGTGTCATGGCGCTACATTCCTTTTGATGCCACAAACAGGAGTGTGTCACCATTGATTGGTGGTTCAAACATACCCTCACTCATCATTGCATGTTATTTGGCATGTACAATTGCAGTAGTAATGAAGGACATGACAGGTAGGACTACCGATTTCACCGACAATGTGCATTTCCATGCCATTGATGTGGCATCATGTAGCAAACTGCTCTGCACATGTGAAATGGGAAAAGTCTGTTACCTGACTATTGGGATGGATCATGGAGTGACTTGGAGTTATGTGGGAATCATATGTGGTTGGGTACAACCTTTCATCCATGGATATCTGGGTTTGCCGGACCAAAATGGAGACAGTGATGCAGTTTCCCAATGGGCAACTTGTTGAGGGCCTTCTACAAGTACATGAGAATCACTGGGCCTCTCCAGCTTCCCAAGGACTATTAGCTTGTACTGATGCAATCAGAGTATGTCCTTGTAAGGGGTGCCGCACAAGAGAGGTGATTTCCCTGGGGCTAGCTGATTTATTGTATTGTGGATTTTGAAGACATAGCTCCCTGCCAATTTGCACATTTTGTCTATATTGTACATTTCCATGCTAGATATTTAGGCCCTCATTTGGACCTCAGCGGTCTTTTTCAAAGACCGCCGAGGTACCGCCGGGCTGAAGAGTGACAGTGCAAGCGGTTTTCCGCCCAGCGTATTATGACTGCTAGCAGCCCTCCACCCTTTTTCAGATGGAGAGCCGCCAGCAGCCATACTGGCAGTCGGTGGTGAAGTGGAGGCTGCTCCACTGCCACATCATCAGAACACCGCCCACGAATCACGTCCCAGGATTCAGCATGGCGGTGTTCTGGTGGGAGCTGGCGGCGGAGCTGACCCCATGGATTCCGTTCCCTCCCAGAGGATCACCAGACAAGGTAAGGTGATCGTCCATTAGGGGTGTTGTGTGTTATGTGCGTGCATGGGGATGTGCGTAT
This sequence comes from Pleurodeles waltl, assembly GCF_031143425.1. Classification (NCBI taxonomy): domain Eukaryota; kingdom Metazoa; phylum Chordata; class Amphibia; order Caudata; family Salamandridae; genus Pleurodeles; species Pleurodeles waltl. The sequence goes on from NC_090448.1 coordinate 922,211,296, forward strand.
GAGTGTGTAGAGGGTGTGTGTGAGTGTGTGTATGCATGCGGGGGGGTGTGTTGTGTGTATGGAAAATGTGTGCGTATATGTCTGTGTGCATGTGTGCATGTATGTCTGCGTGTATGTGTAGTAATTGTGTGAGCGTGCATGTAGGGTTGTGGGGGGTGTGTGTGTCAATGATTTGGGGGAATGGGGAGGGGGTCCTGCTACCTTTTGGGGGTGGTATGGGGGTCGTGGGTTCAGGGGGAGGACTCTGGGGAGGGGGAGAGGGGTGGCGGAGACCCCTATCAGTGCCAGGGAACAAATTCCCTGGCACTGATAGTGCCTACAGCCATGGATTTTGTGGTGGTACAGAACCCCATGAAATCCATGGCGGTATGTGGGGTTGTGATACCGCCGGCGGTCTAGTGACGGCCGCCGGGCTGGAGACCAAAGTCTCCAGCCCAGCGGTCATTACCACCCTGGGGATCGGAGTGTAGAAGTGGCGTTTTGGCATGGCGGTAACCACCATGCTTGTAATTTCTTTTTTTTTCCGCTGGCCTGTTTCCGGTAATACCGCCACTTCTACACCGACTGCCATGGTTGTAATGAGGGCCATAGTGTATCTGAGCAACATTAGTACAACCTCCATGACTCCATTAGAACAATTTACACATGGTGAAGTGGGCGTGGTTGATTTGTTTCCAGTGTGATGTGGGTATTTCCATGTCACCTTCTTCAGGCTGCTGTACTTCTGTTAGCAGCAAACTAGGATCTTGATTCATCATTTCTTATTGTTTTGGTATTGTGTGTGACAAATAGATGTATGTGTGACCTTGTGTGGTACCTGTGGGAATGAACTTGGCATTGGCCTACAATTGTATGACAACAGCTAACCAAGGTATGCTATATGAGGTAAACCATTGAAGGTGATGAGGTCTCCTACTTGTTCAATGGTTACTATGTGGCGCAACTTCACCCGTGCATGGATATCACGTGTACATTCGTCTAATGTGTGGGAGCTAGAGTTTTGTTTGTCCACATATGTTTTTTTTCACTTGTTCTACCTTCCTTCATATTTGACTGACCATGTGTCCATTTTGATTTGTGTACCTTGCACATAGTGAGCATATGGTATGATACCTGTATGGTAGTAGAAATCTATGGGTGTAATTCACAAAGGTAACTTAAACTTTTGAGTAATTTACACTTTTAAGTAAGTTTAATCCTCTGGTATTCACAAGCGTCAAGTGTAATTTGCTAATAAAAAAACAGCAGTAAATGCAGAACTACACATGGCCAGTCAATAGTACTGCAACCCTGTCCCTTAGAAAATAATGGAGGTAGGGATTTTCAATAAAACCCCATGGGAAAAAATATTAAATAAAATAAAATATTTAAAGTAGTTAAAAATATAAATAAATATAGTTTAATGTTGCATATATCTATATAAATACTACACACTTATTATTTGATTATACAAAGTCTTAAAACCAAATTTTACATTGAAAAATAATGTAAGAACAATTTTTATCTAAGAATAATTAAAATATTTTAATTTATTCTGTATATCACTGTTAATAAATAATGCAAATTAAAATTATTTTTTACATGCGGGAAGTTAGATATTTTTTTAATTTAAACTTCGGAGATATAAATTTAACTTCATAGATTTCCATTAATTGAAGTTTTAATTCAAAATTAATTTAATCACTGTTACATTTTGTATTATTTTGTTCTACATTTAAAGTAATAAATAAAATGTATTTACAATAATGAATAAATGAAATTAAGTTTAATATTTATTTTCAATTTAACTAAACTTTTCTTTTTTTCCCTATCTTTACTATGCAGATATGTCCGCTCCAACTGACGTGTCTCCCTGTAGTAAAGTATAGGGACAACGGCTTTTAAAACTCCCAAAACGTGAGTTTGTATTTGGAAAAGTAAAAACTATTTCAACACCATGGGAGTTTTCATAGGAGGATATTCCTCGCAGAGATGGACATAAAAAACCCATGTGATCACCGACTCTTAAAAGGGTTGATGATTGAATGGTTTAGTTCTGACAGCCTGGACTCCCTCGGGCTGCTTGTGGGAGGTTTACACTTAGAGCCTCATTACGAGTCTGCCGGTCTTAAGACCACCAGACTCGTGGTGGCAGTTGGACTGCCTCACTCCTGGCTGTCCGACCACCATTGCAGACAGTGCACATACCCAGGGTGCTGGTATGCCACAGCATTGACTTTGGCTCCTTAAGAGAGCCAAGGCCAATGCCGTGGCACTGTCTCCTCTGGTCTGACCAGTGTAAACGTCGTAATACGATGTTTCCACCTGTCAACCTGGTGGAAACACCGTAATTCAACTATGGGGTAGGCCGCTGGTATGAAGTCTATCTCCTCCCCTCTGCTTTAGTGGTCACATAATTCCAACAGTCAAAGTCGTAATGAGGCCCTTACTGAGTAAATTACACTTTGTCAGCACACACCTGTCGGTCTACTTGAGTTGAAACAGGGGGGACTGAAATAAAGTTTGTCAGACAGGGTACTCAGTCACCATTGCGATGGAGTAACTAGTGGGAAGGTCAAATACCTTTGATTTGTTTATAGCTCATTATGTACTATATCAGGCCTGCATGATATTCGCCAGCTACTTCTTAGAATGTTTATCTCACTCATGATATATTGTGTTTCATGCACATTCATCAGAGCTGAGTTAAAAGCGGTGATCAAAAATGTGTTTATTTGCTAATAACTTCAGAGGATCTGTATGAAACTTGATATGTGGTAAGTGCATGAATCACAGATTTGAACAACATGCTACAAGTTGTTAAGGGTGTGGGGGGAGGTCACAAAATTCCTACTACATTTTCTGATATTTCATGGAGGTGCATGACTTTTGGCAGTCCTTTAGCTCCTTTGTTTAGCTCTTGTTCTTTCACCTAGATCCGTCAAGGAGGAACAGATTTAAATAAACAAAAAGTGCTCATTTACAAATAACATTTAGGAAATCCATACATTTGGCAGGCAGCATGGTAAGCGGAGGCCGACACAAATTAACTTAAGCGTATATTTATTTAAACACATCAGCAGAAAAATGACCTCAAATTTCTCCAGGCTAGACCCTTTTTCCAACTGTAAATTTCCCTTTGCATCATGATGTTCTAAATTCCTATGACAAACTTCAGAATTCCACTACTGAATCAGTGACAGGGAAGAAATGAGTGAGCATCAGGTGCCTTACACATGTTAACATTTAACTTCTACACATACCTACAACATTGAGGCCCTCATTACAACACTGGCAGTAAATCCCGCTTACCGCCGTGCCGACGGCTGGCTAGATACCGTGCCCGTGGCGGTAATCCGCCACAGTTATTATGACCCACACAGAGAATACCGCCACAATACAGACACCCACACAAGTCCGCCACAGCAAAGGTCAGTGATAAAATGGCGATAGCAAAACCCACACCGTTACGCAAACAGGAATACACCTACAGTATCACGACCCACAAATCAACGCGGCGGTCTTTCACCGCGGTAAACAATTGGCGGTACATACCGACACGCTCAAAATACACACACACTTACAAAACACCACCACATTGGAAAATTCAAAATACACACACCTGACATACATACACACACCACACCCACACAAGCACACCACTATAAAACACACACCCAGACTACCCACAACCCCTTACAACAAAAAAAAAGAGACCAAGCACAGAGAGACAAGCAAAGAGCACACACTCAATCAGAGGCACAGAACACCATCACTCATACACCATCCATGCACATCACAGTATACACCCCAACAAATCACCCCACACACCACCTCACACATATCACTCACACCCCATCCATGGCACTCCAAAGACACCCCAGGTTTCCTCAGAAGGACCTAAGGGTCATGGCAGAGGAAATCATCTGGGTAGAGCCACAGCTATTCGGATCACAGGTGCAGCAGACGTCCATTGCTAGGAAGATGGAGCTATGGCAGAGAATCGTGGACAGGGTCAATGCCGTGGGACAGCATGCAAGAACCAGGGATGACATCAGGAAGAGGTGGAACGACCTACGGGGGAAGGTGCGTTCCGTGGTTTTAAGACACTAGGGGGGTCATTCCAGCATTGGCGGGAACCGCCAGAAGACCGTACTGCGGTCAAAAGACCGTGGCGGTCATTCTGGGTTTCCCACTGGGCTGGCGGGCGACCGCCAAAAGGCCGCCCGCCAGCCCAGTGGGAAACACCCTTCCACGATGAAGCCGGCTCGGAATGGAGCCGGTGGAGTGGAAGGGGTGCGACGGGTGCAGTAGCACCCGTCGCGAATTTCAGTGTCTGCTAAGCAGACACTGAAATTCAAAGTGGGGCCCTCTTACAGGGGCCCCACGACACCCCATACCGCCATCCTGTTCCTGGCGGCCAAAACCGCCAGGAACAGGATGGCGGTATGGGGGTCGGAATCCCCATGGCGGCGCAGCAAGCTGCGCCGCCATGGAGGATTCCCATGGGCAGCGGAAAGTCGGCGGTACACCTCCGACTTTCCATTTCTGGCCGCGGCTGTACCGCCGCGGTCAGAATGCCCAAAGGAGCACCGCCAGCCTGTTGGCGGTGCTCCCGCGGACCCCGGCCCTGGCGGTTTTTACCGCCAGGGTCGGAATGGCCCCCTAGATTGCTGTACAGAGGACTGGCGGTGGACCCCCACCTTCTCCACCACAACTAACAACATGTGAGGAGCAAGTCTTGGCGATCATGCATCCTGAGGGCCTCACAGGAGTAGCAGGAGGACTGGACTCTGGTAAGTCAAATCTATCCCATTATATCCCCCACCCTACCAGCATGCCATCACATACCCCCACCCGTATCCTCACTCCCATCACTCCATCACCTCACATACACCCCACCATCACAACCCACCCATCCCAATACCAAGCCCTGAATGCAACAACAATGCATGGACACCCATCACAGCCCTTCATGGACACCCATCACCACAGCATGCCCAGTAGAGAGACTCACCCAGCCCACACAATCAACACTCACACAAGGCCAAGATGACAGGGAAAGCACAATTATAAAGGGAAACAAACCCATTCCACAAGATGGCACACACAGATATAATAATAATGCTTCTGCATCCCAACAGGACCCCTGCCCAACATCACCGGAGAGGAGGTGCCACCAACATCCAGCCCCCACCAGAAGAGGCCCACAGTGATGACAGCAGCTCTGCACGCCTGGATCACGATGACCAACCTGGCCCATTAGGGACCTCTGGACAGTCGGTTTCCCTGCTACAGTCCCAATCCACCACAGAGCCTCCCCCCTCAGGAAACACCACCACAGCACCCACCCAGCAGGCCCATACCTCTGTCACCAGGACACGTCAATCAGCAGTGTGTCCACCACTACAGGGACCCCAGGCAACCCCACTAACACAGGACAATCAGGGACCTGGGGTCAGTGGTAGTGGGCACACGGTTCAGGGGACAGAGGCACAGGACAACAGGGAAGCTGGGAGGACTGCTGTGTGACAGGGGGAGGACAGGCCCAGGGAGGCACTCTCCAAAATCATGGGAGCATACCACCATTCCAAGGAGACCATGGGCACTGTACTGGCCAAATTACAGGAGACCCAGTGGCTGCAGGAGGGACAGTACCTGGGGATCAGGGAGGACCACACAAAAATCTATACCATCCTGGTCACCATAGCAGGGGTCCTGGCTGACATGGGCAAGACCACAAGGGAGGTAGTGGCACAACAAAGGGCCCCTGACACTAGCCAAACCGAGGAACAGCCTTCCACCTCCATCGGCACTAGTGGACAGGAGGCCCCGCCACAGGACCAACAGGCCACCAGCACCCCACCCCCTGCAGAAGGAAACCACCCCGCAAACGGTCCCTGCAATGCAGGCAGAAGACAGAAAATATTGCTAAGACCCTGCCAGGAAATAGGACTCTCCTGATTGTCACCCTTCTGTCCCACTCTGTCACCCTGTCCACCTTGAACTGCCATTACTCCCCTTCCTATGACCCATTGGACAATGCACCTGTGATACCAAGATACTGGACTCTACCCTGGACCTTCCTCCACCATCACCCCAGCCCCTTGCACTTACCCCCATACTATTTAGCACAAAAAATAAACACCATTGAAATATAAAGCATACTGGAGTCAGTGTAATGATTGGAAAGATGTATTCTTACGACATTCTCAAAGCATTGCAATGTCTATGTTCATTGAATTATACCAATGTATGACAGTTGGTGGGCAGCAGTACATATAGCAGGAGCCATAATGGGGTACACAGATCTGAAAAAAGGGAATCCAAAGGGAACAGTCAGTGGCCATTGACAGAGGGTAAGAGGCTGCCATGTACAATGTCCAAAATTATACTGAAATGTGAAGAGGAGTTACAGTCTCTTACCTGTGTGCCACTGGAAGTACTGCTGTATAATGTTTGTTCTGTTGTTCACATCTTCTTCATCTGCCTCATCTTCCTCACTGTCCACAGGTTCCACCGCTGTCACAAGACCATCACCAGGCTCATCCTCCAGCAGAAAAGACACTTGGCGTCTCAAGGCCAGGGCGTGCAACATACAGCATGCCACCATGATCTGGTACACCTTCTTCTGTGAGTAGTACAGGGATCCACCTGTCAGAAGGAGGCACCAGAATCTGGCCTTCAGGAGGCCGAAGGTCCACTCAATAATCCTCCTTGTTCGCCCATGTGCCTCACTGTAACGTTCCTCTGCCCTTGTCCTGGGATTCCTCACTGGGGTAAGTAGCCATGAGAAATTGGGGTAACCAGAGTCACCTGTAAACATCGACGGACAACTGTTAGACACACACTAACCCTTAGGGACAACCCCATACTCAGACCCCAACTTACAGTATACTGTGTGGGGACCTTGGCCTCACCTAGTAGCCAAACCCAGTGCTTCTGGAGTTGCCCCATTACATACGGGATGCTGCTATTCCTCAAGACATAGGGGTCATGCACTGAGCCAGGATATTTGGCATTCACAGGGAAGATGCACTGGTCTGCCAAACACACCATTTGCACATTCATCGAATGATAGCTTTTTCTATTCCTGTAGACCTGTTCATTTCTTAGGGGGGGCCAAATGCCACATGTGTATCATCAATGGCACCAATGATGTTGGGGATATGTCCCAGGGCATAGAAGTCAGCTTTCACTGTGGCCAATTCCTCCACCTGGGGGAAGACAATTTAGCTGCGCATGTGTTTCAGCAGGGCAGACAACACTCTGGTCAACACGTTTGAGAACATTGGCTGAGAAATCTCTGATGCCATGGCCACTTTTGTTTGAAAGGAACCACTTGCCAGGAAATGGAGCACTGACAGGACCTGCACTACAGGGGGTATTCCTGTGGACTGGCGGATAGCTGACATCAGATCCGGCTCCAATTGCGCACACAGTTCTTTGATTGTGGCACAATCAAGTCTGTATGTGATGATAATGTGTCTGTCCTCCATTGTCGACAGGTCCACCAGGGGTCTGTACACCGGAGGATGCCGCCATCTCATCCTCTGCCTCAGCGGTTGTAGCCTATGGAGGAGAACGGTGGGCAGAAGGTCATTTACCACATAGACAGCACAACTGTTTTTGAATTAATGCCACAGAAGCAGTATGTGAATTTTACAGTCAATATATGTGCCAATATGTGCTGTGACGTAGTTAGGTGCCATGCCATGTGCGCCCCGAAATGGCAGCTGCCTGACCTGTGAGGAGGGACAAGGGAAAGTGAGGTAACTGCGATGGCATTGTGCTGCGTCGCGGTAGGCGGTCGATGACCGCTGCGCAACTCCGCATTGGTTAACATTGGGCCCTATGGGTCCCAGGAGCCAATGGTGATGTACGCCGGCGGTGACGGTACGCACCACAGCGGAAGTCACCGCCATTTTCAAGCTATTCACTCACTTGCTACCAGACCATCAACAGGAGAGGACCTACACTGCAAGTGCTGCTGTGACCTGAGTCTGGAAGCGACAATGGCTAGAGTGTCTGGGGAAAGGGCCCCTGCCTTCACTGTTGAGGAGTTGGAGAAACTGGTGGATGGGGTCCTTCCCCAGTACACGGTACTCTACGGTCCTCCAGACACAGAGGTGAGTACACTGTGAGCATGATGTGTGGGCAATGCCTGTTTGAAGTGGTGTGGATGTAAGCCACATGTTGGGGGGTGCTAAGGCGTCCTGACCTGAATGCTGCATGAGAGAGGGTCAGTGTATGTGCATCAGGGCATGGGTGGGAACTGGTGGGCAATGAGTATGACGGTCCAGAAAGGTGAGTAATTACATTTTCCGCTGTTTTTTCCCTCTAGGTCAGCGCCCACCAGAAAAAGGGTATTTGGCGTGCCATCGCCAAGGAGGTGCGGACCCTTGGGGTCTATCACAGGCGGACCACCCACTGCCGCAAGAGATGGAAGGACCTGTGCCGCTGGACCAAGAAGACGGCGGAGGCCCAACTGGGGCTGGCCTCCCAACATGTAAGGGGTGCCCATTGCACAATGACCCCCCTGATGTTCCTCATCCTGGTGGTGGCCTATCTGGAGTTGGATGGGCGCTTGAAGGCCTCACAGCAGCCAGAAGGGGGTGAGTGTCAGAAAGATGACTTTGCATGCTTTAGGAACTAGCTGGGTGGGGGATGTGGGCTGTGGGTGCCCCTAGGCCAGGGCGATCATGGCAGGGTAGGTCCCTTGTTTGCAGGCTCTGAAGCACTCCTACCCCAATGGTACGAGTGGCCAACTGCTACTGGTCAGGGTCCTGTGGGTGTCAGGTGTGCAGATGCTGGCATCAGGCATTGTACCCCATGGGCTGGTGACTACCTTAGTGACTGCTTGGGCATGGCCTAGTGCAGCTCAGTATGTGTTGTGTATGCCAATGGTAGTGGTGTTACTGGCATTGACAAAGTGTATCCTCTGTCTCTCCCCCCCTTCTTGTTTTGTCACCCTGGCTTTGTGTGCATTAGAATCATCTGGCAGAGGAGCAGAGGCACCAGCGACGGAGGGAGCTGCATCCCACATGGAACATGAGGGTGAATCAACTGAGGGTGAAGGTACCAGTGGGACGGAGGACGAGGGGAGCTCCAGGACGGCGACAAGAGGGATACCAGTGACAGAGACTCCACCTCTGATGGAAGCTCCCTGGCGGTGGCGACACCTCTGTGCCCACCCCATCAACAGGCACAGCCACCACCCCCCCTACCAGCGCCACCCTTCCAGCAGCCCCTCAGCGTGTTTCCTGTGCCTGCTCACCCAGGAGGGTGGGCATCTCCTTCGCCCCAGGCACCTCAGGTCCTGCCCCAGTCAGCCCTACTGCCCACAGTGAGGAGGCTATTGACCTTCTGTGATCCCTCACTGTTGGACAGTCAACCATTCTGAATGCCATCCAGGGTGTCGAGAGGCATTTGCAACAAACAAATGCATACCTGGAAGGCATTAATTCTGGCGTGGCGGCCCAACAGAGAGCATTTCAGGCTCTGGCCTCCGCACTGATGGCAGCCATTGTCCCTGTGTCCAGCCTCCCCCTCCAACTTCCACTACCCAGACCCAATCCCCTTTACCTCACCCTATCCCAAGCACACCTTCAGACCAGCATGCAGACACATCAACAGACAAAAGTGGCTCAGGAAAACATAAGCACCACACATCATCACACAGGCACTCACACAAGCACCATACCCATGCACACATACCAACATCCACTTCCTCCACTATGTCCCCCTCCTCCTCTTCGTCCACCTCCCTCCCAGTAGCGTGTCCACTCACACCTGCATGCACTACATCATCAGCCACTGCCTCCACCACCAGCATGCCCATCACAACACACCCCTCATGAACAATCACCACCCCCACAACCATGCACACGTCCCCTGTGTCCTCTCCCAGTGTGTCTGTGAGCCCTCCTCCCAAAGTACACAAACGCAGGCACACACCCATTCAACAGCCATCCACCTCACAACAGCCTCCAGCCCATGCACCTTCACCTAAACTCAGCAGACGTACACCTCCTACAACCACTACCTCTTCCTCCACTCCCACATCCCCTCCATCTTCCCATCCCAGTGTGTCAAAAAAACATTTCCTGGCTAATGTTGACCTCTTCCCTACGCCTCCCCCGTCCTTCCCCTAGGGCCAGGATGTCTAGATCCCAGGCCAGCACCTCAGCCACCAAGTCGGTGTCCGCTATGGTCCCTGCAAGTCCGAGAGGATCGAAGGGGGCACCCGTCAGGACTGGCAGTGTGCCACCTACCAATGCAAAAGAACACCCGATTCCGCCACCTGCCAAGGTTAAGAAGGGGCCAGCATGCAGCACGGACGAGAAGCACCACCCACCCAGCAAGGCCTCATCCAAAACAAAAGAGGACAGTGCCAACGTCCCAGCAGTGTCTACCAAGGTGGGAAAGGGACAAAAAAGCAAAGGCAAGGCACTTCAGGGCTCGGAGCCTCCAGGTGAGGGACTGGTGACCACTATTTGTCCTAACAGGCCAGCAACCTGTACCACAGTAAGCACCGCCCCAACGACTGTCACATGCACTGCCACCTGCCCCACCATCTGCACCACCATCTGCGCCGCCGCTGCCACAACGACAGTCACCAGCATCATCCCCAGTGGGCAGTGGTCCGAGGCTGCTAGAGACGGGCTGGTGTCTCCCTCCACTACTACCAGCACCTGCACCACGGACAGAACCGCCAGCATCTCCCCCCTAGATACCTCCACCTGCACCGCCATTTGCACCGCCACATGCCCAGACGGTACCACTACATCGGACATCAGCAGCATCCCCAGTGGGCAGCTTTCCGAGGCTGGAGGAGACATCCTGGACACTGTACCCACCACTTGATGCACCACCACCAGCACTGGCACTACCAGCAGTTTGCAGCCTAAGTTGCCGCAGGATGGAGTCTGGCTCTGCCTCCATGGAGTATCATGCTACCTGTTCCCTGCATATCTCGTGCCTCAGAGACCCTGGTGAGGGAATGTGAACTGCCACACCCCAGGTGCAGCATCACTGGGCACAAGGCCCCTCCAGAACCAGTGGAGAAATGCATCTACTCACCCAATCCTTTGCAGGATGAAGCAGACTGGGCAGAAGGCCCCCTCCAGAACCAGTGGAGAAATGCATCCACTCACCCAATCCTTGATAGGATTAAGCAGACTCGGCACAAGGCACCCTCCAGAACCAGTGGAGAGATGCATCTACTCACCCAATCCTTGGCAGGATGAAGCAGACTGGGCACAAGGCCCCCTCCAGAACCAGTGGAGCATGTCACCCAATTGAGAGACTGTGGCCTTGCACTCCCCAGGACCAAGCAGTGGGCAAACCACCCACTTGAGAGACTTGAGAGACTGTGGCTTTGTACTCCTCAGGATCAAGCAGTGGGCAAACCACCCACTTGAGAGACTTGAGAGACTGTGGCTTTGCACTCCCCAGGTCCAAGCAGTGGGCAAACCACCCACTTGAGAGACTTGAGAGACTGTGGGGCATATTTATACTTTGTTTGCGCCGGAAGTGCATCGTTTTTTTTTACGCAATTCCGACACAAAACTAACTCCATATTTATAATTTGGCGTTAGACGCATCTAGCGCCAAAGTCCATGGAGTTTGCATCATTTTTTAGCGTGGACACCTACTTTGCGTTAATGATATCCAAGGTAGGCGTTCCCGTCTAAAAAATTGACTCCGAGGCATGTGCGCCGTATTTACACTCCCGGGCAAAATTCATGCCCGGGAGTGGGCGGGTCAAAAAAAATGACATCCGGATGCTTTTGCGCCGTTTTTTAGCGCCTGGTCAGGGCAGGCGTTAAGGGACCTGTGGGCTCTGAAGGAGCCCAGAGGTGCCCTCCCAAGCCCCCAGGGACACCCCCTGCCACCCTTGCCCACCCCAGGAGGACACCCAAGGCTGGAGGGACCCATCCCAGGGACATTAAGGTAAGTTCAGGTAAGTTTTTATTTTTTATTTTTTATTTTTTTGTGGCATAGGGGGGCCTGATTTGTGCCCCCCTACGTGCCACTATGCCCAATGGCCATGCCCAGGGGACATAAGTCCCCTGGGCATGGCCATTGGGCAAGGGGGCATGACTCCTGTCTTTGCTAAGACAGGAGTCATTTCAATGGGGGTTGAGAGTCGAAAAAATGGCGCAAATCGGGTTGAGGCGAAAAATTTGCCTCAGCCTGACTTGCCCCATTTTTTGGCGCCCAAGCTCCATATCCCCCTACGCCGGCGCTGCCTGGTGTACGTCGTTTTTTTTTCACGCACACCAGGCAGCGCCGCCGGCTAACGTCATTGAATAAATACGGCGCCCGCATGGCGCTTCAGAATGGCGTTAGCCGGCGCTAATTTTTTTGACGCAAAACTGCGTTAGCGCAGTTTTGCGCCAAAAAGTATAAATATGGCCCTGTGACTTTGCACTCCCCAGGACATCACTTTGGGCATGTTGCCCCCTCGAGGAGCAGTGGCGTAGTACCATCTTCTGGCTGAGGTGCCCCTCCTCCCCTTCCCCTTGAGGTGCCTGTGTTTTTTCGACCTGATACCCCTGCAGTGTTCTCTCCATTTTGAGGCAGGAGTCATGTGTGGGCATCGCCCATGATTTTTTTGGCCCACTGGTCCACGGACATTTGCAATGGACACTGTATGGCCCTCTGTACATATTGTACATATTTGTATAAACTGTTGTTTGCAATCGTTAACTTTATATGCATTTTCTAAATATCACAGATTTGACTCAATTCCTTTTGTCCTTGCGTTCTTCCAGGGGGTTACCGGGTATATCTGTAATGTTGTTGGATCTGTTAGTGTGTATGGTGTTGTGGGTGAGGGTGGGGGTGTTGCGTGTTGCGTGTGTGTGTCACTCTCTTTTTCCTCCCCCTGTCCCCTGTGTGCTAGGTACAGTACTCACCGCCGTCGTCGCCGCCACCTTCTTTCAAATTCCTGGTGTATTAGCAGATACACCAGCATGGGGAGGACCTGCAGTTCGGGCTCCATCGCGTCCTGGCTCTTTGTTGAGTGTCGAAAGGTGAGTGGTTCCCCTTCAGTGTACTGTTTCCGCCATGCTTTTGATGTTGTTGGTACCGCCCCAAAAAAGCTGGCGGATTGGTGTCTTGTAATACGGAGGGTGGTACATTGTCTTCCACCTGTCTGTTGGCAGTGACCACTGTGGTGTTTGTTGCTAACGCCCTGGCGGTCAGTATGTTAAAGTGGCTGTCTATCTTGGCGGTTTCCGCCGTGGTCGTGATACCATTTTTTTGTCCGCCAGCCTGTTGGCGGTATTACCGCTGCTTTATCACCGACCGCCAGGGTTGTAATGAGGGCCTAAGTCTTTTTTCATTTTTTTGTTTTTTACAAAGAATGACTGGAGAAATAAATAAGTAAAAGAAAAAAATATGAACATGACCAAATTTCTTATAAATAATACATACAGCTCAGAAACAGTAAAATATATTGAATACCTATCAACATGACCTTAGCGATTTCTCCATGGCACTCTATGGGATATAGTGCTCTTACAGACTGGTGTTACCTGGAAAGAATCACCTCTGCAGTTGGCTAAGTCATTGTTACTGTCTTTTGGTCCTGCAAGAGTGCTTGAAATAGTGAACATTTGTTCCACCACTTGTTTCCAATCACACGTATCACATTCTCACACACTTTGTCAACCCTCTCTGCATTTTTAGAATTACCTTTTTTGACAAAGATAGGAGTCTTGATACACACTCAGTCACCTTCTGCGATGTCAATATCTTTCACACTTTTCTTTTTGTTGTAGTGAATTTTCTGTTTGCACTGTGTTTTTTTTTACATTGCCCCTTGTAGGAAGTTGACTCTGTATGTACTATTTAAAAGTAAGAAATAGCAGGCACAGAGTCCAAGGGTTCCCTTAGAGGTAAGATAGTGGCAAAAAGAGATCATTCTAATGCTCTATTTTGAGGTATCGGGGTCGAGCAGTAGGCTTATCAGAGGGTAGTGTTAAGCATTTGTTGTATACACACACAGGCAATAAATGAGGAACACACACTCAAAGACAATTCCAGGCCAATAGGTTTTATATAGAAAAATATCTTTCCTTAGTTTATTTTAAGAACCACAGGTTCAAGATTTACAAACAATACTTTAAATGAAAGGTATTTCACTCAGGTATCTTAGGAACTTTGAATCATCACAATAGCATGTACAGTTTTGGCAAAAATGGCAATAAGCTATTTTAAAATTAGACACAGTGCAAAAATCAACAGTTCCCGGGGGAGGTAAGTATTTGTTGGTTTCACAGGTAAGTAAAGCACTTACAAGGTTCAAAGTTGGGTCCAAGGTAGCCCACCGTTGGGGGTTCAGGGCAACCCCAAAGTTACCACACCAGCAGCTCAGGGCCGGTCAGGTGCAGAGGTCAAAGTGGTGCCCAAAACGCATAGGCTTCAATGGAAATAGGGGTGCCCTGGTTCCAGTCTGCCAGCAGGTAAGTACCAGCGACTTCGGAGGGCAGATCAGGGGGGTTTTGTAGGGCACCGGGGGGACACAAGCAGGCACAGAAAGTACACCCTCAGCGGCACAGGGGCGGCCGGGTGCAGAGTGCAAACAGGCGTCGGGTTCGCAATAGGATTCAATGGGAGACCCAGGGGCCTCTTCAGCGATGCAGGCAGGCAAGAGGGGGGCTCCTCGGGGTAGCCACCACCTGGGCTAGGAAGAGGGCTGCCTGGGGGTCGCTCCTGCACTGGAGTTAGGATCCTTCAGGTCCTGGGGGCTGCGGTGCAGTGTGTTTCCCAGGCATCGGGTTCTTTGAAGTAGGCAGTCGCGGTCAAGGGGTGCCTCTGGATTCCCTCTGCAGGTGTCGCTGTGGGGGCTCAGGGGGGTCAACTCTGGCTACTCATGGGCTCGCAGTCACCGGGGAGTCCTCCCTGTAGAGTTAGTTTTCCGCAGGTCGAGCCGGGGGCGTCGGTTGCAGAGTGGAAAGTCTCACGCTTCCGGCGGGAAACGTGTGGTCTTTAAAAGTTGCTTCTTTGCTGCAAAGTTGCAGTCTTTGTGGAACAGGGCCGCTGTCCTTGGGAGTTTCTTGGTCCTTTTAGATGGAGGGTAGTCCTCTGAAGCTTCGGAGGTCGCTGGACCCTGGATGACGCGTCGCTGTTGCAGTTTTCCTTGAAGTGGGGAGACGGGCCGGTAGGGCTGGGGCCAAAGCAGTTGGTGTCTCTGTCTTCTCTGCAGGGCTTCAGGTCAGCAGTCCTTAGTCTTCAGGTTGCAGGAATCTGATTTCCTAGGTTCAGGGGAGCCCCTAAATACTGAATTTAGGGGTGTGTTTAGGTCTGGGAGGGAAGTAGCCAATGGCTACTGTCCTTGAGGGTGGCTACACCCTCTTTGTTCCTCCTCCCTGAGGGGAGGGAGGCACATCCCTATTCCTATTGGGGGAATCCTCCAAAATCAAGATGGAGGATTTCTAAAGGCAGGGGTCACCTCAGCTTAGGACAACTTAGGAGCTGTCCTGAGTGGTGGGTGACTCCTCCTTGTTTTTCTCATTATCTCCCCTGGACTTGCCGCCAAAAGTGGGGGCTGTGTCCAGGGGGCGGGCATCTCCACTAGTTGGAGTGCCCTGGGGCATTGTAACATGAATCCTGAGCCTTTGAGGCTTCTTCTAGGTGTTACAGTTCCTGCAGGGGGGAGGTGTGAAGCACCTCCACCCAGAGCAGGCTTTTGTTTCTGTTCTCAGAGAGCACAAAGGCCCTTACCACATGGGGTTAGAAACTCGTCTCTCAGCAGCAGGTTGGCACAGACCAGTCAGTCCTGCACTGAACAATTGGGTAAAATACAGGGGGCATCTCTAAGATGCCCTCTGTGTGCACTTTTTAATAAATCCAACACTGGCATCAGTGTGTGTTTATTATTCTGAGAAGTTTGATACCAAACTTCCCAGTATTCAGTGTAGCCATTATGGAGCTGTGGAGTTCGTTTTTGACAAACTCCCAGACCATATACTTAATATGGCCACAACTGTACTTATAATGTCTAAGAATAGACTTAGACACTGTAGGGCATATTGCTCATGCAGCTATGCCCTCACCTGTGGTATAGTGTACCCTGCCTTACGGCTGTAAGGCCTGCTAGAGGGGTGACTTACCTATGCCACAGGCAGTATTTTGTGTGCATGGCATCCTGAGGGGGATGCCATGTCGACTTTGCCTTTTTCTCCCCACCAACACACACAATCTACAATGGCAGTGTGCATGTGTTAGGTGAGGGGTCCCTTAGGGTGGCACAACATATGCTGCAGCCCTTAGGGACCTTCCCTGGTCACAGGGCCCTTGGTACCACTGGTACCTTTTACAAGGGACTTATCTGTGTGCCAGGGGTGTGCCAATTTGTGGAAACAATGGTGCATTTTAGGTGAAAGAACACTGGTGCTGGGGCCTGGTTAGCAGGGTCCCAGCACACTTCTCAGTCAAGTCAGCATCAGTATCAGGCAAAAAGTGTGGGGTAACTGCAACAGGGAGCCATTTCCTTACACCCCTTATGACAATTTTGAGGTATTGTCTAGGAGTCTGATTTTTTAGAAGTTTGGTCATCCACACCGGTCTAAATTGTGTAGCTGGGTTTCTACCTTTGAGGGCTTCAAATGAGACACCCCCATTGTAGAATGTGTTATAGTTCTGTAGAACCACAACATAGTCTGAACTACAGTGTTGATCACACATTTATTAGCCAGTGCCCCTTTTATGCTCTCCCCAAAACCCATTTAACCCCTAGTGTGCCACTGGTTCCCCGGTGCCTTGGACGAGATCACCTCGTCCTTCTATGGGCCCCCGGGGGGAGCACTAGCGCTCTCCCCGATGGCCAGGCACACCCCTCCCCTAGGCAGGGATGGAAGGGGAATCGCGTCCCCTTCGACCCCCACCCCCTCGTGACCCCCCTGTGGGTTCTGATGACGCTAGCAGAGGCCTTCCCTCCGGCGCTGGAAGCTCAGCTTTCAGCACCGGATCGGAGGAGAAATGCTTTGCTTTCACGTGGAGGGGGTCAGAGAAGCCTGGAAAGAGAGGAAAGGCATTTCCTCTTCTTTCAGGCTTCTCTGAGCATTTCTGCTGCCCGATCGCATCAGAAATGCCACTAGACATCAGGGATTTTTTTTTTTAATTATTGGATAAGGAGAGCAGCCCCTTGGGCAAGGGTTGCTCTAGGGGGGCAAATTATTATTAGGCCATTTCAGCCCCCCCTGGGGGCAGATCGGCCTTGCAGAAACCACTAGACAACAGGGAATATATATTTTTGTGGGCTATTTGAAGTAAGGGGAGCAGTCCCTTGGGCAAGGGCTGCTCCTCAGGGGGGCAAATTATTTCTAGACCATTTCTGCCCCCGGGGGGACAGAAATCCACTAGACACCAGGGATAAAAAAATGTATTGTTATTTTAAACAATTTTATGTTTGGGGAGCGACCCCTTGGGCAAGGGTCGCTCCCGGGGGTGGGGGGGGGGAATTATTATTAGGCCATTTCAGATCCCACCGGGGGCAGAAACTACAAGACACCAGGGATTTTTTTTTTTAAACTAACGCATAAGGGGAGCGGCCCCTTTGACAAGGGCTACACCCCCGGAGGCGGGGGGGGGCAAAATATTTTTAGGCCTTTTCTTTGCCCTCTGGAGGCAGATCGGCCTAATATAATTAAGCGGATCTGCCCCCAGCGGGGCAGAAACCTCTAGACACCAGGGATATATATATTTTTTTATTTACTTTATGTTTTTATGTATGGGGAGCGACCCCTTAGGCAAGGATCGCTCCCCTGGGGGGCAAATTGTATTTAGGCCATTTCTGCCCCCCTTGGGGGCAGATCAGCCTATTGTTGTTAGGACAATCTGCCCCCAAATGGGGCAGAAACCTCTAGACACCATGGATTGGTGTGTGTGTATGTGTGTGTTTTGTTTGGACGGGGCAGCCTCTTGGGCAAGGGTCTCTCCCCATAGGGGCACATTACTGTTGGCCATAACTGCCCCCCTTGGGGGCAGACTGGCCTATTTTGGAATCCATCTGCCTCCAAGGGGGGCAGAAAGTCCACCAGAGTCCAGGGAAGATTTTTTTGTCAAAATAAGAGGCCATACCCCCACCCCAAATAAATGGGGCCAAAGTTGTTCTGCCCACCAGTGGGCAGATTGGGCAATTATTCCCGATCCACACCCCGGGAGGACAGAAAGTCTACTAGATGCCAGGGGATAAAAAAATAAAAGAAAATAGTGGGGTGGTGGCTACCAACCAGTATGGGCCTGGTTATGCTCCCACCCGAACTGAAGGGGCTAACAGTCTTTCAGCTCTCCCTTGCACACTAAAACATCTTATTCCATGGCAAGCAAGAGGACGTTTGATTATTTTTGGTTTTTGTTTTACATTTGGGCCATGAGAGCTCGGTAACTCTCAAAATCGTCCCACTTGGAATGGTGAGGGCTGCACTTTTTTTTACTTTGGGACGCTGCCATGTACAAAAATCCACAAGATCTAGACCCATCTGAAAATGAAACATCTAGTTGATTCCAGGGTGGTGTGCTTCACATGCACCCCGCACCATTTCCTTACCCACAATGCCCTGCAAACCTACAACATTGCTGGAAAGCACACATTTTTCCCACATTTTTGTGATGGAACCTTCCGGAATCTGCAGTAATCCACAAATGTTCTACCACCCACCATTGTCTCATCTATACCGATAAAATTTCTGCTGCACTTGTCAGCCTAAAAATGTTTTTTTCAAACTGCCCTTTTGGACCCACTTTGGTTCCCCCGCAATTTCGACATGTTTTTGGCTCTTCCCTTTCACAAACACTTGGCCCACCTACACAAGTGTGGTATCATTTTTACCGGGAGACTGAGGGGAACGTTGGGTGGTAGGAAATTTGTCCCGGTGCAGTGATCCCACACAGAAATGTGTGAAAAATTAGATTTTTTAGCTAGATTTGCGGTTTGCTGAGGATTCTGGGTAAGAAAATATTGGGGGATCCTCGCAAGTCACACCTCCCTTGACTCCCTCGGGTGTCTAGTTTTCAGAAATGTCTGGGTTTGGTAGGTTTCCCTAGATGGCTGCTGAGCCCAGGACCAAAAACGCAGGTGCCCCCGCAAAAACAGGTAGTTTTCTATTTGCTAATTTTGATGTGTCCAGATAGTGTTTTGGGGCACTTCCTGATGCGAGAACAAGGCCTACCCACACAAGTGAGGTACCATTTTTATCGGGAGACTTGAGGGAATGCTGGGGGGAAGGACATTTGCGGTTCCTCTCAGATTCCAGAACTCTCTGTCACCGAAATGTGAGGAAAAAGTGTTTTTTTAGCCAAATTTTGAGGTTTGCAAAGGAGTCTAGATAACAGAACCTAGTGAGAGCTTCACAAGTCACCCCGTCTTGGATTCCCCTAGGTCTCTAGTTTTAAAAAATGCACAGGTTTGGTAGGTTTTCCCAGGTGCTGGTTGAGCTAGAGGCCAAAATCCACAGGTAGGCACTTTGCAAAAAACACCTCTGTTTTCTGTAGAAAAAATTGATGTGTCCACATTGTGTTTTGGAGCATTTCCTGTTGCGGGCACTATGCCTACCCACACAAGTGAGGTACCATTTTTATCGGGAGACTTGGGGGAACGCTGGGTGGAAGGAAATGTATGGCTCCTTTCAGATTCCAGAACTCTCTGTCACCGAAATGTGAGGAAAAGGTGTTTTTTAGCCAAATTTTGAGGTTTGCAAAGGATTCTTGGTAACAGAACCTGGTGAGAGCCCCACAAGTCACCCCGTCTTGGATTCCCCGAGGTCTCTAGTTTTAAAAAATGCACAGGTTTGGTAGGTTTTCCCAGTTGCTGGTTGAGCTAGAGGCCAAAATTCACAGGTAGGCACTTTGCAAAAAACACCTCTGTTTTCTGTAGAAAAAATTGATGTGTCCACGTTGTGTTTTGGAGCATTTCCTGTCGCGGGCACTATGCCTACCCACACAAGTGAGGTACCATTTTTATCGGGAGACTTGGGGGAACGGTGGGTGGAAGGAAATGTATGGCTCCTCTCAGATCCCAGAACTCTCTGTCACCGAAATGTGAGGAAAAAGTGTTTTTTAGCCAAATTTTGAGGTTTGCAAAGGATTCTTGGTAACAGAACCTGGTGATAGCCACACAAGTCACCCCGTCTTGGATTCCCCAAGGTCTCTAGTTTTTAAAAATGCACAGGTTTGGTAGGTTTCCCTAGGTGGCGGCTGAGCTAGAGGCCAAAATCCACTGGTAGGCACTTTGCAAACAACACCTCTGTTTTCTTTGAGAAAATGTGATGTGTCCACTTTGTGTTTTGGGGCATTTCCTGTCGCAGGCACTAGGCCTACCCACACAAGTGAGGTACCATTTTTATCGGGAGACTTGAGGGAATGCTGCGGGGAAGGACATTTGGGGTTCCTCTCAGATCCCAGAACTCTCTGTCACCGCAATATGAGGAAAAAGTGTTTTTTTAGCCACATTTTGAGGTTTGCAAAGGATTCTGGGTAACAAAACCTAGTGAGAGCCCCACAAGTCACGCCGTCCTGGATTCCCCTAGGTCTCTAGTTTTAAAAAATGCGCAGGTTTGGTAGGTTTCTCTAGGTGCCGGCTGAGCTAGAGCAAAAAACACCTCTGTGTTCTGTAGAAAAATGTGATGTGTACACGTTGTGTTCTGGAGCATTTCTTGTCGCGGGCACTATGCCTACCCACACAAGTGAGGTACCATTTTTATCGGGAGACTTGGGGGAACGCTGGGTGGAAGGAAATGTATGGCTCCTCTCAGATCCCAGAACTCTCTGTCACCGAAATGTGAGGAAAAAGTGTTTTTTAGCCAAATTTTGAGGTTTGCAAAGGATTCTTGGTAACAGAACCTGGTGATAGCCCCACAAGTCACCCCGTCTTGGATTCCCCAAGGTCTCTAGTTTTTAAAAATGCACAGGTTTGGTAGGTTTCCCTAGGTGGCGGCTGAGCTAGAGGCCAAAATCCACTGGTAGGCACTTTGCAAACAACACCTCTGTTTTCTTTGAGAAAATGTGATGTGTCCACTTTGTGTTTTGGGGCATTTCCTGTCGCAGGCACTAGGCCTACCCACACAAGTGAGGTACCATTTTTATCGGGAGACTTGAGGGAATGCTGGGGGGAAGGACATTTGTGGTTCCTCTCAGATCCCAGAACTCTCTGTCACCGCAATATGAGGAAAAAGTGTTTTTTTAGCCACATTTTGAGGTTTGCAAAGGATTCTGGGTAACAAAACCTAGTGAGAGCCCCACAAGTCACGCCGTCCTGGATTCCCCTAGGTCTCTAGTTTTAAAAAATGCGCAGGTTTGGTAGGTTTCTCTAGGTGCCGGCTGAGCTAGAGCAAAAAACACCTCTGTGTTCTGTAGAAAAATGTGATGTGTACACGTTGTGTTCTGGAGCATTTCTTGTCGCGGGCACTATGCGTACCCACACAAGTGAGGTACCATTTTTATCGGGAGACTTGGGGGAACGCTGGGGTGAAGGAAATATGTGGTTCCTCTCAGATTCCAGAACTCTCTGTCACCGAAATGTGAGGAAAAAGTGTTTTTTAGGCAGATTTTGAGTTTTGCAAAGGATTCTTGGTAACAGAACCTAGTGAGAGCCCCACAAGTCACTCCGTCTTGGATTCCCCTAGGTCTCTAGTTTAAAAAAATGTACAGGTTTGGTAGATTTCCCCAGGTGCTGGTTGAGCTAGAGGCCAAAATCCATAGGTAGGCACTTTGCAAAAAACACCTCTGTGTTCTGTAGAAAAATGTGATGTGTCCACGTTGTGTTTTGGAGCATTTCCTGTTGCTGGCACTATGCCTACCCACACAAGTGAGGTACCATTTTTATCGTGAGACTTGGGGGAATGCTGGGGGGAAGGAAATTTGTGGTTCCTCTCAGATTCCAGAACTCTCTGTCACCGAAATGTGAGGAAAAAGTGTTTTTTTAGCCAAATTTTGAGGTTTGCAAAGGATTCTGGGTAACAGAACCTAGTGAGAGCCCCACAAGTCACCCCGTCTTGGATTCCCCAAGGTCTCTAGTTTTTAAAAATGCACAGGTTTGGTAGGTTTCCCTAGGTGGCGGCTGAGCTAGAGGCCAAAATCCACTGGTAGGCACTTTGCAAAAAACACCTCTGTTTTCTGTAGAAAAAATTGATGTGTCCACGTTGTGCTTCGGAGCATTTCCTGTCACGGGCACTATGCCTACCCACACAAGTGAGGTACCATTTTTATCGGGAGACTTTGGGGAACGCTGGGTGGAAGGATAGTTGTGGCTCCTCTCAGATTCCAGAACTCTCTGTCACCGAATGTGAGGACATTTTTTTTTTTAGCCAAATTTTGAGGTTTGCAAAGGATTCTTGGTAACAGAAACTGGTGAGAGCCCCACAAGTCACCCCGTCTTGGATTCCCCTAGGTATTGTCAGGATACTTCAATTCGATTTCCTCAGAAGCAGAAGATAACTCCTCAGTCCCGATCCGAGCTACTCACAACGAATATTAATCCTTCGTGCTGAGTACCCCGGAGGGGGAAAGGGGAATGGGATGGTAGAGAGACTGCCACAGAGATGATGAACGCCAGTACTTAGTCTGCCTCTTCACATCTAAGATTGGATACAGCACCTGCAAGAGTCACAGTCGCAATTACTAGGGACATACAACATCAGTTTTTCACTTTCTACTCTCAACACTTAATTCTCTTTAATTCTATTATTTCTTCACTCACCCTGAGTTCTCTGTAGCCTTGCGTCTCTCAATAAATGATAGCTCTTCTTAAAAAAATGCTTATTACTGATTCTGGAAGAACTTCTCAACCTTTGTTAGAAATTGGTTTTATGTTGCTATATATATATATATAGTTGGTGATAATGCGTTCTTCAAATCAGCTGATGTTATTTAATTTCTCCTGTCTTATTGTGACTTCTGTCAATACTTGTATTTGTAAATGCTTGTTTATTAAAGTTTGTTTCTCCTTTCTTACTTCAACATTTGTTGATAACTTGTATTTGTAAATGCTTGTTTATTACAGTTAGTTTCTCCTTCCTTACTTCGACATCTGTCGATAACTTGTAGTTGTAAATGCTTGTTTATTTAAGTTTGTTTCTCTTTTAAACTCTATTTTGGTTTATTACCATTGAATTTGTAAATGCTTATTTGTTAACAGTTTGTTTCTCCTTTAAACTTGGCCTTTGTTTATAACCTTGACATTTGTAGATACTTGCTCTTGTAAAGTTCGTTTTTTCTTTGACTTTAATATCTTAAACAAGAACCTTGTAAACATAAGGTTAATTCATACATTAATTCTGTAACCTTGCCGACTTCCACGGGAACGGTCTACTATCAAACTCTTCGAATAAACCTTGACAATATTTATCCTTTTTCTGTAATATAATCTTCAAATGTAATTTTACCTCACAGGAGTTTCTGTTCTGAAGCGCGCTCTCTCTCCACACAGCTGATTCCTGTCAGACCTCAGTCGAAGTGCAAGGCTTCCAGCTGGAGAGCTCGTAACCTAGCAACCAACCGATTGCAAGACTAGAACTGTAACTAACCTTCAGGACTCACAGCGGCCATCTTGGATCTTCTCTTCTTGATTCTTCCTTTGAAATAAGCGCAAGATTACTCTGCAAACCTTCTTCCAGTTTGGGCTTTGCTGTCTCCACTGAGGATATCTCTTTGCTTTTCTCATGCACTTCTTTGATTTGACTTGGCAAGTTTGTGTGGGCATGACAGTACTCCCCCTCAAGGAACAGTTCTCCAATTTAGGTTTGCTTGGGTAGGTTCTATGAAAGTTTCTCACTAATCTTGAAGCAAGTACATACTCGTGCGGCTCCCAGGATCGTTCCTCTGGACCATAACCTTTCCAATCAATTGGATAATAAAGCTGACCATTACGGATTTTGGAATCTAAGATTTGATTGACCTCATACTCTTCTGCAGAGCTAATCTGGATAGGAATTGGAGGGGAGTTTTGACGTAAATTTGGAGGACTGTTCTTTAACAAGGAGACATGGAAAACAGGATGTATCTTTAGATGAGCTGGCAACTGCAATTTAACTGCCACTGGATTGATCATCTTGTCAACTTTGAATGGGCCTATAAATCGTGGCTGAAATTTGCGATTTCCTTTGAGACGTAAATGACGAGTGGATAACCAAACTTTGGGGGTTATTCTAACTTTGGAGGAGGTGTTAATCCGTCCCAAAAGTGACGGAAAAGTGACGGATTTACCACCAGCCATATTACGAGTCCATTATATCCTATGGAACTCGTAATACGGCTGGTGGTATATCCGTCACTTTACCGTCACTTTTGGGACGGATTAACACTCCTCCAAAGTTAGAATAACCCCCTTTGTCTCCTTTCGAATAAATGGGGCTCTCTCTTCTTTTTCTATCAGCCTGAGTCTTATATGAGTCTTTTGCTTGAATTATGTTTTTTCTAGCCCTAACTAACGTGGTCTGCAAATCCCTCACCATCTCTTCTACTGCAGGCACTGAATCATCTTCTTTACCCAACATTACATTAGGATGTCTACCATGGTTCAGATAAAAGGGGGTGAACCCAGTGGTGGAATGAACAGCATTATTGTAAGCAAATTCAGCTGCCCACATCAACTCGGGCCATTCCTTCTCTTTATCGAATAAATTGAGTCTTAAATACTGTTCTAACTCTTGATTCACTCTCTCTGTTTGCCCATCGGTTTCAGGATGGTAACTGGTAGAGTAACGAGAATCAATTCCTAATCTTTTACTAAAGGTCTTCCAAAAGCGAGAAACAAATTGGGACCCCCTGTCTGAAACTAGAATTTTTGGGATACCATGGGCGCGTACTATGCGTTGTGTAAACAACTGTGCAACCTGTGGGGCTCGAGGGATTTCTTTCAAAGGAATGAAATGCGCCATTTTAGTGAAAGTGTCTACAAAAACTAGGATATTGTTAAAACCTTGGCTATTAGGCAGGTCCACTATAAGATCCATAGTAACAGTATGCCAGGCATGGGGTGCAGTGGGCAAAAGTCTTAACAGACCTTGTGAAGCTGTTCTATTTGATTTCCCTCTTTGACATTTGTCACAAGTTGACACATATTGTCTTATCTGAGTTTTCATTTTTGGCCACCAAAATTCTCGTTGTATTAGATTTTGAGTCTTTTGAATTCCTTTGTGTCCAGCCAATTGATCATCATGATAGGCCTGAAGAATTTTTTCTTGCAGCTCCACAGTCGGAACATACAGTGCACCTTTAAAGTATGGCAAACCTTTTTTGATTTCTCTTCCTTGGCCTTCTTTGGACCACTTCAGCATTCCTTCGAATGTTAAGTTTTCTTGAATTTCTTTGGTTAAATTTTCATACAATATGGCAGATATGAACTTCTCTTGTGGAATAATCAATTCTTTTTCTGGAGGCTCTTTAACTGCACCGGTATCAATTCGAGATAGATCATCTGCCTTCCCATTTACTTTTCCTGGTCTGAAAGTGATAACAAAATCAAAGTCTGCAAAATATAGGGACCAACGCAGTTGTCTAGCTGTAAAAGTTCGAGCTGATTTTAAAAACTGTAAATTTCGGTGGTCCGTGTAAACGGTCACTTTATGCTTAGCTCCCAAAAGGTAATGCCTCCACTCACGAAAAGTTTCTTTGACTGCCAATAGCTCCTTATCCGCAATTGAATAATTTATCTCTGGTGGTGTTAATTTTCGAGAGAAATAGGCCACTGGATGTAATTGACCTGTATCTTTATGACGCTGGGAAAGGATACCTCCTATGGCAACATCTGAAGCATCTGCCTCCACATAATATGGCTCATCTGGATTGGGGTGGAGCAAGATTGGAGCTGAGACGAAGGAATTCTTCAAAAAATTAAAAGCATTTTCAGCTTCTTTTGTCCACTCAAACTTCACTCCTTTCTTCAACAATTGAGTAATGGGTGTAACTGTTTGAGAAAAATTGGATATGAATCTTCGATAAAAATTAGCGAACCCCAAGAAAATCTGGATCTCTTTGACATTGCAAGGAGAAGGCCAATGTTGCACTGTCTTTATCTTGGCAGGATCCATACTAACTCCTTCTGGTGACAAAATGAATCCTAAGTACTCAACATGAAATGCACACTTCTCCAATTTTACATAGAGATGGTTTTCTTGCAACCTTGTGAGGATGGATCGAACATGGGAAATGTGCTCCTGTAGATTGTCGGAAAATATTAAAATGTCATCTATATAAACCACGGCAATCCGGTCGAGGAATTCTCGTAATATATCATTAACGAAATGCTGGAAGGCAGCGGGAGCATTGCATAACCCATAAGGCATCACTTGATATTCAAATAATCCGTATCGAGTCCGAAAAGCGGTTTTCCATTCATTCCCTGAAGCCAGTCGAATCAAATGATATGCTCCTCGCAGGTCCAATTTGGTGTAGATTCTAGCATTCTTTACTTGATCTAATAAAACTGACACTAAAGGCAGTGGGTATCGATTCTTGATGGTAACCTGATTGAAGGTTCGATAATCAATGCAAGTTCGAAGACTCCCATCCTTCTTTGGTATGAAAAATAGTGGGGATGACACTGGAGATTCAGAAGGACGAATAAAACCATTAGCAAGATATTGATCCAAATACTCCTTTAAATGTTGATTCTCTGCTTCGGTCAATGTGTATATTCTGCTACATGGCAATATCGCACCTGGCTCCAGTTCAATTTTGCAGTCGTAGGGTCGATGTGGTGGCAATTTCTCAGCCTCCTTTTCATCAAAAACGGAGACTAAATCCCCATATTCTTTTGGGATTCTGCTGTCTTTAGTGCACAGATCATTGAAGAGTGTGATGATAAACAGGCCGCTTGGGACTTGGTGGACACTTCCACTCCATCATGAACGCAATTCTCTTTGCAGTAAGAGGAATTCATCTTGATCGTTCTTTTGCTCCAATCAATTTGTGGATTTTGTTCTGTAAGCCAGGGCAGACCCAAAATGAGTTGAAATTGTGGAGCATCTATCAAATTAAAGATTATCTGCTCCTGATGTCCACCAAAACCTTGCATCTGAATTGGTTCGGTCTCATGGGAAATGGGTCCTGAAGAAAGATTGGTTCCATCCACAGCTCTTACTACTTCCAAAGTAGATTTCTTGATAAATCGAATACCCATTTTATGAGCGTATTTGATATCACAGAAGTTGCCCGTAGCTCCAGAGTCTATCATAACTGAGATCCCTTGAATTTCCTTCTCAAGGGTCTTAACTGATACTGTTTGTACCAAATGTGGCACTGCGGTTTGTAAGGTATTCGCCACTCGTTGATCTAAAGGAGTTGTCTTGGGTTCTGCTTTCATCAGGGCAACTCCCTCTACTGATGAAGCTGGCCTTTTCCCGACTGAAGAGCTTTGGGTTTCTTGGGACAGTTTTTAACAAAATGCCCAGATGCACCGCAATATAAACATAGTTGATTCACTCTTCTTTTCTCTTTTTCTTCCTTAGATAAAGGACCTCGGATGGAACCAATTTGCATTGGTTCTTCTATCGTTATCCCTTCTCCGGCTCTCGTATGATCATTTCTTACACGATCAATTCTCAGGGGAAATGGTCGATACTCTCTTCTCTTTTCTGCTTTTCGTTCAGTTAACCGGTGGTCAATCTGTAACACAAGATCAATTAACTCCGAAATTTCGGTGGGTCTATTTGGAACTTGTGCTAAGGCATCTTTCAATTCATCTCTCAGTCCACGATAAAATATGGCGGCTCTTTTTGACTCCGGCCAGGCAGTCTCTACAATGAGTTTATTGAAATGAGCCAGATAGGCTACTAGATCTTTATTACCTTGCCTGATTTCCAGTAGTTCATTGTCAGTGGCTTGAGCTGCAGTTCGCCGATCAAATATTCTTAAGAACTCTTCCTTGAAATTTTGGAAATTATATAAAACAGGATCATTTCTGGAAATTATTGGCATGGACCATGCGGCCGCATCTCCTGTCAGATAAGACAATATAAATGCCACTTTGGACTGGTCTTCGGAAAAAATGACTGGTCTACATAAAAAATGCAATGAGCATTGGGTCAGAAAAATCTGCACCTTATTTGGATCCCCACCGAAGCGCTCGGGTTGAGCCAAAGGAATAATAGGGGAAACCGCATGAATTACTTGAGTGGATATACCTGCAGACTGTGAAGGGCTAGGGATTTGTGAAAACACAGATTCATTTGATTTAGCGGTGTTCCCTAACTCATTTATTCGCTGTTTTATTTGGACTGTTTCTTCTATGGTGTTATTTAATTGTTTCTGTAACCCTTCCAAAACGGTGGCTAATGCTTTTATATCAATTCCTTCTGCCATTCTGCTCAGGAGGAAATCTGTTTTTTCCCTAAAATTAGGATGATGGCACTTCAATCTGTCAGGATACTTCAATTCGATTTCCTCAGAAGCAGAAGATAACTCCTCAGTCCCGACCCGAGCTACTCACAACGAATATTAATCCTTCGTGCTGAGTACCCCGGAGGGGGAAAGGGGAATGCGATGGTAGAGAGACTGCCACAGAGATGATGAACGCCAGTACTCAGTCTGTCTCTTCACATCTAAGATTGGATACAGCACCTGCAAGAGTTACAGTTGCAATTACTAGGGACATACAACATCAGTTTTTCACTTTCTACTCTCAACACTTAATTCTCTTTAATTCTATTATTTCTTCACTCACCCTGAGTTCTCCGTAGCCTTGCTTCTCTCTATAAATGATAGCTCTTCTTAAAAAAATGCTTATTACTGATTCTGGAAGAACTTCTCAACCTTTGTTAGAGATTGGTTTTATGTTGCTATATATATATATATATAGTTGGTGATAATGCGTTCTTCAAATCAGCTGATGTTATTTAATTTCTCCTGTCTTATTGTGACTTCTGTCAATACTTGTATTTGTAAATGCTTGTTTATTAAAGTTTGTTTCTCCTTTCTTACTTCGACATTTGTTGATAACCTGTATTTGAAAATGCTTGTTTATTACAGTTAGTTTCTCCTTCCTTACTTCGACATCTGTCGATAACTTGTAGTTGTAAATGCTTGTTTATTTAAGTTTGTTTCTCTTTTAAACTCTATTTTGGTTTATTACTATTGAATTTGTAAATGCTTATTTGTTAACAGTTCGTTTCTCCTTTAAACTTGGCCTTTGTTTATAACCTTGACATTTGTAGATACTTGCTCTTTTAAAGTTTGTTTTTTCTTTGACTTTAATATCTTAAACAAGAACCTTGTAAACATAAGGTTAATTCATACATTAACTCTGTAACCTTGCCGACTTCCACGGGAACGGTCTACTATCAAACTCTTCGAATAAACCTTGACAATATTTATCCGTTTTCTGTAATATAATCTTCAAATGTAATTTTACCTCACAGGAGTTTCTGTTCTGAAGCGCGCTCTCTCTCCACACAGCTGATTCCTGTCAGACCTCAGTCGAAGTGCAAGGCTTCCAGCTGGAGAGCTCGTAACCTAGCAACCAACCGATTGCAAGACTAGAACTGTAACTAACCTTCAGGACTCACAGCGGCCATCTTGGATCTTCTCTTCTTGATTCTTCCTTTGAAATAAGCGCAAGATTACTCTGCAAACCTTCTTCCAGTTTGGGCTTTGCTGTCTCCACTGAGGATATCTCTTTGCTTTTCTCATGCACTTCTTTGATTTGACTTGGCAAGTTTATGTGGTCATGACAGGTATCTAGTTTTAAAAAATGCACAGGTTTGGTAGGTTTCCCTAGGTGCCGGCTGAGCTAGATGCCAAAATACACAGGTGGGCACCCCTGTGTTCTGTAGAAAAATGTGATGTGCCCACGTTGTGTTTTGGAGCTTTTCCTGCCGCGGGCACTATGCCTACCCACACAAGTGCGGTACCATTTTTATCGGGAGACTTGGGGGAACGCTGGGTGGAAGGATATTTGTGGCTCCTCTCAGATTCCAGAACTCTCTGTCACCGAATGTGAGGAAAATTTGTTTTTTCAGCCAAATTTTGAGGTTTGCAAAGGATTCTTGGTAACAGAACTTGGTGAGAGCCCCACAAGTCACCCCGTCTTGGATTCCCCTAGGTCTCTAGTTTTCAAAAATGCACAGGTTTGGTAGGTTTCCCTAGGTGCCGGCTGAGCTAGATGCCAAAATCCACAGGTAGGCACTTTGTAAAAAACACCTCTGTTTTCTGTGGAAAAATGTGATGTGTCCACGTTGTGTTTTGGGGCATTTCCTGTCGCGGGCACTGGGCCGAGCCACATAAGTGAGGTACCATTTTTATTGGGAGACTTGGGGGAACATAGAATAGCAAAACAAGTGTTATTGCCCCTTGTCTTTCTCTACATTTTTGCCTTCCAAATATAAGACAGTGTGTAAAAAAGACGTCTACTTGAGAAATGCCCTGTAATTCACATGCTAGTATGGGCACCCCAGAATTCAGAGATGTGCAAATAACCACTGCTCCTCAACACCCTATCTTGTGCCCATTTTGGAAATACAAAGGTTTTCTTGATACCTATTTTTGACTCTTTATATTTCAGCAAATGAATTGCTGTATACCCTGTATAGAATGAAAACCCACTGCAAGGTGCAGCTCATTTATTGACTCTGGGTACCTAGGGTTCTTGATGGACCTACATGTCCTATATATCCCTGCAACCAGAAGAGTCCAGCAGACGTAACAGTATATTGCGTTAAAAAATCTGACATTGCAGGAAAAAGTTACAGAGTAAATCGTAGAGAAAAATTGCTGTTTTTTTTCACCTCAATTTCAATATTTTTTTATTTCCGTTGTTATTTTCTGCAGGAAACCCTTGTAGAATCTACACAAATTACCCATTGCTGAATTCAGAAGTATGTCTACTTTTCAGAAATGTTTAGGTTTCTGGGATCCGGTTTCACAACCTTTTCTGTCACTGACTGGAAGGAGGCTGAAAGCACAAAAATCATAAAAATGGGGTGTGTCCAAGTAAAATGCCAAAATTGTGTTGAAAAATTGGGTTTTCTGATTCAAGTCTGCCTGTTCCTGAAAGCTGGAAAGCTGGTGATTTTAGCAGCGCAAACCGTTTGTTGATGCCATTTTCAGGGAAAAAAACACAAGCCTTCTTCTGCAGACCTTTTTTCCCATTTTTAAAAAAAAAATGAAATGTTCACTGTATTTTGGCTAATTTCTTGGCCTCCTTCAGGGGAGCCCACAAAGTCTGGGTACCTCTAGAATCCCTAGGATGTTGGAAAAAAGGACGAAAATTTGGCGTGGGCAGCTTATGTGGACAAAAAGTTATGAGGGCCTAAGCGAGAACTATTCCAAATAGGCAAAAAAAGGCCTGGCACAGGAGGGGGAAAAGGCCTGGCAGTGAAGGGGTTAAATCGTTCTTCTAGCCCATTCGTTTGTGGTTGAGAAAGTGAAGTTCTCAAATGTTTTATTGAACTATCATTCAAAACCTGCTCAAGTTCATCTAAAACAAATTGTACCCCATTATCGAATATAATTTCTTCTGGGGATCCCTCGTTCATGAATATGTCTTTTAGACATGTAACAGCAGTTTTGGAACTTGCTTCACTGACAAATTTGACATAAGCCCATTTTGAGTAATAATCCATAAGGTCAAAAGCATAATGTGTATTGCATGGAAAAGAGTGAAACAGACAAACCAAATCTATACCTAATGTCTTCCATGGAGCAGATGGGAATAAGGTAATAGTGGGAGTGTAGAGGTTTTAAGGAACTTGTCACAAGTAGCACAGACTTGACAATTTTTGACAACCTGATCAATTGTACTGTCAATTTGTGGCCACCAAAAACATTATACTTCTTTTCGTCAGAGTGGCACCAAAATGTCCCTCATGTACCCCCTTTATGATTACATTTTTAAGTCTTTCAGGAGGGATCAATTTACCATCTCTCATAAGCAAATTTTTCTTTATGGTCAATGTATCTGAGATTGTTTTTAAAGGTTGAATATTGATATCTAATGCCTTCTCATGAGGCCAACCTTCTCTCACATACTCAGCGACTGTACACAATACTCTATCATCCTCAGAAGCTCTCTTCTACTCTTTTTTTGAAAATGTACTAACATGTTCCAATTCAATTGCTTCAGACAAACAACGTTCATCCTGGTAATTCCCATCATGCACTTCATTTGTATTTATAGGGAATCTGGATAAGTAGTCAACCCTCCCATTTTTCCCACCAGCTATCTGTACCACTTCAAAATCAAATTGCAGTAACCTAGCTGCCAATCTTGCAATCCTGGGAGTACTGCTCCTGTTGTGATCTGTTTGCAACACAAAGTGTCTGGCCCAAATATAGTTCCTGATTTTGTCTATCACCCACCAACATGCTAAAAGTTATTTCCCAATTACAAAGTAATATGTCTCTGTTTCTCCTAAAACTCTTGAAACAAAGCTCCTATTCCACATTTTCTGGCATTCAACATCAAGGTTTTAACACACTTAGACTAGACAATTGTTGTTTGATGTCTTTGAATGCATTTGTATGTTCAGAGTCCCGAACAAATGCTGTCTTGGACTTCAGTAAATTGAAAATCAGCCTGACTCTAGCTGCAAAATCTGCTATAAGGCGTGAATAAAATTCACAAATACCATAAAAAGACTTTAACCAGCTTGTTCTGAGGTGGTGATGCCTTAAGAATGACACCAACCAAGCCTGGCTTAGTGTGAACCCCGTCAGCTGAAATTACATGACCTAAGTATTCCACAGAAGGCTTTAACAATTGACAATTTTCTCTTTTTAGAACCACTCCATTATTCTCAAAAAATTATGAGCACTTGTTTTAGAATATCATCATGCTCCCTATGATCTGAAGCATGAACTAGAACATCATCTTGGAAAACAGAGACATTTTGGATGTCCTTAAGTAATGTGGTCATGATTCTCTGAAATACTGAAGCCGCAGAAGCAAGTCCGAACAGCATTTGACAATACTGATATGTTCCCCATAGAGACACAAATTCTATTAAATGATGGGATTCAGGTGTCAATGCCACCTGGTGGTAAGCTGCTGCTAAACCTAGTTTCATGAAAGATTTGGCCCCCTTTATGTTGGATAACATTTCACTGATCTTTGAGAGTAGGTGTGTGTCTACCCAGATCACTACATTGAGAGCCCGAAGATCAACACACACTCTCAAATCACCATTTCCCTTCTTAGCAAACACACGTGGAGAAAGCCACAAAAACAATGAAGTGGGTTTGATAATTCCTGGTTTGGAAATGGGTTTAACAATTCTTCAATCTCATTTAAGTCCCTGATCACTGTAACTTGTTCCCTGGTTCCTGGTAGCAAGACCATCTCAAACAAACCTTTGTGATACCATCCCAACACATCTAAATGTCTTCAAAATACCCTGGGAGATACATTTTTCTTCCTTCGTAGGAGACCGGTGATCTGTCAGTTGGAGACAATGCTTGTTCACCCCAATTCTTCATGAATATTTCCTGCTTAATCATTGTGATCCTGGCACCTGAATTCACTAACAGACTTATATGTTTGTCCCTGAATTTTATGGATACGTAAGGATCCACTGACTGTTCAGGATCTCCACATTTCACCATACCTTCACCTACAACCAACACCATGTCATGAACCTGATCAATTAAATTGTCAACATTGTCGACATATTCTTCAACAACAGATGTAATATTGTTGGTAATATGCTTGCCACTTTGACACACTTTGGCAAAGTGTCTGACTTTTCCACAACTCCTGTATTGAACATTTATAGCAGGGCAAGCTTTTAATATTTTTTGATGTGATGAGTTACCAAATCTAAAGCACACATTCTTTTATTTAAAAAAAATGTGCTTTGGTCATTAGTTTTATTTTAGGAAGGAATCTCAGTCTGAATTTTATTTTTCCTGTGTCAACTTTGTTCTGACCACGTTAACTTGGTCCTATCTTTTTTTCCAGTTCTTTAGCATGCAAAAGTAAATATTAATTCCGGTCTCAATCTTGCTTTTCCAGTTGCTCCCAGATATATTTCAAAGTCATCATACCATTATCTCCATGGTATGGGCAGCTTACCAGGGCTTTCCAAAAATGGTAGAGGAGGGTTTTACAGACTACATGCTGGATTGCACTACCACTCTACCTAATTACTTGGATTTTTAAATAAGAATTCAAACATTATATATACATTGCCAGACATCCGAGGCTGCTAGTTCAGTAGCAGTCCAGGCGTGGACCTAGCCATCCACATATTATTGCCAACAATCCTCCTGTTACATGCAGAGAGTTCCCGGACACCAAATGGAAGTCCAAAATGCTTCATTCACCAATGCTTCCTCCCAGAACAACGCGTTTCAGCCATAGCCTTGATCACGTAACGGCTGAAACGCGTTGTTCTGGGAGGAAGCATTGGTGAATAAAGCATTTGGACTTCCATTTGGTGTCCGGGAACTCTCTGCATGTAACAGGAGGATTGTTGGCAATATATATATATATATATATATATATATATATATATATATTTGTGTAACAATGTTTAATACAATTGCTATTTTTTTTACTTCCTTCCATGTATTGAGATTTATCTGGAGCACTTCAGTAATAGTAACTTCTATAAATGTGAAAGCTGTGCTGTATCTCCTTCTTCTAATGGAACAGCACACGATGAACACAAATGTGGTTGTTTGGAACCTAAGCATTAATTGCAGATAAACATTTTGACATTTGTTGAACAGTATATTTCACGTCAAGTACCTGCCTAATCCCAAACATCAGAAAGTGTTACTATGTTCAAGCAAAAGCTGTCCAATTCTTGTTGTGAGCAGACATTATGCTTAGTAAAAGAAAAATTAAATTCTGACTTTTTAAGATGGCTGCCAGTTATCTTATGAATTAATATAGGCATTTGCACAATAAACAACTAGTCCCAATGTTGTAAAATGGCTGCCGGTAAACTGGTACATTTCTACAGCCCATTGGTCTTTAAACAAACCAACCCGAAGTTTTAAGATGGCCCTCCGTAATTCTGTTCATTTATATAGGCAATAGTGTTTGACTATTAAATCTGTCAGGAACTTACTGTTTCAAGATGGCTACGTTTCATGAGGCAGTAGCATAAAGACACTTTCTTTGGAACTAGCACAAGTTTGGGTGAAGAACGATTGCTACCTTCATCATAAAAGTCTGCCACTTCCTGCTGTGTGTACACTCCCTGAAGAATATTTGCAGCACTGTAGCGACTCCGTCTACAGAATTCACACTGTTACTGTTAGTGGTAACATCTTCTGGGTTCGACTTGATTGAGGTGATACGCTTCCACTCGTTGACACATATGGTAAGCGGAGGCTGATCCAAATTTACTTTCACATGTATTTATTTAGTACATCAGCTGAAAAATCACCTCAGTCTGCTCCAGGCTAAACCATTTTTCCAGCTGTCGATTGCCCTCCACATCATGATGTTCTAGATGACATACTTCAGCATTCCCCTACTGAATAATTGACAATGACAGGGAAGAAATTATTGAGCAGCAGGTGACTTACACATGTTAACATTTAGGCCCTCATTATGACCCTGGCGGTGAGTGATAAAGTGGCGGTAATTACTGCCAAATTATGACCATGGTGGCGACAACTCCAATAGACAGCTAATGTACCACTCCAACTGCCAGGGCGGAAACAACCCTCACCACAGCTGTAGCCGTCAACAGCCAGGTGGAAGACAAAGTGCTGCCCACCATATTTTGACACATCAATCTACCACGTTTTCCGGTCCGGCACCAATGCCATCAAAAGCCTGGCAGAAACGCATCACAGATGAGAAAGGACTCACCATCAAAGACACAGGGGAGAACAACTCCGCCATGGAACCAAACTGCAAGTCTTCCCGATGCTCTTCTACGTCATGCTCCACCAGGAACACCAACACCGACGAAGACGACGATGGTGAGTATAGCCGCCTAGCACACAAGGGAGGGAGGGAGGAAAACGAGAGTGACACACACGTGCACAACACACACCATACACACAACCAGCTGCACACGAAAAACAATGGCACCCGATACACAGCAGAATAATGCAAGGACAACAAGAATGCACTCATGAGAATGTATTGATATAAACAGATAATGAATAATCCATTTGTACGTGAAACAGATATGTACTAATGTACACAAAGGGCCACTGTCCAGTCCAATGTACTAGGGGCCCACATGGCCACAGGGCACAGTACAAGTCTCTGGAGTGGGTGACTTGCTCACTGGTTCTGGAGGGGGCTCCATGCTCAGTTCTCTGACCTGGGGACTGCAAGGCCACAGTCTCTGGAGTGGGTGACATGCCCACTGGTTCGGGAGGAGGCCCCTCATACAGCAGCCCATGGAAGGTGGCCCCTTTGGCTTCAGCTGGTGGTGATGACTGCACTGTGTCATCTGGAGGTGAGGGCTGAACTGCGGTGGCAGGTGAAGGTGCCTTCTGAGCAGCTTCTGCTGGTGGTGAGGGCTGAACTGTGGTGCCAGGTGAAGGTGCCTCCTGGGCAGCCTCTGCTGGTGGCGAGGGCTGAACTGTGGTGGCAGGTGAAGGTGCCTCCTGGGCAGCCTTTGCTGTTGGTGAGGGATGCACTTCCTCAGCTTGCGGTGGGGGCCCCGTGACCACTGGTGGTGGTGGTGTCACCCTGACAGCCTCCGCTGGAGTTGAAGTCTTCTTCCCCTTCTTGACATGAGGTATGGACTCCTTACCCTTCCTGGCAGGGATTAAGGGCTTCTTCCCCTTCATAGCAGGTTGTGCATGGTCCTTAGCCTTCCGGGCAGGAGACGAGGGCTTCTTCTCCTTCAAAGCAGGAGGTGCAGGCTCCTTCCCCTTCATGGCAGGAGGTATGGGATCCTTCACCTTCTTGGCTGGTGGAGTGGGATCCTTCACTGACTTGCCAGCACGACTAGGTAGTGCCACCACTGTCCATTAGGACTGTTTGGCTGAGGTGATGGGCTGGGTAGTTGGGACCCTGCTTTTATGGGCAGGACGGGGGAGTGAGAGGGAAGAGGTTTAGTTGGGCAAGGAAAAGCTTCTTAGAGACGGTGGTGAGGTAGGAGGAATGGCAGTGGAGGTTGAGGAGTGGTTGTAGGAGGTGTATGTCTGCTGGATTCGGGTGCAGGTGCATGGGCAGTATGCTAATGTGAGGTGGATAGCTGTTGGGTGCATGAGTGCTTGCGTTTGTGTCCTTTAGGAGGGGAGGACAGACAGGGTGGGAGAGGACACAGGGGACACATGGATGTTGTGGTGGTGTCTGCTACTGAGGTGTGTGTGCTGCTTGGTGTGGTGATGCTGGTGGTGGATGTTGATGGAGTGCATGCAGGTGTGAGTGTGGACGTGACTGTGAGGGAGGTGGAGGAGGAGGAAAAGGGGAAGACAGTGGAGGCAGTGGATGTGGTTGTGTCTGCAACTGTTGGTGGTTTGCGTGAGTGCTTGTGAGATGAAATGTGGTGCCTGTGTTTGCCTATGCCACTCCTGGGTGTTGTCTAGTGTGCATGCTCATCTGTATGTGTGCATGGGATGGGATGGGTTGGGGTTGAGGAGACTGGGAAGTGTTAGTTGGAGGAGAATGGTAGAAACTGGGAAAATGGCTGCCATCAGAGAGGAGGCCAGAGCCTCTATCGATCTCTGTTGGGCCGCCAGTCCACCATGGATAACCTAGAGGAATGCATTTGCTTGCTGCATCTGGTATGCCTCCTCACTCAGGGCAGCAGGGCTCACTGGGGCAGGGCCTGAGGAGCCTGTGGCAAAGGAAATGCCCACCCTCCTGGGTGAGCAGGCACGGGGAACTTGCTGAGGGGTTACTGGGAGGGCAGTGCTGGTATGGGGGTGACAGCTGTACCTGCAGTTGGGGTGGTCATAGAGGTGTCCGCCACAACCAGGGAGCTTCCATTGGAGGAGGTATCTGAGTCTATTTTGTCACCTCCTGTCTCCACCATGGTGCTCCCTTCGCCTTCTGTCCCACTGGTTCCCTCGGTGTTGGTGGACTCTGCCTCCTGGGCCCTGTGGGATGCAGCTCCCTCTGTCACCAGTGCCCCTGCTCATCAGCCAAATGATGCTAATGCACACATGGATAGGATGACAGAAGACAAAAGGGGGGAGAGAGTAAAAGGAAACCCTGGGTCAATTACTGCACCAACACCATAGTTGGCATACACAGCACCATCACACACAGGGATCAGGGTTGAGCAGTAAGCATTGCACTGCCAGTGATTTGGCTAGATGCCATAGCAAGATGATTGCCACACACCACCAACTGCACCCCTCCTGGGACCCACAAAGCCCTGACTGAAATGGAATGTTAACAAGCTAGGTTACCTGCATTTGCCATACACCCATTACCCTAGAGTTGACTCATGCTGCAATGTCTGGCCTGGCCTTAGGGGCACCCACTAACTCACATCCACTACCCGGATCCCATCACACCTGCCACATTTTTTAATAATGTGCACAGTACTCACCCCCTTGTGGCTGCTGTGATTCCCTCAAGTGCCCATCCAGCTCTGGGTAGGCCACTGCCAGTATGTGGGCCATCAGGGGGGTCAGGTTCTGATGGGAACTTCTTCCTCATTGGGAAGCCAACCCCAGCTAGGCCTCCGCGGTCTTCCGTGCCCAGCATCTCAGGTCCTCCCACCGTTTCTGACAGTGAGTGCTCTGCTTGCCATAGACACCCATGGTCCTCACGTCCTTGATGATGGTACACCATAATCCCTTCTTTTGATGGGCACTGACCTGCAGAGGTAATAAAGACAGGAGGAAATCATTACACATACAATCCAGGCTGTCACACATATGGCCCACCAATCCCTTTCCCATCACCATTGGCACACACATCGCCCGGCGCACACCATGTACACCAGACATTTCCCCACCCCCGATGACACAATGCTTGCACACACATCTCCATGCATCCTTCCCACATGCATTGTGCCCAAAGTGTACTCACTTGTTGGTCTGGAGGCCCATACAGCAGTCCGTACTGGGGTAGGACCCCATCCACCAAACACTCCAAC
This sequence comes from Pleurodeles waltl, assembly GCF_031143425.1. Lineage (NCBI taxonomy): Eukaryota > Metazoa > Chordata > Amphibia > Caudata > Salamandridae > Pleurodeles > Pleurodeles waltl. Next base: position 922,250,250 of record NC_090448.1, read on the forward strand.
TCCTCCGAAGTGAAGGCAGGGGCCCTTTCCCCAGTCATATGGGCCATGGTGTGCTCCAGACACAGGTCACAGCAGCACACACAGTTTAGGTGTTCCCCTGTTGAAGGTCAGAAAACATGTGAGGAATCAAATAGAAAATGGTGGTCACGTCCGCGGCGGTGTACACTCTCACTGATGGCGCAGATCCCCATTGGCCACTGTACTCCATAGAGCTCCATATTATCTAATGAGGAATTATATGATGGTGCAAGACAGCCTTCCGCCATGACGCCCAACGTCAACGGAATTACCTCACGTCCACCTCTCCCTATATATAGGATAGGCAGTCGGCATTTCATGGGAGACGACAACAGTCATATCGACATTAACTGTGTCACAGCCTAGATTAGCACATACCTCACCATTTCCACTGTCCCATAACATAAATGCACTATGTACACTGAAGTTGTGCTTCCATTGTTCAAATTGTGACAGCCTACTCACTCATGTGTCCCTTAGATACCTACCATTGCGGATGAATAGGAGCAGACATACCCCTGTGTACAGACCCCTTGTGGACTTGGCTAAACTAGAGGACAGGAACATTATACTCAGCCATAGACTGGACAGAGCCACAATAACTGAGCTGTGTGCCCAGTTAGAGCCAAACCTGATATTTGCTATCCGTCATCCCACTGGGATCCCCCTTCTTGTGCAAGTGCTATCAGTGCTCCATTTCCCGGCAACAGGTTCTTTCCAAGTGACAGTGGGCTTGGCAGCAGGAATTTTACAGGCAATGTTCCTAATTGTGCTGGCAAGAGTTTTGTCTGCCCTGGTAAAACACATGTGCAGCTACATTTCTTTCCCCAGGTGAAAGATTTGGCCACAGTGAAGGACTGATTCTATGCAATGGGACACATCCCCAATATTATTGGTCCAATTGATGGAACGCATATTGCATTTGTCCCCCCCTCCAGAATGAACAGGTGTTCAGGAATAGTAAGAGTTTCCACTCATTGAATGTGCAAATGGTGTGCCTGAAGGAACAGTCCATCTCCCACGTCCATGCTAAATATTCTGGGTCGTTGCATGACACCTTAGTCCTGAGGAAAAGCAGCATGCTAAATGTGATGGGCCAACTACAGAGACACAGGGTGTGTCTAGTAGGTGAGCCGTGGACCCCACCCACTGTAGGTTAGTGCATGCCTTCAAGTGTCATCACTATAGCATTGTGTGAGGCTAAATGTTAGCCCTCAATACTTGCTGGTGACTCTGGCTACCCAAACCTATTGTGGCTGCTGACCCCTGTGAGAAATGCCAGGACAGGGGCAGAGGAATGTTATAATGAAGCACATGGGTGAACCAGAAGGATCATCGAGAGGATCTTCGGCCTCCTGAAGGCCAGGTTCAGGTGCATCCATTTGACAGGTGGATCCATGTGCTACTCACCCGGGAAGGTCTGTCAGATAGTAGTGGTATGCTGCATGTTGCACAACCTAGTCCTCAGACGACATGTACGCTTTCTGCAGGTGAAAGAGACAGGAGATGCCCCTGTGTCAGCAGTAGACCCTGAGGACAGTGAGGATGAAGAGGCTGAGGATGAGAACATGAGAACATCAGTTATCCATCAATACCTCCAATGACACACAGGTGAGAGAGTGCAACTAACCATTCCTATGACTATTGGTGTATTCTATGTGGCTGTGGCATAGTGGCATTAACTTCCTTTGCATCTCAACTTACTATCAGCTATGGCTTGTCATTTTACAGATGTTGGTGATATAACAACTGTGTACTGATGTGCTGACTACAGACAGGTACATGCCATTATTTCTATGCTATCACAGTGTTCAGATCATTTGCACTAGATGTGACTGTTTCCATAAATGCATATTTTCAAGACATAAAATACTAGTAGTCAAGTTGTGTTCAAGGGTGTTTATTATAGTGCTATAAAATTGAGGGAAAAGTGCAATGGAATGGGGTGATGATGGAGGAAGATCCAGGGTATTGTTCTAGTCTCTTTGTAGCATAGGTGCAGTGTCCAACGGGCCATAGGAAGAGTAGCAAAGGCAGTTCAAAGTGGACAAGGAGACAGTGTGGGACACAAGGGGGACAACCAGGAGAGTCTCATTTTCTGGCGGTGGTCTTGGCAAGTGTGTCTGGTTTGCAGGGAAAATGTGTGGGGTGGTTCACCTTCTGCAGGGGGAGGGGTGCTGGTGGTCTGTGGGTCCTGTGGTGGGGCCCACTAGCTGCAGCAGAGGTGGAGAGCTGGTCAATGGACTGGCTAGTGGTATGGGCCTGCTGCTGTGCTGACGATTCCCTCATGATGTTGGCCATGTCTGCCAGCATCCCTGCTATGGAGATCAAGGTGGTGTTAATGGCCTGCAAGTCCTCCCTGATCCCCTGGTACTGTCCCTCCTGCAGCCGCCTGTTCTCCTGCACATTGTCTCCTGGAGAGTCGGTTCCCTGCTCCTGTCCTCCCCCTGTCCATGTTGGCCTGTGCCTCTGTCCCCTGAACGGTGTGCCCACTGCCACTGATCCCAGGTCCCTGATTGTCTTGGGTATGAGGTGTGGCCTGGGGTCCCTGTACAGATGGGTTCATTGCTGAATGACATGTCCTGGGGACAGAGGTGCGGGTACTCTGGGTGGGTGCTGTGGTATTGAATACTGATGGGGGAGGCTCTGTGGTGGACTGTGAGTGGGCTTGGGTGACTGGGTGTCCAGTGGTCCCTGATGGGCCAGGTTGTGGGTCCAGATCCTGAAGTTGATAGTTACTGTCATCACTGGGGGCATCTTCTATTGGGGGACTGGTTTGTTGTGGCACCTCCTCTGTGCTGACATTGGCTGGGGCACCTGTGGGGATGTAAGTGATGTATTATGCTTCATGTCTGTGACATATTGTACATCCCTGGCTTCCCCTCTATCGTTGCTGTTGCCCTGCCAACTTTTGCTCTTGTATGGTGATGTATTGTGTGATTGTTAGTTTCCCTGTGCTGTGCATGCTTTGGTCATGGTTCTCCATGCAGGGCTGGGAGGGCTCTCCATACATTGGTATGACATGCAGGGCTTGGTATTGGGGTTAGTCATATGTGTAGGTGCAGTGTGTGGGATGGAGTGAAGTCATAGTGATGGTGTGAGATGGCATGCAGGCATGGGGTGATAAGTAGTAAATGTTGACTTACCAGTGTCCAGTCCTCCGGCTACCCCAGCGAATCCCTCAGGATGCAGTAGTTCCAAGACTTGCTCCTCCCAGGCTTTGAGCTGTGGGGGAGGAGATGGGGGTCCACTGCCAGTCCTCTGTATGGCGAGCTGGTGCCTTGCTGCTATGGAATGTACCTTCCCCAGTAGGTCGTTCCACCTCTTCCTGATGTCGTCCCTTGTTCTTGGGTGCTGTCCTACGGTGTTCACCCTGTCCATGATTCTCCGCCACAGCTTCATCTTCCTGGCAATGGATATCTGCTGTACCTGTGCTCCAAACAGTTGTGACTCTACCCTGACCATTTCCTTCACCTTGACCCCTAACTCCTCATTAGTGAAATTGGGGTGCCTTTGTGGGGACATGGGTGTTGTGTGGTGTGTTGGTGAGAGTGTGTTGAGTAATGTGGTGGGGTGTGTGATGTGGAGTGCATGAGGAATGTATGGGTGTGAGTGGTGTGTGTGTGTCTAGTTGTCTCTGTGCTGTTCGTATCAATCTCCTGGCAGTAGTTGTGGTTTGTAAAGGGTTGTGGGTATTGTGGGTGTGTGTTTTATAGTGCTGTAGGTGGGTGGGTGTGGTGTGTGTATGACTGTCAGATCTGTGGTTTTTCATATTGGCCAATGCAGTGTTGTTTGTTTGAGGGTGTCCATTCTGAGCGTGGTGGTATGTACCGCCAATGGTTTACCACCATTGAATGTCTGCCGCAGTGATTTGTGGGTCATAATGAGGTGGGTGTTGTTTTGTTGGCGTAACGGTATGGCTGTTGGAACCGCCACTTTATCACTGACCTTTGGGCTGGCGTATTTGTGTATGTGGCAGTATTCTGTCGGATTGGTGTGTGTGTGTCATAATATGGCGAACGGATATTCGCCACCGTGACGGTATGTTGGCGCCTGTCACCCCGACAGTAAGTGGGATTTACCACCAATCATCCATAAGCACTATGAGTTCCTCGTCCGCCAGGATTGTGCCCTCCTTCTGATGAGAGTTTTGTAGTTTTGAAGACCATGCACATCTTATGAACGTGCTGAACCTATTTTTGTATAAACTTATGAGTGAGTAACACTATTGGACCTTTCTCCGCATGCCCGGTGTGCCGGGGAGAGTGGAGGTGGTCCATTCTTACATGTAAGAATCTACTGATTGTTCGGCCCCTCGTGAGGCACAATAGAATCCGGTTCACAGAGGAAATAAGATCTGGCTAACAGAGGGCCAATTTCCTTTTTGTCATCATTTGCTTGTGGTATACATCTAAATATCAGATTATGCATGTAATAAATTGTGCCCTGGAATTGTTTAGACAAAGATAACGGCTAGTGCCCTAAGGAAGGTGGGTGATCTTTTCTAGGACGCTGGTCACCGAAATGTATGTCAGCATTATTATTCATAAACAAGACACTTGCTGTGGCCAACATGGATTTTTTTTCGGAATCCACAATCAACTTATCCATTCAACATGAGGAAAGACCAAAGATTCTATTTGATTAATTAAGAAGGAAGTTTGCAGTCTGAAAGTAGGACTCATAAGAAATATATAATAGACATTGAGGATTGCTTTAGTTGGGCTTCTCTATACCACAACATTACTGGACTACTACTCGTGTTATGTTACCACTGATGAAGATTCAGTGGCCCGTCAGGCATGTTTATACTTTGCAGCCTTTGTGGCTTTATCCGTGTTGGTCTTAATGCAATCAATTGAGTCTTTATATATTTATTAACATTGTATGATTGTGATTTTTGGGTTTTAGTATTTCTTTATTTTCCAGGGTCCTCTTTGCGGCATGTTTATTAGAGGGTTTATTGTTGGTTTATTAGGTTCCAGTATTTGCTCATTTAGATTATGACATTATTATCTTAATTAAATACATTTTGTATTGTGTCTGCCTAATTTCTATCAGCTTATGTTTCTTTTTTCTTGTGGTTTGTTATCCTGAGATCTCTCTCATTTAAGGGATACCTGGGATTCCGTATTTGGTACCCAAGGTGTCCTTAGGACACTTATTGTAATTTTTTGGATTTACCGCCAATGTCATAATGAGGGCCTTAATGTTTGCACATACCTACTACAGATAGGTTTAGTTTTTTGTTTGTATGTCAAGTTAAACCAAGGACAGATAACCTGCATTTCATGCAGATCTTGCTATGAAGAGACACATCTAACCCTTTTCCAACTGGGATGTTTTCACAACTCTATGCTAAAGCTTTTTTTTTTAAATAGCATTAGGTTGGTAAAACAAATCTGTCTGTTGGTCTTTTTGTGCACCCATGCAAATTGTATATATTTTGGCACATTCAGAGCTCTGTAGTGGTGCAAACCCTGCATCAATAGCTCACTGTAGCCTCAAAATAAGTGTAGCCTGTACAATTAAGTATGTACAATTAATGCCAATCACAAAATTGTGGCAGAATCACCATTTATGGGACACTTGTAATTTGATGACGGATATCAAACGCAGGACTATATGGAAGATGTTTCCAAAATTCATAGAAATTGTTTTCCAAAACACTGTCATTCCTTCAAGTTTCCCTCATGCAGGAACATATCCCTGCCAAAACCTGACCCCCAATCTCGTATTTCTGTTTTTACTGAGTTTAGAGGTACCAGACATGTATAAGTTTCTTGTAGGTTTAGGGTGTCCACAGGTGATAAACTGGACACATCGGATTTAGAAAATGTGGTTAGCAGCTGCAAGTAAAATGATTGTTTAGGGTAGCTGTCTTTTTGTCACAGACATTGCCCCTGGGCTATATGTAAACTTAACAATACCCTATTAATTTGACATCTACAAATCCTAAGGTTTCTACCGCTGGGTGTCACGGCTCACTCACCCTGATTAACTGACTGTAAAAGTATGATAAACATGACTGTTGGAAAGTGGTTTGTTAGTAAGGGCAGGTAGGTATCTACACTTAGTAATAACACCACATTCACAAATAAGGTACAGTTAAGGTCCCAAAAAATTAACCCCACCTCAATCCTTTGTAGGTTGGCTCACGAGCAGTCACGGTTAATATGGGAGACAGATGTGTAAAGCATTTAGTATCAACAAAACAGTAAATAAGTAAAACACAATACACAATAAAAGTTCAAGACTGAGTTACACAAATGAGACACATTTTTATCTTTAAAATGACACCCAAATTACACAAATTCAATGCAGGAAACTAGAACTATATATCCAAAAGTTAAAATCTCCGACTGCAGCTATCTGGTTGCACCTGAGTGGATCGAAGTGAAAGTGTGAGGACGACCGCAGTTGCCCCAAGTCAGATGCACTGAGCGGTAGGCCTCAATAAAATTTGTACCTTTTTTGGTTCATTTTTCTTTGACCTCAAGCAAGGATCCTCAGCAGGGCGCCTTCCGAGTGGTTGCCATTGGCTTGATTCCCCACGAGGCCTCAGAGAAATCCTGGAAGTCGTGGTTCTTGGTGTTGACCCGCAGACCTCTGGAGCTTTCAGCGGTATGAACCTGAATTTCAGGCCATGTCATGATTCGACAGCACCCGATTGCCGCTCATTGACGTGTGGATCCACTTATGGTGCTTTTTCACAAAATTTCTCCAAATGTCTCCAAACTTCTGGATCACCTTCCAGAAGATCCATTCGGGGCCCTGAAGTGTCCACAACACCAGCCAAGGTTCCAGAAGCTTTGAGTTGCTCCTACAAGAGTTTGGACTACAATTCTCACAATGCACTGGACCAAATCCTTAAAAGTCCGCTGGTCAGCTTTGTGGAAAAGTTGATGAAGGGACCCTTGGTAGCATCTTTGTACCTGTTGCTTACAGAAAGCCTACTCCTGGATCTTTGAAGCAAGGCAAAGTCATCTTTGTAGTGAAGCCCTGAATGTGCAGCAGGTGCAGTCCTTCCAAGTGCAGTCCTTCTTGGTGCAGACTAGGGGTTCAGCAGGGCAGTCTTTCTGATTTCTTCCAGCAGGAATCTGGGTTGCAGGGTAGCTGTCTGACTTTAATCCAGATTTCTGGGCTGACAAGCAGGGTGGCACCCTTGACCAATGGGGTACAGGGAGCCACCCTCTCTGCTGACCACTTCCTTACAAGTGTGGCACATTTTTGTCCCAGAAGAACTGTTTCTCAAAAATCCAAAATGGAGAAAATCTCTCCTGATGCTTCACATCTGGCTAAGCCCACCAACAGGTGTGACTAACTTTCCTCTCTACTCCCCTTCCAGCCTCCCTCCTACTTCAATTACAGGACCTCCCATCTGTCTGGGTGCAGGAAGTGGGGATAGGCCTGAATCCTGTACTCTCTGTGTTTCTCTCTTGGAAGACCAGATGGCTACCCAGCCTCCTTCCTGTCTTGCCATATGCTGCTTCTGATCTTCTCCCACCAGATGGCTCCTTTATCTCAGCCCAGGCTACTTCATGCCTCATCAGAGCAGCCTGGCTGGCCTGCCAAAGGCTGACTAATCAGAAGAGGTTGCTACAGGGCTTATTTTAGGTAACTTTAGGAAAGAGTTCTAAAATGTTTTGCCTATATTAGTTATAATAGCTATAACCTTGGCAGGTTGTTGGTTGTATCTCAGCTATTATTTTGACACTTTGGATCATATTTTCAGCTCACTCGTATAAAAGATAGACTTTAGTAGTGGTAAATAAAGCCTTTCCATGTTAGCCTATAGAGCTAATGTACTACAACGGGGAAAATGAAATTGGCAATGTTTCCCTCACCAGGATATATAAAACATAGGGGGTCATTCCTACCCTGGCGGTCCGAGACCGCCAGGGTAGGGGACGGAGGAAGCACCGCCAACAGGCTGGCGGTGCTTCTGGGGCTATTACCGCCGCGGTCAGAAAAGGGAAGCCGGTGGTTTCCCACCGGTTTCCCGCTGCCCCTCTGAATCCTCCACTGAATCGCCATGGGGATTCCGACCCCCTTCCCGCCAGCCTGGTTCTGGAACCAGGCTGGCGGGAACGGGTGTCATGGGGCCCCTGGGGGCCCCTGCAGTGCCCATGCCACTGGCATGGGCACTGCAGGGGCCCCCTTACAGGGCCCCACATTGATTTTCAGTGTCTGCTTGGCAGACACTGAAAATCGCGACGGGTGCAACTGCACCTGTCGCACACCAGCAACTCCGCCGGCTCCATTCAGAGCCGGCTTCCTCGTTGCTGGTGCTTTCCCGCTGGGCGGGCGGGCGGCCTTTTGGCGGTCGCCCTCCAGCCCAGCGGGAAAGTCAGAATGACGGCCGCGGTCTTTTGACCTCGGTACGGTCTTCTGGCGGTTCCCGCTTGGCGGGCGGCGACCGCCGCCCGCCAAAGTAGGAATGAGGGCCATAATGTCTAATGTCCCTACTTATAGCTGCAATACACTCTACTAGGGCAGACCTTAGGGGTGACATATGCAAAAATAGGACTTTGTAAGTACTTTTAATTCTAATGTCAAATTTAGGCTTAGTTTTATTTTAAAAAGCAGCCTGCGAGGCAGGGCTGCCTTTAAAATGACAGCGGGCACACCACAGCTTGGCACCCTTAAGTGCCTTAACTCCACTGGGGTCCCTAAACCTACATGTCCTCCCACATACTAGGGACTTACAGGTAGGTTTTCTGAGCCAAATGTAATCATGCCTACCTACCATATACCTTTTAAACAGAGTACTGACCCTGGGCCTGGTTAGCAGAGCCTAGGGCACAGCCGGAGTAGAGTCAGTAACCACCTGTATCAGTCAAAAAATGGGGGGTGTTCAGGCCTAAAAGAATGACTTTCTCTGATTTTTAGCATTTTAAACACTGTCAATCTGTATTGGTGGACCCAACAACACAGCTACCAAGGCCCATCACATACCATAAGTCGAAATGAGCGCTGTAAGTCTTTCAACATCAAAAAATGAGAACCAGACTCATGGTATGTCTCAAAATGTAAATGCGTGCCCAAACCCAAACGCTGTCTGCATACAGATATGTAATACACAACATTTGTAGAGTGTCTGTAGTACAGGGAGTTACCTGACTGCAGCTCACATAAGGTGCTGTTTCAGCAACTCCAAGCACCAGAGCAGTGTTCACTTGTCCACACACCCCTGTTTGGCAACTCCCAATTGAAGTTAATTCACCTTGGAAAAATATATTTGCTAAATGTGTGTAGTAGAGAGAGTGAATTCACAGCAACTCCCAGGAGGCACTGTTTCACTAACTCAAAACGCCAGACCAGTGTGCACTGACAATAAATTCCTGTTTGATAACTCTCAATTGAAGTGCACTCACCTGGGAGGATACCACTTATCAAGTGTGGGAATTAGAGGGGGTGATATGGCTGCTAAGGCCAGGAAGGCATTTTGGCCCTCATTCTGACCCTGGTGGTTTGAAACCGCCAGGGCAGAGGGCCGCGGAAGCAGCGCCAACAGGCTGGCGGTGCTTCATGGGCAATTTCTGACCGCAGCGGTAAAGCCGCGGTCAGAAAAGGACAACCGGCGGTTTCCCACCAGTTTACCCCTGGCCCAGGGAATCCTCCATGGCGGCGCTGCAGCGCCGCCATGGGGATTCCGACCCCCTTCCCGCCAGCCTGTTCCTGGCGGTTTACACCGCAAGGAAGAGGCTGGCGGGAACGGGTGTCGTGGGGCCCCCCTAACAGGGCCCCATAATGATTTTCAGTGTCTGCTTTGCAGACACTGAAAATCGCGACGGGTGCAACAGCACCCGTCGCACCCCTGCAAATCCGCCGGCTTCCTCTTTGCAGGGCCTTTCCCGCCGGGCCGGCGGGCGATCTTCTTGAGATCGCCCGCCGGCCCAGCAGGAAAGTTAGTATCACCGCGGCGGTCATTTGACCGCGGTGCGGTGTTTGGGTGGTTTCCGCCCGGCGGGCGGGGCCCGCCGCCCGCCGGGGTCAGAATGACCCCCTTTGTTTGTAAATACAACCGTCAGCCCAGTGTTCACTTGCCCAACTACCCCTGTTTGGAAACTCTCAATTGTAGTGTACTCACCTTGGAGGATTATATTTGCCAAGTGTGGGAAGTAGAGGGAGTGACATCACTGCTAAGGCCAAGAAGGCCCTGTATCTGTACATCCAACCCTAAGCCCAGTGCTCACTTGCCCAAATACCCCTGTTTCTTAACTCTCAATTGAAGTGCACACAGCTGGGAAGATACTATTTGTCAAGTGTTTTTACTAGAGAGAGTTACCTGACTGCAACTCCCAGAAGACCCGGTTTCACTAACTACAAACACCAGACCAGTGCTTCCTTTCCCCAATACATCTGTTGGTGAACTCTCAAATGAAGTTTACTCACCTGGCGGGAGAACATTTGTCAAGGGTGTATACTAGAGAGAGGGTTACTTGACCGCAACTCCCAGGAGGCACTATTTTAAACACTCCAAACACCAGACCAGTGGTCACTTGCCCCAAAACATCTGTTAGTGAACTCTCAAATTAAGCTGACTCACCTGGAGGGAAAACATTTGTCAAGTGTGTATACTAGAGTGAGTAAACCTGACTGCAACTCCCAAGAGATACGGTTTTAACAACTATAAACACCAGACTGGTGTGCACTTGTCAACAGACCCCTGTTTGGTAACTCTCAATTGAAGTGCACACACCTGACAGGATACTACTTGTCAAGTGTGGGAAGTAGAGATAGTGACATGACTGCCAAAGCTAAGAAGGTCCTGTATCTGTAAATCCAACAACCAGGCCAGTGTTCTCTTGTCCAAATACCAATGTTTGGTGAACCACAAATGAAGTTCACTCACCTGGGGAGAACACATTTGTATAGTGTGTTTAGTACAGGGAGTGACATGACTTCTGAGGCCAGGAGGCTCTGTTACTGTTACTTCACACACCAGCCCAGTGTTCTCCTGTTCAAATACCATTGTTTGGTAATCCACATATGAAGTCTACTCACCTGGTGGATACTATTTATCGATAGGGAATACCCTGACTGCAATTTCCAGGAGGCACTGTTTCTCTGACTCCAAATACCAGACCAGTGTTCTCTTGTCTAAAGACCCCTGCTCGGAAAACTCTCAATTAAAGTGTACTCACCTGGGGAAGGACCCTTTGCTAAGTGTTATGAAGTAGAGGGAATGATATGACTGCACAGCACAATAGGGAGATTCTAGCCAGGTGACCATGACTGCATGCTGAAAGCTGATTGCCTCGCTACAGCTGTTTGCTTAGACTGCCGAACCCCTGGCCTACGTGGGATAGTGCCTTTCTAGACTACAGGATTCCCTACTCAGAGATGAGGGATGATGTATTCCCAGTGGGAAACCTGAAGGGTGGATTAGGCTTATTATGCTGTGCTCGAACATAGCGTAGGTAGGAGAACTATATATCACTCCTAATGACAGTATGGTGGGACTGTTTTTTCTGCTTCACTCTCCTTGTCACACTCTTGCCTTTATTGTGTTTTATCCCCCTAATTATGACACTGCATTCCATTTTATCTAAGATGCAGTTACTTCAATAAACACTTATAGAACTATATTTTGCCTTTGTTGTCTTTGCCTGTGTGAGACTAATTTAACTGAAAGGGATGAGATCTGATCGACCATGATTGCCACAATCATCCCTGCTCTTGGGTGGGGATGAGGTGCTGCTAGTTAGCCAGAAAACCCGGATTAGGCTGACAGGTATCACATGGTGTGGAATTGCACTAAGTACCCCACAATCTATGCTATTCTGCCACCTGAATCCAGTAGCCTCATTAAAATAAGGAGAACCTATGTAACTGTATAGTTACTTTATACATCCTGTCAGGCATAGAGGCATGCATGTCTGCAATCTCCACTTATAAGAAGTCATTAGTTGCTTTCACCTCCAGATGCTCTTGAAGATCCTGGAGAACTATGGTGTCCTCTGCTGCACTGTCTAGCAGTGCCATTGCCCACTTCCTCTTCTTCAGTAAAGCCCTCTTCCTGAGTGGCATGTCGTATCACAACTACTGCCACTTCTTTCTTTTTAAACTGGGGTTTTTGTTGGGGAAGTTTATTTTCTTTCTTGACAGAAACTTCAGACGAGCATTGTGAGTCCTTTCTCAGTTTCACTTTCTCTGTACGCTGTTCTGACCACCCACCTCTCTCACTGCATTTTTCCAGTGAGTCCTGTATATTAGTATATCGATGTCTGTCAGGCGTTTTTATATTATCTCTATTTCTAAGATTATATCTATTCTGAGGGGTCACTGAATGCGGAGATTCTCCCCTTCCTTTTTTAGGTGTTGATTGTTTTTTATCCCAGCGCTTTTTAGAACCTTCAGGTGCTTGCTCAGTAGAACCTTTATTAGATCTACCTTGTAATTGTGGTTTAAGTGGTCTGGCACCCTGACTATCTCGAATGATACTAGAGTAGGTCCCAGCCATAATCTTTGGCAGCTAACTATCTTGATCTTGTGCAGGAATGTCCCGGAGCCGCATACTTACTACTAGTGCAACTGCTTTCCCTTTAAGGTTACTTAATATGATTTAAGACACAGTGGCAAAATTGCCCATTAATTGCATCCCCATATCTGGGGCCGGGCAGCCCATATTTATCTTGAATTTGTTTTAACACCTCCAGAAAATTGGCAAGTGTTGGTGTATACTATGTGTGGTAGTATAGAGCGTGATAAATACCGTGCCCCGTGTGTTGTAATGTAAGGACCATCCCAAATGGCAAGCACATAGTGAGGATTCTATGTTTGTCCCTGAGGACCCGTAGGGTTAAAGACTGCTTCCAGCACATTTCTTTTTTGAGCTAACCAAAACAGAATTTCTTCCCGCTTGTCAGGTGCTTTATCCATGATCGAATGTACAGTTGCAGGGTTAATGCCTGGCGTAACTGCGTGTGGTTGTGCTGGGGCAGCACGTGCTGGGTTAATATTTAGTGTTTGCATTACAAACTGTACTAACAGTCTGTATATTCTAGTGAGCTCTATATATAAGTGGTGGACTTCAGCTACCACTAAGCTTTGCTGTATCAGGGTGTGGTGTATTTGTGGTCAATAGAGGCCAGGTCGGGCCTTCATTGCTCAGAGGACCTACCCTAATGTGTAATGTCTTATGTGGTAGGGTGTGATCAGGCCAATTATTATGGTTTTGATAAGATAAAGGTATTTCTAAATATGTATATGCTCTGTATTGTGCAGGTATTGCTAGAGGGGTATAATGATGGAATATGTTTGTGTTTCCATCTGCTGCTGTAAAGGTGACCCAAGAATAAAAAATGTCTGTTCTGTACGCTTGATGTGCCTCAACAACAAAAGTGACTGGACCCCCCTGGGCCGTTAGCTATTTGCCAATAAGTGTGCAGTAAGGGGTGGTCGTGTATGTACTGCAATTATCACCCATTGCGGGTTCGCCATGTTAATGGTAAATGTGTGTTCAGAGATAAGGACACCAACTGGCGTTTGATCCTTTTAAGGTTCAAGCTTGAACAATCTACAGTTTTAGATAGGTACTACCTAGTTAGCTGAGGAGGAAATCCTCAATACCACAGATGTCTCCGTATATAGTATCAAGGTGTCTTTAGCCTTTAGTGAGACAGAGATACTTAGGAGGATCCAAAAATGAGTGCCTGAGACAGAGATACTTAGGAGGATCTGGAAATTAGTGCCAGACCAACCTAACTCCAAACACCAGCACAGTGGCCACTTGTCAAAGTACCCTTGTCTGTCAACTATCAAATGAATTATACTCACCTGGGACTGATCAAGCACAGATCATGCCCAAATTACAGACATATTGGTCAACATAACTCCATCTTGCTAACCCAACATGAAATATTAGAGGACTGGAATGATACCTTAACCACTGTGTATAACAACTGTTCACAAGGCCTCAAGATGCATCACTAGATTGGTATTTGCAGTAGACACATTCACACTGCACTAGGCACATGATGACTCCAGTCACATATACAACAAAGTCCTAGATCTGCCTGCTTTGCGCTCAACTAGGCCTCCAAATGGGCAAAGCCATATCTTGCCTACCAGTGTCACTCATGGCAAGATGGCATTTCAGGCCATTCTCCCAACTGCTAATGATCTGCATATTTCAGAAGCAGCTTGAGTCAAAATGAATTGGCATGCTTCACACATGGCATGCCAATACACCCAAAACCATAGTTACTTCCCACAATAGGATTAACTGCAACTTAACTTTGTACAAGGCTTCCTGTAACACCAAGCCATCGGAGGCAGATGTTACAATACAACAATGACATTGTACGTTACATATCAACAGGTCAAGCTGCAGCTGGGTACACAGACTCCACAGAACAGACTGCCACTACTCTCTGGATGGAGCCCTCAGTGAGGAAGACACTCATGGATATCAGGACATGGAGGACTGTTCTGGTCCATCTGGGCAACCTGGTCAGGAGACAACAGTGAGTCTCACTGTGGCCACTACATCACCTCCCAGCCTGGTTGCTTTAACATCACAGGCAGCCATTCAGCCCCCAACCTGTGTACCGAGCACAGTGTCTACCATCTCATGACCCCCAGTCCTGGATCCTGAGGTGCAGGACAACACTTTGGACAATGAGGGTCCAGAACTAGTTGGAGAAGTCACCCTGTGGAAAGGGAATAGGCCTGTGTGGTAGGGTGGGTGGTATGGATGCTATTGGCCAGCGGGGTGAGACCACTGGGGCTGATCTTGGCCAGGACACCATCAGACATGTCTTGGAGGTCTATCAGGAGTCCCAAGGTGTGATGGCCCAGGTCTTGACTGAACTCTTAGAAATCAAGCAGCTACAGAGAAACATGCACAGAGACATGTGAGAACAGATGGAGGCCTGGAATGCCAACATGGCCTTTCTAACAGAGGTGTTGAGGGACATTCACACCACCCTGAGCAGGGCTTTCCAGAAACAGTCTACCCATTCCTTTAGCTCATCAACACCAGGCCCATCAACATCTGTGCCAGCCTCTGGAAGGGAGGCCCTGCCAGAGGAAGAACTCGGCCCAGACACCCCTGCCTCTGTAGCAGCAGATCTCCCCCAGAGAAGCGGGGATATCCCGCTAAGAATCTAAGAGGTGCACTTGGCAAGACACCCACCACTGCTAGCAAGTGACCTCTTCCTAAAGGACCTCTATTGACTGATCCAGAGCTAGGTACCAGTTCCAATGGGAGGAGTACTCTGGACTTTAGACTCCCACTGATGTGGCATCTGCTCCAATGGTTTTCTTCACTATGACTGAGCCCTTCACTTTACATGTTTGTTACTTTATGTCCATTTTTTTTTTTTCAGAATTAGCATTGTAATAAATTCTCCCATCACAAACTCATTGTCTGCTTGCTTAATTTTCACAATTCACTAAGTAGAGATGTAAGACCATGTGAACCATACGATGAAGACATAAACTACTTGTGCAAGCAGGGATATGTTAGACGTACAACATGTCTAGCTCAGGATTATATACAGTATTCACCAAACATCAGTGCAAGTGTCTGCTCAAACCAAAAACTTTATTTCAATGTACAGCACATAGGCTGTCACTATGTCTGGACTCTTAGGAACAAGAATGTGTGACTTATACTGAGTCAAACTACATATTTCATGGTACAGAGCCCCAGACCATAGAAAGAAGGGATTTGTCAGGCATTGTCCTGTAGAATAGGCAAACATTGAAGTGGTTGATGTCATTAGCTTGAGCCTTATTAAATGCCACACCAAAGTAATCCAACATCACATAATCGAAGATACAAACAGGTGGCAGTACAACAGTCTCTGATCACAGGACCATCATAATAAATTTTCCATGTGTCTGGTGGTATGACACAAATATGTCAGTGTTCTGGCACAGGTACTGTGGCCTGCAATGAAGAAGCACATCTACAGTTCTAGGCAGGTCGTACAAAAAGATGGTTTAGCCAATGTGAAGGAAAAATGACTTGATCAAAAGCTCGGACTACATATTTTCAGACCACATGATGACACAAATGGTGCATCAGGCCCACCACAAAACACAAAACAAGTGCAATGTGCCCTTGTGTACTTCCACTGAAACACTGTTTCAACTATCTTGGTACAGGTTTCACACATCTAAACTCTGCGACCTACATTACCTGGAAAAGACGATGCCCATTTTTAATGTCAGATCAGCATCGGATACCTGTAAATCTCACAACTCTGAAATACCCACAAGAAATTTTCATGGTGAAGGTACCTGTACAAATAATAAAACAAGGAGTTTAGGCTTGAAACCATACCTATGACATAAGTCACATAGCAAGAAAATGGAAAACAAAGTACATTGCAAGGAAATTGATATAAACAAAGCAACATCATCAAAGTGATGATGTGCCAAAATATATCTTATCAAGCAGACTTTGGCTGAATGTTGCATAGTATCAGCTCCCTAGCTGTTTCCAAAACACTCAACCTCTTCACCACTGTCATCCTCACTTGGCATTGTCTCAGCCGGTGGCACTGCAACTCCCTCCATTCTGGGATTTTCTGGATATTCCTGTACAGGGCAAGGTTGTGTGGAATGCAGCATGTCACAGTGATCTGACACACTTTCCCGGGTGAGTAGAGGAGGGCTCCACGAGTCCGGTCCAGACAGTGGAATCTGGCTTCCAGGAGCCCCAAAGCCTACTCCACTGGCCACCATGTTCTTCCATGGGCCTCATTGAAGCAGACGTCCCCTGGTGTAGTTGGATTCCACATTGGCATCAATCACTAGGGACAGTTTGGATATGCTGAGTCTCCTGTCAAGGAATGGGACATAAGTGTAAAAATGAGTACCTCACTTGTAGCACCTGAGATTGCACCCACACAATCAGGACAGATGTGACTTACCAACCAGCCTGGCCCTCTCTGGGTGAAGTTTTGACATTAGCTGGGGTATGCTGCTGTTACTCATTATGAAGGAATCATGGGCTGAACCCGGGTAATGGGCACAGATGTGAGATGTAGAGATCTGCCAAACAGGCAACTTGCATGCTGATGGATTGGAAGTTCTTTCTTTTGTTATAGATTTGTTCAATGACCTGATGAAGCACTGCCAAGGTTCGTTTGATTGGTTCTCAAGAGCAGTACCCTCATGAGGCCCACCTTCCAGCAGCTCCGACTCTGATTGTATATATATGTATATGTTAGACTTTTCATCCTTGCCGTGGTGTCCCTTAACTTTTTGCCTCTGTTCCCCAGGTTGTTGATGTGTGCTGGACTCTAATTTTGCTGTTTTTGCTGACCAGTGCTAAAGTGCAAGTGCTCCTTTACAAAATGTGTATGTAATTGGCTTATCCATGATTGGCATATTAGATTTACTAGTAAGTCCCTAGTAAAGTACACTAGAGGTGCCAGGGCCTGTAAATCAAATGCTACTAGTGGGCCTGCAGCACTGGTTGTGCCACCCACATAAGTAGCTCTGTAATCATGTCTCAGACCTGCCATTGCAGTGTCTGTGTGTGCAGTTGTAACTGTAAATTCGACTTGGCAAGTGTACCCACTTGCCAGGCCTAGAGCTTCCATTTTCTTACATGTCAGACACCCCTAAGGTAAGTCCTAGGTAGCCCCAAGGGCAGGGTGCAGTGTATGGTTATGGTAGGACATATAGGCCCTCATTCTGACCCTGGCGGTCAAAGACCGCCAGGGCGGAGGACCGCGGGAGCACCGCCGACAGGCCGGCGGTGCTCCAATGGGGATTCCGACTGCGGCGGTAAAGCCGCGGTCGGACCGGCACCACTGGCGGGCTCCCGCCAGTGTACCGCCGCCCCATTGAATTCTCCACGGCGGCGCAGCTTGCTGCACCGCCGCGGGGATTCCGACCCCCCCTACCGCCATCCAGATCCCGGCGGTCCGACCGCCAGGATCCGGATGGCGGTAGGGGGGGTCGCGGGGCCCCTGGGGGCCCCTGCAGTGCCCATGCCACTGGCATGGGCATTGCAGGGGCCCCCGTAAGAGGGCCCCTACATGTATTTCACTGTCTGCTGCGCAGACAGTGAAATACGCGACGGGTGCAACTGCACCCGTCGCACAGCTTCCACTCCGCCGGCTCGATTCCGAGCCGGCTTCATCGTGGAAGCCTCTTTCCCGCTGGGCTGGCGGGCGGTCTGAAGGCGACCGCCCGCCAGCCCAGCGGGAAAGTCAGAATTACCGCTGCGGTCTTTCGACCGCGGAACGGTAACCTGACGGCGGGACTTTGGCGGGCGGCCTCCGCCGCCCGCCAAGGTCAGAATGAGGGCCATAGTAATGTGTTTTATATGTCCTGACAGTGAAATATTGCTAAATTCGTTTTTCACTGTTGCAAGGCCTGCGCCTCTCATAGGTTAACATGGGGGCTACCTTTAAATATGATTAAAGTGTAGATTCCCTTTGGGAGCAGATGGACATATGGAGTTTGGGGTCTCTGAGCTCACAATTTAAAAATACATCTTTTAGTAAAGTTGATTTTAAGATTGTGTGTTTGAAAATGCCACTTTTAGAAAGTGGGCATTTTCTTGCTCATACCATTTCTGTGACTCTGCCTGTTTGTGGATTTCCTGTCTGGGTCACAAAGGGAGCTGGGGTGTAGTCTGCATTTCCTGATGAGCCATCTGTGCTAGGAGGGAGAGGAGGAGTGGGCACTCACACCTGAAAGGGCTGTGCCTGCCCTCACACAATGCAGTCTCCAACCCCCTGGTGAATTCTGGGGCCTGGCCTGGGCAAGGCAGGATTTTACTTCAAAAGAGACTTTACTTTGAAGTAGGCCTACTTCAAAGGAGAAATTGGGTATAAGAAGGGCACCCAAAACCACCCACTTTAGAAACACTTCTGGAAACAAGAGGAACCTCTGCCTGGAGAAGAGCTGAGGAAGAAGAGCTGCCCTGCCTGTGACTGTGCTGTGTGAAGCTGTCATGTGTTTCACCATTGTTGAGAGGAAATCCGTCAACACCAGACTGAACATAGGTTGGGACATAGCAGCAGATAGGGTCATTGTATGTAGGAAGGCCCCGGTGGCTAGGATGTGCAATACTGACATGATTAGTACAATGGGTGGTAGGTTGGTTTGGATAACTACTAGCTGGCATACAATCTGGCTCCAACTGACAACGTAAATCCATTATTGTTTGCCTATTTAGATGGTTGGATGAAGCAGGATGAAGTGGCATTCTTCCATGGCCTGAAGGTCTGGCAGTGAACGGTAGACAGGAGGTTGTTGCATCCTCCCTTTCCAAGGCTACCTATGTGTGACAAGACATGATTTATAACATTAGTCAGTATGTCCCCAGAAACATACATGATGCATGCCAGCAACATCATGTGAAAAAGCATTTCAGACTGGATAAACATGACACACAGTACACATCACAGCTGGTAACTACACAATGGTCATATGTGACCCTCATTGTTTTCCTGAAGTGTTCACAACATGGATTTGGATGAAACTTAAAGATGTGCTACACAATTTCCTCTAAAAAGTGACTGTATATTCTGATCAGCAAAAAGACCATCGGGGTGGTGGCCTGCGCACCACTGTTAAATGCCACCTGTGACATTCAAAAGACTATAATGGTGGATGACTAGAAAGTCCTATATGACTAGACAGAATAAGGATGTTTGTGATGCAAATAAACATACAATGTAGGTGTGATACAGTTTATAAAATCAAACACAGCATTTCAGGCTGCCAAAATGGCGGATGCCTGACTTACTCCACTGAATATTAGGAACCACCAGCAATTGTCAGCGGAGGTTGTCAGGGTGGTATGTGGTTGCAACCAAGGCAGACATAGCCATAGGCTAATGTTGTTGCATATGGTGGTTGCAGCCCAATGGCTAAGTCCACCTGTGGTGATGACTGTGTACTTGATGGACGTGACCACCATGTTGTGCAGATTCTCTCAGACTGACTCCTGACAGTGCTGCCAGCAATGCCTTCACAACCTGAGCTGTTGTGTGGCACCTCTGTGAGCAATCATACTACATCCAGCAGGTGATAGGGACATATGTTAAGTTCAATCACATTGTGTTGTGTGAGGTGTTTTGGCTTCTTAGATCCTCCTTGTGTTGGATACACATAACTAGGTAAGGAGACATTACTGTCATCCACTGAGATTTTTTAACAATGTTTGTAAATGTTAGACAACATGTATTTGCATGACAGCATGAGTTGTGCATGCATTTTGGATGAGTAATTTGAGGATCTTGTAGTACCACAGATCTTTTACCCCACATCTGGCCTTGCCAAACTAGTCTGGAAGGCATTTCATGACTCACTCTGCCCTCCAGGTTGCCGAACATACCACATGCCAAATTGCTGATGGCCCCCCGGCCTGCAGAGCCCAGGCCTGTCACATGCATCTTCAAGTATGAGCTATAGTATAGGCTGGGGTAGGGCCACTGTGACTATGCAACTGTGGCACTGTGACCACTCCCTGACATGGCCATGACATGTGACTCACCAGCTTGGTCACATAACAGAAATTATACAATGGATACCTTTGTATGTTGGATGAAATCTCTGTGGGGTAGACACATATGTCCAAAGGAGTGTTCTGTGGTACAGGTGCATAGCACAGGAGCCACCCCCTGAAGTGGCATGAGTCCTCATTTGATAGGTCACATGTCCACACATGCACAAGAAATACAATTTCTGCGCCCACCATGCCAGCCCCCTCATTGTCACTCAAGTATAATGGTGATGTCTGTACAATGGAAGTTGCCTGTAGGGACTACATGCAGTGAGTCAATCTTGCAGACTTTTAAAAGTGTTGGTACAGTCAAGCCTCAGGAGTTAACCCTTCAGAAGCCACATGTTTGTGTAGTATTTCATTGTGGTTCACATCACAGTACATGTTGCTGGAATATGGGCTACCTGATGTAAGTAGGCTTGCTTAATCATTGTAGGCTATAAGAAGGGTGGTGGGTTAGTCTGTAGATGAATACAAAAGTGTTTAGGCATATCCCTGTACTTATTGGCTTGTGTGCTTTACATTTAGGATGTTTTAACAAATTGAAATTGTCCAGCTTGGTTTTTCTGACTTGTGTGTGACTCAAAACTTTGTGTGAAAACTCATGATTGCAATCTCTTGAGTTGTCACTTGCATCCATGTAGGTCCATGCCCATCAAAAGAAGGAGAAATGGAGAGGTATCGCCTGGAAGGTGCAGACCCTGGGGGTCCACAGCCGGTGGAGCACCCACTGTAGGAAGAGGTGGGAGGACCTGAGATGCTGGGCCCGGAAGATTGCAGAGGTCCAGCTGGGGCTGTCCTCCCAACATGGGTGGGGCACACTTTGGGCCATGACTCCCATAATTCCATGACCCTCATAATGTCATGCATCCTGCTGCTGGTGTACCCAGACCTTGATGGGTATTTGAGGGGAGCACAACAGCCACAAGTGGGTGAGTACAGGGAATATACCTGCCTGTCCCATTGCCATGTTAATGTTTTAGGTTATTATGACATCTCCTCCTGACGAACAGGGATGAGCCATGCTTGACCATGTAGATGAGTAACTGTTTGTGTAGTTATGTAATGTGTTGCATACTGATGTGCCTTGCCTATTGGTCCATGAACCTAGGACACAACTGTGTACAATCCACAAAAAATTTGATCTCCAGGGACAACATATGGCTGTGTACGTTGATCAATCAAGTACTGTGTGTTGTTGTAGTGGTAGTAAATTCTATGCAACAGGTCACCACTCCTCAGTGTTACAGACTAAAGTAAAGGAAGTGACGGATCACTGTCCTCAGCCATGTGTCTGGTTAAATGAGTATAATGGCATCTGCCAACCAGGGGCTACTTGTCTTCAGCGTCCGACAGGGGATGGTGCCTTACTATTGTCTGTAATGTAAAGATAGCCATTGTTAGACCTGGCATCCTTGGTGTGGTTCTCCCGTCTTTTTGCCTCTGCTTCCTGTGTTTTTGACTGTGTGCTGGATTTTGTGTTTGCTGGTTTTGGTACTCTGGGCACTTTACAACTGCTGACCAGTGCTAAAGTGCGAGTGCTCTCAGTGTAAATTGTATGTGTAATTGGCATTTCCATGATTGGCATATTTGATTTACTAGTAAGTCCCTAGTAAACTGGACTAGCGGTGCCCAGGGCATGTAAATCAAATACTACTGGTGGTCTGCAGCACTGAGTGTGCCACCCACATGAGTAGCCCTGTAAACATGGCTCAGACCTGTCACAGCACTGTCTGTTTGTGCAGTTTTAAACTGCCAATTCGACCTTGCAAGTGTACTTTCTTGCCAGACCCAAACCTTCCCCTTTTGTACATATAAGTCACCCCTAAGGTAGGCCCTAGGTAGCCCCATGGGCAGGGTGCAGTGTATGTTAAAGGTAGTACATGTACTGATGGGTTTTATATGTCCTAACAGTGAAATACTGCCAATTTCGATTTTTCACTGTTGCAGGGCCTATCTCTCCCATAGGTTAATATGCGGACTGCCTTTACATATCTTTTAAGCGCAGTTTCCCATTGGGAGCAGATAGAGAGTTAGAGTTTGGGGTCTATGAACTCACAATTTAAAAATACATCTTTTGGTAAAGTTGTTTTTTGGATTGTCTGTTTGAAAATTTCACTTTTAGAAGGTGGGCATTTTCTTGCTTAACCATTCTGTGCCTCTGCCTGCCTGTGAAATCCACATCTGGGTCAGACTGACAGTTGGGCTGTTTGTGAATTCCCTCTAGACAGTGACACAAATGGAGCTGGGGTGAAGCCTGCATATCCTAATGAGTCTCCTGGGCTAGAGTGGGGAGGGAGGAGCCGACATTTACACCTGAAAGGGCTGTGCCTGTCTTCACACAATGCAGTCTCCAACCCCCTGGTGTGTGTCTGGGACCAGGCCTAAGCAAGGCAGGATTATGTGACCAACCAAGACTTTCCTTTGACGTTTGCCTACTTCAAAGGTAGAAAGAAGTATAGGTAGTGGACCTAAAAACCCAGATTTTTAGATTACTTCTGGATCAAGAGGAACTTTTGCCAAGGAGTAGAGCAGAATAGCTGGAGTAGTAGTACTGCCCCTTTGCCTGTGAGTATGCTTTGCTGGGTTGGCCTGCTGGTGCTGCTTCTGTCTTTAAGAGAACAAAGACTGGACTTTGCTTTGTTTTCCTGCTTGTGAAGTATGTCCAAATGCTTGGACTGAGCTTGCCCCCTGTTCTGAAGTCTCAAGGCCATCAAAGACTTCCTCTACCAGCACCTGGACTGCCTTGCTGAGACTTCTACCCTGCCAAGTGGTGCTTAATCCAGTCCCTCGGCCCTTGAGAGGAGAAGCTGGTTGAACCAAGACTAAAATTCATGCACAGGAGACGTGCAGGAGACAAATCGACCTAGCACCAGCTTCGTGGCTGAAAAATCGATGCACCACCTGCATCACAGCTGGGACATAGACACATTACCCATGTGTGGCTGCTAAAATTGACGTATCACCCACACAGCATGGCTCTTCACCACTGTGCGTTGGAATTTTGCATGCATCGTCCCTGGGTGTCAAAACCATAACTAACCTGTATGGACCCGAGGTTACCTGTCCGGAAATCAACTCATCACTCTTCTGCAGGAGAGAAACATGACTCATTGCCTACCCGACTGGAAAAGAAATGATGCACAGATCACTTGTGAGTAAAACATAGACACATTGCTGACTTTTGTAACACACGCTGCCCTGTGCAGCTTTATCTTTGATGCAAACCAGGTACTTTGTGTAAAAACAAAGCATTCATTGATTTCCATGGATTAAGACTCTTTTTACTTTAACAATTCATAACTTTGCTTGTGTATGTTGGATTTGTTTTTTGGTTAGTCTTGTTTGATTTAGATAAATATTGTCTATTTTTCTAAACTGATGTTGTGTCACTTTTGTGGTGTTTTCACTGTATTACTATGTGTGTTAGTACAAATACTTTACACATTGTCTCTGAGATAAGCCTGACTGCTTGTGTCAAGCTACCAAGGGAGTGAGCAGGGGTTATTCTAGGTGTGTATCTCCTTTACCCTGACTAGAGTGAGGGTCCCTGCTTAGACAGAGTGCAAACTGATTGCCACCCAGAGACTCCATTTCTAACAGCCATTCTACTTGTAACAGAGCAGACATTGTTATTTGGGTGCAGCTACAGGTCAATACTGTCCCTTGGCAAGTGGGGAATGTCCATGGACATGATTTGTGTGCCATCACTGTTGCCAATGTTCCTACATGTTAGCATGTGTCCCTTTCTCTTTTGACAACGTGTACACTGCTGTTTCATGCAGGTTCTACCCATGTTCATGGGATGATTCCTGTATTTCTTCACATAAATGTGCATGGAAACCTTGGTTTGGAATAGGGCATTTCCAATGGGAGTGCATTTCATGTGGTGCCACAGACAGGAATGTGTCACCATTGATTGTTGTCTGACACATATTGTCAACCTATCATTGCATGGCATTTGGCATATAAAACTGCAGTATCAATGAGGGATAAGATGTCTTAGCCACCATGCACATTTCCAGGCCATTGATGTGGCATTATGTAGCAAAGTGCACTGCACATTTGTAATGGGGAAAGTTTGTTATCTGCCTGATAGCATGCATCATGGATTGTCTTGAATCTATGTCGAAATGACATGCATTTGGGTAGAA
Source organism: Pleurodeles waltl (assembly GCF_031143425.1). NCBI lineage: Eukaryota > Metazoa > Chordata > Amphibia > Caudata > Salamandridae > Pleurodeles > Pleurodeles waltl. The sequence goes on from NC_090448.1 coordinate 922,274,910, forward strand.
CAATTAATCCACAGACTTCTAGGTTTGTAGGACCAAAACAGACAGTGATGTGGCTTCCCATTGGGCACATGTTGAGGGCTTTCAACAGGTACTTGCAAACCTTTATGTCTCTCCAACATACAAAGGACTAATGACTTCTACTGATGCAATCAAAGTATGTAATTGTAAGCAGTGCTAGATATTAGTGGTGATTTCCCTGAGGCTTGCTGATTCATTGTGTTTCGGATTTTAGGGACATATCTCCCTGTCCATTTACACATGATGTCTACAGTGTACATTTCCTTGCAAAATGTGTGGCCTATCAGAGCAACATTGGTACTACCTGCATGACTCCACTGGGGCAAATGTCACTTGGTGAAGAGTGAACTGTTTATATATTTTCAGTGTGACATAAGTATTTCCTGGACACCCTCTCCAGGCTATTGTACTGCTGTCAGCAACATGGCATGTTGTAGGAGCATCATTTCTCATTGTTGTGCTATTGTATATGTAACACATTTATGTCTGCATTACCTTGTGTGGGATCTGTGGGAATGCAGTTGGTATTGACCTACTATTGCATGACAACAGGTAAGTGATGCATGCTCAATGAGGCAAAGCATTGTGATGTGATCTCCTACTTGTTAAATGTTTACTGTGGTTGCACAACATTAGCCAATTGGAGTTGTCTGAGATCATGATTTTCCAGTGGGCAACTGTTGACAGTTCAGATGCATGCATGCATATGGTATGGTACATGTAGGGGCTACTTAGATGGAGTTTATTGCTGGGGCCTACTTGACATCATGGTAATGTGTGCTATTTACAACCTTTGTTCAAGTGTAGTTACAGACATGTTATTTCTATTTATATTTGCAGCATCAACACATGGATGCAAAGGAGATAGGGAGGCAAAGGAGACAGGACACAGCAGAGAGGGGAAGCATTTGGTCCCAGGGACTCAGGTCAGGACAAAACTAACTAACTCAGATGGATTGAGTGGCCCAGAGAGTGAGAGGAGTACCACGGAGGAGGCCGGATCTACATCTTCATCATCAGATTCTTCCTCCAGTGGCCACTCCCTAGTGGTGGTAAACCCATTAGGACATACTCCTCTAATACCCTTGTCTGCCACCCCCAGTTCTGTCACTACCCTTCCTGTTATTCCACACCCAGTTGGCCGTGCCCACTCTCCCAACAGGGTGCGAATCTCTTTTGATGCAGCCACCTTTGCCCAGTCCCCGTTACTCCTGCTGCTCTGAGGGAGGAGGCTATTGACCTCCTGAGGAGTATCTCTGTGGGTCAGACTGCCATTGTGAATGCCACACAGGGGTTGACCTGCTAACTTCAGCAGACCAATGATTTCCTGGAAAGCATTCATAGAGCCACGTCGGGCCTACAGAGATCTTTTCAGGCTCTGGCCTCCTGACTGATGGCATTTGGTAAACCCACACCTTCCGTCCCCCTCTCTACCTTCCTCTTCCCAATACAAATCACCAATTTTTCTCCCTATCCCAAACACAAAGACAGATCCACATGCACCTACCGCAACACGCAAAAGCAGCATACATAAACACAAACACCAAAAACACACCACCACACAAGCACTCAACATACACAAGTACACACATCAGCTACCACATGTACAGATACCCCCACAACTCCCACCAGCCCACACACCACATCAAGCATACCCACAGGCATCACCACATTAGACAGTGACACACCCACCACACCCCCCATACCTGCAGACACTGCCCCAACAGATGCACAGACATCCATCATACCCACCTTACGCACAGATACCACACCAACAGACACACAGACATCCACCACACCCAACATACCTGCAGATACCACTCCAACAGACACTCACACATCCACAACTCCCACATCACCCTGCATCTCCACCTCACAGCCCCCAAGAAATGCAAACATACGCACACACACACACACACATATGTAACAGACAACATCCAAACATGAGCATACCTCGCACATGCACATGCTCAAGACATCCATAGCAACACACTAGCCAACCCCTCCCTCAATCAAATCATCAATCAATGTATTTGTAGAGTGCGGCAGTTCACCCGTTAGGGTCTCAAGGCATGGAGGGGCAGAAGTGAAGGTCAGAGGGGATCAGGTGAAGAGCCAAGTTTTGAGGTCCTTTCTGAATTATGATAGAGTGGGAGATCTTCTGAGGTGGATAGGAAGGGAGTTCCAGGTCTTGGCAGCATTGTGGGAGAAGGACCTTCCTCCGGCTGTGGCCTTCCGGACATGTTGGATAGCAGTGAGGGCGGCGGAGAGGAGTTGCCTGGTGGGCGTGTAGAAGGGAAGTCTTTGGTTGAGGTATTCTGCTCCGGCATTGTGGAGGGCTTTGTATGCGTGGGTGAGAAGTTTGAATGTGATTCTCTTGTCTATTGGGAGTCCCTCCTTCAACCTCCAAAGCCATACCCCTTTCCGATGACCATCTCTGTTTTCCAAAGTAACATTTCCTTTGTAAACTTTCCCTTTCCCCTGTTTGCTCCATCCCACTCCCAAACCCAAGAAGCCCCAACCCACATCCCAACCCATCCCTTCTACTTCCAACTCTTCCCTGTCACAACTGCCCCCCCAAAAGCACCCATACCCCTTCCCCCAAGAAGAAGCCCACCCGTCGAAAGAAAACATCCACCCCTCCCAAACCCAAACCCACCCATTCCAAATCGGACCCACCCCTGGATGATCTCTGAGGTACCTGCTTGCCCACTTGAGGCCCCTTCCTATGGAGGTTCTCTGGCAGCAAGACAAGACAGGAGTGAGCACAGTAATGTGTGCAGAAAGACTGATGGACTGGCCAATGGCCTTGGACATTTCACATCTGCTATAAAACAAACCCAAATGTTTTCTTTGGGATATACATTTGTCCTGCAATTCTTTTTCTACCTTTATGTTGTTCCTGAGTAACTTGTGTTGTCTGTCTACAGTTGTGTGTGTTGCAGTCTGCTTGCTGATCCATTTGCTGTTTGCAATATCTGACTTTGTGGGCAGTGCTGGACTCACCCAAGACAAAGGTATATGTTGATTGTCTGGATATGTGTTTGTTAATGCAATTGTGGTGTCATTGCATAGTGGTCTGTTTGCTGTAGTAAGTATTTCATCTTCTGTGGTCCAATGTCAGCATGTATGGCTTTAGACTTGTCACCAATATGGACAGTAGATTAATCTTGTGTGTTGCAGCTTGAGTTTTATTTGTGCAGACATGGACAGTGTTCAATTGTACTACCTTTGTTTGCATTTAACTGAGCATGTGTCCATTTAGCAATGTGTATCTTGCAGCTACTTCATCTAGATGTATGTCCCATACAACTGCAGTTGTATTTGCTTTCTTGACTTGCACTTCCACATTCTGCAGATAGGCAGGTCACTTGGCTTTAGTACTGTTTGTCCCTGAGATACAGGTAGGGCCATTTCCTGTGCAAATGTTGTCTTAGGGGCATGTGCAAAGTGTGATGTGTCCCAGTGCAGAATCCATCCCTGAGTGTTCCTGTTTTGTATTGTTTGCATAGTGAGCTTTGTATGTTTGTCTCTCTGTCTATTGTGCATTCCATTGTCCTTCTATTGAGTTGCAATGTGGGTGATATGTGGGTCCATTGCAGGGCTGGTTCATAGGAGAGGTGTTTTTTTGTTCCATGACAGATCCATACATATATGTGTTGTACCTGCCGACAGACCATGGCATGTGTGCAATGTGAGGGAGTCAGTTGTATTGGTAGTTGTGATGTTGCTGTGTTGTTGGTGTTGTGTGACTAAGTGTTGTGTACAATTCCCTGAAATTGCCTGAGATGGCCAGACATGTATTTTTGTGTGCAGACATGTGTTTTTGTGTGGTGTAGTGGTGCAATGTGAGTTGCCTGCCTAAAAAGGGCGCTTTGTGGTTGTGAATGTGTCCTTGTTTGTGAATTACTCCGACTGTGTACACAATGACAAGTGTACTTGGCCCACTTAGTGTGACCCCCATCTCATGTTTATGATGGCACGACAATCAGTTGTTGAGCTTAATGACACAGGTAGGTGTGTGTACTTACGGTCAGTTGTGTCCACAGCAGTGTGGATTTTGGGCTCCCTCAATGAGATGCAGCAGGACGTCTGGGATGGGCTCCATGTTGGCACAGGACGTGTAACGCTGACTGCAGGTGAGTTGCTCCTTTCATACTCTCAGTTTCCACCTTCTGAGATGCGGTGGGTGGAGCCCCATGGCCCAATTGGTGGTTTGCAACCTCATAATGTGTCCGGCAGAAACACAGGATCCGCTAGCCTGTTTGTGTTGCCTCGTGACCACGGCAGTCTGTGCTGCCTAGCAGTGCTGGCGGGACCGCAACAGTCTTTGTTCCATAGGCCAGCATGACTCATAATACAGTGGTCCAACTGCCAAGCCGATGGCCGCCACCACCGGCATGGCAGTACACAGACCGCCAAACTCATAATTAGGCCCTTATTGAGGTCAAGTCTCTGCTGGCAGCTGATGTTTTTGTTCATATGCATTTAGCGTTACTTTTTTAATGCAAGGTTTATCCTCTGGTCTATTTTTGGACGTTAGGGCTCATTTTGTGGTAAGAAAATAGCAATAAATTCTGGGTTATGCTACTTGGGGAATTCTGTGTATTTTTGCTGTAGTTTTGTGTAATTAGGCTACAGTCAATACACAAGCTATGTCCAGCACTAATAAAATTGGCAACCGAATTAGGTTAAGAAAGCACTGTAATAATTACACTGTAATGCATTCTGTGGTGGGGATTTAAAACATGTCAGAGATCTCATAATTATGAAGAAAACAGCCATTATGAGGCATCTCTCTCACCATTTTAGGGCAGTAAAACAAGTAGAGCTATGTTTAAAAGTGAATTGTTGTGGACACATTATGCCATTTTAAAAAACATTTTCACTTAGATGCAAGAAATGTCCATGTTCAGAAAACAGCTGATGAAAACCAGTATTTAAACAGACACTGCACCTGTGCTTATTTTCTGTCACTACTATAGTTATAACATTCTGTTGTACTAGGCTTGCTGGTTTTATCTAAGACAGTGCAACAGAGTGCCCTTGGAATCTTCTATCTTCATAGTATTAGGAAATATTAGTTCACACTCCTGACTGAGTCCAGAATCCCCTTTCTGCCTCAAGATCAGAAAGAGCCCAGCTTCCTTGGTTCTCAGAGTAAGGGCCTGATTATGATACCCAGGCTGGCTACCTCCCCGCCGTCCCCATTAAGTTTTTCCAGCTGGTCAGCCCAGCAGGAAAGTGTCTGCAGCATTGTCGCCATCCAGTAATCGAGCTGGCCGCAATGCTGTCATCTGCAGGTGGAACCAGCACCCTTGTAATATGCACTGTCTACTGTGTAGACAGTGCTCATTACAAGGGTGCTGGGGAGGGGGACCTCTGCACTGCCCATGCCCCGTGGCCCTCCCTGCACCTGTTCTGTGCCAACCTTTTGATGGTGGCAAAGCTGCCTTGAAAAGGCTGGAGGAGGACCAGGTTGTAATCAGCAGGGCAGAGTTGAGTTCAGCAAGGTTCCTGGCTGATTCCAACCTGCACACCGTCAGCCCATCGGGATCTCATATGCCGGCAGAGATGGTAGTATGTTGGTAGAGCTGCCACCCAACCTTGTAATGTGGAGGTTGGCTGCCACAACCGTGGCAGTCCAACAGCAGCAGTGAATGTGGTGGTCGGAGAACCGCCACACTCATAATTAGGCCCTTAGTTTTAGAATCAAAGATCCAATATGAAGCAGGAACAGTCTTTTCCTAGGCAGACTGTATTTCCACATCGGACATTATTTCACAAGCAGCGGTCTTTATCGTCTTGTCTGGTAAGATTCCAACAACACCCTTATAGAAGAATAGTGGACTCAGTACTTCATGGGGTTGACCCATTTAAGGACTAACTGAATTCCATTAACAAATTTTGTTAACATTCTAGCACAATGCCTTTATTTTTTCAACAGTTGTTTGACAAATGGCAAAATATATCCCACAAGAACTGCATTTCTTCAAAATCATGGGGGAATGTTTGACAAAGATCCATCACCTGTTTGAATACATCCACCCTGTTCATGTTCATGGAGCACTACAACATTCCTAGGAACCCCACTCCATCCCTTGAATTAACCGCTTCTGTGCCACGGATGTAACGGTTACGTCCCGCGGCACAGTGCTCATGTGCCAAGGACATAACAATTACGTCCTCAGCACTGAGCTCAGAGGGAGCGCTAGCGCTCCCTCTGTGGGCTTCCCTCCCACCCCCCAAGGCAGGGATGGAAGGGGAAGCCATTCCCCTTCCACCCCCCGTAATGACGTCAGCGCGCAATCACGCGCTGGCATCATTACAGGGTGCTGGTCGCACTAGAAACCATTTGCTTCCAGTGCGATGAGGGAGAAACAGGTGAGTTTCTCCTCTGGCGGGTGGGGGGTTTGGAACAAAGAGACACCTGGGGAAAGGAAAAGCTTTTCCTTTCCCATAGTGTCTCTTTGAGCATTCCAGCAGGAATGCCCACTAGACGCCAGGGATTTTCTTTTTTTTTTTTGTTTGATTATGCTGTGTGTGTCGGGAGCGGCCCCTTGGGCAAGGGTCACTCCCATTTGGGGGGCATGTTTGTTGTGGCCATTTCTGGCCCCCTTGGGGGGCAAATCGGCCTATTATGTTTAGGCTGATCTGCCCCCAAGGGGGGCAGAAACCACTAGAACTTCAGGGATTTTTCAAATATGTTTATCTATGTGGGGGGGCATCCCCTTGGGCAAGGGGCGCTCCCCCAAGGGGAGCATTGAACTGTTAGCCATTTCTGCCCCCCTTGGAGGCAGATGGGCCTATTTTTTTTTTTAGGCCCATTGTCCCCAAGGGGGCAAAAGCCACTTAGGCACCAGGGATAGTGTGTGTGTTTGGTTTTTTTGTTTGTGGGTGGGCCCTTGGGCAAGGGTCGCTCCCCGTAGGGACACACTACTAAAGGTATTTTCTGCCTTCCTTGGGGCAGATAGGCCTATTTTTTAGTAGACCTATCTGCCACTATGGCAGAATCTAGTTAGGCACCAATTTCTAAATGCTTGATGGTGGGATATTTGTCAACTGTCGAAGTATTTGCATTTGTGATAATTTTTTGTCCTCCTTTTTGTTCTAGTTCAAAGCTTTTGCTTTCTTTGCTGTGGCTCCTTGCGGTTTTGGTGGTGGTTGACCTGCGGTTTGCATAGTTGCATGTTTTAGGTAAGTTAAAACAATTTACTCCAAAGGAGTATTGTTGCTATGCATGAATGACATGTTTGTAGGTGGTGTACTAAATGCAGGTTTACGTGAAATTGTCCTTAGATTTGTGCACAATGATATTTGTGTGGTCTTATTTCTAATTTGCTTTTATTTATTTCTTTTTAGTGGGATATCATTGGTGAATGCTGTGTCTGTACAGAGTACTTGCTAGTGATTCAAGCTTTTTCAAGCAAGTGAGCGGTATAGTTTTTGAGTTTATAACTCTTACTAATAAAGCTACACTTAATTACTTATCTGACACAGTGCTGGTTGTTGGTGGTGCATTTGTCGAGTTAATTTCCGTAGGAAAGATCATGGCTAGCTGCAGGATGACCGCTCAGCAAGTGGTTGGTATGGTTTTTGAGTCATTGTCTAATCATGATTATGAGACAGACTCTGCATCTGAGGCAGAGTAGGAAGTGAGAGATTCTGGCAGTGAAGTTTCTGTCGGACAGGAATCTTCTGATGAGGAAGCCACACTCACTGCAGATGAAGGGCCTGTTTTAGAGGAGGACACTGATGTGCCATTAGTGCAGCGACCTGGGGCTGAAAGGTTTCCCGTTAGAAGACCTGAACTCTGGGTGCCCCAAACATGGAGCAGCCAGAGTTGCCTGCCTTTACTGGTCTTCCGGGGTGTAGAGACAATACAGAGAACTTTTTGCCTGTCAATTTCTTTGAGTTATTTGTGGATGATGTGTTCTTGGAAGAGATTGTTGAGCAGACTAATTTGTATGCGGAGCAGTATTTGAGGGACAATGCTGCTAGACTTAGGCCACACTCTAGAGCTACCCAGTGGATTCCCACAAACTTGGAGGGGATGAAAAGGTTTTTGGGTTTGACTCTTTTGATGGGGTTGATAAGGAAGCCGTCACTGGCTTCTTATTGGTCTACTAGTCCCTTGATGGCAACAGCTATATTTCCTGCAACCATGAGTCATAATCGGTATTTGCTTCTTCTTAGGATGCTGCATTTTATTGACAATACATTAGCCTTGCCACGAGATCACCCTGATTCTGACTGTCTTTGTAAGATTAGGCCTGCCCTTGATCAGTTTGTAGATCGGTTTTCAGAGGTCTATGTTCCAGGCAAAGAAATAGCTGTGGACGAGTCTTTGGTCCTCTTCAAGGGTAGTTTGGTTTTTAGGCAGTACATTCCTAGCAAGAGGGCACGATATGGAATTAAATTGTATATGCTGTCTGAAAGTAGTACAGGATATGTGTATAATTTCCGTGTCTACACTGGTAGGGATTTCAGTATTGACCCTCCTGGTTGTCCTCCCACTTTTGGAGTTACTGAGTAAATTGTGTGGGAACTTGGTAGACGACTGTTCAACAAAGGTCACCATTTGTATGTAGATAACTTTTACACTGGAGTGCAGTTGTTCAAGGAATTGTTTAGAGTGGACACTGTTGCTTGTGGCACAATTCGTTGTAACCGGAAAGGCTATCCAAGGGAGCTTGTCTGTAAAAAACTTGAGAGAGGACAGTGCAGTGCCTTGCGGAATGATGAGTTGGTAGCTTTGAAAATTTCAGACAGGAGGGATGTCTACATGGTAAGTACCATCCATGATGAGAGTACTTCCCCCGTGACTGTTTGGGGCTAGATTGCTGAAGTGCACAAACCTGTGTGCATTTTAGATTATAATAAGCACATGGGAGGTGTAGATAGAGTTGATCAGAGGTTGGAACCTTATACTGCTATTTGTAAGTCTTACGTTTGGTATAAGAAGTTAGCAATTCACCTCTTACACTTAGCAACTTTTAATGCTTTTATTGTGTTTAAGGATAGGTCTCCAGAGTCAAAGATGACATTTGTGAAATTTCAAGAGTCAGTGATAGAGAGCCTTATTGTGGTGGAACAGGCCAGAGTTCCTAGAGAAGCAGTGGTGGAGGATGTGGCTAGATTGAAAGATCACCACTTTGCTGAGCACATTCCTCCCACACCCAAAAAAGACTTTCCAGCTAAGAAATGTAGAGTGTGTTTTCGAAGAGGTATCCGGAGGGAGACTCAAATATACTGCCCAGATTGTCCTTCAAAGCCTGGGCTGTGTGTGGGTGGTTGTTTTTAAGAATTACCACACCTAGAAGAATTACTGGGAACAACCATGAGTGTAAACTCCCTGTTTTGTATTTTCATGTGTTCAGTTTCATGGTTGGCATTTCTGTCATGTACTTAGTTAGACTTTTTGTGTTTGTAGTTTTGTAATTATTTCTAATTAGTTAGTGGTTTCTTTGTTTAAAAAAAAAAAAAAGTGATGCCATTGTGTGTGGAGTGGCGCTTGGCTGACGGTGTACATATTTACTTGCTGTTGGCTACTGCAACACACTGCCAGCCAAACACCAGTCCACACACTCCCATCAGCTGGTGTGATTGGTGTATCAGGCATGTGGGCATATGTAAGTGATGGGCCCTTGAGTGGCGCTGTCTGTAGATGCAAATGTTGTAATGTGCTGGGCCAGTGGCTGGCAGCGTGAAGGGTCTTGTGCATGTCATGTATGAAAGGTGTGTGAATGGACTGTAAAGCGGTTGGTGCCTTACCGTGGCTTTACAGCTTACGAGCTGTGAGTCATTGGTTCCGTTTTTTGGCCTTTCAGTTATTAACAGTGCATTTCATTTTGGGGAAATCTCCTGTTAATACAATGTGATCCACTGAACCATCACTCACCCTCGTGCCAAATCCAACCAGTGTGTGTGGATAAAATTACAAAACCAGCTCCGCTGTAAGCAGACGTCGCAGCACACCTGTGACACGCTATGTGCCTCGGGTGGGACCCCGATGACGAAGCATGCCACCAACTTAGTTGGTGGGTGAATGGTCTTTTTAACAAAACCTAAGTGCATTTCTTTTCACAATTTTAGTGTTTGGAACATCACATAAGTATGTGGATACACCAAAATGATCTATTGTAAAACTACCTGTGTTTGGGGGGGCACCTATGGTTTTGGTCCCGATGCGGCCTTCATCTAGGGAAACCTACCAAACCCAGACATGTTTTAAAAATAGACACCCCAAGGAGTCCAAGGAGGTGTGGCTTGCCTGGATCCCCCAACATTTTCTTACCCAGAAACCTCAAATTTGCATAAAAAAATCATATTTTCCTCACTTTCTTTGTAGGATCACCACTGCGGTACAAAGTTCCTACCACCCAGCGTTCCCCTCAGTCCCCCAAGTAAAATGATACCTCACTTGCATGGGTCCCCAAAGCATAGTCAACCTAAAAGATGTATAAAAGAAAAATATGTGCTTATCAACTCGCTGTGCTATCCTCTCAATCTCTACAAGTTTTTTGCCTTTTTCTGTTGCAGGCACCTGGCCCAGCCCCACAAGGGAGGTACCATTTTTATCGGGAGACTTGGGGGAACACTGGGTGGAAGGAAATTTGTGGCTCCTTTCAGATTCCAGAACTTTCTGTCACCAAAATGAGAGGAAAAAGTGTTTTTTGGGCCAAATTTTGAGGTTTGCGAAGGATTCTGGGTAACAGAACCTGGTCAGAGCCCCACAAGTCACCCCATCTTGGATTCCCGTAGGTGTCTAGTTTTCAAAACTGCACAGGTTTGATAGGTTTCCCTAGGTGCCGGCTGAGCTGGAGGCCAAAATCCACAGCTAGGCACTTTGCTAAAAACAGCTCTGTTTTCTTTGTGAAAATGTGATGTGTCCACGTTGTGTTTTGGGGCTTTTCCTGTCGCGGGCGCTAGGCCTACCCCCACAAGTGAGGTACCATTTTTATTGGGAGACTTGGGGGAACGCTGGGTGGAAGGAAATTTGTGTCTCCTCTCAGATTCTAGAACTTTCTGTCACCGAAATGAGAGGAACAAGTGTTTTTTTGGCAAAATTTTGAGGTTTGCAAAGGATTCTGGGTACCAGAACCTGGTCAGAGCCTCACAAGCACCCCATCTTGCATTCCCCTAGGTGTCTAGTTTTCAAAACTGTGCAGGTTTGCTAGGTTTCCCTAGGTGCTGGCAGAGCAAGAGGCCAAAATCCACAGCTAGGCACTTTGCAAAAAACAGCTCTGTTTTCTTTGTGAAAATGTGATGTGTCCACGTTGTGTTTTGGGGCATTTCCTGTCACGGGTGATAGGCCTATCAATGCAAGTGAGGTACCATTTTTATCGGGAGACATGGGGCAATACAGAATAGCAAAACAAGTGTTATTGCCCCTTGTCTTTCTCTACATTTTGTCCTTCCAAATTTAAGACAGTGTGTAAAGAAGACGTCTATTTGAGAAATGCCCTGTAATTCACATGCTAATATGGGCACCCCGAAATTCAGAGATGTGCAAATAACCGCTGCTTCTCAACACCTTATCTTGTGGCCATTTTGGAAATACAAAGGTTTTCTTGATACCTATTTTCACTTTTTATATTTCAGCAAATTAATTGCTGTATACCCGGTATAGACTAAAAACCCATTGTAAGGTGCAGCTCATTTATTGGCTCTGGGTACCTAGGGTTCTTGATGAACCTACAAGCCCTGTATATCTCCGAAACCAGAAGAGTCCAGCTGACTATATTGCTTTCAAAAATCTGACATCGCAGGAAAAAGTCACAGAATAAAACGTGGAGAAAAATGACTGTTTTTTTCACCTCAATTTCAATATTTTTTTATTTCAGTTGTTATTTTCTATAGGAAACACTTGTAGGATCTACACAAATGACCCTTGCTGAATTCAGGTTTTTGTCTACTTTTTAGAAATGTTTAACTTTCTGGGATCCAGCATTGGTTTCTCACCCATTTTGGTCACTGGAAGGAGGCTGAAAGCACAAAAAATAGTAAAAATGGGGTATGTTCCAGTCAAATGTCAAAATTGTATTGAAAAATTGTGTTTTCTAATTCAAGTCTACCTGTTCCTGAAAGCTGGGAAGATGGTGATCTTACCACTGCAAACCCTTTGTTGATGCCATTTTCAGGAAAAAAAACACGAGCCGCCTTCTGCAGCCCTTTTTTCCCATTTTTTTGAAAAAATCAAATCTTTCACTATATTTTGGCTAATTTCTTGGTCTCCTTGAGGGGAACCCACAAAGTCTCTAGAATCCCTAGGATGTTGGAAAAAAAGGGCGCAAATTTAGCGTGGGTAGCTTATGTGAACAAAAAGTTATGAGGGCCTAAGCGTGAACTGCCCCAAATAGCCAAAAAAAAGGCTCAGCACAGGAGGGGAAAAGGCCTGGCAGCGAAGGGGTTAAGTCAGATACCTGATTGTTTATGTAAATCCCTACATCAAAGGGATTCATGAAGGAGGTTCATTTGTAGCATGCAGTTTGAACTTAAAAGGCAGAATACATCTTCATGTGTGCTGACTGTTGAAAAGTGGTACCTTTGCTCCTGCATTGTTTGTCTTCATTCTAGACTAATAGCTATCATAAAGGAGGGGGCTGACATCCTGGAAGCTCTGTAGGACCAGATCTATGAACTTTTTGAAATTCATGTTTGCCCCTTGTGGTAGGAGACATTGGACTGGTAGAAAACAAGGCTTAGCTACAGGAAGCCAGAGAAGCATCTAAATACAACAATCTGGTTCTAAACTGTTTTATTAAATGCAGTAACATATTAACCTTTTCTCAAGTGAAATGTCATTCTTGTGATATACAAACAAAATGTATGTATGCCAATGATTTTAAACTTTTCACATCATCTATATATCTCAAGAATCAATTTTCAAGTTATCCTATGCTAAACTTAAATAGATTTTTAAATATTGTAAGCATCTATAGGTTCAATTGAGAGCATGATTCAGCCCATGATAACTTTAACAACATTCAAGTGGATCTAAACTGCAAATTTTTAATCTTGACATTATGCAGCAGGACCTTGCTTTCATAATGTATATTGAAAGCTACCTTTCCTAATGTTAGATTTATGGGCTCATTACAGGTTTAATGCTCTGACTGCAAGACCACCGCAATGGTGGTTGCCATTTTGGCAATCATACAGACCGCCGTATTACGAGATACATAGCCAGGACTGCCATACGACAGCCAGTATCCCAACATCACTAGGACTTTGGAGGGCAAGAAAGAGGCGGTCCAATACCTGGGGGAGTCGAGTCGGGTAAGTCACATCAACAACATTTTCCTTACAAAATGGATTGGCATGCATGCTCACTGATCACATTTCCCCACCTACAATGTCACACCACTCAACAGTCCAGTGTCCACCTGTCCATAAACCCCTTTATGGCCTCCTACATGCCAACCAAACCCACCTGGGGGACAACATACCTGTATGGTAGGTGTAGTACAAGAATTGGCAGCACTACAACTCCCAGCAGGCACTGCTCCACTCTCACTAATACCAGAACAGTGTAGCCCAGTCCAAATCACTACCTTTGTCAAATCCACATTGGAGTGTAACCACCTGAAAGGATTTTGCAGAGGCAAAGACAGCACTGCCAAGGTCAAAAGGTACTGGTTAAGTCACTCCACTCAGCCAATACTGTGTTCTCTGCTACTAGGACCATTCACCCTTTACTTAGCATTTGCCATGTACTCACCTATGGGGATGTCAACTGTGTAGGTTGTGGATGGGGCAGACAAAGACAGCACCGCAAAGGTCAGAAGGCACTGGTAATATCACTCCACTCAGCCAATACTGTGTTCTCTGCTACTAAGACCATTCCCCCTCTACTCAGCCTTTGCCATGTACTCACCTATGGGGATGTCAACTGTATAGGATGTGGGTAGAAAAGGCCAAGACAGTAATGCCAAGGTCAGAAGGCACTATCTACTCATTGCAAAACACATGCTCACTGTTCATCTGTCCTAACTTCCATGTACATCAACTCCCTATGAAAGTCTTCTTACCTGAGAAGATGACATGTATGCTGTGTATAGTACTTGGTGTAACATGACTGTAAGTCCAAGGAAGTACAGTCCCTTTAACTCCAGTACTAGGACACTGTCCACAGTGACATTGTGCTGCTGTCTGTCAGTTTGCAATTGCAGATTACCTACCTGGGAGGGACCAACATACAGATCATAGTACACTCTGTGATGTGCCAAATCAACTAGCTCCATCTATCTTGAGTACATAAGCCAAGATTAAAATAATGTTGACATGAAAGACAGCCCGACCTATATGCCCAATGAATGCAGGACAACTCAATGGTACCAAGATGCATCATCTAAATGCTTGTGGCAGAACACATATTCACAGTGCACTGACCACATGGTTGCAACTAACATATACAACAAGGATCCAGGTCTGCCTGCATGACAGTCTACTAGGTCTTGAGGTGACCTAAGGCACATCATGCACAGCCACTGTGTTGACTACACTGCTGGAAAGGTAGGAGTCCATGAACGGACATCCAAGTGCCAAGATACTCAGACATTCGGTATCAAGGCAACTTGAAATGGAATTGTTCTGTTCCACAATTGTCAGGTCTATACAGTTGATAGCAGGTGTGTCTCTCACAAAAGGGAAACATGCAAAGCCAATGTGTACATGGCCTTAATCATATGTCACTGTAAGCTGTTGTAGGTACATGTCATAATGGAACCTGTAACATTCTGTCTCTCATTTCAACAGGTCTACCTGCCACTGGCTACACAGACACCTATCAAGAGACTGATGCTCCCCCCATGGATAATGGCCTCAGTGAGTATACCACTCCTGGATGTGTGAACGTTGAGGACAGCGCTAGGCCATCTGGGGAACATGGTCAGATGACACCTGTCAGCCTCACCCTGACAACATCAACTCCTCCCAGCCCTGTAGCATCAACATCTTAGCAGCCAATCACCCCCAAACCTGGGCCCAGAAGACAGAATCAACAATCTTGTGTCCCTCAATCCAGGTACCTCAGTTACATCCAGACACCTCTGACACTGATGGTGGTAAGGGCCAAACTGTGCCAAGGGTGCAGGCACATGGGGCTAGGTTTTGTGGGAGGGATAGGGTGCACCAGCTGCATGAGGTTGCTGGGGATGGGTCTGCCCAGGACGCCATCACCCAAGTTTTGGGAGCCTACCAACAATCCCAAAGCTTGATGGGCCACGTGCACACCAAACTCAGGGAGATCAAACAGATACAGATGGATTACCACCATGAAATATTGCAACAGTGGGTGGTCCACAATGCCACCTTGGCCTCCCTGACAGGGGTGCTGAGGGCCATGAACACCCCCCCTGAGCAGGGATTGAGAACAACCCCAGACCACTCACATTGGCCTAGTCACATCTGCCCCATCGACCTCTGTGTCAGCCAGTGGAAGGGAGGCCCTACCAATGGAAGGACTTGCCTCAGACACCGCTGCCTCTGTAGCTGAAGAACATCCCCAAAAGCGGGAACGTTCATCCAAACATCCAGGAGGTGCAGATGCTAAGACCTCAGCTATTGCCAGGAAGCTACCCTTCCTCATAAAGCTCCTTTGTGTGCCACAGAATCACTCTGTTGACTGTTCACTGTCACTATCACTATCCATTTTCCAGGATAGGTGGACACTGGACTTTGGACTTCAAATGTTGTGGTAGCTCCTCTACTGATTACACCCATCATGATTGATTCCTTCACTATTTGATGTATGTTTTAAATCAATTTCCAACTTTATGCTCAGAGCACATGTGAATAAACACAACTAGCATGCAATCAATGCCTGATAGTGATTTTTCATCATTGTGGGATGTTCAATGTGAAAATCATGTGTCGCAAATGAGGAACTCTTAAGATGGTAATGGAAGGAGGGATATGTCACAGGCAGTGTCAGGCTGAGGATTCCTAGCAACATAACTACACAAGTGGTCACTCACACCAAAATGTTTATTTACAATATACAGAATGAAGGGGAGCTGGCAGTCCCACCAAATGAGCCTCCTGAAATGCCAGCTGAGGATGACAGTGATGAGGATGAAGATGGAGACGTGGGCTGATCTCATCAATCAGTACTTCACTTGAATGTACGTATATGATGTTCTGTGATTATTGTGACTGCATGAGGTACTATAGGGTTCAGGATTAGTGGATAAGGGTATCTCTGACACCATGAGACAGCACATCTCATGCTATGCATCATACAGGCCAGGTTTTCTGGCTACATCAGACTTGTATTATGGGTGGTATACTATTTGGATGATGTATGGCTGGCATCATTTCTGACTTCAACTGATGACAGAGATCCATGATTGTCTGCCTATCCAGGCGGTGGATCTGTATGACATGTCTGTTCTCTGTGGTCTGCTAGTGGACTGTGCACAGGAGGGTGTCTGATCCTTCTCCTCTCAGGATAACTACGTGGGCCAATAAGAAAAAAAGGCAGTCACTCAATGTGTCCCTAGCAAACTACATCATGCATGTCAGATATGAAAAGTTTCATGTCATGTGAGTCACTGCAAACATGATACACAACACACATCAGGGATAAAACTTGCACATTTGTGAAACATTAACGCCTTGCTTATCTACATATGTGTACAAAACCTCTATCTGGTCAGCAACCTCACTTCCAAATTATTCCATAAACTGCCTGTGATTCAATGCCCCAAATCCTGGATTACAGATGTGGGACAGGGTGGTAGCTGTACCCCCAAAATATGTTGTCACATCAGCATGACCACATACCTATATTATAATGGAAACGATTGACCTACATGACAGGACAACGCCAACACTCAATATTCGCAAGGACAGAATGTTGATACTTGTGACGTATCAAAATATATCATTTAATTGCATTGTATACCTCTAAAATATTGGCTGCCTGACCTACTCCACTGGACATTAGGAACCGCCCGCGACCACCAGAGGAAGTCAGCATGGTGGTAGGTAGATGCTATCACAGCCATAGGATAACATTGCTGCCTGTGGTCATCTTGGGCCAATGGCAGTGTCTGCTGGCGGTGATGGCTGCGTACGTGGTGGACATGGACGGCATTTTCTGCTGATGCTCTCACTTGACTCTGGACACTGCTGCCAGGAAGACCTCCATGACCTGAGCTGCTGTGTAACATCTCTCAGAGCAATCATGCTGCATCCTGTAGGTGATAGGGCCCTTGCTTCCGCACCTGAAGATCTGAAGAAGCTGGTGAAGCAGGTCCTACCCCCTAGCATCAAATCTGTTGTTATGGTTATGAAGCAGAACATCTACAATGCAGGGACAAGTTTCTCTTTCAGTACTATAGGTTTTGTGAACACATATGTGTGGATGTGTGTTCCTTAATGTTGGTGTGACACACAGAACACCACAACCAGAACTAGTAGTTGCTTGCATCTTTATCTGCACATGTCCACACATGGACAGGCTTGCCTCTTTGTGTGCTCATCATGTCACTTCCTTCAAAGTGGACAAACTCTACGGGTCTGTATGTAGGCCTGATGTGACATGTCAGGACTGTATGCAGTGGGTGACATTTAGAGGTAGTGGATGTTTGTACATTGTTTGTTGTGCGCTTTGCCTGTGGACTGCCACATTATGAGACATGTTCTTGGTCAATGTCATGTGATTGGCTCATGTCCCCTCAAAGTCACTGCTTTTCTACCTGGTCAGTGCAAGGCCTGAGCTGGGAAGTGTGTATTGTGCACATTAATCGGGAGTGTTTGCAGTCATGTACCTATGTCTAATACATGCTATGTGCCACAGGTGGACAGAATGTCATTAACTAGGTGCACTGACGTGTGACTCAGCTATTTTGTATGGAACTTGTAGACATAATATTTTGTCTTGTCATTTGCTTCAATGCAAGTCAACACCCATTGGAAGAAGGGGATTTAAAAAGCCACTACCAAGAAGGGGTGGACCCTGGGGATCCACATCCTGTGGAGCACCCACTGTCGGAAGAGGTGGGAGGACCTGAGACACTGGACACAGAAGACCACAGAGGCCCGCTGGGAATGTCCTCCCAATGAGGACAGGGTGCCCATTGGATCATGACCTCCCGAATTGCTGCCATTTTGATGGTGGCCTATTTGGCCTTGGATGGGCCTTTGAGGTCAGCACAGCAGCCACAAGGGGGTGAGTACATAGAAAAATCATGATCAAATCTTTAGCAGGTGATGGAGGGAGGGATAGACTGCACCCCTGACAATGTAGCATGTGTCATGTGTCACATATCTTCTGGGATGAAATTGGTGTAGACGGGACATGTGTTTTCAACTAGTGTGCTCATCCTTTTGGAGCTGGGACCTAGGACTAAATTATGGTCAAAACCTTGGTCGAAATGCCCAGCATGGAGCAGATATCTGTGTTTAGTGTTCAGACATCCTGTTTCAACTGCCCTGGTGGTTGCTAGTTTCCACCAACAGATCACTCCTGACAAATGTTATATTCCAAAGGTAAGTAGGATGTGAGCCACTGTCCTCTGTTATGTGTCAGGGGATATGTGTGGGTTGATATCTTCAAACCAGGTGCAAACTTTTTCATTATATATTGGGTGCTGGTGCCTGTGTGAGTCTGTGATGCATGGGTAATCATCGGATATGTGAAATGACTTACATGGTATAATCTTGGCAGCTGTAGCATACTACTTTCCATTGCATTGGTAAGTGAGGAATGTGCATTGTCATGGGTGATTTGTCATCAGTGTAGTAAACATACCTTGTGCCAATGTGTCTGCATGTGCTCTATTCCCTCCAGAATATATATATATATATATATATATATTGTATATATATATATATATATATATATATATATATATATATATATATATATATATATATATATATATATATGCATTAGATGTATGGCATGTGCTAGCCATGTATATGGGATGATTTTGAACAACTCTTACATATATGTTCATGGGGTCCTGTTGTTATTCTGATACATCTGCAGTGGTTGTCCATTTACTGTGATGCCCCAGACAGGGCAGTGTGATCATCATATCTTGTCATACAGAAAGATGCATGCCTCATAGTATGTCATAAGTCATGTGTAACTGAGGTAGCTAGGATGGAAGGGTGTTGATAATTTGTACCCTTGATTTGGGATGATGGTTGTAGGTCAACAGCACCTGTGTGTTGTTTGAGAATTGTGCCCTGACTGTTTGTCTGCATCATGGAGTGACTTGCAGTGATGTTTGAAACAAATGTGTTTGGGGTCAGGGATTCATCCACAGACAGATGCGATGCTTGTCATGTCTGTTATGTGGGTAGTGATGTTGATTCTCATTACACAACAATTTGGTTTCCTCCTAATAGTGACAGGAAAGTCTGTGCCCCTCCTTCCTGCACTGTACAGTTGTTTACTACACCAATACTCAGAAGTAAACATGCAACTAGGTGTGAGACGTTGGTGGGGGATATCCAGGGCCTAACAGGGCCATTCATGTGTGTATTCTGGAGACATCTCTCCATTAGGTTTGGGACCTGACTTCATTGCTGTTCCATGCAAAACCACACGTGGTGCACATCTGGGTGACCTTACTACTACCTCCTTGACTCATTTATGAAAGGTGTGGCTTGTGGAGCTGTACATTGTTGGGGTGTGTCCATTGTGACATGGATATTTTCATTCACCTAATCCAGGTATGACATGTTTTAACCAGTGTTGTCTGCCTTTCTTTACCAACATCACTTATTGTATAGACATCATATTGGTGCAAGTTAGATGTGTGCATAGGCTTGTGTGAGTGGAATTGTTAGGGCTCCTTCCCACGGTATCCAATTGTTGGCTACTGCTTACTTGTGGTGGGCTGCATGTGGCACAAGTTTGATGTGGAGTGGTCACCCAGTTAGGTTATGGTTAGTGTGGTAGCTACACTTCATCCATGCTATTGTAGTTATCGGAGACAAAGATTATCTCGTGTTAGCTTTGTGATTCCAGATGGCATGCATGGTTCTGTATTGACACATGATGCTGACACTTTGCTCTCACTTTATGCAGTAGGCCACTTGACATGATAGTATGTTTTGTCTCTCAAAGTTGTGATTGATGCGCCATCATGTGTATGCTATGACCTTACTTCACCTTCTTTTCACAGCATCAGTACTGGCAGGCAAAGGAGATGGGGCTGAGCCAAGTAAGGAAGAATTTGGCCAAGGGACCTCAAGTCACAAGACCACCGACAGTGAGGCCGGAGGGTAATGGGAGTGCCATGGGGAAGACCAGATCTGGCACCTCGGATCCCTCCTCCAGTGGCCACTCCCTAGTGGTGGTGGACCTATTGGGGGCCACCACTTCACAATCTCTGTCTGCCACACCCAATTCTATCACTGCCCTCTCTGTTGCCATACCCCCTCACCCAAGAGGGTGGGTGGGTGTCTCCTTTACCACAGGCACCTCTGCCTCAGCCCCTGTTAGCCCTGCTGCCCTCAGTGAGGAGGCTATTGTCCTCTGAGGTCAATCTCAAGACAGCCATCATGAATGCCATCCAAGGACTGACAGGCCAGATCCAGTAAAGCAATATATTCCTGGAGAGCATTCATGGTGAAAACTCTGGTCTGCAGAGAACACTTTAGGCTCTGGCCTCTACACTGATTGCAACCAGTCACTCCTTGTCTTCAGTCCCCTTCCCCACTTCCTCTTCCCAGTGCAAATCCCCCCTTCCCGACCCACCCAAAGCACACATACTGACTTGCATGCATCTACCACATCAGACAAGGCTAGCGCACACAAACATAAGCACCACAAGACACACCACCAGCACGCACACAAACAACATCCACCTGCAGACAGCAACAGTCACGATTTTCCCTGACAGCCCCCACTCCCAACATCACACACACAACATCAGGCACACCTACATACACCGCAACACCAGTCACTGATCCAGCCACCACACCTATCATACCTACAGATATCACACCAGCAGACCATCAGACATCCACCACAGTCACCAAACCAGCAGACACCACAACCACATACACACGTACATGCAGGACATGCACCATACCTGCAGTCACCATCTCAACAGACACCCACGCACACACCACGGCATCCCCCAGCACCTCCACCCCCTTCTGCCCTAAATATATAAACACCCTGTTTTACCCACCCCACAGACACCCACCACACACAAGCACACCTCCCACAAATACACACCCAAAACATCCACACCTACACAACAGACAAGCACTCCCTCAACCTCCAAATCCCTATACCCCTTGTGATGACTGTCCCCATGTGCCAATGAAATATTTCTTGTGTGAGCTTGACCTCTGTTCTTCCCCCATACCACACCCAAAAGATCTGTTTCCGTCCCCAAGGGTATCCCTTCCACCTCCAAGACCTCCCTTGCCTCCATTCAAGCACCCATGCCCCCACACTGCCATGAAAATGTTGACCCCACCCAAGAAGGTTACCACCTCCCAAGCTCAAACACAACCCCCCTCCAAAGTCCAAATAATCCCTGAGGTGCATGCCTGCCCCCTTGATGCACCTACCTGTGGAGGCTACATAGCATTCAGGAGTCGAGTAGGGGCCCAACACTGTGCGTTTTGGGTGTACATTTTTGGACTGGCATATGGGCTTCGACTACAAAACAGTTTCTTGGAGAAACCAAACTAGTTGTTGGTGTTTTGGATACACGTTTGTCCTGCATTTCCTTCCTTAGATTTCTGTTGTTCCTGGGTGACATTGTTTATGTGTCTGTAGTTCTGTGTGTTTGGCCTGCTTGCTGCTCCACGCGGTGTTTTCTGAAGTATGTAAGTTTGTTTTGTGCTGTTCCCCCAAGGGAGGAGTGTGTGTTGTGTAATCGGTATGTGTGTATTGCTGCAATGTTGGTGTCATGGCATTGTGTTGTGTTTGCAGTGGTATGTATATTTTTTGTGTTGCACGATGTGGGCATCTCTGGCCATATCAATAGCCATATCAGGGACTTAGGACCAGATGTAGGTAGGTTTCATTTTGCGAGTTGCAAATTGCGAGTACTAGCGACTCGCAATTTGCAACTCGCAAAATGAAATGCAGAAAGGTGTCTCAGACACCTTCTGCCACTCGCTATGGGGTTGCAAAGACCCACCTCATGAATATTAATGAGGTGGGTCGCAGTTTGCGACCCCATAGCGAGTCTAGGCACTCACATGGATGGTGGCCTGCTGCAGACAGCATACCACCATGTCTGTGACTGCTTTTAAATAAAGCAGGTTTTTTTTTTCTTTTTGCAGCCCGTTTTCCTTAAAGGAAAACGAGCTGCAAAAAGAAAAAATACCGAAACCATTTAGTTTCAGAGTAGGCGGTTCCAGACGTGTGTTGCTGTCTGCAGGTGAGTGTCTTTAAACTGCTTGTTTCTGCCTTCTGATACGTGTTGATTGGAAAGCGGCGGTCACATTGGCAGTGTGAACCTTGTAGTAGTTCTGGCAGAAACATAGGGGGTCATTACAACATTGGCAGTAAAAGTCGCTTACGGCCGTGCAGAAGGCCGCCAACACACCGCCGCGGAATTCCGTCACAGCTATTATGACCCACATCTCGGAATCCGCCAAAATGCAGACACCCACACAAGTCCGCCACACCAAAGGTCAGTGATAAACTGGCGAAAACAAAACCGACAGCGTCACACCAACAGAAATACGCCCACACTATCACGACACACGAATCCACGCGGCGGTCTTTCAACCGCGGTATTCCATTGGCGGTACACACCGCCGCGTTCAAAATACACACACCCTTACAAAACACAGCCACATTGGACAATTCGAAATACACACACCTGATACACATACACATACCACTTCCACACACCCAATACAATATAAAACACACACCCACATCACCCACAAACCCCTACGACCAAAATTCACGACCGAAGGCCATAGAGAGACACCACCATCAACAAACTAGCATCCACAGGCACACAACACCATCACCCACACAACTTCCACGCACCTCACACAACACACCACTACATGTCACCACACTTATCACCACACACTCCACCCCACACATCACCTACACCACCCCATGGCACGGCAAAGACATCCCAGGTTCTCGGAGGAGGAGCTCAGGGTCATGGTGGAGGAAATTGTCCGGGTAGAGCCCCAGCTATTTGGAGCACAGGTGCAGCACACCTCAATTGCAAGGAAGATGTAGCTATGGCGAAGAATAGTCGACAGGGTCAACTCAGTGGGACAACACCCAAGAAATCAGGAGGACATCAGGAAAAGGTGGAACGACCTACGGGGGAAAGTGCGTTCCGTGGTCTCAAGACACCACCTGGCGGTTCAGCGGACTGGAGGCTGACCCCCACCTACTCCCCCACAACTAACAACATGGGAGGAGCAGGTCTTGGCGATTCTGCATCCTGAGGGCCTCGCTGGAGTCGGTGGAGAAATGGACTTTGGTAAGTCACATCTTAACTATTACAACCCCCACCCTACCTGCATGCCATCACATTCCCCCACCCTCGCCCTCACCCCTATCACTCTAACTCCTCACAAATGTACCAGAAATCACAAACCACACATCCCAACACCAAGCCCTGCATGCAACAACAAGGCATGGACACCCATCACTAAAGCATGCCCACTGCACATACCCATACACCCCCCTAAATAATCATCACACAAGCTCCCACACAGGAATGCCAGCACTGGGGTACACGGTCACCCACCCATTGCACACCATGACACACACAGATGCAATAATCATGCCTTTCCACCCCTGCAGGACCACTACCCAACGTCACCAGACAGGAGGGTCCAGACATGTCCACTCCACCCACAGAAGAGGCCCACAGTGATGACAGCAGCTCTGTCCACCTGGATCTAGATGACCAGCCCGGACCATCGGGGGCCTCGGGACAGTCGGTTCCCCTCACACAGGCACAGGCCACCACAGACCTTCCCCCCTCAGGCACCACCAGCACAGCACCCACCCAGCGGGCCCATACCTCCGTCCCCAGGACACGTCAATCAGCTGTGTGTCCACTACTGCAGGGAACCCAGGAGAACCCACCACCCCAACAACAACAGGGACCTGGGGGCAGTGGCAGTGGGCACACAGTCCAGGGGACGGAGGCCCAGGAACACAGGGGAACTGGGAGGGCTGCTGTGCGACAGGGGGCGGACAGGCCAAGGGAACCCACTCTCCACGAGGCCCTCTCCTCCATCATGGGAGCCTACCACCACTCCCAGGAGACGATGGCAACGTTACTGGCCAAGTTTCAGGAGACCCATCGGATGCAGGAGGAACAGTATTTGGGGTTCAGGGAGGAACTCAGAACCATCAGCTCCACCCTGGGCACCATCACAGGGGTGCTGAAGGAAGTACTCGACACCAGGAGGGACACTGTGGCACAAGGGGCCCCTGACACTAGCATGGACGATGAACTGCCCACCACCTCCGCCGGCGCTAGTGGACACAGGACCACCACACCAGCACACCCACCCCCTGCAGACGGAGAACCACCCCGCAAACGGTCCCTGAGATCCAGGAACAAGACAGAGCACGATGCCAAGACCCCCGCCAAGAAATGTGACAACCCTGATTGTCATCCCACTGTCCCACTTTGTCATCCTGTCCATATTGAAACTACCCCAGCTCCACTTCTTATGCCCATATGGGCAATGCACCCGTGAGACTAATAGACTGGACTCTGCCATGGACACTCCACTGCCATCACCCCTCACCATTTAACTTACCCCTCCAATATTTTGTATTGAAATAAACACACCTAAAGCACCAAAAAATCTGGAGTCTGTCTGTGATTTCGAAATAGTGTATTTGCAATTACAGTGACAAAATGATCCTGAAATAGTAATGTCAACATACCTATGTCACACAGCTCTAGTCCATGAGGAATCTAAGCAGATGAGACACATTGGGACCCACATCTGTGAAACCGTAAGGGAAAGTGACAACTCAGTGACCATACACTGGGTGAAAACGACAGACAGGATAGAGGTAGAAGTGTAAAAGTACATGTAGTAGGCAGGAATGTATTCTCACCTGTGTTTCACTGGAAATATTGCTGGATCACTGAGTCCCTGTTCTGCATGTCTTCTTCCTCTGCTTCCTCCTCATCACTGTCCACAGGCTCCACAGCTGCAACAACACCGCCATCTGGACCATCCTCCTGCAGAAAAGGCACCTGTCATCGCAAAGCCAAGTTGTAAAGCATACAGCAGGCCACGATGATCTGGCACACCTTCTTTGGTGAGTAGAATAGGGATCCACCTGTCATATGGAGGCAGCGGAACCTGGCCTTCAGGAGGCCGAAGGTCCACTCGATCACCCTCCTAGTTCGCCCATGTGCTTCATTGTAGCGTTCTTCTGCCCTTGTCCTGGGATTCCTCACTGGGGTCAGTAGCCATGACAGTTGGGGTGACCAGAGTCACCTAATAGCCACACACGGTGCCTCTGGAGTTGACCCATCACATAAGGGATGCTGCTATTCCGCAGGATGTAGGCGTCATGCACTGAGCCAGGGAACATGGCATTCACATGGGAGATGTACTGGTCTGCCAAACATACCATCTGTACATTCATGGAATGATAACTCTTCTGGTTTCTGTACACCTGTTCACTCCTGTGAGGGGGGACCAAAGCCACATGGGTCCCATCAATGGCACCTATGATGTTGGGGATATGTCCCAGGGCATATAAATCACCTTTCACTGTAGGCAAATCCTCCACCTGAGGGAAAACAATGTAGCTCTGCATGTGTTTCAGCAGGGCAGACAACACTCTGGACAACACGTTGGAAAACATAGGCTGGAACATCCCTGATGCCATGGCCACTGTTGTTTGAAAAGACCCACTTGCAAGGAAATGGAGCACTGATAGCACCTGCACTTGAGGGGGGATTCCTGTGGGAAGGAGGATTGCTGACATCAGGTCAGGCTCCAACTGGGTACACAGTTCCTGGATTGTGGCACGGTCAAACCTGTAGGTGATAATCAAATTTCTTTCCTCCATTGTCGACAGGTCCACCAGCAGTCGGTACACCGGAGGATTCCGCCATCTCCTCACATGTCCCAGCGGACGGTGCCTATGAAGGACAACAGCGACCACAGAGTCAAACAACTCAGAGATATGCACCCACAGTCTACCTAGAACACCAATCATACACAAAATGTGGCCTGTATGTGTGGTGAGACTAGGCCTAGGTATGTGTGACGCATTTGGAAATTAGGCCATGTGGGCCCCTGAAATGGTGGCTTCCTGACCTCTGAAGTGGGACAATGGGATGTGAGGTAACTGCGCTGGCATTGTACACCGTTGCAGTAGGCGGTCGAAGACCGCGGCGCAATGCTGCATTGGTTAACATTGGACCCTATGGGTCCCAGGAGCCAATGACGATGTACGGCGGCGGTGATGTTACGCACCGCCGCGGACGTGACCGCCGCGGACGTGACCGCCATTTTCTATCTGTATAATCACTTGATACCTGATCTTCGACAGGAGATGACTTACACTACAAGTGCTGCTGTGACCTCGGTCTGGAAGAGACAATGGCTCGTGCGTCTGGGGAAAGGGCCCCTGCCTTCACATCGGAGGAGTTGGAGAAGCTCGTCAATGGGGTCCTCCCCCAGTACACGCTACTCTTTGGTCCTCCAGACCAACAGGTAAGTACACAGGGAGCATGTTGTATGGGCTATGCCTGTGTGGAGAGGGCAGGTAGTAAGAAGGAAGGGAGCAGAGTTCTGCGTGCATGAAAGACGGTGGTTGCATGTGCCACATGGCAAGGGTAGGGATGGGGGCCACTCACATTGACGGCGCAGTTGGTAATGAGTTCTCTTCTTCCCCTGTACATTTCATGTAGGTCAGCGCCCACCAGAAGAAGGATATTTGGCATGCCATCGCCAAGGACGTCCGGACCCTGGGGGTCCACCACAGACTGAGCACCCACTGACGTAAAAGATGGGAGGACATTCGCCGCTGGAGCAAGAAGACGGCGGAGGCTCAGCTGGGGATGGCCTCCCAACGTGTGAGGGGTGACCGTCGAACCATGACCCCCCTGATGTTCAGGATCCTGGCGGTGGCCAGGAGTTGGATAGGCCTTGAGGGCATCACAGCAGACACAAGGGGGTGAGTACACTCTCATTCTGCTGACTTTGCGCGCAGTGAAGGTGTCTGGGTGGGGGAGGAGGGCTGTGGGTTTTCCTAGGCCAGGGCGGGTTCCGTAGGCTAGGCCCCTCCGTAAGGTATGCCCTGTGGCCCCCCACCCCACCTCTGTAGAGTGGCAAGTACAGCTATTCATGCACCTGTGTCATCTATGTGTGCAGATGTCGTCCATAGCCTTGTAGGCCATTTCCCAGGAATTGCACTGTAGAGCCCAAGAGCGCGACATAGTGCATGGGGCTTCTGTGTCTGTCTTCTCCGCCAACGGTAGCGGTAATCCATGTACTCAACATGTCTTTCTTCTGTTTCCCCCCCACCTTTTTTGTGGTCTCCCTGCTCTTGTGTGCATTAGAATCATCAGGCGGAGGAGCAGTGGCACCGGAGCACGAGGGAGCTGCATCCCACATGGCCATGCAGGGCCACACTACGGACTCTGAATTCACCAGTGGGACAGAGGGCAAGGTTACCAACACGGCGGGGACAGGAGCTGAAACCAGAGACATGGACTCGTCCTCTGATGGGACCTCCCTTGTGGTGGCGGCAACATCTCTGCCCCCCACATCTACAGGTACAGCCACCACCCCCCCTACCAGCACTGCCCTCCCAGCAGCCCCTCAGCCTTCGCCCCATGCCTGCTCACCCAGGAGGATGGGCATCACCTTCGCCCCAGGCACCTCAGGCCCTGCCCCAGTCACCCCTGCTGCCCTCAGTGAGGAGGCCATTGACCTCCTCAGGTCATTCACTGTTGGGCAGTCTACCATTTTGAATGCCATCCAGGGTGTAGAAAGGCAGTTGCAACAAACTAATGCATTCCTGGAGGGCATTCATTCTGGTCAGGCGGCCCTTCACTGATCCTTTCAAACTCTGGCCTCAGCACTGATGGCAGCCATTGTCCCTGTGTCTAGCCTCCCCCCTCCAACTTCCTCCACCCAGACCCAATCCCCTGTACCTCTGCCTATCCCAAGCACACCATCAGACCAGCCTGCGCACACCTCACCACACAAGGGAAGCTCAGGCAAACATAAGCACCACACATCCCACAGGCACTCACGCAAGCATCACACACATACAGGCACACTAACATCCACTGCCTCCACTGTGTCCCCCTCGTCGTCGTCTCCCTCCTCCCTCCCAGTCTCGTCTACACTCACACCTGCATGCACTACCTCTACAGCCACTACGTCCCTCACCAGCACACCCCGCTCACGTGCAGTCACCACCCCCACTACCATACACACGTCCCCTGTGTCCTCTCCCAGTGTTTCTGTGACGCCAACTCCTAAGATACACAAACGCAGGCACACACCCACCCAACAGTCATCCACCTCACGACAGCCTCCAGCGCATGCACCTGCACCCAAAGTCACTAAACGTACACCTCCTACAACCACCACCTCTTCCTCCACTCCCACAGGTATGCGGAGTGCACCGGCCACCAGGACAGCCAGTGTGGCACGGAGCCACAGCACAGCCAGTCCCCCCCCTGTGAAGCACCAGAAGTTGGCCAGTGCCCGGCGGGAGAGGGGGAAGACTCCAGCCACCCAAGCCGCTCCCAGGGGTCCCGGTGGGAGTGTGGACTCAGCTGTGACTCCTCCCAAGGTGGGGAAGGGGCACAAGAAACCCGGGAAGTCTGGGAGGAGCAACACGGCGGAGAAGACCATCATCACCACTGGCCAGGAGGGCCCCGCCAGCCCCATCCTCGCTGCACAGGAGGCCACCGCCAGCCCCATCCTCGCTGCACAGGAGGCCACCGCCAGCCCCGTCCTCGCTGCCCAGCAGAGCCCCACCAGGCACAGCCCAGCTGCCCAGGAAGGCCCCGCCAGCCACAGCCCAGCTGCCCAGGAGGCCACCGCCAGCCCCATCCTCGCTGCACAGGAGGCCACCGCCAGCCCCATCCTCGCTGCACAGGAGGCCACCGACAGCCCCATCCTCGCTGCCCAGGAGGACCCTGCCAGCCACAGCCCAGCTGCCCAGGAGGGCCCCGCCAGCCACAGCCCAGCTGCCCAGGAGGGCCCCGCCAGCCACAGCCCAGCTGCCCAATGAAGGACCGCCAGCCCCAGCCCAGCTGGGCAATGAAGGACCGCCAACTCAAGCACCGCTGAACAGGGCACCACCAAATCAAGGCCTGCTGAACAGGGCACCGCCAAATCAAGCACCGCTGAACAGGGCAAGCACCGCTGAACAAGGCACCGCAAACTCAAGCACCACTGAACAGGGCACCGCCAAATCAAGGACAGCTGAACAGGGCACCGCCAAATCAAGGACCGCTGAACAGGGTACCGCCAAATCAAGGACCACTGAACAGGGCACCGCCAACTCAAGCTCCGCTGAACAGGGCAAGCACCGCTGAACAGGGCACCACCAACTCAAGCACCGCTGAACAGGGCACCGCCAAATCAAGCACAGCTGAACAGAGCAAGCACCGCTGAACAAGGCGCCGCCAACTCAAGCACCGCTAGCCCATAAGCGGCTGGGGCACTGACGCAACTGGGACCGTAACGGGGTGAGTGATTTACTCTGGGCACCAGTCCCCCTCCAGAACCAGTGGAGACATGCATCCACTACCTCTGTCATCAACAGGATGAAGCACTCTGGGCACCAGTCCCCCTCCAGAACCAGTGGAGACATGCATCCACTACCTCTGTCCTCAACAGGATGAAGCACTCTGGGCACCAGTCCCCCTCCAGAACCAGTGGAGACTGTCATCCACTTGTGAGACTGTGGCTTTTCACTCCCCAGGATAATGCAGTGGGCAAACCACCCACTGTAGAGACTTGAGAGACTGTGGCTTTGCACTCCCCAGGATAATGCAGTGGGCAAACCACCCACTGGAGAGACTTGAGAGACTGTGGCTTTGCACTCCCCAAGATTGAACAGTGGGCAACCCACCCACTGGAGAGACTTGAGAGACTGTGGCTTTGCACTCCCCAGGATTGAACAGTGGGCAACCCACCCACTGGAGAGACTTGAGAGACTGTGGCTTTGCACTCCCCAGGATAATGCAGTGTGCAAACCACCCACTGGAGTGACTTGAGAGACTGTGGCTTTGCACTCCCCAGGATAATGCAGTGGGCAAACCACCCACTGGAGAGACTTGAGAGACTGTGGCTTTGCACTCCCCAGGATAATGGAGTAGGCAAGCCACCCACTGTAGAGACTTGAGAGACTGTGGCTTTGCACTCCCCAGGATTGAACAGTGGGCAACCCACCCACTGTAGAGACTTGAGAGACTGTGGCTTTGCACTCCCCAGGATTGAACAGTGGGCAACCCACCCACTGGAGAGACTTGAGAGACTTTGGCTTTGCACTCCCCAGGATTCATCAATGGGCATGGGGCCCCCTTGTTGATCTGGCGTCGTGCACTCATCCGGCTGAGGTGCCCCCCCTTCCCTTCCACCTGAGGTGCCTGTTGTATTTCTATCTGATGCCCCTGCAGTGTTCTCTCTGTTTTGATCTAGTATCGTGTGTGGGCCTCGCCCATGCATTTTGGGCCCAGTGGTCCATGGACTATGAGTGGTGCAATACCTGGACTACTATTCTTGGTGTACATTTTGTTGATAGTGTATATATGTATATTTTTGCCTACTGCATTTTGATATATTACAATGGTTACACTCATTTCCTTTTGTCTTTGCATTCTTCCGGGGGGTTTGGGGGGTGTAACTATAATGTATAGATATGTATTAGTGTGTGTGTTGTAGTGGGTGAGGGTGGGGGTGGGAGTGTTGCGTGTGTGTGTCCCTGTTTTTTGCCTCACCTGTGTCGTAGGTGCAGTACTCACCGTGGTCTTCGCCGCCGGCGTTGGAGCTCCTGGTACAGGAGCAGGAAGACTATCGCTGGTAGGATTTGGAGTTCCGGGTCCATGGTGTCCTCCTTCCTCGTGGAGTGTGTAGAGGTGAGCATTTTCCCTTCGAAATTCCTTTTTCCACCGTGTTTTTATCCCGGTGTATCCGCCCCGGAAAAGGTGGCGGATTGGCCTGTCATAAAAGTGTGGGCGGTACATTGTCCTCCGCCTGTCTGTTGGCGGTGCCCGCCGCGCTGTTTGTTTGTACCGCCGCGGCTGTCGGAGTGTTAAATTGGCTGTCTTTGTTGGCGGTTTCCGCCACAGTCGTAATTCCAAATTTTTTACTGCCGGCCTGTTGGCGGTCTTACCGCCGCTTTAACACCGTCCGCCAGGGTTGTAATGACCACCATAGTCTCTGCAGGTTGTTTGTGCCTCCAGTCGACCCCCGTGGACTGTGCTGCATGGTGGTGGCGACAGACCACTGGAGATCTCCTATTTCATCGAGCGTCAAACTCATAATACAGCGGTCTACTTCACCAGACTGTTGGCAGTTGGACTGCCATCACCAACCTGGCTGTCACAGGACCACCAAACTCATAATCAGCTCCTTAGCCTTTGAATGTCAAAAACTTTTTTCATCATGCAGTCGTGCTTCTTTTCATATGCAATGGCATGGGTCCCACATGTGGGTGGAGTATGCCACACTGTTGCCTACACTGAGCATCTGACTTTTACGCAAGAGTTAGTACACAGACACTATATATGGCAGCACATTCAATGAATTCTGTGCCATAATTTATGGGAAATTCATATGTAGTGAGGTTTGTGTTATCATGGCACTACTGGAATTGGGTGTCATAATGATGTATGTGATGTTTGTTGCATGGGCACTGCTGTGAATCTGGAATGTTGATATGTATGGTTTAAACACATTGTGGTGAGTTTACCTTGGCCATATATTGCAGAATGTCTAGACTTGACTGACCCAGTGCCTCCCCAAACTTGAATAACTCTCAAATGGCACTCTTATGTGCACTGCCCTTAATTGAACCCTCTAGCCAATGAGAATTTGCTGTGAAAATAATTAGGTTAAGCATCGTGGTGAGGGGAGAAAAGGTGTCTGACCCTTTGAGATAAACATAGTACAGATGCATACGGAGTGGCCTCCCGTGCTGTGCAAAAGTTAAGTCATGCTTGTTGAACCAACAGGGATGCTCTGTTTTATCTGGAAGAACCAGAAACAGTAGTTAATTACTCCGGCTCGGAGTTAAAGTAAGTCCAGCACCAGACATCGTCAGCCACTGGTACTTTAAAATCGTCCTAGAGAAAGATTGGGGGTAGGGATTTAAAATAAAACCTGATAGGAAAGAAAGATTAAATACATTAAATATTTAAAGTAGTTAAAAATACAAATGAACACGCATATTAAAGTTAACTTGTTTATTAAATAATTATAAAAGATTGAAACAACGTTTTCTGAATAAAAAAATAATGTACACTTATGGTTTAATAAAATATTGGTAAATTAATTTTAGTTAATTCTATACATCACTTTTAATCATTGTTAACGCATAATACAATTTGTAATGTTGTACTTTAAGTGGGACCTTCTTTTTTAATTTAAACTTCAGGAAAATATTTTTCTTTAATATAATATATTTTATTTAATTAACAAGTGAATTCAGAATCAAGTTAATAGTGCAGTTGTTTTTTCTTTCCTTTGTTGTATGTTTAAAATATGAAATAAATATATAAAAATAATTTACAGTGATAGGGGACAGAAGTAGTAGTAGGAGGAGTACTATCAGCAGATTTCTTCCTAATATTAATAATAATAAATTGAAATATAAAAATAGAAACAAATAGCAGCAAAATCAAATATTATTAACATTATTATTCATGATGATGTTGATTATCCCACTACTACTATTTCTACAAATAATATTGTGCAGAAAGTGAAATATTGCTTGGAAGATTGCCGCTATTATTATCAAAATGAAAGGTGAGCAATTTATCCTACTCCTACTCCTAAGGATGAACACTAAGGGGGTCATTCTGACCCTGGCGGTCATTGACCGCCAGGGTCAACGACCGCGGGAGCACCGCCAACAGGCTGGCGGTGCTCCCATGGGCATTCTGACCGCGGCGGTTTGGCCGCGGTCAGAAGCGGAAAACCGGCGGTCTCCCGACGGTTTTCCGCTGCCCATGGGAATCCTCCATGGCGGCGCAGCTTGCTGCGCCGCCATGGGGATTCCGACCCTGGGAGAAAACAGGGCTGATTGCAGAGGCCCCATAACTTTTTGCCCCCATTTTCCTCTTTTTGCTGGTGTTTTCCTTACTTTGATGGTGCCCTGGGTACTGCTAACCAGTCCCAGGGCCTGTGCTCTGTGTAAAATGGATATGCAAATTAGGCTAATTATAATTGGCTAAGTTAACCTACCTATAAGTCCCTAGTATATGGTAGGGCATGTAGGTTTAGGGACCACAGCATAGGTGGTGCACACCTAGGTGCACTGCTGAGGTGCCCAGTGTCATTTTAAAAGCAAGCCTGCCTTGCTGGCTGCTTTTAAATTAAAGTTAAATGCAAATTCGACTTTGGAATTAAGGGTACTTCCAAAGTCTTAAACTACCTTATTTTTACATATAAGTCACCCCTAAGGTGTGCCCTATGTGCCCCTAGGGCTGGGTGCCATGTAACTATAAGCAGGGACTTTATAAAAATAGATTTATAAGCCCTGGTGAGGTAAAAACAGCCAAATTCGTTTTTCCCTCATTGAAGTAAATGGCCTTCATAGGCTAGAATGGGCAGACTTTATTTTAAATTTTAAAGTCTCCTTAAATGTTACATACCAAGAATTTGGTATCAAATTAATTGTTGTAATAAATCACACAACTTCCAGTTGTTGGATTTAATATAACTTGTTCAGGTAAAAAGTTTAGACTTTACCTAAAAAGTTGCCAATTTCAGCTCTGCATTGTTTTTGCTGCTATGCTCTGATTGGCCAGCCTGCAGCAGCTTCTGCCAGGTTGCCTTGATGAGGTGTGAAGTGGCCAGGCTTCACACAAAGGAATGTGCTTGGGGGAGAGAATCTCCCCTCAGCAGATGGTGAGGCAGGAAGGGGGAGGGCTGCCAAACTGGTCTTCAAAGGCAGAGAAGGACATTTGGAGCACCCAGCAACACCCCCACATCCTGCAACCCCAGACAATTAGGTGCCCCCTTGATTAGATTAGGAGAGGGCAGGAGAGGGGTGTGTTTATGATTTTTAGCCACACCAGTGGGTGGGCTCAGCCAGATGTAACCTCCAAAAATCAGATTCATCCATGTTGGATTTTTAGAGACTGTTGCCTTCTGGGATGGATTTTTGCCACACTTCCCAGGAAGTGGTCATCACAGGGGGACGACCCTGTCCCTGATTGGAGAACCAGAGCCCCCCTGCTTTTCACCCAGGAGCAAGGATAAAACTGGCAGACCTGCCCCCACACCTCAGATCCCCACCAAATTTCAAGAAGAAAGAACTTAAGGAGAAGAAGGACTGCCCTGCTGGACCCCTGGCCTGCACCTGGACCCTGCACTCAGAAGGACTGCACCAGCTGCACACTTGGGCTTCACCACAAGAAGGACTTTGCCTGGCTTCAACTGGTTCAAGGAGGGACTCCCTGTTTGCTACAGGTGAAAAATTGCTAACCAGAGTCCCCTGCACCAACTCCTGAAGAAAGCGACCAGCTGACCACTGTCCAGAGGCCAAAAAGGAGTTTGCACCAGGTGCATTCTGGGAGTTGAAGTCCGCACCCCCCAAGGACCATCACAGAACTTCTGGACCCTTGGGGTGAGCTGTGGACCCCAAAAGAACCTTAAAAGAACATCTGGGTGAAGCCCCAGAAGTTTGGAAAAGATTTGAGAATTTTTGGAAAAAAGCTCCAGAGAGGGACCGACCCGCCGCAGGAATTCTAGCCGGCTTGCCTCAACCGCGACCCGGCCTGACTTCGTGGTTCGTCCCGGTAAAGAAAAACATCCAAAAAAGAGACTAAGTCCGAAGGTAAAAAGTTGACCGGGACCTCCCAGCCATCGTATCCGAGAATGGCTCCATGGACGTCGGATCAAGATCCAGGTTTACCCCGGTCGAAGGATTTTCATCTCGAAAAAACGACTAAGTCCGAAGGTAAAAGTCTCCACCGAGGAAACCCACATCGCGTATCCGGACAAGGGCTCCAGGAGGTCGGATTCAACTGGCAGGTTCGTCCCGGTGAAGAAAAACTTCAAAATAAAGACTAAGTCAGAAGGTAACTTTTTAACCGAGGCCTCCCGCGACCTGTAGCCGAGCAGGGCTCCATCGCGGTCGGCCTGAAAGTTTGACTTTGCCCCGGTCCTGGTGCAACCAGATGACCCGATTGGCGCTTTTTGTTTCTAAGCGCTAGAAAAATAGTAATTCTTTAAAAATTCATATCTCCGGTTCCCCTGAACCGATTTTAATCGTTTTTGTGTCATTTTAAAGATAAAAATATAAACTATTTTTATAAATTGGTTTTGGATTTTTAAACTGTTTCCTGTGTTTTATTTGATTACTGTTTTGTGATATTTGAATGCTTTACACTTTGTCTCCTAAGTTAAGCCTTGACGCTCGTTGCCAAGCTACCAAGGGTTGAGCTGGGATTAATTTACTGAGACCTAACTGTACCTAGGTGGAGGTTAGTGGCTTGTTGCTAGGTGTAGGTACCTACCTGCCCTTACCAATAACCCATTTTCCAACATAATTGGAAGCAGCGACGGGATCCTGTACTTGTGTTCAATATCACTTTACAGTTTTAGGTAAAACAAATTAAAAATCCTTTAAATTGTCCTAGTGCAAAAATTGTTTTTAATTTTTAATTTGGATTAATTTCAATTATTGAATTTTTGTAATTTTTCTAAATTCTTGTTTCCAATTTTTGCAAAAAGTTTTTGTTGACACAAAACTAGGGAACCATGGAGCTTGATCTGGCTAGCCTACCCACACTGACAGTAGTCCAGCTTAGGGGGTTGTGTATTGAAAGAGGGTTGCCTGCAACCACTGATCTCAGGAAGCAAATCCTGATCACATCCCTGACAGCATGGGCTGAGGCCCAAGAGGTAGAGTCAGAGGAAGCTCCAGAGGAGGGAGAAAGAAGGGAGGATGCTAGCTCTAACCACTCAGGGGAGGGAAGGCATCTGAGCCTAAGTGAGGATGAGGAAGAACGGTCCTCAGTAAATACAGTCACTAGGGGCAGATCCAAAGCTAGTGGTGGGAAGGGGGTCCTTTCAGGAGGAGAGAACCCATCCATCAGAGAAAGAGAGCTGGAGGCCCAGCTAGCATACATAGCTTTGGAAGCAGAGAAGCTGGCCCTAGAAAAGAAAAAGTGGGCATACAAAGAGAAAAGAGATGGAAGCAGCGATAAAGAAGCTGAGGTGTCCATGGGTGGGGGAGTTTGCCCCAGATTACCCAAGGGGGTGGTTCCTGCTTATGTAGAGGGGGATGACATAGATAAGTGGCTGGGGGCCTTTGAGAGGGCACTCCAAATGAGAAGGGTTAGGCTTCAATACTGGGGTTCCCTTTTGTGGGAGTTGGTCCCCAACTCAGGGAGGGATAGGCTTCTGACCTTAAGTGGGGAGGAGGCAGATTCATACCCTAGTATGAAGAGGTGCTTAGCCAAGAAGTTTGGTCTGACCCCAGAGCAATATAGAATGAAGTTCAGGGACACCCAGAAGGTCAGTACCCAGTCTTGGGTTGACTTTGTGGACATTTCACTAAAGGCACTAGAGGGCTGGATTATTGGTAACAAAGTAGATACTTATGAGGGGTTATACAATCTGATCATGAGAGAGCACATCTGGACCAATTGTACCCAAGAAAGGTTACGCCAGCATCTAGTGGACTCTAAGCAGACCAACCCTAGAGAGCTAGGGGAGGCAGCTGATGAGTGGTTGAGAACCAGGGTGGTTGTCAAGTCCCAGGGGGGAGACTCCAAGAAGGGGGGGACAGGTCCCCAAAAACCTAAGGAGGGAGGTGGTAAGCCCACCACAGAGACTCCCTCTGTACCCCAGAACCCTAAGAAGGAGGAGAGTAAATCCCACTCTGACCAGCAGAGACAGTTAGACCCAGGGTTAAAAAAGCTCTTGGACAGTAGGGCTTGCTTTGACTGTCAGCAGACAGGTCACTTCAGAGGAGATGCAGCCTGTCCAAAGAAGGTGGTTAGCACTGGGCTGTCCAGTGTAGCCATAGAGGAGGATTCCTCAGATGATGAAGCCCTCCTAGCATTGAGCTGGGAGACAGGACCAGATGGTAAGCTGGTGATCCCTGAGGGTGGGAGTAGGCACTTCCACCACATTCAAGTGAATGGGATCCCTACCACTGGCCTGAGAGACACCTGTGCCAGTCACACTATAGTGAGTGACCGGTTAGTGACCCCAAACATGTATGTCCCAGGAGAGACAAGGAAAGTCAGGATAGCCACAGGGGAGGTCACCTCCAAACCTGTAGCCATAGTGCCCCTAGAGAGGAAGGGTATCCTTGACTGGATTAGGGTGGTAGTCAGTGCTGACCTTCCCCTAGATTGTATCCTGGGCAATGACCTCCCAGAGGTGAGTCTGGTCACAGATGGGGTGGTCGCCCAGGGCGCCCCCCCAACCCAAAGTCCTGGGGAGTCAGTCCCTACATTTAGGAGACAGGGATCCCCAAGAAAAGGAAAGAAGAAAAGGAAGGGTAGGCCACTCTTAAAGAGAGTTCCAGGGAGCCAAAGGCCTTCTGCCCCAGTAGGGGGGGAGCCCAGAACTGGCACTGGTGAGGCCTCACCTGACCCCAAGGAAGTCCTGAGTAGTCAGGCAGCTGTCCAGATGCAAGGTGTTGCCCCTGCACTGACAGAAGGGAGAGTGGAAGGAGGGTGTCTGCCACAGGAGGTGGTAGCCCCCCACTCTAGACAGCAAGAGGGGTGCCAGGACCCCAAAGATGCCCCTAAAGCAGCTCAGCCACCTGTCAGTGGAGAGCTTAGGGTGTGGTTCTGGGTACTGACAGCTGTCAGTAGCCTCTGCTGGGTGCTAGCCTTCCTGGCAGCACTGTACTTGGCCTGGGAGGCAGACCCCAGGGCCAATAGCAAAGTAGGCCCCCTGACCCTATTGGTCATGGTGGGGTTGCTCAAGTGTTGGGTGACCTCTTTGGGTAAGCTAGGTGTTGCCCTAGCAAAGTTTGGAGTAGGGGAGGTGGGCACCTCACTACCCAAGTTGGCAGAGAGAAAGGAGGAAGACCCCCCTAGAGGAAAGTTTCAGTTTGAGTTGGGTCCTTTTACTGTTGGGATGGCTTCACTACCCATAGGGAGTGACCCTGACAGGAGGATATAAGGCAGAGTAGGCCCTGCAAAGGGACAGCCAGTTTTCTTCACTGTCTTCCTCGCCTAACAAGCCAGGAAGACTCTCCCAGGGTTGGGCTGAGTCTCCTGGCGTGTGGGCTGGGGGGGGGGGGTTGTGTGAGAAAACAGGGCTGATTGCAGAGGCCCCATAACTTTTTGCCCCCATTTTCCTCTTTTTGCTGGTGTTTTCCTGACTTTGATGGTGCCCTGGGTACTGCTAACCAGTCCCAGGGCCTGTGCTCTGTGTAAAATGGATATGCAAATTAGGCTAATTATAATTGGCTAAGTTAACCTACCTATAAGTCCCTAGTATATGGTAGGGCATGTAGGTTTAGGGACCACAGCATAAGTGGTGCACACCTAGGTGCACTGCTGAGGTGCCCAGTGTCATTTTAAAAGCAAGCCTGCCTTGCTGGCTGCTTTTAAATTAAAGTTAAATGCAAATTCGACTTTGGAATTAAGGGTACTTCCAAAGTCTTAAACTACCTTATTTTTACATATAAGTCACCCCTAAGGTGTGCCCTATGTGCCCCTAGGGCTGGGTGCCATGTAACTATAAGCAGGGACTTTATAAAAATAGATTTATAAGCCCTGGTGAGGTAAAAACAGCCAAATTCGTTTTTCCCTCATTGAAGTAAATGGCCTTCATAGGCTAGAATGGGCAGACTTTATTTTAAATTTTAAAGTCTCCTTAAATGTTACATACCAAGAATTTGGTATCAAATTAATTGTTGTAATAAATCCCACAACTTCCATTTGTTGGATTTAATATAACTTGTTCAGGTAAAAAGTTTAGACTTTACTTAAAAAGTTGCCAATTTCAGCTCTGCATTGTTTTTGCTGCTGTGCTCTGATTGGCCAGCCTGCAGCAGCTTCTGCCAGGCTGCCTTGATGAGGTGTGAAGTGGCCAGGCTTCACACAAAGGAATGTGCTTGGGGGAGAGAATCTCCCCTCAGCAGATGGTGAGGCAGGAAGGGGGAGGGCTGCCAAACTGGTCTTCAAAGGCAGAGAAGGACATCTGGAGCACCCAGCAACACCCCCACATCCTGCAACCCCAGACAATTAGGTGCCCCCTTGATTAGATTAGGAGAGGGCAGGAGAGGGGTGTGTTTATGATTTTTAGCCACACCAGTGGGTGGGCTCAGCCAGATGTAACCTCCAAAAATCAGATTCATCCATGTTGGATTTTTAGAGACTGTTGCCTTCTGGGATGGATTTTTGCCACACTTCCCAGGAAGTGGTCATCACAGGGGGACGACCCTGTCCCTGATTGGAGAACCAGGGCCCCCCTGCTTTTCACCCAGGAGCAAGGATAAAACTGGCAGACCTGCCCCCACACCTCAGATCCCCACCAAATTTCAAGAAGAAAGAACTTAAGGAGAAGAAGGACTGCCCTGCTGGACCCCTGGCCTGCACCTGGACCCTGCACTCAGAAGAACTGCACCAGCTGCACACTTGGGCTTCACCACAAGAAGGACTTTGCCTGGCTTCAACTGGTTCAAGGAGGGACTCCCTGTTTGCTACAGGTGAAAAATTGCTAACCAGAGTCCCCTGCACCAACTCCTGAAGAAAGCGACCAGCTGACCACTGTCCAGAGGCCAAAAAGGAGTTTGCACCAGGTGCATTCTGGGAGTTGAAGTCCGCACCCCCCAAGGACCATCACAGAACTTCTGGACCCTTGGGGTGAGCTGTGGACCCCAAAAGAACCTTAAAAGAACATCTGGGTGAAGCCCCAGAAGTTTGGAAAAGATTTGAGAATTTTTGGAAAAAAGCTCCAGAGAGGGACCGACCCGCCGCAGGAATTCTAGCCGGCTTGCCTCAACCGCGACCCGGCCTGACTTCGTGGTTCGTCCCGGTAAAGAAAAACATCCAAAAAAGAGACTAAGTCCGAAGGTAAAAAGTTGACCGGGACCTCCCAGCCATCGTATCCGAGAAGGGCTCCATGGACGTCGGATCAAGATCCAGGTTTACCCCGGTCGAAGGATTTTCATCTCGAAAAAACGACTAAGTCCGAAGGTAAAAGTCTCCACCGAGGAAACCCACATCGCGTATCCGGACAAGGGCTCCAGGAGGTCGGATTCAACTGGCAGGTTCGTCCCGGTGAAGAAAAACTTCAAAATAAAGACTAAGTCAGAAGGTAACTTTTTAACCGAGGCCTCCCGCGACCTGTAGCCGAGCAGGGCTCCATCGCGGTCGGCCTGAAAGTTTGACTTTGCCCCGGTCCTGGTGCAACCAGATGACCCGATTGGCGCTTTTTGTTTCTAAGCGCTAGAAAAATAGTAATTCTTTAAAAATTCATATCTCCGGTTCCCCTGAACCGATTTTAATCGTTTTTGTGTCATTTTAAAGATAAAAATATAAACTATTTTTATAAATTGGTTTTGGATTTTTAATCTGTTTCCTGTGTTTTATTTGATTACTGTTTTGTGATATTTGAATGCTTTACACTTTGTCTCCTAAGTTAAGCCTTGACGCTCGTTGCCAAGCTACCAAGGGTTGAGCTGGGATTAATTTACTGAGACCTAACTGTACCTAGGTGGAGGTTAGTGGCTTGTTGCTAGGTGTAGGTACCTACCTGCCCTTACCAATAACCCATTTTCCAACAGACCCCGTCACCGCCATCCTGTTCCTGGAGGGTTTGCCCGCCAGGAACAGGATGGCGGTGAGGGGTGTCGTGGGGCCCCTGGGGGCCCCTGCAGTGCCCATGCCAAATGCATGGGCACTGCAGGGGCCCCCGTAAAAGGGCCCCTAAAAGATTTTCAGTGTCTGCATGTCCATGCAGACACTGAAAATCGCGACGGGTGCTACTGCACCCGTCGCACCCTTCCCACTCCGCCGGCTCCATTCGGAGCGGGCTTCCTCGTGGGAAGGTGTTTCCCGCTGGGCTGGCGGGCGGCCTTTTGGCGGGAAACCCAGAATAACCGTGGCGGTCTTTTGACCGCGCAGCGGTATTCTGGCGGCCCCCACCAGGCCGGCGGCTTCCGCCGCCGGCCGGGGTCAGAATGACCCCCTAAGAGTCATCTTTACAGGTTTTTGGTGCAAGGCAGTGCAAGGCAGTGCCTCAAACCTTCATTTTGTTCTGCCCTGCATCAAACGAAAAGGGCAGAAACGCCAGGCAGGGATGATTTTTTTGTGCAGGAAGTGACACCTTCCTGCACAAAAAAAATCACAAGAGGTGTTTCCTCTTTCTAATGTAGCACCCAAAAAAAGGAAAAGAACAAGGAGAAATAAAGGTATTTCTCCTCTTTGTGCCTCCTTTACGCATCCCCTGGGAAAGAGTAGCCTTTAACACATTCTCAGCTTTATAAAATCTTGTAAATCTGGGAATGTGTCTAATGCCATGTGTGTTACGTGGGGACATCCACCGTAACACTGATGGCACGCCTCCCTGTTGCAAGGAGAGGTAATGCAGCAACTTGTGCTGTATTGCCTCAATCCATATCTATAAGGCCATGAAGAGCCATGCAGGGTGGCA
Organism: Pleurodeles waltl; assembly: GCF_031143425.1. Lineage (NCBI taxonomy): Eukaryota > Metazoa > Chordata > Amphibia > Caudata > Salamandridae > Pleurodeles > Pleurodeles waltl. The sequence goes on from NC_090448.1 coordinate 922,316,712, forward strand.
GTACGTGGCCTTGTAGATATGGCTCTGCAGTGTGCGCCGCTGGACCATCATTAATAGTGATGTTGTGGCGGTGCAGAGGGGCTTGTAAATACGTTCCTAAGTCAATTGAATCAAATTGGTGATCTGCAGAAACCGGTAAAGGCTGTTCAGCCTTTCATCTTTTCCATGTAGATAGAAACAAGGACCAGTGTCTGCGTAAAGAGTAACAGCTTTTTGTTAAGAACATCAAAATTGATTGGTTAGCACCATTTAAAATATCATGTATTAACATATGGAGACATATTATTGAGGAGCCTGGGTTGTGGTCACTTTTGAACCACTCGTGTACCTTGCATTGGCAGGGAAACTTCAACGTTTGCGAGGGGCTATTGCAGGAGATTGGAAAGAAGAGACTTTCTGACACATGATTGTTTTTGTCTTCAATTTGTGAGCCATGCTCGCTGCAGCAGACTTTGATTCATTTTTTGGCAGGCTGACATCACTTGGCACATGCTGCCTTCCTTTGTGAGAAGCCAGCGCTTCACTTGGCGCCCATCCTAGCACATCACACGTGCCAACTGAAGGAAAAGGGAGCTTCCTCCTACCCACTTGACCTTGAACACATTTGATTATTTACAGGCAGATTAAATTCATATGCTTTGGAAGGAGGAACAGAGTGCTGGGTGCCTTGGGGGGTGAGGCATAGATTTTGTGTTGGGAGAATCATTTTTAACTTTCTGAATTAGGGGCACTTGCGTCTAAACCGTAATGTTTGTATAACCATTCTTGTTTTGCAACTTAGTCTGTCAATATATAATGTAAAAAAATTAATTGGACTAATTGTTCAGCCTAAAAATACAGTAGTTTGAACCCCAAAATAATATGATTTTTACAGATGTGGAAATTGTGGTTTCTATAGAAACCTACACAAACATTATTTACGGCCTATTCTATGCAGCTTTCTTAGCTCAGTCTTGTATGCACCGATTGCTAAAAATTCCACTCAGGAAAAGAAAAATAAAGGGTAAAAAAACTGGTCAAGAGCTACAAAAAAATAACTGAAGTATTGCGCCTAGCACAACACGAAAAAATAAAAATGCACACATATCAGGAATCACATCTGACTTTGAAGCTCATTAAGATGTTTGGCAGTCGGATGAGCTGACTGTCAAACTTGCAGCGATGTGGTGGCCATCAACCTGGCTGCCTCACCCTCGCCGTATTACGATGTCCTCACTGGGCTGACCGACAGGAACATTGTATTACATTATTCTCACCGGTCAGCCTGGCAGGAACAGTGCTACGGTATTGGTCTCGGAGCTGAGGCTAATACCACAGCCCACCAGCACCCTCAGAAAGTGCATTGTCTGCAAAAAAGAGGATGCTGGGAAAGGGGGCCCCATGTACTGTGTTTCTGCCAGTCTTTTCATGGAGGGGTCCCCGCCATGAAAAGGCTGGCAGAAACTGTACTTGTGATCAGTGCGCCATCGCTGAACTCAGTGCCACTATGGCTGACCACAACTCCGACTGCCGTCAGTCCATCGGAAACCATGTCCCTGGTGGGCATGGTGGTTCCCTGGTGGTACGACCGCCCGGGTTGTAATATGGGGGTTGGACCACCTTTAGTGGGGCGGTCTGACTGCCTTCACAGCATTGGCGGTCCTAGGACCACAAATGTCATAATTAGGCCCTATATCACTGCATTGAGAAGTTTAAAATATTCATATTTCCCTCTGCTCTGACAACAATCATGTTAGTAAACTATGAGGAAAGCCATTTGCCATGTGCACTCTCTGGGTGCCCGAGGTTGTTATTATACAATGCTCACCATTATAGTTCATTAAATCAAAACTAAGAGAAGGTTTTGTATAGCTCCCATCTTGAGCTTATGCATTTATCTGTGTTCACAATGTGATAATAAAGAAAATGGAGGCAAAGTGAAATGAAACAGGTTCCAATGGTCACAAAATGTGGCCAAGTGGAGAAACAGGGTTTGCTTCCAGGCTTTCTGGTTTCATTTGCGCAATTTAGCCACTAGATGGGTATCGCTTTCCCTCTCTCGTTTTACATCAAAATGTAATGCTTTGCCATTAATTCTAGGCACATGAGGTTAGAGCATGGGTGGCAGACAAAAGCCACATGAAAGTGTGGGTCGTTTTGGGCTCCAAGATCCAAGAAAAACTCAAGCTGAGCCAGAGCCAAGTATCCGTTGTGAGCCTGGCTCAAGCCTTTAGTGGATTTCCCTCCTCCACCACATAAAGGCAATTATGAGGACATGGCATATGAGAGATATGATTTGTGTATCATCAAATGAGTGGGTGAAGCCAGAGTACCAACACCAAAGTGCAGGAGTCCTTGTTACAAAATTAGTAATTTTATCAATACATCATATTTTAGTGAGTGCACTGTGAAACAGGGTGATCTCTAGCCCATGGGTAAAATAGTTTCATGTTGCACAATTTGGCCACTAGATGGGTATCTCTTTTCCACCTTTGTTTTACATCAAAATGTAATGCTTTATCATTAATTCTTGGCACAAGAAGTTAGAGCATAGGTGGCAGACGAAAGCCACATGAAAGCCTGGCTTGTTTTGGGCTACAGGATTGAGGAGAACCACAAGCTGTGCCAGAACCAAATATCTGCTGTGAGTTTTGCGCACACCTTCAGTGCATTTCACACCTCTGTCACATAAAGGCAATTATGAGGACAACAGCGTAGGAAGGATATAACTTGATTATTATCAAACAATTTGGTAAAGCCAGAGACCCAACATCTCGGTGCAGGAGTCCTCGATAGAAATTTGTACACCATATTTTAGTGAGTGAACTGCAGGGAGTTCTCCCCGCCATGGGTGAAATGGAAGTTACAGTCCTGTTCTCTTATCACATATTTAATACAAGTGTTTAGTTTGATTGAAGGTTTTCCCATCTCCCCTCATCCCGTTAGTATGAATACAACTTTTGGTTACACCACAGAGCATACTTTCTGGCCCCTTGGAAAATGTTTGCAAGTACCTATGTGTTAAAGTAACTTACACAACAATTTTACTCCTTTAGTAGCAAAGGAAGTATTCCCTTTCCTGCACATGGATGGAAAACTGAACTTGGAAATATTACTACTTTCATTGTTAAGAAGCTCTGAGAAAAGTCTTGGCTAAATTGACAGAGGGAAATACCTTTCAGCCGCATAAACTTTACAATGTGCATAAGCGTGGAAGGGTTTTTGCAAGTGGCTCAGACTTAATCACCTATTATCTCAGATTAACCTGTGAGAGTGTGGATTTCATAACTTCACTCTACATTATATCTGGGATTCAGGGATACACTCCAGGAGTGTGATGCAGACCCTTGCATTCCATGTGATACATGGAGGCCCCCAACACTTCACGGACCCCAAATATCTTTGGAGGTACCCCAAGAAGCACAAGGCCAATGAATATCTGTGAGAAATGAGAGACCCAAGGGCCCCTCTTCATATTCTGCACGGAGGCCCAATCATTTTGTGTTATGACGCTGCTACGCCCAAAGGTGATCATTCTAGTCCGCATTTATTACTCAGCTTCATCTGGAAAATCAGGGGGTGTGAACAAATCTGCCTGACGACAGCCTTAGGCCCTGTTTTTCCCTGAGGAATAAACATTGTTTAATAGCTTAAAAACACACGCGATCAAGCAAAGACATAAAATGATGACAATATTTCACAAAGCAAATTCATTGCATATCAGCAAACAGGAGCACAAACATAAGGTTACCAGATGACTCCACATCACCCGGACACCTTGTTTGCAATCTTACATCTTCATTTAACAAATCAGTATTTTCCAGTAATTGGTGTCCAGGGAAAGTTGAAGTATTTAGACAAGCACAACTGAAAGCAAAAGTTGCCATCATCAACGAGACTTTTATTCGGTGTATTAAAAAACGGCCCTCAAAACTGTGTGCCTAACTTGCATCAAAAACAGCTGAACACAGCCGATAAAATACTTACAGCCAATTATTCGACTAAGTACGATTTGAAAAATAAAAGCTTAGGTCTGCAAATGTTGGATTCATGGGCTAGAGAATGTTTTGAAACCCTACACATGGCAGTTAAGGAACAGAAGTTTACCATAAAACACAGCCATAATGGAAAATCTTGAGATATTGCATTCTCAAAAGTGATCAAATATGAAAATAAACTGCTATATGTGTCCATCTGTGACTATCACCGCCATAATGAACTTTACATGTATATGTCAACTCGAGAAATGCGCTCTGTAGAGCCCAATTCTTTTTTTGTGTAAGGAAATGTTATTGTTCAATTAATTAAAAGCATTATAATTGTTGTCTTTTAAATATACGAGATTGGTATTTGTTACAAGGACGACCCTGTGAATGTACTCAAATACAACTCTCTTATTACACAGTACATGATAAGTTCTCCTGGTACACACTTATGTACTTTTTCTTTATGCTAAAACCTTGACAATGACATTGTATACAACTTCCTAGTTGTCATATGATTGTCAATACTTTAAATTGGGTTTGTATCTTGTAGTATAGAATATCTCTCATAATTTAAATATATAGACCAGCCAAGGTGGGGAGTTGACGTTTCGACCTGTCATTATTGTTCAGGTCTCATCAGGCTCAAAGTCATCTTTCATTTCTGCATTAAAAATAAAAGAAACGTGAACTCACTCTCTGTACTATCATTATCTGTACTATGAACAAATGTTGTCCATAATATGTATACTCACCACACAAAGGTGTGAACACCTCGGAACCTCCTTCAAATCACTTGCATTTACTTCTAACTCTGTAAACAAAAAGCATGAAACCACAGTATTGCCAAGTGCTGTAGTCTGGTCTAAAGTGCAAAAACCCATGTAAAATCCGGCACAAGAACGTCATCAATGCCCGCCTGGTCCATGCAATGTGTAGCAGCACAATAATTTGTGAATTATATCTATCCATCCGGCAACAGTCTAATCTCCCAGATGGATCCAGGTATTTAAACTCATTCACCAAGTGACCCTGTGTAAGAAACGGTTACTCAATCATGGAGTGAGACTAAGTAACACTCAAGAACACATTGTACAGTGCATGTATTGCCAAAAGCTCTTCTATGTAATAATATGGCCCATTCACCCACTATGTGCACATGCATGCATTAAGAAATTGGTGAAGCTGATTACATTCTGGCACCAACCTTTCTGAAATCATTAGGTAAATAACTGTAGGCCACTGTTCCTGCCCTTGATTGAGAATATTCCCCATGTTGCCACATCTGATCACATAATTCAATCTAAAAATGAGCACCTCAATCTATTAGTTCTGGTATTCCATTTCTGACAAAGAGGAGAGCTATTTCCCATGTGTTAACACTCCCATCTATCCAGAACTCAACAATAGTGTATTTTACTAAGCCAAACTGCTGCAGTCACCTGCGAATCTATCCATGTCTCTGAATCCCCATTGTGGTGTGAATCAAGGAAGACGTGTCGTGGACACTCCTGCTTTTTCTCCCAATTGTCCAAAATAACTAGACCGAAAACTTTACCACTATCTTGAGAAAATGGGGCATAGTGAGATCCTCATCAGATGCACAGCAGAATCTGTTCTACGTCATGTCAATAGTGCCAATCAATAAGATCATCACACACTCGCTTCCATCGTAGGCATCCTACCATGCTATTATGCATTTAGCTATGTGTGGTAAGGATTGAGTGACATCAGTATGTGCTGAAGAATGAGTTTATTCAAGTAAGTGTCCCCAGCAATGGAGGTAACTACTATCCAAATGAATGACCAAACTCCAACAGACTGGGAACTGAACTTAAACTTAAACATTCCATAAACATTCCATAGCTACAAGCAATAGAACCCAAGATACGAAAATCCTCTCATGAAAGAAAATACAAGCATCTTGTGCGCATCAAAGGTTATATAAAAAAGTGGTTACAACTGATACAATTAACAACTAAATGAGAACAATTAACACACTACAACATATCTCTTCACTTACACATAACAAATCTGAAACCAAGTCATAAGTAACAAAATTAATATAACACAAAATCCAAAAGGTTTTTGCGAGTGGGGATCTTTCTTTTGAGGAAAGGGTTTCCCACAACTTAGCCACCTGTGCGAAAAGAATCATCATTAGAAGCAGACAGACAAAATATTAGGTTCATAGTTTTTGAAAAATGGTCACCTGTGTGATCATTACAAGAAGACGAAGTGTTGGGTTCAATAACCTCAAATTCAGAGTCAGAAGAGCATTTGGTTTTAACAAAATCATCACTAGAACCAGCTAAAACAGTGGGCTCAAAGTCATTAATACCTGAACCTCCTCCTGGGCCACCTTCCTCAAGTTGCAATTTGGCCTTAAGATCTGAAAAATAAAGCATTTGTGAAGAAGAATACATGTCACTCTCACAACCATTATCATCTCTATCTTTAGCAACATGCCTCTCTACAACTTTAGCTAATTTGTTGTTATTCTACTGGGATCTATTATAGAGTTTAACAGATGCTTTACCTATTCTGATAACTTTGAAAGGCTTTGAAAACTTAGATTCACATTTCTTCACATGATAGAGTAGTTTAATTTTAACACAAACTCCAACTTAGAACATATTTTCTAGACCATCAAATTGCTGATCGCCTTCCACAACTATTTTACTTTTATTCTCAACATTTTTCTTAGCTTCCCCATGCATGTTTTTGATGTCTAAAATTGGTAATTCCTTCTTGATCCAAGAAGGAGTGAGTGATGCCCATGGAATTTGACCCTTAGCTTGCAAAAGTGGATCCCGTTAGTATGAATACAACTTTTGGTTACACCACAGAGCATACTTTCTGGCCCCTTGGAAAATGTTTGCAAGTACCTATGTGTTAAAGTAACTTACACAACAATTTTACTCCTTTAGTAGCAAAGGAAGTATTCCCTTTCCTGCACATGGATGGAAAACTGAACTTGGAAATATTACTACTTTCATTGTTAAGAAGCTCTGAGAAAAGTCTTGGCTAAATTGACAGAGGGAAATACCTTTCAGCCGCATAAACTTTACAATGTGCATAAGCGTGGAAGGGTTTTTGCAAGTGGCTCAGACTTAATCACCTATTATCTCAGATTAACCTGTGAGAGTGTGGATTTCATAACTTCACTCTACATTATATCTGGGATTCAGGGATACACTCCAGGAGTGTGATGCAGACCCTTGCATTCCATGTGATACATGGAGGCCCCCAACACTTCACGGACCCCAAATATCTTTGGAGGTACCCCAAGAAGCACAAGGCCAATGAATATCTGTGAGAAATGAGAGACCCAAGGGCCCCTCTTCATATTCTGCACGGAGGCCCAATCATTTTGTGTTATGACGCTGCTACGCCCAAAGGTGATCATTCTAGTCCGCATTTATTACTCAGCTTCATCTGGAAAATCAGGGGGTGTGAACAAATCTGCCTGACGACAGCCTTAGGCCCTGTTTTTCCCTGAGGAATAAACATTGTTTAATAGCTTAAAAACACACGCGATCAAGCAAAGACATAAAATGATGACAATATTTCACAAAGCAAATTCATTGCATATCAGCAAACAGGAGCACAAACATAAGGTTACCAGATGACTCCACATCACCCGGACACCTTGTTTGCAATCTTACATCTTCATTTAACAAATCAGTATTTTCCAGTAATTGGTGTCCAGGGAAAGTTGAAGTATTTAGACAAGCACAACTGAAAGCAAAAGTTGCCATCATCAACGAGACTTTTATTCGGTGTATTAAAAAACGGCCCTCAAAACTGTGTGCCTAACTTGCATCAAAAACAGCTGAACACAGCCGATAAAATACTTACAGCCAATTATTCGACTAAGTACGATTTGAAAAATAAAAGCTTAGGTCTGCAAATGTTGGATTCATGGGCTAGAGAATGTTTTGAAACCCTACACATGGCAGTTAAGGAACAGAAGTTTACCATAAAACACAGCCATAATGGAAAATCTTGAGATATTGCATTCTCAAAAGTGATCAAATATGAAAATAAACTGCTATATGTGTCCATCTGTGACTATCACCGCCATAATGAACTTTACATGTATATGTCAACTCGAGAAATGCGCTCTGTAGAGCCCAATTCTTTTTTTGTGTAAGGAAATGTTATTGTTCAATTAATTAAAAGCATTATAATTGTTGTCTTTTAAATATACGAGATTGGTATTTGTTACAAGGACGACCCTGTGAATGTACTCAAATACAACTCTCTTATTACACAGTACATGATAAGTTCTCCTGGTACACACTTATGTACTTTTTCTTTATGCTAAAACCTTGACAATGACATTGTATACAACTTCCTAGTTGTCATATGATTGTCAATACTTTAAATTGGGTTTGTATCTTGTAGTATAGAATATCTCTCATAATTTAAATATATAGACCAGCCAAGGTGGGGAGTTGACGTTTCGACCTGTCATTATTGTTCAGGTCTCATCAGGCTCAAAGTCATCTTTCATTTCTGCATTAAAAATAAAAGAAACGTGAACTCACTCTCTGTACTATCATTATCTGTACTATGAACAAATGTTGTCCATAATATGTATACTCACCACACAAAGGTGTGAACACCTCGGAACCTCCTTCAAATCACTTGCATTTACTTCTAACTCTGTAAACAAAAAGCATGAAACCACAGTATTGCCAAGTGCTGTAGTCTGGTCTAAAGTGCAAAAACCCATGTAAAATCCGGCACAAGAACGTCATCAATGCCCGCCTGGTCCATGCAATGTGTAGCAGCACAATAATTTGTGAATTATATCTATCCATCCGGCAACAGTCTAATCTCCCAGATGGATCCAGGTATTTAAACTCATTCACCAAGTGACCCTGTGTAAGAAACGGTTACTCAATCATGGAGTGAGACTAAGTAACACTCAAGAACACATTGTACAGTGCATGTATTGCCAAAAGCTCTTCTATGTAATAATATGGCCCATTCACCCACTATGTGCACATGCATGCATTAAGAAATTGGTGAAGCTGATTACATTCTGGCACCAACCTTTCTGAAATCATTAGGTAAATAACTGTAGGCCACTGTTCCTGCCCTTGATTGAGAATATTCCCCATGTTGCCACATCTGATCACATAATTCAATCTAAAAATGAGCACCTCAATCTATTAGTTCTGGTATTCCATTTCTGACAAAGAGGAGAGCTATTTCCCATGTGTTAACACTCCCATCTATCCAGAACTCAACAATAGTGTATTTTACTAAGCCAAACTGCTGCAGTCACCTGCGAATCTATCCATGTCTCTGAATCCCCATTGTGGTGTGAATCAAGGAAGACGTGTCGTGGACACTCCTGCTTTTTCTCCCAATTGTCCAAAATAACTAGACCGAAAACTTTACCACTATCTTGAGAAAATGGGGCATAGTGAGATCCTCATCAGATGCACAGCAGAATCTGTTCTACGTCATGTCAATAGTGCCAATCAATAAGATCATCACACACTCGCTTCCATCGTAGGCATCCTACCATGCTATTATGCATTTAGCTATGTGTGGTAAGGATTGAGTGACATCAGTATGTGCTGAAGAATGAGTTTATTCAAGTAAGTGTCCCCAGCAATGGAGGTAACTACTATCCAAATGAATGACCAAACTCCAACAGACTGGGAACTGAACTTAAACTTAAACATTCCATAAACATTCCATAGCTACAAGCAATAGAACCCAAGATACGAAAATCCTCTCATGAAAGAAAATACAAGCATCTTGTGCGCATCAAAGGTTATATAAAAAAGTGGTTACAACTGATACAATTAACAACTAAATGAGAACAATTAACACACTACAACATATCTCTTCACTTACACATAACAAATCTGAAACCAAGTCATAAGTAACAAAATTAATATAACACAAAATCCAAAAGGTTTTTGCGAGTGGGGATCTTTCTTTTGAGGAAAGGGTTTCCCACAACTTAGCCACCTGTGCGAAAAGAATCATCATTAGAAGCAGACAGACAAAATATTAGGTTCATAGTTTTTGAAAAATGGTCACCTGTGTGATCATTACAAGAAGACGAAGTGTTGGGTTCAATAACCTCAAATTCAGAGTCAGAAGAGCATTTGGTTTTAACAAAATCATCACTAGAACCAGCTAAAACAGTGGGCTCAAAGTCATTAATACCTGAACCTCCTCCTGGGCCACCTTCCTCAAGTTGCAATTTGGCCTTAAGATCTGAAAAATAAAGCATTTGTGAAGAAGAATACATGTCACTCTCACAACCATTATCATCTCTATCTTTAGCAACATGCCTCTCTACAACTTTAGCTAATTTGTTGTTATTCTACTGGGATCTATTATAGAGTTTAACAGATGCTTTACCTATTCTGATAACTTTGAAAGGCTTTGAAAACTTAGATTCACATTTCTTCACATGATAGAGTAGTTTAATTTTAACACAAACTCCAACTTAGAACATATTTTCTAGACCATCAAATTGCTGATCGCCTTCCACAACTATTTTACTTTTATTCTCAACATTTTTCTTAGCTTCCCCATGCATGTTTTTGATGTCTAAAATTGGTAATTCCTTCTTGATCCAAGAAGGAGTGAGTGATGCCCATGGAATTTGACCCTTAGCTTGCAAAAAGAACAAAATTCTGTAACTAGACTGGGGTTAGAATGGTAAGCCCAAAATTTTCTAAAACAAACTCTCTGACGTCCAACTTGTTGGCTGGAGCTGCTTGCACAGCTTCTCCAATCACCCCACTAAATCTTTCACAAGGACTGTTCATATTTGGAGAATTTGGTGACGTTTTCATATGGTGAATGGCTTGCCCCTTCAAAAAGCATTTGAAATTTAATAGAAGTAAATGGTTTTCCATTACCCCTCACTAAACCTGATGGCAAACCCACTTTGTAAAAACTGAGTCACCCACTTGAAACAAGCCCACCTTACAAAAGTCAAATAAAACAAAAGCATATACTTTGCATCTTGAGTGATTTTTCAGAAGGACTTAAAATGTCCAGGGCTAATTTTTCCCACTGTCTATTGGGAAATTCAGAAAAAATAGGTAAAGATTTTTTGGTACACCAAGATTTCTCAGAGTTAACACACATCTGACATTGCTTAGCAAAACCTGCAATTCGTGAGTCCCTGCAGGGCCACCAAAATGTTTCTCTGATTCATTTCTTATTGAGTGCCTCCCCTAAATGTATCTTGTGTGCTAAGCTAATGATGCTATGATGAACATTTTTAGAGGAATTACACAATCTTCTTTTAATACCATGTCCCCAGCAATGGAGATTGATTCTCCAACCTTCCAGACAATTTGTAGAGAAGGGGTCAACATTTTCTCACATGGCCATCTTTTAATGATGAACTCCTCTATTTTATTTAACTCCTCATCTTCTTGACAATTCTCCATTCAATCTGCTTTAGATGACTCACTTCCACCTATGTTCAACACATCATCAACAACTGCAACCACGCATTCTTCAATTGTGTCAGTATAGGTTTTTGCAATTCCATCTAGTAATCTTGACAGTCTGCAACACTATTACAAACACTTTGAATGTAATCTGCTTGCAAATGGAACTCATACATTTTAGAGAGGATCCTGACTAATCTAGCAGATGCTCTACAAGTACCTTTGCAATGCAGTAATGACAAATTTTCCACTGCTTGAATCAAACACAGCTCAGATGAGAAACCCTTAGTGGAAATGGTGTGACCCAAATAATCCACCTCTTCGTGAGAAATTTCCACTTCTCCATTCATACCTCTAGCCAGTAACACCTGTAGTACCTCAGACAATCGTATATTGTGAACATCAGTAGTGTCAGCAAAAATAAGAATGTCATCTTAAAACATCATAACTCCATCCATAAGTTTAAAAAGGGCAAACATGAGTTTTTGGAAAATGGATGCAGCTGACGCTAATCTGAAAGGCATGCGGACATATCTAAATGTTCCATCAGGTTTAATAAATGTGGTTAAGTGTCTACAACTTTATTTTAATTCAACTTGGTGCTATGCAGATTTGAGGTCCAAAGATGTAAAGTATTTTTGCTCAATCCAATTGTGCCAAGAGTTCCTGAATTTTCAGAAGGGGATGACAATTAACCATGTTCTGTTTATTTAGCGACCTCAAATCAGCACCCAACCTGAGAAAGGTATTTTTTTTACCAACACTATGGGAGACACCATTTCGGATACCTTAATATTTTCAATTACCCTTTCACTCAAAAACAGTTGTAAAAGAATGATAGTATCTGTTCTCACACTAATGAGTACACCCCTGAGTTTGTGTCTAATGGGAAACAAACTTTTTCTGACCTTGATCTCATTTGTAAAACTTTGAATCCTGCCTAATCCATTCCTGAAAGCATTATTATTATTATTATTATTATTATTATTATTATTATTATTATTATTATTATTATTATTATTATTAAGAAATAACCCTGAAAATACCTTGATGAACGGTGATGAGGTACACAGGAATATCAAAGGCAGGATACAGCACTAGTCCAAGGTTCCTTTGATGTCTGCATTCTAGAACATGTAAATTTTTGACAATATACACCTTCCCTAAAATGGTAAAATGAAATGGAACCAACAAGATGACCTAAAATATTGCTGCCGGATTGACCATAACCATAAGTTTTTATATCATTTTTTTACGATTCGTATTTCTTCAATGTGTCTTAAAAACACTTCTGAAATAAAAGAAAATAGAGAGCTTCAATTCACCAACATAGTGGTTTTAACTCCAATCAATATAAACTTCACAATTTGGCATTTTGCACAAATCACCTTCACATGATCTACTCAAAATCTCCTGATAGCATTCCTGAACAACTATGTTAAGAATGAGGTTTTTACTTTCCTGAGCCTCTTGAGAAGAGTCAGTTTTTTTTGCCCTCATATTTCTTGTGGTACTTCTATTACGGCCAGACCCGATATATGCTCTAATCCCCTATGGATCAAGCAAAAGGTCAGCCTCATCCAAAAGACTCATACAGTTTTTTTTGCCCTCATATTTCTTGTGGTACTTCTATTACGGCCAGACCCGATATATGCTCTAATCCCCTATGGATCAAGCAAAAGGTCAGCCTCATCCAAAAGACTCATAACAAGGGGTGGGGGTGGGAATGATTGTATGCCACCCTCTCCTTGAAAAAAAATAATCATAGGACAATTTGCTCAAGAACTAGTGCTTGGAGAAAACCAATTCACGCAAGCTTGCCATAATTCTTTAACATCCTTTGATCCAGTTCTCCAAATATCTAATTGACAGATTTTCATTACAGCATCCACCCATTCCCACCAACTTGGGGGAGTATGAGAAATCCAATGCCTTACAAACCTCCCGCCTTGCCAAAAGTATTAAGTAAAATAACAGGTTCCTATGAGCACTTGAAAGATTTATCGGTTCATAGGTGTCACCAAAAAAAACTAAGGCTGGGGAGGTGACCAATGGAACCTGGATCACAGAAGATAAAGTCTCAAACACATCCCCCCAGAACTCTGAAATCGGAGAGCATAACATCAGCATATGAACATCGTCTGCCCCCACTAACCTACACTTTTTACAAGCTGCCCGGAAATGTTATTAATTTTATTTAGCTTCTTTGGGGTATAATATGCTCTATGCAAAAAAAATAGATGATTCTTTCTAAGAGCAGCAGCCTTGACCACTCTATAAAGACGCTGCCAGGAACCTGCCCATAGTGTATTAGTCTCCTCTGTACTCACCACATCCTCCCATAGAGTGCCCGGAAAATGCTGTTCGTCACCTGAGCTATCCAAACACTCCGAGAATATTCTATAATAAACAGCAGCTTCTTTCTTACATGGCTGATTCTTATGTAGCAACTCCACTAATTCATTAGTCTCTTTTATCATTATTCTTAAAGATCTTACCCATGCGCTTAGTTGATAGTATTTAAATCTAGACAATGAACAGTGGCTAGAGACAAAAGTTCCCCAAGGTTTCAACGCCCCATCCTGTAACACTTGTCCCCATTCCATGATACCTGCCTTATTCAAGGGGCGAGCTAAGGCGTCTTTCAAACATTCTGGGGTTCCAGGGGAGTCCCAAATCGGAGCATGGGTACTATAATACAATAGATCTGTGATTTTCCTTATTCCAGCCCACAAAGAAGGCGCCGCTTTTAGTAGTTTCAGCCTTACTTTTTTATAGAATCTTGGATGGCCAAATTTATACAAGAAATTCCACACCCTTATCCCTTCACTCCGCAACATAGCCTTCTTCTGAGGGGGGACCTCCTCTGCTAATAATAGATATTTGACATTCTTTAACTGGAATGCCCATACATATAACTGAATATACGGGGGGCAATCCCTCCCTTATCATACCCTCTACGAAGCATCCTCCTGGCATCCTGATTCCCTTATAAGCCCAAATAAAACTATCAATCTTCGATTGTATATACTGTATTCTTTTCTCCGCAAATTTCAGCGGGATCATATTAAAAAGAAAGGTGAGCTTCGGGAGAGTAAACATTTTTACTAAATTCGCTCTCCCATATAGAGTCAAAGGAAGATGTATCCAACTTAATAACAGTTCATGTATCTGATGGGTCAAAAGTTTCAAATTTACCAATGACTTTTTCTCCAAATCCTGTGATATCTTAACTCCAAGATACTTTATCTCCTCTTTTATTAACTTATGACAAACATACATGTTCCATGTCATGATCTCCATCTTTGACATATTCATTTGATACCCCGATACCTGGCCAAATGTTTGTGTTACCGCTTCCACTCTATCTAACGTCGCAGGAAGATCCGTAGTGTAGATTATAATATCATCGGCATACATAGATATCTTTTTCTCCCATCCCATATAAACAAAAGGTTTTATTAGAGCATCCTTTCTAATCATGTAAGCAAGCGGCTCTATATAAACATCAAAGAGCAAAGGAGATAAAGGACAGCCCTGTCTAGTCCCTCTGGTAATAGAGAACTGGGAGGTTAAACTCCCATTTATCAAAACTATAGCCGATTTTAAGCGCAACCTTATTTAGCAGACTGCCCATTTTTTACCACAGCTAATAGTTCATCTGCCTCACTTGTGTCTGTGATATTATACATTTTGTTATTATACATAATCCGGAGGAAGGCTGGAAATTTCAACTGAGGTGAGACCCCCAAAGATTTAAAACTCTCCAAACGTTTCCCCAGCTCCCACTGCCTATCCATAGTGACCCTGGATAAATCAGACCTGATCTCGAAAACGATATCGTTCACTCTTAAAGATTTTTGTTTTAGCGCTCTAGATAAGATCTTTTCTTTCATCTGGTATGTCAAAAAGTTTATCAAAATTTTCCGAGGTCTACTACTGTTCACTCGCAGCTTGAAAGGGTCCCGATGGATTCTCTGAATCTCCTTTCCGATTTCCTCCTCAGACTCCTCCAGCTCCACTGCAGACTTAATTAGTGATACAACAAAGGCCTTTAGATCGTTACCCTCTACACCTTCAGGCACTTTCAAAAGTTTTTAATTGTTTCTTCTCGAGTAGTTTTCCAGTTGCTCAATCCTATTTTTTAACGCCATTTCACTCCCTTTCAGTGTATCGATCTCACCCTTATGTTGTGCCAATTCCTCCTTCATAACCCTCATCGCTTCTTCCAGGGCCTGTGTTCTTTCCATTACACCGTCAATTTTTCTTTCTAAAATGGCACAAACCTCTCTTATTTCCCCTTGGTTTACCTCTGAACTCGCAAAACCCTTTTTTACATCTTCAGAGATGGACACAATTAGCGCCTCTAATGAAGAACTCAATGAAGGGGAGATAACAGGAGCGACTTGCGGAGGTTCCACAGCGGTCAATTTAGATACTGGGTCTTGAACTTCAGCGCGTGGAATGATTGGGATCGTAGCTTGTACTGAGGCCATCTGTTCCTCTCCTGGCTGTGGCGGGGGGGGCTCACCCACACTCACCCACCCCCTACCCTCGTCATCCACACTATCCAACCGTCTGGTGGAGCCCTCCATTGCCACTCTGTCCTGACCGGGGATTAACTTAACTACCTCTGGTCTCGCTTTGAAAAAAGACCTAAGGGAGGGTGTTAGCTTGTCTCTTCCCTTAAACTTACTTTCCCCCACCTTCCTCACCACAATCCTACCTCCTTCCCCAGATTTGGATTTTTTTTTTTTGCTGAGCCCCTTTTGTCTCCCTTCTCCTCAGCAGTCCCCACCAAGTTGTCCCGGGGCCACTGATCAAACCCCTCCACTCTTGTTAGGAGAAGCGTGGGGGAAGGGCAATCACCCTCCCCCCCACTCTGCCTCACCGTGTTCCTCCTTGGCTCCTTCACCGCGGTTTCTTTAAGTTGGGCCCCTTGCCGTGTCTTCTCGGCTGCCGATACCCCAGAGCCGCTATTACGGCCCCCACTGCTGCTATTCCCCCGAAGGGGAATTCACGCCACTCCTTTTCGTGCCCGGCGCAGCTCCAGCGCGGCCCGGCGCCACCAGACAGCCTCTGCTGCCCTCCAGCCTGGTTCAGCCCCTGAAAAACGCGGCGCGCACATCCGTGTGCCTGCAGCCGCAATTCAGCGCGATTCATTTTCGGCAGCCATGTCCTGCCGCCTCCTGCCGAATCTATAGGAACTAGGAAGTGACTCAGTAAGCGGGGTTGAATGAGGACAAAAAAAAAAAAAACTCTAGCCGATGGATTGCCATAAATACTTTTTACAACTCCTAAGAACCTAGGCCCGAAATTCAGCTGTCCTAAAATATAATGTAAATAGCCTCTGTTCACCCGGTCAAACGCCTTAGTAACATCAAGAGTAACAACCGCCAAAGGAAGACCTGATACTGATGCCATATCAATTGCCCCAATTAATTCATGAGATAATTGACAAATATACCTGTTTTTTTGGAACCCCTTTTGATCTTCATGGATCAGTGCGTGATCCCCTCCCCTAATCTGCTGGCGAGTATACTTGTAAATATTTTATAATCATCATTCAATAGGGAAATTGGTCTGTATGAAGCGTCTTTCCCAGGTTTTAATATGACAGTTATTATTGCTTCATTCCAAGACCCTGGTAATTGGGATTCTCCCCTCCAAATTCCATTAAAAAGTTCTTAGAGTAGAGGAGATAAGATACTACCGAGTTTTACATAAAACTCTGCAGGTAAGCCATTGGGACCCGCTGCCTTCCCTTTTTTTGCTTTTGTAATAGCCTGTAGTAATTCTCCCTCCGAAAACTCCTCCTCCAGAAAAGATACCCCAACCTCATCCAGTTTCCCTGATATTAATTCTTCTACCTTTGGCATTGCCTCAACCACCACCTCTGGTAAATCTTCTTTATATAACGCTTAAAAAAAAACCTGGAGTGCTCTTTGGATCGCTACAGAATCTGTTACAGCCACCCCTGTGCAGGGTCACTTATCTCTGAAATCTGATTTCTAATAAGGTCGGATTTTGTTTTCCATGCCGATAATTTCCCTGCACATTCCCCGTACTCAAAATTAGCAAATTTACTTGCTTCCCATTTCTCCCTTACCCGCGTCTCTATCAACGCTGAAAGAGCTTCTCTCTTAGTAACCAATTCTAACATAATTGAATCTTCACTTCTCCCATCCAAATGAGCCTCTACAATTTTTCCTCTAAACTCTCTAATTCTCTCTCAATATTCAAAATGCCTAATCTGTATTCCTTATTTCTCCGAGCAGAAATAGAGATCAAGACCCACCTAATAAAAGCTTTGTATGAGTCCCACACCACATGGGGTGCTGCAGAGTGCTGATTTTCTTAAAAAAACATCTGGTTTCCCTAGACAGACATTCTGCCAACTCCGTGTTACTTAATAAGGAGCGATCTAACGTCCACCTCTTTACCGACCGGGCTCCATCACCCTTCAAAGTTACCATAACTGCAGCATGGTCCGATAATTTGGCTGGGATATGTTGCGCATCCACCACACATGCCTTCAGAGTTTTAGCAAGTGAAATAAAATCTATCCTAAAGTGATGCCTAAACTTCTTATTATGAAAAGTAAAGCTGCACAAACGGCCATGTGGGTCTCTCCAAATATCTACCAGAGCATACTGGTCCATCATCACCAGATTTTTGGCATCCACAAGCCCTACTACCAGAGGACTTATCTAGCATATGATTTAATACCACATTAAAATTGCCTACTATTATGATTGGATGCTGAGTTTCCAATAGTGCATTACATATTTCCTGTAAAGCAGTTGTATCATCTACATTGGGGCCATAATAGGATACTAAAGTATAAATAGCCCGGCTAATCTTAATGTCCGCCATGACCCATCTACCTTTTGTATCCGACTTGATGAACATAATCAAAGCATTAGCAACTCTCTTGACCAAGATTACCACCCACTTTGAATGCGATGTATTATTGGAACAGGCCACTTGACTAACCCAGGCCAAGGGTTTAAAGATCTCCTGTACTTCTGCAAATGTCAAATGAGACTCCTAAATCATTATAATGTGTGCAGGGGAGTCCTTAATTTACTGCAAGATATAACTTCTCCTTGCTCTTACTCTCAGCCCATTCAAATTCCAGGAGAGAATCTGGAAATTACCTGCAGCCATCCCACTTATATGTTTTCCCAAATGTAGCGGGCATTCCATTAAACAGTGTTATGGATTGAGCCGTTTTACAAAGAGGACATTTTTCCCTGTATCCCATCCACCCCACCCCTGGCAAATCCCCTTCCCCCACCCTCCCAATCCCTTCCCTAGTGCCCTCCCTTACACCACACTGAGGACACCCCCCCCCCATTTCCTTGGCTTTCCAGCCATTTGGTGCTGCTAGACCCTCCACCGTATAAAAAAAAAAAAGAGGGAGAGAGGAGAAAAAAATATATATAACCCAGGATAATTTAACTGTTCTTAAATTTCTCTAGTAGAGAGTCCGCTTCATGGACGTTCCGTAAGTTATACATCCGATTTTCTCTCATCACTCTCAGAGTTGCTGGAAATTTTAACTGAACCATGGCCCCCAACTTCCTAAACTCCTCCAGCCTCTTGCCTAGCTCCCATTGTCGGTTGGAGGTCATCCACGATACATCAGATCTAATTTCAAAAGAGAAACCATTCGCATTCAATGTTCCGATTTTCAGCGCTCTAGAGAGGACTTTCTCCTTTATACCATAGGTAATAAAATTCACCAGAATCCTTCTTGGCTTTGCTGCGTTTGATAGTTTCTGAAACGGGTCCCTGTGGATCCTCTGTATATCTTGGGAGAGCATATCTTCAGACCCCTCCCACACCCCGCATTGACACAGGTGACCCACCACAGACACTTCAATATTATCTCCCTCAACCCCCTCCTGGACATTCATTATTTTGATGTTATTCCTCCTGGTGCTGTTTTCCAATACTTCCAGACGCTCAGCATTCTGATTTCCCATAACCCTTAATGCTACAATATCATTAGTATGTTTCTCCACCGTCTCATTAAGTTGAACCACTTGATTTTCCAGAATCTGAGTTCGCTGTGCTAAAATATCCATCTTCGTCGCCAGAGCTTCACAAACCTCCTGAATCCCTTTCTGATTATTCTGTGGTACCAGGAATCCCTGCCTAATTTCCTTAGATAAGAAGTGCAGCAAAGATTCTAGAGATGACTGATCATGCGTTGAATTCGACTCCAGTAGTGGGTCCTGCCGGGAGTCCAAAGGATCTACTGTCATTCCCTCCACAGTACCGTTACTTTGTTGCAGGACAGTGTCTTCTCCTATAGCCGGGGTGGTCTGCCTCTGTGTTAGCATACCTGTGCCTAATATCCTCCCCTCACTTAGAGAGGGTGCGGATAGGGAAGAAAGATTGATCCCAGGCGAATCTACTTGCTCCTCCTCCTCACATTCAGACCATAAGATATTATTTAGTATTACACTCGGAGGAGTGGGGAGGGGAGATATATTAGCAGTGGCCATGATATTATCCAAGCTCTTGGCTTTAAAGTATGCCCTCAGTGAGGGGGTTATTTTCTGTTGAGTGAGAGGGGTGGGCTGTTTTTCCCCCCCTCAGTTCTCTTCCCTTGCGGTGGGAGTGCTAACCCCCTTTCCACAGGCAAAACATCTATAGTGCTTTCAGGAACGTTAACAATATCTTTACTAACCTGTCCTTGGAGTGTATAAGAAGAGCCCCCCTCCCTAAAACTGTTAAAGTCCTCAGTCTCCGCATGCCCTCCCCCCTCTGCCGGTGCCTGGTCCATATGATCGTCCACACTACCTCCATGCAGATTCATGAGTCCAGATATTGAAGTGAGAGAGGGAGAGTCCCTTCTTCCTAAATGAGGCAATGATGTACTGATCCTTCCTTCCATGCTGCCTTCCATGCAGCCAGATCTTCTTGTGCTGCTCCTGCCAGCCTTGCCTTCGGTCGCTCCCCTCAGCGCAGCCCTGGATGTGAGAGCGTGCACTCTCCGAACTTCGAGAGCTGCGCGCTCCCAGTTACAGCCGTTTGCCTTTCCTGCTGTGCCTCCTGCCGCTCCTGTTGCCGGCGTTCTAACTCATGCCGGGATCCGATCTATCAGCCTGCGGGGGGGCATACCGCTTTAGGTAAGAATGTGGGTCTCTCATCCTGTATTTCCTATCCCGTCTCCTTCTCCTCTCTCCTGCCTCCTCACACCGCTGTGACACCGACCTTCAGCCGCAATGTTCCCTGCCAAATCAATCAAGAATCAGTTTTATACTCTTCTTTGAAAATGACAAGTGTGATGAGTTGCAAACAGAAGAGAAATGTCCAATTGTCCCACACTTTCAGCATTCCTTTAAAAATGCAGAACACAAAGACTTATCAGGATGCATCCCATACCCGCATTTGGAACATTTGTTCTTGTTATTTTTAAAAACTCCTTTGGTAAATTTATTTTTATTAACATTGTGAACCACAGAAACTTCTAGATGACTATTCTTTTCCTCATTAAGCATTTTAAATGAACAAACATATCTTTCAATGCCTTTTGTCACTTCTACTACCTCAGATAAATTCTGATTTTATGTCTCAACAATTGTTCCTGAATTGTCTTATTATAACAATGCATAATAATATTGATTAGCAATAATGCCAAACTCACATGCCCCTACCAAAATGTGCAAATGGACAACATAACTCGCATTAGGTTCAGCAGCTAGTTGATGACAACATTAGGCTCAACAGAAAAGATCATTTTAACCTGTCTAGTATTTCACAAAGCTCATCATACTCTTCTACTCCAGCAGATGCTTGATGTTGCAGTAAATGATAGCATAGTTTTTGTGCCCCTGTGCCAATGTCATTAAGTAATAGCCCTATTTTCCATCAGCAGTAAGAGAATCAGCATGAAGCGCAATCATAAAATTATTAAATAATCCAATCCATTCATTGGTAGATCTCCTGGATTTTGGAGTAGAGGTAGTGGTGGATTATAAGACTGTGGCATTTTAAATAAAATAATTAACCAATGATACAGTAATAGGCTACCCTATGAAAACAGCAAAGTGGTGATGAATGAGGAGCAGGAACACAGGTCTGAGGTACAGAAGTAGGTGGAGGCTAACACTTGTATAAATATCAACAATGCGGCAGGCAATCGAAAAGCACAGGCTGACACCTGTGCGAATGTCACAGTATTGAAGAAAGCCCCGTACAACAGTCTTTAAACTAAGATGGCACACATAAACAACACGATCACCATGTGGTTGTAGGCAAAGCAGTGCTCTTCAAAATGCAGACTAGTCTTCTTCCAACATGGTGGTATATAATTAAAATGAGCAGCAGGTAGTTGCAGGCAAAGAAGAGTGTTGCAGGTCTAATGACACAGAGTGTGGCTGCGCTGACATAAAGCAACAATGGTAGGCGAGTAGCGTGCAGGATGAAAGATGATGCTCAATTGTGATGTACTGCAGTATATCCAGTCAGCTTCAGCATAGTTAAAGTAAGGATCTGCTCTAAAAGTCTCCATGGCAGCAATACTTAGAAATAGGGACTCAGGCAGAGGCAATCAGTTCTTCAAACAAGGTGAGATTGGTTAGTAGCTACTCAATGAAGCATGACACAGGGGACAGCTGGTGGTAAGTCACTCATCACCAAAATGTGGCAAGGATTGAGCGACAACAGTATATTCTCAATGATGAGTTTATTCATATAAATGTCCCCAGCAGCCAAAGTAACGATTAGCCATACAAATGGCCTGACTCCAACTGACTGGGAACTCAAATATTCCATAGCTGAAAGGAATAGAACAAAGGACATGAATGAGAAGCCTCTGATGCAATAAAGTACAAGCATCTTGTGCAAATGAAAGGTTACATAAAACAAGTGCTTACAACTTATACAATTAACAACATGAAAATATTTAACACACTACAACACTATGTGTAATGCTACTACCAAATGCCAACATGCTCATATCCTATATTTGAAATATCTGGAAGAGAGGAGTGTGAGCAAGAACAATTTTCGGAATAGCAAATGACTTCCTACAGGATGTGAAAAAAGCAGCAAACAGCAGTACAGCTTTATTATAAGTGTTCTTGAAAATGGGCTGAATTTTCCCTACCCTAGAGTTACCAGCTCTGGGAGGTACTGGTAACTCTAGGTGGGGAAAATCTAGCCAATAATGAGTTGGATCCTTAAGGTCCACTAAAAAAGAAGAAATTTGTAAGAGCATTGGTATTTTCGTTTTTGATTCTCCTGGTAATTTCTAATTTTGGCCAGCACTTAAAACAGCCACAATTTCTGAGTGAAAGTAAACAAATATATAATTCAGATGAGGCTGATAACTGCTATTAGTGTCAAACAGGAATTAAGGGGCCACTTGTAATGAGGACCCAACAATGTTGGACCTTGAAGGCCTGTATTCATGAAGGGGAAAGTGAAATTAGAAGTCCTAGAAGACTTGCATTTTTTGACTCACAAACCAGAAGTACCTGAATGTTCCATAAAAGGTACAAGAAAAGAACTAGCAGTAAGAACAAACTCTATTCAGTTGCAATTTTAATATAAAAGGAAGTCCAATTTCATAATTGGTTTTTACCTCCTTTGTAACCTGACCATTTCCATTGTCCCTCAGAGGTGTTTTTCAACTATGGTCAGATCATAAAAACAAATCAGAAGGCATTCTAAGTAATCATGTT
The DNA here is from genome assembly GCF_031143425.1 of Pleurodeles waltl. Taxonomy (NCBI): domain Eukaryota; kingdom Metazoa; phylum Chordata; class Amphibia; order Caudata; family Salamandridae; genus Pleurodeles; species Pleurodeles waltl. Next base: position 922,339,821 of record NC_090448.1, read on the forward strand.
GTAGAAAGTCTTGCCTCATCCATGGATCTTTGTAAAGAAAAATGATTTTTTACAGTTAGGGGCTCAGTAGCAGGAACGACAATAGGACAGAATGGAAACTGCACTCTAAAACGCTGGAATATCTAACACAAATGTTGACCCTCAGAGATCGTGCTAGGGCAGATTATGGTCAGCAGTTTTAAACATTGATCACTATTTTTAAGTAATGTGTTTTGACCTTTCTGTTTGTTGTCTTGGGCCTTCATTATGAATTACCTGGTTAATTACTATATGTGCAGTAACTTCCTTTACCACACATATCACATTTATAAGTTCTGTTATAAATATAAGCAAGTAAATTCTAAATCTAGAAAAAATGCTGGATATTTATGAAAACATATGTAATTTAGTGCAGTAAGCACCAACACCTGCATGTTGTTCCCCAAAAACCTGTAATTGGGTGGTATGCATCACTGCCAATAGATATTTTGGACTTACCAAAGATGAATATTATCAAGTGCGACAAATATCACACCAATGAAAGGGCTGTTCGTAATGAGGGCCTATGTGTATGCTACATTAAATATATGACATCTATCAAGTTAAGTGAAGAGATTAAATAAGGAATAGATACAAACACAAACCTTTTATGTCGCTCTTGATATATATACAAATTATCTTTAAAAAATCATACATTCTGAAGACAGAAATAATTTCTCAAATTATTTATTTAATCATTGAAGCTTCTTCAGGCAAGTACAATAAAACCTATTTGGTGAAGAGTATAGGGGAGAGTAAGACTGTGTACAAGACTATCTCTTCCAACAATGAACACACCTGGCACCAATGTGGATTTCACATTCTGCTGCTAACTGGAATATTAAGTAAAAGGCATAAGAAGGTAAAGCGTTGAATTCTTCTTAGTTATATGAATATTAAGACTACAGTGTACAGGTTAAGAAGTATCTCCAGTTTATTATATCTATACCATCAAGCAAATTATTTTATTTTAGGAACATGTCAGGTATTCTGCACACCTTAACTTGATACTGCATTTTAATCCCCTTCTTTGAGGATTATTTAGAATATGTATCAGAGTAGGTCTTACCTATATCTCTGTGGAAGATACCACTACTGCTGATTATGAGTCCAACTGGTACAGACTCACATCTAGGCCCTCATTACAACATTGGCGGTAAATCCCGCTTACCGCCACGCAGAAGACTGGCAACACACCGCTGCGGCGGCGGAATTCCGCTACAGCTATTACGACCCGCAGTTCGGAATCCGCCAAAATCTAGACACCCACACAAGTCCGCCACACCAAAGGTCAGTGATAAACTGGCGATAACTTAACCTCCACCGTCACGCCAACAGGAATACGCTCACACTATCACGACCCACGAATCCACGTGGCGGACTTTCAACCGCGGATTCCATTGGCAGTACATACCGCCGCGCTCAAAATACACACACATTTACAAAACACAACCACATTGGACAATTCGAAATACACACACCTGATACACATACACACACCACTCCCACACAACCAATACAATAAAAAACACACACCTACATCACCCACAAACCCTTACTACCAAAAATTGAGAACAAAGCACAGAGAGAGACACCACCATCAACAAACTAGCATCCACAGGCACACAACGCCATCACTCACAAAACATCCACGCACCTCACACAACACACACAAACACATCCTCTCACACATCACAACACACATCACCCACACCACATCATGGCACCGCAAAGACACCCCAGGTTCTCTGAGGAGGAGCTCAGGGTCATGGTGGAGGAAATCGTCTGGGTAGAGCCACAGCTATTCAGATCACAGGTGCAGCACACCTCCATTGCTAGGAAGATGGAGCTATGGCGCAGAATCGTAGACAGGGTCAACACAGTGGGACAGCATCCAAGAACACAGGATGACATCAGGAAGAGGTGGAATGACCTACGGGGGAAGGTACGTTCCGTGGTCTCAAGACACCAGATTGCAGTTCAGAGGACTGGCAGCAGACCCCCACCTCCTCCCCCACAACTAACAACATGGGAGGAGCAGATCTTGGCAATGCTGCATCCTGAGGGCCTCACAGGAGTAGCTGGAGGAATGGACTCTGGTAATTCAAATCTTAACTATTACATCCCCCACCCTACCTGCATGCTATCATATACCCCACCTTCACCCTCACCCCCAACACTCCAACACCTCACATATGTCCCACTATCACAAACCACCCATCCCAACACCAAGCCCTGCATGCAACACCAAAGTATGGACACCCATCACCAAAGCATGTCCACTACAGATACCCACACAGATCCCCAAACCAAATATTACACAAGGTGCCAGACAAGAATGTAAGCACTGGGGTACAGGGTCACCCACCCACTGCACATGATGACACACATAGATGCAATAATCATGCCTTTACACCCCTGCAGGACCCCTCCCCAACATCACTGGATAGGATGTTCCAGACGTGTCCACTCCCCCCACAGAAGAGGCCCAAAGTGATGATAGCAGCTCTGTCCAACTGGATCTAGATGACCAGCATGGCCCATCTGGGACCTCTGGACAGTCGGTTCCCCTCACACTGGTACATGCCACCACAGAGCCTCCCCCCTCAGGAAACACCAGCACAGCACCCACCCAGCGGGCCCATACCTTTGTCCCCAGGACACATCAAGCAGCAGTGTGTCCACCACTACAGGGAACCAAGGCAAACCCACAAACCCAAGAACATCTGGGACCTGGGGGCAGTGGCACTGGGCACACGGTTCCAGGTACAGAGGATCAGGAAAACAGGGGAACTGGGAGGACTGCTGTGCGACAGGGGGAGGACAGGCCCAGGGAACCCACTCTTCACGAGGCCCTCTCCAACATCATGGGAGCATACCATCATTCCCAGGAGACGATGGCAACGGTACTGGCCACGTTTCAGGAGACCCAGCGGCTGAAGGAGGAACAGTAATTGGGGATCAGGGAGGAACTCAAGTCCATCAACACCACCCTGGTCACCATTGTAGGGGTGCTGAAGGACCTTGTGAACACCAGGAGGGACACTGTGGCACAACAAGGGGCCCCTGACACTAGCCTCGATGATGAACTGCCCACCACCTCCGCCCGCGCTATTGGACAGGAGGCACCGCCACAGGACCACCACACTAGCACCCCACCCCCTGCAGATGGAGAACCACCTCGTAAACGGTCCCTGAGATCCAGGACAAAGACAGAGAACAATGCCAAGTCCCCTGCCAAGAAATGAGACCACCCTGAATGTCATCCTTCTGTCCCGCTTCGTCACCCTGTCCATTATTAAACTGCCCTAGCTCCACTTCCTATGCCCCTCTGGACAATGCACCTGTGAAACAAATAACTAGACTCTGCCATGGACATTCCTCCACCATCACCCCTGACCATTTTACAACCCCCTTCACTAATTTGCACTTAAATAAACACCCTTGAATCACAAAACAATCTGGAGTCAGTCTGTGCTTTCACAAATGTGTATTTGCAATAACTAAGGAAAATAGCAATGTCCAATTTATTGCCAACATACCTATGTCACACTGCTCTAGTCCATGAGGTAACATAGCTGAGGTCACACAGTGGGACCCACATCTGTGAAATGGAAAGGCAAAGTGACAGGTCAGTGTCCATACACTGGGTGAAAGTGACAGACATTTGATAGGTCTAACAATTGTGTGAGATGTAGGAGGCAGTGATGTATTCTTACCTGTGTCTCACTGGAAGTATTGCTGGATCACGTTGTTTCTGTTGTCGATATCCTCTTCTTCTGCCTCCTCTTCTTCACTGTCCACAGGCTCCACAGCTGCCACCAGACCTCCTTCTGGACCATCCTCCTGCAGAAAAGGCACCTGTCGTCGCAAAGCCAAGTTGTGCAGCATATAGCAGGCCACGATGATCTGGCACATCTTCTTTGGTGAGTAGTACAGAGAACCACCTGTCATACGGAGGCTTCGGAATCTGGCCTTCAGGAGGCCGTAGGTTCTTTCTATAATCCTCCTAGTTCACCCATGTCCCTCATTGTAGCGTTCCTCTACCCTTGTCCTTGGATTTCTCACTGGGGTCAGTAGCCATGAGAGGTTGGGGTACCCAGTCACCTGAAACTATCGAGGGACAACTGTTAGACACACACTAACCCTTAGGGACAACCCCAGAGCCAGACAACTATTCACAGGGTATAGGGTCCTTGTCCTCACCTATTAGCCACACACAGTGCAGCTGGAATTGCCCCATCACATGAGGGATGCTGCTATTCCTCAAAATGTAAGTGTCATGAACTGAGCTTGGAAACTTGGCGTTCACATGGGAGATGTACTGGTCGGCCAAACACACCATCTGCACATTCATTGAATGATAGCTCTTCCTGTTTCTGTACACCTGTTCACTCCTGTGTGGGGGTACCAAGGCCACATGTGTCCCATCAATGGCACCTATGATGTTGGGGATATGTCCCAGGGCATAGAAGTCACCTTTCACTGTAGGCAAATCCTCCACCTGAGGGAAAACGATGTAGCTGCGCATGTGTTTCAGCAGGGCAGACAACACTCTGGACAACACGTTTGAGAACATAGGCTGGGACATCCCTGATGCACTAGCCACTGTTGTTTGAAAGGACCCACTGGCCAGGAAATGGAGTACTGACAGGACCTGCACTAGAGGGGGGATTCCTGTAGGATGGCGGATAGTTGAAATCAGGTCTGGCTCCAACTGGGCACACAGTTCATGGATTGTTGCACGCTCAAGTCTGTAGGTGACTATTACATGTCTCTCTTCCATTGTCGACAGGTCCACCAGCGGTCTGTACACCGGAGGATGCCGCCATCTCCTCACCTGCTCCAACGGACGAGCCCTATGGAAGAGAACAGCGAGCACAGAGTCAGACAACACATGGGTAGTAAAAAAAGAATTTTTTACACACATTTGTCAATCCATTATGTGCCTGTCTCTGTGTGTATGAAAGGCCTAGATATGTGTGACACATTAAAAAATAATGCCATGTGGCCCCCCTGAAATGGCGGCTGCCTGACCTGTAATGTGGGACAAGGAGATATGAGGTAACTACGCTGGCGTTGTACACCGACGCGGTAGGCGGTCGAAGACCGCAGCGCAATCCTGCATTGGTTAACATTGGGTCCTATGGGTCCCAGGAGCCAATGACGATGTACGCCGGCGGTGACGGTATGCACCGCCGCAAACCTGACCGGCATTTTCTGTCTGTTCACTCACTTGATACCTGACCTTTGACAGGAGAGGACCTACACTGCAAGTGCTGCTGTGATCTCAGTCTGGAAGCGACAATGGCTCATGTGTCTGGGGAAAGGGCCCCTGCCTTCACTTCGGAGGAGTTGGACAAGTTAGTGGATGGGGTCCTTCCCCAGTACACGCTACTCTACGGTCCTCCAGACAAACAGGTGAGTACACTGTGAGCATGCTGTAGGGGCAATGCCTGTTTGGAGTGGTGTGGATGGAAGATACAGGAGGAGTGGGGACTGAGGCTTGCATGAGCTGACGGTGAGTATATGTGCGTCAGGGCCAGGGTGGGAACGTGGGCCAATGACTGTGATGGTCCGGACGGTTAAAGTTTTTCCTTTTCCACTTTACTATTCCTCTAGGTCAGCGCCCCCCAGAAGAAGGATATTTGGTGTTCCATCGCCAAGGACGTCCGGACCCTGGGGGTCCACCACAGACGGAGCACCCTCTGCCAGAAAAGATGGGAGGACATTCACCGCTGGAGCAAGAAGACGGCGGAGGTCCAGCTGGGGGTGGCCTCCCAACGTGGGAGGGGTGCCCGTCGCACCATGACCCTCCTGATGTTCCCGATCCTGGCGGTGGCGTATCCGGAGTTGGATGGGCGCATGAGTGCATCACAGCAGCCACAAGGGGGTGAGTACACTTTCATTCAGCTGACTCTGCGCGCTTTAGGAGGTGTCTGGTTGGGCGAGGTGGGCAGTGGGTTCCCCTAGGCCAGGGCGAGTTTTCAAGGCAAGGACCCTTTGTGAGGCAGGTTATGTGGCACCCCAACCCCACCAGTGGTAAGAGCCATCTACACCTAGTCAGGCTCCTGTGACCTCCATATGTGCAGCAATCGGGAATAGGCCTTGTACCCCATGTCCTTGTGATTAATTCAGGAACTCTAAGTGCATGGCATAGTGCAGAGGGCTGCTGTGTCTGTAGAGTCTGCCAACGGTAGCGGTATTGCATGCACTGAACATGTCTTTCTTCTTTCTCCCCCTCCCTTTTTGTGGTCTCCCTGTTCTTGTGTGCATTAGCATCATCAGGTGGGGGTACGGTGCCACCGGAGCAGGAGGGAGCTGCATCCCACATGGCCCTGGAGGGCGAGACAATGGAGTCTGAAGTCACCAGTGGGATGGAGGGCGAGGGGAGCTCCACGGCGGGGACAGGAGCAGAGACCAGCGACACCGACTCCTCCTCTGATGGGAGCTCCCTTGTGCTGGCGGGCCCCTCTGTGCCCACTGCATCAACAGGTACAGCAGCCACCCCCCTACCAGCACTGCCCTCCCAGCAGCCCCTCAGCGTGTGTCCCGTGGCCGCACACCCAGGAGGGTAGGCATCTCCTTCGCCCCAGGCACCTTAGGCCCTGCCCCAGTCAGCCCTACTGCCCTCAGTGAGGAGGCCATTGACCTCCTGAGATCCCTCACTGTTGAGCAGTCTACCATTCTGAATGCCGTTGAGGGTGTAGAGAGGAAGATGCAGCAAACAAATTCATACCTGGAGGGCATGCATTCTGGCCAGGCAGCCCAACAGAGAGCATTTCAGGCTCAGGCCTCTGCACTGGTGGCAGCAATTGTCCCTGTGTCTAGCCTTCCCCCTCCAACTTCCTCCACCCAGACCCAATCCACTGTACATCAGCCTATCCCAAGCACACCATTAGACCAGCATGCACACACCTCAACACACAAGGGTGGCTCAGGCAAACATAAGCACCACACATCCCACAGGCACTCACACAAGCATCATACCCATGCACACATACCAACATCCACTGCCTCCACTGTGTCCCCCTCCTCCCCGTCTCAGTCCTTCCTCACAGTCTCGTCTCCTCTCACACCTGCATGCACTACATCCTCAGCCACTACCTCCATCACCAGCACGCCTATCACCACACACCGCTCACGTGCACTCACCACCCCCACTACCATACAACATTCCCTGTGTCCTCTCCCAGTGTGTCTGTGAGCCCTCCTCCCAAAGTACACAAACACAGTCACACACTGACCCAACAGCCATCCACCTCACAACAGCCTACAGCCCATGCACCTTCACCCAAAGTCACCAAACGAACACCTCTTACAACCACTACCTCTTCCTTCACTCCAATACCCCCTCCATCTACCCATCCCAGTATGTCTAAAAAACCTTTCCTATCAAATGTTGACCTCTTCCCTACACCTCCCTCCCCGTCCGTCCCCTAGGGCCCGCCTTTCCAGGTCCCAACCCAGCACCTCAGCCACCACATCACTGGGCACAGTGGTGCCAGCAATGATGGGATTTTGGAGTGCGCCAAGCAACAGGGCTGCCAGTGTCCCAAGGAGCGAGGGCAAGGACATTCCACCACCTCTAAAACAGAAAAAGTTGCCCTCATCCCAGAGGGAGAAGGCCAAAACACCTGCCACCAAGGGCTCAGTCAAGACAAAAATTTAAAGTGGCAAGACAGCTGCACCACCATCCAAGGTGGGGAAAGGCCTGAAAATCAAAGGCAGGTCCACGTCGATGCCAACCTGCATGGCGGACAAGACCGCCACCGCCACCTGCACCGCCGCCACAGACACCGCCGCCAGCACCCCAGACACTGAGCCCTTCACCAGCACCGCTGTCAGTGAGCCCGCCACCAGCACCGCCGCTACTGACACCACCGCCAGCACCGCTGTCAGTGAGCCAGCCACCAGCACCACCGCTACTGACACTGCCGCCAGCACCCCAGACACTGAGCCCTTCACCAGCACCGCCGTCAGTGAGCCTGCCACCAGCACCGCCGCTACTGACACTGCCGCCAGCACCGCAGTCAGTGAGACCGCCACCAGCACCGCCGCTACTGACACCGCTCCCAGCGGCCCACAACATCCTGAGCCAGTGGCACCACCGCAAACATGGCTGCCATCCCCAGTGGTCAGTCGTATGAGGCTGGTGGTCAGTTCCAGGAGCATGGGCAGTTTGCATGCTGCACCACTGTCAGTGGAGTGTCACATCCACTACCTCAGTCCTTGGCAGGATGAAGCACTCTGGACACAAAGCCACCTCCAGAACCAGTGGAGTATCACATCCACTACCTCAGTCCTTGGCAGGATGAAGCACTCTGGGCACAAAGCCCCCTCCAGAACCAGTGGAGAAAGGCATCCACTACCTCAGTCCTTGGCAGGATGAAGCACTCTGGGAACAAAGCCCCCTCCAGAACCAGTGGAGAAAGGCATCCACTTGTGATACTGTGGCTTGGCACTCCCCGGGATAAAGCCATGGGCAACCCACCCACTGGAGAGACTTGAGAGACTGTGGGTTTGCACTCCCCAGGATAAAGCAGTGGGCAACCCACCCACTGGAGAGACTTGAGAGACTGTGGCTTTGCACTCCCCAGGTTAAAGCAGTGGGCAACCCACCCACTAGAGAGACTTGAGAGACTGTGGCTTTGCACTCCCCAGGATAAAGCAGTGGGCAAACTACCCACTGGAGAGACTTGAGAGACTGTGGCTGTGCACTCCCCAGGATAAAGCAGTGGGCAAAGCACTCACTGGAGACACTTGAGAGACTGTGGATTTGCACTCCCCAGGATAAAGCAGTGGGCAAACCACCCACTGGAGAGACTTGAGGGACTGTGGCTTTGCACTCCCCAAGACACATCAATGGACATGGAGGCCCCTCATGGAGCTGGCATCGTGCACTCATCTGGCTAAGGTGCCCCCCTTCCCTTCCCCCTGAGGTGTCTGTTTCATTTTGATCTGATGCCCCAGCAGTGTTCTCTCCGTTTCGAGTCTGGTATCTAGTGTGGGCCTCGCCCATGCATTTTGGACCCAGTGGTCCACGGACTATGAATGGTGCACTACCCGGACTTGCATAGTTGGTGTACATAATTGTTTATACTGTATTTGGAGTTTTGACTAATGGATTTTTATCGATTACAATAGTTACAATCATTTCCTTTTGTCATTGTGTTCTTCAAGGGGGGGTTGGGGGGTGTAAATGGAATGTTGCAGCATGTATTAGTGTGTGTGTTGTTGTGGGTGATGGTGTTGCGTGTTGCATGTGTGTTTCACTTTATTTCCCTCCCTCCTCCCCTGTGTTGTAGGTGCAGTACTCACCATGGTCATCGCCGCCGTCTTTCGTGCTCCTGGTAGAGGAGCAGGAATACTATCGCAGGGAGTATTTGTAGTTCTGGCTCCATGGCGTCCTGGTTCCTCGTGGGTTGTGTAGAGGTGAGTGTTTCCCCTTCCAAGTCCTGTTTCCGCTGTGTTTTTGTTCGCGTTGAATCCGCCCCAGAAAAGGTGGCGGATTGGCCTGTCATAATAGTATGGGCGATACATTGTCTTCCGCTTGTTTGTTGGCGGTGACCGCCAAGCTGTTTGTTTGTACCACCGTGGTGGTCGGAGTGTTAAGGGGGCTGTCTATGTTGGCAGTTTCCACCATGGTCGTGATTCCATTTTTGTTTCCCGCCGGCCTGTTGGCAGTCTTACCGCCGCTTTAACACCGACCGCCAGGGTTGTAATGAGGGCCCTAGTGTCTCTCACTGTATTGCTAGGCAGACATTCCTTCAGCTAAAAGCAATAAGACTCTTTCCACACAAACATGGTTGGAATTGGGAATAACCATAGAGTAAAGAGCACAGTAATTCTGGGTCTAGTATGTTTTCCCCAGTTTGTCCATCCAAAATCAAAATTGCATAACACAGAGGAGCAAATACTAGACAATTTTTTTTTCTTCTGATGATTTCGTGCTGCCTATATCAAATTTGGGTCACAGACTTCTGTGCAAAAACAGGTTGTAAAAGCTACCCTGTCCAAGTATTGTTTGTGACAGGTATTTTCCAAGTTTTGTTGTTCATTTCTACATGAGGCCAAAAAATGAAGATTATCACGTGTAAATATTATTTGTTTCACTTTTATGTGCTATTACTGTACTGTTCATATTTAAAGCACAAAGGTACCGCCATCTTAAAGCTGGTGATAACTGTGACGATCGACCACGAGCAGGAGTAATGTGCGCTAAGCTCTAATTAGTGCAAGAGCTAAAAAGAATGTTTCACTTTTAGCACAATTCACAGTCGTGAAATGATTGTGCATATTTCTTCCAAACCCCTTGTTCCAAAAATAATTCTTACATAACTGCAATACTGTTGGACTTAGCCCTCCCTGCTGGGTCACTCTCAAATGTTTTGCCTTCACTTCTCCTGTTTTCTGAATTTCATTGTATTGTGCCCAGGCCTTTGTGCACTTTACCACTGCCAAACAAGTGCTTGTGCTCACTCCCTAAAATGTGTTAAAATTGCCTTACATCTGTGTAATGCTAACTGTTTTAACCACCTATTCCATCTTGACCACTGACTCCATTTTATGCTTAGCTTAGCTTCAAATGCCATCACATCGATGGTGCAGATATTTTTCCATGCACAGCTTGTTTTTTTACAGTGAACGTGTTTTTGCTCTTCTCACCAAAGACGGGAACATATCATGGGGGATGCAACAGTGATAGGAGTGTACCAAAATGATAATGTTTATAGCAGAGAATGGTATGGCTCTGTCTTGGAAATGCACATTGGGATCTGGCCAATTCTTTTGTGTGTTTTCAACACAGACCAAGTACAGTTAGAGCCTGAATTTGACAACTTACTCGAAGGGAGGTGGAAGGTTACCAAGACCTTCCTCTTTGGTTTGTTTAAAGTATATAAGGTGGGAAAACATGGGACTGAGGCAGAAGGAACTCATTTTTGAGGGTGGAAGCACTGCTCGAAAAATCATAGGGGGTCATTCTGACCCTGACGGGCAGCGGAGGCCACCCGCCAGAGTTCCCCCCTCCAGAACACCGCTCCGCGGTCATAAGACCGCTGCGGTGATTCTGGCTTTTGCACTGGGCTGGCGGGCGGCCGCCAAAAGGCCGCCCGCCAGCCCAGTGCAAAAGGGCCTTCCCACGAGGACGCCGGCTTAGAATTGAGCCGGCGGAGTGGGAAGGTGAGACGGGTGCAGTGGCACCCGTCGCGTATTTCAGTGTCTGCAACGCAGACACTGAAATACAATGTGGGGCCCTCTTACGGGGGGCCCTGCAGTGCCCATGCCATTGGCATGGGCACTGCAGGGGCCCCCAGGGGCCCCGCGGCTCCCCCTACCGCCATCCTGTTCCTGGCGGGAGACCCGCCAGGAACAGGATGGCGGTAGGGGGTGTCAGAATCCCCATGGCGGCGGAGCACGCTCCGCCGCCATGGAGGATTCACATGGGCAGCGGAAAACCGGCGGGAGACCGCCGGTTTTCCGCATCTGACCACGGCCGAACCGCCGCGGTCAGAATGCCCTGCGGGGCACCGCCGGCCTGTCGGCGGTGCTCCCGCCGACCCTGGCCGCCGGGGTCAGAATCACCCCCATAGTCCCTTTGGGGAATATTTGTCCTATCTCAGCTTGACGATGGCAAAGACAAGAATGATGTTGGATTCAATCCCTATGGTGATGCATTTTTAATTCTTAATTATCTAGCTTTGCTGTGTGCATGCATAAATATATATATTCAGTGCATACATATTCATTGTTGAAATATTGCACTTTTTCTGCTTATTATTATTCATTTACTGTAATTATTTTAGTATCTCCATGTGTTTTGCTGCATTCAAGTTAAATGCTCACATTAGTATTTTTGTATTCCCTCATTTGAGACCTGTGAAGTATCTTAATAAATCCACTGTTGCATTCTTTGCATTCTCTAGCTTTGTCTCCCCTTAGTTTGACGCAAAGCAGAACAATCTGATTTACATATTTACCAAACAGTTACTAGTAAAGTGATATACCATATACCCAGTGCTGGTAAGATTAAATGCTACTAGTGGTCCTTCAGCATTTATTTTGCCATTGATTTAATAATATAAGTCACCTCTAGGGTATGCCTTAACCACCCCATTGGGCAGGGTACAACATATTGAAAAAGCTGGACATGCAGTTTTAAGGTTTATATTTCCTAGTAGTGAAAATCTCATACATGGGTTTTTCACCAATGTGAAACCTAAGTCTCCTGTAGGATGACATTCATTTAACAAGTGATAACTACTGTTTAGGAACAGGTATAAATTTCATTTTTGTTGTCTAATGAATTCCTATTTAAAATCCAATTTAATGGTAAAGTTTGATTTTAACTCACAAGTATAAAAATGCCACTTTTCGAAAACTTAATATTTTCTTGTCCCAACAATTTGGTGCACACAGCCAGATTCCTGAGTCACATGACTTGGTGTAGTTGGATCTTACCCTTTGTGTATTCCTCCAAGATAGCCAGACAATAGAGGAAGTGAATGTTGGCAGGATGAGCCATCCTGGCAGGATGGGGCTAAGCTGTGCACAGCCCCACTTCTACTTCAAAGACCCTGCCTAGGCACACACACACTGGGCCATCCTGCACCCTGAGGGACTCACTGGACTCACTGGAGGAATGTACTCAGGTAAGTCATCAACATATACCCCATATACACCATACCTGTAATGCATGCACCACCTCACCCCACCCACACCCACCAGGACCAACACCCCACCCAGGCATCAGCCACTAAATCCACCCACCCTGCATGACAACAAACCCACTAACGGGCCCACATCCCTCCCCCTGTGCACAGTCACCTACCCCTGCAAGTACCTACAGTAGAATGACATCCTCCACCACAATGCAACCCCACAGTCTACGCTAACTGCAGTGTCAACCTCACAAAGGCACCCTGTAAGGCCACTGAAAGTAACCCCAGCACAAAATATCCCAGTCTTGTTCACCTCAAACGTTCATGCAGCTGTAACAGACATGTCTATGTCCCCCAACAGGCACCACCACCCATGCAACCCTAACGGACGGGACAAGGAGTGCCACTGCCCCCAGGGAGACAGAGGCACCTCACAGGACACTGGTGAAGGATCCCTGGACACTGATGAGCAGGTAGGCCCGTCACACAGTCCTGGACTCTCATCATGCAGCAGCCCCACCCAGGAAACCACTGTCACCCCACCACCCGGTCAAGACAAGCAGCCCAGGTCAAGCGTCCCCACACCAGTGTATCCAGGCCACAGACTGGTGGAAGACAGATACAGAGGCGACAGTCTCCCACTCCCAACATGCAGGAAGGCGAGGGCCCAAGTACAAGTGGTACAGCCAGACCTGTGCAGGGGGACACAGGCACAGGTGGCTAGGAAAAGTGCAAGGGTGGCAGTGGGCCGGGGGGAGGCCATGGGATGCATGCAGCAGCCCATGACATGATCTCAGAGGTATTGGGGGCCTACCAGCATACCCATGACAGGTTGGCACAGATTGTGTCCACCCTGGAGCACAGGCAGAGGATGCAGCAGGAACACGACCAACAGGCTATGGAGCAGTGGATACAGCACAATGTCACAATGGTCACCATAGCAGGAGCACTGTTGCAGCTGGTCCCAAACCAGTCTGACACCCACACAGGATAAGAGGCCCCCACTACAGCACCGGACACCCACCATGAAATTACACCCTTATCAGACACATCCCAGAAAATACCCTCACAGGAAACCCAAGGGCCTACCATGGCATCCCCTGAAGATCAACAGCAAGCGCCCAAACGGACCCTCAGGCCAAGATATGGCATTGGAACCCCAGAAAAAAACAAGGCCCCTTCAAGAAGTAACTCAGCAACAATCTGCACAGCAACCATCCCACTCAATCAGCCACCACACATTGCTGAGAGGCAATATGAACTAATGTAAGAAAAGTTGGCCCAATCATTAGTACCAACAAGGCTGACACCATGTTGGTCTTGAGGACACCCACCCCTTACGACTTGCCATCACTGTAAATGCACTATTCACTCACTTCAACCAATGAAACACATATCACACCTGTAACACTGTCCCCTGTGTTTAATTGTGAAGAATGGATGCAACTGGCTGATAACTGCTTTATTGTCAAATCTGTGCATGAAAGGAGTCCTGTGTGCTTCAATGATGGCAATAAGTAAATGCAGAAAATTTCAATCTGTACCATGTTTCACCTATCATTATCAACCGCCCTATATGAATGAGCAAACTGCCAGTATGTGTCACAAACCCCAATGTCAGGCCAAGTCCCACACAGTTACTGGCAGTAGAGTTGTATCAGTTGGGTCCTGGAATTGACCTCTTCCCCTTCCTCATCATCACCATCGCTCTCCTCCTCTCTCTGAGGTAACGGGTCAGGACATACAGCACCCTCCGCCTCCAAGAGGGGGATAGAATGTCTCACTGCCACGCTGTGCAGCATGCAGCAGGCCACCACTATTCTTCACACCTTCTTAGGCCCATAGGCCAGGGAACCCCCAGAGATATGTAGACAACAAAATCTAGCCTTCAGGAGACCTATAGTTCGCTCTATCACCCTCCTGGTACGTCCATGGGCCTCATTGTAATTCCTCTCTGCATCCGTCCTGGGATTCCTCACTGATGTCGGGAGCCAACACAAGTTTGGATAGCCAGAATCACCTAGAAAAAGGTGCACTACAGAGTCATCATTGTTATTCCCCTTACTCAGACAGCCTGGCTGTCTGCTATGTGTGAGTTAGTGACAGGCACACTTACCTATGATCCACCCTCTGCCCTCTTGGAGTTGTTCCATCCTGTGTGGCACACTACTGTTCCTCAACACAAAGGAATCATGGACTGAACCTGTGAACATGGCATTCACATGTGAGATGTACTGGTCTGCAGTACATACCAATTGGATGTTCATGGAGTGAAAGTTCTTTCTGTTTCTGTACACCTTTTCACTCACTCTGTATGTGGGTGCCATTGATGGCACCTATAACATGGGGTATGTTGGCATAGAATTCCAACTTGATGGCAGGGAGGTCAGTACTTTGGGGAAACCTCACATAGGACTGCAGGTGTTGCACAAATGCATTCTGAAATCTTGTCAGTGCCATGCTGAACATTGGCTGTGAAAATCCAGCACCCATGCCCACTGTCACTTGAAATGAGCCCGTGGCCAGGAAATGATGTGCGGAGAGCACCTGCACTTCAGTAGAGATGGCATGCTTGATTACGATTTCCCAGTGTTAGTGCAGGATCCAGTAAAGCACAAAGTTCCTGAATTGTTGTGTGAGTCTGCAATTGATTATGATCTGACGTTCCACCATGATCCTCATATCCACAAGTGGTCTGTACACTGATGGTGCCCTTCCTCACCACAAGGGTCGGCACCTACGAGGGGTTTCAAAAAGGTGTGATGAAGACACATACATAGGCACACATTTCACCATTTGTGCACTGCATAGTTCATTATAGTGACTCAACATTAACTGCTTCCTGACAGATCTATATCTACATCACAATGAGGGAACAGAGTATTTCATTTGTGGTATATTACGGAATGGACACATGCTTAGGTGCTTCATGTGGCTAGTAGGGCCTGCATTATGCAAAGTTTTATTTATAGATGCGTAGTTACTGCCAAAATGTCTGCCCACTGTAATCCAGGCCTTTCGTTTGTAGAAGTGACCTTATACCGCTAGCGGTTGACGTCACAGTGGCAGTGTTTACCGCCATTCGCACCGTCATTGATGAACATGGATGCCAATGGGGAATCCTGGTGTATCATGATCGCAGATGGCGGTGACGGTGCACACCTCCATGGAACGTACGCGATTTCGTCATCGATTATTCACTTGATTCCCTCATCTCATGCCGACAGGTACTCCACTGTGTGTACCTCTGTGGCCTGCCTCTGGCAATGGATGTGGCTCGTATTGCAGGGAAAAGGGACCCGGCCTTTACCCGGGAGGAACTGGAGAGGCTAGTGGATGGGGTCCTGCCCCTGTACGCAAAACTGTATGGACGGCCAGAGGTACAGGTGAGTCTGGGTTTGGGGGGGCACTGTTTGGGTGTAATGGATGGTGTTGAATGGACATATGTGTGCACCTCTGAGCCTGCATGGGCCGTCGTGCATGGCATGCTGCGTGCTTATGGCCTGTAAGTCTGAGAGTACTGTCCCTCCTATAGTGGACAATAAGCCAGCTGTACCTATCTTGCAAGTGCTTGACCTCTGTGTTCCATATCTGTGTCATCCTTTTAGGTCAGCGCCCACCAGAAGAGGGCACTATGGCATACCATCGCCAAGGGGATCTACAACCGACGGAGCACCCACTTCAGAAAGAGGTGGGAGGACCTGTGGCGCTGGGCGCGTAAGATCTGTGAAGCCCAGCTGGGAAAGTCCTCCCAGCGTGGAAGGGGTGCCCGTCGGGTACTGACGCCCCTCATGAGACGTATCCTGGCAGTGGCATACCCAGACCTGGATGGGCGCTTGAAGGCTGCTCAGCAGTCACAAGGGGGTGAGTACTCATTTCACAAACTTCAGTCTGGAAGGATGTCTGTGTGTGCGTTAGGGTTCATGCTGCTTAGAGGCAGGGACTCTGACTGGTGTCCATCTACTTTATGGTCCCCAAAGGGTGTAGCGGTGTCTTTGTCAGGTCTCCTACACGTCGCCTCCTTAGGTAGTCCAGGGTATGAGTGTAGAGCAGTATTCTGATTAGTAGTCAGTGGCATAGCCATGGGCATAGTGAACGGTGCTGCCTTGTGGGTGGGTCTACTGGGTGGGTGTATGTCTGGCCATTATGTACCTCCATTCAGCTATTTAAAATTGTCTCTCCTGTTTTGTCTCCCCATCCCTGTTCTCTTGTGTTGGTTTGGTACAGCAGCAACATCTGGCAAGGGAGCTGAGGCACCAGCAAGTGGGGAAGCAGCGGCCCATGGATCCTCGGAGGCAGAGACATCTGATGCCCAGGGGACCAGTGGGTGGGAGGGCGAGGGGATTTCCACGGGGGAGGCAACTACCACAGGAGGTAGTGACTCTGAGACCTCCTCCGATGGGGGCTGCCCCCTATTCCATCACTGCCCTCACTTCTGCTCCCCACCCAGCTGCCCGTGCCCGCTCACCCAGAAAGGTGGGCATCTCCTTTGCCTCAGGCACCTCCTCCCCTGCCCCAGTCAGCCCTGCTGCCCTCACAGAGGAGGCTATTGACCTCCTGAGAACCATCTCTGTAGGGCAGACAACCATTGTCAATGACATTCAGGGGCTAGCATCAGAGGTGCAGCAGACAAATGCCTATCTGGATGGCATTCATAGTGCCGTGTCTGCCCTACAGAGATCTTTTCAGGCTTTGGCCTCCTCTTGGACGGCAGCCAGTTTCCCTGGCCATTCTGTTCCCCCTCCAACCTCCTCTACCCCTTCCAGTACCCTACTCTTCACCTGTCCAAGGCACATATTTAGACATGCAGTCAAGCACATCAACACACAAGAAGCACACTTCTAAACACAAGCACCACACCTCCCACCACAAGCATTCACACAGCCAACAGACAAATGCACACACAACAACATCCACTTCCCCCAGTGTGCCCACCTTTTCTGCCTCCCTGTCTGTCCCCTCTACATCCACACCCTCATGCACTGCACCCTCAGTCGCTGTTGCTGCTCCTCTTACTGCACTCACCACAATAGCATACATCCATACATACACCTCATGCACCACACCTGCACTCACCACAACTACTGTAGTTGACACATGCAGCACACTCACCAGACTTGCAGACACCCACACAACATACATCCACACTAGCTGCCTGTATTCTCCCACTGTGTCCACCCCCCTCCTCCAAAAACACACAAACGCACCAAGACACCCACTCATCAGGGAGTAAGGTTGAGTCCGTTGTGGCCCATGGCAATTGAAGCCGTACGGACTGGCCATTGGCCCTGTTTGGACTATTTAGCGCTGTGAGCTTTCATTAAAGATTTCTGTGTGGCCTGTGTTTTGGCGGCACACTGTTGAACCCTGGTCTTTTGTTTAATTGTTTATGGGTGCGGGGCATTTGTAGGTACTATGGTCAAGTTGGATTTGCCTTTTGTAGGGTAAGTACCTCTTGCTGTGGGGTGTATGACTTGTGCTGCTGTGGAGGATTGGGGGGCATTGCAGGATGGGTGTAGTGGATGGGTATGTGACTGTGTCCTTTCCTCCCTTGTTTCGTAGGTTGCAGTACTTACCGTCGTCGTCTTCGTCAGCGGTCTCGGTTGTGGAGGTATATAGTAAGGAGGAGGGCTGGCATGATCTGCAGCTCTCTATCCATGTCTGCTTTGGCGCGTTGTGTGGGCCTCCGGTGAGTGTTTCCTTATATTTGGTTCATTTCTGCCTGGCTTTGCGTGGCGGTGGTTCCCGCCCCAGAACTGACGGTGGACTAGTGGTTCATTATTTGATGGGCGGGTAGGTCCTTTCCGTCGGCCTGTGGGCGGACTCTGCCGTCGTCGTCGGCACTCCTCTGCTGGTGGCGTGTGGTTTTCGGGATGCATGTCTTTTGTTTGGTTCATTATTTGGTGGTCCGGCCCGCTCCTCTGTTGGCGGTTTTTACCGCCACCGCCGGCGGCGTGGAACAGACCGCTGTGTTCATAATGAGGGACTATATCCAAATAGAGAAATCTTCACCGCAACTTCATCCAGTGGATCCCTTATGATAACACCTCTTTCTCAGACATTGCCTTACACTGCTGAACTCTACATTTTCAGATATTTTTCTTCAAAATTTCTTTTAGTTCTTTTAAGTCCGATGTAAGCAGATACTAAGCCCAGTTCACTTCATGTATCCAAACCACACTCCATTGCGGTCAGCATTAACTTTCATCTTTGCCATGGTCTCGTGCAAATAGATGTCATCGTTTGGTGCTTTGATATTTTAGGTGCTATTTTTCAGTCTAACCTTAAATTAAAAACAATCATAACTGTGGTTACTGGTTGGATTTTTCTTGGCTTTGTATCAAATTATCAATTCAAATTAGATGTGTTGCATAAATACTTTACACATCGCCTCTAAGTTAAGTCTAACTGCTTTTGTGCCAAGCTGCCAATGAGTTAAGCACGTTAACTCAGTGACTTTTTGTGGTTCACTCTGACAGACATTGTGGTTGTTGTTTGAAAGTGTTCACACCACCCTCAAGCAAGAACCCAGTTTCCCAATAACACTAATTCAGATTAGTCATTCTGTCAGTCTTTCATGTGCTTTCTTGTTTCTTGTTTATCCTAATCTCCTTCACTATTGTCTCTTTCACTTTTCTGTTTCCTATATCAAACTAAATGCTTATGAAGCAGAGTTTTACATTTATTCACATGTCATGTATAGCAGAAGAGTTATAATTTGTCCTTTAGCACCATGACATAAGAAGAAGTGATAGAGCATGCTTTTTGACATCACACAAAGTCACATCAGGGAAATGGAAAAAAAATCACACATCTTATTTAAAATGCACAATCAAACTTTACATTTTCACTCATGATAACAGACCCAAACACTTTAACTAGCAAAACACATACTAGACATAGTATGAAGCATATTTAATTTTAAAGTATCAGTAGTTTGGTTTGATCACTGTGAGTGGAACAAGGTGGGTAAAGTCTACAAGGAGCAACATAAGGTAGTAATTGCCTTCTTCAGTCATTAAAATATTGTAGACAAGCGCTAGGTAGCTAAATTTGATTTTTAAAAATTAATGCTAGTAAAAAAGTGGTGTCCATGGTAAAGAAAGTTCTGTATCTTTGAAAACTATTTGGCCTATGTCAGTAATATCTGTACCGAGTTGCCTTACATGGCCTACATGTTCTATAGAACCAACATTTCCTGTAAGTTTAATAGGATGTTATTGATGACTAAAAGATTAAAACAACCGAGCAGCAAAGGTACATCTGATCAATATGATTGCGTTGCCATTGAAGCAAATTAGGTCCAGACAAGTAACTTTTCAGTTTAGCAACCCTATGAACCTTACATTAATTTTAGAGTACTTTTTGCACAAAACAATACTCAGCATTATATTTGGAAGTGGTGTGTGACTAGTGTTTAGTAACATCCTGTACTTTATTCAGGACATCAACATGATGTAGCCATATAAAACACTAACTAGTTGTCTCACAATGAGTGAGCACTGGTGGCGCTAAGTGAAGAAACAGTCTGTGCCACAGATTTGGGCTGACTAGTGTCTTAAGCTGGTGAAGAGCTGGAGCAGAACAATTTTACAGCCTTAGACAATAGTAAATAGTTCCTTGGCATGTGCTGCATTTGGCTGGAAATGTAATAGCGTTTGTTGACAAATCTAAATAAAATAACAGACCATAACCCAATAACATAGATAAAGCAACACATGCCTTAGCTGGGCACAACAAAACAATCATAACATAACACAACACAACTACAATATAGCACAACAAAGTCACATTGCAGTAATGCAGCATGAAAACAGGTCAACTGGTGACACTCTGTCTGTTTTCCATTTTACTTAAAACACCTACCAATGCGTATTAAATATATTCAGATACAAAATAAGATTGTATGTTAAGTTTGATCTTTGTGATTCTCATATTATAGTTAACAATAGTTAGAATATGTTCTTGTTAAGTTGGCCATAGTTAATGTTGGTCTTGATTTAACTGGCTCACAATAATTTGAAATGGTAATTTCTGTCTGTCATGATTCTTTCACCATTTCTCTCTTTCTGGAAGCTGAACCGCAGGAGCTTGAATCTAATGAATGGTTGTAATTTTTATTTTATATGTGAAATGCTTATCTATGTGAGTTTCAATGAAAGAAGTATAATGAGCTTTCTACATTTGTGCCTGGGACAGCCTGACTGCACACAATGTATCATCCTGTGCAAGATATTTCCTGAAGGCCATGCAGCTGTGAGCCTCCTTTGTGCCATGCCTGGAAGGAAGGCAAATGTATCTCATGAGTTAATTTATCAAGAAATGTTGGATTTTGATTTGTTCCCACCTCGTGGGAACCATAGACAGTTGTACTTCACTTTACAAATTCTATGTTTAATTACCTATTGCTGATTTAGTTTCAAATGCTTTTTGGAGAGTCCATTTTTGAGACTCAAAGCTTAAGTTGCCCTGCTCATAGAAAATACTTCTTGAGCAAATCTATCTTTTTTACCCTTCATTTTGTCCTGCCTTTACAGGCATTACTTGCAGACACCTGCTGCTTGATTTCCCCTGACCCCATCTGACTCTCTAGATTAGTTTTAGATATTTTACCTTCAAGGCAGCAGAATCTCATTCGATTTGCATATGACTAGCTTTAAGTTACTTGCCTTTGTATTTTTTATTTTGAACTGCTTTAGATTAGGCCCAACAATGATGCTATAAGGTGATTAATGATTTATGGCTAATCTGATCAATTTAATCTTGTAACTTTGCTAATCTACTAGTAAACCCTAATGATTTGCAAATCTTTGACTTTCTGGCATCCTTGTTAAGATAAACAGGCTTCACTATTATCAATGCATTATTGATTTGCGGACGTTAAGACAAAGGTCCATCCACTCAGGTGCAGCTTGTACTTGAATCTGCACCAAAGATTTGCATTGTGCAAAGTATTTCTGCTCTGCTTCACACCTCATAATACAACAGAAAACATCACCCCATAACAAAACGCGACACACCAAATCTGCTAAAACATCAGGTTACTACCTGCAGAATCCTGATTCATTAATACATTAGTAAACGTTGTTTGGCGCAACCACTGACTTAATTTACCACCAAGGACATGAAATTATAACAGACAAAGGCCCTCATTACGACCCTGGCAGTTGGTGTTAAAGTGGCTGCAATAATGCCAACAGGTCGGCGGTAACTACTGCCAAATTATGACCATGGCGGAAATATCTCTGAAAGACAGCCAATGTACCACACCGACCGCCAGGCCGGAACCAACAGGCACCATGGCGGTAGCCGCCTGCAGCCAGGCGGAAGTCAATGTTCCGCCCACAATATTATGACCCAGGAAACCGCCATCTTTTCCGGGGCGGTCCCAATGACATCAAAAGCCTGGCGGAAACTGAGCTCAGAAGAGAAAGGACTCACCATTGGAGACACAGGGAACAACCATACCACCAAAGAGCCTGAACTGCATGTCTTTCCCATGATCTTCTACATTGTGCTCCATCACGAACACCAACGCCGGAGAAGACGATCCCGGTGAGTACAGCCGCTTAGCACACAAGGGAGGGGGAGGAAAAAGAGAGTGACACACACACGCACAACACCCCTGCCAACACCATACACACAATCAGCTGCATTACAAAAACAATTTTACCCTGTAACTCAGACGAATAATGCAAGGACAAAACGATTTCGCAAAAGTGAATGTAAGGAGATCAACACAGCATGAAAACTATGTTAGGCAAGATAAAGATCATATACATGTGTACCGAAAAGGGCACACACCCCAGTCCACTATTTGCATAGCCCACATGGCGACAGGCCAAATTCCAATGCCACACATGACACCTGCTTCATCACGGAGAGAACACTGCAGGGGCATCAGTTGGTATATACGCAGCCACCTCAGGGGGACGTGGGACAGGGGGGCACCTCAGCCAAGAGATGTTACAAGACCACTGGTTCTTGAGGGGGCAACATGCCCTGTGCTTGGTCCTGTGGAGTGCAAGGTCACAGTCTCTAATGTGGGTGTCTCACCCACTGGCTCTGGAGGGGGCAACATGCCCTGTGCTCTTGGTCCTGGGGAGTGATGGGCCACAGTCTCTCGAGTGGGTGTCTTGCCCACTGGTCCTGGAGGGGGCATTGTGCCCTGTTCTTGATCCTGGGGAGTATTGGCCATGTGGGTGTCTTACCCACTGGTTCTGGAGGGGGCATTGTGCCCTGTTTTTGATTGTGGGGAGTGTTGGTCATTTGGGTGTCTTACCCGCTGGTTCTGGATGGGCCATCATGCCCTGTTCTTGATCCTGGGGAGTGTTGGCCATGTGGGTGTCTTACCCGCTGGTTCTTGAGGGGGCATTGTGCCCTGTTCTTGATCCTGGGGAGTGTTGGCCATGTGGGTGTCTTACCCGCTGGTTCTGGAGGGGGCATCGTGCCCTGTTCTTGATCCTGGGGAGTGTTGGCCATGTGGGTGTCTTACCCACTGGTTTTGGAGGGGGCATCATGCCCTGTTTTTAATCCTAGGGAGTGTTGGCCATGTGGGTGTCTTACCCACTGGTTCTGGAGGGGGCAACATGTCCTGTGCTCTTGATCCTGGGGAGTACAAGGTCACAGTCTCTCAGGTGGGTGTCACACCCACTGGCTTTGTAGGGGCCAGGCCACACAGCAGCCCATGGAGGCAAGATTACATACCATCCGCTGGCGGTGACAGCTGCTCAGTGGTGGTGCTGCTGCTGGTGGGGGGAGGCTCCTGCCCATCCCCTGAAACCTCAGATGGCTGCAAAACCATGATTGGAGGTGGGGGCTCTGTCACAGTTCCAGCCCCCGGCCCCTTGGTCTTTGTGCCTGCTGGGTCCTTGCTCTTCCTGGCAGCTGGGACAGGCTCCTTTCCCCTTACCCTTCCCCTTTCCCTTCTTAGCAGCTGCTGCAGGCTCCTTTGTCTCCTGGCAGCAGGGGCAGGCTCCTTTCCCTTCTTGCCTGCTAGTGCAGGTTCCTTTGTCTTCTTGGCACCTGGGGCAGGCTCCTTTCCCTTCTTGCCTGTTGGTGCAGGCTCTTTGGTCTTTCTGGCAGCTGGGGCAGGCTCTGTTCCCTTGTGGCTGCCTGGTGGAGGCTCCTTCTCCTTCATGACATGTGGCCTGGATCCTTTTCCACCACGAGTGGAAGTGGTGACGACTGGCCCGTGGACTGTGTGGCTGAGGTGTTTGGCTGGGTTTGTCCTACCCTAGCCTTACGTGCAGGATGGAGGGGAGGGGTAGGGAAGAGGTCAATGGTGGATAGGAACAGTTTTTTAGGGACATTGGGAAGGGAAGAGGGAGAAGGAATGGGAGTGGAGGGAGAGGGAGTGGTTGTTGGAGGTGTCTGTCTGCTGCTTTTGGGTGCAGGTGCATGGTCTGTAAGCTGTTGTGAGGTGGATGACTGTTAGGTGTCTGAGTGCTTGTGTTTGTGTAGTTTAGGAGGGGGCACAGAGACAATGGGAGAGGACACAGGGGACATGTGAATGGCTGTTGTGGAGGTGTCTGCCAGTGAGGTGTGTGTTCTGCTTGGTGTGGTGATGCTGATAGTGGATGATGATGTAGTGCATGCAGGGGTGAGTGTCGACGGAACTGGGTGGGAGGTGGTGGAGGAGGAGGAGGGGGAGACAGTGGGAATAGTAGATGTTGGTGTGTCTGCTTCTGGATGGTGTTTGTGTGAGTGACTTTGGGATGAAGTGCGGTGCTTGTGTTTGCCTGTAACACTCATGTGTGTTGTCTTGTGTGCGTGCACGTCTTCCTGTGTGCTTGGGATGGGATGGGGTTGAGGAGAATGGGACTGGACAGTTGAAGTTGGAGGGGGAGGGTAAAAACAGGGACAATAGCTGGCATCAGAGAGGAGGCCAGAACCTAGATTGATATCTGTTTGGCCGCCAATCCAGTGTGAATGCCACCAGGAATGCCTTAGTTTGCTGCATCTGGGCTGCCAGCCCCTGGATGGCATTCACAATGGTTGACTGCCCTACAGAGATTGATCTCAGGAGGTCAATAGCCTCCTCATCCAGGGCAGCAGGGCTAACTGGGGCAGGGCCTGAGGTGCCTGGGGCGAAGGAGATGCCCACCCTCCTGGGTGAACAGGCACGGGCAACTCGCTGAGGGGCTGCTGGGAGAGCAGTGCTGGGAGAGCAGGCTGTACCTGTAGCTGGAGTGATCACAGAAGTGTCCGCCACCACCAGGCAGCTTCCATCGGAGGAGGTATCTGTGTCAGAACTGTCCCCTCCAGTCCCTGCTGTGGTGCTCCCCTCACCCTCCGTCCACTGGTGCCCTCACCGTCGGTGGACTCTGCCTTCTGGGTCCTGTGGGATGCAGCTCCCTCTGTCCCCAGTGCCTCTGCTTCTCTGCCAGGTGATGCTAATGCACATAAGGACACGATGACAAAACAAAAAGAGGGGGAAGAGACAAAAGATACACTTGGTCAATGGCTGCACCAACAACACCGTTGGCATACACAGCACCCTCACACACAGGGAACAGCCCTACGCAATATGCCATAGCACTAGCAGAGAAATAGTTAGCAGTCAAGTCATTGGGAGGGGCACACACTGCCAAATGCAGCTACCTAGGACCCACCCAGCCCTGACCTCTTGTGGAGGCCTACGAGCTAGGTAGCAAGATTATTACTTCTGAACCCTAGCCACCAGAGGACCTTTGCTGCTATGTGAGGCCTGACCTAGGGGCACCCACTGACACACATCCCCAACCCGGATACCACCCTACCATGCGTAAGTTGTAATGATGGGCACTGTTCTCACCCCCTTGTGGCTGCTGTGATACCCTCAATCGCCCATCCAGCTCAGGATAGGCCACTTCCAGTACACGGGCCATCAGGGGGTTCCCCTTCCTCATTTGGAGGCCTTCCCCAGCTGGGTCTCCGCCGTCTTCCATGCCCAGAGTCTCAGGTCCTCCCACCGTTTCCGACAGTGGGTGCTCTGCCTGCCATTGACCCCATGGTCTGCACCTCCTTGGAGATGGCATGCCATATACCCTTCTTTTGATGGGCGCTGACCTGCAGGGGCAATACACACAGGAAAATACCATTAGACAAACAGTCCTTCATGTTACACATATGGCCCACCATACCTATTTCCATCACCACTGGCACCCATTGCCCAGTATACAACCTATACATCGCCCTGGGGATATCCACCCACCCCCCTTTCATGAGGCCTTCACACACTCCAGTCCATGCATTCATGCCACATGCATCGTGCCCACAGTGTACTCAGTTGTTGGTCTGGAGACCCATACAACAGTTCGTACTGGGGTAGGACCCCATCCACCAGTCTTTCCAACACCTCCGAAGTGAAGGCTGGGGCCCTTTCCCCAGTCACATGGGCCAATGTAGATTCCAGACACAGGTCACAGCAGCACATGCAGTGTAGGTCCTCTCCTGTGGAAGATCAGGTAGCAAGTGAGGAATATTATAGAAAACGGCTGTCACGTCCGCGGCGGTGCATACCGTCACCAACGGCGTAGACCACCATTGGTCACTGTAACCCATAGGGCCCAATGTTAATCAATGAGGAGTTGCACTGTGGTTCCGGACCGCCTTCCGCAAAGGCACCCAATGTCAGTGGTTTTACCTGTCCCTCCACACAGGGCAGGCGGATGCCATTTCGGGGGGTGGGCAGGACCAGGAAAATATCTGTGTCACTGGTGAAATTAGGACATATTGGACAAATCACACTGATCCATTACAAGTTAACAGCATGCAAAGTTCTGTTGTTGCTCCATTGTTCAGTTTGTGACTGGCTCCTCACTCTTTTGCCCCATAGATTCCTACCGCTGTGGATGAATAGGAGATGGAGACATACCGTCTTGTACAGACCTCTGGTGGACTTGGCAACACTGGAGGACATGCACATAATACTCACCTATAGACTTGACAAGGCCACAATCACAGAGCTGTGTGCCCAAATGGAGCCAGACTTGATATCTGCTATCCGTCACCCAACTGGGATCCCCCCTCTTATGCAAGTTCCATCAGTGCCTCATTTCCTGGCAACTGGTTCTTTCCAAGTGACAGTGGGCTTGGCAGCAGGAATGTCAAAGCCAAAGTTCTCAATAGTGCTGACAAGAGTGTTTTCTGCCCTGATTAAACACATGTGCAGCTACATTGTTTTACCCCAGGTCGAAGATTTGGCCACAGTGAAGGCCAAGTTCTATGCAATGGGACATATACCCAACATAATTGGGGCGATTGATGGAACACATATTGCATTTGTCCCCCCCTCCAGAATGAACAGGTGTTCAGAAATTGTAAGAGTTTCCACTCTACGAATGTACAGATGGTGTGCTTGGCAGACCAGTACATCTCCCACATCAATGCTAAGTGTGGTGGGTTGGTGAATGCTGCCTTTGTCCTGAGGAATAGCAGCATCCCATATGTGATGGCCCAACTATAGAGGCACAGGGTGTGGCTAATGAATGAGCCCTGGTTCCCACCCAGCATTTGTTGGTGTATGGTGTGGGCCATGTGGGATAGTGTGTGGCTAAATGTTGTCCCTCAATATTTCAGGTGACTTTGATTACCCCAACCTCTCATGGCTACCGACCCTTGTGAGGAATACCAGGACAAGGGATGAAGAACGTTACAATGAGGCCCATGGATAAACCAGAAGGATTTTTGAAGGGACCATTGGCCTATTGAAGGCCAGGCTCTATTGCCTCCATCTGACAGGAAGATCCCTGTGCTACTCACCCAAGAAAGTCTGCCAGATAGTGGTGGCATGCTGCATGTTGCATAACCTGGCCCTCAGATGCCATGTTACATCCCGGTAGGAGGAGGAGGCTGGAGATGCCCGTGTGCCAGCTGTGAACCCTGTGGACAGTGAGGATGAGGAGGCAGAGGATGAGGACAACAGAACATCAGTGATCAGACAATACTTCCAATGACACACAGGTTGGACAGTGTTACTTCACATTTCAATGACATTTGTTTGAATTTCAGTGGCACTGGCATGCTGTTATTTCCCACCTCTATGCCCACTTACTGCTCCCTCTGACAATTCATTTTGCAGATGTTGGCAATCTCACATATACTCCTGTTGTAATCACTGCAGCCAGCTACAGGTCTTTAATCTATGCTCATTTTCTGTATAGTTGAATTGCAATGTTTGTACCTGTTACAATGAATACATAATTGATATACATGACATACTCGAAAGTTATTTTTTTTCCCAAGGGTGTTTATTCAATTGTCAAAGGGGCAAGTGCAATGGCATGGGGGTGATTGTAGGAAAGTAGCCTCTTTCCAGCATGGTTACCCCCACTTTTGGCCTGTTTGTGTGTGCCAGTGTGTTTTACTGTGTCACTGGGATCCTGCTAGATAGGACCCCAGTGCTCATGGATAAAAACCTGTATGTCAGTGTGTTTTGCCTGTCTCACTGGGATCCTGCTAGCCAGGACCCCCGTGTTCATAGTTTGTGGCCTGATGTGTAGTGCCTAACTGTGTCACTGAGGCTCTGCTAATCAGAACCTCAGTGACTTCATTTACCAATTTCAATTGGTATACCTGACCCCCCCTTATAAGTCCCTAGTATATGGTACCTAGGTACCCAGGGCATCGGGGTTCCAGGAGATCCATGTGGGCTGCATCATTTCTTTTGCCACCCATAGGGAGCTCAGACAAACCCTTACACTGGACTGCCATTGCAGCCTGTGTGAAATAGTGCACACACTATTTCACAGCCATTTTCACTGCACTTAAGTAACTTATAAGTCACCTATATATCTAACCTTCACTTGCTGAAGGCTGGGTGCAAAGTTACTAAGTTTGAGGACACCCTTGCACTAGCAAAGGTGCCCCCGCATACTTCAGGACCATTTCTCCAGACTTTGTGAGCGCAGAGACACCATTACACACATGCACTACATAGGTCAATACCTATATGTAACTTCACAATGGTAACTCCAAGTATGGCCATGTAACATGTCTAAGATCATGGAATTGTGCCCCCATTCCAAATATGGGGGGTCATTACAACATCGGCAATACACCGTCGCGGCTGTGGAAATCCGCCACAGCTATTATGACCCACATCTTGGAATATGCCGAAATTCAGACACCCACACAACTCCGCCACACCAAAGGTCAGTTATAAACTGGCGAAAACAAATCCTCCACCGTCACGCCAACAGAAACACGCCCATGCTATTACGACACACGAATCCACGCAGCGGTCTTTCAACCGCGGTATTCCATTGGCGGTACACACTTCCGCGCTCAAAATACACACACATCTCCAAAACACCAGCACATTGGACAATTCAAAATGCACACACCTGATACACATACAAACACCACTCCCACACACCCAACACAATATAAAACACACACCCACATCACCCACAAACCCCTACGACCAAAAAATAGAGACGAAGGCGACAGAGAGAGCACAGCAATAGACAACTCCACCACACAGAGGCACACAACACCATCACCCACACAACATCCACGCACAAAACACCACACACCACTACACATCACCACACTCCTCACCACATACACCACCCCACACATCACCTACACCACCCCATGGCACGCCAAAGACACCCCAGGTTTTCGGAGGAGGAGCTCAGGGTTATGGTGGAGGAAATCGTATGGGTAGAGCCACAGCTATTTGGATCACAGGTGCAGCACACCTCTATAGCTAGGAAGATGGAGCTATGGTGAAGAAACGTCGACAGGGTCAACGCAGTGGGACAGCACCCAAGAAATCGGGACGACACCAGGAAGAGGTGGAACGACCTGCGGGGGAAGGTGCGTTCCGTGGTCTCCAGGCACAACATCGCAATTCAGCGGACTGGCGGTGGACCCCCACCTCCTCCCCCACAACTAACAACATGGGAGGAGCAGGTCTTGACCGTTATGCATCCAGAGGGCCTCGGGGGAGTCGGTGGAGGAATGGACACTGGTAAGTCAAATCTTAACTATCATATCCCCCACCCTACCTGCATGCTATCACAGATGACCAGCCCGGACCATCGTGGGCCTCGGGACAGACGATTCCCCTCGCACAGGCACAGCCCGACACTAACCTTCCACCCTCTGGTAACACCAGCACAGCACCCACCCAGCGGGCCCATACCTCCGTTCCCAGGACACGTCAATCAGCTGTGTGTCCACCAAAACAGGGAACCCAGGATAACCCACCACCCCAACAACAACAGGGACCTGGGGGCAGTGGGCACACGGTCCAGGGGACGGAGGCACAGGAACACAGGGGAACTGGGAGGGCTGCTGTGCGACAGGGGGCGGACAGGCCCAGGGAACCCACTCTCCACGAGGCCCTCTCCTCTATCATGGGAGCATACCACCACTCCCAGGAGACAATGGCGACGGTCCTGGCCAAGTTTCAGGAGACTCAGGGCATGCAGGACAAACTGTATTTGGGGGTTCAGGGAGGAGCTCAGAACCATCAGCTCTGCCCTGTGCACCATAGTAGGGGTGCTGGAGGATATACAGAAGACCATGAGGGACACCGTGGCACTCCACTGGGCCCCTGACACTAGACTGGACGATGAACTGCCCACCACCTCCGCCGGCGCTAGTGGACAGGACGCCCCGCCACAGGACCACCACACCAGCACCCCACCTCCTGCATACGGAGAACCACCCCGCAAGCGGTCCCTGAGATCCGGGAACAGGACAGAGCAAGATGGCAAGACCCCCGCCAGGAAATGAGACCACCCTGATTGTCATCCCACTGTCCCACTTTGTGACCCTGTCCAGATTGGAACTGTTCCAGCTCCACCTCCTATGCCCATATGGGCAGTGCCCCTGTGAGACTAATAGAATGGACTCTGCCATGGACATTCCTCCACCATCACCCATCATCATTTTGCCACCACCTCCAATAATTAGCACTTCAATAAACACCCTTGAACCACAAAACAATCTGGAGTCAGTCTGTGATTTATAAAATGTGCATTAGCTATGACAATGACAAAATCTGTTTGTAAATGTAATGTCAACATACCTATGTCACACATCACAAGCCCATGAAGGATGCAAGCAGATGACACACGTTGGTAACCACACCTGTGAATCCATAATGGAAATGTACCACTCAGCATATATTGCTTCAAATTGACAGACAGGATAGAGGTAGAAGTGTGAAAGTAAATGTAATAGTAAAAAAATGTGTTCTCACCTGTGTGTCACTGGAAATATTGCTGTGTGACAGAGTCCCTGTTATCAATGTCTTCTTCCTCTGCTTCCTCCTCATCACTGTCAACAGGCTCCACAGCTGCCACAACACCGTCATCTGGACCATCCTCCTGCAGAAAAGGCACCTGGCGTCGCAAAGCAAGATTGTGAAGCATAGAGCAGGCGATGATGATCTGGCACACCTTCTTTGGTGAGTAGAATAGGGAACCACCTGTAATATGGAGGCACCTGAACCTGGCCTTCAGGAGGCCGAAGGTGCGTTCGATCACCCTCCTAGTCCGCCCATGGGCCTCATTGTAGCGTTCCTCTGCCCTGGTCCTGGGATTCCTCACTGGGGTCAGTAGCCATGACAGGTTGGGGTAACCAGAGTCCTCTAATAGCCAAACACGGTGCCTCTGGAGTTGACCCATCACATACGGGATGTTGCTATTCCGCAGGATGTAAGCGTCATGCACTGAGCCAGGGAACATAGCATTTACCTGCGAGATGTACTGGTCTGCCAAACATACCATCTGTACATTCATCGAATGATAACTCTTCCGGTTCCTGTACACCAGTTCACTCCTTTGGGGGGGGGGACCAAAGCCACATGTGTCCCATCAATGGCACCTATGATGTTAGGGATATGTCCCAGGGCATAGAAGTCACCTTTAACTGTAGCCAAATCCTCCACCTGAGGGAAAACGATGTAGCTCCTCACGTGTTTCAGCAGGGTAGACAACACTCTGGACAACACGTTGGAAAACATAGGCTCGGACATCCCTGATGCCATGGCCACTGTTGTTTGAAATGACCCACTTGCAAGGAAATGGAGTACTGACAGCAGCTGCACTTGAGGGGGGATTCCTGTGGGATGGCGGATTGGTGATATCAGATCTGGCTCCAACTGGGTACACAGTTCCTGGATCGTGGTATGGTCAAACCTGTAGGTGATGATTAAATGTCGCTCCTCTATTGTCAACAGGTCCACCAGCGGTCGGTACACCGGAGGATTCCGCCATCTACTCACATGTCCCAGCTGACAGTGCCTAGGAAGGACAACAGTGACCACAGAGTCAAGCAACTCAGAGGTATGTACCCACAGCTACACAGTACATGAAACATAATCCAAAAAGTTGTCTGTAAGTGTGTTGAGTCCAGGCCTAGGTATGTGTGACGCAGTTGTAAATGAAGCCATGTGGGCCCCTGAAATGGCGGCTGCCTGACCTCTAAACTGGGCCAATTGGATGTGAGGTAACTGCGCTGGCGTTGTACACCGTCGCAGTAGGCGGTCGAAGACCGCGGGACAATGCTGCATTGGTTAACATTGGACCCTGTGGGTCCCAGGAGCCAATGACGAAGTGCACCGGCGGTGATGATACGCACCGCCGCGGACGTGACCGCCATTTTCTATCTGTTCAATAACTCGATACCTGATCTTCGACAGGAGAGGACCTACACTGCAAGTGCTGCTGTGACCTCGGTCTGGAAGAGACAATGACACGTGCGTCTGGGGAAATGGCCCCTGCCTTCACTGCACAGGAGTTGGAGAAGCTCGTGGACGGGGTCCTCGCCCAGTACACGCTACTTTACTATCCTCCAGACCAACAGGTGAGTACATAGGGTGCAAGTTGTATGGCCTATGCCTGGGTGGAGAGAGCTGGATGTAAGTAGGAAGGGGGCAGAGTTATGCAAGCATGAAGGAGTGTGAATGCATGCGCCACATGGCAAGGGCAGGGATGTCACTTCGACGGTGCTGTTGCTAATGACTTCTCTTCTTACCCTGTACATGTCATGTAGGTCACCGCCCACAAGAAGGTTATTTGGCGTGCCATCGCCAAGGAAGTCCGGACCCTGGGGGTCCACAAGAGACAGAGCACCCACTGCCGTAAAAGATGGGAGGACATTTGCCGCTGGAGCAAGAAGACGGCGCAGGCTCAGCTGGGGATGGCCTCCCAACGTGGGAGGGGTCCCCGTCGCACCATGATCCCCCTGATGTTCCAGATCCTGTCGGTGGCCTACCCTGAGTTGGATGGGCACTTGAGGGCATCACAGCAGACACAAGGGGGTAAGTACACTCACATTCTGATGACTTTGCACACAGTGGAGGGGTCTGGGTGGGGGAGGATGACTGTGGGTTTCCCTAGGCCAGGGCGAGTTCCGTAGGCTAGGCCCCTCCAGAATGCAGACCATGTGCCACTCCACCCCACCTCTGTAGAGTGCCAAGTACAGGTATACATGCCCGTGTCATCTATGTGGACAGATGACACTCATAGCCATGTAGGCCATATCCCAGCAACTGCATCTGTAGAGGCCAAGAGCACGGCGTAGTGCAGGGGGCTGCTGTGTCTGTATTGTCCGCCAACGGTAGCGGTAAGCCATGCACTCAACCTGTCTTTCTTCTGTTTCCCCACCCCTTTTTGTGCTATCCCTGCTCTTTTGTGCATCAGCATCATCAGGCGGAGGTACAGTGGCACCGGAGCACGAGGGAGCTGCATCCCACATGGCCATGGAGGGCCATACCACAGACTCTGAATACACCAGTGGGATGGAGGGCGAGGGGAGCTTCACGTCGGTCACCGGATCAGCAGACAGCGACACAGACTCGTCCTCCGATGGTAGCTCCCTTGTGGTGGCGGCACCATCTGTGCCCCCCACTTCTAAAGGTACAGCTGCCACCCCCCCTACCAGCACCGCCCTCCCAGCAGCCCCTCAGCCTTCGCTCTGTGCCCACTCACCCAGGAGGGTGGGCATCACCTTCGCCCCAGGCACCTCAGGCCCTGCCCCAGTCACCCCTGCTGCCCTCAGTGAAGAGGCCATTGACCTCCTCAGGTCACTCACTGTTGGGCAGTCTACCATTGTGAATGCCATCCAGGGTGTAGAAAGGGAGTTGCGACACAGTAATGCATTCCTGGAGGGCATTCATTCGGGTCAGGCTTTCCTTCATCGAACCCTGCAATCTCTGTCCTCAGCACTGATGGCAACCATTGTCCCTGTGTCTAGCCTCCCCCTCCAACTTCCTCCACCCAGACCCAATCCCGTGTACCCCAGCCTATCCCAACCACACCACCAGACCAGCATGCACACACCTCAACACCCAAAAGTGGCTCTGGCAAACATAGGCACCACACATCCCACAGGCACTCACACAAGCATCACCCACATACAGACATAGCAACATCCACTGCCTCCACTGTGTCCCCCTCGTCGTCGTCTCCCTCCTCCCTCCCAGTGTTGTCTACACTCTCACCTGCATGCACTACATCTACAGCCACTAGGACTCGCACCAGAACACCCAGCACCACACCCTGCTCACCTGCACTCACCACCCCCACTACCATTTACACGTCTCCTGTGTCCTCTCCCAGTGTGTCTGTGACGCCCCCTCCCAAAGTACACAAACGCGGGCACCCACACACCCAACATCCATCCACCTCACGACAGCCTCCAGAACATGCAGCTGCACCCAAATCATCTAGAGTGACACCTCCTACAACCACCTCCTCTTCCTCCACTCCCAGACCCCCTTCAGCTACCCGTCCCAGTGTTCGCCAGAAACATTTCCTGAGCAACATTGACCTCTTTCCCACCACCCCCCCTCCAATTCATAGGTCCCGTACTAGCACCTCAGCCAAAAAAAGTCCGGTTCCAGTGGTGCATGTTAGGGGTATATGGAGCGCACCGGGCACCAGGGCAGCCAGTGTGACACGGAGCCAAAGCACTGCCAGTCCACCCCCTGCAAAGCATCAGAAGTTGGACAGTGCCCGACGGGAGAGGGTGAAGGCTCCAGCCGGCAAAGCCGCTCACAAGGGTCCCGGGGGGAGTGCCGAGTCAGCTGTGACTCCTCACAAGGTGGTGAATGGGCAGAAGAAGTCTCCAAAGTCTGGGAAGAGCAGCAGGGCAGAGAAGGCCGCCATCCTCCCCGCTGGCCAGGGGGCCACCGCCAGCACTATCGTCACTGGTCTGGAGACCACCGCCAGAGTCAGTGCCCAGGAGGGCAGCACAATCGTCACTGGTCAGGAGACCACCGCCAGAGTCAGTGCCCAGGAGGGTAGCACAATCGTCGCTGGTCCGGAGACCACCGCCAGCGTCAGTGCCCTGGAGGGCCCCGGCAGCCACAGCCCCGCTGGGCACTGAGGGACCGTCATGCCACACACCGCTGCAGAGGTCAGAGACAGCAAAGTCAAGCACCGCTGAACAGGGCAAAGACCGCCATGGCAAGCACCGCTGAACAGGGCAAGCACTGCTGAACAGGGCAAAGGCCGCCATGGTAAGCAGCGCTGAACAGGGCAAAGACCACCATGGCAAGCACCGCTGAACAGGTCAGAAACTGCAAAGTCAACCACCGCTGAACAGGGCAAAGACCGCCAGGCCAAAGCACCACTGAACAGGGCAAAGACCGCCATGGCAAGCACCGCTGAACAGGGCAAGCACCGCTGAACAGGGCAAAGACCGCCATGCCAAGCAGCGCTGAACAGGTCAGAAACTGCAAAGTCAAGCACCGCTGAACAGGGCAAAGACCGCCATGGCAAAGCACCGCTAAACAGGTCAGAAACTGCAAAGTCAAGCACCGCTGAACAGGGCAAAGACCGCCATGGCAAAGCACCGCTGAACATGGCAAAGACCGCCAACTCAAGCATCGTTAGCCCATGTGCAGCTGGGACAGTGACGGAACTGGGACCGTCACGGGGAGCGTGATGCACTCTGGGCACCAGTCCCCCTCCAGAACCAGTGGAGAACTGCATCCACTACCTGAATCCTTCACAGGATGAAGCACTCTGGGCACCAGCCCCCCTCCAGAACCAGTGGAGAACTGCATCCACTACCTGAATCCTACACAGGATGAAGCACTCTGGGCACCAGTCCCCCTCCAGAACCAGTGGAGACATGCATTGACTTGAGAGACTGTGGCTTTGCACTCCCCAGGATGGTACAGTGGGCAACCCACCCACTGTAGAGACTTGAGAGACTGTGGCTTTGCACTCCCCAGGATGTTACAGTGGGCAAACCAAACACTGTAGAGACTTGAGAGACTGTGGCTTTGCACTCCCCAGGATGGTACAGTGGGCAAACCACCCACTTGAGAGACTTGAGAGACTGTGGCTTTGCACTCCCCAGGATAAAGCAGTGGGCAAACCACCCACTGTAGAGACTTGAGAGACTGTGGCTTTGCACTCCCCAGGATGGTACAGTGGGCAAACCACCCACTTGAGAGACTTGAAAGACTGTGGCTTTGCACTCCCCAGGATGGTACAGTGGGCAAACCAACCACTGGAGAGACTTGAGAGACTGTGGCTTTGCACTCCCCAGGATGGCACAGTGGGCAAACCACCCACTGTAGAGACTTGAGAGACTGTGGCTTTGCACTCCCCAGGATAAAGCAGTGGACAAACCACCCACTGTAGAGACTTGAGAGACTGTGGCTTTGCACTCCCCAGGATACATCAATGGGCATGGAGCCCCGTCGTGGATCTGGCATGGTTCACTCATCCGGCTGAGGTGCCCCCCTTCCCCCTGAGGTGCCTGTTGTATTTCTATCTGATGCCCCTGCAGTGTTCTCTCCGTTTGTGGACAGGTATCTAGTGTGGGCCTCGCCCATGCATTGTGGGCCCAGTGGTCCACGGACATTGAAATGTGCATACCTGCACTACTAATCGTGATGTATATATTTGGAATTTGTATATATTTCTGTATATATGAGCTTACTGTATTTGGATACATTACAATGGTTGAAGTAATTTAGTTTTGTCTTTGCATTCTTCCGGGGGGGTTGTGGGTTGTGTACACTGTTCCAAGGAAAAGATTAAAAGAGGGCGAAGAAGAAAGACTGTAAAGCCGGTGTTGTAGGAGTGCCCTCAAGCATCACAATAGGATGCTAGGCATCATCATCGGGCTAACTCCTCGCCAGACCGGCACTGCAATGTCTGACGGGCCACCACACTAAGGTAGTGGCTCTTCAACCGGAAGATGGTTCTACAGATCAACTTAAATTCACAGAATGTGCTGACAGAGGAGAAAAAGGAGAGAGAAAAGTAAAATTGGCTATGAGCACCTGATAACTAAATTTAATGTTAATAATGAGGGTCAGGCCAAGGTTAAAAACTGGTAGGAGTATTCAGGGAATAATGTCTCCTATACTCCTAAAAGAAGGGAAGGAGGGAAGAGTCTTCACTCCTAACACTGGGTCGACATGTTTCGCGCCTATTCGGTCAAGGATTGATCCACTGGCGCTTCATCAGGACCGTTTAGTTGTAACTTCTCCTTCATATATCAAAAAAACAAAATAAACCAAAAGATAAGTAAAGACCGTAAATGCTGGGAGGTCACTTACAGTCTATGGACCATTTGTCACAGTCAATCTAATAGAAAGTCACCCTGTATAAAGGATAAAGCACATATGTAAAACAAAGTGCAATAGGTAGACATTAATTGGTGTCTAAATAGTAAGTAGCAAGTGTGATAGGCATCAAATCCCAAAAGGAATAAGTGGAGACAAAAATAACAATAACATAGAAGGCTTACCATCCCACGTGAGGAAAGGGCATCATAGGGACGCGTAAGCCTAGTAACCACGATGAGTTCACTAAATAAAAAGTTGTACAATAAAATCAAATGTGACTGGAACATCTATGGATAATTAAAGTAATGTTAGCACAAGGTTAACACAATCAGATTAATCAAAGTGAGAGAATTCCATGTCTGAAAAAGATCGTCATATCACAATAACAATGTAATGATATAAGATCTCATAGTGTTCTCTATACCCAAACTATCAGGTCTGTTAGTATTATACGAGACCGCTTCTCAATCTCTTACCGAAATAGAGGGAACATCCCAGTTCCTGGGTATATGGGTCTATAGCCCATCATTCATGTTAAGAGGTGGGTGCTGATGGCAACCGGTTAATAGTGAATAGAAGACCAAGTTCTATATGGTAACACGTAAAAATTGCAAGATAAGCGCATATCCAGAGCGCCTCTTAGAGCGCTCGTTAGCTAGCAAACTTAGTCTTTAAGCGGGCTGTGCACACGCATACGGCGTGTAGGTCGATCACTTACTTGAACCTTGTGTTGGTCTGCCGTTCGCCTACCCCAGGACGCGTACCCTGAATGACAGGTAACGCGCGCTCTGG
Source organism: Pleurodeles waltl (assembly GCF_031143425.1). Classification (NCBI taxonomy): domain Eukaryota; kingdom Metazoa; phylum Chordata; class Amphibia; order Caudata; family Salamandridae; genus Pleurodeles; species Pleurodeles waltl. Next base: position 922,377,828 of record NC_090448.1, read on the forward strand.
ACGCGTTTAAATAGTGTGAGATTAATTAGGGCAATAAGCCCTGAATACGTCGCGTTGTGTTCGGTGTCAGAATAGACATCGACAAAGGACTCACTCGAGGGCTGGTGATGGCGGCGGCCATCTTGGAACAGGAAAACATCATGATAAAAGTATCGGTACATGCTCACAGTAATGTGTGGGTCAATCTAAATCCTCTAGCATATGGAGTCTTACTACAACTTTCCCCACTACACCAATAATCAACCTCTCTTCTGGCAACCCCCTTACCCCTTCTTCCAGCCACGCCCTATTCCACCTTTCGGGCCTTTTTTAGGCCGCGGCCCGGGCAGAGGGAGAGGCAGAAGGAGAGGAAGAGGCAGAAGAGTACACTGGGGTCAAGAGGAACCTCAAATGATAACCAGGAGCCAGAACAAGATAGCTCCACAGAGGACCTAGTGGTCAATTTTCCCATAGACATCTGTCTCCGAACGAATTGAAAGTCCTTAACAGAGGATTAGGCTTTGTCCCTACTCCTTCCGAAGATCCCTTTCGCCTCCATTGTGAGTTGTCCCAGTTCTTTAGAAAGGTTCGGTTACATTTTTTCTTTAAAGATCGACCAGAACCCCCTGTCATTCACGACACAGGCTTGAAGAAACCATCTACCTTCATGCCTCCAACGATTTCTCTTCCGTGTGAAGTATTAGCTTTTGAAAAAGCAGTCTTGCAGGATCTTGAACAGATCACTCCTAAACGTCCCTTTGTCAACCTTCCTGCCATTGAGTGAGAAGCACTTAAGACCCTATCACAAGACTCCACCATAGTCATTAAACCAGCAGACAAAGGAGGAGCTATAGTTATTATGGATTCTTTTGACTATAGACAGGAATGCCTCCGCCTTCTAAGTGATAGGACCTACTACACACCATTGAACCATGATCCTACCCACTCCTTACAATTACAGATAAGGAGCATGCTTAACGAGGCTAAAGGCAATTCCTGGATTACTCCGAGAGAGGTTGAATTTCTGGAGAATACGCACCCCCGTGTTCCCTATTTTTACTGCCTCCCCAAAATCCACAAAGGTTCACGTCCACCCCCTGGCCGTCCAATAGTCTCCAGCATTGGTTCGGTCTTGGAACCTTTATCAACTTTTTGTGATTCTTTTTTTCAACCTCTAGTCAAGGGTTCAAGCGCCTATCTCAATGACACCAAGGATGTCTTGAACCTCATAGAAACAATCAACTCTACCATCCAGGTCGAGGTATTGATCACATTGGATGTAGAATCTTTATACACAAATATTCCACAGACTGCCACCTTAGAAGTCGTTGAGTCTGCCCTTCGCCAACAACCTTGGGCCTCTTCAACTCCGGTAGACTTCGTAATGCACTGTGCATCCCTGGCAATGACACAACATTATTTTCAATTTGAGGATACCCTATACCATCAAATTAGAGGGACCTCAATGGGCAGCACCTTTGCCCCTAGCCTTGCCTGCCTATATATGTATCAGTTTGAAAAGAACTTCATTCTACCAGTAACGAACCCCTTCTTCAATAACATTAAATTATGGCGTCGTTACATGGATGACATTCTCATCATTTGGCAAGGCACTGTTCCTAACATTGATTTGTTTACCAGCTGGATCAACACTTTGGATCCGTTTCTGAAATTTACAGCGCACATTTCCACTACACAAGTACCCTTTTTGGATCTTCGGATTCACAATGTGAATGGTAAACTAGTAACTGACACCTTTCATAAGATCACTGACAGGAACAGTCTACTGAGATATGACAGCCACTATCCGAAGGCTCATCGCGATAAGCTTCCTTTTGGCCAATTTTTGAGACTACGTAGGAATTGCTCCTTTGTTCAGTCAGTTTAAACCGAGGCATGTGAATTAAAAGACAAACTCCTACGTCGATGTTATCCCACAAAGATTATCAATTCATCCTATAAAAGAGCTAGAAACAACCATAGAGACGCCCTCTTAGAACCGTCCATGCGAGATGAACAAACACGACTTACCTGTGTTTCTACATACACTCCCCTTTCTAATACTGTTAAAAGACTCATCAATAAAAGGTGACAAATTCTATTGAGTGGGGGATCACAGATTGCGAGACCCCTCTTTGCATTTAAGAGATCTTCTAATATTAGAGATTTAATTATTCACACACGACCGCAAAGACAGGAGGTTTCTCCAGAGCAGCTCACACTATGGAATCTTCCACCTGTCTCCGGACACTATCCATGCGGCTCCTGTAATGTGTGCTCTTTGACCAAACGGGTAGACAGTCTTCAGTTGAAACACTTTGGAGTCTGGCGGTTGACAAAACACACCAATTGTAACACACGGCACTGCATATATTTGATCACATGCCCGTGTGACTTACAGTACGTAGGAATGACAACGAGACCAGTAAAGTTAAGAATCAATGAACACCGTAGCAACATTAGATGCGCACGAATCACGACTAAATTGAGTTCACATTTTTTAGAAGCAAGACATGGCCCTAATGATCTGTGGTGGACTGTCTTACAATTACCCAGATACAATGAGAATGACCCCAAACATCTGTTCAGGACTGAACAGCGGTGGATTTTCCGACTTAAAACAGTTAGGGAGGGTCTCAATGACGACATTCCTTGGTGGACCCTATCTCCTTAGCTTTTTTGACTGAACCGTGGAGATAAGAATCACTGTTGAGACCATATGCATTATGACGGTACAACACACCCTCTTACAGCGACATCGGGGCGACTGTCATATCCTTTAAATGCCATTACATACAGTAGGGGGTTTCTATTCCCCCCCTCCATATGCTTGAGGATTTAGATTGACCCACACATTACTGTGAGCATGTACCGATACTTTTATCATGATGTTTTCCTGTTCCAAGATGGCCGCCGCCATCACCAGCCCTTGCGTGAGTCCTTTGTCGATGTCAATTCCGACACCAAACACGACGCGACGTATTCAGGGCTTATTGCCCTAATTAATCTCACACTATTTAAACGCGTCCAGAGCGCGCGTTACCTGTCATTCAGGGTACGCGTCCTAGGGTAGGCGAACGGCAGACCAACACAAGGTTCAAGTAAGTGATCGACCTACACGCCGTATGCGTGTGCACAGCCCGCTTAAAGACTAAGGCGGTCATTCTGACCCTGGCGGTCAAAGACCGCCAGGGCGGAGGACCGCGGGAGCACCGCCGACAGGCCGGCGGTGCTCCAATGGGGATTCCGACCGCGGCGGTAAAGCCGCGGTCGGACCGGCAACACTGGCGGGCTCCCGCCAGTGTACCGCCGCCCCATTGAATCCTCCAAGGCGGCGCCGCTTGCTGCGCCGCCGAGGGGATTCCGACCCCCCCTACCGCCATCCAGATCCCGGCGGTCCGACCGCCGGGATCCGGATGGCGGTAGGGGGGGTCGCGGGGCCCCCGTAAGAGGGCCCCTAAATGTATTTCACTGTCTGCTGCGCAGACAGTGAAATACGCGACGGGTGCAACTGCACCCATCGCACAGCTTCCACTCCGCCGGCTCGATTCCGAGCCGGCTTCATCGTGGAAGCCTCTTTCCCGCTGGGCTGGCGGGCGGCCTGAAGGCGACCGCCCGCCAGCCCAGCGGGAAAGTCAGAATTACCGCCGCGGTCTTTCGACCGCGGAACGGTAACCTGACGGCGGGACTTTGGCGAGCGGCCTCCGCCAAGGTCAGAATGAGGGCCTAAGTTTGCTAGCTAACGAGCGCTCTAAGAGGCGCTCTGGATATGCGCTTATCTTGCAATTTTTATGTGTTACCATATAGAACTTGGTCTTCTATTCACTATTAACCGGTTGCCATCAGCACCCACCTCTTAACATGAATGATGGCCTATATACCCATATACCCAGGAACTGGGATGTTCCCTCTATTTCGGTAAGAGATTGAGAAGCGGTCTCGTATAATACTAACAGACCTGATAGTTTGGGTATAGAGAACACTATGAGATCATATATCATTACATTGTGATTGTGATATGACGATCTTTTTCAGACATGGAATTCTCTCACTTTGATTAATCTGATTGTGTTAACCTTGTGCTAACATTACTTTAATTATCCATAGATGTTCCAGTCACATTTGATTTTATTGTACAACTTTTTATTTAGTGAACTCATCGTGGTTACTAGGCTAACGCGTCCCTATGATGCCCTTTCCTCACGTGGGATGGTAAGCCTTCTATGTTATTGTTATTTTTGTCTCCACTTATTCCTTTCGGGATTTGATGCATATCACACTTGCTACTTACTATTTAGACACCAATTAATGTCTACCTATTGCACTTTGTTTTACATATGTGCTTTATCCTTTATACAGGGCGACTTTCTATTAGATTGACTGTGACGAATGGTCCATAGACTGTAAGTTACCTCCCAGCATTTACGGTCTTTACTTATCTTTTGGTTTATTTTGTTTTTTTGATATATGAAGGAGAAGTTACAACTAAACGGTCCTGATGAAGCGCCAGTGGATCAATCCTTGACCGAATAGGCGCGAAACATGTCGACCCAGTGTTAGGAGTGAAGACTCTTCCCTCCTTCCCTTCTTTTAGGAGTATAGGAGACATCATTCCCTGAATACTCCTACCAGTTTTTAACCTTGGCCTGACCCTCATTATTAACATTAAATTTAGTTATCAGGTGCTCATAGCCAATTTTACTTTTCTCTCTCCTTTTTCTCCTCTGTCAGCACATTCTGCGGATTTAAGTTGATCTGTAGAACCATCTTCCGGTTGAAGAGCCACTACCTTAGTGTGGTGGCCCGTCAGACATTGCAGTGCCGGTCTGGCGAGGAGTTAGCCCGATGATGATGCCTAGCATCCTACTGTGATACTTGAGGGCACTCCTACAACACCGGCTTTACAGTCTTTCTTCTTCGCCCTCTTTTATTCTTTTCCTTGGAACAGTGTACACATTTATTATAGGTTCACGTATAGGGAGTAAGTACACTGGACCAGTCTAATCTCCCAGTCCTCCTTGTTAAGTGGGTTGTGGGTTGTTCCTGTGATGTTTGGAAATGCATTGGTGTGTGTGTTGTAGTGTGCGAGGGTCGGGTTGAGGGTGGGGGTGTTGCATGTGTGTGTCCCTGACTTTTGCCTCCCCCCTCCCCTATGTCGTAGGTGCAGTTCTCACCGTTGTCTTTGGCGCCGCCGTTGCTGGTGTTCGTAGAGGAGCAGGAAGACAAGCGCAGGGAGTATTTGGAGTTCGGGCTCCATGGTGGCCTCCTTCCTCGTGGAGTGTGTTCAGGTGAGCGTTTTCCCATTGCAAAAGCTGTTTCCGCCATGTTTTTATCCACGGTGAATCCAGCATGGAAAAGGTGGAGGATTGGTGTGTTGTAATACTGTGGGCGGTACTTTATCTTCCGCCTGTCTGTTGGCGGTGACCGCCGCGCTGCTTGTCTGTACCGCCGTGGCGGTTGGTGTGTTAAAGTGGCTGTCTATGTTGGCGGTTTCCGCCACGGTCATAATTCCCTTTTTTTTCCGCCGTCCTGTTTGCGGTATTACCGCAGCTTTAACACCGTCCGCCAGGGTTGTAATGATCACCATGGTATTGGGGATCCAATCCCATGCATCCTGGAGGCTTCACCATGGACCCCAGTACTGCCAGTTGTCTGAGGACTGCACTGCAGCTATAGCTGCTGCCACCTCACAGACAGGGTTCTGCCCTCCTGGGGTCTTTGGCAGCCCAGTCCCTGGAAGGCAGAACAAAGCATTTCCTCTGCGAGCAGGGTGTTACACCCTCTCCCTTTGGAAAAAAGGTGTTACAGGCTGGGGAGGGGTAGCCTCCCCCAGTCTCTGGGAATGCTTTGAAGGGCACAGATGGTGCCCTCCTTGCATATACCAGTCTACACTGGTTCCGGGACCCTTTGTTCCCTGCTCTGGTGGGAAACTGACCAAAGGAAAGGGGAGTGACCACTCCCCTGTCCATCACCATCCCAGGAGTGGTGCCCAAAGCTCCTCCAGTGTGTCCCAGAATTCAGCCATCTTGCTTTGCAAGATGTGGGGGCATTCTGGAGGCCTCTGAGTGGCCAGTGCCAGCAGGTGACGTCAGAGATCCCTCCTGATAGGTCCATACCTGATAAGGTAGCCAATCCTATTTATGGTCTCTCCTGTGGGTTCTCTTCAGATTCTGCTTCCAAGTTTCCTTCAGGAATCCTCTGCAATAACTTTAGACTCTTCTGACCTTGGATCAACCGCAGACTGCTCGAAGAAATGCTGTAACTGCAATAAAGTGTCTACAAGAGACACTTTTCTTCAGCAACCTCAGCTTCAAGTCAGCAACTGCAACAGTTTCCACACTGTGCATGCTCTGTATTCATCCTGCACCAGAAGGACTGAAGAAATCTCCCTTGGAGTGACGGAGTCACTCCCATGCTCCAAGCAGGCACCTTCCAAGATGACAACTGGTACCCTGGGACTCCTCTCACAGCGACAAGCATTCTCCTAAGGACACAGAGGGTGGATATCATTGACATAGACTGTCCTGAGGTCCTGCTGATGCAATTTGGAGGAGGTAAGACCTTGCCTTCCCTGAGAGTGACAGAACCCCTGTGTACTGTGTTTTGTTCACCTCCTGATGCCTCTGTGCACTCTTTGCAAATTTGTTTGTGCACAGCCTGGCCCAGGTCCCCAGCACTCAATCCTGTGATGCTCAACTCGCTGAGTTGTTCTCCGACGGCGTGGTAATGCTGCATCAACCAAGTTTTGCACCTGCTTCGTCCCTATTTTCTGTGACCTCCAGGGGTGCTGGCTGTCATCCTGAGGGCTCTCTAGAGTGTTGAGAGCCCTCTATTCCTCCTCACACAGAGTTGAGGCCCCCAGCTCACTCCTGGGTCCATCCAGTGCCATTTTGACACAAAATGCACTTTTGTCATAGCCAAGGCTTGTTGGTGAATTTCAACAGGAAATCAAGTCTGTAACAATCTTCACACTGTGGGACATCTTTTGCATCATGCATGAACCCGCTGGCATCTTCCTAGGGTGTATTTCTGCAGTCTTCGACTAACCATGGACTCTTCTTTTGCACCCTCTTCTTAGTTTGTAGGGGCTCCTGTTGTTCCCAGAACTTCTTTTGACTTCTGAACTTGGTCCCCTTCCATTGCTGGTCTTCAGGTCCAGGAATCCAGCAGTTATTCTTTACAGACTTGATTGGCTGCTGCAAAATCCCAATCACGAGGTGTAGTGTGTCCTAAGGATACTTGCAGTAATTTACTCCTGCTTTTCTGGGCTCTGGGGTGGGGTCATTTACTTACCTTTACTGTATTCTTACTCTCCCAGCGATTCTGCACACACTACACTTGTCTAGGGAGGAATTAGTGATTCACATTCCACTTTCTTAGTATATGGTTTGTGTTGCCCCTAGACCTATTTTCTCTCATTGCAATCTATAGCATTTCCTATTGCTTGCATTGTTCTATGGCTATTTACATGTCTAATTTTGGTGTCAAGTGTATATATTGTGTATAATACTTACCTCCAGAAGTAGTATTGTCTCTAAGATATTTTTGGTACTGTGTCACCCAAATAAATGCCTTTTTTTGTTAACACTGAGTATTGTCTTTACTTGTTTATAAGTACTGTATAACTATAAGAGGTTTTGCATGAGCTTTGCCTGTCTCCTAGTTCACCCATAGCTGCTCTGCTATAGCTACCTCTATCAACCTAAGCTGCTAGAACACTACTACATTTCACTAATAAGGGATAACTGGACCTGGTATAAGTTGTAAGTACCCAAGGTACCCACTACAAACCAGGCCAGCCTCCTACATTGGCGGTGCAGTGGTGGGATAAGTACTTGCAATTGCTTTACCATTTTGTTACCTGTGCTTTTCACAAGAAAAGCTTGCTCCAATACTTAGAGCATATATAATATATACTTAGAAACCATTTTCTAACTTTCTAAAAGTTCTTTAAACTTTGCAAAAGTTTTACAAAGTTCTAAAAAGTTTTCTTCTTTTCTCTAAAAAGATAGCTGTGTTATTCCACTAACAATTTATCCACTTTCCTAAACTTTTTTCTTTCAATATGTCTTCTGTAGAAGCTACCCCTAGAGTTGTGAAAATAAAACATAAAAATCTTAACTTTAAAGGTTTGAGGGGCCTCTGCATTGAAAGAAGTTTAGGGATTGGGAAGAACCCCAATAAGGAGTTCCTCTTAAATCTTCTCCTCCAAGATGGCCAGATACTCAGCATTGGCCCAGATCAGACGGGGGAAGAGGTAGAGGATGACTCCAACCAGGAGTACTCAGAGGAGTAAGATGAAAATCCTGGGGAGGGTCCTTCCACAGACCTATCTTTCAAAAAGACCCCTTTTTCAACTGGTAGTGGGAAGGGTTCACACTCAAGTAGTGCTTCCTTCACCCTTAGAGGCCAGGTCACTAGAGTGGCCCTTGTTAGAGATAGGTCTCATGTTACATCTGTTTCAGAGGCTTCATATAATTCTAACCCTGAGGACCAGTCCCTAGATAGGGACTCAGAAAGCTGAGGTTAGCGGAGGCCAGACTAAAGCTAATGCAGCAGCTGTTGGCCTTAGACAGGGAATCCCTGGCTGTGGAGGAAGAGAGGTAGGGTTTGGGGTTAGTTACCCATGGTGGCAACAGCAGTTTTAGGAATACAAATGTTAAGGAACCTTCATTTGATTCTAGGAATCTTCACAAACTTGTCCCTCCTTACAAGGATGGTGATGACATCAAAAAGTGTTTTTTTGCACTTGAGAGGGCCTGTAAAGTTCAGAGGGTCCCTCACGTACAGTGGGCTGCTATCCTTTGGTCATCCTCTGGCAAGGGGAGAGATATACTTCTTATTGTCAGAGAGGATGATGCAGATAATTACAAAATTCTTAAGAATGCACTCTTGGATGGTCTGGGCTTAAACACTGAACAGTATAGACTTAAGTTCAGAGAGATCAGAAAGGAGTCATCACAGGACTGGACAGACTTTGTAGACTGTTCTGTGAAGGCCCTAGAAGGATGGTTACATGGCAGTAAGGTGACCGATTATGAAAGCATGTATAACTTGATTCTGAGAGACCATGGGGGTCATTACGACCTTGGCGGGTGGCTACCGCCGCCCGCCAAGCGGTAACCGCTGTGCGGCTGCCAATGCGGCCGCACTAACGCGGCCCCCATCATGACATTCCCGCTGGGCCGGCGGGCGCAAACTAAGTTTGCGCCCGCCGGCCCAGCGGGAATGAGGGCGCAACATAGGAGCCGGCTCCTAATGGAGCCGGCGGTGTTGCGGCCGTGCAACGGGTGCAGTTGCACCCGTCGCGCTTTTCACTGTCTGCAATGCAGACAGTGAAAAGCTGGCCGGGGCCCTGTTAGGGGGCCCCTGCCAGTGGCATGTGCAGGGCAGGGGCCCCCAGGGGCCCCAGGACACCCCTTACCGCCAGCCTCTTCCTGGCGGTGCAAACCGCCAGAAACAGGCTGGCGGTAGGGGGGTCATAATCCCCAGGGCCAAAACGTCGGGAAACCACCGGCCCCGGCGGTGCGACCGTGGCGCTACCGCCGCAGTCGTAATAAGGGCCTCCGTACCGCCAGCCTGTTGGCGGTACGGACGCCACATTACCCCTAGCGGTCTCTGACCGCCAGGGTCGTAATGACCACCCATATCTTGAATAATTGTGTGTCTGACTTGTTGCATCAACATCTTGTGGACTCGGATCTGACCTTTCCCCAAGAATTTGGAAAGAAGGCAGACAAATGGGTCAGAACAAGGGTGAACAGAAAAGTTCATACAGGGGGTAACAAGGATGGCAGGAAGAAAGATGGTGAAAAATCTCAAGACAAGTATGGGAACAAAAGTAAACACAACGATCCTTCTTCAGGTCAAAAACACTCCTCTGGGGGTGGGGATAAGACTTCTTCATCTTCTTCAAACTCTTCACACAGTCATAAAAAGCCTTGGTGTTATGTGTGTAGAAATAAAGGCCATTGGCCAGGGGATAAGTCCTGCACAGGTAAATCCCCTGAGCCTACCACCACTAAGACATGAGACTCTAATGCCCCTAGCAGTAATGGTAATAGTGGTGGGAATACCGGCAATAGTCAAACTAAGGATGTAGTTGGGTTCACTTCTGGGACCATAATAGAAACTGGGGTACACAGTCCCAAGACAGTTTCTGTCACACCTTGTGGCATTGGCCGTGCCACCTTGGCTGCTTGTCCCATTAACATGGATAAGTATAGGCAGTCAATCTTAATAAATGGTGGTAAGGCCCAGGCCTACAGGGACACAGGTGCCAGTGTCACTTTGGTGACTGAAACCCTGGTGTCACCTGCACTACACCTCCTTGGACAGAAGTACCAAGTTACTGATGTCAATAACTCCACTCAATCTCTCCCCTTAGCTGTAGTTTAAGTTAGTTGGGGTGGAGTTACTGGCCCTAAGCAGGTGGTGGTATCACCTAGCTCACCTATAGATTGTCTCTTAGGGAATGACCTAGAGGCCACAGGTTTGGCTGAGGTAGAGTTTAGTACCCATGCATCCTTGCTGAGTATCCCTGAGGAATTCCTTCCTCTCATTTCTGGTGAAATGAAAAAGCAAAGGTGAGTAAAAGGCCTACAATCTCAGGATCCCTCTCCACCAACAGGTAAGAAGGGTATCAAAGTATCCCGTCCTCACCATTCCACTAAGGATACCATTCCTGTGGTGGGAGAAACCTCTCCTGGGGTGGAACTTGTACCAAAGGAGCCATCAGCTACCACAGCTGGACTCCCAGAGGTAAAAGTACCCCTCTGTGGAACTACTAATTCAGATGTGCAAAACAGCCCCATTTTAGTAAATATGGAGCATCCCTCCAACCCTCCCAGAGAAACTTTAGTGCAGCAGCCCTGCACTGCCTCTAAACACTTAGGACAGCAGCCCTGTCCTGGTGTGGAGCTTATAGGACAGCAGCCCTGCGCTGCTCCAACTCAAGAGAAACAGCAACCCTGTTCTCTCTTACAACAATATGGACAAAGATTTTGCCCAGCTATGGCTTTATTGAGACAGCATCCCTGTCCAGCATTTCCTGCATTTGACATAGGCCTTTTTAAGTAAGCTGACAACAGAAAAACCAAAAGACTACTGCACATTCCTATATTATAGAATGATGTTGAGGTGCTCAAACATTCAAAACATGCCCGTTGTCAAGCATGTGTATTGGAACAAGAAGCCTTGTACCAGCAAGTTAATTCTGTTAGAAGAAAGAATGGAGCACACAAATAGTAATGTCATTATATGAATAATGTTCAGATGGTCATGGCTCGTTAAGAATACGAAAGAAACATGGTGTAAATTCCCATCAAGGTGGTATCAATATAATAAATATTCATTAGACAATTGCAGAAGAGAATCATAGTTAAGTAATTGAATAAATCATAAATAATACATATAGGATTTAATGTGGACATAGAAAGTTATCATATAATAATTTATAAAAAAGTGTTGAACAATATCACTATAGTTCCATATCACAAAGCTTATTCGTAAATGAAGTGGATGCACCAACAAAAATACATGTCACATCAACCATCGGGTGATTCGTCCCCTAAAAAGAGAACATAAACAGTCCCACAGATTGATGAAAAGAATGAAATTGATATGGAACTATAGTGATATTGTTCAACACTTTTTTATAATTTAATATATGATAACTTTCTATGTCCACATTAAATCCTATATTTATGATTTATTCAATGAGCCCACCTTTGGGTTGAGTTACATAGACACATACTCAAAGGATAGATTTTTTCCATTTTGATTTTTGGGAGAATTTTGCCACACTTTCTAGGAAGTGATCATACCAGATGGAGCTACCTTAGTGCCACGAACTGGAGGATAAATAAGACAGCTTTGCAGAATTCACCAGATCACTGCCTGGAAGAGGAGCAGGGCTGTCCTGCTGGACCCCTGAACTGTGCAAAAGAAAATATTGTAACTTGAAAGGCTGCACCTGCTGCACTCACAAGGCTTCACAAAGTAAGGACTGTGCCTAGCTCCAAAATGAAAGGAACTGACTCCCTGACCAGCATCAGGTGCAAAGAGCTAAGGAAGCCATCTTCTAAACCAAAGGGAGGACACCCCAACTGGCCAGTTGTAATTGAATTTGTCCTGAAATGTTCAAGTGCATTGTGGGAGACTGAGACCTAGCTATAACTGGCATTCCTGAGCCACTGAAGCCTTGGAAAGTGTTATAAGACAGACCATTCCCTGTGACGGAGGTTCAATCCCATCCACCTGCATGGCAGAGTACATATCTTCAAAGTTATATATAGAATGGTAAAACTCTCATCCGTTGTGTAGGAGGGAGATACATCATCTTAGAGGGACTATCACGAATGCCCAGAGTAATTCTCTGGTGTTGGATAATGCTCTGTCAGTGTTGATGATGCAGGATTAAGACGATGTATTTCTGGAGGAAACACATCACAGAACGGGATGCATTTGAAGGACAGAAGGAGCCAGCAGCAGATAGGTGTTTTGAGGGCAAAGCATTACAATCACCAATCACCAATTCAGTATTTTTGTGATATTTTTCCATTCCATTATATAGTTTCTTCTCTTTTTTTAAACTACCGTATTTCTACCTCTTTTCAACCATGACTGGGTGAAGGAACCCCAAATTTACAGACACATAACAGATGGTGATAATGGATGTAATCATTAGGGGAGAGCCCCAATTGTTTGGGTCACTTGTCCAATCTACAATTATTACTCAGAAAATGCAAATGTTGGACAGAATTATTTCAAGAGTTAATGCTGTATCTAACACCAGGTGGTCACTGGAGTAAAGAAATGTGCTGCAGGGGAGGTTCAGATCTCTGACCTCAAAAGCCCACCTGCCAGCCCAGCAGACTGGTGGTGGTTCTCCAATGCTCCTCTTTCCCTGGGAGGAAAAGCTGTATGACATCCTGCACTAAAGGCTTTGCAGGAATCCCAGGTGGAATGGAGACAGGTAATTAAAAGCATACTACAGTACACAGCAACTAATTTGTATATTGTAAATACTCTTGAAAATAATGTCAATTATTGTAACAAGAAAGTCCTAAATTAAAAAAGTGACTTGGGTCCATTGGGGTAACTGGGGTCACTCTAGATTACTAAACTGTAATGATACTACGTGAATTAACCTAACATTTTTGTTTTTTTAAAACAAATTAAGTACATAGTGGCATGATTATGTACCTGATGTGTAATGTTTTAAAAATGTGTCAAGCATCCATGGTATGGTCTGGAATTCAGCTAGAAGATACACAAACTAATGTAAAGCTGATCCACTACTTTGTAAATGCCTTCTACACATTATAACTGTCACAAAGAACAATGTTACATTTATCTGTAAAAGTAAGTTGGTAAATCATGACATAAGTGTTGAAGTCTAATCTTTATTAACAGTCTCTCACACTGTTTTATCATCTTTATCCAGTGCACAGAACCAGGCATGGATAGGCCCTTGTGACCAAGTAAACCATACCATTAGAACCCACAACTGGAGTGCTTGTGTATTTGTCTATTAAGATGGTGAAAGTACATGTGTCACAATTTGAGCAAACAGGTATCAGTTATGTACTCAGAAAAAATGTAATGGAAGTACCAGTGACCTGCGTATAGAAAGCTATTAATGTGCCAAAACCACTGTATTTGACACTCGCGTCAGTGTTCCTCTAAACATCCTTTGGCACACCCCTAGCAGTCTGTAGGTGTACTCTCAATTTGCCATTATGGTAAGATTTTCAAACAAATAATGGAACCATTCATTGGTGCAGTACCCACAACAATCTACAATCTTAGTGCTCGATTACTACAACTCCCAAAAAGTATTGTAAGAGCTGGCATACCTACATGTCATGTTTCACTATCATCATAGCATAATGTTGACTCAGAACATATAAATTACAATGTAATCATCTTGAAATAAAACATGTTCATACTCTGCAAAACATAGAAACTTTTGTCTGTGATGTTTTCAAGCTTTCACAAAGATACCCGGAGAGGCCTACAGTGGATATAACTTTACAGCCACGTACAAGTGTTAATTCTGCTGTCTAATTGTGGTCTCATGCATTGCACAAGGACAATGACCTGTATGATGTGCATTATATTACAAAAATGTGAATCCTAGTTCAGAATGAACTCACAAAATATGAAAGCTCTTCATGTCACTAATCAAACATGACAGAGACGTGTGATGTTGTACAAAATACAAAATAAATGTCACTACTTCATATTTGTTGTTTATTTTGTATGTCTGTGGAAAGCAGAGAATCCTAAATATTGAACAAATTAACATGTAAGCAAAGTCTCGGTCAAAAATAGGATTTTCTATGTAAACCTAATGATTTAACTAACTCTGATATTTTGCATCCATATCATTACACAAATATACTTACACGCATCATGCAATTGTATATGTAGGACCAGTTCTGACATCAGGAGGTCCTCCAGAAGCTAACTCCTATCACAGTAAAAACTCTTGCCTTCTTTCATTGAGGATGCAACTTCTGCTGTTTCTGATCTGGATGAGCATCAGCCTGGTCCACCAGGTGTATCTGGAGAGGCAACTTGAGTGAATCTCCCTCTGCCCATGACACAATCTACAATCACTGGTGTGTCTTTCTCTCAGCAATATTAGGTAGTAGTCACTTATCCTCATTGCATGTCTACAACCTCAACATTGTCAGTGTTCATTCCAGTCCTGGCTCCTTTTTTATCTTTAACCACTGGTACAATTACATCTTCAGATGAGCCAGGACCAAATGGAATGATGGCAACACACTTAAGGCCACAGGGCAGTGTGGGAAGGGGGGGGACAAACAACAACACAGCAGAGTGAGGCCACTCATGCCTACAGTGTCAGGGACACTATGGGCCAGAACAGCATTGGAGAAGGCTCCTGGTTTGAAGAGGTGATGGGACAGGTAATAGTGCTCCTCAAAAATACCAAAGATATTTCGAATGGCATTAGACCATAAATTAGACATATATCTGTAATATGCTATGTGGTATAGGATGAATTCAGGGATATATGTATGGCTATGCATTAAAACATTACCCCTGTCTGTGGAACCAGCCCATCAGTGGACAAGAAACCACCTCCTTCCACTGAGAGGGAGTCCCTGCAAAACCAGGAGACACCTGCTATCCCTGCGAACCTTGTAATTGCTGACCCACCGGTGACCATAAGGAGGGAACATTAATTAGGACCAGTGGCAGATGATCACAACAGAACCACCACCAAGAGGCGCCAATAAATTCCTCCTGCTCAGCCACAACATTGACTCCTGGGACAATTCAAATCTTACATTTTCATTTTGAAGACGATATTTAAATTGGGCGCCTGGCGCCAAACATTTGTGGGTGAACTTAAAAAGCTCTCATACATCATGACCGTCAATTCTGTGTTTGATATAATGTTGATGATATTTGGCTTTGTAAACAAATGGCCTGTTTTTTTTACCACTTACCCCATTTCAAAGAAATATATATGTTTTAATAAGTCACTACCATTCTGTAAGAACATGTCATTTCTTGTGTCTTATTAGCTCCTTGGTGTGTTATGAAAATGTGTTGTGTAAATAAACATTTTACCGTCCCTCCTATATCTGGATGACCATCATGCAATGTTTTATGCCTATAATAACAGTGAAATCGCAAATACTACTACATGTGCACAGGCCATTTAACATGTTGCATTCCTAATTAATGTGCAGAGACAAAACATTTTTCAGTTTTAGATACTTAGAAGTAACGTTAGTCATACAATACTGGAGATGTTAAACATGCATACAGCTTTATTTTTACCTAAAATAATTTTCCCAGACATACCAACGCCCAAGCTCCAGTCACCATGCCAGCTAGACAACAGCAATGCATTCTACGCAGAAATCACCTCGCACCTCCTGAAGAGCCTCTAGACCATACAGAACTCTGCCCCCACCTCAGGATCCGCCCCTGGCCCCCCATTCAGAAGAGATGCCACTTCAAGATGCTGATCCACACCTACAAAGCACTGCACAACTAAGGACCAACATACATCAACCACCTCCTAAATACCACCAAACCTCCAGACTCCTGTGCTCCACCCCCTTCACGTAACTCACAATACCATTTATGGCCAATCCACAGTGGAGGTTGTTCCTTCTCCTACATCGCAGCCAGGGCATGGAACGATCTCTCTCTTCACTTCTGGACCTCACCCTGATTGCTGGAGTTCAGGAAAGAACTATAAAACTGGCTGCTCGATTTAACCTCCGAAGCAAGAATATACCCTGACAGGTGATTAACCACTCTATACAGGTCCTGTTTTGATTTGATATGATTTTGATTTGATTTTACAGTCACACAAGAATAACAGTCATTCCTGCTAACAATCAATGGTATAATGGCACCTGTGGCAGTGCTTCTACACAGAAAAACCGCACCAGGATAAATGTTTAGATACATATCACATCTGTAGGCACAATGGCCCAGATTTGTGTCGGCCAAGTACCATTCTAATGCCACATTAGTGTCATTTTGAGTTGCTAATGTGGTGTTGGAAGGCCAAACACACTGTGTCATATTTACAAAATGGCACAATGCTTGCATTGCACCACTTTGTAACCCCTTGCGCCACATTATGCCTGCGCCAGGCATAATGTATGCAAGGGGGGTGATCTGGCACGGGGGGGGAAATGGCACAAAGAAATCTATGAGATTTCTTTGCGTCATTTTCATCTGCATTTTTTAATACCTGCTAAGAGCAGGCATTAAAAGAGGCTCCATTTGTGTTCAATGGGGCTCTGGGTGCTTTGCAGGATTAGGGTCATCATTTTCTACACTAATCCTGCAAAGCACCGGACTACCATAAACAATTATGATGCTAGTCCCCCTGACTACCACCATGGTGTGCCTTATTGTAAATATGGCATACAAATGGTGGCATTAGGGGGGTGCTAAGGGGCGCAAGCAAAGTGGCGCTGCAGTAGGTACACACCACCTTTCAGAAATCTGCCCCAAAGTATGCTACCTTATCCATTTCCATTGACGCCAATAATTCCTTTGTATTACAGAAAATGATAGCATATGCTCATCTATAGGGAACACAAGAATGTCAATAATAATAAGTTAGTATTTCTTTAATAAGCAGGTGCATGTGAAATGACATTTTCTGACTATGTATCATCTTCAATTACACAATCTCCTCCAGTGCTTATTCAAGTATTGACAAGTTCAGTTTCTAGGAAAATAATTCACCCATGTACTCACCATAATCATAAACATAACCATTATAACCCTGATCCTATGGACTACAGCCTAAGCTGTATAAATCATAACAAATTTAGGATCTTACAACCTGTAAATCTAGAAGGATCTATTGTCACATGTTTGTTTAGTATTATTTACAGAAGTTCTAAATAGCTTCTTGACGCAAATCATTTCCTTCATCTTCACCACTGCCATTTTCATTTGGCAATACTTCAACATCAACCTGGGCCTCCTCACTGCAGTCAACATCTTGGATAAAAGGAATGTTTTTCAACAGGGCAATGTTGTACAACATACAACACAGCATTGTTATCTTGCACATTTTCTCAGATGAATGGAAGAGGTTTCTCCTGAGTCATCCAGACAACAGAATCTTGCCTTCAGAATTCAAGAAGCTTACTCCACAGGTTGATGAGTTCTAACATGTGTCTCATTTAAACAGGATCCCCCGGCGTTGTTGGATTTCTTAGTGGAGGAAACAGCCATGGTCTACTAGGATAGGCAGAGTCTCCTAGAATATATAAAAATAAGAATATATTTAATCTATAGTATAGAGATATATCACAGTTTAAGGAGCTTTCAAATGGTATTTACACATATATTGAGACATAACACCTACCAACAAGCCTCACTCTCACATTTCCAAGCAGTGCCATTTACTGCTGCACACTGCTATTGCATAGTACTAATGAATCATGGGTGGATCCAGGGAATCGTGCGCAGACCATAGAGATGTAGAAATCAGGTAGACACACCACTTGAACATTGATGGAATGAAAGTTTTCCTGTTGCGGTACACCTGCTCTCTTTTGTGTGGTGGCACCAGGGCAATGCAGGTTCCATCAATGGCAACTATGACATGTGGAATGCCATCCAAATCATACAAATCTCCCTTCACTGTGGTTATTTCTACTGCAATTTGTGGGAATTGGATGCAACTGTTACAGTGGCTCAGAATTACCTCCATGGTTTCATTGAGCACACCACTAAGGGCTGCTTCGTGCAATCCTCAATGCAATCACCTTTGTGTACTGGAATGATCCAGTGGCTGCAAAGCGAAAGATTGACGTGAGTTTTACATTTGGTGGTATGGCAGTAGGATTTTGGTTACATGGCTGATGTTATGGCTCAAGTTGATGAGTTAAATCCACCATTGTCTGTCTAAGTCTCTTTTATTATTTCTCTTTCTTGCATGGAGCCAAGGTCTTGAAAAGAATGTAATATCCTAGGTTGCCTTTTTTGCACCCTCACAGGGTTGTTGTCTTGAGGAAGGAGGATGTCTCTGGAAAACAGAGTGTTTAATTAGGTTTATAAAGGGACCTTTATTACAAGTTTTAAGACATTATAAATCACATATGTTAATAATGCATTCAAATACATCATGCAAACCAATATGTATAAAAACGAAAGCAAACTCACTTATTAACCAATTAGTCATCTACATGTGATGTAATCTTACACTGAAGAGGCCTTTTAATGGGCTTTTGACACACATTTTGCGTTCCATGAGTGTATCAACTAACACTCACTCATGATTATGTACTTTGGAACCGAAAATGTAAATCTGACAAATGAGTTTGTGACATTTATGTATACATATTTGATGTTCAAATAATTTATATATTTTTTTTTTAATTTCAATTTTGAGATCTGTCAATGAAGGTGTAATTTGTGCTATGCACAGTATGGTGGTCATTATGACAAAGGCGGAAGACTGTTAAAGTGGTGGTTATACCGCCAACAGGTTGGTGGTAATTACTGCCAAATTAAGACCATGGCAGTGATAACTTCTATATACAGCCAATGTACCACACCAACCGCCAGGATGTCAACACCACTGACCACGGCAGCAGCCTTCAACAGCCAGGTGGAAGCCAAGGTACTGCCCACCATATTATGACATAGCAAACCGCCACAATTTCCAGAGCAGTACCAATGCCATCAAAATCCTGGCGGAAATACTTTACAGAAGACGAAAGACTCACCATCAGAGACACAGAGAAGATCAACGCCGCCATGGAACCGAAAATTAAAGTCTTTCCGATGCTCTTCTATGCCATGCTCCACCTGGAACACCAACGCCGACGAAGATGACGACGGTGAGTACAGCCGCCTAGCACACAAGGGAGAGAGGGAGGAAAGGAGAGTGACACACATAAGCACAACACACACCATTCACCAGCTGCAGAGAAAAAAACGTGTCACAGGACCCACATCATAATAATGCAAGGACCATATATAGGTATAACTGATATTGTAATTTGATGCCAACAGCCACCATATTGTCCACGTGATAAAATAAATTGGAGTAAATGTTCATAAAGGGCCAATGGCCAGTCCAAAGTACAAAAGGTCCACATTGCCACAGGGCACAGTCCAACCCCCAAATTGTTCCCTCACAACATCCACACTACATTGTGCGGGGTATCATGTTGGAAATGGGCAGGCACCTCAGGGGGGAGCAGGTGGGGGGCACATCAGCTAAAGTGGGGAACTTGCCCACTGGCTCCAAAGGGGGCTCCATGCCCATTTTCCTTTGCTGGGGAGTGCATGGTAACAGTGTCTGAGGTGGGGAACTTGCCCACTGGTTCTGGAGGGGGATCCATGCCCATTTTCCTTTGCTGGGAGTGCCAGGTCACAGTCTCTGAGGTGGTGAACCTGCCCACTGGTTCTGGAGGGGGCTCCGTGCCCATTTTCCTTTGCTGGGTAGTACAAAGTCACAGTTTCTGAGGTGGGGAACTTGCCCACTGGTACTGGGTGGGGGCTCCTTGTACAACAGTCCCTGGAGAGTGGGCCACATGCCCTCTGCTAGAGGTGAGGGCCAATGTGTCCCAGCTGGAGGTGGGGGCTCCTTGCCCACTGCTGTTGGAGGTATAACCCTGCCAGCCTCTGCTAGAGGTGAGGGCTCCCTGCCCACTGTTGTTGGAGGTGTTACCCTGGCAGGCTCTGCTGGAGGTGAGGGCTCTTTGCCCACTGCTGTTGGAGTTGTAACCCTGCCAGCCTCTTCTGAGGGCTCCTTGCCCACTGCTGTTGAAGGTGTTACCCTGACAGTCATCTGATGGAGGTGAGGGCCCCTTGCCCACTGCTGTTGGAGGTGTTACCCTGCCAGCCTCTGCTGGGGGGTGAGGGCTCCTTGCCCACTGCTGTTGGAGGTGTTACCCTGCCAGCCTCTTCTGGAGGTGAGGGTTCTTTGCCCACTGCTGTTGGAGGCGGCCTCTTTCCTCTCTTAGTCGGTAGAGTCGGAACCTTCCCTTTCCTGGATGGTAAATGGGATCCTTCCTTTTCTTGGGTGGTGGAGGGGGATCCTTCCCTTTCCTGGGTGGTGGAGTGGGATCCTTCCCATTCTTGGGTGGTGGAGTAGGATCCTTCCCTTTCTTCCCTCCACGACTAGGAGATGGCTCCACTGTCCCCGTGGACTGTTTGGCTGAGGTGCTGGGCTGGGTCATTGGGACTCTGTTCTTAGGGGCAGGACGGATGGGCGGAGGGGGAGGGAAGAGGTCAAGTTAGGCAAGGAAAAGCTCCTCAGGGATGGTGGGGCGGGATGAGGGAGGAGGGATGGGAGTGGCGGTTGAGAGAGTAGTTGTTGGAGGAGTAAGGAGCAAGTGCATGGGCAGTGTGCTGATGTGAGGAGGATGGCTGTTAGGAGTCTGAGTGCATGCGTTTGTGTCTCTTAAGAGGGGGCCTGGCAGGGTGGGAGAGGACACAGGGAACGTATGGATGGATGTTGTGGAGGTGTCTGCAAGTAAGGTGTGTGTACTGCTTGGTGTGGTGATGGTGGTGGAGGCAGTTAATGCAGTGCATTGAGGTGTGAGCGCCGATGTGACTGTGAGG
The DNA here is from genome assembly GCF_031143425.1 of Pleurodeles waltl. Taxonomy (NCBI): domain Eukaryota; kingdom Metazoa; phylum Chordata; class Amphibia; order Caudata; family Salamandridae; genus Pleurodeles; species Pleurodeles waltl. The sequence goes on from NC_090448.1 coordinate 922,398,906, forward strand.
GAGGAGGAGGAGGATGAGGAGGACAGGGAGACAGTGTAGGCATTGGATGTTGTCGGTGTGCAAATGTCTATTATTTGTGTGAGTGCTTGTGGCCTGAAGTGTGCTGTCTGTGTTTGTCTGCGCCACTCTTGTGTGATGTTCTGTGTGCATGCTTGTCTGTATGTGTGCATGTGATGGGCTGGGCTGGGGTTAGGGAGACTGGGACTGAGAAGTGGCAGTTGGAGAGGGGACAGTAGGAAACGGGATGATGGCTACCATCAGAGAGGAGGCCATAGCCTGAAACAAGCTCAGTTGGGCCGCCAATCCACTGTGCATGCCCTCCAGGATTGCATTGCATTGCTGCATCTGGGATGTCAGCCCCTGGATGGCATTCACAATGGTTGACTTCCCTACAGAGATGGATCTCAGGAGGTCAATACCCTACTCAGTGAGGGCAGCAAGGTTGACTAGGGCAGGGCCTGAGGTGTCTTGGGTGAAGGAGATACCCTCTTTCCTGGGTGAGGGGGCATGGGCAACTCAGTGAGGGGCTACTGGGAGGGCGGTGCTGGTACCGGGTGGTGGCTGTACCTGTAGCTGGGGTGGCCCAGAGGTGTCCGCCACCACCAGGGAGCTTCCATCGGAGGAGGAACCAGAGTCAGTATTATCACCTCCTTTCTCTGCTGTGGTGCCCCCCTCACCCTCCGTCCCACTGGTTCCCTCGGTGTCGGTGGACTCTGCCTCCTGGATCCTGTGGGATGCAGCTCCCTCTGTAGCCGGTGTCCCTTCTCCTCCGCCATATGATGCTAATGCAAACATGGACAGGATGACAGGAAAAAAAATGGGGTAGAGAGAAAGGGAGCACTGGGTCAAGTACAGCACCAATACCACAGATGGCATACATATTACCGTCACACACAGGGATCAGGATTAAGTACCATGCATCGCAATCGCATTCCATTGGCTAGGTGCCACGGCAAGATGAGAGCCAAACACTGTCAACTGAACTCCTCCTGGAACCCACTAAGCCCTGTCTGACATGGAATGCAACCTAGCTAGGTTACCAGATTTTGCAATACACCCATTACCCTTGAGCAGGAACATGCTGCAATGTCTGACCTGGCATTAAGGAGCACCCACTAACGGACACCACCACCAGGATCCCATGCACCTACCAATTATGGTTGTAACGCCCACTGTACTCACCCCCTTGTGGCTGTAGTGATGCCCTCAAGTGCCCATCTATTTCAGGGTAGGACACCGCCAGTAAGAGGGCCATTAGGGGGGTCAGGTTCTGACAGGCGCACTGCCTTTGGTGGAAGGCCAACCCCAGCTGGGCCTCCACGGTCTTCTGGGCCCAGAGTCTCAGGTCCTCCCACCTTTTCCTACAGTAGGTGCTACGCCTGCTGTAGACCCCCAGGGTCCACACATCCTTGGCGATGGCACGCCTCAATCCCCTTTTCCGATGGGCATTGACCTGCAGAAGTAATACAAACAGGAGGACACCATTACAAATACAATCCAGCCTGTCACACATATGGCCCAATAATCCCATTTCCATCTCCATTGGTACACATATCATCCTACACCCACAGTGTAAACTACCATCCAGACATACCACCCCCCCAAATGACACAATGCTTGCACACACATCTCCATGTACCTTGTCACATGCATCATGCCCATGGTGTGCTCACCTGTTGGTCTGGAGGCCCATACAGCTGTCCATACTGGGGTAGGACCATATTCACCAAGCACTCCAACTCCTCCGAAGTGAAGGCAGGGGCACTTTCCCCGGTTACACGGGCTGTGGCAGTATCCAGACACAGGTCACAGCAGCACACGCAGTGTAGGTGTTGTCCTGTGGAAAGTCAGGAATCAAGGGAGATCATAGATAGAAAATGGCAGTCACGTCCACAGCAGTGTACAGTGTCACTGCCATGGGTGATCCCCATTGGCCACTGTACTCCATACAGCCCCATATTAGCCAATGAGGAATAGCAGGGTGATGCAAGACTGCCTTCCGCCATGACACACAATGTCGGCGGAGTTACCTCACTTCCACCTGTTTCTACATACAGGAAAGGTGTTCACCATTTTAAGGTGGTGGACAACTTTCAGATAATCGAGAACTGTGCTATTGCTATGATTTGCACATACATTACCATTCCCACAGTGCCAACACATAAATACTCAATGTACACTTAGGTGGTAATTCCATTGTTCAAATTGTGGCACTCTACTCACTCTTGTGTCCCTTAGATACCTACCACTGCAGATGAATAGGAGAAAGAGACAAGACCTAGTGTACAGACCCCTTGTGGACTTGGCTACACGGGAGAACAGGCACATTATACTGACCTACAGACTGGACAGGGGCACAATCACAGAGCTGTGTGCTCAATTGGAGCCTGATCTAATATCAGCTATCCGTCATCCCACCGGGATCCCCCCTCTTGTGCAAGTTCTATCTGTGCTCCAATTCATGGCAACTGGTTCTTTCCAAGTGACAGTGGACTTGGCAGCAGAAATGTCACAGCCAATGTTATCAATAGTGCTGGCAAGGTTTTTGTCTGCCTTGGTCAGACACATGTGCAGCTACATTGCTTTCCCCCAGGTGGAAGATTTGGCCACTGTTAAGGCAGGATTCTATGCAATGTGACAAATGCCTAATAATAATGGGGCGATTGACGGAACACATATAGCGTTTGTCCCCCCGCCAATGAACAGGTGTTTAGGAATCAGAAGAGTTTTCACTCACTCAATGTACAAATGGTGTGCCTGGCTGACCAGTACATCTTCCACATCACTGCCAAATATCCTGGGTCGGTGCATGACACCTTCGTCCTGAGGAATAGCAGCATCCCAAATGTGATGGCACAACTACAGAGGCACAGGGTGCGGCTAATAGGTGAGCCTGAGTCCCCACCCAATGAATGTCAGTGAATGCCTTCAGGAGTTAACCTCATAGCATTGTGTAAGGATAATGTTTGTCTCTCAATACTTGCAGGTGACTCTGGCTACCCAAACCTATTGTGGCTCCTGACCCCTGTGAGGAATGCCAGGACAGGGGCTCAGAATCGGTATAATGATGCACATGGGTGAACCAGAAGAATTATTGAAAGGACCTTTGGTCTCCTGAAGGCCAGGTTCAGATGCCTCCATCGGACAGGTGGATCCCTGTGCTACTCACCCGAAACGGTCTGCCAGATAGTAGTAGCATGCTGCATGTTGCACAACCTGGCCCTCAGATGACATGTGCCTTATCTGCAGGAGGAGGAGATTGGAAATGCCCCTGTGGCATCAGTGGACCCTGAGGACAGTGAGTATGAGGAGGTAGAGGGTGGGGCTGTGGACAACAGAACAACAATTATAGTTTGAAACTTCCAATGACACACAGGTGAGACAGTGTTTCTGACCATTCCCCTGACCATTGATGTTTTCTGTGTGGCTGTAGCAGGATGGCATTCACTTACTTTGCATCTCAACTGACTGTCACCTATGCCTTTTAATTTTGCAGATGTTGGTGGTATAACAACTGTGTAGTGATGTGATGACTACAGACAGCTACAGGCTCTTCATTTGTATGCTATCACAGTGTTCCAATCATTTGCACTAGATGTAACTTTCTATAATTACACATTTCCATAACATAAAAACATTATCGCTAATGTTGTGCTGAAGGGTGTTTATTGTAGTACAAATTATAGATGGTAAGGTGTAATGGAATGGGGTGATGGCAGAGGTAAATCCAGAGGATTGGTCCAGTGTCCAAGAAGCCATATGAAGGGGAGCAAAAGCAGTTCAGTGTGGACAAGGTGACAGAGTGGGACAAAAGGGGGACAAATAGGAGAGTCTCAGGTCCTGGCGGTGGTCTTGGTCTTGGCAAGTGTCTCTGGCTTCTGTCTGGGTCGCAGGAAACATTTGCGGGATGGTTCACCTTCTGTAGGTGGTGGGGTGCCGGTGGCCTGTGGGTCATGTGGCAGGGCCTCCTGTACACTAGCTGCAGCAGAAGTGGAGGGCTGGTCAGTAGACTGGCTAGTGGTAGGGGCCCGCTGGTGTGCTGTCCATTCCGTCATGATGTTGGCCATATCTGCCAGCATCCCTGCTATGGAGACCATGGTGGTGTTGAGGGCCTGTAAATCTTCCCTGATCTCCTGATGGTGTACCTCTTGCAGCCGCTTGTTCTCCTGTATGTTGGTAAGGATCTGACTCATCTTGTCCTGGGGTTGTTGGCAAGCCCCCAGGACATTAGTGAGTGCCTCCTGGAGAGTCGGTTCCCTGGGCCTGTCCTCACTCTGGCACACAGCTGTCCTCCCAGTGTCCCTGTTCCCCTGTGCCTGTGTCCCCTGAATGGTGTTCCCACAGCCACTGACCCCAGGTCCCTAATTGTCTTGGAGGTGAGGTGTGGGCTGGGGTCCCTGTACAGGAGGGCACACTGCTGATTAATGTGTCCTGGGGACAGAGGTGTGGGGACGTTAGGTGGGTGCTGTGGTGTTGTATACTGATGGGGGAGGCTCTGTGGTGGACTGTGAGTGGGCTGGGGTGGCCGACTGACCAATGGTCCCTGATGGGCCAGGTAGTTCATCCAGATCCTGAATTATAGAGTTACTGTCATCACTGGGGGAATCTTCTGTTGGGGGACTGGATAGTCGTGGCATCTCCTCGCTACTGGGATTGGCTGCGGCACCTGTGGGGATGTAAGTGATGTATTATGCTTCATGTCTGTGCATATTTGGTGTGTCTCTCATAATTAGTCAAACAGATGTTCGCCACTGCAATGGTATGTTGGCAGCCGTCACAATGGTGGTAAGGGGGATTTACCGCCAATGTCATGATGGGGGCCTTTATGTTTAAAGTCCACTGTTGCCATCATACATATAACATTTTTTTTTTAAATAATTTATATCACTCATGATTTCACAGTGTTTTAAAAACTAATTTAAGGATATGAGCTTTTAATAAGTATCACCTGATTACTTTCATATTATTATAGCTTTAAAATTACAGTGCCTAACCTCTGCATCAGGACAAATGAAAATAGTATGTCTAGTACATTTAACCACCGACAGTGTACCATATGCCTATTGAGTAACATGGGGCAATTGCTTCTAAAATGTCCAATGTTTTTAAAATGTTTGTTGACAAAGATGCACATTTCACTGACCTTTACATTTAACAATAGATTTGTTAACGTTAACGTTTAACAATGGATTTGTTAACGTTAACGTTTAACAATTGATTTTCACTTGCCTCCTAGCTTTGGTGCAATTCAGACCACCTGAAAGTTTGCTGCTCCGCCTGAACACTGCAACCATGGCAGAATGTAGTGGTGATAGGGCCCCTAACTTTCCTCCCAATGAGTTGGATATTCTGATAGATGTGCCCCAGTATACACAGCTATATGGGATCAATCAATCAATCAATATTTCTAAGGTGCAGCACTATCACCCCGGGGTATATATGCACTGAGGGTGTGAGGCCTCAATCAAAGAGCGAGGTCTTGAGTTTCTTTTTGAAGTCCATAAGGAAGGGTAATGTTCATAAATGGAAGGGCAGGTCATTCCATGTTTTGAGGGTGATGTAGGAGAAAGGATTGCCACCACTGCAGCCCAACGGATGTGATGAACGTGTGTAGGAGCTAGGGAGGTGGAGCTCAGGTGTCTAGTGGGTTGATGGGAGTTCAGTTGATGGTTGATGTAAGCCGGCCCTTGCTCATGCAAGGCTTTGAAGGTGTGCGCAAGGATCTTTGAACTGTCATCTCTTCTAGATAGAGAGCCAATAGAGTTTTCTGAGGGGGTAATGTGGGTTTGTTTGGGGAGGTCCAGGATGAGTCTGGCTGCAGAGTTCTGAATGGTCTGGTGGCTCTTGAGGAGTTGAGGAGTGTTGCTGGAGTAGAGTGCATTGCTATAGTCAAGGCAACACGTGTTGAGAGCCTGGGGGAAAGTCTTCCTACTGTTGACTGGGATCCATCTGAAGATTCTTCAAAGCGTATGGAGGGTGTAAAAGCAGGTGGAGGTGACTGCATTGATTTGTCGCTTCATGGTGAGTCAGCTGTCGAGGAGGGTGCCAAGGTTGTTTGCGTGGTCGGTTGGAGTGAGTGTGGGTCCGAGCTGAGGTGGCCACCAGAAGTTATCTCAAATTGATGTGTTTCTCCTAAAGATCAGTATGCCAAAGATCAGGGATGCCACATATTAGACCTCACTTAGGGTGGTCATCCCCCAACTTTTTACCTGACTCACTACATTTTTCTGTCCCTTTTTTGCTGGTTTTAGGACTCTGCACACTTTATCATTGCTGGCCAGTGGAAAAGTGCATGTGATCTCTCCCATAAACATGGTAACATTGGTTGCTACCCTACTGGCACATTTACATATAAGTCCATAGTAAAGCGTACTAGAGGTGCCCAAGGCCTGTAAATTAAATGCTACTAGTAGGCCTGCAGCACTGATTGTACCAACCCCATGAGTAGCCCATTACCCATGCCTCAGGCCTGCCATTGCTAGGCCTATGAGTGCAGTTTCACTGCCACTTCACTTGGCATTTAAAACTACTTGCCAAGCCTTAAATCCCCCTTTTTCTATATATGTGACCCCTAAGGTATGCTCTAGGTAACCCACAGGGAAGGGTACTGTGTAAGTTAAAGGCAGGACATCTACCTATGCTTTTTCCACTACTGTGAGGCCTGCTCCTCTCATAGACTAGCTTTAGAACTGCCCTCTTATATCATTAAACAGTAAATTCTAATCTGGAAGGAGTATCCCTGTCATGTTTAGTATTGCCAGAATGGTAATAGAAAATCCTACTGACTGATGAAGCAGAATTAATATTACTGTTTTAGAAATGCCACTTTTAGAAAGTAGGCATTTCTTTACACACTTAGGTGGTCATTACAACCCTGGCGGTCGGTGTTAAAGTGGCGGTAAGACCGCCAACAGGCCGGTGGTAAATAATTTTGATTCATGACCGTGGCGGAAACCGCCAACAAAGACAGCCACTTTAACACTCCGACCACCACGGCGGTACAAACAAACTGCGCGGCGGTCACCGCCAACAGACAGGCGGGAGAGAATGTACCGCCCACACTATCATGACAGGCCAATCCACCACCTTTTCCGGGGCGGATTCACCGCGGATAAAAACACAGCGGAAACAGGAATCCCGAAGGAAAAACACTCACCTCTACACACTCCATGAGGAACGAGGACGCCATGGAACCAGAGCTTCACATTTTCCCAGCCTTCATCTTCTTGCTCCTCTACCAGGAGCACGAACGCCGGCGGCGAAGACCACGGTGAGTACTGCACCTACGACACAGGGGAGGGGGGAGGGAAAAAACAGGGACACACACACGCAACACCCCCACCCACACCCTCACCCACTACAACACACACACTAATGCGTATCAATACATCACATTTACACCCCCCCAAACCCCCCGGAAGAATGCAAAGACAATAGAAAATGAGTGTAACCATTGTAATATATTAAAAGCAAGTAGGCAGAAATAGATATATACACCATGTACATAATATATACCAAGCAAAGTAGTCGAGGTAGTGTTCTAAGAAAGTCCGTGGAACAATGGGACCACACGGTATGGGCGAGGCCCACACAAGATCCCCGACCATGACGGAGAGTACACTGCAGGGGCATCAGACAGCAACTAAACAGGCACCTCAGGGGGAGGGAAAGGGGGGCACCTCAGCCGCTTGAGTGCACAACGACAAATCCACGAGGGGGCCACATGCCCACTCTTCAATCCTGGGGAGTGCAAAGCCACAGTCTCTCAAGTCTCTACAGTGGGTGGGCTGCCCACTGTTCAATCCTGGGGAGTGCAAAGCCACAGTCTCTCAAGTCTCTACAGTGGGTGGGCTGCCCACTGTTCCATCCTGGGGAGTGCAAAGCCACAGTCTCTCAAGTCTCTACAGTGGGTGGGCTGCCCACTGTTCAATCCTGGAGAGTGCAAAGCCACAGTCTCTCAAGTGGATGCCTTCTCCACTGGTTCTGGAGGGGGCATGGTGCCCAGAGTGCTTCATCCTGATATGGACCGAGGTCGTGGATGTATCTCTCCACTGGTTCTGGAGGGGGCACGGTGCCCAGAGTGCTTCATCCTGCTAAGGACAGAGGAGTGGATGTATCTCTCCACTGGTTCTGGATGGGGCATGGTGACCAGAGTGCTTCATCCTGCTAAGGACAGAGGGAGTGGATGTATCTCTCCACTGGTTCTGGAGGGGGCATGGTGCCCAGAGTGCATCATTCACCCCGTGACAGACTCAGTTGCGTCAGAGCCCTTGCCGCTCATGGGCCAGCAGTGCTTGAGACGGCGGTGCCCTGTTCAGTGGTGCTTGAGATGGCGGTGCCCTGTGCAGCGGTGCTTGAGACGGCGGTGCCCTGTGCAGCGGTGCTTGAGATGGCGCTGCCCTGTTCAGCAGTGCTTGAGATGGCGGTCTCCATTGCAGGGTCTCAGCTGCTGGCTGTCCTTCATGGCCCAACGGGGCTTTTGCTGGCGGTCCTTCATGGCCCAACGGGGCTTTTGCTGGCGGTCCTTCATGGCCCAACAAGGCTTTTGCTTGCGGTCCTTCATGGCCCAACGGAGCTTTTGCTGGTGGTCCTTCATGGCCCAACAGGGCTTTTGCTGGCGTTCCTTCATGGCCCAACGGGGCTTTTGCTGGCGGTGGCCTCCTTGGCAGCTGGGCTGATGCTGGCGGTGCCCTCCTGGGCAGCAGGGCTGGTGCTGGCGGTGGCCTCCTGGGCAGCTGGGCTGGTGCTGGCGGTGGCCTCCTGGGCAGCTGGGCTAGTTCTGGTGGTCCTGTCCTGGGCAGCTGGGATTGTGCTGGAGGTGGGCTCCTGGGCATCGGGGATGATGGCGGTCTTCTCTGCCGTGCTGCTCTTCCCAGGCTTGCCGGGTTTCTTGTGGCCCTTCCACACCTTGGAAGGTGTCACAGCTGACTCCACACTCCCACCGGGACCCCTGGGAGCGGCTTTGGTGGCTGGAGTCTTCCCCCTCTCCCGCCGGGCACTGGCCAACTTCTGATGCTTCACATGTGGGTGACTGTCTGTGCTGTGGCTCTGTGCCACAGTGGCTGCCCTGGTGGCCGGTGCTCTTCAGATTCCGGTGACTACAGGCACCACTGGTCCCGGAGATGTTGTGGCTGAGGTGCTAGTTCTGGAACTATGAGATGGACGGGGTGGGGGAGGTGTGGGAAAGAGGTCAAGGGTGGACAGGAAAGGTTTTTGGGACACACTGGGACAGGTAGCTGGAGGGGGTTTGGGAGTGGAGGAAGAGGTCGTGGTTATAGGAGGTGTACGTTAGGTGACTTTGGGTGAAGGTGCATGCACTGGAGGCTGTCGTGAGGTGGATGGCTGTTGGGTGGATGTGTGCCTGCGTTTGTGTATCTTGGGAGGGGGCGTCACAGACACACTGGGAGAGGACACAGGGGATGTGTGAATGGTAGTGGGGGTGGTGATTGCACATGAGCTGGGTGTGGTGGTGGGTGTGCTGGAGAGGGACGTAGTGGCTGTAGAGGTAGTGCATGCAGGTGTGAATGTATAAGTCACTGGGAGGGAGATGAGCAGGAGGGGGACACAGTGGAGGCAGTGGATGTTGGTGTGTCTGCATGTGTGTGATGCTTGCGTGAATGCCTGTGGGACGTGTGGTGCTTATGTTTGCCTGAATTACCCTTGGGTGTTGACGTGTGTGCATGTTGGTCTGTAGGTGTGCTTGGGATGGGCTGAGGTAGAGGGGATTGGGTCTGGGTGGAGGAAGTTGGAGGGGGGAGGCTAGAGACGGGGACAATGGCTGCCATCAGTGCTGAGGCCAGAGTCTGAAAAGCTCGGTGAAGGGCCGCCTGACCAGAATGAATGCCCTCCAGGAATGCATTAGTTTGTTGTAACTGCCTCTCTACACCCTGGATGGCATTCAAAATGGTAGACTGCCCAACAGTGAGGGACCTGAGGAGGTCAATGGCCTCCTCACTGAGTGGAGCAGGGTGACTGGGGCAGGGCCTGAGGTGCCTGGGGCGAAGGTGATGCCCACCCTCCTGGGTGAGCGGGCACAGGGCAAAGCCTGAGGGGCTGCTGGGAGGGCGGTGCTGGTAGGAGGGGTTGCGGCTGTACCTGTAGATGCGGAGGCACAGATGTTGCTGCCACCACAAGGGAGCTCCCATCAGAGGACGAGTCCATGTCGCTGGTCTCAGCTCCTGTCCCCGCCTTGGAGCTCCCTTCGCCCTCCGTCCCACTGGTGAATTCAGACTCCGTAGTGTCACCCTTCAGGGCCATGTGGGATACAGCTCCCTCATGCTCCGGTGCCACTGCTCCTCCGCCTGATGATGCTAATGCACACAAGAACAGGGAGGCCACAAAAAGGGGGGGAAGACAGAAGAGAGACATGTTGAGTGCATGCATTACCACTACCGTTGGCGGACACGACAGACACAGAAGCCCCCTGCACTACGCAGCGCTCTTGGGCTCCACTGTTCAATTCCTGGGAAATGGCCTACAAGGCTATGGACGACAGCTGCACACATAGATGACACAGGGGCATGACGAGGTGTACTTGGCACTCTACAGAGGTGGGCTGGGGTGCCACATGGCCTGCCTTACGGAGGGGCCTTGCCTACGGTACTCGCCCTGGCTCAGGGAAACCCACAGCCCACATCCCCCACCCAGACAACTCCATGGCGCGCAAAGTCAGCTGAATGAGAATGTACTCACCCCATTGTGTCTGCTGTGATGCCCTCAAGCGCCCATCCAGCTCCAGGTACGCCACCGTAAGGATCTGGAACATCAGGGGGGTCATGGTGCGACAGGCACCCCTCCCACGTTGGGAGGCCATTCCCATCTGAGCCTCCGCCGTCTTCTTGCTCCAGCGGCGAATGTCCTCCCATCTTTTACGGCAGTGGGTGCTCCGTCTGTGGTAGACCCCCAGGGTCTGTACGTCCTTGGCGATGGCACGCCAAATATCTTTTTTCTGGTGGGCGCTGACCTACATGAAATGTACAGGGGAAAAAGAGTAGTTATTACCAACTGCACTGTCAAGTGATTTGCCCCCATCCCTACCCTTGCCATGATGCACATGCACTCACCGTTGTTTCATGCACGCCTCAATCTCCCCCCATCTTTCATCCACCCCACTCCACACAGTCATAGCCCATACAGCATGCTCCCAGTGTATTTACCTGTTTGGAGGACCGTAGAGTAGCGTGTACCGGGGAAGGACCCCATCCACGAGCTTCTCCAACTCCTCCGATGTGAAGGCAGGGGCCCTTGCCCCAGACACTCGAGCCATTGTCTCTTCCAGACCGAGGTCACAGCAGCACTTGCAGTGTAGGTCCTCTCCTGTCGAAGATCAGGTATCGAGTGATTGAACAGATAGAAAATGGCGGTCACGTCCGCCGCGGTGATGTCCGCGGCGGTGCGTATCATCACCGCCGGCGCACTTCGTCATTGGCTCCTGGGACCCATAGGGTCCAATGTTAACCAATGCAGCATTGCGCCGCGGTCTTCGACAGCCTACCGCGACGGTGTACAACGCCAGCGCAGTTACCTCATATCCCATTGTCCCACTTTAGACGTCAGGCAGCTGCCATTTCAGGGGTCCACATGGCTTAATTTCCAACTGCGTCACACATACCTAGGCCTAGACTCAACACACATACAGGCCACCTTTTGTGTATGATTGGTGTTCTGTGTAAACTGTGGGTACGTACCTCTGAGTTGTTTGACTCTGTGCTCGCTGTTGTCCTTCTTAGGCACCGTCCGCTGGGACATGTGAGGAGATGGCAGCATCCTCCGGTGTACCGACCGTTGGTGGACCTGTCGACAATGGAGGAGCGACATGTCAGAATCACATACAGGCTTGACCGTGCCACAATCCAGGAACTGTGTACCCAGTTGTCAGCAATCTGCCATCCCACAGGAATCCCCCTTCAAGTGCAAGTGCTGTCAGTGCTCCATTTCCTAACAAGTGGGTCATTTCAAACAACAGTGGCCATAGCATCAGGGATGTCCCAGTCTATGTTTGGCAACGTATTGTCCAGAGTGTTTTCTGCCCTTCTGAAACACATGCGGAGCTACATCGCATTCCCTCAGTTGGAGGATTTGCGTACAGTGAAGGGTGATTTCTATGCCCTGGGACATATCCCCAACATTATAGGTGCCATTGATGGGACCCATGTGGCTTTGGTCCCCCCCCACAGAAGTGAACAGGTGTACAGAAACCGGAAGAGTTATCATTCTATGAATGTACATATGGTATGTTTGGCAGACCAGTACATCTCCCAAGTGAATGCCAAGTTCCCTGGCTCAGTGCATGACGCTAACTTCCTGCAGAATAGCAGCATCCCTTATGTGATGGGTCATCTCCAGAGGCTCCGTGTGTGGCTATTAGGTGAGCACCAGGAAGCAAGACAGTGGGAATGGTTGTCTGGGTCTGGGGTTACCTTACAGGTTAGTGTGTGTCTAATACTTGTCCCTCGCCATTTGCAGGTGACTCTGGTTACCCCAACCTGTCATGGCTACTGACCCTAGTAAGGAATCCCAGGACAAGGGCAGAGGAACGCTACAATTAGGCCCATGGGCGAACTAGGAGGGTGATCGAGCGGATCTTCGGCCTCCTGAAGGCCAGGTTCCGGTGCCTCCATATGACAGGTGGATCCCTATTCTACTCACCAAAGAAGGTGTGCCAGATCATCGTGGCCTGCTATATGCTTCATAACTTGGCATTGCGACAACAGGTGCCTTTTCTGCAGGAGGATGGTCCAGATGGCGGTGTTGTTGCAGCTGTGGAGCCTGTGGATAGTGAAGACGAGGAAGCAGAGGAAGAAGACATGAACAACAGGGACTCAGTGATCCAGCAATATTTCCAGTGAGACACAGGTAAGAGTACAGACCTGCCTACTACATGTACTTAAACACTACTACCTCTCTACTGTGTGTCGTTTTCACCCAGTGTATGGTCACTGAGTTGTCACTTTCCCTTACGATTTCACAGATGTGGCTCCCACTGTGTGACATCTGCTTTGATTCCTCATGGACTTGAGCTGTGTGACATAGGTATGTTGACATTACAATTGAAAGAGAATTTTGTCACTGTAATTGCTAATACACTATTTCGAAAGAACAGACAGACTGCAGATTGTTTTGTGTTTTAAGTGTATTTATTTAGGTGCTCAATATTGGAGGGGGTAGTGAAATGGTGAGGGGTGATGGCGGAGGAATGTCCATGGCAGAGTCCAGTCTATTAGTCTCACAGGTGCATTGCCCAAATGGGCATAGGAAGTGGAGGTTGGGCAGTTTAAGTATGGACAGGGTGACAAAGTGGGACACTAGGATGACAATCAGGGTGGTCTCATTTCTTGGCGGGGGTCTTGGCATCGTGCTCTGACTTTGTCCTGGATCTCAGGGACCGTTTGCGGGGTGGTTCTCCCTCTGCAGGGGGTGGGGTGCTGGTGTGGTGGTCCTGTGGCGGGGCGTCCTGTCCACTAGCGCCGGAGGAGGTGGTGGGCATTTCATTGTCCATGCTAGTGTCAGGGGCCCCTTGTAGTGCCACAGTGTCCCTCCTGGTGTTCACGAGTTCCTTCAGCACCCCTACGATGGTGCCCATGGTGTAGCTGATGGTTCCTCCCTGAAGCCCATATACTGTTCCTCCTGCAGGCGCTGGGTCTCCTGAAACTTGGCCAGAACCGTTGCCATAGGCTCCCATGATGGAGGAGAGGGCCTCTTGGAGAGTGGGTTCCCTTGGCCTGTCTGCCCCCTGTCGCACAGCAGCCCTCCCAGTTCCCCTGTGTTCCTGGGCCTCCGTCCCCTGGACCGTGTGCCCACTACCACTGCCCCCAGGTCCCTGTTGTTGTTGGGGTGGTGGTTATCCTGGGTTCCCTGTAGTGATGGACACACAGCTGATTGACGTGTCCTGAGGCCGGAGGTATGGGCCCGCTGGGTGGGTGCTGTGCTGGTGTTTTCAGAGGGGGGAAGGTCTGTGATGGCCTGTGCCACTGTGAGGGGAACCGACTGTCCAGAGGTCCCCGACGGGCTGGGCTGGTCTTCTAGATCTAGTTGGACAGAGGTGCTGTCATCACTGTGGGCCTCTTCTGTTGGTGGTGTGGACATGTGTGGACCCTCCTGTCCGGTGACGTTGGGTAGGGGTCCTGCAGGGGTATAAAAGGATGGTTATTACTTCTGTATCTGTCATGGTGTGCAATGGGTGGGTGAGCATGTACCCCAGTGCTTGCATTCCTGTGTGGGAGCTTGTGTGATGGTGGTTTAGGGGGCTGTATGGGTATGTGCAGTGGGCATGCTTTAGTGATGGGTGTCCATGCTCTGTTGTTGCATGCAGGGCTTGGTGTTGGGATGGGTGGTTTGTGATGTTGGGACATATGTGAGGAGTTGGGGTGCTGGGGGTGAGGGTGGGGGTATGTGATTGCATGCAGGTAGGGTGGGGGATGTAATAGTTAAGATTTGACTTACCAGAGTCCATTCTTCCGCCTACTCCTGCGAGGCCCTCAGGATGCAGAATCGCCAAGACCTGCTCCTCCCATGTTGTTAGTTGTGGGTGAGGAGGTGGGGGTCCGCCGCCAGTCCGCTGAACCGCCTGGTGGTGTCTTGAGACCACGGAACGCACCTTTCCCCGTAGGTCGTTCCACCTCTTCCTGATGTCCTGCCGATTTCTTGGGTGCTGTCCCACTGCGTTGACCCTGTCCACTATTCTGCGCCATAGCTCCATCTTCCTTGCAATGGAGGTGGCTGCACCTGTGATCCGAATAGCTGTGGCTCTGCCCAGACGATTTCCTCCACCATGACCCTGAGCTCCTCCTCCGAGAACCTGGGGTGTCTTTGCCGTGCCATGGAGTGGTGTAGGTGATGTGTGGGGTGGATTGTGTGGTGATAAGTGCGCTGATATGTAGTGGTGTGTTGTGTGAGGTGCGTGGAAGTTGTGTGGGTGATGGTATTGTGTGCCTGTGGATGCTGTTGTTCTTGCTGGTGGTGTCTCTCTCTGGCCTTCTTTCTGGATTTTTTGTCGTAGGGGTTTGTGGGTGATGTGGGTGTGTGTTTTATATTGTAATGGGTGTGTGGGAGTGGTGTGGGTATGTGTATCAGGTGTGTGTATTTTGAATTGTCCAATGTGGCTGTGTTTTGGAGATGTGTGTGTATTTTGAGCGCGGCAGTGTGTACCGCCAATGGAACACCGTGGTTGAAAGACCGCCGCGTGGATTCGTGTGTCGTGATAGTGTGGGCGTATTTCTGTTGGCGTGACAGTGTCGGTTTTGTTTTTGCCAGTTTATCACTGGCCTTTGGTGTGGCGGACTTGTGTGTGTGTCTGAATTTTGGCGGATTCCGAAATGGGGGTAATAATAGCTGTGGCGGTTTTCTGCAGCGGTGTGTTGGCGGTCTTCTGCACGGCGGTAAGAGGCTTTTACCGCCAATGTTGTAATGAGGGCCTTACTGCCATCTGTGCCTTACTACTCCTTCTCCAATCCATGTCTACTCTGTGCTGTTTGACAGCTCACCTTGTGTATTTCACCCAGACAGCCGCAAACACAGGACACTCAGGCCCTCATTACGAGTTTTGTGGTCACCGGCTCACCATGCCAGCAGTGGCAGTGGCACTGCCGCCAGTCCTGCGGTACACACCACCATATTGCAACCACAATGGTGATCCAACTGCAACACAGTCAAGTCACCACCAGTGCAGTCGGATCACCGCTGACAGTGGTAACCATCTCCAGGCCGGTAGAAACCAATTCCCCACCCACCATATTACAAGTCAGCAGACTGCCAGGATTTCAACACATCACAACAAGCACATGTCACAAGTCATCAACCCAGTGCATGCAGCGACATAGATACACCCCATACACATATAACACAAACATCAAAGTATACAGATATAAAACAACCATGTTGAAGGAAACCCAGCTCATTTTCTCAAGCTTGACATCCAAAGCTATGTGGACAGATGTATTTAAAATTCAAATTAATAATTAAAACTATGTATCAGTAAGGCCCACTGGCCAGTCTGAATGTTTCAAGTGCCCAGGGCACATTGGGTAGAGTCACATGCTCCAACTTGACTCCTGACTGAAAATTGGTCTCCCCATGGCAGGGGCATCAATGGGGCAGGCAGACACCTCAGGGTTGAGGGGGGTGGTGGTAGGGGCTTGGGCTTGGAAGGAGGGGTCCTTGGGTTTAGGTTTGGGAGGGGGGTTAAGGCTTACATTTTGATTGTGGGGAGGGGGTTTTGATTTTATACAAGTTGTTGGTGTGCTAGACATGGATACAGGTGTGTGCAATTTGTGCTTGTGTGTTGTGGGTTTATGTTGGGTGGGTGAGTGAGGACGTTTATGTTTTTTGGGAGGCGAGGGAAGAGATGCAGGGACATGTGTGAGTGTATGTTGTGGTGGGGGCTGCAAGTAAGGTGGATGTGCTGCATGTGGTTGTGATGGTTGTCGTGGTGAGTGTAGATGTGGGGTGTGGGGTGGATGTATGCGGGTCTGCCCTTGTGGTGTCTGTGGGTATGACAGGACTGGTGGCAGGATCATGGAGTATAGGTGTAGAGATTGCAGGTGTGAGTGTGATGTGACAGTGATGAAGGAGGTGGTGGGGGAGACATTTTAGCGAGTGGCTGTTGTAGTGTCTGCAGGTGTGTGTTGACTGCGTGCATGCTTGTGGTGTGTCCTGTGGTGCCTGAGTTTGTCTTTGCACATCTTGACTGTTGTAGTGGGTAAATGCAGGTCTGTGTGTGTGCTATGGATGGGTGAGGGGAGAGTATTGGTGGATTGGGCACAGGTAGCTGGAGGGGGGACAGAAGATGAAGGGACACTGGCTGCCATCAAAGAGGAGGCCAGTGCCTGAAATGATCTCTGCAGGCCAGCCAAGGCACTGTGAATGCCTTCCAGGTAGTCATTACTTTGTTGCATATGGGATGCCAGTCCCTGGATGGCATCACAATGGTTGACTGCTCCACAGAGATAGACCTCAGAAGGTCAATAGCCTCCTCATTGAGAGCAACAGGGCTATCGGGGGCAGGGGCAGAGGTGTCTGCGGCGAAGGGGACACCCACCTTCCTGGGTGAGCGGGCACAGGCAACTGGGTGGGGAGCTACAGGTAGGGCGGTGCTGGTAAGAGGGGTGGTGGACAAAGATGGTGCTGGGATGTACCCAGATCGGTCTACCACCGCCAGGGAGCTTCCTTCAGAGAAGGAACCCAAAGATGATGTGCTGTACTGGTCTCCCTCGTGGTGCTCCTCTCACCGTCCGTCTCACTGGTCACTTCGGCGTCAGTGGTCTCTGCCTCCTGGGTCCTGTGGGCTGCAGCTTCCCCACTCGCCATTGCCCCTTTTCCTTTGCCTGATGATGCTGATGCACACAAGGATAGAAGAGGACAGGGAGAGAGGTTGGGAGAGAAAGAAAGGGATGAAAGGGTCAATACCTACTCGTGTAATACAGATACCAACAAGTAATCTACTTCTCTTCTGGCATGGAAAGCAATGGCTATAAAACATTTTCCCCAAACATTGGTCATGAAGTCATAACCCAATATGCAAGCTGTTACCTCCTAATTCCAACAAAATTACTGGGTTGACATTCATCAGTAGTTATGCAATGGTATAAACTTCCAATACCCACATATACTTACCAATCTGACACTTTTGACACATTATTTTTCAAATATCTTGGAGAGGTACACTGCACCCAAAACAGAGGACAGGTTGATAAAGGACTTATGATGTTCAGAAGTCCATTGAGAACGCAATGATTTGACAGTAGAGGTTCCCTACTCACAGGACTTATTACCCAATATGAGCCCTAACTAGATGACATTGGCTCTCTAAAGCAGACTCAGGGATAGGGAAAGGAGGTTTTGAAATCACTCAACATAGGAGTGGGTCTAAATGTAACTGGACAAGGAGTTATAGCACCATATATTACTGCTTGCATGGTCTTTACAAGCTGACACACAACCACTTCTAAACAGTGGAAGTAATGTACTCTGTGCTCCCCCCCTTGTGGCTGCTATGAAGCCCTCAAGCACCCATCTATCTCCGGCTATGCCACTGCCAATATGCAGGCCACTAGGGGGGCCAGGGTCCGACGGGCATCCCTCCCTCTTTGGGAGGACATCCCAAGCTGGGCCTCCACGGTCTTCTGGACCCAGCGTCCCAGGTCATCCCACTGATTTCTGCAATGGGTTCTATGCTGGCTATTGACCCCAGGGTCTGCAATTGCTTGGCGATGGCTCTCTATGATCCCATTTTCTGATGGGTGATGACCTGCATGGGAGACACAGACGAAAGGAGATATTTACATAGAGTAACAGTACACCTACAGCAGTAGCCTACACACAACCTGCACAGCACATGCTCATACAGAGGCCACAATATGACTTTATCATTCATACAACACAAGTCCAGCAGTCAACCATGCCATGTCAATATTCACACACTTTCGACATTAAACACCACCCTAACTGATAACTGCCACATGGTAAGGACCTGTTTATCTGGAGCCCTATACAACTGTCCATAAGGGGTAGGACCGCTTATCCCAGTTTTTCCAGTTCCTCCGGGGTGAAGGCTAGTTCCCTATCTCCTGCCAATGAGCAAGGCAACAGGAAGAATACCTATTCAATCAATGTGAAGGTGGTGTGTCTTGTCAACCAATACATATCCCATGTGAAAGCAAAGTATCCTGGATCTGCCCATAATTGTTACATCCTGAGGAACAGCAGTGTCTCACAAATGATGTCACAACTACAGAGAGAGAGGGCCTGGCTCTTTTGAAAGTGTACCATTGTCAATGTCTAATGTCTGTGCTACTTCACTTCATAGGCAGCTCTATGCCTCTCATAGTTCCCTAATGATTTGTACCTTTGTGCACACAGATGACTCTGACTACCCCAACCTGCCCTGGCTCCTGACACCAGTGAGGTGCCCTACAACAGATGGGGAGGACAGTTATAATGAGGCTAACAGCCATACAAGGTGTGTAATCGAGAGGACATTTGACCTACTGCAAGCAAGATTCAGATGCCTACATGTGTCCGGTGGTACCACAGAATGTCTGCCAAATCATTGCAGCATGTTGCATGCTACACAATCTTGCCCTAAGAGACATCCCACTATTGGATGAGGAGGGAGTGGCAGCTGGACCATTGCCTCAGGCTGATGGCTCTGGAAGTGTGAGGAGGCAGATGAGGCAATTCTTCCAATGAATGCCAAGTATGTGTGGTCTGAAGTTAATGGGTCCTCTAAACCTCTCTGCCTAGTGACAGTGTCCCTTCTTGTGTTTTGCATCAGGGGATATGAGTGCACTATATCCATCTGTCTGTATTAGGCATTTTGATGGCATGCTGAATTACCTTAAGGGGAGGTTTAACTGCTATACTGCCAAAGCTATGTGATACTTGCTGTTGTCATGGCATGACTTCAGCACAGGGTTCCACACGCTGCATGGTTTCAAGACTGCATTTTGGATGTGTATGGTCTGGTCTAATCTTATCACATGACAGTCCAGCTACCCGTCCACACTGTTCCCAAAACTGATATCTGGTACATACCTGTTTCAGACATTGCAAGATATGTTTTGTGTTAGTGATATTAGCTATGAGGAATGGTTCTTTTACTCTGCATGTGTGTTACCTACAGACCTACCATGTAGATATGTGGTGATCTCCCCACTGCAACATGATTCATGTGGATTGCATTATGTCCTGTATGTGTATTGGATGGGTAACATGGGAAACATCATTGAAGCTTTACCCTATCTTGTTCTATCTTAAGGTCAGTTGTGTGGTTACACTCTGCTTTCTGACATGACTGTTGGCACCCTTGCCATAGGATTGCTGTACAGGAAGGATGTCATGACCAACCTGCTGGACATTCCTGCCACATCTGTTCATCTGTCAGACTTATTGACTCCTACTTGTGCATTAAAATTTCGATCTTTCACAATAAATGGTTACAATAATGGCACATAAGCCATTACTATGCTAAAATGTGTTTATTGTGATTCAAAGTATATTTGCTGAGGAGTGGAGTCATGAGGTTGAAAGCATCAGAGTAGGTGGCCCAGCTGTTGGTTTCACAGGTCTAGACTCCAAGCGGCAAGGGGAAATGGACTTTTAGCAGTGGACAGTAAATGTTCAGGAGAGAGATCACTTCCTGGTGGTGTTTTTAGTCTTGTCCTTAGGTCCTGCAGGATGCCTGTATGGATTACCTCATTTGCGTGGGGGATCCTCAGCTGTAAGGGCAGGGGTGCTCTTATCCTGTGGGTCCTCTGGCTGGGCCTCAGCTGCAGAAGCTGTGGCAGATATCGATGGCACAAGAATTGATTGGCTTCTGGTAGGGGCCTGCTGGTGGGTGAAGGATGCATGCAGGATGCTGGTAAGTTCAGTTAGCACCCCACAAATGGAGGCCATGGTGGCATTGTTTGCCTGCCACTGCTGCATGACCTACTGGTGGTATTCCCTCTGCAGCCTCTGGTTTTCCTGCAAGGTTGTCAGTATTTGACCCATCCTGTCTTGGGATTGCTGGTATGCTCCAAGGACTCTGGAAATGGCCTCCTGGCCAGTTGTGTCCCATTGGTGCCTCATCCCTTCACCCACAGTTGCCCTCCCACTGCCCCTTGCCCCCTGTGCCTGTGACTCTGGCAAAGTGTGCCCACTCCCACTGACACCAGGACCTTCATCGTCGTGGATTTTAGGGGTCAACTCAGATCCCTGTATTGTGGGGCACACTATGGATTAATCTGTCCATGCAGCACAGGTTTGGGGAGGAGGGGTTTCCTGTGCTGTTGAAGCCACAGAGGTGTAGGACTCAGATGTTGGCAGGGTGAGGCTGGTGGTGGTGGACAGACCAGTCATCCTGGATGGGCCAGGTGAGGCGTCCCCTTCGAGACATCCAGAGTTGTAGTCTCATTTGGTCCTACTTCCAGGGGCTGACTGTCAGTCTCTGGCATCCTCTGCTTGGTGGCAGTATTAGGTATGCTTGTGGATGGAGAGGAAGTGTATTGCATTTTTTAAATGTACTTGTTGTTCACATGGTTGTTTGCAATCATAGCCTTGACATGCTTTCCAGTGAGGGCAATGACAGCTGATTGACCATTGGCAATGTTTAAGGGCTGATGGTTAGTGCTGTTGTGTTCTTGTAATGTACAAGGTTGTGGTCATCGATGTTGTCATTGCCATGTACTAGTGAGCAGTCCAAGTATCCTGTAGGTGAAGGGGGAGACATGGTTATACGTGCAAGTGTCCTAATGTGGAGTAGAATTGGCATGCAGGGGAGGTTAATTGGGTCAGGGTAGATTGGTGCACGTAAGGGTGCCATGAGGGGTGTAAGGGTGGTGGGGGTACATGCAGGAGTACATGGTGCCCGGAGAGTCATCCTGGTATTCCAGAGAGGCCCTCTGGGTGCAGGATGAACAACCCCTTCTCCTCCCACAGTGTTAACTCTGGCGGAGGAGGTTGGGGTGCACCACCAGTCCTTTTGATGGCCATCTGGTGTCTTGCCACCATGGACCGGACCACCTCTTCCTGAGGTCCTCCCTTGTGCATGGATGGTTTCCCACTGAGTTCACCCTGTCAACGATCCTCTGCCATAACTCCATTTTCCTTGCTATTGATGTATGCTGGACCTGTGCTCCAAACAGTTGTGGCTCCACTCTGACGAGTTCATCTACCATGACCGTCAACTCCAAGTCTGTGAATCGTAGGTGTTTCTGTTGTGACATGGTGGATCCTTTGTGGGCGGTGGAGTGTGTAATGTACCAAGGTGCGGGGTGTGCTGTTTGGTGAGGTGGGATTGTGTGATTCGGTGTGCTTGTGGTATGTGGTGGTTGTGTGCAGTGGCAACGTGTTTGTTGTGTGCATGGGTGCAGTTGTGTAGTGTTTGCTGGGTGCTGGGTGTGGTGGTACTTATGGTATCTAGGTGCAGTGTGTTCTATTTGTGCATTTTACCATTTCTCTGTGTGTAATTCAGGATAATATGGGGTTGTGTGTATGTGTGGGGCTATGTTTTGTAGTGCAGTGATCAAGTGTGTGTGGTGTGTGTATGTGTGTCAAGTTTGGGGTATTCATACTGTCCAATGTGGTGTTGTGTTCTGGTGGAGTTGAATTTTTCACTGCAGTGGTTCGGACTTACCACCGTGCAAAGACCGCTGTGCTGATTTGTGGGTCATAATTTGGAGGGCAGGAGGTTCCTGGCGTGGCAGTGCCAGTGGTGAAACCACCTCTCTCCTGCCTTCGGTCAGGCTGACGATGTCAGATTTTTGGTTGATTTTAGCCAGTCTGCAGTTTGTGACTCATAATACGTTGGTCATGAAGCTGCAGACACTGGTGGTCTTGTGGCCTATGCAGAGACGGCGGTCTGCTGCGTATACCGCCAAAGTCGTTATGAGCCCCTTGCACATGTGCATTCATGTGCATACTGAATGGGTCTCCCTGGGCATTAAGGGTGGAGGGGCACTCTCTTACATTTCAAAGGCCAGTAGCGTGCCTTGACACAAAGGACTTATAACCCCCCACAGGAATCCTGGCAGACAGGACTGGGCTAAAAGGGGAACCTTAGCACTTCAAAATCCCCCCACAGGGATCCTGGCAGACAGGACTGGGCTAAAAGGGGAAACTAAGCACTTCAAAACAACTATTTGAAGTTTAGCCAATTTCAAAGGCATTTTTGGGGTATATAAAACTGGGTCTCTGATGCCACGAAATCAGACACTTCTGGAGCTACACCTGAACTCTGTCAGAGGAACTGCCTGGCTTCCAAAAGGAGTCATCTGGATTGCTTTGCTTAGAAGGACTGCTGCCCTGCCTGTTGCCCTGCAGCCTTCTGACCTCTGACTAAGTTGGAAGGCCTCGGCCTTCCCCAAAAGTGCTCTCCATGGGCTTACATTGCGCTTGCCTATTGTTCTGAAGTCTCAGGGCCAACAAAGTCTTCTCTTACGAGCTTCGTGCTAGTTTTCCAACTTCAGTGATTGCAGGACCGACTTCAGTGACTCCAGCACAGATGCCGCTTACCAACGCTCTGTGGTCTTCTCTACATGCAATGACAGCGGTCTGCAATGCAAGTCTGACGCCTCTGTGATTATGCTGACATCCCATAGTGTGATTGTGACACTGTGAAGTCAACACACAGTGTCTAGACTGACTAGATTCATTGATCCCGCCAGGTCACAAGGAACAGACACCTTGCCACTGACTACACACCAGCTCCCCCTGCGTCGCAGTGCAGAACCGATGCCTCACCTTTCCGGACACCATAAGGGACTGACGGCGCACAGGCTCCAGCAACGTATCACCTCCACGACTCTGTTCAATATCTTTGTTTCTTTGTTTCCAAAGGTACTATGTCAGGGGGTCCGTGCGACTCCTTGACCAGCGCCTGTGGTGTCGGACTATTGGTAACGACTCCTTCTATGACGCCGTGATAACCCAGTTGGAGATATTGCGTTTCTAAGCACTTTAGTGGGATTTAGGGGGTCATTTTGACCCCGGCGGGCGGCGGTCGCCGCCCGCCTGGCGGGAACCGCCATTTGACCGCTCCGCGGTCAAAAGACCGCTGGCGGCATTCTGACCTTCCCGCTGGGCCAGCGGGCGCCAACAATGTTAGCGCCCGCCGGCCCAGCGGGAAGGGGGCCTGCAACATTGAAGCCGGCTCCGAATGGAGCCGGCGGTGTTGCAGGTGTGCGACGGGTGCAGTTGCACCCGTCGCGCTTTTCACTGTCTGCTAGGCAGACAGTGAAAAGCAGGCTGGGGCCCTGTTAGGGGGCCCCTGCACTGCCCATGCCAGTGGCATGGGCAGTGCAGGGGCCCCCAGGGGCCCCAGGACACCCGTTCCCGCCAGCCTCTTCCTGGCGGTGTAAACCGCCAGAAACAGGCTGGCGGGAAGGGGGTCAGAATCCCCTGGGCAGCGCTGCTTGCAGCGCTGCCCTGGCGGATTCGCCCAGCTGGGGGAAATCCGGAGGGAAACCGCCGGACCCGGTTTTCTGACCGCGGCTTTACCGCCGCGGTCAGAATGGGCTAGGAAGCACCGCCAGCCTGTTGGCGGTGCTTCCGTCATCCGCGGCCCTGGCGGTCTTTGACCGCCAGGGTCGGAATGACCCCCTTAATCTTTACAAATTCATAACTTTATGTGTTTCCTTTGGATTTTCATTGTTTTCATTTTATTCAGTTAAATATTATATATTTTTCTAAACCTGTGTGGTGTATTTTTGTGGTGTTTACACTGTCTTACTGTATGAGTTATTGTGTACCTGACACATTGCCTTCTAAGTTAGCCTGCCTGCTCTGTGCCAAGCTACCCGAGGACGAGCACAAATTAATTTGGGTTGTGATGTGACTTACCCGGACTTACTACCTTTTGTCTGTTTCTTACCCTTGGTATTTCCTTCCATTAGGGAGTATCAGAGAGATGTCTTGTCAACAATGAGGGTCAGACAACATTTTACAGCCTCTGTTGGATGTGCTATGTACTTATACACAGGATTGAATTCTTTTGGTATACCAATGACACTTTCTTAATTCTGGAAGTTTTAATTGTTCACATGTCTACTTATATGGTTATGGGTTATCATAGAGGATGTTGAAATGTATATGACATTCAGAAACACAAATACCTTCAGGGTCAATTATGTTTCCTATTACATTATTCACTTTTATAGGATGCCTGTATATACATATATAAAATATTTAGGGACATTAAACATTAATGATGCCATTAGTGCAAAAAGAATTTTGACCATGCTTTCAGAAAACAAATGTCATTAATAAAATGCGTATATCTCAACAAATGTGTTCTAAACATTATGTTGCACAGTATGTGCAATTCATATGTTTGGTGATAATTTAAAACTGAGTGTCAGAAAGTAAACACATTACTTTATGAGGTTTTGAAATTTGACATTAAACATTATGGATACATGTAATCATTGTTCTTTTATTTTATAGGTTTTATTTCTTAGGTGAACCACCATATGAAGGAGGCAATGTGGAGAGCCATCACAGCTAAAGTGCGTACCTTTGGGGTCTATAGGTGCCGCAGCCTTTGCTGCTGTAAGTGTTGGAAGGAATTTCGGCATTGGATGAAGTTGATGGCAGAGGTGCAGCTTGGCAGGTCCTCACAGCAGAGAAAGCGGGTGCAACACACTCTGACATCCCTGATGGCCTACCCACTCCTTGATGAGGAACTGAAGGCCAAAGTGCAGCAACAAGGGGGTAAGTACGCTGCTAAAAGTATGTCATGTTGTTCGACTTTTCTGTTCCTGTGGTAGGTAAAATACATGCACAGGCACATATGTTGGGGGAGAGCAACATGCAGGCAGCAAATATTTATGCTGCACTGAGTGTTTCATATGTGAGTATGTTAAGTGTTAAAAGCAGCTTTTCTGACTTCCCTCATTTGCAAATGATGAACCTCAGTCAGGGGTTTTGGGTTATAGGGACCAAACTTTTACAACATTGAGAAAATGGTGTATATCAAACAACATAGAATTTGCATCAACATATATATGTTGTGCATTTTCGTTTTGTGTTGCTATTCAGCTTAGTAATTGAAAATGTCCATGATTTGGCTTTTGCATTTAACAGCTGATGTACAGTTCAGTACAATGGTACTTAGCTCCAATTTTTGTGTATCATAGTACATCTTTTGATTGCCAGATAAGAAATAATAATTGTTAGTTTATTGTCGTATACTGCGAAAGAAAGGTGTATTTTCACTTATATGTAAATATGAAATACAGAATTCAAAATGTTGTGCAATATCTCAGTAGCCTTTTACTTTAGTATGATTATGATACATTTTAGCTACGTATTTTCCATGAAGACATCTTTAAATAATACAGTATTCCACTGTTTTCATAAATATTTGATTGCTCATACTGTGAGCAAAATGATTAACAATGCCATGATATAGACTCTAGAGTTCGAACTGGTGAGTTGGAATAGAGACACATATGTAATGTATGTTATCCCTATCGTCTTCATATGTGCAGACTTTTAAATACTTTTTTGTGTAAGTCACATATCTAAAGGAAGTTTTCATTACAATTTGTGTTCATCACTACAGCTGTGTTGTAGCACTTTAGGGTGACTTTACTGTTGATATGGTGGGCCAAAAATATTGCCTTATATATTTTTTCTTGTATCTATAATGCATTAATCCCTCCTTAATGTGTATAATAAAGATATCTGAGATATCCTATTGTTTTGACAGGTCTAGGGACAAGACCTGCAGGTAACAAATGGGTACGTCTCATGTGTAGTTATGGATGTAGTACACATGACCATTTCATGAGTATTGCATCCAGATAAACCTTACAGTCATTCAGAAATGTGATTGAGCAGCAACATGCATGAATGTTCAATGTGGACTACTATTTGTATTGACTATGTGCCTCAATGTTACAAATGGGGGTCTCTAGTTGGCAGAGGTATACACCCTTTTCCAAGTAGGGACCACAATCCTAGTCAGGATAAGTCACACACAATCCAAATTATCCTGTATCCACTCTCTGGTAGCTTGGCACTGAGCAGTCAGGCTTAACTTACAAGGTGACGTGTAAAATATTTGTGCAATAAATCATACAGTAACACAGTGAAAACATCACAAAAATACACCACACAGGTTTAGAAAAATATAGGATATTTATCTGATTAAAATAAGGTAGGAGTGATACAGATTCTATAAGCACAAGTTGAACTATCACTTCTTCAGGTTAAAGAAGAGCCTTAAATCTTAGAAAGAAACAGTTGTCTGTTGATTACACAAAAAAATAACATGCACGGAGACCGCAGAGGAGGAGATGCGTGGAAAAATAGGGTGTACATCAGATTTTCTGACATGGCACAGAAAATACGTTGTTTCTTTCCACTGTACAAGGGGTTTGCGTCATTTTTCAGCACGCAGTCATGGTTCCTCACTGCGATGCAGGGAGCTTTTTGGCACCCAGGGATAATACGGGTAAATCCTGGGTGTGCTGGAAGAAGTCACAGGCGTTGCATCGATCTGCTAGGGTGATGCGTCTAATTTTCTATCACACTGCAGGCTCTGCATTGATTTTCCACTCGGGAATCAGCTGAGTCATTCTGGTTCAGCTGTGCATCGATCTGATAGGGATGTTCATCGAAAGGCAGGCGCTGCATTGAATATTGACACAGGAAGTCAGGCAGTGTCATTCCAGTTTGGCTATGTGGTGATTTTCAGTCGCAAGATGGCTGTGTGTCATTTCCGGCAGGCTTTGTGTTGATTTTCGGCATACAAGAAGTTTCCTGAAGAGATGAAGTCTTTTTGGCCCTGAGACTTCAGAAAACAGGAGGCAAGCTCAATCCAAACCCTTGGAGAGCACTTCTCAGCCAAGTCAGAGGGCAGCAGGGCACCAGCAGGGCAGCAGTCCTTCTCAGCAAAGCAGTCCAGATGAGTCCTTTGGGCAGACAGGCGGTTCCTCTTGACATGTTGCAGGTTCAGGTCCAGAAGTGTCTGAGTTGGCGGGGTCAGAGACCCAGTTCATATACCCAAAAATGCCATTGAAGTGGGGGAGACTTCAAAGAATGGTTTTTAAGTGCACTAGTTCCTCTTTTGGTACAGGTCTGTCAGGATCCCAGTAGGGGGGTGGCAGTCCATTGTGTGAGGGCAGGCTAATAGCTTTTGAAATATAAGTGTCAGGCCTTCCACCCTTCCAGCCTAGGAAGACCCATTCAGTATGCAGATAAGTACAGGTGTCTGAGTGTCCAGTGTTTGTGGTTGTCTGGGTGAAAAGCACAAAGAAGTTGTCAATCAGCCCAGCCCAGACATTGATTGGAGACAGGCTGTAAAGCACAGATGGATTTAAAGTACTTTCTAAAAGTGGCATTTCTAGAATAGTGATGTAAAATCCAACCTTACCAATAATCAGGATTTTCCATTACCATCCAGGCCACACTAAATATGACCTGGATACCCCTTTCTGATCAGTATCTACCACTCAAACAATATATGAGGGCAGTCCTAAGTCCTATGAAAGGAGCAAGCTTCAGTAGTGGAAAATGAATTAAGGAGTTTTGAATTACCAGGACATATAAAACACACATGTACATGTCCTGCCTTTTACCTACATAGCACCCTGCCCTGTGGGTTATCTAGGGCCTACCTTAGGGGTGACTTATGTAGATAAAGTGGATTTTAAGGTTTGGCAAGTACTTATAAATGGCAAGTCGAAGTGAAACTGCACACAGGGGCCCTGCAATGGAAGGCCTCAGACATGGTTAAGGGGCTACTTACGTGAGTGGCACTATCAGTGCTAGAGGCCCACTAGTAGCATTTAATATACAAGCCCTAGGCACATGTAATGCACTTTACTAGGCACTTACAAGTAAATTAAGTATGCCAATTGGGTATGAGCCAATGTTGCAATATTTTTAGAGAGAGAGCACATGCACTTTAGCACTGGTTAGCAGTGGTAAAATGTCCAGAGACCTAAAGCCAGCAAAAATGAGGTCAGAAATAGAGGAGGAGGAAGGCAAAACATTTTGGTGTGACCCTTCAAGGAGGTCATTTCTAACACTCAAGGTTTTGTATCTTTCATGCAGCTTCTGTATGTATTATTTTTTTGTTTTAGTACAGAGCCATAAACATGCTTTCTCAAATACATGTATAGCAAACTGTCTGAACTGTGATGGATCTGAAGTGTTGGAGGTGCATTTGTAAAATGTAGTCAGGGAGTGTTTATGTACATGAATACCGAATGTACTTGGACAGCAAAAATAACAATGCTCAAAATGTGATAGAGGCTGTTCAGGTATTTTTTTCAGGTTTCACAAACATTACCATAGGACTGTTTCAATGGTCAGTAGTTATGCAGTCCACAGACACAAGGGCCCAAATTTATATTTATTTAGTGCCGCGTTTGGTCACTTTTTGACACAAAAGCAGCACAAATTTATAAAATGCAATTGTATTTTGTAAGTTTGCACCGCTTTTGTGTCAAAATGCGGTGCAAATGCAGCACTAAAAAAGTATAAATATGGGCCATGGTGTCATGTTACAAGATTACACTTTCTATTACCAGATCTACTGAGATACTGGTAGACTCAGGCTGTGGACACTCCATGATCAGCGCAGAGAGAGTGTTACAGCAACAGTGCAGGAATGAAGAAATCATAGTAATAACATGCGTACACTGGGATAGTAAAATGTACCCAGTGGCTGAAGTAACAATCAATTGGCAGGACAAGAAGAAAACATAAAAGTACGGGATATTCCCCAACTTGTGGAGGAGATGATCACAGACACAGGCTATGTAGATTTTCATCAATTTTTGGATGCAGCACGCCAGGAGGATACTGACCAAGCTTGGCTAAGAGAGGCACCGTTCCAAGCATAGACCTTAACTGGGGGTAAGACAAAGAAACAGCTAAGCCGTAGCAAAAAACATAAACACAACAGGTTGTTTCTCCTTACAGGCAAGACTAATCCGACTCCTGTTTCTTCCACAGCAGCCAGTCTAAAAGCAGACCCTTGTAGCTTCTGGGCCATCCAGAGAGAAGTAACTGACAAGAACGAGTAGGTAGGAACCTTCTTTAGCATAACTAGAAAAAGTACAGGAAAAACAAAAGTCGAGGTATGACCATAGAAGTAAGTTAAGGTGGTTGCAGGTGGGGACAAAGCCCTGGTTCTCCTCCCTTCCTCTTACAACAAACTACTGGCTAAATTGTAGGGCCCGTATACTGTAACAGCACAGATCACACCTGTAACTTACCGCCTGACTGTCCCCCATGCCCCTGACAAAGGTCAAATACATCACATCAAACTCCTTAAAAAATTAGGAACACAAGGAGGAAAGGCAGGGAAAGTTCCATACCTCTCTTTTGGTAAACAATACAGAGCCCAGCCCCTTGACATCACCTTTCCTCCCCAAGACGACATTCCCCAAAATAAAGAAATACAAATGGGGCCTACTGTTGGCAGAAACAACAAATCCAAGACTTAGACAATCTAAACCAGATGTATTTTCTCAGATACCAAGAAGAACAACATTAACACAACATCCATACAGAAGAAGACAAAGTCGGGCTCCTACAACCAAATAGAATCCCTGAAGCCAGGTGACAAGCCGTAGAGAGAAAAGTGTCTAGCATCCTGGAAGGAAATATAATCGAACCTTCCAATATTCCCCGGTGCTCCCCAGTTGTACTGGTACTCAAACCCAGTGGTATTGTATGTTTTTGTATAGACTTTTGCCAATTGAACAGTATTTTTAATTTTAACACCTAGCTGAAGCCAGGAGTAGATGAGCTCATCAAGAGGCTGGGCACTGCTAAATATCTAATCACTTTAGATCTTACAAAAGGTTACTGGCAGATACCTCTTGCCCCACAAGCTAGGAAAAAAAAGGTTTCTCCACCCCCTCGGATCGCTATTATTTCAAAGTACTGCTTTCGGACTACATGGAGCTTCCACCACCTTCCAGTGGTTCGCCACCTTCCAATGGTTGATGGACACACTGTTGAGACCTCATCAGAAACACACAGCCGCTTACTCCGGTGACATAGTCATCTATAGTCAGACATGGGAACAACATCTGGAACATATGGAAACCGCGCTCTCGACCCTCCGGAAAGCTGGCCTTACGGGAAATCCAGAGAAATGTAACCTGGCCAGGAATTCCATTAGGTATCTGGGATACCACATACAGGAAGGATGGATAAGTCCCCAGGTGGACAAAGTGAGGGCCATCAGAGACCTGCCTCACCCCACAAACAAGAAGGAAATTAGGTCTTTCCTTAGGTTAGTCAGATAATACAGATGGTTTATACCACACTTTTCACAAAGGGCTGCCTCCTTGACGGATCTACTAAAGAACAATCAGCCAAACAAAATAACTGATTGAATGTAGCTTCAATGAGATAGCTTTGATTGGCTTAAGACTGCCCTATGTAACAACCCAGTTCTGCTGTGTCCAGATTTGAAGAAAGGATTCTTACTGCAAACAGGTTCCTCCAGTAAGGGTCTGAGGGCAGTGTTGTCTCAGTCTGATGCCTCTGACCACCTTCATCCTGTGGTGTACATTAGCAGGAAGCTCCTATCCCGTGAGATCCACTATCCCACAATAGAGAAAGAATGTCTATCGATCAAATGGGAGGTTGAGATCCTTCAATATTATCTCCTGGGATAATCATTTACATTGCTGACTAACCATGCTCCCCTGACATAGCTTGTGTGACAGAAGTAAACTAATATCAGAGTGTTGCCCTGGTTCTTAGTCGTATAAACTTTTGCCTTCCAGGCTTTCCATCTCCTGGGATGTTGGTAGACCGCTGCTGTTTTCCATTCTCAGACACCGTTGTCTCCAGGGCCCGAGCGGCCATGCCTGGTTGGGATGCACTGTGACGATGCAGCACCAGAAACATCAAGAAAAAAGGTCATTGACAAGAAGGAAACAAAATAAATCATCAGCAGGCACCCTTGGGGCATGATGGAGAGGCCAAGTGACACTCAAGCTACTCCACAGGTCAGTCCCTCCAACCGCGCCGTAACTACGAATAGGAGTAATGAGCAGCACATGCAGGCACATGAACAAGAGAAGAAGGAAGAAGATGTAGTAGGAGTGAGATAGAGAGAACTAGTGGGAGGAGACGAGGATCAGAGGAGTGAGGCCACTGAATCAACAGTGCCAGGAGGCCACCTAAAGAGCAACGTGGCTATTTCAGGTATGGATTTGCATACCCTGGCACTGTGGGTGGTTGGGCGGAGGTGTGAGCAGGACGAGTAAGTACAAAACTCTGCCTGTGAATTAATGGGCTTGGTAACACTGACTTCCACCTGACCCTCATACCTGCCAGAGCTTGAGGGTTATGCATGGTATTGATATTCAAAGCATAAGGAACTTGAGCCGAAAATGGTGATGGCTGCACTGTTGATAACGGCACACAGCCTGTTAACCTCTTTGTCCCCTCACCATCACTCCCCGAAAAAGCACCGATAGCCCTAGAGAAGGCTTACCTGAGTCCCTCTATCTATTCAGAGGTACCTATCCCAGGAGTTGGTCCAGAAAGTCCCAGGAGATCCGAGTACCTCAGGGAAGAAACAAGAAGAAAAAGGAGACTAAAGACGTGGTGTGGAGAAACATCTGATTTCATCTCAGTTGTACACTGTGTGATATTAATAGAAAGAAACACAGAAACCTTCATAAGAAGTACCTTACTCTGCTCTGTGTTGACCCCCGCATAGTCCCTATCCAAAGGTATCCTTTACCCAGGCCCTGCAACAATCCCCTATGCCAATACATTAATTCTAATCAAAAAGTACACATACACTGCAGAAAATGACACAACACAAACCCAAGCACAAAACCACACCTCACCATAGCACTCCAGTCACACACCCACTCACCACCACTGCAGCTGCTCCTCCACTGTCTATTTTCCACACACCTTCTATACACATTACCCCCAACCTACATCCAAATTTGTAACCATAGGGGTATGTCCTCCATCCTGTTCATGGAACATATGCCCTTTTTGCGGGTGGTCTTGAGTATGCCAATGAGTCTGGAGGCAGCGCTCCTAAATGGGAACATGTGGCCAGAAATTTGTCAGAGACTATGGTTTATTTTTTGTCATTTTTCATTTGGGCTTGTTTCTATTTATATTGTTATTTATTGAGAGAGAAATCACATTTTGTAAAAAAAATTCTATCTAACTTGTATTTTCTTATGGTGTACAAACATCTCAATGTTTAAACATAGATGTTTTATACACATTAATAAGTAGGGTTCCATAATAATATTATTCAAAGTGTAAGGTGGTCTGGGTGATTTAGGACTTTAAACATTGTGCTGTATGCTTTAGCGCCCATCATCGGATGACATATATATTCTTACTTATTGATACTCTTAAGTTATAATATCATGCTTTGGCAGGCATAATATCAACTTTTCAATATTCATGCTGTAGTATGCACTGCAATTGCTTTTGTAACACATTTGAGATCAGATGCATATGCCATGCCTATATTAATTTCAATATATCACGGGCAGTGTCAATGTGATATTTATGATAGGAGTAATCAAATCATAAAGGAAATATATAGGTAAAGGATCAATATCATTTATTTTGATCAGCCTTTAGAAGAGACCTAGAACTTGGAATATTGTTACAATATCTATCTTACAATAACTTCACCATTATATATGTGTTGAGAGGTGTTTCATTTTTTTATGTGAGCAATCGTTAGAGCAAGTGTAAGAACACATGTATATGACATTCACTTAAATTGCAGGAGTGTATCATTTTTGGGATTTGTTTCAGAATTGTTCCTATTATTTTGGGAAGGTAATTTTGCCAACTACACTAGCTTTCTATCATGCAATATCTTCCTGATGACAAACAATGACACCTTATATATGGTTTCAGGTACTTTTGATATGTCCAGAATGTATTGGCATATACAGACACTACATTTAAATTGAGATTACTTTAGACATTACAGTTTTTTTCAGGCAGACACATAATGAATGTGAGCTTATTTTTACATGCTCTGGTGGAGAATTGCTGACAGAAAACACAGAACATTTCATATCTTGATCAGCACAGTGATGTGAATTGCTCCTATTACCTACATTTATATATGCATATCTCCTATGATGACGCTGACATGGTGGGTAGTCATGATGATCAACAAACAGATGTACAGCACCTTCCAACATCATGTTAATTATATCTTTGAACAAAGCAAAAGGTTTGCAGAGGTAGCTCACCTATTCATAATGCCTTGACAAAGGCAAAAGATTTGTAGAAGTTGCTTCTCCCCTTTATTTTGGAGGGACAGCACCAGATCAGGTGTCAAAGTTTGACTACCACAGTAACACAGACAAGAAGTAATATCATGATTGTGAGTACAGAGTTGTTTCTACTACCCCGCATTCTGCTTCTTTTGAGCTCTTCTCTCCTCTACAAACCTTTTGCTTTGTTCAAAGATATAATTAACATGATGTTTTTAGCTCTTATCTCATTCACATGTGATGATGACGGTGGTGCACTAATGGACTTCAGTCCATCAAACCACAACATAAAGATCAAGTGATAGTATGGTTCCAACCATGAATGGACAGGCCATGGATATTCTACTGTCTGTGCACAACTGCCAAAATATAAATAGGGCCTCAAGATATGACAGAACTGAAAACTTAGAAACTTTCTGCAAAGTCCAACATACATGCTCCAATAGAAGACTGGCTCAATGTCAACAGAGAAACTTCTGGTGCTGACTTGCCAGTCAGACTGACTGCCCAGGTTCATCCTGCTGAAAAGTTCCAGAGAACCAGAAAAGTTCTTAAGTCCATAGCTAAAAAAGAAAACAGGGGCCTACCTGTAGAAACAAACCGCCATGGACAATGCCTTTCCAGTCTTTGCGCTGCTGACTTCTCCAACTCCATGTTTCTCCTCATCATTGACATCGAAGATCCAACTCCTGCCTTTTCACTGAGCTGCTGACCTGCAGCAGTTCACTGTTGTTAACTTTAACTTTGGATCCAACCTGCGCAAGGACCCGCTGACGAGCCCATTGATGAGACAAAAGAATCAAGAAACTTTCTAAGTCTGAAGGTAAAACTTTGACCATGACCTGGTTTGCAGCCTGCTCAAAATCTGTTTCGGTCAGCAAGAAACTTTGACTTTGTCCTGGTAGCGTGCCCCTAGAGGTTTTGACTAGAGCTTCAGGCTTTTGGATGTATAGTGTATACATTTTTTATTTACTCTCTAGAAATTCATATCTTCGGTTCCCTAAATTGGATTTTTGTTGTTTTGGTGTTTTTATAAATTGGTGTTGGGTTTTTATTGTGTTGTGTCTTTTACCTATTTATTTTAGTGGTATTAAATGCTTTGCACATGCCTATTTCCTAAGGTAAGCCTGACTGTTTATTTGCAAAGCTGCAAAGGGTTGAGCAAGGATGAAGTTACTGACTTTAACGGACCTGTTAGTAAATATGCTATTAATAAGAGCTAAAGGTGAATGCCCCACCTTCTAATAACCAACTTTCCTACATTGTTGTACAGTGGCAGTATCCGGAACTTGTGTTAAGTGTCACCTTTAATTTTCTAAGCTGGAGAATTAAATCACAGATGGCTTTGATGACATGTCTGTCAGGGCACTAGAGGGCTAGATGCAGAGTAACCAGGTAAGTACCTACAAGGGGCCGTACAACTTGTTCATAAAAGAGCACATTATGGCAAACTGCCAAGCAGAGGGGTTACACCAGCATCTAGTAGACTCTAAGCTGTGTATTCACAGGAAACTGGGTGAGATAGCTGATGAGTAAGCGCGCAGCACATTGGCCAAGACATTAGTTTTCGTGGGTGCAATGGAAGTTGAAGCCATGACAGCCTTACCGCCAAGCATGTAGATAAACAGGCAAAGGCCAAAGATCAACACAACTGAGGTTGGGTCTCTGTAGGATACAGGAGCCAGGGTAACTATGGTGTTGGCAAAACTGTTTTCACCAGAACAGATCATACCTGCTGTGTGTCACCAGGTCATTTATGCAGACAATGGCGCCAAACTACATCCCATAGCAATGGTGAGCTTGGAATGGGGAGGCATAACTGGCTCTAAGAAGGTAGTTGGGTCTCCTGTCATGGAGTGTCTACTGGGAAATAATCTTGAAGCTTCTGAATGGTTAGATGTTGAGCCTCCCTTAGTGGGTTTGTCCTGTGATGATGGCACAGGCTGTACGTCAGGGGGTAAGGTAAACTTGGACCCAGGAACAATGAGCCAAGCCTCCAAGAGAAACAGCAAAGGGTCTAATTAGCCAGAACGAACAGTTCAAGAGGCCCAGAAAGAATCCAACCTGGGAGGAGGATTTGTTACCCAGAGGAGGGACTCCACCTCTGCAAGATTTGTCTAGCTTGAAAGAATTGCGGGGAGCAGATGGACCCTCCAGAGAGGAGCTGTGTGAGGGACAGAAGTATTGTCCCTTTAGTCAGGGCCTGAGTCAGAATTGGCCCTTAGGGAAAGATAGGTTAAAGCACAGCTGGCTGTCTGACCAGTGATATCTGTAGACCCCACAGGGCAATTGGGAAGATGGGGTCCTCTAAACTGAGGCATGGGACCCCAAACCAGAGGCAACCTGGAGAGTGGTGGCCCACCAGAAGTATAGACAGTTCCTCATCACCTTGGCTCATGACACCCCTTAGTCAGGCATCTAGGACAGACCAAGACCTGGAACAGACTGGTTAACCATATTTATTGTCCCCTAATGTCTGATAAGGTGAAGGAGTTTTGCAGCATCTATGTCACCTTCTATGTCGCCTGTCAAGCCAGTGGCAAGACAGGAGGTAAGCCAAAGTCTCCCTTGCTACCACTGCCAGTGGTTGGCACTCACTTTGAGAGTGTAGGGATTGACATTGTTGGTACCCTAGAGCCACCAACTACATCTGGGAACAGGTATATTTTGGTGGTAGTGTACCATATCACCAGATACCCAGAAAAATACACCTCAGCACGGTCACTGCTCCCACGATGGCCAGTGCCCTACTTGACATATTTACCAGAGTTTGTTTTCCAAAGAAGTGGTCTTAGACAAGGGAACTAATTTTATGTCTGCCTATAAATAAATCATGCTGAATTTGCTAATAAATCCAGAATTTGTAAAGTACGGCAGATCACCCATGTGGGTCTCAAGGCGCTGATCAAGCAGGGGAGATTAAGTGAATTTCCGAGAATCACAGGATTCTGAGCCAACGCTGAGACTCAAACCTGGTTTCCCCAGCTCTGGAATCAGCAGCTTAGGCTGTTATGCCACATCCCCTCCCCAATCTATCTGATTGTGATGTGGGACACATGTGGGTATCTACAAGTTCAACAGACCTTATCATCACCAGTCCAATGGGCTGGTGGAAAGATTCAATAAGTCCCTGAAGGGTGTGATCATCTGTTTGTCTGACAAGCTCAGTAGGAGATTGGACATTCTTCTCACATGCCTGCAGTATTCTTAAAGCGTGGTGACACAGAAGGAGGTTGGTATCAGCCCCCTTGTGTTACTGTTTGGCCACCTTGAAAGAGGGCCATTGAGTTTGGTTAGAGAATCTTGGAAAAAGCCCTTCAAAGAGGCAATTTAAGATGTGCTGGACTAAGTGCTAGGTTTGCTATCTTGCATGGCTAAGTACATGAAGAAGACAAAGAGCAACCTGGATGCCAGCTAAGAGCTTATTAAGCTCTGGCATGACCAAAAGTCAACAACGCCTGAGTACTGTTCAGTACAGTTGGTGTGGGTGTTAGAACCTGTGGTTCCTACGGTCCTCCAGGACAAATGAACTGGGCCCTACCCTATTCCAGAGAAAAAATGTAAGGCCTCCTACTTTGTGGAATTAGCAATTCCTGGAGTCCCCACTGGGTACTCCATATCAACAGACTGAATCCCTACCAAGACAGGATTAGCATGGCCATGCTAATGGTCACAGGTGAAAGGGGGAAGAGGAGGAGAGCAAGGAACTGCTAGATACCCTCCCCACCAATGTGAAATATAGGTCAGTGGAGGGGTGGTGCTGTCCCCAAAGTTGAAAGACCAGCAGCAGAAAGACTGCAAACAAGTCTTGGAGCAGTTTGCTGGGCTGCTTTTCCTGACCCCTGAACTAACCCGGTGGTGTGTCCATGATGTTGTTGTGAGGATCCTTTTAGTACCCGAGTTGGGCAGCCCTGTTATAGCTTAGTTTTACCATTAGTGTCTTATACATGTTTTTTTTGTGAAGGCTTTTACACATTTTTATCAGTTGCTTCATTCTAGGAAGGCAAGGACTGTACTCTTCATTCAATCAGCTTTTGTACCACATATAATCTGTACTATTTGTCCACGGCTGTTACACACAGTACAGATATGTTTACTTGTGTTGCCAGTCCAGGAGCCAGCTTCTACCTCTATGACGCAGCATTACATCAGAACTGTGGTTCCAATGGGGCATGAGTTAATTAACTACACACTGACCACAGGAGGGTGGAGAGCATTCTGGTTATGACCAGACTGGGACATCTACTGCACAACAGGCAGCTTTGCTTGTGCTATACTTCCAGCTTCCTGAGAAGATTGTCATGTGCCCTACGGGCAGATTCCTGTTATTCTATCCAGGTATGGGGCAGAGGCTAATCCTTTAGATCAGGCCAGGCAGAGGGTTACAACCACTATGCTCTCAGGCATAGACATAGTGTTAGGTGGTAATCTCTAGAATCTCTAGAATGTCTAAGAGCACACACAACATGGTGGTGTTGTTCATTTTCTGCACCCTAATCATAAGGTTGGTTACTTTGCTTTGTTTCATCTGCCTAATTATCACAGGACATGCTTTTTATACCAGATTGTGATTGCCAAAAAATGTATTGAAAACTTATCTCACATTTTGTGGCCCACCTTGGCATGCGTGAATAACTGAATGAATGGGGAATCTGAGTATCATCTTCAGGTTGTCATAATCACCTTTATCCCGAAAGGTTTGAAGGCTTGGGCAAGGTAACGTGACCTAGCCAGGAGTTAGGCTGACAGCTACTAATGGTGTGGGTTGCACTCATTCTCCCACACTCAGCAGTGCTGTCGTCCTAAGCATGCAGTGCAATTACCAAAGTAGGAGCCACATAACAGTGTTGTCACTGGTGACAGCCACCTATCAATAACAACCTGTATAGATGGATGTGGCCTAGGCAAATGGGGTTGGATGCATAGGTGCCAGGCTATGGCACCTACAGTCCATGGAGGGAGTTATCCGGATTCTTTGGGTCAACCGGCATGGACTGAAATGGAGGTGGGGTCTGGGAGATTGTCCCAGATGCCAACGGTGTAGAATAGAAGTGGTGTTTGGGGTAGCGGGGGCTTGTGAGTGACCAATTGTAGGCAATCCGAAGATGACAGTGACTGCAGACACTGGCATAGCAGGGGATGGCATTTCTGATTGAATGGGAGGACGAACAGAGACCTGCAGGTAGTGATGTGGCATAACACCAGATTAGGTGCCTGGGGGTGGTCTTAATTTCTCCTTGTGCCCCCCAAACAGGATGCGTCTACAGCAAGGGCAATATGGAGTCCTGAGGGGCTACAAGAGGTCCTGAGTGAGGATGGCAGCCAAAGAGACATTCAAAATGGTCAAACTACAGCTATGCAAACTGAACCTCAAATACACACTGTTCTTCCTAGCAAAGCTCTGAGTAATATATGATGGCGGATCTCACTTCTTTGCAACTGCAGCAGAAGCATGAGAGTGGCCTGAGACCTAAGGTCACCCACCCCCTTAGGGATTGGGTCTGCCCCAAATGTCAGAATGAAGGTACAATAAGACACGTCACAGACTATGGAGGCACCAGCAAATGGTAAACTCAAAGGACCAGATGAAGTCAGAAAGAGTGAAAATAGTGGTGGATATACATCAACGATAAATCCCAGTAGCCAGCAACAGATAGGATGTTCTGAAAGAGACAATGAACCACTTTGAAGGGGACAACCTGGCCCAGGATGGCAATGACGATGAACAATGACAGCTGGTGGTCACCCTGATGACATTGGACAGGATCATACGAGCAGACTTAGGGCCTGGAATTGCCCTGACTGGTCTGGAAGTTCTATGCTGGGGAATATGGTATTATAGTGGCTTCTAATATTCTCTGTGGGTGTTGGTATGAGTTATTGGTTCATAGATGACAGGTTTGTACAGATAGGGTGACAAAGACCTCAAGCATTGAGGAGATGGGCAGTTTTTAGCTTGCAGCATGGCAGGTGTAGGGTAAGGGGAGATGGGGAGGGGGAAGTTGAGAACCCCTGGGTACCCATGTCTTCACCCACTGCCGTAGCCACAAAGCAGAACACTACCAAATGCAACATGGCAGATGTACGGATACAACACCTCACAGAAAGGCAAACACTCAAAGTCTTCTCCTGGAATGTCAATGGTCTGGGGCATAGGCTAAAAAAGGGACAGAGTAGTCAAATACTTACTCTGGCATGACCCAGATTTGGTGGTACTGCAGGAGACACTTGTAACAGGAAATAGGTGTGAATTTCCCACACAAGGCCATTATCAACTACTGGTGCATGCTGGATTAATGTCTGGCTTTAGAGGGGTGGGGTTGCTGGTGAGTAAATCTGTGCTGCTCCAAGTGACCAGCACCTGGCCAGACCCACTTATTGCCATACCGTATTAGTGCCTACTGGAATAGCAGACGCTTGGCGGTGACAGGTCATGTATTGATCAAACTAGGCAAATGGTTGACTGAAGCACCCAGCATCCTTGTGATTGTGGGGCGGGTGATCCAAATCTAATGCTATAGCAGGAGCTTGACTGGGTACCGAGACTAGAGTGCAGCCCAGAGTAGATACCCTTCTTTGAGATTTTCTGGAGGCAGTGCGAATGGTGGCCCCATAGAGGGAGGAAATCCCTGAGAAAGACAATGGGGGTCATTACAACATTGGCGGTAAAAGCCGCTTACAGCCGTGCAGAAGACCGCCAATACACCGCCGCGGAAATCCGCCACAGCTATTATGACCCACATCTCGGAATCCGCCAAAATTCAGACACCCACACAAGTCCGCCACACCAAAGGTCAGTGATAAACTGCCGAAAACAAATCCTCCACCGTCACGCCAACAGAAACACACCCATGCTATCACGACCCACGAATCCACGTGGCGGTCTTTCAACCGCGGTATTCCATTGGCGGTACACACCGCCGCGCTCAAAATACACACACATCTCCAAAACACCGCCACGTTGGACAATTCGAAATACACACACCTGATACACATACAAACACCACTCCCACACAATCAATACTATATAAAACACACACCCACATCACCCACAAACCCCTTCGACCAAAAAGGCCAGAGAGACTGCACAGCATAGACAACCCCACCACACAGAGGCACACAACACCATCACCCACACAACATCCACGCACAAAAAACCACACCCCACTACACATCACCACACTCATCACCACATACACCACCCCACACATCACCTACACCACCCCATGGCACGCCAAAGACACCCCAGGTTCTCGGAGGAGGAGCTCAGGGTCATGGTGGAGGAAATCGTAGGGGTAGAGCCACAGCTATTTGGATCACAGGTGCAGCACACCTCCATAGCTAGGAAGATAGAGCTATGGTGAAGAATAGTCGACAGGGTCAACGCAGTGGGACAGCACCCAAGAAATTGGGACGACATCAGGAAGAGGTGGAACGACCTAGGGGGGAAGATGCGTTCCGTGGTCTCCAGGCACAACATCGCGGTACAGCGGACTGGCGGCAGACCCCCACTTCCTCTCCCACAACTAACAACATGGGAGGAGCAGGTCTTGACCATTATGCATCCTAAGGACCTCGGAGGAGTCGGTGGAGGAATGGACTTTGGTAAGTCAAATTTTAACTATCACATCCCCCACCCTACCTGCATGCTATCACAGACCCCCATCCTCACCCCCTCCCCTATCACTCCAACTCCTCACATATGTACTACTAACACAAACCACCCATCCCAACACCAAGCCCTGCATGACACAACAAAGCATGGACACCCCTCACTAAAGCATGCCCACTGCACATACCCATAACACCCCCCTAACCATCATCACACAAGTCCCCACATAGGAATGCTACCACTGGGGTACACGCTCACCCACCCAATGCACACCATGACACACACAGATGCAATAATCATGCTTTTACACCTCTGCAGGACCATTACCCAACGTCACCAGACAGGAGGGTCCAGACATCTCTACCCCACCCACAGAAGAGGCCCACAGTGATGACAGCAGCTCTGGCCAACTGGATCCAGATGACCAGCCCAGACCATCGTGGGACTTGGGACAGTCGGTTCCCCACACCCAGTCACAGGCCATCACAGACCTTCCACCCTCTGGTAACACCAGCACAGCACCCACCCAGCGGGCCCATACCTCCATACCCAGGACACGTCAATCAGCTGTGTGTCCACCACTACAGGGAACCCAGGATAACCCACCACCCCAACAACAACAGGGACCTGGGGGCAATGGTAGTGGGCACACGGTCCAGGGGAGGGAGGCCCAGGAACACAGGGGAACTGGGAGGGCTGCTGTGCGACAGGGTTCGGACAGGCCAAGGGAACCCACTCTCCACGAGGCCCTCTCCTCCATCATGGGAGCCTACCACCACTCCCAGGAGACGATGGCTACAGTCCTGGCCAAGATTCAGGAGACCCAGCGCCTGCAGGAGGAACAGTATTTGGGCTTCAGGGAGGAACTCAGAACCATCAGCTCCGCCCTGGGCACCATCGTAGGGGTGCTGAAGGAGATACTGAACACCAGGAGGGACACCGTGGCACTCCAAGGGGCCCCTGACACTAGAATGGACGATGAACTGCCCACCACCTCCGCCGGCGCTAGTGGACAGGACGCGTTGCCACAGGACCACCACACCAGCACCCCACCCCCTGGAGACGGAGAACCACCCCGCAAGCGGTCCCTGAGATCCAGGAACAGGACAGAGCACGATGGCAAGACCCCCGCCAAGAAATGAGACCACCCTGATTGTCATCCCACTGTCACACTTGGTAACCCTGTCCATATTGGAACTGCCCTAGCTCCACTTCCTTTGCCCATATGGGCAGTGCACCTGTGAGACTAATAGACTGGACTATGCCATGGACATTTCTCCACCATCACCCTTCACCATTTTACCACCCCACTCCAATATTTAGCACTTCAATAAACACCCTTGAAGCACAAAACAATCTGGAGTCAGTCTGTGATTTTGAAAATGTGTATTAGCAATGACAGAGACAAAATCCGTTCTCAAATGTAATGTCAACATACCTATGTCACACATCTCAAGTCCATGAGGAATGTAAGCAGATGACACACGTTGTTAACCACACCTGTGAAACCGTAATGGAAATGTACAACTCAGTTACCATCTGCTGGTTGAAATTGACAGACAGGATAGAGGTAGAAGTGGGAAAGTACTTATAGTAGGCAGGAAGGTGTTCTCACCTGTGTGTCACTGGAAATATTGCTGGATAACTGAGTCCCTGTTGTCAATGTCTTCTTCCTCTGCTTCCTCCTCATCACTGTCCAAAGGCTCCACAGCTGCCACAACACCGTCATCTGGACCATCCTCCTGCAGAAAAGGCACCTGGCGTCGCAAAGCCAGATTGTGAAGCATACAGTAGGCGATGATGATCTGGAACACCTTCCTTGGTGAGTAGAATAGGGAACCACCTGTCATACTGAGGCACCTGAACCTGGCCTTCAGGAGGCCGAAGGTGCGTTTGATCACCCTCCTAGTCCGCCCATGGGCCTCATTGTAGCGTTCCTCTGCCCTGGTCCTGGGATTCCTCACTGGGGTCAGTAGCCATGACAGGTTGGGGTAACCAGAGTCCCCTAATAGCCACACACGGTGCCTCTGGAGTTGACCCATCACATAAGGGATGCTGCTATTCCGCAGGATGTAGGCGTCATGCACTGAGCCAGGGAACATAGCATTTACCTGGTAGATGTACTGGTCTGCCAAACATACCATCTGTACATTCATCGAATGATAACTGTTCCGGTTCCTGTACACCTATTCACTCCTGTGGGGGGGACCAGAGCTACATGGGTCCCATCAATGGCACCTATGATGTTAGGGATATGTCCAAGGGCATAGAAGTCACCTTTCACTGTAGCCAAATCCTCCACCTGAGGGAAAACGATTTAGCTTTGCATGTGTTTCAGCAGGGCAGACAACACTGGACAACACGTTGGAAAACATAGCTTGGGACATCCCTGATGCCATGGCCACAGTTGTTTGAAAATACCCACTTGCAAGGAAATGGAGCACTGATAGCACCTGCACTTGAGGGGGGATCCCTGTGGGTTGGCGAATAGCTGACATCATGTCAGGCTCCAACTTGGTACACAGTTCCTGGATTGTGGCACGGTCAAAGCTGTAGGTGAT
Organism: Pleurodeles waltl; assembly: GCF_031143425.1. Lineage (NCBI taxonomy): Eukaryota > Metazoa > Chordata > Amphibia > Caudata > Salamandridae > Pleurodeles > Pleurodeles waltl. The sequence continues at coordinate 922,442,807 of NC_090448.1, forward strand.
GATTAAATGTCGCTCCTCCATTGTCAACAGGTCCACCAGTGGTCGGTACACCGGAGGATTCCGCCATCTATTCACATGTCCCAGCTGATGGTGCCTAGGAAGGACAACAGCGACCACAGAGTCAAACAACTCAGAGGTATGTACACACAGTCTACACAGAACACGAAAAATAATCCAAAAAGTTGTCTGTCTGTGTGTTGAGTCCAGGCCTAAGTATGTGTGACGCAGTTGGAAATGAAGCCATGTGGGTCCCTGAAATGGCGGCTGCCTGACCTCTAAACTGGGACAATGTGATGTGAGGTAACTGTGCCTGCGTTGTACACCGTCGCGGTAGGCGGCCGAAGACTGCGGCGCCATGCTGCATTGGTTAACATTGGACCCTATGGGTCCCAGGAGCTAATGACAAAGTGCGCCGGCGGTGATGATATGCACCGCCGTGGACGTCACCGCCGCGGACGTGACCGCCATTTTCTATCTGTTGAATCACTCGATACCTGATCTTCGACAGGAGAGGACCTACACTGCAAGTGCTGCTGTGACCTCGGTCTGGAAGAGACAATGGCTCGTGCGTCTGGGGAAAGGGCCCCTGCTTTCACTGCACAGGAGTTGGAGAAGCTCGTGGACAGAGTCCTCCCCCAGTACACGCTACTCTATGGTCCTCCAGACCAACAGGTGAGTACAAAGGGAGCAAGTTGTATGGGCTATGCCTGTGTGGAGAGGGCTGGTTGTAAGAAGGAAGGGGGCCCAGTTCTGTGTCCATGAAGGACTTTGAATGCATGTGCCACATGGCAAGGGTAGGGATGTGGGCCACTCACTTTGACGGTGCAGTTGGTAATGACTTCTCTTCTTCCACGGTACATCATGTAGGTCACCGCCCACCAGAAGAAGGATATTTGGCGTGCCATCGCCAGGGACGTCCGGACCCTGGGGGTCCACCAGAGACGGAGCACCCACTGCCGTAAAAGATGGGAGGACATTTGCTGCTGGAGCAAGAAGACAACGGAGGCTCAGCTGGGGATGGCCTCCCAACGTGGGAGGGGTGCATGTCGCACCATGACCCCCCTGATGTTCCGGGTCCTGGCGGTGGCCTACCCTGAGTTGGATGGGCGCTTGAGGGCATCACAGCAGACACAAGGGGGTAACAGGAAATAGGTGTGAATTTCCCACACAAGGGCATTATCAACTACTGGTGCATGCTGGATTAATGTCTAGCTTTAGAGGGGTGGGGTTGTTGGTGAGTAAATCTCTGCTGCTCCAAGAGGCCAGCACCTGAGCAGACCCACTGTAATGCCATGCCGTATTAGTGCCTACTGGAATAGCAGACGCTTGGCGGTGACAGGTCATGTATTGATCAAACTAGGCAAATGTTTATGAGAAACAATGTGACCATTGCGGCTCCCCTTACAGAGCTTACCTCAAAGAAACAGTCCAAAACGTAATTTTGGAACCAAGAGTGTCATCAGGCATTTGACGCTTAATTTTTTTTTATGTGTTTAGCACCAGTGCTCCTCGCCCTTGACTACAACAAGGAATTTGCAGTCCAAACAGATGCTTCAGATCAAGGCATTGGGTAGTACTGGCACAAGTAAATGAAGAGGGCCATGAATAACCAGTTATCTGAGTTGCAGAGAGCAAAGATGGAGTGCCATTGAGAGGAAACCCTTTGCTGTGGTCTGGTCCCTAAAGAAGCTGAGGTCCATACACTTTTGGTACTCACTTCCATGTTTAAACTGACCACAGATTTCTCAAATGGCTCACCAGATGAGGGAGTAGAACCCAAAATATTTCAGGTGGTTCATTTTCCTTCCGGGAGTGGGCTTCAGACTGGAACACAAACCTGGACTGCCCATGCCAATGCAGACAGAGTTTCCAGGTTTCTCAATTTAGATGATGAAGAATACCAGGGACTAGATTAGTTGCCCATCACATGCCATCTGGGGGGAGGGGTAGGAAAGTCATACTTTTTGCCCTGATTTGGCAATATTTTTGAACTGATGCTGGTGACTCTGAAAGTGCCCTGGGCTCTGCTGACCAGGCCCATGGCCAGTTCTCTATCCACTAAAGGTTTGTGAGGATTGTTGTAATTCTAATTAGAACGAACAACCTACTTGTAAGTCCCTAATATATGATAGGACATGCATGTTCAGAGCACCTAGGGGCATTAATAACTTAAGTGTGCTGTGGTGTCTGATGTCAGTTTAAAGTCAGGCCTGCCTTTCAGGCTAGTTTTAGAATAAAACAATATCCAAATTCTACTATGGAATTAAAAGCACTTCTGAAGTCCAAAACAATCTTTTTATTACCTATAAGTCACCTGTAAGGTCTGACCTAGATGCCCCAAGGGTAGGGTGCATAGTGATGAAAAGCAGAGAACGTATAAAAATGTTATAAATGCCCTGGAAGGGAAATACAGCCAAAGGTATTTTCCCTGTCGTAGTGCTGCTAGGCCCATAGGCTACCATAGAGAGGACTTTATTAAATTTAGTCAAGCTTTGAATTGGAGCTAATTAGTAATTTTATTTAAAATATCAAATTAATAGTTACATCAAATACAACAAGTTGCCAGAGTTAGATTTAGTATAACTAGTGTTGGAAAGTGGTTTTAGAACTTATTGTCCTGAAGTTACCTAAAGGAACCCTGTAGCAGCCTCTTCTAATTCGCCAATCATTAACAGCCTGAGCCAAACTGATCCTGAAGTAGCTGGGAAGAGAAATGGGGATATAAAGAAATACAGGAATTTGATCGGAGGAGAGCTCCTTTCTGGATAAGCTAGGGATAAGAAGGGGGCTGGTTAGAATAGCTGGACTTCAAAGACAGGAGCCTCAATAGAAAACAGATATCATAGGACACAAGCCATACCCACTTCCCTGATTGGATAGGAACTCTCCCAATTAGAATAGGAAAGGGACTGTGTTTTCAGTTGCTAGCAGCACCTCTTGTTTGGGTACACAGACACACAATCCAAGGAGAGATTTTCTCCAGTTTGGTTTTTGGAAGAATGTTGCATTGTGCGCAAGAATTGTGCTGTACTTTCCAGGAAGTCATCATAGCAGAGAAAGGTTGATTAGTGCCTATTAGTTATGGTACCCCTACCTCCTTCAAACCCAGAAGTGAAGGATAAACATAGAAGCTCTGCAAAGCTCACCAGATCACTGCCTGGAAAACATGAGAAGAACTGCCCTGCTGGACCAATGGACTGTACCAATTAGAGAATAGCACTATGAAAGACTGTACCTGCTTCACTCACATAGCTCCACAAAGAAACAACTGTGTCTGACTTCAAACGAAAAGGAGTGAACTCCCTGATCAGCAATAGGTACAAAGAAGCAGAAGAAGTCACCTGCAAAACTAAAGAAATGACACTCCAGGTGACCAGATGGAACTGGATTTCTCCTGGATTGTGCAGGTGCATTGTGGGATATTGAGCCCTTAAGTGGCATCCCAAAGCCTCCGAACCATTGCCCAGAGAAAGATGACTCTTATCTCCCCAAGAAAACCAAGAAACAACATGATCAGGAAACTCAGACATTTTTGGCAAAGTTTTGCAGAAAAACTCCAGAAGAAGACCAGCTCAATGTTGAGCGTAAAATCTCTGATATCGACTCACAAGTCAGACTGACTGCATAGGTTTATTTAGTTTAAAAGCTCCACAGAACCAGTAAAGTTTCTATGTTCGAAGGTAAAGGAGAAAACTAGGGCCCATCTGAAGAAGCAAGCCACTGTCAAAGATGCCTTCCCCAGATGCGACTTCTGACTTTGCCCTCTCTGTAGTTCTCCTCGCTTTAGATGTCAAGGAACTGATTCCTGTCTTTTCACCAAGCTGCAGAAAGCTACTGTTGTTGACTCAAAGTTTGAATCCAACCAGCCACAGAAACCGCTGATCAGCCCATCAATGAGACAAAAGAAATGTTTAAGTCTGAAGGTAAAAGTTTGTTTTGGACCTAGCTGCAGCCTATCTTGTCTGAAGTCCAACGTGTGTCCTGGTAGCATGCCCTCCAGTGGTCACAAATGGCCATTTTTGGCTTTTAGGTGCTATAAAATACATTTGTTTGTTTCATCTTTAAAAATTCATTTCTCCTTTATAATAGATTTTTGTAATTTTGGTGTCATTTTAAAATATACTAAATATTTGCTATACAAATTGGTTTTGCAGTTTCATTGTATTGTTTATTTTTCTTATTTACTGTTTTTACTGGTATTGACTGCTTTATACGTGACTATGGCCCTCATTCTGACCTTGGCGGTCTTTTCGCAAGACCGCTGAGTTACCGCCGCGGTGAAGACCGCCGACCGCGGCGGTGTGCCGCTGTGCGCATTCTGACCGCTGGGAGCGTTCCGCCGGAAAAACCGCCAGCAGCCACACTGGCGGTCGGCGGGAAAGTGGAGACTGGTCAACCTCCACCGCCACGCCAGCAGAACACCGCCCACAGAATTACGACCCACATTTCCGTGTGGCGGTCTTCTGTTGGCGGTCTTCTGTTGGCGGTCACGTCCCTATGGCTCCCGTCGCCTCCCGGAGGACCAACGCACAAGGTAAGTTGATCGTCCGTGAGGGGAGGGGGTGGGGGGGTGTTGTGTGATGTGGGCGTGCATGGGGGTGTGCGTGTGAGTGTGTAGAGGGGGTGTGTGAGTGCGTGTATGCGGGCGGGGGGTGCTGCTGTGTCTATGGGTAATGTGTGCTGTTCGGCAGGTGCGCATGTCGGCATGTATGTGTGCGGGTATGTGTCCCCGTTGTGTATGTGTGTGTAGGGGGTGTGTATATGTGCATGTTGGGGGTGTGTGCATGTCGGGGTACATGTATGTGCATGTCGGGGTGGGGGTGGGGAGGGGGTTCGTACCACCTCTGGGGGGTGGCAGGGGGGTGGAGGGTGTGGGGGGAGGACTCGGGTGGGTAGTGGGGGGTGGGGGAGACCCCTATCAGTGCCAGGGAAGGAATTCCCTGGCCCCGATAGTGCTTACCGCCATGGTTCGCACGGCGGTTCCCGCCCGCAAGAAACCGCGGCGGTAGGCAGGGTCATAATACCCTTGGCGGTCTTGGGACGACCGCCGGGCCGGAGTGCGCAAACTCCAGCCCGCGGTCATGACCGCCGTGGCGGTCGGAGTGGAGAAGTAGCGGTCGGTCGCAGCGGGGACCGCCGCGGTCAGAATGCCATTTTTAATACCGCCGGTCTGTTCGCGGTCCGACCGCCGTCTCTCCGCCGACCGCCAGGGTCAGAATGAGGGCCTATGTCTTTCAGTTAAGCCTGACTTCCAGTTTGCCATGCTACCAAGAGTTAAACAAGGATTCATTTACTGAGACTTGACTGGACCTATTAGTAAGTGTGGTATTATGACTAGCTGAGGGTCAACACCCACACCTACCAATAACCCAGTTTCCTTTATTCACTGAGGGCCGGATGTAGCAAAGGGTTTTTCCCATTCTGTGTCAATGGTAAAATGTGTTCATACATATGGCCCTGAATGTCATAACCTTTAGGGATAGATTGCACATTCACAACTTTCATAATTACTTATTATTTTACAGTGGAGCCATGAAAAGTCAGAAGTGTGTCAGAGCAAATTTAAACAATGCAGAAGTGACAGATGCTGGATAATTTCCTCATTGTAACTGACCATGCTGACCAGAGCAATTATTGCTGTACTAAAAAAGAGACATTATACTGTTCTGTGCAAAACACCCTGGAAAATTGCTGAGCGGTAGGAAGAAACACAGCCTGTTATTAATAGCAAAGTAAGGCAACATTTAAAGCCTATCTGTTGACATCCAACCTCACAGAACTCAGTATTTAGTAACAGCCAGTGAAGATATAAATGTTCAAACAGCAGCTGATTTACAATTTCATCAGGATCATCTTAAAAATGCATAATTTAAATGGGGAATGCTAGATAAACATGATCACTCAAATGATAAACAAGGAATACATTTTCCTATGTTTCAAAAAAAAATCTCATGAATGGTAGGTGTCAATAGGAGTGAACTAGGCCAAGATATATCATAAAGAAAAGTAATAGTTCAAAATCATGAATGTGTAAATAAATTATCAGATACTCTGGCACACCATTATATAGGTTATGTGTTATTTTTTAACATATTAAGTAGTTGTAGAATGCCACATTGCCATTGTTTGAAAGGAAATCTTGCATTGAGAGCAATAGGCCTCTGATGGGGTGAGACACTCAGGTGGTCATTCAGAGTTTGGCGGTCATTATCGAAGACCGCTGTGCAAGTGGTCGGTGAAAGACTGCCAATGATGGTGGAGTGAAGACTTCCGCATTATGAGTCACCCACACAACACCGCCCAAAATACACCCAAAAAATTACACCGTCGGCTGTGAAAGAGGCAGGTGCACCACCAGCACAGTCACACTGGGAATATGCCGCCCGCCAAATAACGATACACAAATCAGCACTGCGGTCCCAAAACGGCAGCAATCCATTGGCAGTCAGAACCGCTGTGGGAAAAAAGGCACCACCACCAGAACACTGCACCTGTTACAGACTACTCGTGGTCTATGTCTGTGGCCCACTGTAACTGTGGAGAGATCTTGATTCTTGTAGGTTCTGCCTTGACCCAAGTAGGGGCGACCCTTTCTGGTAGCCATGGTGTTGCCGACGGAGGGAACGCCAAAAGCAATCCGTGCCCTCCAGAAGGAGTCCCAGACGGAAAAAAAAACACAAAAGGGAAAAAAACCTCTTAGCAGGAACTCCCTGGAACAAAAACAAAAGTAAAAAAGTAAATCTGAACAATAGGACAAAAATAGTACTGAAGAAAGCTGGAACAGGCTAGGAAAAATATAACTGGCGAAGAAAAAGCAGGAGCGAAGATCACCACCCAAAGTAAGTGTTGCAGCTCAAGGAGAACATGAATCACACACCTTATATACCCAAAAGACAGGAAGTGACCAACAGGAAGTTAAAAGGCACCATATTCAATTGGGAATATATCATAGAAACCTGGAGAAAAAGACACCATGTTAAAAAAGGTTCCAAAGGAATGCAGGGTAAACAAGGGCATGCTGGGAAGAAGAAAGAACATGGCAGCTAGAAAAGAGCATTAATACAGGAGAAAAAACATTGAAAGAAGAAAAGAGGAAAGGAAAGAATGAAGGACAGAACAGAAGGTAAGTGAGGGTGTGAGTGGGGGAAACAAGCACTAGTGAGGGCGCGTTGCACCTGTAACTCGTCGAGGCCCCATGCCCAATTTGGGGCCTTGAGAAAAATAGAGAATGGCAGGGGCGTGGCATGCCCCGCCGCCGCAGATTGCGACCTTGCCCTGACCCGAATGCTAGCCTTGCATCGCTGCTCGGGCAGCGGCTCGCAACGCAACAGTACCCCCCCCCCGGAGCCCCAGGTTTGTGCGGAACAGGCAAAAAAATGGACAGACCAAAAGTGGGGTGTGAACAGAAGAGGCATTTTCCCAAGAACATTCACTAAGAGGATAGCCTTTCCAATGAATGAGATATTGGAGATGGTTCCGGATTATGTGAGAGTCACATATTTCTTGTAATTCATATTCGGGTTCATTATCCACCAACAAAGGAGGAGGACATGTGAAATGTCAGAAAAAAGGATCAGGTGTATAAGATTTCAATTGAGAGACATGAAAAACTGGAAGGGTTTTCCAGGTTCTAGGTAAACGGAGACGGAAAGATGCAGAATTAATTTTTTGAAGAATACAAAAGGGGCCGTAGTAACGGGGTTTAAACTTATTTTGGGAAAGACGCAGAGGCAAAAATCTGGAAGAAAGCCTGACTTTATCTTGGACTTGATAAGCTGGAGCCACACATCATTTCTTATCAGACTTTTCATGTGTCTTTTAATGAATAATAGATTAGACCGAATAAGACGCTGAATTCTATGTAGTCTTTGTGAAAAAGAAGTGATAGCAGGAAGTATAGAAGAGGTCTTATGAGTGGAAGGAAAAGATGTGGGATGGAATCCATAAGAGCAGAAAAAAGGAGTGACTTTAGAGGTACTATGGATGGTATTGTTGTAAGATTATTCAGCAATGTGTAGGTATGTACTCCAGTTGTTCTGAGAGGAATTACAAAAACATCGAAGATATTACTCAAGTCCCAGATTCAGACGTTCTGTCTGCCCATTGGTTTGGGGATGAAATCCAGAAGATAAAGCCATATTGATATTCAAGATCTTACAAAAATGTTTCTTGAACCAGGATATGTATTGAGGATCCCTGTCTGACACAGTACTCTGAGGAAGACCATGGGGACGAAAAATGTCTTGGATGAAGATCTGGCTCAATTCGTGAGATGTGGGTTATTTCTTCAAGACAGTAAAATGAGCCATTTTAGTAATCAAATCTACAGTCACCATTATAACTCGGTTTCCCACTGATGGAGGTAAAGAACACATGAAATCAGTTGATATTGTGTGCCAGGGGGCTGGTGGAACTGGTAATGGTTGAAGTAGTCCTGCGGGCCTAGTATGGGGCACTTTCACTTGGGCACAAATGGGACAAGATTTCACATATCTTTCAGCGTCTTGTTTCAGTGTAGGCCACCAAAAAGAGCAGAGAAGCATTTCGTGAGTGGCTTTAATACCTTGAGGTCCGGCTACAGTGGAAAAATGAAGAAAGAAGAAAAGAGGAAAGGAAAGAATGAAGGACAGAACAGAAGGTAAGTGAGAGTGTGAGTGGGGGGAAACAAGACCTAGTGAGGGCGCACCGTGCCCGTAACTCGTCCAGGCCCCATGCCCAATGTGGGGCCTTGAGAAAAATAGAGAATCGCAGGGGCGCGACACACCCAGCCACCGCAGATCGCAACCACGCCCGAGCCAAATGCTCGGCTTGCGCCGCAGCTCTCGACGCGACAGCATCACATTGGACAATACCATTACCCAACACCTGAGACACGTACGCACACCTGTCCACGGCACTACAAAACATCCCCCCAGATACCCAGAATCCTTTGCAACCAGAAACTCTGATAGAGTGAGGCAAGAGCACACTGAAAGGAGGCACTGCACCTAGATACCACAGGCTCCATCACACTGAACACGCATCACACCACACACCACTGCACACAAACACCACAAAGCCCACGCACATACCACTACACAAACTGATATCAACAAACAGCAGATCTAGAAGCCCTGCACAACATACATCCACACCCACAACACAACCACCATGGCACCACCAAAAAACCCTTGATTTACAGAAGAGGAGCTGAGGGTAATGGTTGATGAAATCGTCAGAGTGGAGACGTGACTGTTTGGAGCACAGGTCCAACAGACATCCATAGCCCAGAAGAACGACTTATGGCAGAGGATAGTCATCAGGGTGAATGCAGTGGAGAACCATGCACGCACAAGGGAGGACATTAGGAAGAGGTGGAATGACCTATGGGGGAAGGTAGGGGCCATGGCTTCCAGGCACCAAATCGTCGTCATGAGGACTGGTGGTGGGCCCCCACAAGCTCCCCCAGAAATGTCATCGTGGGAGGAGAAGGTCCTGGCCATATTACATCCAGAAGGGCTAATGGGACTGGACACTGGTAAGTCAACTGTACTCCGCAACATTTCCATGTGCACAGCATGTACCCCCACTACCCTCTCACACTACCTTAATGTGCACAAATCCACCATGGACCCAATACCCACCCTTGCATGCCACATCACCCTACTGACACCATTCCCTCACAGGCCCACTTAGTGCATGGATACCTCACAATGCAGCAAGTACCACAACTACCACAATGCAACACTCCCTACCCTTGCATGACTACGACATCCACTTCATATCTCAGTAATTGCACATTAAAGCATGTCACCATCACCAATGAGTACAAGGAATGCACATCAGTACATGGCAATGACCGTAGCAAGACAAACATTAACTATCCTCCAAAATAGGCCCATTGCAAGATATCAATGATGGTAACACAATCAGTGGACTAGTAACTGTCAATGCCATTACTGTCCTGCAAATCCAGTTAATGATGGCATACAAACATGCGTGTCACTGCTACAACACCATCATCTGATACAATACCTCTCATTACACAGATCTCCCAAGTACTGTCACACAGCAGAGGAGCCCAGTGACAGAAAGCCCAGGCCCGGAAGCAGGTCCAATAGGGGAGGACTCCCCTGGAAGTCAGGATATGGGCGATGAACCTGGCCCATCAGGCATGAGAGGTCAGTCTACCATTACAAGCCTCACTGTGCACACCGTGCCCACAACTAAAACTACCTCCCCTGTGGAACCCAGTGCATAACAGAGCCCACCTTCCCATTCCTGTGTCACAAGGTCACATCAAACATCAGTGTGCCCCACAGGACAGGGGCAGGAGTCAACGGTGCAAACCAAAGACAATGCCGGTCCTTACTGTCAGTGGGAGGGAGCACAATGCACCAGGAGCCCTGGCACAGGGGACAAGGCCAGTGGGAGGGTAATAGTGGGCCAAGGGATGAGGCAGATATGGGACACAAAAGGCCAGGAGGCCATCTCCCAATTCCTGGGAGTCTACCAGCAAACCCACCACAAGATGGGCCAGATGCTCACCACCTTGCAGGACACGCAAAGGCTGCAGGGGTAATACCACCAGGAGGCCATGCAGCAGTGGCAGGCACTCAATGCTACCGTGGTCTCCATTTTAGGGGAGATCAAGGAAATGAACAATATCCTGTAGACATCATCAACCCAACAACAGGCCCCACCCCTTAGTCAGGCAACACCACTGCCAACAACATCAGCACCTGGTACTGAAATTGAGGCCTAGCAGGAGGACCCACAGGCCACCAGCACCCCTACCCCTGCAGCTGAGGGACCTCCCATAAAAGAGGTCACCCATCCAGACATCCTGCAGGACCTGAGGCCAAGACCAATCCCCTCATCAGAAGGTGGTAGCACTTCTGAACTGTCACCCTTGTGTGCCACTGTTACACCCTGTTGGCTATCCAAAACCAAGTAGACATACCGGGCAAATGGATACAGGACATGTGAGACAAACAGCGGTACCACCCACTCTGATCAGCACCCAGACGATTACCCCACTCCTCTAGACTATGATGTTGTACACTTAATAAACACAAATTCACACAATTCATAGTGCACGTTTCTTCATTGTATGTAGTGGCAATCCTGTTTCCAAGCAGCAAATATATACACATGTTGGCACCGCAACAATGATGAAGTGACAGATATAGTAGAACACCCCAGCAGGTGTGTAAGTACATCCAAATTGTTATGATGTCCAGTGTCAACGATGGCAACAGACAATACAGTAATAAGCTTGCAAACAGAGATGTGACCTGAAGAGGGGAAATGAAATGGAATGAGGCACAATGTTGTAAGGCATGTGAACCAAGTCATACATCCATAGCATTTGCACACATACACAGAATGACTGGCCCAGCAGCTATGATACAACACATGTAAGGGCCTGCATAGGTACTCACACACATGTGGGCCAGGAAAGATGTAATATAGGTAACATCCTCTATTGTTCACCTCCCTGAGTAGTCAGGAACAGGTACTTGCCACACAGAAGCTAACAGTGCAGCATAACATGCCTACGCAGCAGGACAAGACTGATAAGTCCCCCTAACATATCCCCAAACAGCCAAACTGAGGACCCAAATCTTTGGTACAACTATAAGGCTGTACCGCAATGGCACCAGCATTCCACACATGTACTTAGCTGCAGTGCATTTCCACTATCCCTCATGGTAAGTCACCTAACCTTCAAGGTCAGAAACCAAGATGGAAGGCTGTAGTCCCTACGCACCTTGATGTGTGCAAATACTGGCTACAGACTGGCTTGAGCAATACATCTCCCATGTGCAGATGACAGGGGCATCAGAGAGCAAGAAAACAGGTACCTCAGTGGAGGGAAAGTGGGGGCACCTCAGCCGGTTGAGTGCACAACGCCAAATCCACGAGAGGGCCACATGCCCACTGTTCAATCCTGGGGAGTGCAAAGCCACAGTCTCTCAAGTCTATACAGTGGGTGGATTGCCCACTGTTCCATCCTGGGGAGTGCAAAGCCACAGTCTCTCAAGTCTCTACAGTGGGTGGGTTGCCCACTGTTCAATCCTGGGGAGTGCAAAGCTATAGTCTCTCAAGTCTCTACAGTGGGTGGGTTTCCCACTGTTCCATCCTGGGGAGTGCAAAGCCACAGTCTCTCAAGTCTCTACAGTGGGTGTGGTTGCCCACTGTTCCATCCTGGGGAGTGCAAAGCCACAGTCTCACAATTCTCTACAGTGGGTGGGTTGCCCACTGTTCCATTCTGGGGAGTGCAAAGCCACAGTCTTCCAAGTGGATGACAGTCTCCACTGGTTCTGGAGGGGGCATGGTGCCTAGAGTGCTTCATCCTGCTAAGGACAGAGGTAGTGGATGACAGTCTCCACTGGTTCTGGAGGGGGCATGGTGCCAAGAGTGCTTCATCCTGCTAAGGACAGAGGGAGTGGATGACAGTCTCCACTGGTTCTGGAGGAGGCATGGTGCCCACAGTGCTTCATCCTGCTAAGGACAGAGGTAGTGGATGTATCTCTCCACTGGTTCTGGAGGGGGCTCTGTGCCCAGAGTGCTTCATCCTGCTTGTGACGGACTCAGTAGCGTCAGTGCCCTTGGCGCTCATGGGTCAGCGGTGCTTGTGGTGGCGGTGCCCTGTTCAGAGGTGCTTGAGGCGGAAGTGCCCTGTTCAGCGGTGCTTGATGCGGCGGTGCCCTGTTCAGATGTGCTTGTGGCGGTGGTGCCCTGTTCAGCGGTGCTTGTGGCGGCGGTGCCCTGGTCAGCGGTGCTTGAGGCGGCGGGCTCCATTGCAGTGACTCAGCTGCTGGCGGTCCTCTCTGTCCCAGCGGGGCTTGTGCTGGTGGTCCTCTCTCACCCAGCGGGGCTTGTGCTGGTGGTCCTCTCTGTCCCAGCGGGGCTTGTGCTGACGGTCCTCTCTGTCCCAGCGGGGCTTGTGCTGGCGGTCCTCTCTAGCCCAGCGGGGCTTGTGCTGGCGGTCCTCTCTTGCCCATCGGGGCTTGAGCTGGCGGTCCTCTCTAGCCCAGCAGGGCTTGTGCTGGCGGTCCTCTCTAGCCCAGCGGGCTTGTGCTGGCGGTGGCCTCCTGGGCAGCAGGGCAGGTGCTGGCAGTGACCTCCTGGGCAGAGGGATGATGGCGGTGGCCTCCTGGGCAGCAGGGATGATGGCGGTGGCCTCCTGGACAGCGGGGATGATGGCGGTGGCCTCCACTGTGCTGCTTTTCCCAGACTGGCTGGGTTTCTTGTGGCCCTGGATGACTTACTTGTTTGTCTGGAGGACCGTAGAGTAGTGTGTACTGGGGTAGGACCCCGTCCACGAGTTTCTCCAACTCCTCCGATGTGAAGGCAGGGGCCCTTTCCCCAGGCACTCGAGCCATTGTCTCTTCCAGACTGAGGTCACAGCAGCACTTGCAGTGTAGGTCCTCTTCTGTCGAAGATCAGGTATTGAGTGATTGAACAGATAGAAAATGGCAGTCACATCCACGGCGGTGCGTACCGTCACCGCCGGCGTACATCGTCGTTGGCTCCTGGGACCCATAGGGTCCGATGTTAACCAAAGCAGCATTGCGCTGCGGTCTTCTACCGCCTACCACGACGGTGTACAACGCCAGCGCAGTTACCTCACATCCCATTGTCCCACTTTTCGGATTAGGATTCGTGTTCTGTGTAAGCTGTGGGTACGTACCTCTGAGTTTGTTGACTCTGTGCTCGCTTTTGTCCTTCATAGGCACTGTCCGCTGTGACATGTGAGGAGATGGCGGCATCCTCCGGTGTACAGACCGCTGGTGGACCTGTCGACAATGGAGGAAAGACATGTGATCATCACATACAGGCTTGACCGTGCCACAATTCATGAACTGTGTACCCAGCTGGAGCCAGACCGGATGTCAGCTATCCGCCATCCCACAGGAATACCCCCTCAAGTGCAGGTGCTGTCAGTGCTCCATTTCCTTGCAAGTGGGTAATTTCAAACAACAGTGGCCATAGCATCAGGGATGTCCCAGCCTATGTTTTCCAACGTGTTGTCCAGAGTGTTGTCTGCCCTGCTGAAACACATGCGGAACTACATCGTTGTCCCTCAGGTGGAGTATTTGCCTACAGTGAAAGGTGATTTCTATGCCCTGGGACATATCCCCAACATCATAGGTGCCATTGATGGGACCCATGTGGCTTTGGTCCTCCCCCGCAGGAGTGAACAGGTGGACAGAAACCGAAAGAGTTATCATTCGATGAATGTGCAGATGGTGTGTTTGACAGACCAGTACATCTCCCATGTGAATGCCAAGTTCCCTGGCTCAGTGCATGACGCCTACATCCTGCAGAATAGCAGCATCCCTTATGTGATGGGTCAACTCCAGAGGCACCTTGTGTGGCTATTTGGTGAGCACCTGGAAGCAAGACAGTGGGAATGGTTGTCTGGGGTTATCCCTACAGGTTAGTGTGTGTCTAACAGTTGTCCCTCGCCATTTGCAGGTGACTCTGGTTAACCCAACCTGTCATGGCTGCTGACCCCAGTGAGGAATCCCAGGACAAGGGCAGAGGAACGCTACAATGAGGCCCATGGGCGAACTCAGCGGATTATCGAACGGACCTTCGAAAGTGCCAGGTTCAGGTGCCTCCATATGACAGGTGGATCCCTATTCTACTCACCAAAGAAGGTGTGCCAGATCATCGTGGCCTGTTGTGTGCTTCACAACTTAGCTTTGCGACGACAGGTGCCTTTTCTGCAGGAGGATGGTCCAGATGGCGGTGTTGTTGCAGCTGTGGAGCCTGTGGACAGTGAAGACGAGGAAGCTGAAGAAGAGGACATGGACAACAGGAACTCGGTGATCCTGCAATATTTCCAGTGAGACACAAGTAAGGGTACAGACCTGCCTACTACCTGTACTTTGACACTACTACCTCTCTATTGTCTGTCGTTTTCACCCAGTGTATGGTCACTGAGTTGTCAATTTCCCTTACGATTTCACAGATGTGGGTCCCACTATGTGACATCTGCTTTGTTTCCTCATGGACTAGAGCTGTGTGACATAGGTATGTTGACATTACCATTGAAAGAGCATTTTGTCACTGTAATTGCTAATAAACTAATTTGAAATCACAGACAGACTCCAGATTGTTTTGTGCTTCAAGGGTGTTTATTTAAGTGCTCAATATTGGAGGGGGTTGTAAAATGGTGAGGGGTGATGGTGAAGGAATGTCCATGGCAGAGTCCAGTCTATTAGTCTCACAGGTGCATTGTCCAAATGGGCATAGGAAGTGGAGCTGGGTTTGAGGATGGACAGGGTGACAAGGTGGGACACAAGGACGACATTCAGGGCGGTCTCATTTCTTGGCGGGGGTCTTGGTATCGTTCTCTGTCTTTGTCCTGGATCTCAGGGACCGTTTGCATGGTGGTTCTCCCTCTGCAGGGGTTGGGTTGCTGGTGTGGTGGTCCTGTGGACGTGCCTCCTGTCCACTAGCGCCGGCGGAGGTGGTGGGCAGTTCATCGTCCATGCTAGTGTCAGGGGCCCCTTGTTGTGCCACAGTGTCCCTCCTGGTGTTGAGTACTTCCTTCAGCACCCCTACGTTGGTGCCCAGGGTGGAATTGATGGTTCTGAGTTCCTCCCAGCAGCCCAAATACTGTTCCTCCTACAGGCGCTGGGTCTCCTGAAACCTGGCCAGTACCGTTGCCATCGTCTCCTGGGAGTGGTGGTAGGCTCCCATGATGGAGGACAGGGCCTCGTGGAGAGTGGGTTCCCTTGGCCTGTCCTCCCCCTGTCGCACAGCAGCCCTACCAGTTCCCCTGTGTTCCTGGGCCTCCGTCCCCTGGACTGTGTGCCTACTACCACTGCCCCCAGGTCCCTGTTGTTGGGGTGGTGGGTTAGCCTGGGTTCCCTGTAGTGGTGGACACACTGCTGATTGACGTGTCCTGGGGACAGAGGTATGGGCCCGCTGGGTGGGTGCTGTGCTGGTGTTTCCAGAGGGGGGAAGCTCTGTAGTGGCCTGTGACTGTGTGATGGGAACCGACTGTCCCGAGGTCCCAGATGGGCCAGGCTGGTCATCTAGATCCAGTTGGACAGAGCTGATGTCATCACTGTGGGCCTCTTCTGTTAGTGGTGTGGACATGTGTGGACCCTCATGTCCGGTGACGTTGGGTAGGGGTCCTGCAGGGGTATAAAAGGATGTTTATTACATCTGTATGTGCCATGGTGTGCAATGGGTGGGTGACCGTGTACCCCAGTGCTTGCATTCCTGTGTGGGACCTTGTGTGATAATGGTTTAGGGGGGTGTATGGGTATGTGCAGTGGGCATGCTTTGGTGATGGGTGTCCATGCTTTGGTGTTGCATGCAGGGCTTGGTGTTGGGATGTGTGGTTTGTGATGTTGGGACATTTGTGAGGAGTTGGAGTGATGGGGGTGAGGGTGAGGATGGGGGTATGTGATTGCATGCAGGTAGGGTGGGGGATGTAATAGTTAAGATTTGACTTACTAGAGTCCATTCCGCCATCTACTCCTGCGAGGCCCTCAGGATGCAGAATCGCCAAGTCCTGCTCCTCCGATGTTGTTAGTTGTGGGGGAGGAGGTGGGGGTCCGCCGCCAGTCAGCTGAACCACAAGGTGGTGTCTTGATACCAAGGAACGCACCTTCCCCATAGGTCGTTCCACCTCTTCCTGATGTCATCCCGATTTCTTGGGTGCTGTCCCACTGCGTTGACCCTGTCCACTATTCTTCGCCATAGCTCCATCTTCCTAGAAATGGAAGTGTGCTGCACCTGTGATCCGAATAGCTGTGGCTCTACCCGGATGATTTCCTCCACCATGACCCTGAGCTCCTCCTCCGAGAACCTGGGGTGTCTTTGCCGTACCATAGGGTGGTGTGGGTGATGTGTGGGGTGGTGTGTGTGGTGATAACTGGGTTGATATTTAGTGGTGTGTTGTGTGAGATGCGTGGAAGTTATGTGGGTGAAGGTATTGTGTGCCTGTGGATGCTTGATATTAGTTTGTAGTGTCTCTCTCTGGCCTTCTTTCGGTGTTTTTTCGTAGGGGTTTGTGGGTGATGTGGGTGTGTGTTTTATATTGTATTGGGTGTGGGGGAATGGTGTGTGTATGTGTATCAGGTGTGTGTATTTTGAATTGTCCAATGTGGCAGTGTTTTGTAAATGTGTGTGTATTTTGAGTGCGGCGGTGTGTCCCGCCAATGGAATACCGCGGTTGAAAGATCGCAACGTGGATTCGTGTGTTGTGATAGTGTGGGCGTATTTTTGTTGGCGTGACGGTGGAGGATTTGTTTTCGCTAGTTTATCACTGAGCTTTGGTGAGGCGGACTTGTGTGGGTGTCTGAATTTTGGCAGATTCTGTGCTGTGGGTCATAATAGCTGTGGCGGATTTCCGCGGCCGCAGCGGTGTGTTGGCGGTCTTCTGCACGGCAGTAAGCAGCTATTACCACCAATGTTGTAATGAGACAGTCATAGGCATCACAAACGTTCACACAGGCATGCACACGCACTACACACATCTGCAGACACAACAACAGACACTTCCCTTCCCACCTCCTCCTTTACAGTCACATCTCCACTCACACCTGCCAGCACTTTTTATCACACACTGGTCCTGCTATCATTCCTGTCATACCCTCAATCACCACTACAGCAGACTCACAGACACAAACCCCACACACCATATCCACACTCACCATGACTACATCTATATCACTTGCAGCACATCCACCTCACTTGCACATGCCACCACAACATTTACTCACACATCTCCCATTCCCTCTACCTGCGTCTCTCCCTCCTCCTCCCAAAGAGTGCACACGCACCTACTCACCCACCCAACATTCAGCCACCACACACATTGCACATACCAGCATCCACGTACAGCACACAAAAAAGTCAGACAAGCACTCCCGCTACCTCCACTCCCAACCCTCAATCATTTGACAGCCCATGTACCTAAGAAAGTTTTCCTTGCCACCCTTTATGTTTTCCCTACTCTTCTCCCACCCTGTGTTCCCCATAAACACCGGGTCCCCCTGCCCCTCTTAGGCCCTTCCACCTCCAATTTCTCGGGTGCCCCATCTGGTGTTTCCTCTACTCCTCCACCCAGCAAGAAATCCACCCATCCCAGTGCCAAAGTCACCCCTCCCAAGCAGAAACTGAAACGTGCCCCTTCCACATCCAAGCCTTCTCCACCACCCCCACACCCCTGAGGTGCCTGCCTGTCCCATTGATGCCCCTGTGACGTGCAGGTCTATTTGCTGTCAGGAGTCAAGTTGGGGCCATGATATCTATGGACTTAATGCGTTTCTGCATTAATGCAGATTGGACTTTCCATTTGGCAGATGCTGTATATATTTATTATAATTTTTATGGTTCTAATTACATCTACCCACATTGTGTATGGAGTGTGTCTGTGTTGTTGCATGTGCTGGGTAGATGGGTTGTGCCATGGGCATGTTGTAATGTGTCTGACTGCTTGCTTGTGGGATTGTATGGGATGTTGTGTGCATCCATGTGTATGGTACTGCATGTGTGGATTTCATTGATTGCTGGTGTACGTGTTGTCAGCTGTGTCATTGTTTGGATGTGTGTTCACTGCTATTGATTGTGTGTCATTGCTACAGTTCATTGTGTGTGTGTATGTGTGGTGTCACACAACGTGCCTGTCTATGCCTGTGTTGAGGTGTGTGTGGTCAAGGTGTTGTTGTGTGGTTATGGGGTGTGTTGGTGTGCATTGTGCTGTATATTTGGCACGTAGCTGCTTGGCTTTGTGTGTGTATTGGGTACTTGGCATTGACGTGTATTGTGTGTACCCATGTGTGGTCTTCTCTGTTTGTGAGAGGAATGTGTGTTATGTGTGGCAGTGTATCACTGCCACTTCCTCCCCTCTGTGCTAGGCGTACTTACAGTTGTTGTCTTCATCGCTGGTGGTGGCCCTGAAGGTGTATGGTGAGATACAACTCTGGGAAGACTAGCAGTTTGTTTGCCATGGCGGCCACGGGTGTGTCTATGTGCCTGGAGGTGGGTGTCTCCCTTTGTACTTTCTGTTTCTGCCAGGTTTTTCATAGCTGCCAGCCCACCCCAGGTGTCCTGGCGGCGTGGTGACTCAGAATATGCTAGGCGGGACATTGACTTCCACCAGCATGAAGTTGGCTTCCGCTGCCGGATACTGCTCGTCGGCGGTGGCTGTGCTGGCGGTGAGTTTCCTGTGTTGCATTGGGTTCACCATCTTACTCGTTATATGGCGGTCTGCACCACCACCCTGGCGGCGGTCATGACACTGCTACCGGGGTGGCAGTCAAGTTACCCCCAAACTCGGAATGACCACTTCAGTGTCCCATTATTACCCCATCTTTTCTTTTTTTGTGACAACTATATTTGTTCAAAAACGTTTGTTAAAAAATGTAGACAGACTATGACGCTATGGTTTTCCACCTTCTTCCCTTGATAACAGACACATTTAAGGTTTATTCATCTATTTTTTAAGATATACATTTATCCGTTAACCAAGGCAATGACTCCTCTCATGTTACAAATCATGTATACTTTCACTGAATAAAAATGACCAACGAACATAGTAGATTAATTTTCTAATCATTAGACCCATGATGTCCTTGGCTATATTGGAAAATACTTGCCCCAGACCAATAAACACTGCTGTTTCGTCAAGTTGTAGCTCTAAGTAGATTGATCCAAAGTAATGTTTCCAAGTCTCAGCCTGGTCTCAGAAATAAAGATAGATACTTAGATATTGATGGATTAATGCTATGAGCAGAACCATCTAGCCTGCCATCTGCTACATGAAGTATTTATATATTAAAGCTCTGGAAGATCTATACATATACCCCACTAAACAATATATCCATATGTTACACATTGGCAGCTCCAATAGATCTAATTGTTCTCTTGGTGAATTACCAAGTCTGCAGTTCTAGCTCACATTGGGCCAGATGTACGACCCTGTGTTTGTAACTCAGGATTTGCATTTTTTTGTAACTCGCAAATTGTGAGTCACAAGTGAGTATCAGTTGGTCTTAGGCTTTTTAGCCTCAGTACCTATATCAATCAGGTGCGTGTACAAAGTGCCACCTGTGGCATGCAATTAGGCCCAGACCTGGGCTTTGTAAACTGGAAGGGCACTCCAGGTGAGCATGATGTGTCAGTTAACTGAATTATTGAGGACTATGGTAGTGGGAACAGAAAATTATACTGGCAAGATGGGCCCTTTTAACTGATTCCTGCCTTGGAGAGTTGCTTACTGGCATGTATAGTGCTACACAAATTGGTGGTTGGTGCTTAGTATTCACACATCTGAACACAAAGGAATAATGTCCCATAGTGAACACAGTGAGTCATTGAATGGGTGCCAACCTGGTAGAGATACCCAATCACCAAGGGTATTAACTGCACCAGATCAAAGAAAGAAGAACTTCCTTTGAGCTGTGCTGGAAAGTAAATTTCAATACAAAGATACCAGGGCACTACAGAAAGTAGTCCACAATAAATGAAAGTCTGACGTTCCAGAAGATAGTTTTCACATGGCAGTAAACTTTAATTCCTTATGTTCAACATAAAACATATGTATGCAGAATGCAGCCAACACGTATTTCGTCCAACAGGACTTTGTCAAGGCAGAATTGTAAAAAAGGAGGACGTATCCAAAAGAAAAACCATGAGGATGAATGAATTCCTGAAATAGATAGTAGTGTTTCCTAATCGTAGGATTCTTGAATTTTGAAAGACGTTAAGGCCATGGAATCAGCACTCGATGAGTCTTAAGTATAGTAAGCAGTGGAGTGGACTACACTCTATGTTTTGGAGGGCAGGAAACAGTGTTCCTTCAAAGTGCGGGGAATACCCCTGCCTTTCTTGGTCCATGGTTTTATGGACTTGTTACCCATAACACATTGATTGGTAGTTATGCATGTAAACCTCTCTTTCCTTTGTGACTTTCTTTTGGAGGTCACCTCACAGGAGAGTGTCAGCTCCACCTCACCTACTTGATGGCACTGTCAGACTAACAATATAGCTGGTCCAGTAAGAGAGGCTTCCACAAAAGTCAGGAACTGCCTGAAACCTGCACCGCAGCTAGACCTGTGGCTTACACAAACTCTGTTTGCAACTTTGTTATTAGGAAAAGGAGAAACTGCCATTTATGGTGCCAAGATTTCTCTGCAACCAGAAACTCTTCTGGGCTCCATGGATGGGGGTCCCTGACTTCCACCTCCCCTATACCAGGTCTGAAAACAAGCATGTGGAAATTCTGCAACCTCCCAGGATAAAAGTTGCCTTCACCCCTACAGTGCCTCGTCCTGCACCCAGGAACTGGGGGGAGCGCTAGTGCTCCCCCATGGGCTACCTACCCACCCCCCCTTCCACCACTGACCCCCCCACCCCCTGTGACGTCAGCGCGCATCACGCGCTGACAATCACAGAGGGCCTCCTCCATCTCATGTGGAGGAGGCCAGAGAGGCTTCAAAGGGAAGGAAAGGAATTTCCTTCCCTTTGAAGCCTCTCTGAGCATTTCAAAAGCCCACTAGACACCAGGGATTTTTCTTTTATTAGAAATTGGCATAAGGGAGCGACCGCTTGGGCAAGGGTCGCTCCCAGGGGGGGCATTTTTGGGGGGGCATTTTTTTGGAAGGCCTTTTCTGCCCCCCCGGGGGCAGATCGGCCTATTGTTATTAGGCCGATCTTCCCCAAGTGGGGGCAGAAACCTCTAGGCGCCAAGGCAAAAAAAAAAAATTGTGTTTGTTTTTTTTTTTTGGGGGGCAAATTGTATTTAGACCATTTCTGCCCCCATTGGGGGCAGATCGGCCGAGTTTAGGTCAATCTGCCCCCAAGGGGGCAGAAACCACTAGGCACTGGGGATATTTTTTTGCGCCATTGTCACGGAAGCGGAGCGACCCCGTAGGCAAGGGTCGCTCCCGCGAGGGGGGTATGGGGGGTGGAGGGGAAAATCTATTTTAGGCTATTTCTGCCCCCCTGGGGGCAGATCAGCCTATTGTTATTAGGTCGATCTGCCCCCAGGGGGGGCAGAAACCACTAGGCGCCAGGGCAAAAAAAGGTTTGTGTTTTTTTTTTTTTTGTTTGTTTTTTTAGAGATGGGGAGCGACCCATTAGGCAAGGGTCGTTCCCCTGGGGGGCAAATTGTATTTAGACCATTATCGGACGATTTTAGGTCAAACCACTAGGCACTAGGGATTTTTTTTTTGCGCCAATGTCACGCAAGGTGAGCGACCCCGTAGGCTAGGGTCGCTCCTGGGGGGGCTGGGGGCATATTTATTTTAGCCCATTTCTGCCCCTCCTAGGGCCGGCTGAGCTAGAGACCAAAATCCACAGGTAGACACTTTGTAAAAAAACACCTCTGTTCTCTGAGAAAAAATTTGATGTGTCCACGTTGTGTTTTGGGCCATTTCATTTCGTGGGCGCTAGGCCTACCCACAAAAGTGAGGTATCATTTTTATCGGGAGACTTGGGGGAACGCTGGGTGGAAGGAAATTTGTGGCTCCTCTCAGATTCCAGAACTTTCTGTCACCGAAATGTGAGGAAAACGTGTTTTTTTAGCCAAATATTGAGGTTTGCAAAGGATTCTGGGTAACAGAACATGGTCAGAGCCCAACAAGTCACCCAATCTTGGATTCCCCTCGGTCTCTAGTTTTCAAAAATGCACAGGTTTGGTAAGTTTCCCTAGGTGCCGGCTGAGCTAGAGGCCAAAATCTACAGGTAAGCACTCTACAAAAAACACCTCTGTTTTCTGTCAAAAAATGGGATGTGTCCGCGTTGTGTTTTGGGGCATTTCCTGTCGCGGGCGCTAGGCCTACCCACACAAGTGAGGTATCAATTTTATCGGGCGACTTGGGGGAACACTGGGTGGAAGGAAATTTGTGGCTCCTCTCAAATTCCAGAACTTTCTGTCACCGAAATGTGAGGAAAACAAGTTTTTTTAGCCAAATTTTGAGGTTTGCAAAGGATTCTGGGAAACAGAACCTGGTCAGAGCACCACAAGTCACCCCATCTTGGATTCCCCCAGGTCTCTAGTTTTGAAAAATGCACATGTTTGGTAGGTTTCCCTAGGTGCCGCCTGAGCTAGAGGCCAAAATCTACAGGTAGGCACTTTGCAAAAAACACCTCTGTTTTCTGTCAAAAAATGGGATGTGTCCACGTTGTGTTTTGGGGCATTTCCTGTCGCGGGCGCTAGGCCCACCCACACAAGTGAGGTATACATTTTATCGGGAGACATGGGGGAACGCTGGGTGGAAGGAAAATTGTGGCTCCTCTCAGATTCCAGAACTTTCTGTCACCGAAATGTGAGGAAAAGGTGTTTTTTTAGCCAAATTTTGAGGTTTGCAAAAGATTTGGGGTAACAGAACCTGGTCAGAGCCCCACAAGTCACCCCATCTTGGATTCCCCTCGGTCTCTAGTTTTCAAAAATGCACAGGTTTGGTAGGTTTCCCTAGGTGCCGGCTGAGCTAGAGGCCAAAATCTAAAGGTAGGCACTTTGCAAATAACATCTCTGTTTTCTGTCCAAAAATGGTATGGGTCCACGTTGTATTTTGAAGCATTTCCTGTCGCGGGCGCAAGGCCTACCCACACAAGTGAGGTATCAATGTTATCGGGAGACATGGGGGAACGCTGGGTGGAAGGATAATTGTGGCTCCTCTGATTCCAGAACTTTCTGTCACCGAAATGTGAGGAAAAAGTGTTTTTTTAGCCAAATTTTGAGGTTTGCAAAGGATTCTGGGTAACAGAATCTGGTCAGAGCCCCACAAGTCACCCAATCTTGGATTCCCCTAGGTCTCTAGTTTAAAAAAATGCACAGGTCTGGTAGGTTTCCCTAGGTGCCGGCTGAGCTAGAGGCCAAAATCTAAAGGTATGCACTTTGCAAAAAACACCTCTGTTTTCTGTCAAAAAATGGGATGTGTCCACGTTGTGTTTTGGGGCATTTCCTGTCGCGGGCGCTAGGCCCACCCACACAAGTGAGGTATCAATTTTATCGGGAGACTTGGGGGAACGCTGGGTGGAAGGAAATTTGTGGCTCCTCACAGATTCCAGAACTTTCTGTCACCGAAATGTGAAGAAAATGGTTTTTTTTAGCCAAATTTTGAGGTTTGCAAAAGATTTGGAGTAACAGAACCTGGTCAGAGCCCCACAAGTCACCCCATCTTGGATTCCCCTCAGTCTCTAGTTTTCAGAAATGCACACGTTTGGTAGGTTTCCCTAGATGCCGGTTGAGCTAGAGGCCAAAATCTACAGGTAGGCACTCTGCAAAAAACACCTCTGTTTTCTGTCAAAAAATGGGATGTGTCCACTTTGAGTTTTGGGGCATTTCCTGTCGCGGGCGCTAGGCCTACCCACACAAGTGAGGCACCATTTTTATCGGTAGTCTTGGGGGATCGCTGGGTGGAAGGAAACTTGTGGCTCCTCTCAGATTCCAGAACTTTCTGTCACCGAAATGTGAGGAAAAAGTGTTTTTTTAGCCAAATTTTGAGGTTTGCAAAGGATTCTGGGTAACAGAACCTGGTCAGAGCCCCACAAGTCACCCCATCTTGGATTCCCCTAGGTCTCTAGTTTAAAAAAATGCACAGGTCTGGTAGGTTTCCCTAGGTGCCGGCTGAGCTAGAGGCCAAAATCTACAGGTAGGCACTTTGCAAAAAACACCTCTGTTTTCTGTCAAAAAATGGGATGTGTCCACGTTGTGTTTTGGGGTATTTCCTGTCGCGGGCGCTAGGTCCACCCACACAAGTGAGGTATCAATTTTATCCTGAGACTTGGGGGAACTCTGGGTGGAAGGAAATTTGTGGCTCCTCTCGAGTTCCAGAACTTTCTGTCACCGAAATGTGAGGAAAATGTGTTTTTTTAGCCAAATTTTGAGGTTTACAAAAGATTTGAGGTAACAGAACCTGGTCAGAGCACCACAAGTCACCCCATCTTGGATTCCCCTCGGTCTCTAGTTTTGAAAAATGCACATGTTTGGTAGGTTTCCCTAGGTGCCGCCTGAGCTAGAGGCCAAAATCTACAGGTAGGCACTTTGCAAAAAACACCTCTGTTTTCTGTCAAAAAATGGGATGTGTCCACGTTGTATTTTGGGGCATTTCCTGTCACGGGCGCTAGGCCCACCCACACAAGTGAATTATCAATTTTATCGGGAGACTTGGGGGAACGCTGGGTGGAAGGAAAATTGTGGCTCCTCTCAGATTCCAGAACTTTCTGTCACCGAAATGTGTGGAAAACCAGTTTTTTTAGCCAAATTTTGAGGTTTGCAAAGGATTCTGGGTAACAGAACCTGGTCAGAGCACCACAAGTCACCCCATCTTTGATTCCCCCAGGTCTCTAGTTTTGAAAAATGCACATGTTTGCTAGGTTTCCCGAGGTGCCGCCTGAGCTAGAGGCCAAAATCTACAGGTAGGCACTTTGCAAAAAACACCTCTGTTTTCTGTCAAAAAATGGGATGTGACCACGTTGTGTTTTGGGGCATTTCCTGTCGCGGGCGCTAGGCCCACCCACACAAGTGAGGTATCAATTTTATCGGGAGACTTGGGGGAACGCTGGGTGGAAGGAAAATTGTGGCTCCTCTCAGATTCCAGAACTTTCTGTCTCCGAAATGTGAGGAAAATGTGTTTTTTTAGCCAAATGTTGAGGTTTGCAAAAGATTTGGGGTAACAGAACCTGGTCAGAGCCCCACAAGTCACCCCATCTTGGATTCCCCTCGGTCTCTAGTTTTCAAAAATGCACAGGTTTGGTAGGTTTCCCTAGGTGCCGGCTGAGCTAGAGGCCAAAATCTAAAGGTAGGCACTTTGCAAATAACACCTCTGTTTTCTGTCAAAAAATGGTATGGGTCCACGTTGTATTTTGGGGCATTTCCTGACGCAGGCGCTAGGCCTACCCACACGAGTGAGGTATCAATGTTAGCGGGAGACATGGGGGAACGCTGGGTGGAAGGATAATTGTGGCTCCTCTGATTCCAGAACTTTCTGTCACCGAAATGTGAGGAAAAAGTGTTTTTTTAGCCAAAGTTTGAGGTTTGCAAATGATTCTGGGTAACAGAATCTGGTCAGAGCCCCACAAGTCACCCAATCTTGGATTCCCCCAGGTCTCTAGTTTAAAAAAATGCACAGGTCTGGTAGGTTTCCCTAGGTGCCGGCTGAGCTAGACGCCAAAATCTAAAGGTATGCACTTTGCAAAAAACACCTCTGTTTTCTGTCAAAAAATGGGATGTGTCCACGTTGTGTTTTGGGGCATTTCCTGTCGCGGGCGCTAGGCCCACCCACACAAGTGAGGTATCAATTTTATCGGGAGACTTGGGGGAACACTGGGTTGAAGGAAATTTGTGGCTCCTCACAGATTCCAGAACTTTCTGTCACCGAAATGTGAGGAAAATTGTTTTTTTTTAGCCAAATTTTGAGGTTTGCAAAAGATTTGGAGTAACAGAACCTGGTCAGAGCCCCACAAGTCACCCCATCTTGGATTCCCCTTGGTCTCTAGTTTTCAAAAATGCACAGGTTTGGTAGGTTTCCCTAGATGCCGGTTGAGCTAGAGGCCAAAATCTACAGGTAGGCACTCTGCAAAAAACACCTCTGTTTTCTGTCAAAAAATGGGATGTGTCCACGTTGTGTTTTGGGGCATTTCCTTTCACGGGCGCTAGGCCTACCAACACAAGTGAGGTATGCAATTTATCGGGAGACTTGGGGGAACGCTGGGTGGAAGGAAATTTGTGGCTCCTCTCAGATTCCATAACTTTCTGTCACCGAAATGTGAGGAAAACGTGTTTTTTTAGCCAAATTTTGAGGTTTGCAAAGGATTCTGGGTAACAGAACTTGGTCAGAGCCCCAAAAGTCACCCCATCTTGGATTCCCCTAGGTCTCTAGTTTAAAAAAATGCACAGGTCTGGTAGGTTTCCCTAGGTGCCGGCTGAACTAGAGGCCAAAATCTACAGGTAGGCACTTTGCAAAAACACCTCTGTTTTCTGTCAAAAATTGTGATGTGTCCACTTTGTGTTTTGGGGCATTTCCTGTCGCGGGCGCTAGGCCTACCCACACAAGTGAGGCACCATTTTTATCGGTAGTCTTGGGGGATCGCTGGGTGGAAGGAAACTTGTGGCTCCTCTCAGATTCCAGAACTTTCTGTCACCGAAATGTGAGGAAAAAGTGTTTTTTTAGCCAAATTTTGAGGTTTGCAAAGGATTCTGGGTAACAGAACCTGGTCAGAGCCCCACAAGTCACCCCATCTTGGATTCCCCTAGGTCTCTAGTTTAAAAAAATGCACAGGTCTGGTAGGTTTCCCTAGGTGCCGGCTGAGCTAGAGGCCAAAATCTACAGGTAGGCACTTTGCAAAAAACACCTCTGTTTTCTGTCAAAAAATGGGATGTGTCCACTTTGTGTTCTGGGGCATTTCCTGTCGCGGGCGCTAGGCCTACCCACACAAGTGAGGCACCATTTTTATCGGTAGTCTTGGGGGATCGCTGGGTGGAAGGAAACTTGTGGCTCCTCTCAGATTCCAGAACTTTCTGTCACCGAAATGTGAGGAAAAAGTGTTTTTTTAGCCAAATTTTGAGGTTTGCAAAGGATTCTGGGTAACAGAACCTGGTCAGAGCCCCACAAGTCACCCCATCTTGGATTCCCCTAGGTCTCTAGTTTAAAAAAATGCACAGGTCTGGTAGGTTTCCCTAGGTGCCGGCTGAGCTAGAGGCCAAAATCTACAGGTAGGCATTTTGCAAAAAACACCTCTGTTTTCTGTCAAAAAATGGGATGTGTCCACGTTGTGTTTTGGGGTATTTCCTGTCGCGGGCGCTAGGCCCACCCACACAAGTGAGGTATCAATTTTATCCTGAGACTTGGGGGAACGCTGGGTGGAAGGAAATTTGTGGCTCCTCTCGAGTTCCAGAACTTTCTGTCACCGAAATGTGAGGAAAATGTGTTTTTTTAGCCAAATTTTGAGGTTTACAAAAGATTTGAGGTAACAGAACCTGGTCAGAGCACCACAAGTCACCCCATCTTGGATTCCCCTCGGTCTCTAGTTTTGAAAAATGCACATGTTTGGTAGGTTTCCCTAGGTGCCGCCTGAGCTAGAGGCCAAAATCTACAGGTAGGCACTTTGCAAAAAACACCTCTGTTTTCTGTCAAAAAATGGGATGTGTCCACGTTGTATTTTGGGGCATTTCCTGTCACGGGCGCTAGGCCCACCCACACAAGTGAATTATCAATTTTATCGGGAGACTTGGGGGAACGCTGGGTGGAAGGAAAATTGTGGCTCCTCTCAGATTCCAGAACTTTCTGTCACCGAAATGTGAGGAAAACCAGTTTTTTTAGCCAAATTTTGAGGTTTGCAAAGGATTCTGGGTAACAGAACCTGGTCAGAGCACCACAAGTCACCCCATCTTTGATTCCCCCAGGTCTCTAGTTTTGAAAAATGCACATGTTTGCTAGGTTTCCCTAGGTGCCGCCTGAGCTAGAGACCAAAATCTACAGGTAGGCACTTTGCAAAAAACACCTCTGTTTTCTGTCAAAAAATGGGATGTGACCACGTTGTGTTTTGGGGCATTTCCTGTCGCGGGCGCTAGGCCCACCCACACAAGTGAATTATCAATTTTATCGGGAGACTTGGGGGAACGCTGGGTGGAAGGAAAATTGTGGCTTCTCTCAGATTCCAGAACTTTCTGTCACCGAAATGTGAGGACAATGTGTTTTTTGAGCCAAATTTTGAGGTTTGCAAAAGATTTGGGGTAACAGAACCTGGTCAGAGCCCCACAAGTCACCCCATCTTGGATTCCCCTCGGTCTCTAGTTTTCAAAAATGAACAGGTTTGGTAGGTTTCCCTAGGTGCCGGCTGAGCTAGAGGCCAAAATCTAAAGGTAGGCACTTTGCAAATAACACCTCTGTTTTCTGTCAAAAAATGGTATGGGTCCACGTTGTATTTTGGGGCATTTCCTGTCGCAGGCGCTAGGCCTACCCACACAAGTGAGGTATCAATGTTAGCGGGAGACATGCGGGAACGCTGGGTGGAAGGATAATTGTGGCTCCTGTGATTCCAGAACTTTCTGTCACCGAAATGTGAGGAAAAAGTTTTTTTTAGCCAAAGTTTGAGGTTTGCAAAGGATTCTGGGTAACAGAATCTGGTCAGAGCCCCACAAGTCACCCCATCTTTGATTCCCCCAGGTCTCTAGTTTTGAAAAATGCACATGTTTGCTAGGTTTCCCTAGGTGCCGCCTGAGCTAGAGGCCAAAATCTACAGGTAGGCACTTTGCAAAAAACACCTCTGTTTTCTGTCAAAAAATGGGATGTGACCACGTTGTGTTTTGGGGCATTTCCTGTCGCGGGCGCTAGGCCCACCCACACAAGTGAGGTATCAATTTTATCCTGAGACTTGGGGGAACGCTGGGTGGAAGGAAATTTGTGGCTCCTCTCGAGTTCCAGAACTTTCTGTCACCGAAATGTGAGGAAAATGTGTTTTTTTTAGCCAAATTTTGAGGTTTACAAAAGATTTGAGGTAACAGAACCTGGTCAGAGCACCACAAGTCACCCCATCTTGGATTCCCCTCGGTCTCTAGTTTTGAAAAATGCACATGTTTGGTAGGTTTCCCTAGGTGCCGCCTGAGCTAGAGGCCAAAATCTACAGGTAGGCACTTTGCAAAAAACACCTCTGTTTTCTGTCAAAAAATGGGATGTGTCCACGTTGTATTTTGGGGCATTTCCTGTCACGGGCGCTAGGCCCACCCACACAAGTGAATTATCAATTTTATCGGGAGACTTGGGGGAACGCTGGGTGGAAGGAAAATTGTGGCTCCTCTCAGATTCCAGAACTTTCTGTCACCGAAATGTGAGGAAAACCAGTTTTTTTAGCCAAATTTTGAGGTTTGCAAAGGATTCTGGGTAACAGAACCTGGTCAGAGCACCACAAGTCACCCCATCTTTGATTCCCCCAGGTCTCTAGTTTTGAAAAATGCACATGTTTGCTAGGTTTCCCTAGGTGCCGCCTGAGCTAGAGGCCAAAATCTACAGGTAGGCACTTTGCAAAAAACACCTCTGTTTTCTGTCAAAAAATGGGATGTGACCACGTTGTGTTTTGGGGCATTTCCTGTCGCGGGCGCTAGGCCCACCCACACAAGTGAGGTATCAATTTTATCGGGAGACTTGGGGGAACGCTGGGTGGAAGGAAAATTGTGGCTCCTCTCAGATTCCAGAACTTTCTGTCACCGAAATGTGAGGAAAATGTGTTTTTTTAGACAAATTTTGAGGTTTGCAAAAGATTTGGGGTAACAGAACCTGGTCAGAGCCCCACAAGTCACCCCATCTTGGATTCCCCTCGGTCTCTAGTTTTCAAAAATGCACAGGTTTGGTAGGTTTAACCTAGGTGCCAGCTGAGCTAGAGGCCAAAATCTAAAGGTAGGCACTTTGCAAATAACACCTCTGTTTTCTGTCAAAAAATGGTATGGGTCCACGTTGTATTTTGGGGCATTTCCTGTCGCAGGCGCTAGGCCTACCCACACAAGTGAGGTATCAATGTTAGCGGGAGACATGGGGGAACGCTGGGTGGAAGGATAATTGTGGCTCCTCTGATTCCAGAACTTTCTGTCACCGAAATGTGAGGAAAAAGTGTTTTTTTAGCCAAAGTTTGAGGTTTCCAAAGGATTCTGGGTAACAGAATCTGGTCAGAGCCCCACAAGTCACCCAATCTTGGATTCCCCCAGGTCTCTAGTTTAAAAAAATGCACAGGTCTGGTAGGTTTCCCTAGGTGCCGGCTGAGCTAGACGCAAAAATCTAAAGGTATGCACTTTGCAAAAAACACCTCTGTTTTCTGTCAAAAAATGGGATGTGTCCACGTTGTGTTTTGGGGCATTTCCTGTCGCGGGCGCTAGGCCCACCCACACAAGTGAGGTATCAATTTTATCGGGAGACTTGGGGGAACACTGGGTTGAAGGAAATTTGTGGCTCCTCACAGATTCCAGAACTTTCTGTCACCGAAATGTGAGGAAAATTGTTTTTTTTTAGCCAAATTTTGAGGTTTGCAAAAGATTTGGAGTAACAGAACCTGGTCAGAGCCCCACAAGTCACCCCATCTTGGATTCCCCTCGGTCTCTAGTTTTCAAAAATGCACAGGTTTGGTAGGTTTCACTAGATGCCGGTTGAGCTAGAGGCCAAAATCTACAGGTAGGCACTCTGCAAAAAACACCTCTGTTTTCTGTCAAAAAATGGGATGTGTCCACGTTGTGTTTTGGGGCATTTCCTTTCACGGGCGCTAGGCCTACCAACACAAGTGAGGTATGCATTTTATCGGGAGACTTGGGGGAACGCTGGGTGGAAGGAAATTTGTGGCTCCTCTCAGATTCCATAACTTTCTGTCACCGAAATGTGAGGAAAACGTGTTTTTTTAGCCAAATTTTGAGGTTTGCAAAGGATTCTGGGTAACAGAACTTGGTCAGAGCCCCAAAAGTCACCCCATCTTGGATTCCCCTAGGTCTCTAGTTTAAAAAAATGCACAGGTCTGGTAGGTTTCCCTAGGTGCCGGCTGAACTAGAGGCCAAAATCTACAGGTAGGCACTTTGCAAAAACACCTCTGTTTTCTGTCAAAAATTGTGATGTGTCCACTTTGTGTTTTGGGGCATTTCCTGTCGCGGGCGCTAGGCCTACCCACACAAGTGAGGCACCATTTTTATCGGTAGTCTTGGGGGATCGCTGGGTGGAAGGAAACTTGTGGCTCCTCTCAGATTCCAGAACTTTCTGTCACCGAAATGTGAGGAAAAAGTGTTTTTTTAGCCAAATTTTGAGGTTTGCAAAGGATTCTGGGTAACAGAACCTGGTCAGAGCCCCACAAGTCACCCCATCTTGGATTCCCCTAGGTCTCTAGTTTAAAAAAATGCACAGGTCTGGTAGGTTTCCCTAGGTGCCGGCTGAGCTAGAGGCCAAAATCTACAGGTAGGCACTTTGCAAAAAACACCTCTGTTTTCTGTCAAAAAATGGGATGTGTCCACGTTGTGTTTTGGGGTATTTCCTGTCGCGGGCGCTAGGCCCACCCACACAAGTGAGGTATCAATTTTATCCTGAGACTTGGGGGAACGCTGGGTGGAAGGAAATTTGTGGCTCCTCTCGAGTTCCAGAACCTTCTGTCACCGAAATGTGAGGAAAATGTGTTTTTTTAGCCAAATTTTGAGGTTTACAAAAGATTTGAGGTAACAGAACCTGGTCAGAGCACCACAAGTCACCCCATCTTGGATTCCCCTCGGTCTCTAGTTTTGAAAAATGCACATGTTTGGTAGGTTTCCCTAGGTGCCGGCTGAGCTAGAGGCCAAAATCTACAGGTAGGCACTTTGCAAAAAACACCTCTGTTTTCTGTCAAAAAATGGGATGTGTCCACGTTGTATTTTGGGGCATTTCCTGTCACGGGCGCTAGGCCCACCCACACAAGTGAATTATCAATTTTATCGGGAGACTTGGGGGAACGCTGGGTGGAAGGAAAATTGTGGCTCCTCTCAGATTCCAGAACTTTCTGTCACCGAAATGTGAGGAAAACCAGTTTTTTTAG
This sequence comes from Pleurodeles waltl, assembly GCF_031143425.1. Classification (NCBI taxonomy): domain Eukaryota; kingdom Metazoa; phylum Chordata; class Amphibia; order Caudata; family Salamandridae; genus Pleurodeles; species Pleurodeles waltl. The sequence continues at coordinate 922,475,300 of NC_090448.1, forward strand.
CCAAATTTTGAGGTTTGCAAAGGATTCTGGGTAACAGAACCTGGTCAGAGCACCACAAGTCACCCCATCTTTGATTCCCCCAGGTCTCTAGTTTTGAAAAATGCACATGTTTGCTAGGTTTCCCTAGGTGCCGCCTGAGCTAGAGGCCAAAATCTACAGGTAGGCACTTTGCAAAAAACACCTCTGTTTTCTGTCAAAAAATGGGATGTGACCACGTTGTGTTTTGGGGCATTTCCTGTCGCGGGCGCGAGGCCCACCCACACAAGTGAGGTATCAATTTTATCGGGAGACTTGGGGGAACGCTGGGTGGAAGGAAAATTGTGGCTCCTCTCAGATTCCAGAACTTTCTGTCACCGAAATGTGAGGAAAACCAGTTTTTTTAGCCAAATTTTGAGGTTTGCAAAGGATTCTGGGTAACAGAACCTGGTCAGAGCACCACAAGTCACCCCATCTTGGATTCCCCTCGGTCTCTAGTTTTAAAAAATGCACAGGTTTGGTAGGTTTCCCTAGGTGCCGGCTGAGCTAGAGGCCAAAATCTACAGGTAGGCACTTTGCAAAAAACACCTCTGTTTTCTGTCAAAAAATGGGATGTGTCCACGTTGTATTTTGGGGCATTTCCTGTCACGGGCGCTAGGCCCACCCACACAAGTGAATTATCAATTTTATCGGGAGACTTGGGGGAACGCTGGGTGGAAGGAAAATTGTGGCTCCTCTCAGATTCCAGAACTTTCTGTCACCGAAATGTGAGGAAAACCAGTTTTTTTAGCCAAATTTTGAGGTTTGCAAAGGATTCTGGGTAACAGAACCTGGTCAGAGCACCACAAGTCACCCCATCTTTGATTCCCCCAGGTCTCTAGTTTTGAAAAATGCACATGTTTGCTAGGTTTCCCTAGGTGCCGCCTGAGCTAGAGGCCAAAATCTACAGGTAGGCACTTTGCAAAAAACACCTCTGTTTTCTGTAAAAAAATGGGATGTGACCACGTTGTGTTTTGGGGCATTTCCTGTCGCGGGCGCTAGGCCCACCCACACAAGTGAGGTATCAATTTTATCGGGAGACTTGGGGGAACGCTGGGTGGAAGGAAAATTGTGGCTCCTCTCAGATTCCAGAACTTTCTGTCACCGAAATGTGAGGAAAATGTGTTTTTTTAGCCAAATTTTGAGGTTTGCAAAAGATTTGGGGTAACAGAACCTGGTCAGAGCCCCACAAGTCACCCCATCTTGGATTCCCCTCGGTCTCTAGTTTTCAAAAATGCACAGGTTTGGTAGGTTTCCCTAGGTGCCGGCTGAGCTAGAGGCCAAAATCTAAAGGTAGGCACTTTGCAAATAACACCTCTGTTTTCTGTCAAAAAATGGTATGGGTCCACGTTGTATTTTGGGGCATTTCCTGTCGCAGGCGCTAGGCCTACCCACACAAGTGAGGTATCAATGTTAGCGGGAGACATGGGGGAACGCTGGGTGGAAGGATAATTGTGGCTCCTCTGATTCCAGAACTTTCTGTCACCGAAATGTGAGGAAAAAGTGTTTTTTTAGCCAAAGTTTGAGGTTTGCAAAGGATTCTGGATAACAGAATCTGGTCAGAGCCCCACAAGTCACCCAATCTTGGATTCCCCCAGGTCTCTAGTTTAAAAAAATGCACAGGTCTGGTAGGTTTCCCTAGGTGCCGGCTGAGCTAGACGCCAAAATCTAAAGGTATGCACTTTGCAAAAAACACCTCTGTTTTCTGTCAAAAAATGGGATGTGTCCACGTTGTGTTTTGGGGCATTTCCTGTCGCGGGCGCTAGGCCCACCCACACAAGTGAGGTATCAATTTTATCGGGAGACTTGGGGGAACACTGGGTTGAAGGAAATTTGTGGCTCCTCACAGATTCCAGAACTTTCTGTCACCGAAATGTGAGGAAAATTGTTTTTTTTTAGCCAAATTTTGAGGTTTGCAAAAGATTTGGAGTAACAGAACCTGGTCAGAGCCCCACAAGTCACCCCATCTTGGATTCCCCTCGGTCTCTAGTTTTAAAAAATGCACAGGTTTGGTAGGTTTCCCTAGATGCCGGTTGAGCTAGAGGCCAAAATCTACAGGTAGGCACTCTGCAAAAAACACCTCTGTTTTCTGTCAAAAAATGGGATGTGTCCACGTTGTGTTTTGGGGCATTTCCTTTCACGGGCGCTAGGCCTACCAACACAAGTGAGGTATGCATTTTATCGGGAGACTTGGGGGAACGCTGGGTGGAAGGAAATTTGTGGCTCCTCTCAGATTCCATAACTTTCTGTCACCGAAATGTGAGGAAAAAGTGTTTTTTTAGCCAAATTTTGAGGTTTGCAAAGGATTCTGGGTAACAGAACCTGGTCAGAGCCCCACAAGTCACCCCATCTTGGATTCCCCTAGGTCTCTAGTTTAAAAAAATGCACAGGTCTGGTAGGTTTCCTTAGGTGCCGGCTGAGCTAGAGGCCAAAATCTACAGGTAGGCACTTTGCAAAAAACACCTCTGTTTTCTGTCAAAAAATGGTATGGGTCCACGTTGTATTTTGGGGCATTTCCTGTCGCAGGCGCTAGGCCTACCCACACAAGTGAGGTATCAATGTTAGCGGGAGACATGGGGGAACGCTGGGTGGAAGGATAATTGTGGCTCCTCTGATTCCAGAACTTTCTGTCACCGAAATGTGAGGAAAAAGTGTTTTTTTAGCCAAAGTTTGAGGTTTGCAAAGGATTCCGGGTAACAGAATCTGGTCAGAGCCCCACAAGTCACCCAATCTTGGATTCCCCCAGGTCTCTAGTTTAAAAAAATGCACAGGTCTGGTAGGTTTCCCTAGGTGCCGGCTGAGCTAGACGCCAAAATCTAAAGGTATGCACTTTGCAAAAAACACCTCTGTTTTCTGTCAAAAAATGGGATGTGTCCACGTTGTGTTTTGGGGCATTTCCTGTCGCGGGCGCTAGGCCCACCCACACAAGTGAGGTATCAATTTTATCGGGAGACTTGGGGGAACACTGGGTTGAAGGAAATTTGTGGCTCCTCTCAGATTCCAGAACTTTCTGTCACCGAAATGTGAGGAAAATTGATTTTTTTTAGCCAAATTTTGAGGTTTGCAAAAGATTTGGAGTAACAGAACCTGGTCAGAGCCCCACAAGTCACCCCATCTTGGATTCCCCTCGGTCTCTAGTTTTCAAAAATGCACAGGTTTGGTAGGTTTCCCTAGATGCCGGTTGAGCTAGAGGCCAAAATCTACAGGTAGGCACTCTGCAAAAAACACCTCTGTTTTCTGTCAAAAAATGGGATGTGTCCACGTTGTGTTTTGGGGCATTTCCTTTCACGGGCGCTAGGCCTACCAACACAAGTGAGGTATGCATTTTATCGGGAGACTTGGGGGAACGCTGGGTGGAAGGAAATTTGTGGCTCCTCTCAGATTCCATAACTTTCTGTCACCGAAATGTGAGGAAAAAGTGTTTTTTTAGCCAAATTTTGAGGTTTGCAAAGGATTCTGGGTAACAGAACCTGGTCAGAGCCCCACAAGTCACCCCATCTTGGATTCCCCTAGGTCTCTAGTTTAAAAAAATGCACAGGTCTGGTAGGTTTCCTTAGGTGCCGGCTGAGCTAGAGGCCAAAATCTACAGGTAGGCACTTTGCAAAAAACACCTCTGTTTTCTGTCAAAAAATGGGATGTGTCCACATTGTGTTTTGGGGTATTTCCTGTCGCGGGCGCTAGGCCCACCCACACAAGTGAGGTATCAATTTTATCCTGAGACTTGGGGGAACGCTGGGTGGAAGGAAATTTGTGGCTCCTCTCGAGTTCCAGAACTTTCTGTCACCGAAATGAGAGGAAAATGAGTTTTTTTAGCCAAATTTTGAGGTTTGCAAAAGATTTGAGGTAACAGAACCTGGTCAGAGCCCCACAAGTCACCCCATCTTGGATTCCCCTCGGTCTCTGGTTTTGAAAAATGCACATGTTTGGTAGGTTTCCCTAGGTGCCGCCTGAGCTAGAGGCCAAAATCTACAGGTAGGCACTTTGCAAAAAACACCTCTGTTTTCTGTCAAAAAATGGGATGTGTCCACGTTGTATTTTGGGGAATTTCCTGTCACGGGCGCTAGGCCCACCCACACAAGTGAATTATCAATTTTATCGGGAAACTTGGGGGAACGCTGGGTGGAAGGAAAATTGTGGCTCCTCTCAGATTCCAGAACTTTCTGTCACCGAAATGTGAGGAAAAAGTGTTTTTTTAGCCAAATTTTGAGGTTTGCAAAGGATTCTGGGTAACAGAATCTGGTCAGAGCCCCACAAGACACCCCATCTTGGATTCCCCTCGGTCTCTAGTTTTCAAAAATGCACAGGTTTGGGAGGTTTCCCTAGGTGCCGGCTGAGCTAGACGCCAAAATCTAAAGGTAGGCACTTTGCAAATAACACCTCTGTTTTCTGTCAAAAAATGGGATGGGTCCACGTTGTGTTTTGGGGCATTTCCTGTCGCAGGCGCTAGGCCTACCCGCACAAGTGAGGTATCAATGTTATCGGGAGACATGGGGGAACGCTGGGTGGAAGGATAATTGTGGCTCCTCTGATTCCAGAACTTTCTGTCACCGAAATGTGAGGAAAAAGTGTTTTTTTAGCCAAATTTTGAGGTTTGCAAAGGATTCTGGGTAACAGAACCTGGTCAGAGCCCCACAAGTCACCCCATCTTGGATTCCCCTAGGTCTCTAGTTTAAAAAAATGCACAGGTCTGTTAGGTTTCCCTAGGTGCCGGCTGAGCTAGAGGCCAAAATCTAAAGGTAGGCACTTTGCAAATAACACCTCTGTTTTCTGTCAAAAAATGGGATGGGTCCACGTTGTGTTTTGGGGCATTTCCTGTCGCGGGCGCTAGGCCTACCCGCACAAGTGAGGTATCAATGTTATCGGGAGACATGGGGGAACGCTGGGTGGAAGGATAATTGTGGCTCCTCTGATTCCAGAACTTTCTGTCACCGAAATGTGAGGAAAAAGTGTTTTTTTAGCCAAATTTTGAGGTTTGCAAAGGATTCTGGGTAACAGAACCTGGTCAGAGCCCCACAAGTCACCCCATCTTGGATTCCCCTAGGTCTCTAGTTTAAAAAAATGCACAGGTCTGTTAGGTTTCCCTAGGTGCCGGCTGAGCTAGAGGCCAAAATCTAAAGGTATGCACTTTGCAAAAAACACCTCTGTTTTCAGTCAAAAAATGGGATGTGTCCACGTTGTGTTTTGGGGCATTTCCTGTCGCGGGCGCTAGGCCCACCCACACAAGTGAGGTACCAATTTTATCGGGAGACTTGGGGGAACGCTGGGTGGAAGGAAAATTGTGGCTCCTCTCAGATTCTAGAACTTTCTGTCACCGAAATGTGAGGAAAATTTGTTTTTTTAGCCAAATTTTGAGGTTTGCAAAAGATTTGGGGTAACAGAACCTGGTCAGAGCCCCACAAGTCACCCCATCTTGGATTCCCCTCGGTCTCTAGTTTTCAAAAATGCACAGGTTTGGTAGGTTTCCCTAGGTGCCGGCTGAGCTAGAGGCCAAAATCTAAAGGGAGGCACTTTGCAAATAACACCTCTGTTTTCTGTCAAAAAATGGTATGGGTCCACGTTGTATTTTGGGGCATTTCATGTCGCAGGCGCTAGGCCTACCCACACAAGTGAGGTATCAATGTTTGCGGGAGACATGGGGGAACGCTGGGCGGAAGGATAATTGTGGCTCCTCTGATTCCAGAACTTTCTGTCACCGAAATGTGAGGAAAAAGTGTTTTTTTAGCCAAAGTTTGAGGTTTGCAAAGGATTCTGGGTAACAGAATCTGGTCAGAGCCCCACAAGTCACCCAATCTTGGATTCCCCCAGGTCTCTAGTTTAAAAAAATGCACAGGTCTGGTAGGTTTCCCTAGGTGCCGGCTGAGCTAGACGCCAAAATCTAAAGGTATGCACTTTGCAAAAAACACCTCTGTTTTCTGTCAAAAAATGGGATGTGTCCACGTTGTGTTTTGGGGCATTTCCTGTCGCGGGCGCTAGGCCCACCCACACAAGTGAGGTATCAATTTTATCGGGAGACTTGGGGGAACACTGGGTTGAAGGAAATTTGTGGCTCCTCACAGATTCCAGAACTTTCTGTCACCGAAATGTGAGGAAAATTGTTTTTTTTTAGCCAAATTTTGAGGTTTGCAAAAGATTTGGAGTAACAGAACCTGGTCAGAGCCCCACAAGTCACCCCATGTTGGATTCCCCTCGGTCTCTAGTTTTAAAAAATGAACAGGTTTGGTAGGTTTCCCTAGATGCCGGTTGAGCTAGAGGCCAAAATCTACAGGTAGGCACTCTGCAAAAAACACCTCTGTTTTCTGTCAAAAAATGGGATGTGTCCACGTTGTGTTTTGGGGCATTTCCTTTCACGGGCGCTAGGCCTACCAACACAAGTGAGGTATGCATTTTATCGGGAGACTTGGGGGAACGCTGGGTGGAAGGAAATTTGTGGCTCCTCTCAGATTCCATAACTTTCTGTCACCGAAATGTGAGGAAAAAGTGTTTTTTTAGCCAAATTTTGAGGTTTGCAAAGGATTCTGGGTAACAGAACCTGGTCAGAGCCCCACAAGTCACCCCATCTTGGATTCCCCTAGGTCTCTAGTTTAAAAAAATGCACAGGTCTGGTAGGTTTCCTTAGGTGCCGGCTGAGCTAGAGGCCAAAATCTACAGGTAGGCACTTTGCAAAAAACACCTCTGTTTTCTGTCAAAAAATGGGATGTGTCCACATTGTGTTTTGGGGTATTTCCTGTCGCGGGCGCTAGGCCCACCCACACAAGTGAGGTATCAATTTTATCCTGAGACTTGGGGGAACGCTGGGTGGAAGGAAATTTGTGGCTCCTCTCGAGTTCCAGAACTTTCTGTCACCGAAATGAGAGGAAAAAGTGTTTTTTTAGCCAAAGTTTGAGGTTTGCAAAGGATTCTGGGTAACAGAATCTGGTCAGAGCCCCACAAGTCACCCAATCTTGGATTCCCCCAGGTCTCTAGTTTAAAAAAATGCACAGGTCTGGTAGGTTTCCCTAGGTGCCGGCTGAGCTAGACGCCAAAATCTAAAGGTATGCACTTTGCAAAAAACACCTCTGTTTTCTGTCAAAAAATGGGATGGGTCCACGTTGTGTTTTGGGGCATTTCCTGTCGCGGGCGCTAGGCCTACCCACACAAGTGAGGTACCGTTTTTATCGGTAGTCTTTGGGGAACGCTGGGTGGAAGGATAATTGTGGCTCCTCTGATTCCAGAACTTTCTGTCACCGAAATGTGAGGAAAAAGTGTTTTTTTAGCCAAATTTTGAGGTTTGCAAAGGATTCTGGGTAACAGAATCTGGTCAGAGCCCCACAAGTCACCCCATCTTGGATTCCCCTAGGTCTCTAGTTTAAAAAAATGCACAGGTCTGGTAGGTTTCCCTAGGTGCTGGCTGAGCTAGAGGCCAAAATCTAAAGGTATGCACTTTGCAAAAAACACCTCTGTTTTCTGTCAAAAAATGGGATGTGTCCACGTTGTGTTTTGGGGCATTTCCTGTCTCGGGCGCTAGGCCCACCCACACAAGTGAGGTATCAATTTTATCAGGAGACTTGGGGGAACACTGGGTGGAAGGAAATTTGTGGCTCCTCACAGATTCCAGAACTTTCTGTCACCGAAATGTAAGGAAAATGGGTTTTTTTAGCCAAATTTTGAGGTTTGCAAAAGATTTGGAGTAACAGAACCTGGTCAGAGCCCCACAAGTCACCCCATCTTGGATTCCCCTCAGTCTCTAGTTTTCAAAAATGCACAGGTTTGGTAGGTTTCCCTAGATGCCGGTTGAGCTAGAGGCCAAAATCTACAGGTAGGCACTCTGCAAAAAACACCTCTGTTTTCTGTCAAAAAATGGGATGTGTCCATGTTGTGTTTTGGGGCATTTCCTGTCACGGGCGCTAGGCCTACCCACACAAGTGAGGTATGCATTTTATCGGGAGACTTGGGGGAACGCTGGGTGGAAGGAAATTTGTGGCTCCTCTCAGATCCCATAACTTTCTGTCACCGAAATGTGAGGGAAATGTGTTCTTTTAGCCAAATTTTGAGGTTTGCAAAAGATTTGAGGTAACAGAACCTGGTCAGAGCCCCACAAGTCACCCCATCTTGGATTCCCCTCGGTCTCTAGTTTTCAAAAATGCACAGGTTTGGTAAGTTTCCCTAGATGCCGGCTGAGCTAGAGGCCAAAATCTACAGGTAGGCACTCTGCAAAAAACACCTCTGTTTTCTGTCAAAAAAATGGGATGTGTCCATGTTGTGTTTTGGGGCATTTCCTGTCGCGGGCGCTAGGCCTACCCACACAAGTGAGGTATCAATTTTATCGGGCGACTTGGGGGAACAAAGGGTGGAAGGAAATTTGTGGCTCCTCTCAAATTCCAGAACTTTCTGTCACCGAAATGTGAGGAAAACATGTTTTTTTAGCCAAATTTTGAGGTTTGCAAAGGATTCTGGGTAACAGAACCTGGTCAGAGCCCCACAAGTCACCCCATCTTGGATTCCCCTCGGTCTCTAGTTTTCAAAAATGCACAGGTTTGGGAGGTTTCCCTAGGTGCCGCCTGAGCTAGAGGCCAAAATCTAAAGGTAGGCACTTTGCAAATAACACCTCTGTTTTCTGTCAAAAAATGGGATGGGTCCACGTTGTGTTTTGGGGCATTTCCTGTCGCGGGCGCTAGGCCTACCCACACAAGTGAGGTATCAATGTTATCGGGAGACATGGCGGAACGCTGGGTGGAAGGATAATTGTGGCTCCTCTGATTCCAGAACTTTCTGTCACCGAAATGTGAGGAAAAAGTGTTTTTTTAGCCAAATTTTGAGGTTTGCAAAGGATTCTGGGTAACAGAACCTGGTCAGAGCCCCACAAGTCACCCCATCTTGGATTCCCCTAGGTCTCTAGTTTAAAAAAATGCACAGGTCTGGTAGGTTTCCCTAGGTGCCGGCTGAGCTAGAGGCCAAAATCTAAAGGTATGCACTTTGCAAAAAACACCTCTGTTTTCTGTCAAAAAATGGGATGTGTCCACGTTGTGTTTTGGGGCATTTCCTGTCGCGGGCGCTAGGCCCACCCACACAAGTGAGGTATCAATTTTATCGGGAGACTTGGGGGAACGCTGGGTGGAAGGAAATTTGTGGCTCCTCACAGATTCCAGAACTTTCTGTCACCGAAATGTGAGGAAAATTGTTTTTTTTAGCCAAATTTTGAGGTTTGCATAAGATTTGTAGTAACAGAACCTGGTCAGAGCCCCACAAGTCACCCCATCTTGGATTCCCCTCGGTCTCTAGTTTAAAAAAATGCACAGGTTTGGTAGGTTTCCCTAGATGCCGGTTGAGCTAGAGGCCAAAATCTACAGGTAGGCACTCTGCAAAAAACATCGCTGTTTTCTGTCAAAAAATGGGATGTGTCCACGTTGTGTTTTGGGTCATTTCCTGTCGCGGGCGCTAGGCCTACCCACACAAGTGAAGTGTCAATTTTATTGGGCGACTTGGGGGAACACTGGGTGGAAGGAAATTTGTGGCTCCTCTCAAATTCCAGAACTTTCTGTCACTGAAATGTGAGGAAAACATGATTTTTTAGCCACATTTTGAGGTTTGCAAAGGATTCTGGGTAACATAACCTGGTCATAGCCCCACAAGTCACCCCATCTTGGATTCCCCTCGGTCTCTAGTTTTAAAAAATGCACAGGTTTGGTAGGTTTCCCTAGGTGCCGGCTGAGCTAGAGGCCAAAATCTACAGGTAGGCACTTTGCAAAAAACATCGCTGTTTTCTGTCAAGAAATGGGATGTGTCCACGTTGTGTTTTGGGGCATTTCCTGTCGCGGGCGCTAGGCCCACCCACATAAGTGAGGTATCAATTTTATCGGGAGACTTGGTGGAATGCTGGGTGGAAGGAAACTTGTGGCTCCTCTCAGATTCCAGAACTTTCTGTCACCGAAATGTGAGGAAAATGTGTTTTTTTAGCCAAATTTTGAGGATTGCAAAAGATTTGGGGTAACAGAACCTGGTCAGAGCCCCACAAGTCACCCCATCTTGGATTCCCCTTGGTCTCTAGTTTTAAAAAATGCACAGGTTTGGTAGCTTTCCCTAAGTGCCGGCTGAACTAGAGGCCAAAATCTACAGGTAGGCACTTTGCAAATAACACCTGTGTTTTCTGTCAAAAAATGGGATGGGTCCACGTTGTGTTTTGGGGCATTTCCTGTCGCGGGCGCTAGGCCTACCCACACAAGTGAGGTACCATTTTTATCGGTAGTCTTGGGGGAACGCTGGGTGGAAGGAAACTTGTGGCTCCTCTCAGATTCCAGAACTTTCTGTCACAGAAATGTGAGGAAAAAGTGTTTTTTAGCCACATTTTGAGGTTTGCAAAGGATACTGGGTAACAGAACCTGGTCAGAGCCCCACAAGTCACCCCATCTTGGATTCCCATAGGTCTCTAGTTTTAAAAAATGCACAGGTTTGGTAGGTTTCCCTAGGTGCCGGCTGAGCTAGAGGCCAAAATCTACAGGTAGGCACTTTACAAATAACACCTCTGTTTTCTGTCAAAAAATGGGATGTGTCCACGTTGTGTTTTGGGGCACTTCCTGTCGCGGGCGCTAGGCCTACCCACACAAGTGAGGTTTCAATGTTATCGGGAGACTTGGGGGAACGCTGGGTGGAAGGAAAATTGTGGCTTCTCTCAGATTCCAGAACTTTCTGTCAACGAAATGTGAGGAAAAGGTGTTTTTTTAGCCAAATTTTGAGGTTTGCAAAAGATTTGGGGTAACAGAACCTGGTCAGAGCCCCACAAGTCACCCCATCTTGGATTCCCCTCGGTCTCTAGTTTTAAAAAATGCAGAGGTTTGGTAGTTTTCCCTAGGTGCCGGCTGAGCTAGAGGCCAAAATCTACAGGTAGGCACTCTGCAAAAAACACCTCTGTTTTCTGTCAAAAAATGGGATGTGTCCACGTTGTGTTTTGGGGCATTTCCTGTCGCGGGCGCTAGGCCTACCCACACAAGTGAGGTATCAATTTTATCGGGCGACTTGGGGGAACACTGGGTGGAAGGAAATTTGTGGCTCCTCTCAAATTCCAGAACTTTCTGTCACCGAAATGTGAGGAAAACCTGTTTTTTTTCGCCACATTTTGAGGTTTGCAAAGGATTCTGGGTAACAGAAACTGGTCAGAGCCCCACAAGTCTCCCCATCTTGGATTCCCCCAGGTCTCTAGTTTTGAAAAATGCACATGTTTGGTAGGTTTCCCTAGGTGCCGCATGAGCTAGAGGCCAAAATCTACAGGTAGGCACTTTGCAAAAAACACCTCTGTTTTCTGTCAAAAAATGGGATGTGTCCACGTTGTGTTTTTGGGGCATTTCCTGTCGCGGGCGCTAGGCCCACCCACACAAGTGAGGTATCAATTTTATCGGGAGACTTGGGGGAACGCTGGGTGGAAGGAAAATTGTGGCTCCTCTCAGATTCCAGAACTTTCTGTCACCGAAATGTGAGGAAAATGTGTTTTTTTTAGCCAAATTTTGAGGTTTGCAAAAGATTTGGGGTAACAGAACCTGGTCAGAGCCCCACAAGTCACCCCATCATGGATTCCACTCGGTCTCTAGTTTTCAAAAATGCACAGGTTTGGTAGGTTTCCCTAAGTGCCGGCTGAACTAGAGGCCAAAATCTACAGGTAGGCACTTTGCAAATAACACCTGTGTTTTCTGTCAAAAAATGGAATGGGTCCACGTTGTGTTTTGGGGCATTTCCTGTCGCGGGCGCTAGGCCTACCCACACAAGTGAGGTACCATTTTTATCGGTAGTCTTGGGGGAACGCTGGGTGGAAGGAAACTTGTGGCTCCTCTCAGATTCCAGAACTTTCTGTCACAGAAATGTGAGGAAAAAGTGTTTTTTTAGCCACATTTTGAGGTTTGCAAAGGATACTGGGTAACAGAACCTGGTCAGAGCCCCACAAGTCTCCCCATCTTGGATTCCCCCAGGTCTCTAGTTTTGAAAAATGCACATGTTTGGTAGGTTTCCCTAGGTGCCGCATGAGCTAGAGGCCAAAATCTACAGGTAGGAACTTTGCAAAAAACACCTCTGTTTTCTGTCAAAAAATGGGATGTGTCCACGTTGTGTTTTGGGGCATTTCCTGTCACGGGCGCTAGGCCCACCCACACAAGTGAGGTATCAATTTTATGGGGAGACTTGGGGGAACGCTGGGTGGAAGGAAAATTGTGGCTCCTCTCAGATTCCAGAACTTTCTGTCACCGAATTGTGAAGAAAAATGTGTTTTTTTAGCCACATTTTGAGGTTTGCAAAGGATACTGGGTAACAGAACCTGGTCAGAGGCCCACAAGTCACCCCATCTTGGATTCCCATAGGTCTCTAGTTTAAAAAAATGCACAGGTTTGTTAGGTTTCCCTAGGTGCCGGCTGAGCTAGAGGCCAAAATCTACAGGTAGGCACTTTGCAAATAACACCTCTGTTTTCTGTCAAAAAATGGGATGTGTCCACGTTGTGTTTTGGGGCATTTCCTGTCGTGGGCGCTAGGCCTACCCACACAAGTGAAGTATCAATTTTATCGGGAGACTTGGGGGAACACTGGGTGGAAGGAAAATTGTGGCTCCTCTCAGATTCCAGAACTTTCTGTCACCGAAATGTGAGGAAAAAGTGTGTTTTTAGCCAAATTTTGAGGTTTGGAAAGGATTCTGGGTAACAGAACCTGGTCAGAGCCCCACAAGTCACCCCATCTTGGATTCCACTCGGTCTCTAGTTTTAAAAAATGCACATGTTTGGTAGGTTTCCCTAGGTGCCGTCTAAGCTAGAGGCCAAAATCTACATGTAAGCACTCTGCAAAAAACACCTCTGTTTTCTGTCAAAAAATGGGATGTGTCCACACTGTGATTTGGGGCATTTCCTGTTGCGGGCGCTAGGCCTACCCACACAAGTGAGGTATAAATTTTATCGGGCGACTTGGGGGAACACTGGGTGAAAGGAAATTTGTGGCTTCTCTCAAATTCCAGAACTTTCTGTCACCGAAATGTGAGGAAAACCTGTTTTTTTAACCACATTTCGAGGTTTGCAAAGGATTCTGGGTAACAGAACCTGGTCAAAGCCCCACAAGTCACCCCATCTTGGATTCCCCTAGGTCTCTAGTTTAAAAAAATGCACAGGTCTGGTAGGTTTCCCTAGGTGCCGGCTGAGCTAGTGGCCAAAATTTACAGGTAGGCACTTTGCAAATAACACCTCTGTTTTCTGTCAAAAAATGGGATGTGTCCACGTTGTGTTTTGGGGCATTTCCTGTCGCGGGCGCTAGGCTCACCCACACAAGTGAGGTATCAATTTTATCGGGAGACTTGGGGGAACGCTGAGTGGAAGGAAATTTGTGGCTCCTCTCAGATTCCAGAACTTTCTGTCACCGAAATGTGAGGAAAATGTATTTTTTCAGCCAAATTTTGAGGTTTGCAAAAGATTTGGGGTAACAGAACCTGGTCAGAGCCCCACAAGTCACCCCATCTTGGATTCCACTCGGTCTCTAGTTTTAAAAAATGCACAGGTTTGGTAGGTTTCCCTAGGTGCCGTCTGAGCTAGAGGCCAAAATCTACATGTAGGCACTCTGCAAAAAACACCTCTGTTTTCTGTAAAAAAATGGGATGTGTCCACGCTGTGTTTTGGGGCATTTCCTGTTGCGGGCGCTAGGCCTACCCACACAAGTGAGGTATCAATTGTATCGGGCGACTTGGGGGAACACTGGGTTAAAGGAAATTTGTGGCTCCTCTCAAATTCCAGAACTTTCTGTCACCGAAATGTGAGGAAAAGGTGTTGTTTTAGCCAAATTTTGAGGTTTGCAAAAGATTTGGGGTAACAGAACTTGGTCAGAGCCCCACAAGTCACCCCATCTTGGATTCCCCTCGGTCTCTAGTTTTAAAAAATGCAGAGGTTTGGTAGTTTTCCCTAGGTGCCGGCTGAGCTAGAGGCCAAAATCTACAGGTAGGCACTCTGCAAAAAACACCTCTGTTTTCTGTCAAAAAAATGGGATGTGTCCACGTTGTGTTTTGGGGCATTTCCTGTCGCGGGCGCTAGGCCTACCCACACAAGTGAGGTATCAATTTTATCGGGCG